>NC_089219.1:137441729-138833696 GCF_963924675.1 Phocoena phocoena | reverse complement strand
ATTTTTGTATATATATATATAGTTAGGGCACATAGTATTTATGTAAGGAAAGAAAGACTTCAATAGAGACTAAATGAGGGTGATATATATATATATATAGTTAGGGCACATAGTATTTATGTAAGGAAAGAAAGACTTCAATAGAGACTAAATGAGGGTGATATATATATATATATAGTTAGGGCACATAGTATTTATGTAAGGAAAGAAAGACTTCAATAGAGACTAAATGAGGGTGATATATATATATATATAGTTAGGGCACATAGTATTTATGTAAGGAAAGAAAGACTTCAATAGAGACTAAATGAGGGTGATATATATATATATATAGTTAGGGCACATAGTATTTATGTAAGGAAAGAAAGACTTCAATAGAGACTAAATGAGGGTGATATATATATATATATAGTTAGGGCACATAGTATTTATGTAAGGAAAGAAAGACTTCAATAGAGACTAAATGAGGGTGATATATATATATATATATAGTTAGGGCACATAGTATTTATGTAAGGAAAGAAAGACTTCAATAGAGACTAAATGAGGGTGATATATATATATATATATAGTTAGGGCACATAGTATTTATGTAAGGAAAGAAAGACTTCAATAGAGACTAAATGAGGGTGATATATATATATATATAGTTAGGGCACATAGTATTTATGTAAGGAAAGAAAGACTTCAATAGAGACTAAATGAGGGTGATATATATATATATATATAGTTAGGGCACATAGTATTTATGTAAGGAAAGAAAGACTTCAATAGAGACTAAATGAGGGTGATATATATATATATATAGTTAGGGCACATAGTATTTATGTAAGGAAAGAAAGACTTCAATAGAGACTAAATGAGGGTGATATATATATATATATAGTTAGGGCACATAGTATTTATGTAAGGAAAGAAAGACTTCAATAGAGACTAAATGAGGGTGATATATATATATATATAGTTAGGGCACATAGTATTTATGTAAGGAAAGAAAGACTTCAATAGAGACTAAATGAGGGTGATATATATATATATATAGTTAGGGCACATAGTATTTATGTAAGGAAAGAAAGACTTCAATAGAGACTAAATGAGGGTGATATATATATATATATAGTTAGGGCACATAGTATTTATGTAAGGAAAGAAAGACTTCAATAGAGACTAAATGAGGGTGATATATATATATATATAGTTAGGGCACATAGTATTTATGTAAGGAAAGAAAGACTTCAATAGAGACTAAATGAGGGTGATATATATATATATATAGTTAGGGCACATAGTATTTATGTAAGGAAAGAAAGACTTCAATAGAGACTAAATGAGGGTGATATATATATATATATAGTTAGGGCACATAGTATTTATGTAAGGAAAGAAAGACTTCAATAGAGACTAAATGAGGGTGATATATATATATATATAGTTAGGGCACATAGTATTTATGTAAGGAAAGAAAGACTTCAATAGAGACTAAATGAGGGTGATATATATATATATATAGTTAGGGCACACAGTATTTATGTAAGGAAAGAAAGACTTCAATAGAGACTAAATGAGGGTGATATATATATATATATAGTTAGGGCACACAGTATTTATGTAAGGAAAGAAAGACTTCAATAGAGACTAAATGAGGGTGATATATATATATATATAGTTAGGGCACACAGTATTTATGTAAGGAAAGAAAGACTTCAATAGAGACTAAATGAGGGTGATATATATATATATATAGTTAGGGCACATAGTATTTATGTAAGGAAAGAAAGACTTCAATAGAGACTAAATGAGGGTGATATATATATATATATAGTTAGGGCACATAGTATTTATGTAAGGAAAGAAAGACTTCAATAGAGACTAAATGAGGGTGATATATATATATATATAGTTAGGGCACATAGTATTTATGTAAGGAAAGAAAGACTTCAATAGAGACTAAATGAGGGTGATATATATATATATATAGTTAGGGCACATAGTATTTATGTAAGGAAAGAAAGACTTCAATAGAGACTAAATGAGGGTGATATATATATATATATAGTTAGGGCACATAGTATTTATGTAAGGAAAGAAAGACTTCAATAGAGACTAAATGAGGGTGATATATATATATATATAGTTAGGGCACATAGTATTTATGTAAGGAAAGAAAGACTTCAATAGAGACTAAATGAGGGTGATATATATATATATAGTTAGGGCACATAGTATTTATGTAAGGAAAGAAAGACTTCAATAGAGACTAAATGAGGGTGATATATATATATATATATAGTTAGGGCACATAGTATTTATGTAAGGAAAGAAAGACTTCAATAGAGACTAAATGAGGGTGATATATATATATATATAGTTAGGGCACATAGTATTTATGTAAGGAAAGAAAGACTTCAATAGAGACTAAATGAGGGTGATATATATATATATATAGTTAGGGCACATAGTATTTATGTAAGGAAAGAAAGACTTCAATAGAGACTAAATGAGGGTGATATATATATATATATATAGTTAGGGCACATAGTATTTATGTAAGGAAAGAAAGACTTCAATAGAGACTAAATGAGGGTGATATATATATATATATAGTTAGGGCACATAGTATTTATGTAAGGAAAGAAAGACTTCAATAGAGACTAAATGAGGGTGATATATATATATATATATAGTTAGGGCACATAGTATTTATGTAAGGAAAGAAAGACTTCAATAGAGACTAAATGAGGGTGATATATATATATATATAGTTAGGGCACACAGTATTTATGTAAGGAAAGAAAGACTTCAATAGAGACTAAATGAGGGTGATATATATATATATATAGTTAGGGCACATAGTATTTATGTAAGGAAAGAAAGACTTCAATAGAGACTAAATGAGGGTGATATATATATATATATAGTTAGGGCACACAGTATTTATGTAAGGAAAGAAAGACTTCAATAGAGACTAAATGAGGGTGATATATATATATATATAGTTAGGGCACATAGTATTTATGTAAGGAAAGAAAGACTTCAATAGAGACTAAATGAGGGTGATATATATATATATATATATATAGTTAGGGCACATAGTATTTATGTAAGGAAAGAAAGACTTCAATAGAGACTAAATGAGGGTGATATATATATATATATAGTTAGGGCACATAGTATTTATGTAAGGAAAGAAAGACTTCAATAGAGACTAAATGAGGGTGATATATATATATATATAGTTAGGGCACATAGTATTTATGTAAGGAAAGAAAGACTTCAATAGAGACTAAATGAGGGTGATATATATATATATATAGTTAGGGCACACAGTATTTATGTAAGGAAAGAAAGACTTCAATAGAGACTAAATGAGGGTGATATATATATATATATATAGTTAGGGCACACAGTATTTATGTAAGGAAAGAAAGACTTCAATAGAGACTAAATGAGGGTGATATATATATATATATAGTTAGGGCACATAGTATTTATGTAAGGAAAGAAAGACTTCAATAGAGACTAAATGAGGGTGATATATATATATATATAGTTAGGGCACACAGTATTTATGTAAGGAAAGAAAGACTTCAATAGAGACTAAATGAGGGTGATATATATATATATATATAGTTAGGGCACACAGTATTTATGTAAGGAAAGAAAGACTTCAATAGAGACTAAATGAGGGTGATATATATATATATATAGTTAGGGCACACAGTATTTATGTAAGGAAAGAAAGACTTCAATAGAGACTAAATGAGGGTGATATATATATATATATAGTTAGGGCACACAGTATTTATGTAAGGAAAGAAAGACTTCAATAGAGACTAAATGAGGGTGATATATATATATATATAGTTAGGGCACATAGTATTTATGTAAGGAAAGAAAGACTTCAATAGAGACTAAATGAGGGTGATATATATATATATATAGTTAGGGCACATAGTATTTATGTAAGGAAAGAAAGACTTCAATAGAGACTAAATGAGGGTGATATATATATATATATAGTTAGGGCACATAGTATTTATGTAAGGAAAGAAAGACTTCAATAGAGACTAAATGAGGGTGATATATATATATATATAGTTAGGGCACATAGTATTTATGTAAGGAAAGAAAGACTTCAATAGAGACTAAATGAGGGTGATATATATATATATATAGTTAGGGCACATAGTATTTATGTAAGGAAAGAAAGACTTCAATAGAGACTAAATGAGGGTGATATATATATATATATAGTTAGGGCACATAGTATTTATGTAAGGAAAGAAAGACTTCAATAGAGACTAAATGAGGGTGATATATATATATATATAGTTAGGGCACATAGTATTTATGTAAGGAAAGAAAGACTTCAATAGAGACTAAATGAGGGTGATATATATATATTTATATTTTCAACTTCCCAACCCTACCAGCTTAGGCTATAGCTGACAGCTATTCGAAGTTTTAAATAAATTTCTACATGGTTTGGGATGGCCTAGGAAGTTTCCAGAAAGACAGGCAATCCAGTCTCTCTGGAGATTGGCCTGTATCATGAAATTTGTTTACGCATCAAAGATGGCTAAGGGAGTGGCTGACCAAAGAAAGTCCTTGGCAGCATTCAGAAGGCTATGAGGTGGGTACAACTATGGCTTTGAAACAGAAACAAATGCACCTGTCACTACTAAATACCTTCTCTCTTGGAGAAGCTGAGGGCAGAGACCAGGTGAGTACCAATCTGTGTTTCTCCGAATCTGTACTGTGGGGAAACAACACTTTAGCAAACCTAAGAATACTTAGTCCTGCTCCGGAGTCTTCCTAATCTGCCCGTTTTTTAACAGCCCAGTAACCTGTGAGCCCTTCAAAGACACAGACTTTCTTATAAAGCTCACAGTCCTCAAAGCTTAGCACAAAGTGCTTAGTAAATTTAGGATTATTGATGCTTGTGTTGTGATTTTAAATGAGAGGATTACTCAACTATTACGGCTGCCATGTAAATAAAGTGGGTATATAGACTGTGAGCAGGACGCACACTTGGAAGAGGCTCTCTGTCGCGTGAGGCGCAGTCTGCATACATAACCTATTTCCGCCTTTTTTTTTTTTTAATAAGCTCACAAACTGGGGTGGTGCAAGGAATCGTGGAGAGAGAGCACTATTCTCGAAGCAGGAAAGCAGGATCGCTATCTTCCCTGGACTTCAGTTTCTTCATCTTTAAAAATGCGTGTGGTCAATGAAATGACTTCTGAGGTCTCCGAGGTGCCTTCATGCTGCCTCACAAGGCTGGTTAAGTGCCAACCAATGGTACCCGAGAATTCAGGAGGGAGGGCAAAGCCATGGGGAGGGGAACGGGGAAATGTGAAGAAGCCCTCAAGGATGAAGAGGCTCAAGTCAGGCTTCAAAGACAGCGGTCCTTGTCCCGTGGACAACAAATACACCACATTTGGCAAGGTCAAGTGTTCATACAAGGAGGAAATAGAGAGGAGCCAGAATACGAGGAGCCTTAAGTGTCAGATAATTCTCTCAGGGAAGCTGACTAGTCTCAGAACCAGACCCTTACCATTCAAGCTTATTATTGAACTCAGTAGTTTTCAAACCATACATTGGTTTGAAATGAAAAAAATGCTGGTAGGTCAAGGTAAGCATTAAAAAATAATAATAATTAGAATAGAATGGAAATATCAGGGTAAGCCTTGTTTTAAGACGCCTGTCTCAGCTGTATGTACTAACTAGGTGGCTATGTAAAATATATTTCTTAAAATGGGCTACAGTCAAAAATATCTGGGAAAAACTCATCTATTAAAAATTGACAAGGAAACTAAGTTTTTCGAGTCTTTAAGCACGTTTTTCAAGTTTTTACATTTAATGCACTGTAAAACCCTAACAAGAGATTTGATTTACAGCATAACATAAATTCAAACAAATAAATTCAGAAAGGACTGCTCTTTACCCTCCCTGGACAGGAAGCAGAAGTACAGAGAACTCCAGCCAACACTAGGAAAAACAGAGAAATCATTGTGTAAGTCTCTTGCTTCATTTACCTGCGTTTGCATAAGGAAACCCACATGCTCTCAAGACAATAATTCCTTAAGTTCCCAGTCACTAAACCCCTCAAGAACTTTTATGTAGCTTCTTTGAGTATGAAAGAAAACGCAAATGTAGAAAAGGTTTCTAGTTAATCCAAATAATTTAATGAACACTATTATGTATCATGAACGAATAATGTCCTTCTCTGTCCTCAAACTGCTTATAATCTATTATATGAAGGGATATAAGACAAACACCCAAAAAGCCAAGCTGACTGTGCTCAAGGTGAGGGAGGGGGAGGGACATGAGTAGGAGAAATGAAATGAAAGATGGGAATAAAAAGGAGGCAACTGAAATTGGCCTTTTAATACGAATAGAATATCAAACTGCAAAGTCTGGGAGAGACAGGATGAGGAGTGGAAACTAGGGTGCCTTTGAAGGAGGCGGGAACAGCAAAGAAAAGGCATGAGAGCTGCATAAAAATGGATAGGTAGCTAGTTGGACACCTGTAAGGAAACAGTGATAGTGAAGGCTATGGTTAATGGCACCAGGAGATGTACATTTTCTTTGCCCGGAAATGAAAAGGAAGCTTTTTGGTCATGGAGAATGGCAGGAACCTATGGATACCAAGAATCTGAACACAGCTTGTCTTCTCAGTGTTGGCCACATTTCTGGCTCTCCTTGAGACCATCTTAAAGATGGGTTCTTGCACCTGCCTCTCATTCAGCAGCCACAAAAGGATACTGACCATAAAAGAGTCTGCTCTCTCAGATACAAGATTCCCGTGATAGGAACTGGTTTGAAACTTCTGCCAAGCTTCAGTTCTCACACAAAAATGCACAGCCTTGGGATACTTCTGGCTCCTCTCCCACTGCTCTCTAGTTGAAGCCAAGCAGAAGTGCAATTTCTGCTGAGAGTCCACAGGTTTTTTTTTTTTTTAATGCAACAATTCCAAGAAAGAATAAAGGCTGACTCCCCTTGGGGGAAAAACAGCTTAGGCTTTCCAAGTCAATACCCCAGAGACTCAATAACTGGCCCAATTATCTATTGCTGACAGACGGCTACTCCAATGCACAGTGCTTTACAGCAACCACCATCTTTATATCTCATGATTTTGAGAGTCAAGAATTTGGGAAGGGCTCGGTTGGGTGATTCTTGAGTCCACAGGGCACTGACTGTGAAGTCACTTGGTAGTATTCGGCTGGGCTGGTCATGCCTGGTGCCTTGGTGGGGATGGATGGAAGGCTGGACATGGCTGAGACTACCCACCAGCGTGTCTACCCATGTCCTCTCAAGCCTAGCAGATTTAGTAGTCAGACTTCTCCATGGCGGAGCAGGATCCAGGAGACCAAGGTGGAAGCCGCCACTCTTCTTAAAGGCTTAGTCTGGAACTGGCATATCACCACATCTGCTATCCCACTGCTGGGTCACAGGCCAGCCCACATGCAGAGGGAGGAGTGTCAAAGCACTCATGCTCATCTTTAATCCATCCTAACCAACAAAATCGGAGCTGCAACTTAGGCAGCCATGATTTGCTAACTACTCAAGATAGGGAATTTTAAAACCCAGGTGAAGAAAAATTCATCTGACTACCTCACATTAAAAGGAGAGAAGGAAAGAGAATTTCCAGAGCAACAGATACTCTCAGACCCTACTACTCAGAGTTTAAGACTAAAAAGCTTAGATGGATGGAAACTAAATTTTTGATGGTGAGCACACTGTAGGGTATACAGAAGTGGAAATGTAATGCTGTACACATAAAACTTATATAATGTTATAAAACAATGGTACCTCAATTAAAAAATTGTCTTAATTAAAGAAACCAAAATAACAACAACAACAACAAAAAGAGTAAGGAAGCATGGAGAACTTTCTCCAAATTCAGTTTCTATTATAACAGGGGAAAAGCAGATTAAAAATATCAGCAAACACTTCTGGATTATACACTAGGCACAAAGAACTATATTAATGTTGGAGATGCAAGAAATGTAAGATATAGTCCCTGCCTATCAATGTCTCCAAATGGTGAGACAACTACATATACTACAAAACAGTACAAGATAGCACTTGAGGAAGTAACAGCTGGTATTTTAAAAATGGGAGAGGGAATCGGAGGCAGGAGACCAGTTAGAAGACTACCTGTGTCAGGATGAATTGCTGTAAGATGATTCTCAAGCCTACAGACTCCAGCCCCACTTTATAACAAATATTTTGTAATGTGCTCCCTTCATCAACCCAAAATGAAATCCGTAGGTTATATAATCTACAACATGTAACTTCCAAGTTTGGGTGTGTGTGTGTGTGTGTGTGTGTGTGTGTGTGTGCGTGTGTGCGTGTGTGTGTGTGTGTGTGTGTGTGTATGTGTGTAGCCCTACCTATAATGTAAAGCAGAAACTAAAAGGAAAACACATGCATTTCAATAGATAAAAGCTCGATAACTGCTAGAAGGCATAACAAAGCCATCAGACACTTTTATCAACTTATAACATGTAAGTTTGCATTTTTCATTTATTTATTTATTCATTTTTTGGCCATGCCACCCTGCAGCATACGGGATCTTAGTTTCCCAACCAGAGATCGAACCCATGCCCCCTGCAGTGGAAGCTCAGATTCTTAACCACTGGACCGTCAGGGAAGCCCCAAGTTTGCATTTTTAAAAATAGGACTGGATGGCATTCTGTACAAGACATACAGAAAATGAAGGGGCAGAGGTATAGGTGGACACTGCAATAAAAATTGGTGTTAGCAGGGCTTCCCTGGTGGCGCAGTGGTTGGAGGTCCGCCTGCCGATGCAGGGGACGCGGGTTCGTACCCCGGTCTGGGAGGATCCCACGTGCCGCAGAACGGCTGGGCCCGTGAGCCATGGCTGCTGAGCGTGCGCGTCCGGAGCCTGTGCTCCGCAAGCGGGAGGGGCCGCAGCAGTGAGAGGCCCGCGTACCTCAAAAAAAAAAAAAAAAAAAAAAAAAAAAAATTGGTGTTAGCAAAAGTAATAACACACCAGATTAACCTGTGTGTTTTAAGAAAAAGAGAAATATCACTTTAACTGAATAGGTATAACAAGTCAGGACAAATTACAGACTGTCAAAGTAGAGAACACGAGTTAGAATGATATATCTCAGCCAACTTTATCAGCATGTTTCCTTGTAAAATATTCACTTAATCTTAATGATTTGATTGCTCCAGAAGAAAAAACATGTTGGCAGGATAGGCATGTTGGTAACTATTCATGTGCAGGAAAAGCTGTAAAAGCAAATTCCAAAATTTCAACTGAATAAGATCAACACTCTTCTTGACATTTGATATTTCAGAAAAAAGAGGCTAAATATACAAATATGCACACAGAATCACTCTGACTGTGAGTGCTAGAACGTAGTGTGATCTACACATGTGCCGAATGGGCAATGTGAACACCATGAGAGGCACTCTTGGCAGAGAAATGACTTTCCTCTTGCTAAGCTCAAAAACTATTTATTTACGTGGTGGCTGTATTCATGGAAAATTATGTGTAATAAAGTTATGTGGAAAAAAACTGTGTTTATGTATAAAGGCAAAGTTACATTCTAGGCTCAGATATTTATAACTGGGTTTTTAATAGCATAAATGTCCCATGAGAAATCACGAAGTTGGGCAAGATTTGGGCACTTCTTTGCTGTGTGGGACAGCCTCCCCTCCCCACTTCACCCCCTCTGCCTCCTGTCTATTACATACCCTAAAGGGACAGTACCACACTCTCCTCTGAGGGCCACCTCTCTGGGGTTTACAGCTGAATCCATGAGGCTTATCCATCCCAAGAACTTAAAAAAATTTCAGATTTATCACATTTTGCATTGTACAAGACAATCTTTCTACAGATTCCCATAGATTCACCATTCCTTGTTCCAAAACCTCTAAATCCAATCCACCTCTCGGATTATAAATAAGGTTTCAAAGTGTATTAAGACAGTTTTATTTATTTATTTGTTTGTTTACTTATTTATTTATTTATTGACTCGTGAATTTGTTTTTATTTTTATTGGGCTATAGGGGATGGGCTGGGAAATATCTCTGTAAGTTATACCCTACTAGGGAAATGTCCATTCTAATTTTCCTGGGATAGCTTTCGGAGCTTTTTCTTTTTCTTGGAGCTGCTGTTTAAAGAGGGGAAAAGAGCTTAAAGTATATGACCCACATTAATGATATAGCAAAACCATGACAACTGGCCTAACACATCTCAGGAGCTTGAGAAATTTATCAAACTCTGAAGTCAAGGGTGATTCAGTTAGGAAGACAAATTAAAACCCAGGTCCCTTTATCAGTGCTTCCTGGAGGTGCCACTGAGACAGTCTGCTTTGTTTTTTAGAGAAACAAATGTTTTAATCAAGTCTTCAGTGTATTTTATAAGTAGCAATGTCTTCATTATCCAAAATACTACTTAGGCCAAACAGTATGAATAACAACTAATTTGGTGACTACTTTACCAAAGAGGTGAGTAATAACTGTATATTACTAAATTTGAGCTAATTTTTTTTTTTTTGGCCGTACCGCGTGGCTTGCGGGATCTTAGCTCCCTGACCAGGGATTGAACCTGGGCCCTCAGCAGTGAAAGCTCAGAGTCCTAACCACTGGGATGCCAGGGAATTCCCGAATTTGAACTATTTTAATTCACTGTAACCTGTAGCCAAAACATTCCTTAGAGTGGTTAAATACCAAAATAGAAACTAAGCTAAAAAGACTCTGTATTAATACCGTATCTCTTTACAAAAAAAGGAAGTGAGGTAGCTTATAGAAATAAATATTATGCAACAGAATAAAAAATAGCCTCAACAATTACAAAAAGAAATGCAACCTAAAATCAAAACATTTCTCATCTATCAAATTAGCAAAGCTTTATAAAAATCATAGTACTTAAGGGGAATGTTTAAACAGGAACTTTGTATACTGCTGTAGACAGCAAAGCAAAGAAAAAATAAATAAAAGAATTAAGCGTCAGTAGGAAGAAACGAAACTTATTATTTACAGATGATGACTGTCTACATACAAAACCGAAAGAGTCTAAAGACAAGTAATTAGAATTAATAAAAGAATTAAGCAAGGGGTATAAGATCAACATATAAAAACCAGTTACATTTTTATATGCCAGCAACAAAGACACAGAAAATGTAATTTAGAAAAAAATTAAAATAACAACAACAAAAATGTGCCCAGGAATAATTATAACAGAAAAAGGACAAGGTTCACATGGACAGAATTATAAAACATTACTGGAATTCATTAAAGAAGTCCTAAATTATACTATGCTCATGAATAGAAAGACTTGAAATTTTCAAGATGTCAATTCAACCCAAATGGATGCCTAAAGTCAATGCAATTTCAATCAAGATCTAAATAGAGGTTACTGAGGAACCTGACAACCTCATTCTAAAATTTATGTGTAAGAGCAAAGGCCCAAGGACAGCTAGGATATTTCTAAAATAGAAGAATAAGTTTGAAAGGGACTTGTCCTAGGAGATAAAGACAACACACAAATCAATTAACACATTAAAATGAAGAAATTCTGTCCAAAAGCTATCATAGAGAATATAAAAAGATAATCATACACTGGTAGAAGATATGGATAATACATAATTGATGAAGGATTAGTATCAAGAATACAGGAAGAATTCTACAAATCAATAAACAGGCAAATCAATAAATGAGCAAAAAACATGAAGAGACATTTTACAGGAGAGGAAATATGGAAGACAAATAAATACATGAAAAGATATTATCCCTTATAAATAAAATGACTGAGATATAATTTTACACCATCAAATGGGCACAATTTAAGAATTCTAACAATACGAAATGTGGATCAACGGTCTATTAACACTGCTGGTGAGCATCTAAACAGGCACAACCACCCTGGGAAACAATTTGCATTATCTCATAAAAATGAAGACACTCATTATGATCCAGCAACCCAGTTAGAGAGACTCCCACATAAGCAACAGGAGACACATTGGAGAATGTTCACAGAATACTTTTCATCATGACAACAACCAAAAAAAGTCCATCAGCAGAATAATCCATAAATTATCTGTAGTATAATCACAATAGAATACTACACAGGAATGGAAATCAGGGGATTACAACTACACCTTAGAAATGTATTGAGTGAATAAAGCAAGGTACTGATGACTATACAAACCATTTTTATAAAGCTCAAAAGCAAGCAATACATTGTCTAGAGATGATAAACTACTCTCTTTTAAAAGCAAGGGAATAAAACATAAAACCCAGGGTAGTGGATACCTAGGGTAGGAGGGTGGGCAGAAATCCTCCTAGAGCTACTCAAATACTTCACGGAGAAGTGTTCACTTCTACTCCAGCTTTCTGTACACTAAAACAGAGTATCTGCTGCACAAACAACATAGTTATCTATCTTATCTTGCATTTGCCTTTAAGTGCAAAACGACACCTCACAGTAATCCACAGCTTACTGTGGATATGTGTGACCATATGTATTTCAAAACAAAATAAAACACAAAAAAACTCCACAGATGATTCTATTTGTTATTGGTGAGTACTTGAGGACCACGAGCCTAGATGACAACAGGATTTCCTCCTTGAGGAAGAATCCCCGGATTCACTGGCAATTAGTATTAAGAATTTATAAGAAGTATTACACTGCAATAACCTTCAAACGATACGAAGAAGGAATTTAAACACCTACTTTAAAGTGCTCTATCCTTAGCGAAACAGAAACTCTTAAAAGTTTCAGTCTGAGAAACTCTGCTCTCCTAAAAAAAGAAAGGTATTTAACTTGGCATCGTGGATCCTGGAAAGGAGCACAAGGCTTCTCAAAAAGAAACAAAACTATGGTTGGTCTCAGCTATTCTTCAGTTCTTAAAAGAAAGTTCATCGGAACAAAAAGACAGGCCTTCTATTTTTACTGTCCACAACAGGGATGGTGTCTTAAATTTTGAGAAAGCAGCTCTGTGGACTTTCTCCAAAGATCAGTAAACACACCTCTTCCAAACACTTTTCCAAAAAGTCTGGACATATTTATTGAATTTAGCCCTATGCTTCTCATGACTTCAGAATTGAGTTTTCTGATTCAAGACAATCGAAGGATATTCAAATGCCTATGATTTCACAAGTCAAGTACCTAGCTCTAAGTTGCTGACCCAGCTCCTGTCCTCAATGAGCTCATATGAAGAAACAAAATAAGTACACATTTAAAAGACTCCAGAACAAGACGATATGCTCAACTGACCAAGGAGTGATACAATAAGCACTACTGTCTCACACTTCCAGAATGTGGAAAAGAATTTTTAGAGAAGGCAATTTCCTTCCAAAAGAAACTGGGGTGATAAAGCACAGACGACAACATGATATATATTTAGGCAAAGGGTGATGGCAAAGGACTCTGAGCAAATAAAGACAATGAGTCTAAGAAAAATGATGTCAATTCAAGGAGACCACAATCTTTTAGAAAGCAAAATCCAAGCTGAGAGAACCCTAGAGGCAAAAGCAATCACTTATAACCATTTATATAGTCATTCTCAATATAAGTGATTCTTTAAAGATTCCTAGAGACACTGATTTAAAGCAACTGGACAGAAAGAAAAAAAAGCTGTGATAAGTAGGTAGATAGGGAGGGAGATGCACAAAGTGTGGAGAGAGTAAGGCCACAGACATCACTGAAATCATATGCTTCTAGGAACAAGAAGAAAATCAGAATTAACTTCCAATTCAAAGAGTATCTCGAATGAAATGGCTTTAATGCAGCCAGGTTCCTAACAGAGGCATTGGAGATGAAACTGCATTTCTACAAAAAACAATCAAACAAACAAAAAAATAAACTACTTCTTTGAAACATTTATCTAATGCTCTATTTGGAATTCTAAATACTCTTACCATAATTTAATGACCCATCCATTCAAATCGTCTTAAAATACAGCTGTTAAAATGCACCCTTTCAATGAAATAAAAGTTCCTATTAAATGGACTTTTATTCAATCATTTAGATAATAACCAATTTATCAAATGCCTATTATGTGCCAAATTTTTCATAGTCTTTAGTAGTTCTATTATCACTATCTGTAAAAGTGGTGTAACATATAATCAAATGTGATACAATCCATAATCCTTTATCTGTGATTCTATATCCAAAAATTTCTAAACAGCAGAGGATTTTCATAATATCTGACAACAAAACGTGACTTAAACTAGTGTGAGGCCCTTATAGCCTTTAATCAGCCTTTAATTCATAAAAGTGTGAATACATTTCACCGCAGAGATAGTGAGGACCTGGCTGTTAAGTCTCTGACCTAATTAATGTTTAAAATACAGCTCCTGCCTTCAATGAACTCAACTCATATTGAAGGAAAAGATAAATACACATTAAAAAAGATTCCAGAACAAGACTGTATGTTCAAGTGACCAGTAAGTGGTACAAACAATAGGCACTGTTTTACTACTTCTGGAGTTCTTGTTTCTGAAACACATCTGGATTTTAAAACAGCTTTGATTCATCCATCACAGCTGAAGGTAAACATGATCACTACTGTCAAGTAAATCAAGACTTAATGATTCTGCAAGGATGTGCTCCTCCGAGATGAATCTGATACAGAGCCGGTCGGTGTAAGTACCCAACACTAACATAGTGAGATCTCAGTGTCAGGAGGGGACCATGGGAATGAAACCTGGTAGTCTCAGAATAAAATGAATTGTGCAAAGGAAGGGAGTGAATGGTGCACACTGAGAAGAGCAGGACGAGCGTGCACCCCTTTTCTTCAGAGGCTCTTCTCCTGAAGTCCTAGGGTGTGAAGGTCTACAGAGAGCATGTTTGCTAGTTTTTCTAGATCCACCTCCTAAAACTGCTAGCCACAGAATGGGATCCTCTGAAGAAGGTACTTCAGGAAGACCAAAACTCAGGAAAGAGAGGATTCTCCAGCACAGGAACTGGCAGGCACAGTAGAGGGTTGGCATGCCAGAGCCATCTGCCAAAACCAGTCCCCCTCCCCGCCACCCTCCATCACTGTAACAGATTTGTGGCTGGGCACAAGGTTGCCCAGCCAGACTACACTTCCCAGCCTCCACTGCATATATGAGTGGCCAGGTGACTAAATGCTCTCCAGTGGCAGATGATACAATGATGTGGACCTCTGTCGGGTCTCAGTCTTGAAAGTTAGGCATGCACTCCTCAGCAGCATCTTCCCATTTGTAATACAGAGGCAGCTATCACTCAGCTTCAACCACACACATGAGGACAGCACCCTAAGGGATGTCAAATCATGAAGATGAAAGGACCCTGGGCCCCAGAATGTCTGTGTGGATCAGAGCTACCTTGCTGCTCACTCAGGACTACCACATGAAAGAGAAACCTCTATGCTTCTTGAACTACTTTATCATACTACTATGGCTTAGTTTTTACCTAACAACACTGGTTGAGGAAGCTACATCACGGACTAGCCATCCCACTCCACCTGTCCAATTTCAATAACCCTATGTAATAGGCAAACTCCATCTTGGGAAAATCTAAACAAAACTGCCATTTCTCACCCTCATCTGCATTCTGGGGCTGTAGCCTCACAGAAATAGGAATTCAGCAAACTTTTGAGCACCTACTACTAAATGAAAGGTATTATGCTATACACTAGGAATATATAAGCCAACGTAAAAAAGAAAGCCAAGGGAACCGTCCTTGGGCAGGTCCTCTGTTCTGCATGCTTTTCACCCAGAAGTTAAGCTCTAGGTCTTCCTGTCTGTCCCATCTCCAGCACTTTGCAGTGCCTTTTACATAACAGGCACTAATAAATATTTGTTATGTGAATGAATTAAGAAATCAATAAATTCATCTTATCCTCAATGAATTCAGTCTAGGGGGGGGAACAAAACAATACAATCTAGCACCTCTCACATCACAGGCATGCAATATGGTCAGTGATTTGTAGAAATGAATGAATGTATGGGCATTGAACAACATGACAGCAAATGCTACGGAGGGGCAGGAGGAATTAGAAATCAAAATCTTCCCAGAGAAACTGAAATTTGCCATGAGTTCTGAAGGACAATTAGAAGGTAACCAAATAAACAAAGTAAGGAATCAAGAAGATGTAGCGCCCATGCTGCCTGAACATGTTTACTATGCCTGGAACTTAAGGGCAGAGTTCCAATCACACAATGAACATATCTAGTACTCCTCTGAATACCACTGCTTCCACTAATTAAGCCAAAAACTGACATCTTTTCTTTTAGCATTTGCATCATCAATGCAGTGCTACACCCTTCTTTAACTTTCAGATTTAATTTTCATTTTTAAATCTAAAATCAGGATCTATTTGACTAGTTCTAACAAATCCTCCATCATATAATCAAAGAATCTCAAGGTTGGTAGAAATCTGAAAGGTCACCAGATAAATGTTCTGGGAAGTCATTTATCTTGACCAGCTACAATCAGTTCTTTGCAGTCACATGGAATTTTTATCCTTCTTTTACAGCACTTTATATTTTGTCTCAGAGTATATTTGTTGATATACACATGCTCGCTCTCCCACTAGACTACACGCTTTTTATGTACAACTCACATTCTTCTTTATCTCATATTCTTCCAGTGCTCAATAATCATAGGCTCTGTATAAAATCATCTTTTAATCCAACCCAACCACATCAGCTCCTGCAGTCCCTGTCAAATCCAACCCATTTGCTTGCTCCTGTATACAGCCTCATTGTTACCTCTGGTAAAGATGAGTTGTTGCACCTTCTTTCCAAGACCCACAGAGCTTCCTTCCTGTTTTTAATGCCAGTGATGCCACATTGCTTCTCTTTTCACCTCCATTTCTGTGTCATGGATTAGGGCTTAAGATTCCAAATGTTTGAAAAAAAATGAAATAAGTTCCAAATAAACCATCCCTTTTGTAAGCTGCAGAATGTCCATATCTCAGAAATTGTCAGATGTTTCTCTGCAGATGTTTTAACCCTAAAATCATCAATGCCCTTTCCCATTCCACCTTTTGTCCCTCTGACAAGGTTACTGTGCTTCCTCGAGACTTCCTGTTTGAATAACCACACACTTGGGTGTTCAAACCCCCATGTGTCCATTATTCACCATAAAAGGGACCTGAGGAAGTAACCAGGCAGTTGAACACAAAATGATCTATGAACAAAAACAGCTGTGCGTTAGCAGGATGGACAAAAAGACAGCAGGGATCTTGACACTGCTGTGAATTTCAAAAACAAGGTCTATTTAGTCAGGCATGGTTAAAAGGCTGCTGATTCAGAGCATTCGTGGTCCATTTCATAATTGAGAATCACTGGAGATGTGAAGAAGTCTTTTTAGTTACTTCCACAGAGTCTCACCCCAACACCAGCCTTCCTAACAGTCTCCGTTACGGGAACAAAGCTGCCTCTCCTTTCTCTCACAGCAATGGCACTACCAACTCAAAGGTTTCACCCAAAAAATTTAATACTTATTTTATTTCCCAGTCCAAAAAGCAGATTCCCCCTTCCCCAAGAGGTTTTCCTATAAAAACACAGGGAAGCACAGATATAGATACACACAGAAGAACACACAAAAAGAGGCAAAGAAAACAAGCTTACATTCTCCAAACATCTGGAAAGTATGTTAATATCCAGAATCAGTCTATTTCTGATACCCTAGATTTACCATCCATGCCTTGTGCCAGGATATAAGAACTTTAAAGTGGGCATAAGTATAAAACCAAAGCTTTATCAGAATGGTCGCAAAACTGAATGATTCCTATTGCACCAGGACTTGATGCTAACTTATTTCTTGCCAAGCAGCAAAAATGCTGAAAACAGTAGTAAAAAAAACCAGCTTGAGTCCCTAAAGCAATCCTGATAAAGTAAACAAATTTTATTACAACTGCATCACAGATGGTCTCACAAACTTTCATAATCTGTAATAGAGTTGTAAGAATTTGGTATTCGATAGACTTTCTATCCCATGAACTTATCTAAAATACTCACTATAAATTCACAACTATGTATAGAGACACTCTGAAAGTTAATCCTAGACCCTCAGCCCCACAGAACATGACCCCTTTACCATGAAGTTACGGTAACCACACGACCAAAACAATTAAAGTAGACAATTGCTCTTCCGTTTCCAACTGTCTCTCCCCACACAATATTCACCTTTAGCCTCGTGTTTCTTCCCACCTCCAAAAAGAACACAACTTCAGTGAAAATTTCAGGATGCTCATCTCTACCAGATCATGATCTGGCATTTAAATAATAGTAATAATCTAAAAACTTAGCGCTTCCCTGGTGGTACAGTGGTTAAGAATCCGCCTGCCAATGCAGGGGACACGGGTTCGAGCCCTGGTCTGAGAAGATCCCACATGCCACAGAGCAACTAAGCCTGTGCACCGCAACTACTAAGCCTGCACTCTAGAGCCCGCGAGCCACAACTACTGAGCCCTCATGCCACAACTACTGAATCCCGCGCGCCTAGAGCCCGTGCTCCACAACAAGAGAAGCCACTGCAATAAGAAGCCCGTGCACCGCAACGAAGAGTAGCCCCTGCTCACCGCAACTAGAGAAAGCCTGCACACAGCAATGAAAACCCTAAAAATAAAACAGCTAAAAATAAATAAATGTATTTAAAATTTTTTTAAGTGAAAAACAATTTTTTTCATTTAAAAAAATAAAAACTTAAAAAATAAAAAAAATATAAAAAATAACAATAAAAACTTAGTGACACCAAAACAACAGGACAAGTCACCAGTCCTATCAGGATAAGGTCCATAGGAGAAGGAACCACTAGGGGGAGGAACAGCAACACTGAAGCACAGATAAACTGCTAAACCAAGGCAACTATACCCTAACTTCTTTGGTAAGAGATTAAGTAAATTAAACCAGGGCCCATCCCTAAAACATATTTTTTACAGCTTAAACTTTCCTAAGTTTCCTTCCAACTCCAAAATTATTCTAGTTAGCCACATATTCAAAAGTCCAGAGATGCCAACATTCCAGAAAACTAAAGGTCTAAATGTTGTACAGGATAGGGTCAGAAAACAAAATCCATTTCTAGATCTAATCATTTTACATTGCCAAGCTACTATAACTTATTTCTTAATAGTTTCAGATAATAAGATGATCTCAGATTTTGAGAACATCTGTGCAGACCATTCCTGTTTCTAATCAGGATTTGTGCTGCTAGAGCAGGAAAACATCATTTCCCAGTCCCTGCCAATGAACAGAGAGCTCAATAAAAGCTGTTCAACTCATTTTCATCAAGCTGTCATGACCCCCTTCTCAAAAACTGTGAAGCTCTTCTCTTGGAAAGACTTAAGATCCTTTTATTCTCTTTGAAGAAAGTTGATGGGAAAGCCCTTAGAAAATACTTATGCTTCTGTATTTTACCAACTGGCAAAGGGGGTGGGGGCATTTTAAGCCCAATACTCGGCCTCAAATGTAGCAGTGGGTGCCATTCTTCCCATAAGAAATAAAATTGAGCATGTGAATTTAAATATCATCAGTCACTAGGATGTGATGATGTAACCACATGTATCACAGAAATGCAATGTGGACAAAGCAGGTCTGTAAAGAAAGCAGGATTGTGATTCAATAATACTTAATATTGAGTTGTAGAAGCGGAGGTAGTATGCAGTGGGGGAGAAACCCAAAATACAAAATCTAAGTGGGAACCCCCTTCTTCAGAGAGGAAGCAAAAAAAAAATTTCTTTTTCTAAATTTTAAGATATCTAGGAGTCCGCTGATTGAACCTTGGCTCAGGAATGCTCTGGGGAAACTAAGGAGATAAAGAGTGAATGATAGATACACAGATAAGATAGATAGACAGAGTTGTAGATTTACAAACTAACATATACAGAAATCAAAGTGAAGGAAGTCACTTCCAAGCCTGAAAGATGAAACAGTCACAAAGAAATCTCCTGGGACCACAGTAGTTATTTATCAATCAATAAAAGGTGGTTAGACCTTTCAGTTAGCAAACCTGAACAACAAAAAGGCCACCAAGTAAGAGTAAGAATTTACTTGAAGCAGAGGAAACAAAGTAGAACCTGGAGATGGCCCTGACAGCCTTATCTTTAAGGATGTCAGATAAAGTAAGCAACTGAACTAACTCAGCCATTCTCAACAACCAGAAAGGAGTCATGGATAAGGCAGAAAGGAGATAAGGTGGCGTTCCCCTGACCACCCTTCAGGAAACAGGGTATGTGGTACACTTTTCCTATCATTAGACACTGACAAAACACAGAATCTCATTCTGAAATTCAATAAATTCCTTAGAAATTCCTAGAAGCGTTAACACCTAAATATAAAACTAGTATAAGTACCCAAAACCGAGTATTTTCCCATTGCTAACAATCCTCTGTTCTTCACAAATAAGTGCAAAGATCTTTTTAAAAGAAGCACTCCAAATCCAGAGCTCAAGCAGAGATCTGTCAGAGAAACCAGACTCAGTCCTTTGGTTTGGTATACTTTCATTTCACTTCCTAATTAAAGATCCTCTACAGTTCTCCATCACTTACCAGGCTTGTTCTAACATGGCAGAGTGGCAAGAGCATAACCTATCCACAGCAGGTCTGAATTCCAACCTAAATTCAACCTGTTCTACCTCAGAGCAGTCACCAGTCACATTACTATCCATAGGGGTAACAGTAGCTCTCAAGATTGTTTTAAGGATTCAAAGAGGCAACCGAGGGGTGCTCGACGAAAGGAAATTCACTTTCTTTTGTTGCCCAGTTTTCACGATCCGCATCTCCTCAGAACCCATCCTCCCAAGTCTCTACTACTCCATGAAAAGCAAACAATGTCTTCACCATTATCTGGTTACTCTTAGACCTTTATTCAAACAAATCACCCTTCCTGGAAAGTCCTCCATTCATGTCTACCACTCTTCAAGACCCAAGAAGCTTTTCCTGGGTGACTGCCATCGACACTCTTCGAAGTGCTTTACAGGTATTCCCTCAGCACTTTAAAAAGTTTCAACTGAATTATGTTTACTGTGCTTATATTCTCCCACTGATTGTCTGTACATGAATGTTTTTGTCTTATCCCCTCAAAACACATTACAAATCACCTGAGGATAAAGAAAGTGTTTCAACAATATTACCTACACGTTCCATATTACAATGCCCATAAGAGAAGAATTTTCTCAGCAAAGTAAGAATTTTATTTACAAAAGAACTTTGCCAACTAACTAATTAAAATCACAATCAAATAGGCTCACCTCATTTTGAGTGGGTAAGTCTTTTCACTTAGTTGGAAATACTTCATAAAATTTCATACACTTCTCTAAGAAAGCCACACAACACAGTTCAAGCTTCAGACTTATTTCTTTTTTTAAAATAAATTTATTTATTTATTTAATTTTGGCTGCATTGGGTCTCTGTTGTGGTGCACGGGCTTCTCACTGTGGTGGCTTCTCTTATTGCAGAGCACGGGCTCTAGGTGCACGGGCTTCAGCAGTTGTGGCGCACAGGCTTAGTTGCTCCGTGGCATGTCGGATCTTCCCAGACCAGGGATCAAACCTATGTCCCCTGCATTGGCAGGTGAATTCTTAACCACTGCACCACCAAGGAAGCCCCAAATGTATTATTTCTAAACGGCTCAATGAGAAGAAGCCACTATCTGGAACATGTCAAAGGAAGAAAGATGGGGTCTCCACATTATACATTTTATGCAATATATGGAATATTTTGTTTTCACTGTAGAATTTAAGTAACAAGTTTTATAAAAACCAGACATTGTAACAAAAACACATGCCACAGGGACATTCTTAGAGAACTCTCTAAACCTGCCCCCCAAAACACAAACTTACCATTTATCACTTCAAACCACCAAGCACCAACCAAATCCATCACCTGGTTAAAGGTAGTCGTGAGAAGAGCAAAGAGAACTTGCTCTTCCTGTACACCTGCCCACACTCCACTTCCTGAGACTTACCAGGAAGCTCACCTGAATGCTTTTCTGAAAGCACTCTGTAGGTACTTCAAGTAAAATCAGCTGATACCTCAATGAAAATCAGCTGGTTGGCTTGTTTTGTGTCCCTTCACTCAAAAAACATTTCTGAATGCCTACTGATGCCAGCAACTGCTGGTAGGGTAGAAAGACCGTACAAGAAATAGAACGTAGGTGATTATGTCTTAGATTCTGTGCTCTCCTATTTTAAACCAAAATCGTACTCCAAACTAACAAAATCACCTATTTATTTTTTGTATTTTAATAGGTTGAAACTTTTAATTCTTTTTTTCTAATTTGAAGAATAATTTAGATACAACAAAGTACACAAATATTAAATGTACAGCTCTGAATCTGTACATATGTATACACCTTTGTAACCTCCATGCAGGTCAAGATACAGAACGTAAAGTGGGAACTACAAAGGAGAAAAAAAAGGACTGATTACTAGCTGTGTCTCTGAAAACACTGACAGGCATCTCTGTAGTCACTGCGTTGGGCAATCGCTCTGGTTAGCAGAAACCTTCACATACAATGTGATTTATCATCACGAACAAAATTCATTGAGTCCCTAACTCTATACTCTATACAGTAGAGTAACTCTATACAATACCACTTGTATTTTTTATTTCAAGAAATTTAAAAAAAATGTGAAGGCTGATTCTGAATCCTTATTTCCAAAAACTTCCAAAACAAAAAGAAGATAAAATAACAAAAAAAAAAAAACACAAAACAAGACGATACAGCAAAAATCCAATGTTGACTGCAATATAATAGGAAGCAGCCATGCAGTCGGAAACAAAGAGTAAAAGGAGGGAGCTGAGGGACTAAAACTCCTAAAGTTTTAAAAGAAATAATGTAAATCCCCTAATTCATCTCCCAGCCTTGCCACAAAAGATCTGAGAGCGCCATTGTCTAAGAAAGAGATAAGTCTGCTTTATTTTATTTCATGAATATGTAGCTGCATAGGGCACCAGGCTGACTGGACCCAGTTATTTTAGGCTGGCCTCCTGGAAGAGCCCATGGAAAGAAAAGCAGATGTACTTAATTAGTGTCACCACAGTCTGGTACAATACTCTAAAACCTCAGTGACATTTCTATAAATGAGTTTTCTGCTAACCCCATTTAGCAAGCTGTCCGTTTTAGGCCCACATGAGCCAACATCTAACTTTATCATTTTAGAAGAAAGGAGATGCTTGCAAATCTTAGCAAGGCCCTCTTACAAATCTTAGGGCAAGAAACAGGCAAAGTAATAGAACCGGCACACAGTCATCTTGAAATTTTATCCTTTGACAATTTAAGATAAGGGACAGATTAATCCCTTATTTTAAAAAATCCTCTCTGGAATTTTGGGCAGTAAAAATAAACAAACAGTTCTGCTCTAAACTTTGACACTTTTCCCTAAAACTCAAACAGACCAGCAGTGGAGCTGTCAGTTAAGAATAGCTGGAAACAAGCAACAAGGGAAGAAGCATCTGTTGGTTCTGCTGCCTGTTAAATCTAGACAAATAAGTGGTTATTATTCATCTGTCTAACCACTTTAATGCGGTTCTTCACTACCCTGCAGAGAAGGCACACCTCAGTATGCCAGTCTCCTGAGTGTACCCATAAATTAAATAAACTAAAAACGATGCCACACAATAAGCAAATAAGATGTTTCACTGCAACCCTTCTCCACAACTGCTTAATAATACCCTTTTAGAGTCTATTTCAACAACAAACATGTGAATATACATTTTAAAATAAAATTTATGTCCATTTCTAAGGAAAAAACACACAACATTAAAATTTCAGAAACATATTCACATGTGAGATTCAAACCTATGTAATTTACTCATAAAATTTATCCAGCTGACTTCAAATCATATAAAAGCCTAATTTTTACACCAAAAAAGGACAGTCACAGATCTTTCGATTCCATATCAGTTCCATACCCAACTTAGTACTTTTTTATAAAGCTACAGAAATAAAACAACCAGGTACCACATTCACAGTGGCATAAATCTCAAAAACATGGAGAGATGGCACTGATAAAAATAAACTCAAGTTCAAAAGTGTTACTGAGAAGAATACAAATTAATGTGCAGTGTTCTGGGACTTCTTATAATTCAGGCATTCATTTATTTACTCACTCTTCATATATTTACTGAACACTATGCCAGACACATTGTTAAGCAGTGGGGATACAAACCCTCCAGCCTCCCTCCAAACGGTAAGTTAAGTGAATGCTTTCTGTGTGTGCACCTTTTACCTAAAAACTTATATAATAACTTATATTAAAAAACTTATATAATAAAACTTATATAATGTTATATAATAACACTGAATGTATCGGTCTAGAGCAGAGGTCACCAAACTTGTCCTGTAGAGGGTCAGAGAGTAAACATTTTAGGCTTTGTGGGCCAGGACTAATTGTTACAATTACTCAACTCTGCCTTTCTAGTGCAAAATCAGCCAGAGACAGTATGGTAATAAATGAACTTGACTGTGTTTCAATAAAACTTTATGGATACTAAAATTTGAATTTGATATAATTTTCACATCATAAAGTATTTTTCTTCTTTTGATTTTTCAACCAATTAAACATGTAAAAACCATTCTTAGCTCATCGCCCATACAAAAATAGGTGGCAGCCCAGGGCTGGATTTAGTCTGTGGGCTATAATTTGCCTACCCCCAGGCTAGAGACCTAGGTCTCCACATCTAAGCCACAAGTTCCATGAGGTCAGGGCAATGTCCAATGAATCATTATACACCCAGGAATCTGTATGGTGCTGAGGCATAGCAAGCAATTAACTCATGTTAGTTATATTCAACTAAACTAAAAAGATGACTAAGTCCCCGACCCTGCCTTCAAAGACCTCATGGTCTAGAAGTGGAGACAGACAAGTAAAGAAACAAGACAATACCATGTGATAAATGCTATGGTAGATACCTACAGGGTGGTTTGAGTGGACACCTAATCCAGGCCAGGGAGAAAGAAACTGGGGAAGGATTCCTGAAGGTGATGACACCTGGAAGAAGTGTTCCAAACCAAAGAAACAGCCCTTCAAGCACATGAAATGACAAAAGATAAGCCTAGAGGTTATAAAGGTCCGGATCCTAAAGTACCTTATACACCACGCCAAGGCATCTGGACTTTATCCTAAAGGCTTGAGGAATCACTGCAGAATTTTTAGCTGGAAAACGATATCATCAGATTTGCATTTTAGAACCATTGCTCAGTCCAAAGCGATGGCTGCCTGAATAGAAAGAGCAAAACTGGAGGCAGAAAGACAACCAATTCGTTAGCAAGATGTTGCAGTAATCAAGGTGAAATTCCATGGGGGGTTACAGTAAAGCAGATATAAAGATAAGGATCCAAGAGACATATGGCTGGATACAGGAAGTGAGAGTGGAGTCTTGGGCAGATTGTAACAAGGATGGGTGGGAAAGAGGGTGGAGTTACAGCTGCCCAGAGACCCAGCAGCAGATGCTATCTGCTGGCCAAACAGAGTAATCTTTACTGATGAAAGCCTATGAAGCATGGTTCTTGGCAAAATATTGGTTGAGAGCCTCAGGAATAAACAGTAGTGCTGTTCATTAAGATGCAGCTTTGAACTGGATAAGACAATAAGAAATGAATTTAGTTTTGGACATGGCCTCTGGACATAGCAAACTGACCGTGTCCCACATGGAGAAAAAGCTGTCCTGAAGATACAAATTTAGAATTTATTGATTTGCAAATAGTAATGGAAGCCTTGAGATTTAGAGGACTTCATTGAGGAAGAGTGAGTAGCATGAAAAAAAAAAAAGGAATCGAGAAACATAAGTGAAAAGGAACAGAGGGAACAGGAGGAAAACCAAGGGAGTCTAGTATCTCTGAATCAGTATGTACATGAACTTGTATTGATATTTTAAAGTTGCCCTGGAATAAACTAGTCATTCTTTTGAGAGATTTGTTAGAGAAACGAAGAACTGCAGGAGCTAGTATGTTTGACTGAGTCAAAAACCTAACTCCACCATAATTCTTGGCAAATCACAACCTCAGGACCCCATCTTTGCCTTCCCTCACTGAGTTATGAAAATCTAATCAGTGATAAACTGGAGGCTTTATAAACTGTAAAATATTATAAAGGAACTCCTGATTTATTATTGTAATGTCATTACATCTGGGTATGAAAATTCCATCTAACAGAGTATAAACTTCTGAAGAATGGACCTTCAATCTTCTACACCTTTCTATCAGGTACTGCACCACGTATTTAGTAGGCATTTAAAATATGTTTGCAGAATATTTGGGAGTAACGTGAGAATGTATGCACAGGGAAAGGAGTGCATAGCAAAAGGCATGTCCAACTTCCTAAAAGGATTTAGAATTGAAATAGTCAAACTTTATCCCTCCCACAAATGTGGCCAATGACAAAATAATGGGGGGAGGGGAGCTCATAGTTCCAAACTTTCTCCTAATGTGTAAACTGTTTTTCTGAATGCTTTAGAAACATGAAAAAGGTATTTACGGGAAAAGCAGTGAATTGTAGAACAGGAAAACAGCCAACAAGCAACTTTATAAAACTGTGTTCACCAACTGCTGGCCACTAAAGAAGAACTCCTTAACTCCTCAAGTTGAAACCTGCAAAATGTAAATCAGGCCTTTGTAAGACAAACTAAAATAGTGTCCCCTCAGGGTGCACAAATACCACAGTGAAGTCACCAGAGTTCTAAGAGTCAGAACCTACCTCGCAAAGATATTCCCAGGAAAAAAATTTGCTGTTTGTTTCATGTTAAATACACAGTAAGAGGACCAAACAGAATAAAATGTAATACCCTTATATAGCAATTATTGTGATTTAGACACACAAAAACAATATTTAGATACAGCTTAAAAGTGTCATTTAATCACTGCTTGTTCCTAAAGCTTATAAGGAGCTTGGACACCAATCTGGCAGGCTGGACACCCAGTCTGCCAAGTTTTCATCTACAGTGACTATCAAGTTAATTAAAGGGGCTGTTTAATAAAAGGCAAATCCTCAGATGCAATCTTACTATCAACTACTCTGATGATAAGGATAAAACTTATTATAAAACACAAAAGCCAGACTTTTAAAAAGCAGTTGAATAATTCATATAGGAGTTAGGAGAGAAGATCCAGAAGTGAAAGGCAAAATAAGAAAGACTTCTTTTTAGAAAAGGATGCCTTGCTGAGATTTCTCTCCTCAATGGGCAGAAAATAACAGTTCTGATGTCCACAGCAACTTTAACTCATTATATCTAAGTATACATTGCACCCTGTACCCTGGATAACTGTAAATGGTGCTTAAGACATGGCTGCTTACAGAAACAATGCTGATTTTCCTGGCTTTTGTACAAGTGATGATAATGGTACAATCACCTAATTTGTACTTGCCATCTGTTAAAATATGCCTCACCCCCCAAAAAAGGTACCAGTTAAAATGATCGTGTAATTTTATACATACATGTGTATGCATGAAATGTTTCTGGAAGGTTACGTACAAAATTGTGAGCGACAGTCTCTAGGGCAACTTAGCAAATGGAGATGAAGAGACTCACTAGTCATTATACTGTTTTAATTCACTATGTCATGTTTTACTTTTACAATAAAAAAAGTCTTAGGATCACTGGCAAAATATGTATATTTCTTGTGACAACTTAACTGTGATCTGACTTTGCTTATTTTAAAGTTTACTGTGCTTAAAGTTCAACATCAAAAGGAAGGCTACAAAAGTGGTGGCTAGACCTAGTTCTTTCACACTGCTCCCTTCGAGTTTCACATGCTCTGTAAGGGCAAAGCGCAGTATGCATCACTTGTTTAAGGGTATGTGAAATTTGAACTGGATGGGAGATTTAATAGATGCACAAACAGTCATGGTCCTTGAATTCATGGGAAATAATTAGTTAGCTAGAGCCCATGGAGTAACTGCAGTTAGGGAGTGAATGTGCTGAATATCAAAACACACAATAATACATAAAGCCCTGCCTATCTGTTGTTAAGTTATAGATCATAACATTCATGAATACATATATCCTTGTCATGAAAAAAGAGAGGGGACAGAGATTGAGACATCAACGCCACTACACACAAATCTCCCTCCCCTTCCCCATCTTCTCCACACACAGTTTCCTCCAGGACATCATTTATGATGGCACAACAAGTACAATAACTTCTAGTCAAGTTTTTAGAAATTTTCTATCTAAAAATCTTCAAGTAAATGTTCTTACAGTATTTGTATGAAAACTATTTTAAATCACTTTTATTTACTTAAAAGTTTTAAATCTATAGTTTTATGAACTTCATTTAGCAAGAATGTTACCAAAAACTGAAGAATTTTTCAGCAAAACAAGTTCAAGCACATATAACATTTTCAGAGTAAAAAGTCTTTCGAGCTTTTTAATCACTAGGACCCAAAGCTCATATATCGGCCTCCCAGTAGTAGCAACCTAACTTGACGGATACTATCTTACCTAACACATTATCTTTGTAATAGAGAAGTAATCACCGAGTAATCTACCTTCCTCTACCATCACCTGAAGTAACCTTTTGCTACATAGTGCTCACAGCAGAAAATTCAGAAGGTCCAGATTGACAGCCCTATCTTTACCTATATAAGAGATTCTTATTCAGAAATTTTCAGTTGAATCTCAGGCATTTGAGACATCAAGGCTGTGCTTTTGCTTTGAAATTTTTAATATTTCAAAACAGATAAAATAAATAAGACACTGTAGGCATTCAAAATTCAACACAGAAGCTTTAAAAAGACAAAAAAAAATTTTTTAATAATTGGATAAAAGTTTCAAAACTAATCTTGGCCAAGTTTAAAAATACAACACTTAGGAGAAAAGTGATAAAGAGCATCCCCACAAAGTCTTAGGAGGCCCTAGGTCTCTTGCAGAATCTTTAGAAAGGCACCTGTTCCAAGATACTGCTTAGTTCCATGTTTCCAATACCTTTGAAAAACTGAACTCAGTTTATTTCTTCCACCTCTGAAAAACAGGTGCCTTAGAGTTCCAGTTTATGAACTTACTTTTGAAAAGTTTCATCTTCCTAATAACTTGTCTACAAATAAAATGATATTTACTACAAAGGTGCTAAATACTGTTTTTCTAAAACTTGCTCCACACACAGTAATTTAACTCCACTTTTCAAAGTACTTTCTCTAGAATCTTGATGCTTTCATAAAATTGAATGTATCAGAGAGCAGTGGAAAGAAAAATACAAAAACCACGACCAAAAGAACCATGTGCCTACCAAACGTTCCTTTCGAAGATTCCCCAAATAATGTTACTAGCCTTATAGAATTATACTGCTTTGATAGAAGAATGGCTTGGCACGCTGTTCACTCTGGAAGTTCATTACTACCAGCTACTGGTCTGCAACGGGACTGAAGCTCTGCCCCTCAAGGCCAGTTTCTCATGCATGTTACTCTGTTAAACACAATAATGAATCATTCTGCTTGTTTGTATATTTCAACGATGAAGAAAAACTGACCCAGATCAAACATGATTTTTAATACTCGGGGATAAACACATGTCCATCCTCATCCACCACCCAGCAATGAAGTTTTCTATACATCCCTTTCCTGATTGCTAAAAGGTCACTTACACATGCTTCTACACTTGCTTTGAATCAAAGCAAAAGGAAAGACAGTGAGGAGAGCCTTTTTACTCAGGGACAAAACTGTACCCAACAATTACAGTGAGTGCAGATACTTCCTTTTGTTTTGTCTGTACCAGGATTATCAGTGAAATCGCTCTGTGGCCCTTAATTAAAGCTGAACAACTTTAAAGAACAATAACTTTAAAAGTGAACTTCTATTTTAATTACACATAGGCAACAGCGGTAGTAAAGTCATTTGCTCCCCTCAAATCCCCTTAACTTAGACCCTTTCCTCTCTAGCTTATTCAGCAAACAGCAATCACCCTCAACCCTGGAGAGAAAGTCTTTTAAACAAGGTAAAAGTGCTAAAGGTTGACAAGCGAGGAGGGGGCGTTCTGATTAACGCTTCAGGAAAGAGGGACCAAAACAGCCGAAATGGCGAATAATCAAGGGGGCGAAAATCCGGCTAAGTTATTTATAGACTAGGAAAGCAAACAGAGAGAGATGCTGGCGGGAAGCATCTTGGCTCGCGGGATGTTAAGTGCTAGATCTAGTTTAGAAGTTGGAGATGGGAATTTCTATATGGCCCATGCTGGGGAGCAGAGAGCCACCACGCGTCTGTTTGGTCCCCGCAGACTGGGTGAGGGGGTGAGCAGTAGTAGGGGATGGGGCTGTCACCGCTTACCCAGATGCAGCGTGAGGTTGATGGAGTTGGGGTACTGCACCCCGGCCAGCATGGTCTGGCTCTGCCACCAGGTGGTGTCGGCCTGGTTGTTGTAGTCCGTCAGGAAGGCTGCCCCGTGCTGCAGGTGGGGCTGCCCGGCGTCGCACAGGTGACAGGACTTGGTGACCCCGGTCACCCCGGTCTGCACACAGTACTCCTCGGGCGGAGTCCCGCACGTGTTGGTGGCCACCACGGTCACGTTGAAGGCGGCGTTGACGAATTCGGGCATGCAGCGCTGCGACCGCCCGCCCTCGTCCGTGCACTCGTCCATGGCTGCCCGGGCGCAGCCGGCCGCAGCGGCCGCCAGCACAGCCAACACCCGCCAGAGGCCGCCCCGCGGCCGCAGCGCCGGCGCGGCCGGTTTGCTGCCCCTCATCCCGCCGCCCGCGCGCTGGGCCACGGCAAAGGCAAGAGCGCGGGCGCGTTCCTCTCGTGCAGCGGCGTCCCTCGGAGGCCGCTCAGCGGGCTGAGCCTCGGGGCCCAGTGGCCGGACTCTCCGGACGGGCGGTGGCGGCGGCTCGCGGCGGAGAGGCGGTCCGGAGGGCGCCCCTGGCGAGAACTACGCGGCTCGCTAACCACTGCCCCGCACGCCGCCTCCGCGCCTCCCTCTCCCACCCGGGACACAGCCGGCACTCGCCACCGACCCCCGACTTCCGAGCGCGTACCCGAGCGCGCGCCCCCGGGGAGGAAGGAGCAGGGGGTGGGATCGGCAGAGTGGGGTGGGGTCTGCCGAGAAAGCCCAACCCCGGCGTCCTCTCAGTAGCTCCCGCGGCCCCCGTAGCCGCTCCCCGGCTCTCCACGCGCGGTGGACTGCGCGTCCGCCCCGGCAACTCGCGGCGGCGGCGGCGGCGGCGGCAGCGGCGGGGGCGGTGACATCTCGCGCTCGAGCCCGCGGCGCGCGATCGGCGGGGGAGGGGCTTTGAGGGGCGCGAGGGGTGGGCGGGGAGCGGGAGGAGAGGGGAGGGAGGGGCGGCAGGGCGGTGCATGCTGGGAGGGAAAGGAAGGCATCGGAGAGGCAGCTCCCAGCCGGGAGGTGGATGCCGGGGTTCCCTGGCGCCGAGTCCCCGGAAGACTCGGGATTAGGGGAGCGGGTAATGGAGGGGGCCTTAAAGGGGCGACGCCGGAGGGGTGAGGTCGCTCGGAGTCGGCCTTTGGGCCCCACACCGGTCTGGGCCGCAAGAGCGCGGTTCCCCGCCCCGCCAGGTGTCAGTCCTTGCGTCCAGCCGGCAGCACCCCGGGCCAGGGACCAAAGGGACCCGATCGATGGTGGGCACTGCCCGCAGTGCTTCGCCCCAGCCGGCCGCCCCGGGAATGCCCCCTGCCGCTCGGGGTCGGCTCCAGCTCTTTCCGAGGAGTGGTCCCGGGGTGTCAGGGGGCTGACATGGTGGTCCCCGGAGAATATAGGGCCTGGTCGCCGCATCATAATGTTTTCTGAAGCGATTTCCTGCCTCTGAATTAAAGTGTAACCAGTCGTTTAAAAGGCGCAAGGAAGGAAGTGAAAAGGCTGGGAATGGAATGACATTTTTCCCCTGGGTACGGAGACCCACTGCGAAATTCTTCCACTGTGTTGTTTATGTTCCCCAGCTTGCCTTTAAAAGACTCGAAATTATCTGGATCTGACATCCTCCTTTTCGGGCCTGCTGAGTCACGGAATATTCTCCGTGCCAGGATGACTCAGTTCACAGAACCTGAGCCAGAAGATCATGAGGTTTAGTCCGAGATCCGAACCTGGGCACTTAACCAGTGCTGATAACGACAAGCAAAGACGCGAAGGGAGGGTGCCATAAAAGTGGATGGCCCGAGTCACCATCGAGACACCTTTGGAGTCCCCAGGCAAAGTGGGTGTACGTTGGGGATGCTCCTGAGGCAGTTTTTTCTTTTTCTTGTTTTTTTTTTTTTTAACTATTCAAGCTCGTTAACAGTAAAGTGAGAATGATAAATATACACCGGGGGCGGAAGGCGGGGGTGGAAAATACCTAGTTTTGGACCCAGTAGTCCCGTCAAGAGAGGGATGGTGAGGATGTGAAATAATGAAATAAGTAAATGTTAGGTTACTATGGTTGGGGTCAGTGTTAACTCTAGGAGGACCTTAAGGATAATGGTTTGGGGGAGGGGAGCAGACTAGGGGACTTGTCAAATGGTGAGCTTGGTTAGCAAATACAAGGATCACTTATATTGGTAGTTTATTTGATGAGATGGGTGGAGATCATGCATGACTCAGAGTCTCTAACTCCTCGCCCCCTGGCATCTACTCTTTGGGAAAGTTATGGAGCTGTGGGTAACAATGTTTTAATCCTTTCACGTGTGAGTGGAAGCAAAATAAATTTATTCATTTATACCTAGAGGGGATGCTATTCTCTCTCAGTCCTTGATTGTTCTTGGGAACAAAGGAGGGCATACAGGACAAAGATAAGATGTTAGCTGTAAAAAAAGCTACAGATATTTTAATAACTATATTTAAATGCATGTATTAATACATTTGCCTGATAAATTTTCAGTATTTTATTAGGTATTGGCAAACCAAACAGTGGTCTCCTTTCGTTTTCCACCAGGTCAAGAGTTGGGTAAGGAGACCCCAAAGGCGGCAAATCAACATAAATGTTTCTTTGTCACTGCTCCCTTTTAGGTTCTAATGTCCAAGGGTTAACTACAAGCTCTTACTTATGCTTACCTACCCCACTGTTTCATTACCAGAACCTCATGTGGTATTTGTAAAGCACATAAAGAGACTTTGAATTGATTTCTGAATTGTATTGCTCATCATGAGAGTGTGACATGGAGATATCTATTTTGAAGCGAGATAAGAATGTAACCAGTGTGCTTGATGATAAAAAATTTTGCTCCATTGTCTGAATCCTGATTCAAACAAACTAATGGTTAAAACAAAATTTTTAAGACAATTTGGGAAACTCAAACACTAATTAGATCTTTGATGATAACAAATTAAGTATTTACCTGGAGATGCCACTGTTGACTAAATAGCCTTGGGTGTGTTTTTTTTTTTAAGTGAGAGTGAGATTTTCTTTACTTCAAGTTGCCCTGGTTTTTTTTCAAAAAATTCCGGAGCCCTTAATACATGTTCTTAGCTGCTGGAAGCTCCATTATTTGGTGAACAAATGTGGTGTTTAGAAGAAAAACGTCAAGGTGTGGGAGAAATGGGTTCAGATCCCTCAAAAGATGATCTTAGTGCCTAATCACCAGTGCCTCTATGCTGAAAGAAAGGTAGGATGAGGGAATGTAGTCGTTTATTGTACATACAAAAGACCTCCAAAAAAATTTTTTTAATTCCACTTAGAATTTCAGAGAAAAGAGCTTTCCCCATCAGGATCTGTATACTCAATTTCAAGGGAGGATGCTGATTTCCCTGACTTGGGTCACTGCAAATTCCTGAGCATACCCATCCCTAGTGAGGGGAATAGAGTAATGTGATTAAGCAGCCCACCAGAAAACCATGGAGTTTAGGAAAAGCAGTTCTCCAAGGAAACACGTTGCTGTTGCTAGAAGGTGGCAGGTTGCAAGGCAGAAAAAAAAAAAACACAAGATGCCCACTACATCAAGACTGAGACTATGTCATATAATTAGAAAAATAATTTAAAATGTTGTATTGACCTTTTCAGATTGCCACTTGGCCCTTTTTTATCCTTTTATAATTACCAATGTGTTTATTTTTCCATTCCTTGGTCTTTTTGACCTTGTTTCCCTATATTCTTCCCAAGCCTAAACACCACTATACTATAAGCTTTATCTTTTATATTTAGCATGCAACTTAAAGATAACAGTTACAATTAATTACATAATGATGTTAGTCTATATTTACATTCTGTTTTATACTTTTCAAAATGTAATAACTCTGAAGCAAAGAGTATTAATTGTGTAGAGTTGAGGAAACAGGATCAAAGAGAATAAGTTACAGCAAAGTCAAAAGAGGAGCCTGCACTTTGTGGCTCCCTGTCTAGTATTGTTTTCTTTTCTGTGTGTAAAGATCATTGTAGAGAAGAGGGAAAAGGAAGAGCTTTCCCAAACTTCCAAGGTTTTGAGGTTGTCAAATGAGAATTTTTAATTAGGTGAAAATAAATATGATACTAGAAGAGAATTACAATATCCCTTTTCAAAGTTACGCTAACTACCCATGATTCTTGGTGTTAGGTTTATAGATCCTGCTTGGGTCCTTGGTACAGGTCCAAGCATAACAAGATAATATATCATTGTGGCAAGGTTCAGGTGAAGACAGGATTCCTCTTATATGAGGTAAAGCCCATCCTTCCCATCTAGCCCCCCATACCCAATTTAAGCCATCTTTACATTGTGATACTAGTTTTAAAAGGAAGAGAGGGAAAAAAAGGACACATAATACATAAGATTTAAACTAGAATTTTCTTATTATAAAGACAATTTTAAAAAGAAATATTTCCGGGGCTTCCCTGTTGGCGCAGTGGTTGAGAATCCTCCTGCCAATGCAGCGGGCATGGGCTCGAGCCCTGGTCCGGGAAGATCCCACATGCTGCGGAGCAACTAAGCCCGTGCGCCACAACTACTGAGCCTGCGCTCTACAGCCCACAAGCCACAACTACTGAAGCCTGTGCGCTTAGAGTCCGTGCTCCACAACAAGAGAAGCCACTGCAATGAGAAGCCCACGCACCGCAATGAAGAGTAGCCCCCGCTCGCCACAACTAGAGAAACTCCACATGCAGCAACCAAGACCAAGGCAGCCAAAAATAAATAAATAAAAAACAAATTTATGAAAAAAAAATATTTCCAAAAGTTAGGAGCAAAGTCGAACCCCTCCCCCACCCAAAATCTTCCCATCAAAAGAACAGAAAACTTCACATCTCAAAAATTGTATTATTCTGCTAACCAGATGTGGAACGCATCCTACTGTACAGAACAGAGGGATAAATAATCTTTTATACACAGATGAAATGGATTGATTGTGGGAACTCAGAATGTCTTTAATAAGTTGTTGACCGATAGTGGTTAAATACGGTTAGAAAGGGTAATTCTTTCAAAACCAAAGTTATTATTGGTAGTTTTCTCCCAACATTTAATCGCATTATAGTTCATTACCTCATTCAATTACTTGGATATATAGTGCAACAATTTTTTGGAGGATGTGCCTAGAAATTTTATTGTTCAAAATTAGAAGTTCACAGCTCTTTGAGCAAAACTCTCTTTGGGGTATGGTAATACCAGCTTTAAATTTTTTTCTCATTGAATTTGTTATAGTCCTCATAAAGAGCTCAAGGGCCTCCATCTCTAGTTTATATATGCATTTGAACAAATACTAAATTACTTTGTCCTTCCACCCAAGTTTTGTTTATTGTAACAACCAAATTAAAGCAAGATTTTAAAAACTTCATCCATAATTATACTACACTAAAATGACTTTTCTTTTATCAGAACTCCCTCTCCTGGTCCTAATCATTCTTTTATTTTAATGGACATCTTTTATTGAAGTACAGTTTACATGCAAAAAACACACAAATTCCAGGGTATAGTTCAGTAGTTCATATCACGAAGTGCACACACTTCTGTAATCACTACCCAGGTCCAGAAATAGAATATTGCCCTAACCTAAAAGCTCCATCATGTCCCCTGACAATCCGTATCCCTCCTTTCTCCCCAAATGTAGCTTCTATCCTTACTTCTGTCACCATAGATTAGTTTTGCTTGTTTTCAAATGCTATTTAAATTAAATCACACAGTATGTGTTTTGTGTGGGGGTGGCTTCTTTGATCAATATTGTGTTCTTGATATGAATCCATCATGTATGTAGCAATAGTTCACTATTTTTCTTTCTTGTGTCATATTATATTGTATAAATAAACTGTAATTTGTTCATTCTATAATTGGTGGACATTTCAGTCATTTTCAATCGGGGCTATTATGAATAATGTTACCATCAAAATTTTTGCCCTTTGGAAATACACACACTTTTGTGAATACAGACCTAGAAATGGAATTCCTGGGTCATAGGATTAGGCATATATTCAAATTTAGTAGATATCACCAAACCGTTTTCCAAACTAGTTGTGCCAATATTCCCTCCCACCAACTGTGTATGAGGGTTGTAGTTGCACCATATCCTCAGGAATACTTGGTATTGTCAGTCTTTTTAATCTATTCTAGGCTAACATTATTATGGTATTGGTGCAGAGCTTGAGAGCCTCTCATTCTGGTTTGTATATGTATTTGAACAAATGATGACTTATTTGTATCATTGGGTGTGTAGTATTGAACTGTGGCTTTAATTTCTAATTCCTTGATTACTGATTAGACCAACACCTTTTTCATATATTTATTAGCGATTTGGGTATTCTTTTTTGTACATTTTTTCTTTTTTTTGCTCATTTTTCTGTTGAGTTGACTGTCTTCTTCCTATTGATATTCTTTATACATTTGAATATAGGCCCCTTTTCTGGTTCTGTGTGTTGCAAATATCTTCCTTCACTCTGGTTTGTTAGTAGTGTCTCTCCTTTTTAAACTTTTATTATCAAAAATACAAATATAAATAAAAGTGGAGAGAATTACACAGTGAAACCCCAGCTTCAAAAAAGATTTTTTGATTTAAGACCGATCTTATTTCAGCTATATTTCCTCATTTCTCCCCAACCCCACTTCCATCACCACTTAATTATTTTGAAGCAAATTCACAGATACTATACTATTTTTTTCTTCCAGTTTTTATTAAGATAAAAATGATATAGAGCACTGTATAAGTTTAAGGTGTACAGCGTAATGATTTGACTTATACCCACAATAAGTTGAGTGAATATCCAACATCTCATATAGATACAAAATGAAAAAAATAGAAAAAAAACATGTTTTCTTTGTGATGAGAACTCAGGATTTTTCTCTTAACAACTTTCATTATAACATACAGCAGGGTTAATTATATTATTAATTATATTGTATTTAGATGCTCTTATGATGGGTGCATACATACTTACAAGTATTATATCTTCTTGGATTGATCTCTTTATTGTTTTGTAATGTCTTTCTTTGTCTCGTTACACTCTTTGTTTTAAAGTCTCTTTTGTCTTATGTAAGTATTGCTACCCCAGCTTTCTTCTTATTTCCATTTTCATGGAATGCCTTTTTCCATACTCTCACTTTCAGTCTGTGTGTGTCTTTAGATCTACAGTGAGTCTCTTATAGGCAGCACGTATCTTGTGTTTGTATCTTGGTCTTATGTTTGTATGCATCCAGCCACTCTGTATTTGACTGGAGCATTTAGTCCTTTTCATTTAAAATATTGATAGGTATGAGCTTATTGCCATTTTGTTAATTATTTTGGGGTTGTTTTGTAGTTCTTTGTTGTTCCTTTCTTCTTCTTTTGCTCTCTTCCCTTGTGATTGGATGACTATCTTTAGTGTTATGTTTAGATTCATTTCTCTTTCTTTGTGTATCTAGTATAGATATTTTGTTTTGTTTTGTTTTTTGCGGTACGCGGGCCTCTCACCGTTGTGGCCTCTCCTGTCGCAGAGCACAGGCTCCGGACACGCAGACTCAGCGGCCATGGCTCACGGGCCCAGCGCTCCGCGGCACGTGGGATCTTCCCGAACCAGGGCACGAACCCATGTCCCCTGCATTGGCAGGCGGACTCTCAACCACTGCGCCACCAGGGAAGCCCTAGTATAGATTTTTGTTTTGTGGTTACCAAGAAGTATATATATACTGACCTATGTACATATACATACATGATTATTTTTAGTTGCTGATCTCTTAAGTTTAATGCATTTTAACAACCGTGCATATTTACTCCCCTCCCCATGTTTTTCTGTGACATCATGTTCTACATCCTTTTATTTTAATGTATCCCTTACCTACTTCTTGTGGATATAGATGATTTTACTACCTTTATCTTTTCATCTGTTAAACTTGTACATTGTTGGTTTACTAACTTTATTGTATATTTGCCTTTACCAATGAGGATTTTCTTTTCATAATTTTCATATTTCTAGTTGTGGGCTTTTCTTTTCTGACTAGAGAATTCCCTTTAACATTTCTTCTTCATGGTGCTGAACTCTTTTAGCTTTTGCTTATCTGTAAAACTTTTGATCTCTCCTTCAAATCTGAATGAAAGCCTTGATGGGTAGAGTATTTCTGGTCATAGATTTTTCCATTTCATTCCTTTATATCATGCCACTTCCTTCTGGCCTGCAGAGTTTTGGGTGAAAAGTCAGCCCATAGCCTTATGGGAGTTCCCTTGTACATAACGTGTTGCTTTTCCCTTGCTGCTTTTAATATTCTCTCTTTATTTTTAATTTTTGCCATGTATATATATATTATGTCCAATTTTTTGGACATAATGTCCTAGTGTGGTCCTCTTTGGGTTGATCCTGTTTAGGACTCTGTGCTTCCTGGACCTGAATATCTGTTTCCTTTCCCAGGTTAGGGAAGTTTTCAGTTATCATGTCTTCAAATACGCTCTCCACACCTTTCTCTCTCTCTTTTCCTTCTGGGACCCCTTTAATGCAAATGTTGGTATGTTTGATGTTGTCTCTGGGGTCTCTTAAATTGTCCTCATTAACAATTTTTTTTTCTCTTCAGCTTCAGTGATTTCCACTACTCTATCTTACAGTTCGCTGATCCATTCCTCTGTATCATCTAATCTACTGTTGATTCCTTCTACTGTATTTCTTATTTCAATTATTGTATCCTTCAGCTCTGTTTGGTTCTTCTTTATATTTTCTAACTCTTTGTTAAAAACTTCTAACTTCTCGCTTTATTCATCCATTCTTCTCCTGAGTTCTTTGTTTCTTTGAGCATCTTTGTGACCATTATCTTGAACTCTTTATCAGGTAGATTGCTTATCTTCATTTCACTTAGTTATTCTGGGATTTTATCTTGTTCCTTGTTTGGAACATACTCCTCTGTCACCTCATTTTGCCTAATTCACTGTTTTTATTTCTATGTGTTTAGTAGATTGGTTATGTTTTCTGACCTTGACGAAGTGACCTTTTGTAGAAAACATCCTGTGCTTCCCAGCAGCATACTCCCCTCTGGTCACCAGAGGTATATGCTCTAGGGGTGCCCCTGTGTGGGCTGCATGGACCCTTCTGTTGTAGGGGCAGACTACTGTGGGAGGTATGGTAGGTGAGACTGGCCCCTGGTTTGTTTGGTTGTCAGACTCTGCCTTATATGGAGACTGTCAGATGCTGGTAATCGGGGCCAGGTCTCACCATGGATGGTTGAGGGGCTGAGGTTCCTAGATCTAGCATTAGCTTGCAGGTGGGTGAGGCTAGTTTCTCTTACAGCTGGCCGCAGGGTCCAGGGTGCCCCAAAGCTGGTGTCAGCTCACTGGTAAGTAGGGCCAGATACTGGGGCAACTAGCTGAGAGGCCCAAGGTGTCTTGGAGCTAGTGCCATCCCACTACTGGGTAATGCCAGGTCCTGGGATTTCTGCCTGCAGGGCCCTGGGGGTCCCAGAGTTGGTCTCAGCCTGCTGCTTGGTGGGGCCAGTTCCCAAAGGCTGGCTGCAGGGCCCTGAGTGTCCCAGGGCTAGTTCTGGTGCACTGGTGGGCAGGTCTGGGTCCTGGGCCCTCTGTTGGACAGGACTGGGTCCTGGGACTGCTGCAGGGTCAAGGGGGTCCTAAGGAAGCAGGCCTGCTGGGGGTGGGGCTGTGTTCCTGCCCAGCCAGCTGCTTGGCTTTAGGCCTGCTGGTGCTGGTGCCAACAGGCTGGTGGGGGGATGTGCCAGCCCCAGCACTAAGAAACTAGAGAGAGGATTCCAAAATGGTGCTTACCAGTACCAGTGTCTTTGTAACAGAATGAGATCCCCAAAATGGCTGCTGCCAGTGTTTATGTCCCTAGGGTGAGCTCCAGTTGCCTCCTGCCTCTCCAGGTTGCTCTTCAGGATCAACACGTGGGTCTGATTCAAGATCTTTCCAAATTACTGCTTCTGCCCTGAGTCTCAGAGTGTGAGATTTTTGTGTGCACCCTTTTTTTTTTTTGGGCTACATTGGGTCTTTCTTGCTCTGCTCAAGCTTTCTCTAGCTGCGGCGAGCGGGGGCTACTCACTGTAGTGGCTTCTCTTGTTGCGGAGCATGGGCTCTAGGAGAGTGGGCTTCAGTCGTTGTGGCACACAGACTCAGTAGTTGTGGCTCGTGGACTCTAGAGCTCAGCCTCAGTAGTTGTGGCGCACAGGCTTAGTTGCTTCGCGGCATGTGGGATCTTCCCAGACCAGGGCTTGAACCCGTGTCCCCTGCATTGGCAGGCGGATTCTTAACCACTGCACCACCAGGGAAGCCCTGTGTGCACCCTTTAAGAGTGGAGTCTCTATTTCACACAGCCCTCTGGCTCTCCCGAAATTAAGTGCTTTCAAAGTCAAATGTTCTGTGGGCTAGTCTTCCTGGTGCAGGACCCCCAGGCTGGGAAAGCCCAATATGGGGCTCAGAACCCTCACTTCTTGGGGAGAACCTCTGCATTGTAATTATCCTCCCATTTGTGGGTTGCCACTCAGGGGTATGTGTTTTGACTATACTGTGTCTCCACCCCTCCTACCAGTCTTATTGTGGTTCCTTCTTTATATCTTTAGTTGTATAAGATCTTTTCTGCCAGTCTTCAGGTTTTCCTCATCAATAGCTACTCTGTAAATAGGTGTAACTGTGGTACGCCCTTGCGGGGAGGTGAACTCAGGGTCTTCCTATTCCACCATCCTGGCTACTCCCCCACTATACTATTTCATTTAATGCTATCTTTGATGAAAGAAATTCTTCATTTTAATATAACCTAATTTTGAAGTTTAGGATTAGTGTTGTTTCGGGAATTCCCTAGCAGTTCAGTGGTTAGGACTTGGCGCTTTCACTGCTGTGGCCTAGGTTCAATCCCTGGTCAGGGAACTAAGATCCCTCAAGCAACACAGTGTGGCAAAAAAAAAAAAAAAAAAAGTGTTGTTTGTACACTCATTTAAAAAAATCTCTAACCATGAAATTTTTAAAAATAATTTTAAAATCTTTAAAGTTATTAACATATCTTCCTATGTTACGATCTGGAAATTTTGTTTTATCTTTCACATTTAAATCTTTAATGCACCTGGAATTGATTTTTGTATATGGTATGATACAGAGGTCAAGATATATTTTTTTCATATGGCTGCCCTATTGCTTAAACACTAATAATGGAAAGACTATTCTTTCCCACATTACTCTGCACCACGGCCTTTATCACTAATCAAGTGCCCAATAATCTGATTCAGGTTTCTGTAATCTGTTTTATTGTAGCTCTGTAGTAAGTCTTGATAACCAGAAGTGTAGGTTCTCCAGCACTTTTTTTTTTGGCCTCGTGGCATTTGGGATCTTAATTCCCTGACCAGGGATCTAACCCGTGACCCCTGCAGTGGAAGCATGGAGTCTTAACCACTGGACTGCCAAGAGAAGTCCTCACTTTTTTTTTTTCCTTCAAGACCATTATTTGATTATTCTTGTCCTTTACTTTCCCAAACAATTTAAAAATTGCTTGTCAATTTTCAACAAAACTTGTACCTAGAATTTTGCTTGTGATTGCATTCAATCTATATATTAATTTGGGAAGAAGTAACATCTATACATTATTGAGTCTTCCATCCCTTAATATGATATGTCCCTCTAATTAGTCCTTCTTTAGATTACCTTGGTAATTTTTGATAGTTTTCTGTGTAGAATCTTGTACATTTTAAAATTAAATGTTTTGCTAAGTATTTTCTTTTTTTATCCTATTGTTTGTTACTCAAATATAAAAATACAATTGATAGCTTTATATTGGTCTTGTATCTAGCCATCCAAAAACCTTGCTAAATTCACTTATTATTTCTAATACTTTGAAATTTCTTTTAGATTTCCCATCTACACAATAAGGTCATTTGTGCACAAAAACAGTTTTGTTTTTTTGGTTTTTTTTCCTTTTAAATAGCTTTCAGTTCTTTTTTTCTCAGCCTGCATTGTTTAGGACTTCTTGTTAAATGATAAATAGAAGTGGTGATAGTAGACATTGTTATCTTGTTCTTGATCTCAGAGGAACTCTTTTCAACATTTCACCATTAAGTATGTTTGTTGTACATTTTCTATGTTTACCTTTTATCAGATTAAGGAATTTCCTTTATACTCTTAGTTTGTTAAAAGTGTTTTTTTTAATTATGAATAAATGTTGGAATTGGTCATGATTCTTCTGCATCTTTTGAAATACTCATATGACTTTTCTATTTTGCATATCACATGATATTATTTTGTTAGTGTGCTGCATTACATTGATTAATTATTAAATACTAAACCAACCTTGCATTCATGGTATAAACTCAATTTGCTTATGCTATTATCTTTTTATCTATCACTGAATTTAGTTTCTAATACTATATTTAGAATTTTTTCATCTATGTTAATGTTCTTTTTTTTTTTTTTTTCCTTTAACATCTTTTTCAGGATTTACTATCAAGAGCATACTGGATTTAGAAAACAAGTTGGGAAGTATTTCTCTTTTTCTATTCTCTGGAGGAATTGTTCTAAGTGTTATTTCATCTTTACATGTTTGGAATAATTTACCAGTGAAGCCATTTGGACCTGATATTTTTGGGGGGTGGAGGGGGTGGGTAGGATAGGAGAAGACATTTTAATAGCATACTCAATATCTAAAATAAATATAGAACTATTTAAACTTTCTGTTTCTTTTATAGTCAGTTTTGGCAACTTGTGTTTTTTAAGGAACTTGTTGATTTCATCTAAATTTCAAATTTATTGGCATCGAGTTATTCATAATAACCTCTTATTCTCTTTTTAATGATTGCAGGAACTTTATTCATTCCTGAGACTTGTATTTTCTCTTTTTTTACTTACTAGGATCTATCAGTTTAATTGATTGTTACAAATTACCAGCTTTTGGCTTTGTAGTTTTTCTCTATTATTTGTTTATAATGTCATTTATTTCTGTTTTATTATTGTCTTCCTTCAACTTTGATATTCTCTTCCACTTTTTGATATAAAATCTTAGATAACTGATTTCAGCCATTTCCCCCCTAATATATATGTTTAAGGACATAAATTTCCCTCTAAACACCACCTTAGCTACATCCTATGAATTTTGATGTGCCATGTCATTATTATTATTATTCAGCACAAAATATTTTCTAATTTCTGTTGTAATTTCTACTTTGTCCCATAGGTTATTTACAAGTATGTGTTTAATTTCCAAAGATTTGGGGGTTTTGTAATGATGTTTGTCATTATACAGTTCTTTATTATAATGTTATTTAAAATGTAATTAATGGGACCTTAGGAAATATAATGTTTATTATTGGGATTGTTTTGCTTGGATCATGGAGTCTGTCCATGGATGGAGGTGATAAAGAGGACCCTGTGGTTTGATCAGTTTGGAAAGTGTTGGCTGACACCACAACCTGTCTAACCCAGTACCCTGAGGGTGTACTACAGGAGCAGCAATGGCCTTTCAATAGCAAAGAACAGTCATCAGAACTGTCCCCTTTAGACTGAGTAACAGCCCTTGGATTTCTGGACTTACCATGACATGGGGACCCAGAAAATGAAAAACATTCTCAAAATAAAGCAGGATAGATGTTTGGTGTCATATTACTACTAAAATTATGTGACCTTAAGTTATTCTCCAAGCTGGAGAAACAGGATATAACATTTTTCACTTGATATCATATTTTACTTGATATTTAGGAGACATAAATATAACTTAGTCTCCCTACTGTGTTAATAATATCCATAGCTGATATTTACTATGTCTCAAGCACTTTTCTAAGCATTTTGCCTCTGTTACTTCAATTAGTCCTCATACCTGTTATCCCCATTTTCAAATGAAAAAAGTAAGGCACTGCAATAGTAGGTGACTTGTCCAAGGTTATTCAGCTGCTGGTGGAGCCTGGATTTAAACTCAGGATGTCTGGCACTAGAGCTGATGCCCCTAACCATTGTGTATACTATAATAAGTGCTAATTTGGAGTTTTCTAGGTTGCAGTGACATTTTAAGTGCTCAGTATATATTGACTCATTTAATCTTTATAATAACCCTATGAGGTATGTACTTTTACTATCATTCTATCTTATAGGTGAGCACACAAAAGCACAGGGAGGTTCAGTTACTTACTTAAGATCTCACAGCTAGTAAGTGGCAGAGCTGAGATTCAAACATGGGCAGTCTGGTTGCAGAGTCTTTGTCTTCACTATTATGTAATACTGCCCCTCAAACCATATTGACTTATCAAAGACATGGCCTGTCAAACACATCAGTTCATGCTGTATTATATTTTCAAATTAACATTCGCCCAGACTTGATAATTATGTCAGTAATGGTGACATTTATTTCTGAATGAATGCTTTGCTCATAAATAAAGTTCTTTCCAATTTTTAAAATTTAAAAACAATTTATAAGCATAATAGAAATAACCTACAAATAATAGTGTTTAGGACAAATATAATTACACAAATATACACATTATAGTCTTAGTTTGAATTCTATGACAAAAAGAAATGACTTATAGATAACATCAACTGAGGGAAAGAAAACTTCAATTTGCCCTAAGTTATGCACCTAGGTTATTTTTTCCATGGCTGCAACCTGAATTATTAAAGTTTAAAAGTTAAACTTTAATGTTAAACCACTCAAGGACTTCATAAATATGCTGTAGTGACAAGGCTTATTCACATCCCCACATGAAGGGGAAAGGGTCCATTTTCATCCAAGTCCAGAGACAGGGTCACCTGTCTAATATTTAGGTAAATTTAGTGACTGCAAAGCTGAACAATCCTCTCCCCACACATCACATTTTTTTAGCTGTCCAGTAAATTATACAGAATTGAAGTCCTTACCTTGCTTTTAAGTGTTAGCATGCCACAATTTTAGGTATAGAGCTTTCAATGCTTTATCCAATCATATTTGACTGAAGTAATAATAGTTTTCTACTAACATTTCACTTTTGTTCTTTGGTGTGAGTTCACTATACCCATTTGTTAACCACAAAGGGTATGCTTTTCCAAAGCAAGAATTAATACTGACTCAAACTGATTTCATGGAAAAGTCATTCCAGGAAGTAATTTGACATCAGAGTATTCACTGAATACAAGAATGACATTTTCTTTCAAAGAGCTGGATGGTCTTTTAGATGTCCAGTTTTACATGTACATCAGTACAACTTCTTAGGCATAAGGCACCCTTGTTTTGTTTTTAATAGCATCTGAACATTTGTGCTAATGGAAGCACTGGTCACTTATTCTGGAATGAGTTGTGGAAAGGACAGTCTGAATACAAAGGTCCTCTGTGACATAACTGAGGTCTTAGCAATTAAAGTACTTCAGGCTATAGAGCAGGAGTAGCAATACAATCACTGCATAAGGCAAATAAGTGAAAATATTCCACATGGCTTCCTAAGTAGAAAAAGAAAATAAGCACTTCTAAAGAATTCTTATCACTATGTCACAAAATGAAGGTCAAAGCAAAGTGCTAAAGTTTGGGAAATAAAAAACAGCAAAATGTAAAAAAAAAAAAAAAGAAAGAAAGAAAGAAAGAAAGTAACATACTTTGGAAATTGGCACCATGGTAACTCCCAATAGCCAGAGTGCTTAAAGGCAAAAAATCCATTAAATTATTGTTATGGACTGAATGTTTGTGCTCTCCCCCACCACCCACACACAAATTTTATATGTTGAAGCCTTAATTCCCAGTGTGATGGTTACTTGGCACTGTGGCTTTTAGGAGATGATTAGGGTTAGATCTGGTCATGCTGGTGGGGCCCTGGTCTGATGGGATTAGTGCCCTTATAGGAAGAGACACTGGAGAGCAAGTGCTTCCACCCTTTTCTCTCCATATTTCTCTCTCTCTGGCTCCCTGTTTCTCTCTTCCATGTGAAGACACAATGAGAAGGTGCCTGGCTGCAAGCTAGTTTCTTTTTCTGGAACTTCTGTCTTAAGACAGCTCATTATAAAAACATCATATCAGTGTCTGTTGAGTGCATGAAAGAATTATTGTTATCAGGCTGCCATCCTGATCAATCTTATCCCTTCATCTGAGATATATAATTACACAGCAGCACTGGAGCTACAGAAAATAGAATGTTTCCGCCTGCTGAGGCAGTAAAGCCAAGGAAAGAGTCCTTCTTATACAGGCAGGGTCAGTGACACACAAAGAATAAGTTCACATGTGTGCCTGATTTCATTCATAAGCGATGTATCTTTTATATTCCAGATCACCTGAAGTTAAAGACCAAGGTTTTTTGTTTTGATTTTGTTTTAAATATTGATACCAGGATGGGGGCTCCACTGGTTGTCAGTGGAGCTAGCCCTGTGATTGGAAGGTTAGAACTTTCAGTCTCACCTTCCACCCTCCCACCACCCCCAGCAAGGGTGAGGGAATGGAGATGGAGTTTAATCATCAGTAGTCAACGATTTCATCAGTCATGCCTATGTAATGAAGCCTCCAATAAAACTCAAAAGGAAGGGGTTCAGGGAGCTTCCCAGTTGGTGAACACGTGGAGATGCTGGGAGAGTGGCACTCAGGGAGAGGGCCTGTAAACTCCACGCTCTTTCCCCATACCTGTATTATGCATCTCTCCTACCTGGCTGTTTCTGAGTTATATCCTTCTATGATAAACTGGTGATCTCGTAAGTAAAATGTTTCTCTGAGTTCTGTGAGCCACTCTAGCAAAATTAATCAAACCTAGGAGGTGGTCGTGGGAACCTCTACTTTATAACCAGTTGGTCAGAAGTACAGGTAACACCTAGATTTGGGATGGAGTCTGAAGTCCAAGGAAGGAGTCACTGGAACCTCCAATCTAGCTGCTTGATCAGAACCACAGGTAACAGCCTGGGTTTGTGACTGGTGTCTGAAGTGTGTGGTGTGTGTGTGTGTGTGTGTGTGTGTGTGTGTGTGTGTGTGTGTGTAAGGGGGTGGTAATCTTATAGGACTGAACCCTTAACCTGTGGAATCTGATGCTATCTCCTGATAGATAGTGACAGAATTGAGTTGAATTCTTGGACACACTCCTCTGGTGTCCAAGAATTGTTTGTTGGTGTGGGGAATTTACCCCCCTCACCACTATGTTGGAAATTGGGTCTCAGAACACCCAAAAGAGGAAGATAAAAATTTGAATAAATAATTACAATAAAGTAAGATGGGATATGACATAAGAAATACAAAAGTAACTGGAAGTCATTGAAGGGAATATTAAATAACTGGAAGTTATCTAAGCATGGAAGTAACATGATAATATTTGCAAATTTGAAAAATGAATCACAAATGGAAGAGAGCCATTTAGAAAGTTGGTGGCTATCATCCCAATAGGAGATAGATTATGATGGATAAGGGGATGGAGAAACATTGCAAACTCAAGACATACATATGAGGTAGAATAAGTACCTCCTGGGTTTATTTCTTGAGTTTAGAAGATTACGAAGACAATAGGAAAGAAATCTCTAGATTCTAGTTTGAGCGACTGGGTTAATGGTGATGTCATTTAAGGAAATGCTGGAAGAAGAATACATTTGGGGGTAAGATTTGAATATGCTGAGTTCAATTTTCAACAAGTTCAGTTTTGGTCATAATGATTGTGTTAGATGCAAAACAAAGCATAATGTCTGACCTTGAGGGTTCATACTATAAGAGGAAAGTAATGAACACGTTATTGTATTCAGCATAATAAAAGACTAAATAGAGACACAGAATGTTGAAATAGGATACGTGAGGTTATGAATAAACTCTAAAGCTCGGTGACTTAACCAACAAAAATTTATTTCTTGCTTATATGAATTCTAATGCAGGTTCAAAGGGCTTTCCAGAGCAAAACCCCCCTCCCCCAATACGTGGTATGTTTAGGCCATTTCCATCTTGTGGTTCTGCCATCTCATCACAAGACCTCCATAGTTACCAACAGAAGAGAGCATTAGAAGGTCATGTACCAGCTCTTAGGTGTTTTAGACCGGAAGTGGCACACCTCCCTTCCATTCATGGCTGTTTGACCAGAAGAAGTCACATGACCCTACCTCATTAGAAGGGAGCTGGAAAATGTAGGGCATCAAAAGACTACTCAGTGAGGAACAAGAGTTTGAAATGAGAGTGGTTCAATAACTATACGGGAGAGCCAAGAAATCCTTCACAGGGAGGTCACATTTATGCTGAGATTTGAAGAAAGTCTACGAGCCGGCCATGTGATGAGTACAGAGGAAAGACTTTGTAGGCTAAGGGAACGACATGTGTGTTGATGAGCTCGAGACATTACAGATATCTGGGGAATGGCAAGAAGACATTTGTTAAAGTACAGGGTTTCAGGGAAGTAGAAGAAAATAAGGCGATGATAAAGATTGGGGAGGGCATGAATGTCATACTAAGGAGGTTGTATTCTGATCTGTAGGCAAGGGTGAGCCATTGGTAGTTCTTAGCTAAATAAATAACTCTCAGATTAGTGAGGAAAAACGACTAGGAAGAGGAGAGACTGGAGGCAGGAAAACCATCTAGGAGACTGTCATATAGTCCACAAGAGAGAAGAAGAGATAAATCTACTTAGAAGGTAAAATGGGTAGGACTTGGAAAACCTCTGACATGTAAGGGTGAGGGAGAAGGAGCTGTGGAGAAGAAATTTGAGGTTTCTAGCTTGGTCACTTCAAAGGATAGTGAAGCCACGAATAGAGGTAGGGAAAACAGTCATTGGAACAGATATAAGAGTAAAATAATTGTTTCTACAGTTAGACATTTGAGACGCCAGGATCATCTTTTGCTGGAGTTTGTTTACCAAGAATTTTTCTATAACTATGTTGTAATAACATTTTTCTTTAAAAAAATTTTTTTTTGCTTACGGAGGAGCAAAAGGAGGAGGAGGCTTTGTTATTGACTAAAACCACCCCTTTTATTTGAGTCTTAGCCCAGTTTCTATTGCCTACTAGATCCCGGTGTGCTTGGAGCATGGAAGCATCTGGAGCAACCACATTTCCTTATTTAAGCCAAAACAATTTAACTCATCTGTGGCTTATCTCACATCCGCCCTGTAGATCTCATGGGAGGATATAGCCCTTATTATTAAAATAATGTGTAGAAAACAAAAATAGCATGGAAAGAAGTTTCAGAACATGATCTTTTTAGTTGCTTTTCAAAATAACTTACTCATATAAAGTTAATGTAAGTTAATGTTTTGTGGTTAAATATTGCTTGGTTTTGATAAAGTATCTTTGTTAAGCTTTTTTTTTTTTGCATTTTTATGTGTATTCATTTAAGTTGGGGTAAATCTTTTTTGTAATAAGAAGAGAAACACTTAGGTGCTGTTTTTTCCTCTTAACTTGTCGTAAGGCATTTGACCTGTTGACAATTAAGCCCTTGACTGTGATACAGGATAATAGTGTTCAACTCTCCTATGAGAATATTTTTGAAAGTTATTCAATCAAAGGTGTTAAAACACTGTTGTGCCCTTAAGTGAAATGTATTTGTAAATACTAAGTATGAATAATTACTGCTACTTATTTTGAATACAGTAATTTATTTAGTCCTGATATTTAGCCATCTTCTATTATATATTTGGTGCTGAGGATAAAAAGATGAATAACACATGGTTCCTACCTTCAAGGAATTCTTCCTTTTAGCAGAGAAGATAAACCATAACATCAAAGAGTCAACATAGATAAGTACAATTTCATGAATGGTCAAGTGAATCACTAGAGGGAAAAAAAAAGTGAAAGCGACAGAAAATCAATAGAAAAGTTACCTGAACTAGTTGTTCCAAAAAACCTTCAAGAATCTTGATTGACTCTCTTTTTTAACTAATAATAAGTTATAGTAATTTTCAAAGCTTCCACTTGTTGGCAAGTTATTTGAGGCAAGTCATATTTTTCAACTTAGTGTCCTATTTATCACAAGGAAGTAGTGAAGAGAATTGGTCCTGGATGTGAACCTCCTAAATTTAATTACTGGTGTGTGACTTTGAGTAAGCTTCTACTCCACTTAATGCCTCAGTTTCTTCATCTGTAAAATGGAGTAATAATAGCAAAACTTCATAGAGTGGTTGAGGACTGAACAAATTATACATGCAAAGTACCTAAAAGTAATTGGCACTTATTAAGCATTCAGTAAGTGCTAGCTGTTATTATTAGCCACACCTCCTAGTATAATGTTTTGCATACAGTAGATATATCCTCTTTGGATTAAACTCGCAATCACTTAGGCATAATCCAGAATTAGGTAAAAGTATCCATTCAACTGTCACTGTTCTTGAGAAAAACAAATATAAATTCTGGAAAGATTTCACCTCATGAAGAAATGAGGAAGGAGATGAAAACTAAATGTGGACCATGAAAAAGTTCTTCAGAACTTAGGAAGTAAAGTGAAGTATCTTTAACATGTCATGGGAGGGACTTCCCTGGTGGTCCAGTGGTTAAGACTCTGCTCTTCCACTGCAGTGGGCACGGGGTCAGTCCCTGGTCAGGGAATTAAGATCCTGCATGCTGTGCAGGTGCAGCCAAAAAAAAAAAAAAAAAGAAAAAAACAATAAACCACATGTCGTGGGAGCAGGACACTGCCAGTCTAATAGCCCTGATGCCTACCTACCTAATGTCTAGCACATGGTAGATTCCCCCAAAATATTTTTTAACTGACAATCCAATGGGGGTTGGGGGCAAAACATAATTCTGAAATTATCTAGCATTATTCAGAAGAAAATTTCCATTTTGGGCCTCTTCCATAAAATACAAAAAGACATATTTTCTATGAAACAGTATCAAAAAACCATAATGAGAAAAAAATGGGGCATTGCTAGTCCAAGCACCAGCGATAAAACACTTGTTACCACCTGTGATGACTTTGAAAGTGTTTATTGAAGGCAAGGCCTTAGCAGATGTCGTATCTGCTGCAACAGATCTTAAGCAGGTGTGGGGTAGGAGTGGAGGGTACAAGGAGTCAAAAACTGTCAGGCAGACTGGCTGCTTCTAAATGTTCATTTATATTGTCCAAACCCTGGACAGTGACTATGTGTGGTAATGAATTCTAAGGATGTTAGATCAGAAGGCAGGAACATAATTTGAGATTGGGCTGAATTTATCACTTGGCATGTATCCAGGAGAGCTTCTGGATTCAGTGAGCTAACTCAAGCAGCTGAGAATAGTTCTAACTGTTGGCTTTGATTTAATGGTATTCTATGCTGAGTTAAGCTGAGATAACAGAAATTCCTTGGTATATATGAAGCAGTGATTCTCAGCTCTGTTTGACCTCATGCCCCCTCTTTTTTTTTTTTTTGCAGCACGTGGGCCTCTCACTGTTGTGGCCTCTCCCGTTGTGGAGCACAGGCTCTGGATGCGCAGGCTCAGCGGCCATGGCTCACGGGCCAAGCCCCTCCGCGGCACGTGGGATCTTTCCGGCCCAGGGCACGAACCCGCGTCCCCTGCATCGGCAGGCAGACTCTCAACCACTGCGCCACCAGGGAAGCCCCTCATGCCCCCTCTTTATGAGAATTTTTTTGTAATATCCCCTTTGTTCTCAAATGAAATTTAATTTAACCTACTTATACATATTATTTTCTTAAATCAATATAATATTCTAACTGTAACATGAACAAATAAAAGGAAGATATTATTATTTCAATGTATGAATGCTTAAGCGCAACTCTACTAGAAGACACAGCAGCAAAGTAGTCCTGTGTCTACATCTATATGTGGAATTGCCTTGAGTACAACAGCTCTAAATGTAGACTGATACAGATGTATTGTTTTGAAGATAAAAGTTCACAGGCAGTATTGTAGTTGGTGATATAATTTTTCCAAAATAATGAAACAAGTATTGATGAAGTTCTGAGCAAAACAATATAGTAATAGCTTCACTGACATGATTCTTGCTTTCCAGAAAATTTAGTTTATATTAAAACCTCACAAAAGCTCCTGGATTTTTCCAAAAGACCCTGTGCTATTTACTGAGGTAACTGTACACTGGGGAAAGAGAAATATTGTTCATGGATTATTGGACATGTAGCTCTGAGCTGCCATGAATCCCTGGGAACCCAGAACTTAACTATGGTCACTCAGTTGAGTTTGACTTATACATGTCATTTCATAAACACGGTTGGGCTCAGGTCCATCTTACAGTGGGTCCTGACATTTACAAACCCACCCTATGTTTACTTCCACTATTCCAGAGTATATAATTGGAATAACATACTCAGCAGTTGGTAGAATTCTAGTATTGGTTCCCAATCCAAGTAGGCTATTACAATAGAAAAGATCAAGTAGGGGATTCCCTGGCAGTCCAGTGGTTAGGACTAGGTGCTTCGACAGTCATGGCCCAGATTCAATCCCTGGTTGGGGAACTAAGATCTCCCAAGCAGCCAAAAAAAAAAAAAAAAAACACTACTGAATTTCAGGGAGAATCGTTGAAATTAGTGCTTGAAAGGGTTTAAAAGACTTGAAATAAACAACCAGTACAAGAACACTAGTCCTCAGCTTATCTCCATTGAATTTGACATTTGCCTGTGCAGAAGACAAATAGGTTCTGGCATCATAAGCTTAATCAGGAAGAGTATATAGTTACAACTTTGATCTCTTTACTGAGTCAGATCAACAAAATACCACACCTTGTATGCAGCTATTGATTTGATAAATGCATTTTTTTCTGTCTTAATAAGCTGAGAACACTAGAAGCACCTTGCTTTCACTAATGTGGACAGCAGTACACCATCAGTATCTTGGTAAGCAGATGTCACGTGTGCCAAAGGATGGAAGATAAGTCCCATAAAAGTGCACGGTCCTGCCACCTCAATAAAGTTTCTGAGATTCCAGTTGTTTTATTTGATATTTTGTTTTAAAGTATTTATTTATTTATTTATTTTTGGCTGCGTTGGGTCTTAGAGGCAGTACTCGGGATCTTCGTTAAGGCACGCGGGATCTTTCATTGAGGCACACGAGCTCAGTAGTTGTGGCACACGGGCTTAGTTGCTCTGCGGCATGTGGGATCTTAGTTCCCTGACCAGGGATCAAACCCACGGCTTCTGCATCAGAAAGCGGATTCTTTACCACTGGACTACCAGGGAAGTCCCTGAGATTCCAGTTGTTTGAGTCACATGAGGATATTCTTTCCAAAAAGAAATATACAATCACGCACCTTGCGATTCTACTTTGAGAAAAAGGCACAGCACTCGGTGGCATGGTTTGCATTTTGTGGGTAATATGTGCCATAGTTGGGTGTACATCTCTGACCTTTCCTGAGTAACCTATAAAACCACTGACATTGAATAAACCTAGAGTAAGAGAAGGATGTCAGCTGCTCTGGGCTTCAATGCAAGCACCTGGTCCTTAATATACAGAAAATAAAGTGGCAATTGACATATCTGTGACTAATTTGGAGTGCTGTGTAGAAACCTGTGGCAGGCCTAAATAAGAGAATCATATCAAAGCTCCTTTGGATTTTATCACAAAGTCATTCTCTCTTCAGCAAATAACTACTCTCCTTTTCATATATATCCCTTAATTTGTTATTGGGTCCTGATAAAGATTAAACACCTGACCACAGGACATTAAATGATAAATTAGCCTGGTTACTCATCACAAACTGGGTGTTTTCTTATCTAATCCATCACAGTGAAAAGCTGGGCATGACCAGAACACTCCATCATTAAGTGGAAACAGCAGTTGAGTTTGGTCTGAAGCAGGTCCTTAAAGGACAGGTAAGTTGTGTGAACAGGTGGCTCACTCTTCTATTGCACTTATGCTATACACTGGCTCCTCTCCCTGAACCCACACATATGGCCTCATGGAAGTCTAGTATTGTCAGTTAACTGAGGAAGAAAAATTCAAGCCTGATCTAAATAGTTTTTGGAGTATGTGCTGGTACTGGCAAGAAGCAGACTGCCACAGAATTAGAACTCCAAGTGGGGGTGGGAATGGGAGGTATTGGATAAAGGTGGTCAAAAGGTACAAAACTTCAGTTGTAAGATAAATGTACTAGGGATGTAGGGACTTCCCTGGTGATGCAGTGGTTAAGAATCCACCTGCCAAGGCAGGGGACATGGGTTCAAGCCCTGGTCCGGGAAGATCCTACATGCCATGGAGCAACTAAGTCTGTGCGCCACAACTACTGAGCCCGCGAGCCACAACTACTGAGCCCGCGTGCCTAGAGCCCGTGCTCCACAACAAGAGAAGCCACCGCAAGGAGAAGCCTGTGCACCGCAACAAAGAGTAGTCCCCGCTCGCCACAACTAGAGAAAGCCCATGCGCAGCAACAAAGATCCAACGCAGCCAAAAAAAAAAAAAAAAGTTCTAGGGATGTAAATGTACAACATGATGTCTATAGTTAGCATCGCTGTGTGATATGTTTGAATGTTGCTAAGAGAGTGAATCCTGAAAGTTCTTGTTACAAGGAAGAAAAATTTCTCTCTCTTTTTTTTGTATCTAAAGAAGATTATGGATGTTAACTAAACTTATTGTGGTAATCATTTCACCATATATGTAAGTCAAGTTATCATGCTGTACACTTTAAATTCATACAGGGCTGTATGTCAATTATATCTCAATAAAACTGAAAAATATAGAAATGAAAATTTTAAAAGAAAACACTGTTAAGCAGAAAAAAAATAATAAATTTATAAATGCACCAAAAGAAAAAAAAGAATTAGAACTCCACCCAGAAGTGGCCAGGGAAAAATAATTCCACTCCTGGTGGGAAGAGCTTTAGGCAGCAATATGGGTTATCTGCTTTGCCTGGAAGGATAGGTGGCCAAAGGTTAAAATCAATAGTGATTTATGGCACTACCCTTAAGATGAATCGTCAGGGACTGGACAGAAGGCCCATTGGGAGAACTGATAACAAGGAGATTTGGTTAAGCTATACATATGAAGCTCTCAGCCTAGATTCAGAATGTGAGGATATTTGTGTTCCATGTAAATTATCATCCAACTCTCCACCCCACCCCACATTAGAGAAAGCTCTAAATAATCAGAGCAATAATCAGTGGACAAATTGATCCACTCTTTGGATATAACCAGTCCCTTTCTCCAGCCACTCTAATGAATATTTAATAGGCTCAAGTACAAATTACCAATGATGGCAATAATGGAGATTATGTATGGGCTCATCAAAATGTACTTCCTCTTATCAAGGCTGATTTAGCGATTGCTATTCTTGAGTGACTGTACAAGTTAGATGACAGGTTAAGCTGAAAATACAGAGACTTAAGGCAAGAGTAATATGAATAAAGCATATTTTTCTTCCCTATAAAAATCCTGGTAGGTGATTCAGGCTAGTATGGCAGCTTAACAGTTTGGGTAATTCAGATTCTTTCCTGCTTGCTTTTCCCTCTTTTTTCTTCTGCTATTTCATATAGAGTGTGTCGGTAGTGGTGAATTTATTTAGTCCACACGTCACAGGTTCTCAAAAGAGGATTGTGACTGAACTAGAGTAGGAAAGAGCATCACCCAGAGATGAATGCTGTGACTGAAAAGATTTTGGGTTTCCTCTTTTGGAAAGATGGTAAGGATGTTTTTATTAGTACAAAGTATATTTGCGTTGTGTTAAGTGGGAATATGTGGTTGTTGGAAGTTTAAGTGTGGGAAGAAGGGTGTGTATAAATGTTGGGTAGCCAAGAGGACTTGCGCACACATTGTGGAACAGTTTGCACAACACCTATTTCACCCTTGTCCCAGAATGCCTTCATGAAACGCAGAGGTTGGAAAGCTGAAAGCTATTTATACTGGAATTTAGATTTAAGCTGCAGCTAAGTTTCCAGATTCAGGTTATTTGGATTGAGCCAAGCAGATACACTCTGAAACAATTTTATTTGGAACTGAATTATGTGAGGGTAGAGACTGATACAGATGGTGGAGAAGAGAGATGTGCTAGAGCTAGCAGCTATGGCACACTGATTCCCAGCGATCCTCCTGTTTTAACAGGAGGCTTTCAGATTCAGCAACTTCTGATGTGGCAAAGGTGGCCTGGTTCTGGTGCCAGCCATTGTGGAAGCATCTTCCTGATTCAGCAGCTTCCTGATCATGACAGAGTCAGTCAGCCACTACCTAGTTCTATGTGTTACTTTGGGAGAGGTCCTGAAAGTTCAGACAAGAGAGTCTTCCTTTAGCTCTTTCAATGATTGTATAAATAAACTTCTTAAACTAGCTAGAGTACATTCTCTAGACTGTTAAGAATCTACAACAATACATGGGAGCTAGAAAACAGGAGATATGCTACAGGAGGATGATAAAGAAATGTTCCATCTTAATAATTATACACCAGGCCTAGAGGGCAATCAGTTCATATTAGAGTCAGGAGGACTTTGGGAAAAAGGTATCCAGCAAAATAAAAACGGAACTCATAGATTATCTGATGTGATTAAGCATTTGGAAAAATTATTGCAAGGTGTATTGGAAAAATAAATGGTAGGAGCATTTTGAAAAAAACTAAAGCTAGGTACAGAAAAAACGTAAGCAAATAAAAAAGGAGTCAATTATTAATTGCAGGAAAGCCAGAAAGGTGTACAGAAAGCATGCATGATCAAGGTACATTATTTGGCTCAATAGTGAACAATATTTACATAATCAGAAGAATATATACATTGGCTATTGCTTTAGCAAATTTCTTTGAGAATGGAAGAGGTACAGAGGTAAATCCTCTACTACCATAATAGGTAATCTATAGGTTCCGTCTAAAACTGATAAGTTGATAGGTATAATTTTTAAAAGATGGGGCTTCCCTGGTGGCGCAGTGGTTGGGAGTCCGCCTGCCGATGCTAGGGGACACGGGTTCGTGCCCCGGTCTGGGGGGATCCCTCATGCCGCGGAGTGGCTGGGCCCGTGAGCCATGGCCGCTGAGCCTGCGCGTCCGGAGCCTGTGCCCCGCAACGGGAGAGGACGCGGCAGTGAGAGGCCCATGTACCACAAAAAAATAAATAAATAAAAAGATGGAGTTAAGTAGCAGAAGACACAGCTAAAAGAATTGAAAATGGCTGCCCCTAGGGAGTTATATTTGGTGGTAGAAAGAGGAGACTAGTATTTCTTGATTTAAGCCTTTAGTACTACTTGATAATTTATCTATTTGTATATATTACTTTGATGAAAAAAAATTTTTTTTTTTTTTTGTAGTACGCGGGCCTCCCACTGCTGTGGCCTCTCCCGTTGCGGAGCCCAGGCTCCGGACGCGCAGGCTCAGCGGCCCTGGCTCACGGGCCCAGCCGCTCCGCGGCGTGTGGGATCTTCCTGGACCGGGGCACGAACCCGTGTGCCCTGCATCGGCAGGCGGACTCTCAACCACTGCACCACCAGGGAAGCCCTGAGTATCTTTACTTTGTAGAAAAGTTTTTTTCTTTCTTGATGTATGCAACATTTCTTTATCTTTGAAATTTTATGAGAACATACCTAGGTGTACATCTTTTTCAGTGATCCTGATTACATATCTACTTATAAATGTCTTTTTGTTGTTTTCTCTTTTATTTCTCTGCCTTTATTGCTTTCTGCAATTCAGTAAAAACAACATCAGATTACTAACATCTACGTTCCATGTTCTTACCTTTTATCTAATAATCTCCATTATTTTTTTGTTTTCCTTTATGGGATAACTGACCAAGACCTAATTCATACATTTAATTTTCCATAATTTGATGCTCATTCAGTTACAATCTATTTTAACTGGGTTTGTTTAAAATATATTTCGCTTATTCTCAGATTGCTTCCTTTGAGCAGGAGCTGAGTCTTGGCTACACTGATCACAATCTCCCGGAGGGAGGGGGGAAGGTCTCCAAGCAGGCTTCCTCTTTGTTGAGTGGTTTAGAGAACAGGGCCAGGCAAGTCTTTCCCTGGGGGCAAACCTGTAAAGAGGCTTCCTCCAGGGTGGGAGGCTAATAAGTATTTGTGAACCAGCCAGTTCTCCTAGCAAGCTAAAAGGATGAATCAAAGCCATTCTCTACCTTGTCTTAGAGAAAATGGTTAAAAGAAACTGCCAACAGGTTTGTGCTCCTTTCCTGCTTTATGTTAGCTCTGTGAAAATTCCTTGAGTCTTGAGATATGTAAGTGAGATAGGTCTTTCCTTTCCAGGGTTAGGCAAAATATATCCATTTTATATTTGCTAGACTATTTTAGTAGATGTTTGGAAAGTAAAGTCATCAAATGCCTATGCTTATATTACTCTTAGCTTCATCCCAGGAAGAATTTGCCTACCACATGGTGTTAATTGGAAAGGTAAAAAAGGAGGATGTGCAATTAGAAAAACAGTAACCATAATTTATTTCTACTGTTTTTGTTGGAGTATATACTATGTACTAGAAGGTGCACAAAATTTTAAGTATACAGCATGATTGATGTTTTACAAAGCAAACACACCTATGCAACCACCAGCCAGGTGAAGAGGACTTTAAGAGGCCTCACTGTTTCTTCTGTTACTCTGGGAACCCTGCCATCATGCTGAATGAAGCTTGGGCTACACTCCTGAATGATGAGACACCATGTAGAGGCAGAGGGAGCCATGTGGAGAAGCACAGAGGAGCCAGACAGTGAGTGAAGCTTTCTTGGAACTTCTAGCCCAAGCTACAGCTGAATGCAGCTGAGTGAGTGACCGTAACCTTTGTTACATGGAGCACAAAAAATGCCCAGCTGAGTCCTGCCTGAATCCCTAACTGAAAGAATTGTGAGAGTTGCATTTTTTTGGTTTGCATACATCATATTATTTTGATGTCATCTCAAATTTAAAAGTTGCAAATACACTACAAAGAACTTTTTCCCAAATCATTTGAGAGTTAAGTTGCTGACTTGTTGTCCTAATACTAGGAATACTTTATGAATTCATATCCACAATACAACCATTACAATCAGGAAATTAACACTTATGATCTCCTTTGTAGGAGACAGAGTTACTCCAGAATCACCTATTACATTTACAGGTGATGTTTTCTTAGACTCTTTCAATACCAAACAGTTCCTCAGTCTTTCCTTGATTTTCATGACCTTGATTTTTAAAGTTATTTTATAGGATGTCCTTCAACTTGGATTTGTCTGAGATTCCTAATGAGTTCAAGTATTGCACCTTTGTCAGGAACATCACAGATGTACTACTCTGTTCTTCTCATTCCATCTAATCCAAGTGTACAGAATTTTGATTTGTTCTATTTAACTCTGATCACTTGATTAAAGCGATGTCTGCCAAAATTCTCCACTTTACAGTTACTCTTTTTCCCTTTGTCACTAATAAGTAGTTTGTAAAGCAGTACTTTGAAACTAGGTAAAGTCTCACCAAACCTTCAATGTATTCATTTATTAATTTATGTTAATAAGGACTCATGGATTCATAACTAATTACAAACATTATTTTGTTGTTCAAACAGTCCCCATTTTGGCCAATGAGAACTCTCTTTAAATTGACTTCTGTGTCCTTTTAACATGTCCCCATCATTCTTTGAGTATTTCCTTTCTGTCTGGCAGAATAAAATATTCCAGGCTCACTTTTGCTTCACCAACTCTGGAATCAGCCATTTTTATAAGGAGTCCTGATTCCTTTTAGTGGAGAATGGCATGTAGAAGTCAACTTCTGCACCATTGGTGTGCTTGTTGTTATTGGGTGTTGGGGAAAGGGGTGCTTCGCTCAGCCAGAATTAGGGAATGTATGTCTCCTGTATCTATATTTATTTCCATACCCATCTATATACACTGAAATCCACAAGTTCACACGAATACTTCTAATTCCAATCCATTACAGTGTTCCTTCTAGTTTACTCCTTTTCCATACCTGTAACTCCTTTCCCCCCAAAAATGGAAGAATCTGGCACCCATCATCAATAATATATTTCATTATTTTTATGTATTATATTTGTATTTTATGTATTATCTCCCATTGCCTCTGCTGCATGCTTAGTTTGTTCAGGGGATAGAAATAAATCCAGTAGAGCAGGAATGGGAGAATAAAAGGCAAAATGGTAGAAGATGAAATTAGCACTATATCACTAGTATCCTAATATTAAATTTTTGTTCTGATTCCATGATAAAACATAATAGGTATTATATAAAGTTAGTTAAATTTAAGTTAAGTGAAGAGAGATCTTATACATGGACTCACACATCATCAGACATGTACATTTTTTCCTTCCTGTATTTTATCTTTTAAATTATTTTTGTCTTGTCTTTGTATGCTTCATAATACTTACCTAGCACAAAGCAAGTGCCCCATATATTTTTATTATTTAATTTAACATTTAAAACAATAAATTTAAATTTGTTTTTAAAAACATGATTGAATATTTTTATCTTCTAAATAGGTATTGACTGATTTTTTTTCATAAAGGAAATAATGATCTGCAGTACTTCAGAGGAAACTGGTTTTTTTTTGTTTTTTTTTTTTGCGGTACGTGTGCCTCTCACTGTTGTGGCCTCTCCCGTTGCGGAGCACAGGCTCCGGACGCGCAGGCTCAGCGGCCATGGCTCACGGGCCCAGCCGCTCCGCGGCATGTGGGATCTTCCCGGACCGGGGCACGACCCCGTGTCCCCTGCATCGGCAGGCGGACTCTCAACCACTGCGCCACCAGGGAAGCCAAAACTGGCTTGTTTTTATATATTCTTAGCATTTTCTTTTTTAAGCATTCTACTGTTTTAATTTAAACTCTGAAAAATAACATTTCCTTCCCCTAAATACCAATGTATTTAATTTTTTTCCTATTTGGCAAACATTGATTTGGGGCTTCCAAATCGATTGGAATTGGTTATGTAGGTGATGGAGGCACTGATAAGCCTCACAGGGGTAAGGTGGCAGTGTAGGTATTAGCAGAGGCAATGGGATGGGGAGGGCTTACTAGGGCCTAGAGGCCTAGAGGCCAGGGCCAGGACCCCAGAAGACAGGGTTGCTCCATAGGAGCTGCAGCTATAGGAAAGGCACAGTGACTGCTGGAGATATCACCTGAAGTACAGTGAAAAAGAGAAAGATACCTTGGCTTCTCCATTCCTCTTACCTTCCAATCTCTTACCAGTGCCAACCCTTTGGGTGAACCTAACAGGAGCGGTTAGCAAGGGAGCCTGGGAAATGTAATTCCTTGTGATACAGAGCAGAGAAGGGGAGCAGAGAAAAATGGATATGAGAACAAACAGCAAATGTGGCACAGAGCACACTTCTTAGCTTTTATTTTCAGGAAAATAAATAGTGGCTTTATGAAACAATAATAATGCTTCATGGGATTTAAAAATATAGCTAAAATTAAATTATATAATGATAGCAGCACCATAAGGCAGTAAGAGGGACAATGGAGATCAAGTATTCTAAGGTCCTTCCACTATTTGGGAAGAAGTAAAAGTTATGATTTGTATCAGATACTTTAAAAGGTCAACAATGGCTTAACGTCACTAATCATTAGGGAAATGCAAATCAAAAACCACAATAGGATACCACTTCACACCCATTAGGATGACTATTACCAAAACAAACAAACAGAAAATAACAAGTATTATGAAGGATATGGAGAAATTGGAACCCTGAGCATTGTTGGTAGGAATGTGAAATGGTGCAGCTGCTATGGAAACAGTATAGTTTCCTCAAAGCATATATTGAAAATGAAGAAAAACTGAGTTAATTATTGGAGTAGACATCTCAAAAAAATTTAAGTACAGCAAATTAACATCCCCCCCAGATTAGCAGAGATAAAATAATAAAGATAAGAGCAAATTTTAGAGAAATAAAAAATAACACAGAATAGAGAAGTATCAATAGAGCCAAAGTTGATTCTTTAAACAATAAATAAAATTAATAAATCTCAGCAAGACTGACAAAGAAAAAAGACAAAATTTAAAAGTTACCAAGACTAGAAAACTAAAAAGGATACCAGTATATGCTATGGACATTAAAAAGGCAGCGAGAGAATATTAAGAATGATTTTATGACAATAAAATTTTAAATGTAGATGAACAAATTCCTAGAAAAACAATTTTTTAAAATGGATAGTTTTACATCTAATAAAAAAGCTGAATTCTTAATTATAAACCTTCCCACAAAGAAAATTCTAAGCCCCTTTGGTTTCACCAGTAAATATTATGAAACATTTGGAGAAGAGATAACATATCTTACAAACACTTCCAGACAACAAAAACAGTATATACACTTCCCAACTTGTTTTATGAGGTCAGAAAACTTTCACATCCAAACTGAGAAGGACATATAAAGAAAACAAAAAACCGCCCACAGAATGTCTCTGATGAACTACAACAAAATCCTAAACAAAATATTAGCAAATGAATCAGCAATATATAAAAAGGATAATACATTATGACCAAGTTGGAGTCATTCCAAGAATGCAAAAATGATTTCACATTTGAAAATTTATATATGTACTCTACCATATTAACAGAATATAGGAGAAAATCAGATGTTCATGACAATAGATGTAAAAGAAAAACATTTGGCAAAATTCAATACCCACTCACAATTTTAAAAAAGAGAAACTCCTACAAACTAGACTAGAAGATAATTTTTTTTTTTTTTTGGCTGCACTGCAAGGAATGTGGGATCTTAGTTCCTTGACCAGTGATCGAACCCATGCCCCTATTCATGCCCCCTGCAGTGGAAGCACAGAGTCTTAACCACTGGACCACCAGGGAAGTCCCCTGAGAATTTTCTTAACATGATAAAAGATATCTACCAAGAGCATATAGCAAACACCTAACTTAATGGTGAAATGTTCAAAGCTTTTTCCCTGAGATTTGTAATAAATAAGGAAGCCATTCTCACAACTTCTATTTAGCATAGCCCTGAATCCATAACCAGTGGAGGAAGGCAAGAAAAAGAAATAAAAAGCCAAAAGTTTGGAAAGAAAGAAATAAAACACATTTAATTCAGAGATGCCATGACTGTGTAGGTAAAAATATCAAAAAGAAACTGCTGATAAACTATTACAATTAATAAAAGAATTGCACAAGGTCTCTGGATACAAGGTCAATATATGCATAAATCAATTATATTTCCATATGAGAACAATTAGAAAATGAATATTAAAAATGACCCAATACCAAGAATATCATCAAATACACAGAATAAATCCTATGAAGGAAAGACTTTTACACAGAAAACTATAAAATATTCTTGAGAGAAACTAAAGAAAACCTAAATAAATGGAGAGATATGCCATGTTCATGGGTTAGAAGAATCAACATTGCAAAGTTATTTTTTTCCCAAAGAATCCAAAGATTCAGTGTAATCCCTTATCAGAAATCCCAATGGCTTTTTATTTCATGGAAATTGATGAGCCAATTCTAAAATATATGAAGGAATGCAAAGGGCTATTCTATAATAACCAAAAAAATCTTGAAGACAAATTTGGAAGATATATACCCTTGGATATCAAAATAAAGCTACAATAATAAAAACAATGTAGGGATTTCCCTGGTAGTCCAGTGGTTAAGAATCTGCCTTCCAATGCAGGGGACACAGGTTCAATACCTGGTTGGGGAACTAAGATCCCACATGCCGCGGGGCAACTAAGCTGGCGCACCGCAGTTAGAGAGTCTGCACACCGCAGTGAAAGATCCTGCATGCCGCAACTAAGATCTGATGCAATCAAACAAATAAATATATTTTTCAAAAATGTAGCAATGACACAGAATAGACAAATAGACTGAACAGAACAGAGAATTCAAAAACAGACTCAAACATTTATAGATTCTTGATTTATGCCAAAGCAGCACTGCAGAGTAGTAGGGAAAGAATAGTATTTTCAATAAATGATCCTAGGATAGTGTCATTTAGGAAAAAGTAAATGTTGACTTCTACCTCACATTATATACAAAATTAATTCTAGGTGGATTAAAAGTCTAACTATGAAAGGTGAAACAATAAAGTTTCAAGAAAATAACTTAGAAGAATATTTTCATAACCTTAAAGAAAGAGTTCTTGAGTGGGACAAAAAGTGCACTAACGATAAAGGAAACCATTTATAATTGGAATACATTAAAATTAGGAACCTATGTTATCACCAAAGACAGCATTAAAACGGGGGAAAAAGCAAGTCACAAACTGAGAGGAGATATTTGCAACTGATATACCAACTTGTATCCAGAATATATGAAGAACTATACATCAGTAAGAAAGACGAAGAACCTAATAGAAAAATTGGAAAAAGATTTAAGATTTCAAAATGAAGATATTCAAATAGGCAATAAACATATGAAAAAGTGCTCAACATCATTAATCACCACAGAAATGCAAATTAAAACCATAATCAGATACCACTATCACCCATCAGAATGACTAAAATTAAAAGGACCAACAATACCAAGAGTTGGGTGAGGATGTGTTGCTGAGAGTAAATTGGTGCAACTACTTTGTAAAATTATTTTGCATTCTCTACTAAGGTTAAACATATGCATACCCCATGATCTAGCAAATCCACTCCTAGATATATAACCAATAGAAATAAATAGATATGTACAGTAAAAAGACAACTATAAGAAAATTTATAGGGCTTCCCTGGTGGCGCAGTGGCTAAGAAACCGCCTGCTAATTCAGGGGACACGGGTTCAAGCCCTGGCCCGGGAAGATCTCACATGCCGCAGAGCAACTAAGCCCGTGTGCCACAGCTACTGAGCCTGTGCTCTAGAGTTCTTGAGCCACAACTTCTGAGCCCACGAACTACAACTACCGAAGCCCGAGTGCCTAGAGCCCGTGCTCCGCAACAAGAGAAGCCACTGCAATGAGAAGCCTGTGCACCACAACGAAGAGTAGCCTCCACTTGTAGCAACTAGAGAAAGCCCGCACACAGCAACGAAGACCCAAAGCAGCCAAAATAAAATAAATAAAAATTAAAAAAAAGAAAACTTATAGCACCATTATTTTTATTAGCCCTAATCTGTAAACAATCCAGATGTCCACAAAGATAATAAATTATAATAATAATTATACATTACAACATATATATTAAATATATTTAATATACTAAATCATATTCATCACACAATAGAATATTATATAAATATAATATAAAGAACCAAGCAGTTAAAAAGAACCAACCATTTCTACATGCAGCAACATGGATGAAACAAACATAATATTGACTAAAAGAAACCAGAGACAAAAGAAAACTTACTGTTTAGTTACATTTACATAAAATTTAAAAACAGACAAACAATCTTTGGCTCTAGAAGGCAGGACAGTGATCCCATTTAGGAGAAAGAAGGCATTAGCAGTCAACAGTGGGGAGAGGAGGGCACGTATGTGTACTCTTGGGTGCTGTTACAGGATGTGTTCATAATTCATTTATATGTGCCTATGTATAATGTAATAAGAAGTTATTAGTAAAAATATACTCAGGTGAAAAATATACTGAAAATGTTCACAAAAATAATAGTAAAGTAGTGTTAGGGCACTGAAATTGTGGGTGATTTTTTGGCCTTAGTTTTCCAAATTTTCCATACTACAGTTATCAGTTTATAATATACTGATTTGTCACAAAACTGCCTCTATTGTTTAAAAAATTATGCTTATAAAAGTGATTTTTTTTCAAGTAGAGATCAGATTTGAGATATTTGTGAAACAATTTTTAAAAGAACCACTAATGGAAGTCATTAGTCCTATTAAATTTTGAAATCTTTCAAGACAAAAATATGTTCCTCCTAATCATGGTTTGATATAGACTTCATTGTAGCAAGTTGCACTTAAGCATTTAAGATAAAAAGTTAAGTAACTCATCCAGATTATTTACTCACAATATGTTTACTTCCTACAAAAATAAACAATTAGGTGCAAAAGGGCAATTTCCTGTCTAGTATGAATTCTTTGTTCATTTTTAGTTGTAACACAAATTTCAGTTTGTTCCAGAACAAATTCTACTCTGCAAAAATTCATGTTGTTAATTCTCTAAAGACTAAAAATGACAATGAGACGTTATAAATGATTTAAAGTGTAGCATTTTATGGCCTTTTCCCCCCCCCTTCTCAATCTAATTCCATTCTCTTCTAATAATGTTTTGATTTCACTTTAAAAAATAAAGCCTTCTTTTACTTCCCCAACTTATATCAAGATTCATTTTGATGCTACAGTAATTCAAACATAGGTATAGGTAAAAGAAGCATAGGCAAAGGGACAAATAGGTCAATGAAACGGAACAGAAAAAACAAAAACAGATTAATGAGTATTTGGGAACTTGGTATGTGATAGAAAAAGCTATGTAGACTAATGGGGAAATTATGAACTATTCAATAAATGATCTTGGGACAATTGGATAATTCACATTTTTCAAAAAGGTGTTAGATCTCTACTTCAAATCTTATACAAAAATCAGTTCCAGATGGATCAAGGATTTAAATATAAAAGGTAAAATTTTTAGGAGAAAATATAGGAAAAATCTTTATGACCTCAGAAGGAGAAAGTTTTCTTAAACATGGTATAAAAGCCATAAATCATAAAGGAAAATATCTATAGATTTGACTACATAAAAATGAAAAATACCTATATGACAAAAGATATCATAAACAAAGTTAAAATACAAGTGACAGCCTCAGAGAAGATATTTGCAGCATATATGACCAGTAACGGATTAGTTTTCAGAATATTTGAAAACAAACTACCCAATAGAAAATTATGCAAAATATATGAGCAACCAAATCACAGAAAAAGAAACTAAGTGGTCAATAACAAAGATGATCAACTTCACGCTTAATTAGGGAGATACAAATTAAAGTGATGAAACCAACATTCCCCAAGCTGAATGGGCCAAGGAAGCTTTCACTTAAATCCCTTTTTTGGTATATCCCACACTTACATGGACCTTGTGTCCCCAAGTCCAAAATTCTGTTGTTGTTTTCTTCCCTTTTTCTTTTGTCCTTCTGGATTTAGGACTTTAAAGCTCATACATGTTTGTATACACTTTTCTATCGCTGTAGCTTGTTTGGGAGGAAATGGCTGTAAAACTACATTCAATTAGCTATGTTATCTGTTCTTTATTTAACCTAATTTAGCTCTTTTTTATAATTAATTTTACCCCCAAACTAACCTCATTTTAGATGTAAAATTAATTTTCAAAAAACCATAATACCATATCACCTATTAAAATATTTAATAATTTCCTAATAAGTCACAGTATTCAAATTTCAAATTAATCTCATACATTTCTTGGAAATGTTTGTTAGTTAAGCAAATCAAAATCCAGTTAAGTTCCACACTGGTATTGGTTGAGACATTTTTTAAATCTCTTTGAATCCATAGCTTCCTCCTCCACCTCTCATATTTCCTTTGCCAGTTTATGGTTGTTCTTGAAAAAAACAAGTTATTTTTCTTTAAGAATTTTTCATGGTATGGATTTTGCCGATTGCATCCTTGTAGTGTAGTTTAAAATATTCCTGGGGCTTCCCTGGTGGCGCAGTGGTTGGGAGGCCACCTGCCGATGCAGGGGACACGGGTTCGTGCCCCGGTCCGGGAAGATCCCACATGCCGCGGAGCGTCTAGGCCCGTGAGCCACGGCCCCTGAGCCTGCGCGTCCGGAGCCTGTGCTCCACAATGGGAGAGGCCACAACAGTGAGAGGCCCGCGTACCGCAAAAATAAATAAATAAAATAAAATATTCCTTTGTCCTCTGCATTTCCTGAAAATTGGTAGTTGGATGTAGAGGTTTGATCAAAGTCGGGTTTGATTTCTTTTGGCTAGACATCACAGTTTGGGTTGTGTCCTTCCATCAGGAGGCACATATGTCTGATTCTCTTTCTTTTTGCGATATTAGCAGCAGTTGACGAGCAGTCCTAGTAATTTATTACAAATCACAAAATCATTATATTTTCTTGTCTCTTTTTCATTTATTACCTGGAATACGATAAAGAGAAACCTCCCTTATTTACCATTTAGGTAACCAACAGTAGTAGTTTACATAAGAAAAGTAGGTAAACATATATATTTGATGTGCTTTTCAATCCAGTGCAGTATTTATCCTTATGGACGCCTAAACTTTCCTATCTTTGTCAGTGGGAGCCTCTTCAGATAGGCTTCTGCATTCTGACACAATCTTAGCAATCTCAAAACATTCCTTGCAGTCTAAGACAAGATTGTCAAGCCTGTCCTGTACATTCCCTGTCCTATACCCGAAATCAGTTCTTTTCCCAAAGTGTGCTTGTTACTTTTAGTATGAGATGCTATTTGGAGACCACAGTCTGGGTGCTAGCAGCGCTCATTGCTACTGGCTTGATAAATGCACTTAGGCCTATACAGTGGACAAAGCTAGGTAGCTATCTTTAGGCCACCAAAGTGTATATATAACACATATATAATCTTTGAGCATCCCTATATGTCCTATGTAACAGGATTTCTGAATTTTGTGCTATCATTTCCTTTTTTATGTATCTTTAAACAAGGTATTACTTAGTTCTTCATTTTTGAAACTTTATATAAATGGAATTATACTGCAGATGTTTTGAGTCTCTTGGGAGTTTGTTTGGTGAACGTTAAGTTTGTGAGATTTACCCATGTTACAGCAGTCACTTTCATTACTCTATACTATTCCATTCTATGAATATAGCACAATGTATCTATTCTCCTAAGGATGCAAGTTTGGGTCATTCCCAGTAGTTTGCTCCAGCAACAAAGCAGTTATAACCATCTTGTGTATGAGTCTCTTGGTGCACTCATGCAAGAGTTTCTTGTTTCCAATAACTGAGAAGTGAAATTTCTGGGTTATAGGGTCTACTCTCGCTTTTGTTCCTTCAACTCAACTGAACACCCTTGTTAAGTTTACCATAGACCTCCATAGGGCCAGATGGGTAATTTTCTGTTCTCATTATGCTTGGTTCCTGAACAGTTTTCAACTCAGCTTTTCCTTCCTTGGAATCTCCGCCCAGGTCAGGACAGCAGAGTCTGCTGACATTGCTCACATTCCAATGGTAGCTCCTCCTTGATCTATTCTGCCAGCTCCTCCTAATACCCTCTACCCCACCTCTCAGCACTTGAGTTCCTTGGAATCCTTCCTGAGCCCTTTCTTCTTTTTCTCTCTATCCGTACTTTCTCTAGGTGAACTCATCCATTTTCATGATTCTAAATGCTATTTATTTGTTTTAGACCCTGATTTTATTGGTCCTCAGCTTTCTTCTCTGAACTCCAGTTGTATGATTAACTGCCTAGATTACTCAGTCATTTCAAATTTAATATGTTTAAGGGGGAATTTTTTCTTTTCCCATATATCCTATAATACTCCAGACTTCCTCATCCTAATAAATAGGTTACCAGTCTTTCAGTTATTACAACCAGAAGCATTGATGCCTATGAACTGCTGGTTCTACCTCTAAAATATATCCTGAATCTGAACATGTTTCTCTACCTTAATTGCCACCACCCTACCCAAGCTACTATCATCTTTCACCTGGGCCTCTGCAATAATACCATAACTGATCAAAAACATTTCCATTTTTGTAACCCTTCACTTCATTCTTCCTACAGCAGCTGGTCCTGATGCTTCAGTCACACAGACCTCTGTCAGTTTTTTTACAACATGTCAAGCCTTTTGACTTGTAGGGCCTTTGCACTTGCAGTACCTCTGCCTGTGTTGATCCTCTTGGGTTTCCCATGAATGGCTTCTTTTCATCATTTGGGTCTCATTTTAAAAGTCTCCAACTCAGAATGGCTATCATCAAAAAGAACACAAATAACAAATGTTGAGGAGGATGAGGAGAAAAGGGAACCCTCATTCACTGTTGGTGGGAATGTAAATTGGTGCAGCCACTGTGGAAAACAGTATGGAGGTTTCTCAAAAGACTAAAAATAGAACTACCATAAGACCCAGCAATTCCACTCCTGGGCATATATCTGAGAAAAATGAAAACACTAATTTGAAAAGATATATGCACCCACAATGTTCACAATTGCCAAGATATGGAAGTAACCTAAGTGTCCATTAACAGATGAATGGATAAAGAAGATGTGGTAAATATATAACAGAATATTACTCAGTAGTAAAAAAGAATGAAATGTTGCCATTTGCAGCAGCATGGATGGACTTGGAGGGCATTATGCTAAGTGAAATAAGTCAGACAGAGAAACACAAATACTGTATGATAGCACTTACATGTGGAATCTAAAACATACAACAAAGTAGTGAATGTAACAAAAAAGAAGCAGACTCACAGATATTGAGAGTGAACTAGTGGTTACCAGTATGGGGAGGGGCAAAACAGGGGTAGGGGATTAAGAGACACAAACTATTATGTATAAAGCAAGCTACAACGATATATTGTACAACACAGGGAATAGAGCCAATATTCTATGAGTATAAATGCAGTATAATTTTTAAAAATTATGAACCACTATATTGTACACCTGTAACTTATATAATGTTGAACAGCAATTATACTTCAACTGAAAAAAATACAAGAAAAAAGAAAGTCCCCAACTCAGGACTTCTCTGACACCCTATTTAATTAGCTCCCCTCTGCTATTTTTTTTTCTTTTTTTTTTTGCAGTACGCGGGGCTCTCACTGCTGTGGCCTCTCCCGTTGAGGCTCACGGGCCCAGCTGCTCCACGGCATGCGGGATCCTCGCGGACCACGGCACGAACCCGCGTCCCCTGCACCGGCAGGCGGACTCTCAACCACTGCGCCACCAGGGAAGCCCTCCCCATCTGCTATTTTCTTCTCAGTGCCCTATTTCTTTCAAAACACTAATCACAGTTTGTAAAAACATATTGTAGAAAGATGTTTCTACCACTAGAATATAAGGTTCAGGAGAAAGGAAGCTTTGCCAGTCATTTTTCTGTTGTACCCCAGCATCTTGGAAACTCAACCCCATTCTAGATACTAAAAACTTGACAGTTGTGAATAAGACCTCTATCACATCCTCAGATTTGCCAAAGTGAATAATATTTTTGTAAAATTTTCATCAGCCATGACTGCAGATGCCAAAAGAATTCTATGCACATTGTAGTAACAGAGGTGAATTTCCTTAATAAATTCCTGTCTGGCTCCATCTAACTCGTTACTTTGCTTCCTTAGTGGAGGATATTTGGTGGTGGCTTCCGAAATACCATTAAAGCCTTGTTTAAAATCCTATCAAACTTTTTAGCTTGGCCACACAGCACTGATCAAAAGTTCAATCTTGAGGAAATGAGCAGTCCTTTTTCTTGTCCTGGAGTCCACCTGAACAGCCACCAAGAGTCTCTTTGTTTGGTTGGCTGGGTCCAGCTTGATGAATGAATAGCCCCTTTACCAAAGAACAATAGCATAGAGCTGGGCCACTAACTAGTTGAGAGGTGTTAATCTCCTTGCAGGTAATTATTTCCAGAAATCTAGCAACTACTAGAATGTTTCAATTCCTACCATGGTCCTAGAAATTTAACCAATACACTTAAAATGTTTTTAAAACTTTTTAAAGATTTCGTAGTTATATGCTTTTTAATTTCAGACATCATGGTTTTGTATTGAAATTGTAAAGTTATAAACATTTTTCTTGAAATTGTTATGAATTTATACTTTAGAATCTAAGAGATTGATTTCATTCATAAGTTTAATTCACTTTCAACTCTTAAACACAGGGAACAGATACATTGATCAAATGTGTAATTTGCCATTAATACATTTACCTCTCCACCTGAAGTGATATGTAAAACCTACCAAGTCACTGCTGTGACCTGCAAATGTTTACTTCAAGAAGTTAAACATCAGACATTGTGCAGGGGTTAATCAACAGTCTATTTCTAATAGCTTGCTGACAAAGGCAACCTTATTCTATGTGTTTCTAAAATCGTCAGAGTTAGTTACTGTAACTTTACAGTGAAAACCAAAATATTCATGGCCTCAGTGCCCTGAGATGCATGAAGTCCTTAGAAACCAAAAGTAAGCCTTAGACTTGATCTTCCTCTAAAATCTATGGTGGCAGGTAAACTGGGGCTTCTCCTCACACCTCCTTATGAATTGGAACATTTCATGCTGAGTAAATTGTGCTTGGTAACGCACCACGCTGAATTTAGCTCATATCTGAAAAATACCACAACCATACTCCATTGTTTGGCCATATTTACTTTCTGGCTAGAAAGAACTTCCAAAGAGTATTCATTTCCTCTATCTCTTTAGGCCCTGGACCTTTGTTTATTGTGGTATAGCTTTGTGTGGTGGGACATAGGTTGAGTTTCAAATGCTGAGAAGGGATGATTAGATTTATCTTAAAAATACCTTTTGAAAATACTATCCATATCTTATTGTCTTACTGAATTCATCCCAGTCCATTTTTACACAAGATTTCTAGATAAACTGATTTAATGTTTAAGACCTGAGACCTCAGATTACAAAAAAAACAAAAACAAAAACACAACAGAAAAACCCAGCAGCTTGTGATTTCTTATTTAATTTTGTTATCATTTAGATACCAGACTCTTCTATTGGATGGGACTCTTCATTCCTCTGTTGTACTGATACCTGTCACTTTTTAATTAAAGGACTACACCGCTTCAGGCTTCTAAGTTGGTCTTCAGTTTCCCTTTTGGTGATAAGCAAGGTATGTCCGTTGAGCAACCCAGCTTCCAACACAGATATAGGGACAGCCTTTGCTCTCTGATGAGGTATGCAGTACCTAATATATCACAAGGACATTAGGCAGGAGCAGCCGCCAAGAATGGGTTTTTTGATTGGTAACATTTCATTCTGACATTTCCATTAGTGTTTAAGTACACAGTTTAATTTTTTAAGTTACCTAAATCAATAAAATATAATAAAGAATGAAAAGAAAGAAAATTGTTTCTGTGAAACGTAATTTGAATGCCTTGGAAACGCAATAAGATCGAATCACTTAAACCTGTTTAGTTGTCAAATTAGATGTAGGTTAAACAATAAAAAGTATAACTGACATTAAAAGGTCTGAGAAGCATAATAGAGCAGCCACCTCGCCATAAGAGTTAATGCTGTGAGCACCAGGTAAGTCAGTTAGGTGGAGGTCCTTAAAAGAGAATCAACTTAAATGTCGGCTTTTGCCATTTTTATGATATTCCTTATTTTTAAAATATATCATGGGTGTGATAAACTGTGCCAAAGAAATGCAATTGGGGCTTCCCTGGTGGCGCAGTGGTTGAGAGTCCGCCTGCCGATGCAGGGGACGCAGGTTCGTGCCCCAGTCCGGGAAGATCCCACATGCCGCGGAGCAGCTGGGCCCGTGAGCCATGGCCGCTGAGCCTGCGCATCCGGAGCCTGTGCTCCACAACGGGAGAGGCCACAACAGTGAGAGGCCCGCGTACAGGAAAAAAAAAAAAAAAGAAATGCAATTGAACAAAGAGAGACTCATGAATAACTTAAGAATTACGACAATAAAAGTGGCAATAAATCATCCCAAAGAAAATGCCATAATCATTTTATGATTATAGAAAACTCAATGACTTTTCAGTTACAAACAATAGAAACTGAGTCTGGTATTTAAGCAGTTTATTAAAAGAAGTTTTGAAAAGATATTGGGTTAAATCAGATTAATTTTATGGTATGCAAACCATAGCCTGATAAAGCTGTAAAAGAGGATACTGGGTGTCTAATGTGTGTTTTTCGACACCACCAAGCAAGTAACTCAATTCTGACACTGTCTACCTGGAGCTAGCATCAGACCCCACAGGTTAAGGGCTCAGTCCTACAAGACTGTCTCATGCCCCCACCACTTCAGACAGCAATCACAAGTCCAGGCTGTCACCTGTGCTTCTGACCAACCAGCTATAGATCAGAGGTTCCCATGCTGCCATCCTTGGGTTCGACAGATTTGCTAGAATGGCTCACAGAACTCAGAGAAACAATTTCCTTACTAGATTATTATAAAAGAATATAACCCAGGCCCAGCCAGGTGGAAGAGACACACGGGCAAGGTATGTGAGAAGCGGCACAGAGCTTTCATGCCCTCTGAGCATGCCATTTCCCCCACAGCTCCAAGTATTCACCAACCCGGAAGCTCTTCAAAGCTCATCCTTTTGTGTTTTTATGGAGGCTTCATTATGTAAGCATGATTGATTAACTCACTTGCTGTTGGTGATGGAACTCAGTCTCCAGCCCCTCTCCGGTCCCTGGAAGTAGAGAGGGGACTAGGAGGGCCACCAACCGTCTAATCACTTTGTTGGCTCCCCTAGCAACTAGCTCCCATCCTTAGGTTATCCTGGGGCTTTCCAAAAGTCACCTCATTAACATAATAAAAGGCATCTTTATTGCTGTCATCACTGAGACAAAGACCAAATATATATATTTCTTATTATAAATCACAGTATCACAGGTTGGCTCATAGAATCAGTAGGAGGACTGGAGAAAACAGACTTAAGGCTACACTTCCAGGAACAACCCTGCAAACCACGGTGCAGAACTGGTCTGATGAGGAACCTGCTGCTGCTGGCCCTGCTCTCCACACTGTGGGAGCGCACATCATGGCCCTTCTGCCAGGGATTGACCTTCCTGTGCCCATACTGCTGGCAGCAAAGGCTAACTCCTGGGTCAGAACTCAACCTTACGACCACAGCCATCCCTCTGCTTCTGCGCTTGGAGACAGAGCCTGTCTCCTCATGCAGCTTCTGAAATAAAGTCTCAAATGCCTATGCGCTAGCTGCACAGGATCCTGAGGAATTGAGTTTTCTGGGTTTCTATCTTGAGGAAGCAGGACTCCTAAAGCCAGACACTCTTCCTAGACATAGCAAGAGTGATCAAAAGATGCTGGCAGACTGAAAATGTAAGAAATGTCTATTTCAACAGCTTCTAATTTTCATTGGATTTACCCATGTTCAGTCAAATTCTCCTAATCTAATACTTATGATATCAGACCTCTAGAATTCCACATACAATGTGTGGCTTATCAAAGTCTCTAACTTATCCAAAAGAATACAATAATTAAGATTAAAGGTGATTATATGATTGCCACAATAAGTTTAGTTAACATTCATCATCCCAGATACAAAAGAAAAAAAAAAAGAAAAAAAGAATGTTCTCACCATAACAACAACCACCACCACAGAATAGTAATTTTGTGAGTTAAAGAATGTGTTCCCTGTTGGTGGGAATGTAAATTGGTGCAGCCACTATGGAAAACAGTATGGAGGTTCCTCAAAAACCTAAAAATATAGTTGCCATATGACCCAGAAATCCCAGTCCTGGGCATATATCTGGACAAAATTCTAATTCAAAAAGATACATGATGGGCTTCCCTGGTGGCGCAGTGGCTGAGAGTCCGCCTGCCGATGCAGGGGACACGGGTTCGTGCCCCGGTCCAGGAAGATCCCACATGCCGCGAAGCGACTAGGCCCGTGAGCCATGGCCGCTGAGCCTGCGCGTCCGGAGCCTGTGCTCCACAATGGGAGAGGCCACAGCAGTGAGAGGCCTGCATACTGCAAAAAAAAAAAAAAAAAGATACATGCACCCCTATGTTCATAGCAGCACTATTCACAATAGCTAAGACATGGAAACAATCTAAATGTCTATTGACAGATGAATGGACGAAGAAGATGTGATATATATGGAATATTACTCAGCCATAAAAAAGAGGGAAATAATGCCATTTGCAGCAACATAGATGGGCCTAGAGATGATCATACTAAGTGAAGTAAATCAGAAAGAGAAAGACAAATACCATATGCTATCACTTATGTGTGGAATCTAAAATGACACAAATGGGGCTTCCCTGGTGGCGCAGTGGTTAAGAATCTGCCTGCCAGTGCAGGGGACATGGGTTTGAGCCCTGGTCTGGGAAGATCCCACATGCCACAGAGCAACTAAGCCCGTGCGCCACGACTACTGAGCCTGCACTCCAGAGCCCACGAGCCACAACTACTGAGCCCATGTGCCATAACTACTGAAGCCCACATTACTAGAGCCCATGCTCCACAGCAAGAGAAGCCACTGCAATGAGAAGCCTGTGCATGGCAACAAAGAGTAGCCCCCGCTCACCACAACTAGAGAAAGCCCACACAGAGCAACAAAGACCCAACACAGCCAAAAATAAATAAATTTATTAAAAATAAATAAAATGACACAAATGAACTTATCTACAAAACAGAAACAGACTTGAAGACATAGAGAACAGACTTCTGGTTGCTGGGAGGCAAAGCGGGGGAGGGATGGATTGGGAATATGGGATTAGCAGATGCAAAATATTGTATATAGAAAGGATAAACAAGGTCCTACCATATGGCACAGGGAACTGTATTCAATATCCTGTGATAAACCGTAATGGAAAAGAATATGAAAAAGAATGTAGATATATGTATAACTGAATCACTTTGCTGTACAGCAGAAACTAACACAACATTGTAAATCAACTATACATCAATAAAATAAATTTTTTAAAAAAAGAATGTGTTAACTAACCTTATTATGGTGATATGTAATATATATGTGTACCAAGTCATCGCATTGTACACCTTAAACTTACACAATGTTGTATGTCAATTAATATCTCAACAAAGCTGGGAAAAATGTTGACTGTTGAATCTGGCTGATAGGTATACAGGGCCTCAGAAAAGCATTTACTGTTTTTGTGTGTGTGTGTGTGTGTGTTTGAAAATTTTTGTGGTAAAATGTTTAACAAAAAACAATGAATTTATTTTTGAAATTAAAAAAAAATGATTGTTAGGGTCACATGAAAGAATGAAATACTTGTGACATGGACAATTGAAAATGTAGATTAATGAAAGGTAATGGGCACCACCAGTCACTAAAATGTACTGCAAAGCTACAATTACCAAAGCAATGATGGCATAAGAATAAACAGTCAATGAAGAAGAACAGAAACCCCAAACACAGCCCCTGTTACATATAAACCTTGAGTTTTTATAAAGTTCTGATTTCAAAAAAAAGAAAAAGATTAAAGGTGATATATATACGTCTCTTAGAGGCCAAGAGTATGACTGTGGAACCAGACTGACCTGGATTCAAATCCCAGTTTTGCAATCAGTTAGCTGTGTGACCTTGGGCAAATTATTGTAACATCTCAGTGTCTTTAACTGTATACTGCAGATGATAATGGTAACCTACCTCATAGCAGTGTTGTGTGTTTTAAATGAGTCAATATATGTAGAACTCTTAAAACAGTGCTTAAATGAGTACAAGTGAGTTATTATTATAGGTGGTACATATGTACTGTAAGGAAATAGGAAGGTACTGAGTCTAGGAGTTATACAATATGTGCAGAGCTCATAGATGGAGGCTCAAAGGTGAAAGGGACACATGGCCTTTGCATTCTGAGCTGGAAACCAAGTGTGGAAGATAAACACATAAATAAATGTGATACAAGACAGATGGCAATAAGTGTACAATATCGGTACATACAAAATACTATGGAAATATTAAGGACGGTGAGATTCTTTCCTGCTGGAAGACCCTTGCAAGGCACTTTGGAGCATGTCAGCTTTGAGCTATGCTTTAAATAAAGAGTTTAAATTTGATGGGCAGATACTCGGGGGAGGGAGAGGAAGAGGGCATTCCAAGCAGGAGTGGAGCAACTTGAACAAAAGCACAAAGCTAAGAAATGGTATGAAAGGAGTCACCTGTGTTTGTATGGGTTAAATAAAGTTTAGCAGGAAACAAGGCTTGAAATAAGCACGGACCAATTTGTGGAGTGCTTTCAACTTTAGGCTAGGGAGATGCACTTGATTAGGAACACAATGGAATCTTCAATTGTTTTGTCTGGTGGGGCGGGTGAGATGGGGTTCCCAACCCAGGCCAAATCATTCTGGCCCAGACCATTCCATTTTCTTCTCCTTCATTAGTTACCCTCTGATTCCAAGTTCTTTAGAAAGATATTAACTTTTCAAGACTGCAAGATAAAATGAATTACATTTATAAGTCAAACTGGAACCTGCTTTGAACTGGCCTTGCTTGGAGTTTTCTAAATCCCCATTACTGTATTCTTCCCTGGGCTGCCTGAATATGGTTTTTGTTATCTAAATAGGCAAAAGCCAGATAAAGGTATTCAGCGACTCAAGTTTTTCAGCACTTATAAGGTAAAAACATGACCGCTCTCCCATTCACCTCTTTACTCGCACATTATTTCCTTCTTACTCCCTTTGAGAGCAAAGAGAAGGAAATGGAGAAATTCTGCTTAGGTCAAGCAGTTCCTTATCTAAAACGTATTGATACCTCATTCCCCCCTGCCTCAGTGTTCGGTATGTTGCCTCCAGCAACAAATCCAGAAGAAAGATGGATGAGTGACTCCCTGGAACAGTGCTTCTTCACACACTTCCCTCGGGCCTTAAGTCGCTCAGTCAGCCCAGCACTCCAGCACCTCTCGCGCAGCAGCGATTCCTCCACTTGGTGAGCCTTCCAAATGTGCAAACAACAAGCTGATTTATGTAATGTGTTCCTCAGTAAAACATACTTATGGCTTAGACTTTCAATATATATGAGATGAATCTGAGTTTAAAAGTATTCCAAAAGAAATAGGATTTGGAATTCCTAGTGTTAGGGAACAAACATACTACTGTTAAAACGTTGGTGTGACTCTACATAAGTCCATGCTCCATAAATTTGGTTCTATGACAGACGTAGGGTGTGTGTGTGTGTGTGTGTGTGTGTGTGTGTGTGTGTGTGTGTGTGTATATATATATATATATATATATATATATATACACACAGTGGAATATTATTCAGCACAAAAAGGAATGAAATGTTGCCATTTGCAGCAACATGTATGAACACGGAAGACATTATGACAAGTGAAATGTCAGCCAGAGAAAGACAAATACTGTATGATTTCACTTAGATGTGGAATCTAAAAAATAAAATGAATGAACAAACACAGCAAAATAGAAATAGAGTTACAGATACAGAGAACAAATAGGTGGTTGCCACAGTGGGGAGAGGAAAGAAATAGGTGTGGGAGATTAAGAGGGAGAAACTTCTAGTTGCAAAATAAATGAGTCATGAGTATGAAATGTACAATGTGGGGACTATAGTTAAAAATTATGCAATATCTTTGTATGGTGACATATCTTAACTAGACTTATCATGGTGATCATTTTGAAATGTACAGAAATATCAAATCATTATGTTGTGTAACGGGGACTAACACGGTGTTGTAGGTCAATTATACTTCAAAAACAAACAAACAAACAAATATAGAAAAAGAGGTCAGATTTGTGGTTACCAGAGGCAGGGGGCAAGGGAGGGGGATTGGATGAAGGCAAAAGGTACAAACTTCCAGATATAAGATACATAAGGACTAGGGATATAATGTACAACATGATAAATATAATTTAACAGTGCTGTGTGTTATATATGAGAGCTGTTAAGAGAGTAAATCACGAGAATTTATTTAATTCAGTATCTGAGGTGATGGATGTTCACTAAATTTATTGTAATAATCATTTCATGATGTATGTAAGTCAAATCATTATGCTGTACACCTTAAACTTATACAGGGCTGTATGTCAGTGATAGCTCAATAAAACTGGAAGAAAAAAAAATTGGTTCTATGACTCAAAACCAGAATAAAAAACTCACTTGTTTCACCACTATTTATCCATTATAGGTTAATTTTTTTAAAGCATGAGGATTTATTGGCCCATAGAATTGAAGAGTCCAGGAGTAGTTCCAAGCTTCAAGCATTGTTGATTCAGGGCTCTGGTTTTCTTTCTTTCTGTCCTTATTGGTGCTGGCTTCCTTCGTGGCTGTAAGAGGGATCTCAGCAGTAGGACTACATGTTGGAAAATGATCTTATGATTTCACTGTAGGCTTACTGAATTTTTTTACTTTCCTTCAAAATCTAGCAGGTGCTGGGGCTTCCCTGGTGGCGCAGTGGTTGAGAGTCCGCCTGCCAATGCAGGGGACGCAGGTTCGTGCCCCGGTCCGGGAAGATCCCACATGCCGCAGAGCGGCTGGGCACGTGAGCCATGGCCGCTGGGCCTGCGCGTCCAGAGCCTGTGCTCCGCTACGAGAGAGGCCACAACAGTGAGAGGCCCACCTACCGCAAAAAAAAAAAAATCTAGCAGGTGCTGCATTATTACACATATGGCATTTGTGTATTTGACAAATGGTTCTTCAAAGCATCAAAGTGCTGAAGAACCAACTTCTGGCTCTGGACAATGAATAAGGGTTAAGTCACCATGGGGGCTGTGGACATCCACATTGTCCAGGCGCATGTGGTCTCTTCAAGTTGGATAGCTCTGCTGGTCCCACGTCAGGAGAGCACCAAGCCTTTGTTTATTTGGGAGCTCTGGAATTCAGGGCTAAGCCATCTTGCATTACCATATGGCCAGTTTTCTTCAGAGTCCTTTCATTACTGGTTATTTTTAAGGGACTTAGGGACTTCCCTGGTGGTGCAGTGGTTAAGAATCCACCTGCTAATGCAGGGGACACGGGTTCAAGCCTTGGTCTGGGAAGATCCCATGTGCTGCGGAGCAACTAAGCCTGTGTGCCACAACCTGTGCTCTAGAGCCTGTGAGCCACAACTACTGAAGCCCATGCATCTAGAGCCCGTGCTCCGCAGCAAGAGAAGCCACTGCAGTGAGAAGCCTGTGCACCGCAATGAAGAGTAGCCCCTGCTCGCTGCAACTAGAGAAAGCCTGCGCGCAGCAACCAAGACCCAACGTGGCCAAAAATAAAATAAATAAATAAAATTTAAATATATATATGCTTTAAAAAAAAAGAAAACATTATTTTTAAGGGACTTGGAAAATAAAGCAATGGATATTGTAAAATATTAAGACCTATTTCTATGGACATAGAGGAAGCTTAAACAATAATGTGAAATTTTTCTTCTAATGTATCATTCTCTATTTATTATTATATTTTAATATTCAGGGCAATTCTCTTTCTAGTCCAATTGTTAAGTAGAGGAGCTAATTTGTATGATGGCCTAAAAGTGCACTAATGACATTTTCTCTATGGGTTAGCCCGTGTTTTACAGTGTATGGGTCCATATATGTGTGTGGACTGTGTGTGGACGTCAGAGTCAGGGGGATGGTCAGGGAAGTGAGAATAAGCTCCTGCTGCTGAGCTTGGCAGCAGGTAACATAAACTAAGTACAATTATGTGACAATCATGGTTTTGAGCATTTTACAGACATTATCTCATTTAATTCTCATAACCACACAGTGATATAATTTCTCTCTTGTTCCCATTTACAGATGGAGGAAACCAAAGTTCAGAAAGGCAAGTACATTTCTCGAAGTTGCATAGCTAGAAAGGGGCCGAGCTGAGTTGTCTTTCTCCAGAGCCTGAGGACTAAACTGCTAGCTTGAAGTGGTTCCCAGTGCTCTTTCTTCTGAAGTTTACGCTTGATGTTCCCTAGTAATGCGACAAAAGATGTCTCCCACCTCCATTCTGTGCCCTCTGAGAAGTCTGGGAATTCCATAGATTTAGGGTTTAGAGTCAGGAATAGAAGAGCTAGCCCAAGCCTTTTTTCCCCCAGGAAACATTTGATTTCCTCTAGTACAATGGCCTTCTTCTCTTTTCATATAATTCAATGTGTTTCAAAACTTAGCAAGGAATTACTATTTGATTCTTTAATGTATATTTTTCCGATTGTGACAGAAATACATGCAAATCGAAAACTTTTAAGAAAAAGAAAACATGGAAATATGTAAAGAACCACATAACTCCTAAGATAACACTGTTAACATTTCTGTGCATTTTCTTCCAGCATATACAGCTTCACATTTTGTTTTCTTCATGTATGGTAATGTGGTAAACATTTTCTCATAATTCTTGAGGGCAGCAACTATGTTTATTTGGATCAACGTTATATTTCCAGGGCCTAGCACCGTACCTGGCATATAGCAATTAGCATCTAATTAGTAATGTCTAATTATTTGATTTAACAAATATTAGTTGATTGAATGACTGACATTATATATCCTTCCAAAACTTTTTAAAGGCCACATAATTATGAATCTCTGAAATAAAGTGTAACTGTGAAATCACATTAAAATCGTACATAACTCATTTTCTAAAGTTTTACGAGGGAAAGACAAAATGATGTAACACAAAGAACCCTGAGGCAGGAGTCAGGCTGGCAGGCTCTAGCTTTGCTCAGTCATTGTACATATAACAGTACACACTCCATTTCACTTCTTCATACCTCGGTTTCCTCATTTGTGATATGAAGGGGTTGATTGGACTGCTTGCTAAGATTCACTTCTATTTTTACATTATATCATTTTCTTTCTTTGAAAGGGTGTTACTGTAGTACATAAACATATATATATATATATTTTTTTTTTTTTTAATTTATTTATTTTTGGCTGCATTGGATCTCCGTTGCTGTGTGCAGGCTTTCTCTAGTTGAGGCGAGCGGGAGTTACTCTTCTTTGCAGTGCGCGGGCTTCTCATTGCAGTGGCTTCTCTTGTTGCAAAGCATGGGCTCTAGGCACGCAGGCTCAGTAGTTGTGGCTCGCGGGCTGCAGAGTGCAGGCTCAATAGTTGTGGCGCACGGGCTTAGTCGCTCCGCAGCATGTGGGATCTTCCCGGTCCAGGGCTCGAATCCATGTCCCCTGCATCAGCAGGCGGATTCTTAACCAGGGCGCCACCAGGGAAGCCCTATTTTATTTTTTTTAAACATTTAAGTAATACAGAATTATATAGAGTAAAACATGAAATTTCCATTTTACAACCACCCCCATCCCCAGTACCACTCTCCTCTCCAAAGGCTACAACTAGTATAGTTTCATGTCTGTAGGTCCTTCCATCCTTTTACTATGCTTTTATATATGTCCAAATACAAATTTGTAATTTAAAACCCCATAAATGGGATATTATGTGTATTATTCTGAGAATTGCTTCTCTCCCCCTTTTCCCATTTCCCTACAATATATCTTTAGGGCTCTTTCAGAGTCAGCATATCTAAACTGAATTTATTTTGATAAAATGGTTGTTACCATCAGTTATTTAACAATTCCACCAGCAATAGTCACAGGTTGTTTCCAGTTTTACACTATTGTAAACAGTGCAACAGTAAATACCCTGTACTGCATGGCATAGTGGTTAAGAGCATGAACTTTGGACTCAGGCTACGTGCATTTGAATCCTGGCTCCACCACTTCATAGCTGTTACTTAACCTCTCTGTGCCTCAGTCTCCTCACTAATAAAGTGGGGATTATGGGCTTCCCTGGTGGCGCAGTGGTTGAGAGTCCGCCTGCCGATGCAGGGGACACGGGTTCGCGCCCCAGTCGGGGAAGATCCCACATGCCGCGGAGCGGCTGGGCCCGTGAGCCATAGCCGCTGAGTCTGTGCGTCCGGAGCCTGTGCTCCGCAACGGGAGAGGCCACAACAGTGAGAGGCCCGCGTACCGAAAAAAAAAAAAAAAACAAAACAAATAAAGTGGGGGTTATGGGGCTACTTTTAGAATTAAATTAGTCAGCATATATAGAGTTCTTCAACTGTGTCTGGCACATAGTAAGAGCTAAACGCTATTATCATTATTATAATTATTATATATAACATCTTTGTGCACATATACAAGGGAACTGATTTCTAAAGGTGGAATTACTGGGTTGAAGTTAAGCACATTTAAATTTTTGAAAGGTTTTGCCAAATTGTCTTCCTAAAAGTCTTTAACGATTTCTACTTTAATCCACGGTAGTTAAGAGTGCCTATCTTACATTGGTCACTATCAATTTTAAATATGTTTGCTCTACTATTAGACATCTGTGCACTTTTCAAAACTTAGGCTAATTAGCTATTGTCATTCTCAGTGTCCTTTACTGTCAAGACTGAAATGTAAGACTTCTGTTGGGTATCAAGGCAAGTTTAGGCCACCAGATTTTTACCAGAGGAGCTATAGTCAGCGGTTTTAGGCTGTACTTTGTCCATATCCGGTATTGCCTCTCTTTAGTGGGACACATGTGCCCTGAAACATGTCTGGTGCTTCTTTTGTGTGGTTTATGTAAAATGAAATTAAAATCCTGTATTTACCTCAAAAAGAGCTAAAAACAAAAGCAGAACACAAAACAAGTATCAGGGGATAAGCACATATTGTCAGAGTCTGAAGATTTCGCAGAACATCACGCTTGAGGTTAAAGAAGTGTTAGACGTTAAAGAATGTGTCTGAGCTTGTCCTTCAGAAAACTGGTGGGTAGCCTGCTTCTGAGTCAGGGCTGGAGCTGGCGGGGCTAAAGGAATGCTTCAGGCTCCACCCAGCCCTTTGGGATTAAGCAGCCCAAAAGCTCTCTAGTGCCCTCTTCTGGCCAAAGTGAGGAGTTACCTGCTAACCGGAGAACGTTTCCTGTATTGTCCCAACATTCAGAGTATTTGTTTACAAAGTTAACGTCAAAGAGTTAAGGAAGAGGGAAAATTCAGTGTTTCAAGAAAGAAAAGTTGGGCTTCCGTGGCGGCGCAGTGGTTGGGAGTCCGCCTGCCAATGCAGGGGACGCGGGTTCGTGCCCCATGAGCGGAGCGGCTAGGCCCGTGAGCCTGCGCATCTGGAGCCTGTGCTCTGCAACGGGAGAGGCCACAGCAGTGAGAGGCCCGTGTACAGCAAAAAAAAAAAAAAAAAAAAGAGAGAAAAATTACTGACTGCCATGTTTATTAATATTTATTTTTTCAATTGAGAAAGCCAAAAGAAAAAAAAAATACAACTACATTTTACAGCATCCTACTGTGTGCACCTTCGAAACAATAAAAACCAAATCTCCACCATACAAAACTTCTAAAATTCCTAAATCATCAGATGCACTCACTTAGTGTTTTCTGACCAATACCGGCCTTATTTAAATGCTTAACATGTAGAAAAATGTGAAAATAACATGCTAGCAATATTAGGAACTTTATAAAACTGTAGTTACTCTTCATTTACTAGTGTTCGTTATATCTGAATTGCCCTCTGGGAATGACTGAGTGATGGAAAAAGCTTTCCTTCCCTTGCAGCTGTCAGAGTCGAAGGTTTTCCTCTGACCTCCTTTAGATCTTTACTCAAAAGTCACCAATGGGTGACTACCCTCCCAACTCTGTATAAAAATTGGATCCCAGCTCCACCCTCCGAAACTCCCCCATCCCTGCTCGGCCCATGCCCTTCCCCCTTATTTTTTTAACATTCTCCGTAGTACTTACCACCACTGAATGTACTATAAATTTTACTTTTTCAAATTGAGGTATAATTCACATACCATGCAATTCATTCACTTAAAGCATACAATTCAATGGTTTTTAGTATTATTTTCAGAGCTGTACAACCAACATAACAATCAATTATAGTGCATTCTCACTGTCCGCAAACGAATTCCTGAACCCATTAGCAGTCAGTCCCCATTTCCTCTCAAACCATCCCACTGCCCCTACTCCTAAGCAGCCACTAACTTACTTTCTATCTCTACAGATTTGCCTGTTCCGGGCATTTCATATAAATGGAATCATATGTTATATGGACCTTAGTAACTGACTTTATTCACTTAGCATGTGTTCCAGGTTCTTCAATGTTGCAGCGTGCATCAGTACTTCATTTCTTTCAGTGGCCAAATAATATTCCTCTGTATGGCCATACCGCATTTTCCTTTTCTGTTAATCAGTTGATGGACATTTGGGTTCTTTCCACTTTTTGGCTATTGTAAATAATACTGCTATGAACATTCATGTACAAGTTTTTGTGAGGATGTATGTTTTCATTTCTGTTGGGAATTTTACTTCCTTTAAAAAAATCATGTTTGTTGTCTGTTTCCCCAACAAGAATGCAAGTTCAGAGATTTTTGAATATTTTGCTATATCCCCTGCACCTAATACCATGCCAACATAAGGTAGATGCTCAATACATACCTGTAAAAATGAATGAATTGTTTTCCTCTCTCCTTTTTGGAAGACAATATTTTGCAGCATGGGCTCCCTCGGTTCCTCTTAATTCTGGTTCCGACTTTTCGCCTAAAGTCAGGTGAGTCATCACTAGGAAGAAAGGAAGGTGAGTCTGTAGACGTAAATTAACCTAGGAGACATAATCAAGCAAAAAGTATTTATTTGGGATCAAAAAATTGCAAAGAATTGCAACCCACTCGGTTTCCCACTAGGGAGTAAACGTCAGGGGCTTTTAAAGGCAAAGAAGGGAGTTTTGCATTACAAATACTTTAATTGGTTTGTTAAATCTGCAGATGCAGAACTGTAGAGACAGAGGGCCTACTATAAAGTTAAAGGATTTTTGACTGTGTGGGAGTTGGTGCCCCTAACCCCCAACATTGTTCAGGGTCAAATGTATTTGTTGTTTGGCCCAGTTCAAGAGTTCATGGATCTACCAGGTGAGGACATGCGTAAGATCCACCTCCTTAATGGCCTCCTGGCTCCATTTAAAAAAATCCCTCGACATAAGTGGCTTCATTTTATTTCACATTTCACATTTCCCCCTCTTGATCAAGATCTTTCTCTAAAACATTGCTAATCGACTTACAGATTTGCTTTGTCTCACATTGCTGGGATGGACCTGTCCCAGAAAGTCACGTCCTACATTGGGGGGAATTTTTAATCTTCCGTGGTTATTTCAAGGAGTCAGTATCTTAAGGGTTAGGCCACATTTGAGCAACAGGGAGATGTTTAGGAAGTGATTCTGAGGCAGTTTCCTTGTCTGGGAATTTCATCAAGTTACATGAAGGTTCAGGTGAATAAGACTTATCTATCATTTCAATCTGTTGAGCAGCCATAATCTTGGTTTTCATAGACGTTTTGGAGCAGAACAGAGTGAGGAGTAGCATAAGAAGTTTAAATCAAGCACCCATAGCAAAATTCCAGTAATGAAAGAATGAGCAAAATTTGAAGTCCTGATGTTAGCCAAGAGCCTGTACCTGGAGGAAACAGCTGAAAACATCAATAGGGAACCAGAGGATATTGGACCAGAGAGGTCTTGTGCTACTTTTCTAATTTTTTTGAGTTCTAATTCAACTTCACCGGAAGCGTTGATTCAGGTGTAGCAGAAGGTGTTGGCTATGGCACAGATACCAACCTGTTCTGCAAGGAGATAATCGAGTGCTATTCGATTATCTAAATGTAACCCTTGCTAGGGAATTCAGGGATCGTTGCCGTTGAGCCGAGGCTCGAGCGGTAGAATTTTCTAATTTAGCTATGCTTAGGGATAAACTCTTTATCAGCAGGTCATTATGGACGGCACCAATCCAGGGAACAAGTCCTTTGGCAACGGTAATCAATGGAGAGTAGATTGGGTATAAAAAGGGGCTGCCAAGTCTCTCCTTGGATTTTTTCTTTAACAAAAACTTGAAACTAAATTTATGGTATTCCCAAAGGTATTGTCCTGTCATATGCCAGCTTCTAGATATTCATAAGCCCACGGTTCTCCTTTGTAACCACATACAAAGGTGTATCCAGAAGAGGCACATAGTATGCTGCCAAGAGTGTGGTTATTCATGTTTTCAGTGACAGGTATGAACTTAGGGATCCATCCTAGCCAAGGATCAATGCGGCCTTTACAGACTATTAAGGGGTCGGCTGACAACCATCTGATCCCAGTATGACAAAAGGCTTGGCATACACTGATGACATCACATTTCTTACAAATTTTGGTCAGTCATTTGCTTGATGCCAGAGGTAAAGGAAAAAGAGGGTACAGGTGGTAACGTTAGAGGAATAGGGCTTTAGAGAAATGTTTTGTGTCAACTGAAAGCAAGGTGGAGACACCTTATCATATAGTCTTACTCTGCAGACAGTCTAAGGGCTGGATGCTTAAAATCTACCAGAGTGTTGGAAACCAAGGAGAAATTATTGGTGATGAGTATAACTACGAAGCCCTTAGATCTGGATGATTGTGGTCTTTGGAGACATACCAAAGCACTCAGAGAGAGGTCCCCCAGTTGCTCTATTTTGGGAATAGTTCAATAGTTCAAAGAGAATAATATCTTTCCCATTTTTCAAAAGAGGCACCCTCAGCGAAGGTAAAAACTTCAGCTAAGATTAAATAGATTCCAACAAAATGTCACCATCTTGGACATAATAAAGGAAGTCATTAAGTGATATTCCGAAACCACCAGCCAATTGAGTGGGCCTTCCTTAGCAACAATGTTGAATTAGTATCATTAAACTCAGTAAATTATCCAGTGTGATAGAGCAGATCTAATATGAAAAGGATCAGTAATGAGGTTAGAGCAGTGTGTATGTATATACTAGCCTGGTCCTGAATCTTGGGAAAGCCGTTAGCCTCAGATGTCATCTGATGTTAGTAATTTTTTAAATTAAATTTTAATCTAAAGTTTGCTATAACAGTTTCAGGTTGGGTAGCTTGTAAGGCAGCTGTCCTTGCGTCCTGATCAGCCAAATTATTTCCTTTGGTTTCATCTGAATTTAGTTTCGAACGTACAAGTACCTAAATGATGGCTAGAACAAATGGAAGTTGGATCATCCCAATTTCTATTCTTAATCTGGTTTCCCCCTGCCCCTCAAACTTTCCAAAGCATGCCAAAGTCATGAACTACCCCAAAGACATAGTGACTATCTGTATAGATACTCAGTTTTGCCTTCTGCTAAGGTGCAAGCTCTAGTTAAAACATGGAGTTCTAGGTGTTGTGTTGAAGTAGCAGTCATCAGCAGAGCTGCCTCAAAATAGCTTCAAAAGATGAGGTGACTGCATACCCAGCACAATATTTTCCTTTGCCATTTTTCAAATAAGAACCATCGATAAATCATAAAATCTCTGCATTAGCAATAATGGTTTCTTGTAAGTCAGCTCTTAGGATTAATAACTGATCAGTCAGGATCAGACAGTCATGAGGAGTTTCCTCAGTAGGTAAAGGGACACGGCTTGCAGTGTTAAGGTCGTTGCAGTGGGAAAGAGTTATGTGAGGAGAAGTTAGTCACAATATTTCATGTGAGGTAAGACAGCTTGCAGAAAGGTGTTTCGTGTGATGAGAATTGAGCAAGGCTTTTATTGCATGGGGAACATAGGCGATGAGTGGACAGCCCATAACTATTTCTTCAGTTGATTTTGTAAGCGCTGCTGCAGCTGAAATAGCTCTCATTCATGGGGGAAGACCTCTGGCTACAGGGTCTAATTGTTGACTGCAATAGCTAAGGGGTCGGTGTTGACCTCTGTGCCTTTTAATAAGCACTCCTAAGGCATTCTCTTCCCTTTCCTACACAAAGAGAAAAAAAGGAAGCTGGTAATTAGGATGTCCTAAAGCAGGGGGACTGAGAAGTCTGCTTTTCTGGTTCTGGAAAGCCATAAGGTGTTTTCTTCCCACTCTAAGGGATCTGGTCTTTCAGCTTTGAGCAACGCATAAAGAGACTGGGCAATTAAGAAAAAGTTAGGTATCCAGTTCCTACAGTATCTGGCCAGACCCCCAAATCCTTGAAGTTGTCTTTTGGTCTGTGGGAAATTTGAGACATTTTGAATCTTTTTAGAGTCTAAAAGGAGTCCTTGATCTGAGATCAAGTGTCTTGGGTATTTGATCTGAATTTGAGTAAGCAGTAATCTCTTTAGAGACCTAAAGACTTTAGTTACTAACAGCTTGAGGAGACGGATGCTATCTTGCTCACTTGCTTCCTTTGCAAGAGGACCAGAAAAGAAGTTCATCAACATATTGAAAGACGGTAGACCCTTGTGGAAAAACGACATCTGCTAAATCTGCTTTTAGGATCTGTGAAAAGTAGAAAAGCTCTCAGTATAGTCGGGGGTATCGTTGTCCTTCCCACATGAAAGTGAATAAAAATTGACTTTCAGGATCCACAGGGTATGCTGAAAAATTCACTACAGAGATTTATTATGGTGAAAAATTTATTCTCTGTAGGTATTGCCGTTAAAACGGTATGAGGGTTGGAGACAACTGGATAACAAGAAGGAGATAACAATGTTATTAATAGCCCTCAAATCTTGGACAAATCTCTATCCTCTTCCTCGGGTTTCTTAATAGGGAGAATGGGTATAATACAAGGACTGGTGCAAGGGACTATGGGGCCTTGTGTCTTATATTCCTCTATGATTGGTTTAATCCCTGCTAAGGCCTCAAGATTTAAAGGATACTGTTCAATATTAGGAGAAGGTTTACCAGGGTCAATTTAAATTTGAATTGGGAGAGCTGAATGAATCTACCCAATGTTGGTTGTGGACTTTGCTTGCCCAGAGTTTCTCAGGGCTTCTTTGAGGAGTTTTAAGTTTATGTCATTTTAGAAGCTTGTCCTAAGGGCAAAAATTGCTAATAGGATTGAGGAGCTTGGAATGCCATTAGTTGTTGAGAGGGTTAAATCAATTTCGAGGATAATTTCCCTCTTTAGAGAAAAAAAGATGGCAGCATGATATTTTTCTAAAAAGTCTTTTCCTAGGAAATTGACAGGAGCAGAATTGAGCAGTAGGAAGGAATAGCTGTCCTGAAGGGAGCCCAGTTGGAAAGGAAAGTTAAGGGACTTATAAGCTATCAGGGGTTTATTAGATGTGGTCACCATTTGAATTTCCTCAGTGCTCTGAGGAAGGGGTTGTTTGAGGTTGGTGTGGTTGAGCATGAATAGTGTGGCTCCAGTGTCAATTAAGACAGTAAGGATATCTAAAAAAAATTTCCAATCATAGGGAAGTTTCTCCAGAAGACTAAAGGGAAGGATTGGAAAAACCCCTTGTTTGTCCTCGAGCAGGCTCAGTCCATAAGAGGAGCTGAAGGTTTAACACGGGAGGATTGTTGAAAGGGTTTTAGTTTAAGGCAATCCTTTTTCCAATGGCCATGTTTCTTGCAAAAATGGCAGACATTTTTAGAGTGTGAGGCTTTGATTTAGTTTGTTGAATCCCCTGGAAAGAGGCCTATACCTGTTGAAGCTGTAAATTCACGATTTTAGTGGCTTTTCATTTATTTGAATTTTGAATAGTCCAGGTCAACTGGTTTGCCAGATTAACCAAATTGGATGTTACCATGGTTTCCCAATTAAGTTGTGCTCATTTTACTGGAATTGTGAGATCTTCATCTGGGCTGTTTATGAACCTGGAGTTACAGGCTACCTTAGTGACTCTGCATCTAAAGGGAGTCCAGAGTTTTCCTTGAAACAATTTTATGTCGGTTGTAATAGTCATGCACAGGTTTGTCAGTCCTTGACTGCATGCTTGCATTTTATTCCTATCAACCGGTTTTTGGGAAGGCCTGGGAGATGCCTTCATATAAGGTTTTTGCTGCTTCTTGGGCTTTGGATCAGCTGCCATGATCCACTGAATATACTCTAGAGGATGATTCCAGCTAGCATTAGCTATCTAGTGTTGGACCTGACCTTCTCCCATGAGCATGTGGACTAATTATTAAAGATCAGGAAACACAGGCTCATAGGTTTGAATGACAATGATAAATTCCTTTGCAAAATGGTGAGGATCTTCAGTAACCTTGGGAAATTCCTTGGCTATAGCTCACAATTCTGCCTTCGTCCAAAGTGTATAAATGACATTTAAAAGGGTGCCCTGGGAATCCCCTGGAGGTCCAGTAGTTGGGACTTCATGCTTTCACTGTTGTCGGCCAGGGTTCAATCCCTGGTCAGGAAGCTAATATCCCACAAGCCATGTGGCATGGACAAATAAATAAATGGGTGCCCTCATTATTGGGTTCCAATTTAAAGGGGAGAATTTGAAATGGTTTAAATAGAAGACGCTGGGGCTGGAAGATCAAGGGAGGCCTTGAGGTCTTTGGAATAAAATGGGAGTTCAGCAAGGGAAGGGTAAAGGGAAGCAGGAGAGGTGGAGGATGGGTGGGTGGAGGGCAGACTTGAGGAGCAGGAGGGGGTGACAGGGAAGAGTTATGAGTCTTTTGTAATTGGGAAACCACTTCAGAAAGTTTAGAATTTGTATCTTGGAGGGAAGTGATTTTGGAATCTTGGACTCATTTAGAGGCTTCTAAATACCAATTAAAGTAAGTGCCCCATTCAGTTTGCTTAGTTCTGCAGTTCTTAAGTTTATTCTGCAGAAAAATAAGTTTAGGGACTTCAAAAGAACCCCGTTGTAGCCAACTGTAATTTTGAATCATATTTGGTGTTATCAGTCCATTGAAAGAGAAATTTATAAAATAAAGGACCATAGTTGTTTTTGGGTTTTTGTTGTTGTTTTGTTTTGTTTTCTGTTTGGTTTTTTTGGGTTTTTTTTTTTTTTTTTGTGCAGTACGCGGGCCTCTCACCGTTGTGGCCTCTCCCGTTGTGGAGCATAGGCTCCAGATGCGCTGGCTCAGCAGCCATGGCTCACGGGCCCAGTGGCTCTGCGGCATGTGGGATCCTCCCAGACCGGGACACGAACCCACGTCCCCTGCATCAACAGGTGGACTCTCAACCACTGCACTACCAGGGAAGCCCTGTTTTCTGTTTTTTGTTTGTTTCTTTCTTTTTGGATTTTGGCCATGCTGTGTGGCATGTGGGATGGTTCCCTGACCAGGGATCAAACCTGGGCCTCTGCAGTGAAAGTGCCAAATCCTAACCACTAAGCCACCAGGGAACTCCCAGGACCATAGTTTTTAAACATAAAACCTGCTTGGGTCCCTGGGGGAAGATACTTGGGGGAACTTAAAAAAGTACAATCCCATAATTAAGTAAGCATGCAAAGAGATCAGAACACTCAGCAGAAGGGAAACCCCTCTAGCAGCACAGCAATGAACTGGCAGAGTGAGACAATCGTCCTCCAGGGCAACTGCCCACCTGATCCCAAAGAAAGGATCAACCTCAACTTAAAGAAGGGAGGTTGGAGCCTGAGATGACTCACAGTTGAAGGAGATGGCAGTCTGTGGAAACAGTGAACGCAAGACGGTCTGGGTGTACCACACTGATTCCAGGAAATATCAGTCCTGTGGCATTGAGAGCACTTCAGATCCCACTTCTGACACCCCTCGACCTAAACAAAACTAGAAAGGGATAATCAGGCAAAAAACCTTTATTTGGGATCAAAGAATTGCAATTCAAGGCATGCAAATTCAGGTAGCAACCCGAACAGTGTCCTGCTAGGGAGAAAAAGTCAGGGGCTTTTAAAGGCAAAGAAGGGAGGTTTGCATTACAAAGACTTTTAATTGGAGCTGGAGGCAGAGGCTAGTCTTTGCTAAACATTACTGAATGCCAAGGTTATCACTAGAGGGAGGTAAAAGTCCATTACTCTGACAAGTTGCAGGTGTTTTTGCAGAATCTTTGGACTACTTGTGGTTTGGCTCAGTTCAAAATTTCATGGTGCCACCTGTTGAGGATATGTGTAACGTCCACTTCCTTAACAGCCCCCTGACTCCATTTTAAAACCGCTTGACATTAGTGACTCTATTTTATTTCACATTTCACAAATCCTCCAGGTCTCTGCTATCTCTCCAGTACATTCCTCCAATCCCAAAGTTGGTTTTATTACACTCCAGCCCCTATTACATCTCTGTATTTATGTCAAGTGGATCTGCACTGCTCCTGACTCCAAGCCCCTACACTATATAATAATGAAATATCAAGAAAACCCTGAGTCTGGGTGGACCTCTGAAATGTCAGTGAGCCTTAACTATGCTTTGTTTTGCTTAGGGCTAGCTGTTATTACTCATCAGTGCTTTGTTCTTTCCCTCTAAGACCAAAACAGAGAAAAGAAGATCCCAAGGAACTAATGTTCAGGGGCTGCAGGATTGAAAGAATTTACAAGCCTACTTTTTATACTTCACGGTGACCTAAGAAGAAAAGAAGTTTTGATCAGAAATATTTTTCTAATAAAAAATAATGAGTTCTAAATTTTAAATAAAATTTTGTCATTTAGATGATTTGTATATTGGAAACAGTCTGTGGATTTAACCCAGAGCTCCCCAAGACAGCCCAACCCAAAGAGAATAACAGCATACAAGTATTTACATTAATCTCAAGAATTTAAGCACACATGCACTAAGAACTGGCAACGTGAGACCTCCGTGCTAAAAAAGTTCTGTAGTGAACATAAAGATGAGTAGAACCTGATCCTGAGCAGCATGGAGGTAATAACCTAAGGGAGACAGACACACACTTCACAATTCAGAAGTTGGAAAAATATTTATTGTACCCCTAGAGTGCTGTAATTCTTAAAACTTTTACTAGTTATGTGCCAAAACTGGGTTAAGTACTGGGGATAAAAACTATAAATGTCGTTGTCTTTCCACATGAAGTGTTTTCAGTGTATTATAATACTATGCAAAAAGTACTCTGAGAGCACAGAAGAGAGGAAGTTTAGTTCTGACAAGGGACATGTATTGGAACCTGGCTTAGAGGAATTTTGACAGGTAGAGGCAAGCAGGAAAGGCATTTCAGGTGAAGAAAAGAGCACGAGCAAGGTAGGACAATGGCTACTGATCAGATCCTTGGGAATGAGAGAGAAAGAACGATATCCAGGACCTTAAATTTCTCAAATTCAATTATGCTATAGTCAGGTATCCCCTTCAAGGTCCTTGTGACAAACAAGACAAGGTTTTTGCAACAAAATCCAATGTGGAAACTAGCCCATGTATGCAGGGTCCACAGACTCTCTCCTCATTTTTGGCAGACCTGAGCCCTAATCTCTACACAGGCCTGGAAACATCCTTTCCACCTTGGGGCACCACTCAACTATCAAAATCATGCATCTTACTACTACAATGGCAAGGAATATCCAATTCAAGGAAAAGCCTCCAAAAAGAGAGGAAATACGCCCCTCCCCCCCCACACAACCCCTCTCCCATGCAAAGTATAGAATAGAGCTGGCCTCATTTAGCACACAAGGCCTTGCTGGTTAGAATTACTAATCAAACGCAAGAATTGTTTTAACTGCTGTAAGAAAGCACAGATTCCCACTTCCTTCATTCCCTTACAGATGTTGTTCTCAAAAACACTCCCTCAAATTCTCTTTATGCAAATCATTCTCTCAGATCCTGAATCCCAGGAGACCCAACCTAAGACAGTTGGTATGGAAGCAGATAATAAGATGATATTTTGGAGCTGCATCACCAGTTGTCAATGAGAACACTGTCATTGGTGGTAGGTGGAATACCAATAGCTCCCAGCAGGTGTAGGTGCAATGGTTAAAACTTTCACTGCGGGTGAAAGGGAAGGGCTTCACCGGTGGTACAATATCAGGAGTTTGAGAAGTTTGGTGGAAGAGGTAATTATAAGGACTCTTATGGCTCTTGCTGAGTCTTACTTATTCTATGCACTGGCATTAAGACAAAGAAAGGCTAAGGTGATTAATCACCAATTTAAGGTGAGAGGTGAGAGGCCTCCACTGCAGCAAATAAAAAGACTCATTTTCTGCAGAAGGGCAGGAAAAAACTGAGCTCCAGGTTTTTACAAAAGCAATGAAGTTTCAGAGAAGGTTGAGTTCTCAGTCAGAGCAAGATTGCTAAATCAAAGTGAGGCTCTGATTGGGAAGGAGTGAGAACCTGAGACTTGGGGATATCTTGGTTGATACATTCGAAAATATTAAATCCCCAGGTTCCCCTGAACCTTCTGGGCATACATCTACCCATTAAAGGCTAGTCCCCCCGTGCTTGTAGATGATGCATACGCTTCTGCCTTACATGCACCACTCCTGACGATCTACCCCATATTTCCTCCTGGCCACCAGTCCAATAAATAGAGTTAAGATACAACAAAACCCAACTCCCTCTTGCGAGAGCACCAGAATCACAACTAACTGCTGAACGATCATTGACAGGAAGACACTGGAACTCACCAAAAAAGATACCCCACATCCAAAGACAAAGGAGAAGCCACAATGAGACAGTACGAGGGGCGCAATCACCATAAAGTCAAATCCAATAACCACTGGGTGGGTGACTCACAAACTGGAGAACACTTATGTCACAGAAGTCCACCCACTGGAGTGAAGGTTCTGAGCCCCACATCAGGCTTCCAAACCAGGGGGCCTGGCAATGGGAGGAAGAATTCCCAGAGAATCAGACTTTGAAGGTTAGCAGGATTTGATTGCAGGACTTTGACAGGACTGGGGGAAAAAGAGACTCCACTCTTGGAGTGCACACGGAAAGTAGTGTGTGCATCAAGGACCCAGGAGGAAGGAGCAGTGACCTCATAGGAGACTGAACCAGACCTACCTGCTAGTGTTGGAGGGTCTCCTGAAGAGGCAGAGGGCGGCTGTGGCCCACGGTGGGGACAAGGACACTGGCAACAGAAGTTCTGGGAAGTACTCCTTGGCATGAGCCCTCCCGGAGTCCGCCATTAGTCTCATCAAAGAGCCTGTAGCCTCTAGTGCTGGGTCGCCTCAGGCCAAAAAACCAACAGGGAGGGAACTCAGTCCCACCCATCAGCAGACAAGTGGATTAAAGTTTTACTGAGCTCTGCCCACCAGAACAACACCCAGCTCTACCCACCACCAGTCTCTCCCATCAGGAAGCTTCCACAAACCTCTTAGATAGGCTCATCCACCAGAGGGCAGACAGCAGAAGCAAGAAGAACTACAGTCCTGCAGCCTGTGGAATGAAAACAACATTCACAGAAAGACAGACAAAATGAAAAGGCACAGGACTTTGTACCAGATGAAGGAACAAGATAAAACCCCAGAAAAACAACTAAATGAAGTGGAGACAGGCAACCTTCCAGACAAAAAATTCAAAATAATGATAGTGAAGATGATCCAGGATCTCGCAAAAAGAATGGAGGCAAAGATGGAGAAGATGCAAGAAATGTTTAACAAAGACCTAGAAGAATTAAAGAACAAACACCTAAAAGAATTAAAGAACACCTAGAAGAATTAAAGAACAACAAACAGAGATGAACAATACAATAACCAATATGGAAAACACACTCGAAGGAATCAATAGCAGAATAACTGGGGCAGAAGAACGGATAAGAGACTTGTAAGACAAAATGGTGGAATTCACTGCCGTGGAACAGAAGAAATGAAGACAGCCTAAGAGGCCACTGGGACCACATTAAATGCATTAACATTCGCATTATAGGGGTCCCAGAAGGAGAAGAGAGAGAGAGAGGACCCGAGAAAATATTTAAAGGGATTTTAGTCAAAAACTTCCCTAACATGGGAAAGGAAATAGCCACCCAAGTCCAGGAAGCGCAGCGATTCCCAGGCAAGATAAACCCAAGAAGAAACACGCCTAGACACATAGTAATCAAATTGGGAAAAATTAAAGACAAAGCAAAATTATTAAAAGCAACAGGGGAAAAACGACAAATAGCATAAAAGGGAACTCCAGTAAGGTTAACAGTTGATTTCTCAGCAGAAACTCTACAAGCCAGAAGGGAGTAGCACAATATATTTAGAGTGATGAAAGGGAAGAACCTACAAACAAGATTACTCTATCTGGCAATGGTCTCATTCAGATTTGACGGAGAAATCAAAAGTTTACAGACAAGCAAAACCTAAGAGAATGCAGCACCACCAAACCAGCTCTACAACAAATGCTAAAGGAGCTTCTCTAAGTGGGAAACACAAGAGGAGAAAAGGACCTACAAAAACAAACCCAAGACAATTAAGAAAATGGTAATAGGAACATACATATCGATAATTACCTTAAATGTGAATAGATTAAATGCTCCAACCAAAAGACACAGGCTCGCTGAATGGTTACAAAAACAAGACCCATCTATATGCTATCTACAAGAGACTCACTTCAGACCTAGGGATACATACAGACTGAAAGTGAGGGGATGGAAAAAGATATTCCATGCAAATGGAAATCGAAAGAAAGCTGGAGTAGCAATACTCATATCAGATAAAATAGATTGTAAAATAAAGAATGTTACAAGAGACAAGGAAGGACACTACATAATGATCAAGGGATCAATCCAAGAAGAAGATATAACAATTATACATATATATGCACCTAACACAGGAGCACCTCAATACATAATGCAAATGCTAACAGTTATAAAAAAGGAAATCAACAGTAATGCAATAATATTGGGGGACTTTAACACTTCACTTACACCAATGGACAGATCATCCAAACAGAAAATTAATAAGGAAACACAAGCTTTAAATGACACAACAGACCAGATAGATTTAATTGATATATATAGGACATTCCATGTGAAAACAGAAGATTACACTTTCTTCTCAGGTGCAAACGGAACATTCTCCAGGGTAGATCACATCTTGGGTCACAAATCAAGCCCTGGTAAATTTAAAAGAATTGAAATCATACCAAGTGTCTTTTCCAACCACAACGCTATGAGATTAGAAATCAATTACAGGGGAAAAAAACAAAAAAAACACAAACACATAGAGGCTAAACTATATGTAACTAAATAACCAAGAGATCACTGAAGAAATCAAAGAAGAAATCAAAAAATGCCTGGAGACAAATGACAATGAAAACACAACAATCCAAAACCTATGGGATGCAGCAAAAGCAGTTCTAAGAGGGAAGTTTAAAGCAATACAATCCTACCTCAAGAAACAAGAAAAATCTCAAATAAACAATCTAACCTTATACCTAAAGGAACTAGAGAAAGCAGAACAAACAAAACCCAAAGTTAGCAGAAGGAAAGAAATCATAAAGGTCAGAGCAGAAATAAATGAAATAGAAACAAAGAACACAATAGCAAAGATCAATAAAACTAAAAGCTGGCTCTTTGAGAAGATAAACAAAATTGATAAACCTTTAGCCAGACTCATCAAGAAAAAGAGGGAGAGGACTCAAATCAATAAAATTAGAAATGAAAAAGGAGACGTTACAAGAGACACCTCAGAAATACAAAGCATCCTAAGAGACTACTACAAGCAACTCTATGCCAACAAAATGGACAACCTGGAAGAAATGGACAAATTCTTAGAAAGGTATAACCTTCCAAGACTGAACCAGGAAGAAATAGAAAATATGAACAGACCAATCACAAGTAATGAAATTGAAAGTGTTATTAAAAATCTTCCAACAAACAAAAGTCCAGGACCAGATGGCTTCACAGGCAAATTCTGTCAACCATTTAGAGAAGAGCTAACACCCATCCTTCTCAAACTCTTCCAGAAAATTGCAGAGGAAGGAAAAGTGCCAAACTCATTCTACAAGGCCACAATTACCCTGACACCAAAACCAGACAAAAATACTACCAAAAAAGAAAATTACAGACCAATATCACTAATATAGATGCAAAAATCATCAACAAAATACTAACAAACAGAATCCAACAACACATTAAAAGGATCATACACCTTGATCCAGTGGGATTTATCCCAGGGATGCAAGGATTCTTCAATATATGCAAATCAATCAATGCAATACACCATATTAACAAATTGAAGAATGAAAACCATATGATCATCTCAATAGATGTAGAAAATACTTTTGACAAAATTCAACACCCATTTATGATAAAAACTCTCCAAAAGGGGGCATAGAGGGAACCTACCTCAACGTAATAAAGGCCATATACGACTAACCCAGAGCAAACATCATTCTCAATGGTGAAAAACTGAAAGCATTTCCTCTGATCATGTACAAAACAAGGATGCCCACTCTCACCACTATTATTCAACATAGTTTTGGAAGTCCTAGCCATGGCAATCAGAGAAGAAAAAGAAATAAAAGGAATACAAATCAGAAAAGAAGAAAAGCTGTCACTGTTTGCAGATGACATGATACTAAACATAGATAATCCTAACGATGCCAACAGAAAACTACTAGAGCTCTTCAATGAATCTGGTAAAGTTGCAGGATACAAAATTAATGCACAGAAATCTATTGCATTCCTATACACAAATAATGAAAGATCAGAAAGAGAAATTAAGGAAACAATCCCATTCACCATTGCAACAAAAGGAATAAAATACCCAGGAATAAACCTACCTAAAGAGGTAAAAGACCTGTACTCAGAAAATTATAAGACACTGATGAAAGAAATCAAAGATGGAGAGATATACCATGTTCTTGGATTGGAAGAATCAATATTGTGAAAATGACTATACTACCCAAAGCAATCTACAGATTCAATGCAATCCCTATCAAATTACCAGTGGTAGCTTTTACAGAAGTAGAACGAAAACTCTTAAAATTTGTATGAAGGCACAAAAGACCCCGAATAGCCAAAGCAATCTTGAGAAAGAAAAACGGAGTTGGAAGAATTAGGCTCCCCGACTTCAAACTATACCACAAAGCTACAGTAATCAAGATAGCATGGTACTGGCACAAAAACAGAAATATAGATCAATGGAACAGGATAGAAAGCCCAGAGATAAACATACGCATCTATGGTCAACTAATCTATGACAAAGGAGGCGAGGATATACAGTGGAGAAAAGACAGTCTCATCAATAAGTGGTGCTGGGAAAACTGGACAATTACGTGTAAAAAATGAAATTAGAACACTCCCTAACACAATACACAAAAATAAACTCAAAATGGATTAAAGACCTAAATGTAAGACTGGACACAATAAAACCCTGAGAGGAAAATATAGAAGAACACTCTTTGGCATAAATCACAGCAAGATCTTTTTCGACCCACCTCCTAGAGTAATGAAAATAAAAACAAAAATAAACAAATGGGATGTAATGAAACTTAAAAGTTTTTGCACAGCAAGGGAAACTATAAACACAATGAAAAGACAACCCTCAGAATGGGAGAAAATATTTGCAAACAAATCAACTGACAAAGGATTAATCTCCAAAATATATAAACAGCTCATGCACCTCAACATTAAAAAGACAAAAAACCCAATCAAAACATGGGCAGAAGACCTAAATAGACATTTCTCCAAAGAAGACATACGGATGGCCAAGAGGCACATGAAAAGCTGCTCAACATCACTAATTATTAGAGAAGTGAAAATCAAAACTACAATGAGGTATCACCTCACACCAGTTAGAATGGGCATCATCAGAAAATCTACGAACTACAAATGCTGGAGCAGGTGTGGAGAAAAGGGAAACTTCTTGCACTGTTGGTGGGAATGTAAATTGATACAGCTACTATGGAGAACAGTATAGAGGTTGCTTAAAAAACTAAAAATAGAATTACCATATGACCCAGCAATCCCACTACTGGGCATATACCTTGCAAAAACCATAATTCAAAAAGACGCATGCATCCCAGTGTTCACTGCAGCACTATTTACAATAGCCAGGTCATGGAAGCAACCTAAATGCCCATCGACAGATGAATGGATAAAGAAGATGTGTTACATATATACAACGCACTATTACTCAGCCATGAAATTGGGTCATTTGTAGAGATGCGGGTGGACCTAGAGAATGTCATAGACAGTGAACTAAGTCAGAAAGAGAAAAACAAATATCGTATATTCATGCATATATGTGGAATATAGAAAAATGGTATGGATGAACTGGTTTGCAAGGCAGAAATAGAGACACAGATGTAGAGAACAAAGGTATGGACACCAAGGGGGGAAAGCGGGGGTGGGGGGTGGTGGTGGGATGAATTGGGAGATTGGGATTGACATATATACACTAATATGTATAAAACAGATAACTAATAAGAACCTGCTGTATAAAAAAATTAAATTAAAAAAAAGACTTCATATGTTAATTTCAGTATCTGGTTCATCTCTAGGTATACTCCTATTAACTGTTTTTTTAAATTAATTAATTAATTTTTATTTTTTTATTTTTGGCTGCGTTGGGTCTTCATTGCTGCGCGTGGGCTTTCTCTAGTTGCAGCGAGCGGGGGCTACTCTTCATTGTGGTGCGTCTGCTTCTCATTGTGGTGGCTTCTCTTGTTGCAGAGCATGGGCTCTAGCCACACTGGCTTCAGTAGTTGTGGCACGTGTGCTCAGTAGTTGTGGCTCACAGGCTCTAGAGCACAGGCTCAGTAGTTGCAGCACACAGGCTTAGTTGCTCCACGGCATGTGGGATCTTCCCAGACCAGGGCTCGAACGCGTGTCCCCTGCATTGGCTGGTGGATTCTTAACCAGTGCGCCACCAGGGAAGTCCCTAACTGTTTTTTCTATGATGTGTGTGTGTGTGTGTGTGTGTGTACTTTAATCATATTCTATCTCTTTGCCTAAGAATTTATTTTATAGGAGATCTTTTGGGTGATTAAAAAAAAAAAAAAAGATACAACATAACTCAGCCAGGGGAGTATTGGTTCTGCTAAGGGAAGACAAGGACATTGAAGGAGTGGCCCATATGTAATGGAAGGAGGTGGGAAAGTTTATATGGGAATGGATACTGAGGGTGCTGGATCAGAGAGTGGAATATAAAGTAGGATAAGGGACAATTTATCAGTATGGTTAGAATTCAACTCCTTACAGACATCATATATGTGACCCTTTGTGATATGGCTTTTGTGTGTTTTCCAACCTGAGGTTTTATTCAATTTGTCCCCTCTATTCCAGCAATACCAACCTACTTAGGCCAAGTTATTTTACCCCTCTGTAAAACCATTAACAACTCTCTCTTCCTAGAATGTTCACCCTACTCCATCCCCTATTCTACCCCGCCATAGGCACCTATAGTCTACTTCTATTTCGTAACAGCCCATCTGGGAATCTTATCTGCTAAGTGAAGTAGAAATTAATGCATCCTTTTTTGGAAACAATTTTGCAATACTGAGAGCCTTAAATTGGTTCAGGAATCCCACTTTTCCCTGGGGGTGGTGTGAGGGGGTCTGAAATTTTCAAAAATTTATGCACAAAGATATTAAAAATGGCATATTTATTATTATAAAAATTAATATACCCAAATATCTGAAAGTATAGGTTTAAGGAAATTACATCCATACAAAAAATTGTATGTAGCTATTGAAAATGATGTGTTTAAATAATTTGTAATGATAAGAAAATGCTTATGATACACTAAATAAAAAACAAAATGAAGTTAATAGGACCAAAACTTTGTAATAATATGATAGGAAACAATACTGAAAGAAAATATTACCAAATTTAGCAGCTGTTATTGCCAGGCATTGCAATAAGAAGAAAAAGTTATTTAAATTTTCTTCTTTCTTATGCTTTTCTGTACTGCAAAATTGGCTCAGGGAACAGATACTGCTTTCATAATCAAGATTCAGGTTAAGTATCCCTTCTGGGAAGAAAAGTCCCTTTTTCTCACAATGTGGAAAAAAAAATATATATATATATACATATATTTGTATATACATATATATGTGTATACTTATATATGTATATATATTTTTATCATGGTCCTTACCAAATACAATCATCTATTCACCTATCTGCACCCTTCACTACGATTATGAGGATAAGAATTTTGTCTTTTATTTCTATGACTTGGCATTTATGCATTGCCTGGCACGTAGCAGGTTCCTAACAAATATTTGTTGTCTTTCTCTTTTTTTGGTGGGAGGTCGTTGTTTTCGAACTTCTGACTAAGACAAGTGGTCTCTATTATTCTGAACCTAAGAATAAAAAACCCAAATTTTATTAAAAACAAACTTTTTCAAAAGATGCTTGTGTAACTGATTTTACTTTTGGTGAGTAAAATCTACAGCGTGGGATCATTTTTTTAAAAAATCCAGGACTTCTGACAAAAGAAATAAACTTAGAGTTAAACATGATGAATGTTGTAATTATTCCCTGAACTATAGTTACACGATATTAATACTAATATTTACCTTAAAATAGATTCCAAATTTAACACAGTATCCTTCCAGATCAGGGGTAAGGCAGGCAGGTGTTTTCCCAATTGTGTTCCTCTCCTTGGGTGCTGTCAGCCCCTATGCAGTATTTCACAGCTAGACTATAAACAAAAGTTATTCCAGTTGGCTCAACGTACATTCAATAGTAAAATCACAGAAACGAATGGTCTCTGTTCTCCAAAGTATTATCTTGAGCAGACTTTTATTATGAAAGTATTATAGTTTGCATACATTACTCCCAGCTGGAAATTTGCGTCCAGTTTAACAGTTACATAATATAATCTTTCACGTGAGAATTTTGAGCAACACAATAGGGGCATGAAAATAGACTAACCTATCCTTCTTGGCAGAAAATGTCTTGCTTAAAATGTAAAAGAAATTTTATTTTGGGAACCCTGTGAATATGTTGGAGGAAACCTACGTCGTTGGATTTGACACTGGAGTTAACTCTAGTAATAACCAGAAAGTTGTAGTTATCATCACCACCCAGTATAAAAATAAATTTTCCTCCAGGTTGTGTTTGTGCAGACACGCGTGTGTAGAGGGTTAGGTACCACCTACATTCGTTAGGTCATGAGGACCTGGAGGGTGACGCACAATCACCCTGAAAACGTGTGAGGAGGACCCCATGAAAACCCTCCATGGAGAGAGAATTCTGTCTCTGGATGGTTCTGAGGTGAGCAGGGTGAGGTTAGAGCCAGCGCCCGCGGAGTGGGCATCATCTAGTGGCGCCCCTCCCCCGCCCGCCAACAGCTGGCCCAGAACCTTCCTTCCCCCAGGCCCCGTCGCGCCCCACAGTATCCCTACCTACCTCCAAGCCCCAGAACCACCCGCGACACCCGGACCCGCGCCCACCACCCCATCCCCCAACTCCCTCCAGGCGGGATCCCCTCGAGCCGCCGCGCTCGTTGCTCGCCCATTGGCCCGCGCGATCCGGGCCGTGAAGCGACTAACGGTTGCCGCTGGCCCGCAGGGGGCTGAGGAGATGGCGTCGGGACCCAGAGCCACGGTTCCTGAAGACTCGGTCCGAACCGTCAGCCCCGGGCGGCGAGGCGAGAAGGCTGTCTCCGAGCTCACCGGGGACTCGGTGGAGGCGGGGACCCTGAAGAGCGCCGCGTCTGCCGTGCGGTGGGTGGTGGCCTCCCCTCGCCCCGTGAAGCGGAAAGACGTCCAGGAGGCGGCCCAGCGGCGGCTCCAGCTCCTGCCGGGCTCTCAGGCCGAGGGCCGGGGACAGGGGCCCGAGGAGGAGGAAGAGGAGACCCTTCTGTCGGTGCCGGAGGAGGATGACGAGAAGGCGCAGCCACTGCCCCCAGTCTGCGTGGCCCCTATGAGGGGGATGTGGCGGGAGGAGAAGGTGGCGCTGTATTGCGACGAGGTGCTGCAGGGCTGCAAGGTGAGGAGGAGAAGAAAACGGACGGGAATCCAGCACCGAGGGACTCGGGTCTTCTTCCTATGCTGATGGGGGTACAGAGGGCACAAAGAAACCCTGCATTTCAAAAAGTAAATTTACTCCACACTTCCAGGGCTTCCACCTTGTTGGAGGTTCCCAGGCCCTGTTAAAGGAGTTCCAATTCGATTTTCTTTCAAACAGATCACATAGTTGTTTTCTGGTTTTCTGAGAGGTTATCAGTGCCCAGGTATGCATCTTAGTGTTTTCGTTAACAATCTATGCCCAAGCATAAGGATAAGGTTACTTAGCCTTGACTTTTACACTACAAGAACTCAAAACGTTTACACTTTAAGAGTGGTTCCCAGCCATCAGTCTAGGATGTGGAATGAGGTTTTGTAAAGAAGATACATACTTGGTAATACTGAATAGAGCAAATATTGTTTTTTCTAACCTGTTTTTTCTTTTTTTAAGTTATAGCAGAAGAATTTGTGTACAAGGATTTCATTGCACCGATGTTTATAAAATTTTAAAACTAGAAACTAAATTTCCAACTATGGGGGCTGTAAAGAACTTGTGGTGGCTTCATGTAATGGAAAATCATGCAGCTGTAAAAATTATGTTTTCAGAAACTATAGATATGCTTATGCTATAATGTTAAGGAAAAAAAATCAGAAGACAAAACATATGCTTCATATGTATGGATGAATATATGCATAGAAAAAAGACTGGAAGGAAATGCACCAAAATATCAACAATGGTTATTCTGGCTGTCAGGATTAGGGGTGGTTTTTGTTTTCCTTATATTATCTGTATTTTGCAGATTTTCTGTAGGTTAACCATATTTTATAATCAGAAGAAAAATTTTAAAAATACTGTTACCATAAAACTAGAATGGTATTTAATGACCAACTTATATTTGATATTCAAGGTTGGAGAAGGCTAGACCTCTTAAAGGCAATTGAAAAACATTTATATAAATCACAGTGTCATTAATCAGTCAGTGTCTAATGACTGAGTTTCATAATAGTTTATATTATCTGTCATCCTGAGGTCGCTGAATTGAAATGTAGAAAATCAAATGGGCAGATATTTATTGAATGCTTAATATGCTCATTTGTTTTATAGAGTGGATTTCTATTTTAAATTTTTATGTACTGAATAAATTTTAAATAAAGTCAGTAAATCTTTAAAGTTCAGAAAAAATCATTACTGTTTTTTAACATGATAATAACTATGTTTTTATATGTATAATTACAGTATACTTTTTGCTCAGTGGATTAATAAACCCAATTACTTAAAACATAATAAGTAGATGTCTCATCTCTGAATTACTCTATTGAGTGAATAGATCTCTTTTAAATTTATTTTAATTTTTTTAATGTTTCTATTTTCCATTAAATATAGATTCAGTTAAAAATCTATTATTTCCCAGGTTCTTCATTATTTAAGGGTATATTGGTTTCATATTTAAATAGAAATCAGTAAAAAAATATATAAATCTATAATCTCATATATTTATATGTATCTATTTTTTCTTTTGCTAGGCAGAAGATGCTGATGATGCTATGTGTAGATACCTGTCAGAAAAATTAAAGTTGAAAGGCAAATGGCTTGGAGTCTGGAAAACTAATCCTGAGTTATTCTTTGTGAAATATGAAGAAGCTTCTATTTCTTTTGTTGGTATACTGGTTGAGGTAAATAATTTTCACCTGATCCTTGTTCTTTGAGTGAAATTATCAGTTCTTTTTAAGACCAAAATGTAACCTTATTAATTTGAAGCTTTGATACTTAAACAAAGGTTGACAAAAGTTTACTTCTATTTTAAGTTTCTAAGCAAATTAATAGTGTAAAAAGAAGGTAAGGAGGGATATTAGCACCCATTTACCTATAAACAGTTGTCATTAAATCAAATCTAGTAGTATTACATAATATTTATTAGCCTAGTTTCAATTGCTCAAATAACATAAAAATAACTAAAGTGCATTTCTTAAAATTTAGTAACTTAGGCTTTAATTAACTTGGGCCTTTTTTCCCCATCATTTCTCTTTAATCTTCATTTATCTGAATTATGAGGTTTAGTTACATTAGGAAAGAAAAAAATAGATCAGAAAACTATTGGTAAAATTTGAAATATTTTCCTATGAAAAGTGCCCTTTTAGTATAATACATCCACTTCCAAACCTTCAGCTGATACAATTTTGCTTTTATAGGTCTATATGTTAAATATTGTAGCATATTTGACATGATAAATTCAATTCACTTAAAGGTTAATTATCCTTGTATAGAAATCAATATTTACAATCACAAATGGTACCCCTGTTTCAGATAGATATTTCAAATTTGTGGTTTCGGTGACAAGAAAAAATTGTGTTTGAAACTCATTACATTGCACACTGCCTGAAAACAATTCAATTCTGTGTTATATGGAAAAGTAAATTCGTGGTATTTTTACAGTAAAGGATGGCATATTTTCAGTCATAGATGCTACAAAAGAATATGAAAGTCTTGGGATTAATTTTCCAATAATACTCTATTTTTAGTGGTTCTTTGAGGTTTGACCAACTTCAGATTTTGAGTAGATTTTGCCTAGAACTTTCATAACTTCTTTGGACTTTTTTCACATGGATAAAATAAGAGGAGGTGGACTCTATAGTATCTGAAAAAAAATTTTTAACAGTATAAGTTTGGGTTTTTTCAGTCAAGTTTTATGAGGAAGTCCCACATATACAACATATTAAAGTGGAACATTCCTGATTGAAATGAGGGATGGTAACATAGCAATTGCTTGGCTTCTCTCTCAATATCACATGATAGCCCCTACATTCCATAAAACTTTTCAAGATCCCTAAAGTTACATGGAAACTCATTGGATTAGGTTATCCAAAAATTCTATCAAGTTCTAAGATTTTACATGCAATATATTTGCTCTCTTCCTTATTCCAAAAATAACAGACAAGATTACACATAATTAGATTGCTTTAAAATCCTCTATGAAATGCTAACGTCCTTTAAACATTAGAAAGGTGGGAAGAAAAGCGAGAACAGAAGAAAAGCAGAATAACATATTGGCAGATTCTAATTTGCATTACAAGGCATTGAGACTAGCTCTTGGGACCTCTTAAGATTGTGCTGCCCGATTCACATTTGGTGGTTTTGTCTGCCTCTACTTCTTTAGTCTTACTTGGATCGAAATATCAACAGTGCTGTATAATGCTCCTTGTTCTGAAGTTACAATAATTTATTCCTATGGACCTCAATCTCTGGCTTTAGCTTTAGATGCTATATTAGTTTTTCTATTGCTGCTGCAACAAATTACCACAAATTTGGTGGCTTAATATAAATTTGTTATTTTACAATTCTATAGGAAAGGAATCTGACATGGGACTAATTGGGCTAAAATCAAGGAGTAGACAGGGCTTATTCCTTTCTGGAAGCTCTAGGGGAAAATCTGTTTCCCTGTCTTTTCCAGCCTTTATAAGGTACCTGCATTCCATGACTTGTGGCCCCCTTTATCCATTTTCAAAGTCCTTCTCACACTATCTCTCTGGTTCCCTACAGTCTAGAAAGGTGCTTCCATTTTAAAAGACTCATGATTAGAATGGGCCCAACTGGGTAATCCAAGAGAACTTCCCCATCTCAATTCCTTAACCATAATTACATCTGTAAAGTCCCTGTTGCCTTGTAAAGTAATATATTCACAGGTTCTAAGTATTAGGGGACCATTTGAGGGCCATTATTCTGCCTAATACAGATCCATACAACAAAGAAAAAAGACTTGGAAATATAATATTTGATTGGAAGGAAATCTAGCATATCCTTCTTTGTTACAAAGTGGGCCAAATATTAAGGAAACTTTTTTATAACCTCTGTAGAAAGCAATTTGGTAAAATATATTAAGAACTTTAAAATAGTTTATTTGTTGTAAGTCAGTTATTTCTCAATAAAGCTGGAAGAAATAAAAATAGTAATAAATAAATAGACCCCACTGCACAGAAAAATAAATAAAAATTTAAAATGTTCATTTTATTTCTAGAAATTCGTTCTATAGAAATCATAAATGTAGAAAAAGATTTATGTATTTAAGGTAATCAAGTCATATTTATAAAATAAAAAATTGGGAAGACCATAAAAGTTTAATAATAGGATATGGGTCAAATAAATGATAATTTATTCATAAGATAGAATATCATGTAGTTATAAAACTTATGATAACAAAAAATCTCTTAATTACTTGGAACATGCTCATTGTGTACATAAAGTAAAACAGAAGACACAAAACTAAATATACAGTATGATCCAACGAAGTACATAGGAATAAAACTGGAAGATAAAGAGCAAAAGGTTAACAGTGATTATCTCTGATGACAGAATTTTGGTTGATTTTTAAAAATTTTGTAAAAAAAGCATGTCTAGTCACCATCAGTAAGCTTTCTTGGACAACATGCTTTAAAATTTTGTTTATATCCCTTGATGAAGGCTTAGAGAATCTTTAATTTGCAGATGTTTAAGGGAATTCTCAGTGGATTCTGGAAATTGGTTATTTACCTGATTCTGCTATATCATAGTTGTACAGAGAAAATAGTAACTTTGGGCTGTGCTCAACATTCACAGCTTGCATCACGGCTATTTCCACACACTCCCAACTCCAGTAATAGGCTCCTTGGTTTTAAAGCCTGTTTTAAAACTTGGTGATCTCTAGACCTGCTGGACAGGTTTTGGGATCTCCCTCCATCATCATCCTAGAAATTTCTTTCATCATTCTCTTGTGTAAATAACCTATTTCCTCAAATTCCTTTTTTCTTAGTTTATTCTCTCATTTTGGCCAAGGATCTTATCCTAATAGCTTCACGGGTAAGGGCACAAAGTAGATAAAATTTTTGTGATATTGTGTGCTTGAAAATATCTTTACAGATCTTCAAGTTTATTTGACAGATTAACTGGATACACAAATTCTAGGTTTGATTTCATGCCCAGAATTTGTAAAATTCTATTCCATTGTCTTCAAACTTCCAGTGTTGCTGGTTGAGAATCCAGTGTCACTGATTCTTTGATGATATATATATCTATAGATATAGATATAGATATAAAATATATGTATATATTTTTGTGGCTGTGTTGAGCCTTCGTTGCTGCCCATGGGCTTTCTCTAGTTGCAGCGAGCAGGGGCTACTCTTCATTATGGTGCGCAGGCTTCTCATTGCAGTGGCTTCTCTTGTTGCGGAGCAATAGGCTCTAGGCTTGTGGGCTTCAGTAGTTGCGGCTCGCGGGCTTAGGTGCTCTGTAGCACGTGGGATCTTCCTGGACCAGCACTCGAACCCGTGTCCCCTGCATTGGCAGGTGGACTCTTAACCACTGTGCCACTAGGGAAGTCCAGATGATATATTGTTTCCTGTCTGACAACTTATAGTATCTTCTCTTATAGTATTGTCCCCAGAGTCCTTCATCAAAATGATAGCAAAGGGATTTTTTAAAAGGTACCCAAAGACAGGGCTTCCCTGGTGGCACAGTGGTTGAGGGTCCGCCTGCCGATGCAGGGAACGCGGGTTCGTGCCCCGGCCCGGGAGGATCCCGCGTGCTGCGGAGTGGCTGGGCCCGCGAGCCATGGCCGCTGAGCCTGCGCGTCCGGAGCCTGTGCTCCGCAACGGGAGAGGCCACAGCAGTGAGAAGGCCCGCGTACTGCAAATAAATAAATAAATAAATAAATAAATAAATAAATAAATTAAAAAAAAGAAAAAAAAGGTACCCAAGGACAAGAGATAGAAAGGAGACAATAGCAACACAATTTAGAAGGTGTAAAACATATAAATAAATGACAACTGACTTAGTAGAGCTAAGAAAGTTGAATTCTGTTTACAGTAGGGAAAGCCGAAAAAAAAAAAAAACCACTTGATTTACACTGCATAACCCCAAAGGCTTAGGAATTGACTGTACTTAGAACTTGAATTGGCTTGAAGATGGAGCTTGAATTCAAGAAGAATAGCTTGAAAGCTATTTAAGAAACAGAGACTTCCCTTCCAGGAAGATGGAGAAGACAAACTTTTCCCTATTCTTCCTATCAAGTACAGCTAAAAACCCTGGATTATATGTATAAATAAACATGAGACTCTGAAAGTTGGAGAGAAGGCAGATTGTCTAGGGACCTTGTGACACAAGGAATGACATGATGATGAGTTCCCTGGGCTTTGCTTCATATATCCTAGACTGTGTACCAGAGGAGCTGGAAACCTGGAAACACCAACAGGTGTAGGAAAAAAAATTTTTAATTCCCCTCAAAAGCCTGCTTTCTCTAGTCAAAGTCAGGAAAGGGACAGCCAAACAATACAGAAAAAAAACTGCTGCTCTTCACTCCCATCTTGCAAGAAAAGACAACGTGAAGAACCTACACTTCCACCCTTGCCAAGTTGTAACAAGGCACACTAACCCCACTCCCAGAGTGGTGTTAGAGAAGATCTAGTGGGAAGAAAATGGGGAGCTGGGTGAAAAGGAACTTTCCCTGCCTTCCATGATGTCAGTATAGACTACATGGGAAGCCCGGACTACCACCCCCACTGGTAAAGGGACTCCTTCCACTCCCTGCAAGGATGGTGTCAGAAAGGGTCTAGTGGAGAATCCGAACTTTCACTACCACCCCCATGATGTTAGTGGAGACAACGTAGGGAGCAGTAATGAGGTGCTCTCCTCTCTCTGAGCCAGGGTGGTATCAGTGGAGGCCTAATAGAGAACCTGAACCCCCACCCCTGAATAGCAGTAATGAACAACCCCCTCACCCTCCAGGGTCAACAGAGGCTGAGCAGAGAATCTGGACTTCCATCCCCATCTGGCAGTAACAAAGCCCCTTTTCCATGCCAGATTGGTGTCAGAAGAGGACTGATAAAATAAAAGATTTAAATAAAATCAATACTCTCACAATGTAATACACAAAATGTCCAGGTTTCAATAGAAAATTACTTGTCATCACTCTCAATCCCTTCTAAGACCCAGGAAGATCTCAACTTGAATGAGATAAACCAATAGACATCAACACTGAGATGACACAAATGTTAGAATTATCTGATAAGGATTTTAAAGCAGCCATCATAAAAATGCATCAATGAGCAATTATGAACACATGCAAAATGAAAAAATAGGTCTCAGCAAAGAATTAGAAAGTAAGTAAATGAAAGATATAAAGAAAATGAAATGATGTAAAGAAAAACCGAAACAAAGTTCTAGAACTAAAACTAAAAAATATATAGTAACTGCAATTAAAAACTCAGTGGATGTGCTCAACAACAGAATGAAGACAGAGGAAACAATCAGTAAACTTGAAGGTAGAATAATAGAAATGACCTAACTGAACACCTGAGAGAAAATAGATGAAAAAAACCCCCAAAACCAAAAAATACACAAATGAAAAACGGAGCCTCAGGGCCATGTTAGACTATAACAATTCATGTCTTCAGAGTCCTAGAAGAAAAGATTGGGCTGAAAAAAATATTCAAAGAAATAATGGCTGAAATTCCCCAAATTTGGCAAAAGACATAAACCTACAGATTTAAGAAGCTGGCTTGAGAAGCATGGTTAAAGATGGGAGTATCCCACTGAAAAAAAGATTGTGATACTTCATTGGTACTGAATGTTAGGATCCTCTGTCTTCTACGCTGATTCTCCTTCTAGAACACAGGCAGCTAAGGCATATCTCTCTAGGCATTAAAATTGAAAGATTCTTCTATGATCAGTTCAAAAGAAAAGATCTAAAGATACTGATACATGAAGTTCCCATGGAAAGAGCCTGGGCAGAACATCTTACAGTGGATCCATAGTAGACTTGTTCCACACAGACCTTCCAATTACCTTTATAGTACTCAACTCTTAAATATGAGCAGACAGCCAAGGGTCACCAGACATTTGAGGAAACTTAAATATCAAAACAGTGGTTAAAACAGCAGAAAAGAAGACATTTGGAAGAAACAGATGACAGGGAGAAGAAAAACACACACACATATATAAAACTATTAATATTCTCAGAAAGAAGAGACAAGCTAAAGCATTCATGAAACAAGAACTGGATCCTGTATGATGGGAAAATTCCAAGAAAGAAAGAGAGCTTTTGGAAAATAAAAATACAACAGCAAGTGAAAAACTGAATAGAAGGATTAGAAGCATTAGAAGATAAAGTTGGAGTAAAATCTCCCATAAAGTAGAGCTGAAGGACTAAGAAATGGAAAGGAAAGAGAGGAGAGTAGTTAGGGGATTGGGTCCAACATCCAATTAAATGTTCTAGAGAGAGAAAAGGAAGGAGGGAGGGAGGGAAGAAAAGAAGAGGAGAAGGAGAGAGAGAGAGAAATAGGAAGAGGAGAAAACAAGAACAACAGAGGAAAGAAAATTGTCAAGTTGTGAAAGTTTCCTAGAACAAAAGGACATGAATTTCTAAATTGAAAAGGCCCACTGATTGTCTAGCACATAGTGAAATTTGAGAACACGAGGGCCAAAGAGAAAGTTGAGCAGGATTACAGAGAGAAAAACAATAAGTTCATATAAATGATCAAGAGGCAGAATAGCATTGGACTTCTCAAAAGTAAGTTCTTAACTTTAAAAAGCTATGTAAGTATATTGTCAACAAAAGTGATATCCTAACCTAGAATTCTGTACCCAGTCACACTATCAGTTTTAGTAAAAGAGTAGAAAAAATTTTCTCTTTTCAAGGATGTCATATAGTATATAGCCTTTTCAGGTTGGTTTCTTTCACTTAGTAATATGCATTTAAGGTTCCTCCATGTCCTTTCATGGCTTGATGGCTCATTCCTTTTTACCACTGAATAATATTCCATTGCCTGGATGTACCACAGTTTATTTATCCATTCATCTACTGAAGGGCATCTTGGTTGTTTCCAAGTTTTGGCAGTTATGAATAAAGCTGCTGTAAGTAGCATTAGGTAAAGAAAATCTACTTAAAAATAAACAATTTTGTTGGAGATGTACTTGAAAATGTTTAAAATTCATTATTGGAAGTGTATTTTTTTCAGCTTTATTGAGCTTTAACTAACAAAATTGTAGGATAGGGTGTATAACATGATGATTTTATATACATATATATATATATATATATATATATATACCCATATACATTGTGAAAGGATTCCCTTCATTAAGTTAATTAACATATCCATCACCTCACATATTTACCCCCCCCCCTTATTTGGTGAAAGGATTTAAGTTCTCTCTTAGGAAATTTCAAATATATACTACAGTGTTATCAACTATAGTCACTATGCTATACATTAGATCCTCAGACCTTATTCACCTTATAGCTGAAAGTTTGTACCCTTTTACCAGCTTCTGTAATTTTAAATTTTGTGTTAATACTTAGCATAATTTATTAATTTTTAAAGCTACTGTCAACTCAGTGGTTCTCAAGCACTGATTTTCAGACGTGCTGGAGGTTATCACTCTATTGTGGTGAAATGAGACAAGTAACCACAATATAGTGTGCTGTTTATGAAGCTAAATTTATTCAACCTAAGGACTTTACCTTTTTTTTTTAGGACTTCATTTTTTGATTATGTCCATTCTACTTTTTTTGGTACTTTATTAGCCTTTCTTTTAAAAATAATGTAATATAGATAGTAGGATTTTAAAAAACATACTTTTATGGCAAAATTAGTCCAAAAACTTTTTTTAATACTACTATTTTATAAAATCCCAAAGTCTGGCAACTCAAACTTAGAATAATGTGGGAGATAGGCAATTCCTCTCATGAACATTAAAATTAATGTTGTTTAAGAATTAGTTTGAAAAATTGTTTGTATTTTATTCAATATTGATCTATTATTATTATGTATGTTGATTGTTAGCGAAGTCATAAAAATTTAAAAAGAAATTTTATAAGTAGGTCATATTTGAGAAAGAATTCTTGTGGTTTACTTTCATTTATAATTACAAATTTTATAATATTTATCTTAGGTAACTTGTAAACTACGCCAAAGCGCATCATCTTGTTTCAAAGTTACTGTTTCTGTTGCTGAGCCCTTTTCTTCTAACATTGCAAATATTCCAAGGGATTTGGTCGATGAGATTTTGGAAGAACTAGAGCATAGTGTGCCTCTCTTGGAAGTGTACCCTGTTGAAGGACAAGATTCTGATTTACATGATATTGCTTTGGCCTTGGAAGCTGTAAGGTATTAGAGGTTATTTCTTCTGAAAGTTCAAATTCTCATATTCAAAAAGTTAATTTAATATGTAAGTTTTGTTCATATAGGCACTTTATTTAACTTTTACTCACTGCTGAATTCAATTTTTCTATTTTTAATGAACATACTTGTAACTTTTACTTAAAATATTCTCTCTTGTGGAAGTTTGCTGTTTTTTGATCTTGCATTTTAGAAAAATTGAATTTTGAACAGTTCTAGAGATAAGTAATGCTAAATTCTAGGGAATTTCCTGGCAGTTCAGTGGTTAGGACTCAGCACTTTCATTGCCGGGGCCCAGGTTCAATCCCTGGTCAAGGAACTAAGTTCTGGGAAGCTGCATGGCGCAGCCAAAAAAACCCAAAGTCCAAAAAAAACCCCACTAAATTCTGTTCATATTTAAGCATCTTAAATATATTAGATTTCATTTTTCACATTTAAAGGCATTACAAATACCTGATGTCTTCATCCTCATTGTGATTGCTTCTTACAAGTTGATATAATTTGAGAGAAGCTATACGTAAGCATAATACAGAATATTGGGGGCATGTTTTTGTTTTCCTAATGCTCCCCCAATATAAAAATATGATGATATCTCAAGTATTATTTCTTTGGTAAACAAAACCATAGCCACAATCTGTGAAATGTGGAACATGAATTTTACAATCCCACTTCAAGAAACATTATCTTATCTGTAGTAACTTGAAATAGAATGCAGATCATCTAATGTATAAAGTTTTACTTTTAATATTAGTTCACTGAAAGATCATTTTGAAATATTTTTCTTAACAATTAAGATTCATATAAAGATTTCTGACATCAGAATGTCTTTTTAATTCTAAACATGTACTGGCTGATTTTGATCACTGTCATCTCAATTTGATTTATCATAGGTTTTTTTATGATTTTCTTTGGAGGGACTGGGATGATGAAGAAAGTTGTGAGAATTATACTGCTTTGATTGAAGAAAGAATTAATTTGTAAGTATAGTTAAAAGCATTCATCACATTATGTAAGATAAACATTGTAACTATACTCATACTTTTCAGGTGGTGTGATATACAAGATGGAACAATACCTGGTCCTATTGCACAACGTTTCAAAAAAACTTTGGAGAAGTATAAAAACAAGCGAATCGAGCTCATTGAGTATCAGAGCAACATTAAAGAAGATCCATCTGCAGCAGAGGCTGTTGAATGCTGGAAAAAGTACTATGAGATAGTAATGCTCTGTGGATTATTGAAAATGTGGGAAGATTTACGCCTCAGGTAATAATTTGTTCTATTTTAAATGGAAACAAAAAGATTGCATGGTCATTCTTTTATCATATCACTTGTCATATATGTTACCCTAATTGAAATAGATTATAAAAGTAGATGTCCAAAAAAAAAAAAAAAAGTAGATGTCCAATTTATAAGCACAGGTGCAACTACCAATATTGGAAAATTATTTTTATATTAGCTGAATTCACTGAAATCAGTGTTTTGGGTTTTTTTGATGAAAAAAATCTCATAAATCTAGTCCTTTCCTTACCTTTCTTCTTTACCTTCTTAATTTTGGCCAAAGCATAAGAAAAGAGTAAGTAGATGTCATCTACATATAAAATGAAAAGTAGAGAGAGAGTTGACTAATTTGACTGCCTCATAATTTCTTTTCTAACCAAAATAAGTTGTTTTTTTGATGTTAAATAAAATAATGCAGATTTAACTGGCATCATTCTCCAGAATACTTCAAAATGTATTAAAATATTTTTACATTACTGTGCAGTAAAGTATATATTTCTGTCTTTGTTTGAAATAGAGGGGAAAGAGGAATTCTTGCTCATGACCCCAAAATTAATGGAAAATCTTGATTGGAGCCAAAGGACTTTTGGCTTTTTCATACTAAGCTGTTAAGCTCCTTCCTTTGTGTTCCACCTTTACTCATTGTTTGCCTTAGGAATTCTGAGCCATATTTTACTTGTCTAACAATTAATTATTAGCCTAAATATTTTCTTATTCTATTTTCTTTCAAGTTTGACTTTTTAAAATTTTTATTTATTTATTTATTTTTTGCGGTACGCGGGCCTCTCACTGTTGTGGCCTCTCCCGTTGCGGAGCACAGGCTCCGGACTCAAAGGCTCAGCGGCCATGGCTCACAGGCCCAGCCGCTCCGCGGCATGTGGGATCTTCCCAGACCGGGGCACAAACCCGTGTCCCCTGCATCGGCAGGCAGACTCTCAACCACTGCGCCACCAGGGAAGCCCTCAAGTTTGACCTTTAAAAAAAAAAAAAAATTACTTATTTGTTTATTTATTTGGTCGTGCCGGGTCTTAGTTGCGGCATGCGAACTCTTAGTTGTGGTGCGCATGTGGGATCTAGTTCCCTGACCAGGGATTGAACCCAGGCCCCTGCATTGGGAGTGTGGAGTCTCAACCACTGCACCACCAGGGAAGTCCCCAAGTTTGCCCTTTTTAAAAATCACTAAGAATCTCATTCTAGTGCCCATTTTTGATGTTTCATTGTTAGTGGGATTCCTGTGTAACAAAATCTTAGGATTACTTTGGGGAATCAGTATAGATAAGATTTTTGAAATCCACCTATCTAGAAATCCAGATTCAATGAAAGTTGAATTTTAATACAAGTTATCGTCACTAGACTTTATATTCTAATGGTATAGGGCAACACAGAGTCCTCTCATCTTAAAAGTTATAATCACAGAGAATCTTATTCCATGGGTGGTGGAGTGAGTTAATTGGTCAAACCTTTCCATAGGTAACAATTATAATATCTGGCAAAATATGTTAAAAGTCTTCAAATATTTTAAGGCACTATGAAATGACCAAAAGCATCAGGAACCAGAAAAGTTTATCCTTGGAATGGGTAAGAAATGGGAACTTGCGGCATTCTGGTCTGAGGGTCATCACCAGTTCTCATAGCCCAGGCAGCAAAAAAAATGGCATCTTACTGTTTCAAGATGACAAAGGACAGTGCTGGCAGAGCAGCTGGAAATTTAGTTGGGATAGCCTGAAAGTGAGAGAGCTGCAAAAGGAGTGAGACCCAAAATTTGAGCATAAACTCTGCTCAGATCCTTGGCTGTCCAGTAAACTTTGCTAGCAACAGCAGGGGAGAGAAATCAGGGAACTCTGCTAAATGAGGAAGTATAAGAGCGAAACATGGAAGGTGAGAGAACTGAGCAGAGATGTCAGCTGCTACATACCTCAAGGAAAACATTTTGCATTTTGAGGCCAGGCAAGTTAACTGCCTGCTAAAATACAAGACTAACAATCCTCAGAAGAACATAACACAGAGTTACCAGAGTATATTATCCAAAATCTCCAGTGTTCAACCCAAAATTAATAGATATGCAAAGAAACCAGAAATTTAGATCTATCCTCAGGAAAAAAAGAAGTTAATAGAATCTGATTTTGGGTGGGCCCAGATGTTAGATTTGTCAGACAAAGACTTCAAAGCAGCTGTTATAACTATATCAGAGAACTAAAGGAATGCATAAGTATACAGAGAATCTCAGCAGAGAAATGAAAACTATAAAATAGAACCAAGGATTTCCAGATTCATCTCTGACATGCAAAGAGCTCGTGAGCTATTAGTCCTATCCTTACAACAAGAAAAAAGCTGAACAAACTTGAAAATTACTTTCTTGGAACTATCAGAGAACTGAGGTCACAGGACAAACTGCCACCCTGAAATCTGGAGAAAGATAAGAGTCACAGCTAAGATCTGCTTACCTCGAACAGAATCCACTAGAGCCATAACTTGTAAAAGACTTAAATGGTAATTTTGATAGATTGCTGGAGGCTGAATGTTAAAGAGTATGAGAGAAACTCCTGGGGAGCTGCAGTTCTTATGGAGACCTCATACCTTTGTGGGGTTTAACCTCCAGGAGGAGTCTCACTAGGTTCTCAGGTGAAGAGCCAAGAAAGATCCCATTCTGACTGTGGCAGGGTGAAGGGAAAAGTAACCATTGTGAAATATACCCCGAGCATTTTCCATAACAAAGATCTATTCTCCAGGGGAAGAGACTTTACCAGAGCTTTTTCCCACCTAGAGGAAGGGCATTTCCAGACTCTAGCCCCGTCTAGCCTTCTTGTCTGGGGAAAGAGCAGACTAAGAAACACTTGTGAGGGTTACAGTTTGGTGATATAGACTCAGTAAAAGCCTGAAAATCAATCATAAGAATATAGAACATTTCCTGTCTGCCGAAACTTAAAACCACACCAACAGGATTCCAGTATAATAACTGGATTATAGTTAAAAGACCTGTAAGACACAGACTCTTCCAAGAGTAGTTTTAAAGCAAGAGGAGGAGACAGAAATATGGAAAGGAGAGGAGACAGAAATAAGGAAACTACAGGAATTTGAAGCCTCTGACACCTAAAGCTACAACAAACAAACACAGGCTACCTCCTGGTTGGATTAATATAAAACCTCACACTAAAAGCCTATCTCCCTCACTTCCTATTAGCCAATACATCATGTGTGGGTTTCAACAAAAAATTATAAGATATGCTAAAAGGCAAGAAAAAACTAAGTCTGAAGAGGGAAAGCAAGCATCAGAACCAGACTCAAGTATGATTTTGGAATTAACCAAACAGGAAATTTAAAATAGCTATGATTGCGACTTCCGTGGCAGTCCAGTGGTTAGGACTGCGTGCTTCCACTGCAGGGGGCACAGGTTCAATCCCTGGTCAGGGAACTAAGATCCTGCATGCCGTGCAGTACAGCCAAAAAGAAAAAAAAAAAGCTATAATTAATTTGTTAAGGACTTTAATGGGAAAAAAGTACACAACCTGCAAGAACAGATGGCTAATGTAAGCAGAAGATGGAATCTGTAAGAACAAATTAAAAAATCATGCTAGAAATCAAAGACACTGTAAATAGAAATGAAGAATACCTTTGAAGGGCTCACCAGTAGATGGGACACAACTGAGGAAAGAATCAGAAAGCTTGAAGATATGTCAATTGCATTGTCTCAAACTGAAATGCAAAGAGAAAAAATAATGAAAAAACAACAAAACATACAAAAACTGTGGAACAGTTTCAAAGAATGTAGCATATGTGTAATTGGAATACCAGAAGAGAAAAAGGAAATGCAGCAGAAAAAAAATTTAAATTAATAATGGTGAAAGGGCTTCCCTGGTGGTGCAGTGGTTGAGAGTCCGCCTGCCGATGCAAGGGACACGGGTTCACGCCCCAGTCCGGGAAGATCCCACATGCCACGGAGCGGCTAGGCCCGTGAGCCATGGCTGCTGAGCCTGTGCGTCCAGAGCCTGTGCTCCACAACGGGAGAGGCCACAGCAGTGAGAGGCCCGCGTACCGCAGGAAAAAAAAAAAAAAATAATGGTGAAAAATTTCCAAATTAAATGCAGACACCAAACCACAGATTCAGGAAGCTTAGAGAACTCCAAGCAGGATAAATACCCCAAAATTGTATAAATAGGCATATTATATTTAAACTGAAGAAAACCAAAGATAAAGAAAAAATCTTGAAAGAAGCCTAGGGGGGTAAGGAAACCCTAACTATAGGTGAACAAGAATGAGAAATTCAATGGGCTCCTTGTAAGAAATCATGTAAACAAGATGATAGTGGAGTGAAATATTCAGTGTTAAAAGAAAACCACCATCCTAGAATTCTATGTCTAGTGAAATTATCCTTCAAAAGTGAAGGGGAATAGCTTCCTTAGGCCAAAAAAAAAAAAAAAGAAGAGCAAACTAACAAAAACCAAAGGAATTTGTCACCAGTAGATTGGCCTTGCAAGAAAGGCTAACGGAAGTTCTTCAGGGAGAAGAAAAATTATTAAAGGTCAGAAACTCAGATCTACTTATACAAAAGAAGAGCTTTGGAGGAGGAATAAATGAAGATTAAATCTTTTCTTTTTCTTATTCTCAATAGATCTCTATCAATCTAAAAGATAACTATTTAAAGTAATAGTAGTTATGATGGTATTGGGTGGTAATTGTTTATGGATTGGTTAAATAAGTGACAGTAATATCATAGGGATAGGAGGGAAAAAAATGGGAAAACTCTGTTAAAAGGTACCTGTACTATACATGAAGTAGTATAGTGTTATTTGATGGTGGACTTAGTTTAAAATGTATATTGCCATCTATAGGGCAAACACTAAAAAAACTTTTTAAAATAATTGATATGTTAAGAGGGAAGATAAAATGGAATTACTAAATGCTCAGCTAAAACTAGAGACAAAAAGGAGGTACAACAAATAGAAAACTGTTGCAAGTGTAGTAGATATTAATTTAATGATATCAATAATTTATTTTAAAAAATATTTATTTTTATTTATTTGGCTGTGCTGCGTCCTAGTTGTGGCACGCAGGATCTTTTTAGTTGTGGCACGTGGGGTCTTTAGTTGTGGCATGTGACCTCTTAGTTGCAGCGTGTGGGATCTAGTTCCCAGACCTGGCATTGAACCCAGGCCCCTGGCATTGGGAGCACGGAGTCTTAGCCACTGGATCACCAGGGAAGTCCCTCAATAATTACTTTAAATGTGAATGATCTAAATACATAAATCAAAAGATAAGAGATTGTCAAAGTGGATAAAAAGACAAGATTCAACCATATGTCATCTACAAGAAACCCACTTTAAACATAAAGGCTTAGAAATGTTCAAAGGAAAAGGTTAGAGAAAGATACTTCATGCTAACACAACCATTAAAAAGCTGGAGTAGCTATATTAATTTCAGACAAAGTAGGCTTTCAGAACCAGTAAAATTATCAGGAATTGCATAATGATAAATGGTTTGATTTTCCAAGAAGACATGACAATCCTTAATGTGTGTATACACCCAACAACAGAGAATCAAAGTATGTGAGGCAAAAACTGATAGAAATGCAAGGACAAATAGACAAATCCACTATTATAGTTGGAGACTTCAGCATCCCTTTTTCAGTAGTTGATAGATCAAGCAATAATAATAATAGATCTAGAGGAGAATTCCTCTTATTGAAAAAGAACATTACAAAAACTCTACAGCTAACATCATACTCACTGGTGAGAAACTATATGCTTTCCCTCTAGGAATAAGGCAAGAATATTTTCTCTTACACCTTTCACAAAAAATTAACTCACAGTGATCCGTAGACCTAAATGTAAACAAACTAAGACTTCTAGAATAAAACAGAAGAAAATCTATGTGACTTTGGGTTTGGCAATGAGTTTTTATATACAACACCAAAAGTATGATCCATGAGAGAAAAAGATGATGAATTAGACTTCATTAAAATGAAAAACTTCTGCTCTGTGAAAGACACTGTTAAGGGAATGAAAAGATTAGCCATAGATTTGGAGAAAATATTTGCAAAGCACATATCTTATAAAAGATTTGTATCTAGGGGAATTCCCTGGCAGTCCAGTGGTCAGGACTCTGCGCTTCCACTGCAGTGGGCACGAGTTTAATACCTGGTCAGGAACTAAGATCCTGCATGGCATGTGGTGTGGCCAAAAAAAAAAAGAGACATATCTGATATACAGATAGATAGATATAGATAGATCTCTTAAAATTCATTCATAAGTAGCAAATAACCCAATTAAAAATGGGAAAAGGACTTAAACAGACACCTTACCAAAGAAAATATATAGATGGTAAATGGTAAATAAGCATATAAAAAGATGCTCGAGGGACTTCCCTGGTGGCGCAGTGGTTAAGAATCTGCCTGCAAATGCAGGGGACACAGGTTCAGTCCCTGGTCCGGGAAGATCCCACATGCCATGGAGCAACTAAGCCCGTGTGCCACAACTACTGGTCCTGCGCTCTAGAGCCTGTGAGCCACAAATACTGAGCCCGCGTGCCACAACTACTGAAGCTTGCGTGCCCAGAGCCCGCGTGCCACAACTACTGAAGCTTGCGTGCCCAGAGCCCATGCTCCACAACAAGAGAAGCCACCATGATAAGCCCGCGCACCGCAGCAAAGAGTAGACTCCCCTCGCTGCAACTAGAGAAAGCCCACACGCAGCAATGAAGACCCAACACAGCCAAAAATAAATAAATCAATAAATTTAAAAAAGATGCTCAACATCATTTGTCATTGGGGAATTACAAATTAAAATGAGATCTCATTATAACCTATTAGAATGGCTAAACAAACAAAACAAAGCAAAAACCTGACAATACCAATTGCTGACAAGGATGTGGAGCAATAGGAACGCTCATTATTTATGGGAATACAGAGTAGTATAGCCTCTTTTGAAGATGGTTTGATAGTTTCTTAAAAGCTAAACTTATTCAAACCATTGGTATTTACCCAAATAAGTTGAAAATATGAACAGAAATAAAAAGGATAATTAAGGAATAGTATGAGCAATTATATGCCAACACATTAGATAGCCTAGATCAAATGGACACAATCTACCAAAACTGACTCAAACAGAAACAGAAAATTTGAATGGACCTATAGCAAGTAGGGAGATTGAATTAGCAAATTTAAAAACTATCCACAAAGAAAAGCCAAGGACCAGATATCTTCACTGGTGAATTCTACCAAACATTTAAAGAATTAACACCAATTTTTTTTTTTTTTTTAACAAACTCTTCCAGAAAATAAAAAGAGAAGGGAACACCTCCCTAACTCATTCTATGAGGCCACTATCAATCACCCTGATACTAAAACTATAGAAAGACATAACAAGAAAACTACATAAACTATCCCGTATAAATATAGATGCAAAATCCTCAGTAATACTTTAACAAACTGAGTCTAGCAACATATAAAAAGAATCATACATTATGACAAGTGGAGTTTATCCCAGGAATGCAAGGTTGGTTTAAAATATGAAAATAAATCAATGTAATACACAATAAAACCATATTATCATCTCAATTGTTATAGAAAAATCATTTGACAAAATTCAACACTCTTTCACAACAAAAAATCTCAAAAAGCTTGGAATAGCATGGATCTTTCCCAACCTGTTTGAGACCATCTATGAAAAACCTATAATTAACATCATACTTACTGATGAAAGAATAGATATTTCCCTGCCTAAGATCAGGAACAAGACAAGTATGTCCGTTCTTGTATTCAATTGTACTAGAGTTTCTAGCCAGACCAGTAGGCAAGAAAAAGAAATAAAAGTCATCCAGATCAGAAAGGGAAAAGTAAAATTATCTGTACTTGCAGATGACATGCTTGTATGTAGAAAATCCTATAATGAAATACTGCTCTGCGCTATAAAGAAATAAATTGCTGATACACAAAATAACATGATGGATCTCAAAATAGTCTGACTGAAAAAAGCCAGATACAAGAGAGTACATAGCATATTCCATTTTAAAATTCCATTTAAAAATTCCAAGAAAGGGGGCTTCCCTGGTGGCGCAGTGGTTGAGAGTCCGCCTGCCGATGCAGGGGACACGGGTTCATGCCCCAGTCCGGGAAGATCCCACATGCCTGCCGCGAGGCGGCTGCGCCCGTGAGCCATGGCCGCTGAGCCTGCGCGTCCGGAGCCTGTGCTCCGCAACGGGAGAGGCCACAACAGTGAGAAGCCCCCGTACCACAAAAAAAACACTTCCAAGAAAGGGAAATCTATGACAGAAAGCAGATCAGTGGTTTTCTGGGAGTGGGTGTGGAGGATTGACTGCAAAGATGCATGAAGGAACTTATCAGTGTGATGGGAATGTTCTATATCTTGATTATTATGATTGAGTTAAACGGGTGTTTACATTTGTGAAACCTCATAGAATGGTTCATTTAAAATGAGTGTCTGTGATGTAAATTATACCTTAATAAAGGTATAATTTTAAAAATCACATATACCTTTAATTTCAAAACTAGGATTGTATGAGAAACTACTTATTTCCTGCATGTAAGATGCTTTACTCTTTGAGCAACTACTAATTAGCTATACAGTGAAAAAAATATATGAGTATTTCTCTCAAAATCAAAACCAATTGCTTAAATAGGTATAAAAATGCTGAATGGGTTTGATTTTGAAATGTTAAATGAAACTTTTGCTTTGAAGGACATTGCTAGTATCTTAAAATTCAAAATTTAATAATTGGTGTCATAAATTCTTAGAAACAGTTTTCTGAAATTTTAAGCTTTACAAAAATATTAACAATTGAAATATAAGCTGAAAAATATTGGTATTAATGCTGCATCCCATTAGCATCAAGCAATAATCAAAGTGCTGCAGAGAACCCAAAAGATTACACCTAAGGAGATTACTGGTAAATATGGTGAAAAAGGAGTATCCCTCTTGGCTGACAGTAACGGTAAAAGTTATACTCAATTTTTTTTTCCTTTCTTTCTTTTGATGACATTTAAATGATTGATAGGAAACAGGAACTGTAAAGAAAAGCAGAAAGAAGAGAAAGAGTGCTGAACATCAAACAGTTAAAAAGCAATGAAGAGGGAAGCTAGAATTGTTCTGCTGGGAGGCCAGCAGCCAACTATATCTATGGAGAACTTAACCTTTGAAACAAAAACACTCTGTTAAATGAACATAGTATCTCAAATTAGGCATGTCCCAAAACATTCTTATACCTCAGTATCACAGACAACCTATCGCTGCTTCAAGTGTCTACAATTCAGAGGATTATGAAAGTACGATCAAGAAAATTTCTACTGTATTGAAAAGTTGAGATGATTGTAGTGGGTTGCACGCAGATTTTCATTAAAATGAAAAGATTTTAGAATTCAAAGCTTTAAACACTCAGTTATCTAAAATATTTCAATTGTTGCATTGCTCTCAAGTTGCTCATTGCTCTCAAGAAGCTTAAAATTAGTGAAACCTATTTCTCAAAGATGCTTAGTACCAAGTTTTAATTTTCTAAGTAGGTATATGTTGTCTTTTTCATGTTAATTTAATCATAAATAAATGTTTTCAACTTCAGAGTTCATGGGCCTTTCTTTCCAAGAATTCTGAGGCGTAGGAAAGGAAAAAGAGACTTTGGAAAGACTATAACACATATCGTAGCAAAAGTGATGACTACTGACATGGTAAGAAATACACTATTATTATTTGTTCATTTATATAGCTCCATATAATCAGAAAAGGAGCTCTTTGAAGGTTGGATTCTTATCTGACAGTAATGCCTTATTTCCTCCATTACGTCCAGCTCAGAGATTGGCAATTAATAGGTACTAAATAAATATATGTCAGCAACTATTTACAGAGTACTAGTCTTGTTGCCAGGTGCTATGCTAGTAGCTATGGGAGACAAATATGAGAAATACTGCATTTGAGGGAGATACAGTTTTGAACCAGACCCACAGTCTTGCTTCTTCCATACATTTGACAAGTTTGAATTATGGTGGAGATATGGACAAGTAAATAGGCTATTACAATTACAACACAAAATGATAAATGCTATGATAGGAGTATGTACAGAAGGCATATAAGATGGGTACATAAGCCAGAGTTAGGAATTCTGGCAGTGCTGGCTGGAAGAAATCACCAGATGAAACCTGAAGGATGAGTGTAAATTTAACCAGCCAAAGAGGGGAAAGTGTTCTAAGTCAGAGTAAATATTTCTATCTCATTTGATCTCTCAGCATTTCACAGCTCTCTCCTTGGAATACTCTTTTTCACTGTCTTCTGTTACAATACTTTGCTGGTTTCAGTCTGTCTAGTTTTTTTTATCCTTCTGTCCTCTAAATGCTTGGAACTTATCTTTTTTCTGCACTATAATGTCCCTAAGTGATTTATCTGATCTCTTCCCATGACTTCAGTTATATACACTGATAATCTAAAATGTGTATCCACAGCCCACATTTTCGTTCTGAGCCCCAAACCTATATGTCTAGCTGCCTATTACTCATCACCCCTTGATTACCTCATGAGTACTTCAACTCACATGTCCACAATTAAATTCATGATCTTATCCATTGACTTGTTTATATACTAGAGTTCTCTGTTTCAGTAAATGGCTCCACTATCTACCCAGTTGTTAATTACAATCTTCTGAGAGTTAGCCTAATCCTATCCCTCATCACCTTCATGTACCCTCTTTTATTCCTCATTAATACCATATCCTGGTGTACACCATGTTGTTTCAGAGAGCTACTGCACATCCTTTAGGTCTCAATTTAAATGTCATTTCCGTAGAAAAAGGCTTTCTCAACCTTCCAGAATACATTTTACTACATATTCCCATGTACCCTGCACTTTCTCTTATTGGCACTTTTCCTTATCATGACTGTATTAAATACTTTTGTGGCTATCTATTGCATGTCTGTCTCTTTTACTAGAATATGAGCTTCTTGAGAGCAAGGGGTGTATGTTTACCATTCATCCAATCACCTAGCATGATGCTTAGCACGAGGTAGGTGCTGAGCAGTTTTTGTTGAATTAGCAAATGAGTGCATGTTTGACAAGAGAGTATGGGGTATATGTGAAGAACTAAAAGAAGTCCAGCAAGGATGGTGTTTAATTCCTAGGAGGAGAGTGGTTAGAGATAAAGCTGGACTATTAGACTGGTCTTATCTGCTATTCTACCCATTTTTATTATTTTCAACAAAATTTAACTTTACTTTGATTTGCTTATTAGATCAGATTTTCAATAACATTCATTATTCCACCAATTATATTTGTAAACATCTTTTAAAACATCATTGTAAAGTAAGGTATAGATTTTGCTTTTATCTCCAGCCTTTTAAAATATTTTTATTTATCTTTCTTTTTGTTTTTAAATCTGTTTTTGGCTTCATTTTCCTATATGGCAGTAAGAAATTTACTTGATTTTTATTCAGTGCTTTGCAACCCTTTCTTCATTTGTGTAAGTAAATATCCATGAACTTCAGAGGACAGGATAATGAGAGGAAGGCTACTCTGAGAAGGCAGTATCATCAACTTCCACTTTGCTTGGATCTTTGATTTTAGATTTACCTTTGAGGTTGACAAAAAATTTTAATTTGACGGTAGTTGCAGCTATGTACATAAGCCTTTAACAATTTTCTCAACTTTGAAGATTCTTTACTTGGTGTTTTTCCTCCTCTATACTCTCTCCTTAAACAGTTTTATCCATGCCCACCATCTTTATGCTGGTGATCTTCACAAGTAGTATAGCGAAAAGGCATGGACTTTGTAGTCAGGTAAATAGCCTGTCTTGGGCAAGCTGCCTAACCTCTGAACCTCAATTTCTATTTGCAGAGTGCTTTAAAAAGAGAAAAAACTGTGTACTGTTCTGATGAGGATGATGATCTCTGGAGCCAAACTGCCTGGATTCAGATTCTGGCTTTGGCACTTACTACTTATGTGATTTTCAACAAGTTATTTGCCCATTTGTGCTTTAGTCCCTCATTTGTAAAATGGGGATAATACCTTATTTCCTTATTTATAGAGCTATAAGTGTTCCTTATTTATAGAGCTACGAAGATTAAATGAGTTCATATATGTGATGTGCTTAGAATAATGGCCAGCACATAGTAAGTACTAAATAAACATTTTATTACTGCTATTACGGCTACCACCACCACTGACACCTTATAGGGTTTTTTGAGAATGAAATGAGATGCTATGTATAAAATACCTAGCAGTGTCTGGCACACAGTGGTTTTTCAGTAATTTCATTCCCTTTTCTCTTTTCCTTCTTGCTTGTATTCTTTGCTGACCAACATTACTACAAGTTCTTCTCAGCATCTTTACCTTATGTCTCACTAACATACAACAATCCTAAATTTGAACTTATTAATTTTTAAAAATTTTTTGAATTTTATTTTATTTATTTTTTTATACAGCAGGTTCTTATTAGTCATCAATTTTATACACATCAGTGTATACATGTCAATCCCAATCACCCAATTCAGCACACCACCATCCCCATCCCCCCATGGCCTTCCCCCCTTGGTGTCCATACCTATGTTCTCTACATTTGTGTCTCAACTTCTGCCCTGCAAACTGGTTCATCTGTACCATTTTTCTAGGTTCCACATACATGCGTTAATATACATTTGTTTTTCTCTTTCTGACTTACTTCACTCTGTATGACAGTCTCTAGATCCATCCACATCTCAACAAATGACTCAATTTCATTTCTTTTTATGGCTGAGTATTATTCCATTGTATATATGTACCACATCTTCTTCATCCATTCGTCTATCGATGGGCATTTAGGTTGTTTCCATGACCTGGCTATTGTAAATAGTGCTGCAATGAACATTGGGGGGCATGTGTCTTTTTGAATTATGGTTTTCCCTGGGTATATGCCCAGTAGTGGGATTGCTGGATCATATGGTAAGTCTATATTTAGGTTTTTTTGTTTGTTTGTTTGTTTGTTTGTTTTTGCGGTACGCGGGCCTCTCCCTGCTGTGGCCTCTCCCGCTGCGGAGCACAGGCTCTGGACGCGCAGGCTCAGCGGCCATGGCTCACGGGCCTAGCTGCTCCGCGGCATGTGGGATCTTCCCGGAAAGGGGCACGAACCCGTGTCCCCTGCATTGGCAGGTGGACTCTCAACTGCTGTGCCACCAGGGAAACCCTCTATATTTAGTTTTTTAAGAAACCTCCATACTGTTCTCCATAGTTGCTGTGTCAGTTTGCATTCCCACCAACAGTGCAAGAGGGTCCCCTTTTCTCCACACCCTCTCCAGCATTTGTTGTTTGTAGATGCCCATTCTAACTGGTGTGAGGTGATACCTCATTGTAGTTTTGATTTGCATTTCTCTTATGATTAGTGATGTTGAGCAGCTTTTCATGTGCTTCTTGGCCATCCGTATGCCTTCTTTGCAGAAATGTCTATGTAGGTCTTCTGCCCATTTTTGGATTGGGTTGTTTGTTTCTTTAATATTGAACTGCATGAGCCGTTTATATATTTTGGAGATTAATCCTTTGTTCGTTGATTCGTTTGCAAATATTTTCTCCCATTCTGAGAGTTGTCTTTTCATCTTGTTTATGGTTTCCTTTGCTGTGCAAAAGCTTTTAAGTTTAATTAGGACTCATTTGTTTATTTTCGTTTTTATTTCCATTACTCTAGGAGGTGGGTCAAAAAAGATCTTGCTGTGATTTATGTCAAAGAGTGTTCTTCCTATGTTTTCCTCTAAGAGTTTTATAGTGTCCGGTCTTACATTTAGGTCTCGAATCCATTTTGAGTTTACTTTTGTGTATGGTGTTAGGGAGTGTTCTAATTTCATTCTTTTACATGTAGCTGTCCAGTTTTCCCAGCACCACTTACTGAAGGTACTGTCTTTTCTCCACTGTGTATCCTCACCTCCTTTGTCATACATTAGTTGACCATAGGTCCGTGGGTTCATCTCTGGGCTTTCTATCTTGTTCCATTGATCTATATCTCTGTTTTTGTGCCAGTACCATATTGTCTTGATTACTGGAGCTTTGTAGTATAGTCTGAAGTCGGGGAGCCTAATTCCTGCAACTCTGTTTTTCTTTCTCAAGATTGCTTTGGCTATTCGGGGTCTTTTGTGCCTTCATACAAATTTTAAGAGTTTTCGTTCTAGTTCTGTTTAAACTACCACTGGTAATTTGATAGGGATTGCATTGAATCTGTAGATTGCTTTGGGTAGTATAGTCATTTTCACAATATTGATTCTTCCAATCCAAGAACATGGTATATCTCTCCATCTGTTTGTGTCATCTTTGATTTCTTTCATCAGTGTCTTATAATTTTCTGAGTACAGGTCTTTTACCTCCTTAGGTAGGTTTATTCCTGGGTATTTTATTCCTTTTGTTGCAATGGTGAATGGGATTGTTTCCTTAATTTCTCTTTCTGATCTTTCATTATTTGTGTATAGGAATGCAAGAGATTTCTGTGCATTAATTTTGTATCCTGCAACTTTACCAAATTCATTGAAGAGCTCTAGTAGTTTTCTGGTGGCATCTTTAAGATTATCTATTTTTAGTATCATGTCATCGGCAAACAGTCACAGCTCTACTTCTTCTTTTCCAATTTGTATTCCTTTCATTTCTTTTTCTTCTCTGATTGCCGTGGCTAGGACTTCCAAAACTATGTTGAATAATAGTGGTGAGAGTGGGCATCCTTGTTTTGTACGTGATCAGAGGAAATGCTTTCAGTTTTTCACCATTGAGAATGATGTTTGCTCTGGGTTAGTCGTATATGGCCTTTATTACGTTGAGGTAGGTTCCCTCTATGCCCCCTTTTGGAGAGTTTTTATCATAAATGGGTGTTGAATTTTGTCAAAAGTATTTTCTACATCTATTGAGATGATCATATGGTTTTTATTCTTCAGTTTGTTAATATGGTATATCACATTGATTGATTTGCATATATTGAAGAATCCTTGCATCCCTGGGATAAATCCCACTTGATCGTGGTGTATGATCCTTTTAATGTGTTTTTGGATTCTGTTTGTTAGTATTTTGCTGATGATTTTTGCATCTATATCCATCAGTGATATTGGTCTGTAATTTTCTTTTTTTGTAGTATCTTTGTCTGGTTTTGGTGTCAGGGTAATTGTGGCCTTGTAGAATGAGTTTGGGAGTGTTCCTTCCTCTGCAATTTTTTGGAAGAGTTTGAGAAGGTTGGGTGTTAGCTCTTCTCTAAATGGTTGATAGAATTTGCCTGTGAAGCCATCTGGTCCTGGACTTTTGTTTGTTGGAAGATTTTTAATAACACTTTCAATTTCGTTACTTGTGATTGGTCTGTTCATATTTTCTATTTCTTCCTGGTTCAGTCTTGGAAGGTTATACCTTTCTAAGAATTTGTCCATTTCTTCTAGGTTGTCCATTTTGTTGGCATAGAGTTGCTTGTAGTAGTCTCTTAGGATGCTTTGTATTTCTGAGGTGTCTCTTGTAACGTCTCCTTTTTCATTTCTAATTTTATTGATTTGAGTCCTCTCCCTCTTTTTCTTGATGAGTCTGGCTAAAGGTTTATCAATTTTGTTTATCTTCTCAAAGAGCCAGCTTTTAGTTTTATTGATCTTTGCTATTGTGTTCTTTGTTTCTATTTCATTTATTTCTGCTCTGATCTTTATGATTTCTTTCCTTCTGCTAACTTTGGGTTTTGTTTGTTCTTCTTTCTCTCGTTGCTTTAGGTGTAAGTTTAGATTGTTTATTTGAGATTTTTCTTGTTTCTTGAGATAGGCTTGTATAGCTCTAAACTTCCCTCTTAGAACTGCTTTTGCTGCATCCCATAGGTTTTGGATTGTTGTGTTTTCATTGTCATTTGTCTCTAGGTATTTTTTGATTTCTTCTTTGATTTCTTCAGTGATCTCTTGGTTACTTAGTATCGTATTGTTTAGCCTCCACGTGTTTGTGTTTCTTTCGGTTTTTTTCCCCTGTAATTGATTTCTAATCTCATAGCGTTGTGGTCAGAAAAGATGTTTGATATGCTTTCGATTTTCTTAATTTACTGAGGCTTCATTTGTGACCCAGGATGTGATCTATCCTGGAGAATGTTCCGTGCACACTTGAGAAGAAAGTGTAATCTGCTGTTTTTGGATGGAATGTCCCATAAATATCAATTAAATCTATCTGGTCTATTGTGTCATTTAAAGCTTCTGTTTCCTTATTTATTTTCATTTTGGGTGATCTGTCCATTGGTGTAAGTGAGGTGTTAAAGTCTCCCACTATTATTGTGTTACTGTTGATTTCCTCTTTTATAGCTGTTAGCAGTTGCCTTATGTATTGAGGTGCTCCTATGTTGGGTGCATATATATGTATAATTGTTATTTCTTCTTCTTGGATTGATCCCTTGATCATTATGTAGTGTCCTTCCTTGTCTCTTGTAACATTCTTTATTTTAAAGTCTATTTTATCTGATATGAGTATAGCTATTCCAGCTTTCTTTCGATTTCCATTTGCATGGAATATCTTTTTCCATCCCCTCACTTTCAGTCTGTATGTGTCCCTAGGTCTGAAGTGGGTCTCTTGTAGACAGCATATAGATGGGTCTTGTTTTTGTATCCATTCAGCAAGCCTGTGTCTTTTGGTTGGGGCATTTAATCCATTCACGTTTAAGGTAATTATCGATATGTATGTTCCTATGACTACTCTATTAATTGTTTTGGGTTTGTTTTTGTAGGTCCTTTTTTTCTCTTGTGTTTCCCACCTAGAGACGTTCCTTTAGCATTTGTTGTAGAGCTAGTTTGGTGGTGCTGAATTCTCTTAGCTTGTGCTTGTCTGTAAAGCTTTTGATTTCTCCATTGAATCTGAATGAGATCCTTGCCGGGTATAGTAATCTTGGTTGTAGCTTCTTCCCTTTCATCACTTTAAGTATATCATGCCATTCCCTTCTGGCTTGTAGAGTTTCTGCTGAGAAATCAGCTTTTATCCTTATGGGAGTTCCTTTGTATGTTATTTGTCGTTTTTCCCTTGCTGCTTTCAATAATTTTGCTTTGTCTTTAATTTTTCCCAATTTGATTACTATGTGTCTCGATGTGTTTCTCCTTGGGTTTATCTTGCCTGGGACTCGCTGTGCTTCCTGGACTTGGGTGGCTATTTCCTTTCCCATGTTAGGGAAGTTAATTTTTTTTTTTTTTTTGTGGTACACAGGCCTCTCACCATTGTGGCCTCTCCTGCCGCGAAGCACAGGCTCTGGACGCGCAGGCTCCAGATGCGCAGGCTCAGTGGCCATGGCTCACAGGTCTAGCTGATCCGCAGCATGTGGGATCTTCCCAGACTGGGGCACGAACCCGCGTCCCCTGCATCGGCAGGCGGACTCTCAACCACTGCGCCACCAGGGAAGCCCCCCATGTTAGGGAAGTTTTCGACTATAATCTCTTCAAATATTTTCTCTGGTCCTTTCTCTCTCTCTTCTTCTTCTGGGACCCCTATAACGCAAATGTTGTTGCATTTAATGTTGTCCCAGAGGTCTCTTAGGCTGTCTTCATTTCTTTTCATTCTTTTTTCTTTATTCTGTTCTGCAGCAGTGAATTCCATCATTCTGTCTTTCACTTATCTGTTCTTCTGCCTCAGTTATTCTGCTATTGATTCCTTCTAGTGTAGTTTTCATTTCAGTTATTGTATTATTCATCTCTGTTTGTTTGTTCTTTGATTCTTCTAGGTCTTTGTTAAACATTTCTTGCATCTTCTCAATCTCTGCCTCCATTCTTTTTCTGAGGTCCTGGATCATCTTCACTATCATTATTCTGAATTCTTTTTCTGGAAGGTTGCCTATCTCCACTTCATTTAGTTGTTTTTCTGGCGTTTTATCTTGTTGCTTCATCTGGTACATAGCCCTCTGCCTTTTCGTCTTGTCTGTCTTTCTGTGAATGTGGTTTGTTCCGCAGGCTGCAGGATTGTAGTTCTTCTTGCTTCTGCTGTCTGCCCTCTGGTGGATAAGGCTATCTTAAGAGGCTTGTGTAAGTTTCCTGGTGGGAGGGACTGGTGGTGGGTAGAGCTGACTGTTGCTCTGGTGGGCAGAGCTCAGTAAAACTTTAATCCACTTGACTGTTGATGGGTGGGGCTGGGTTCCCTCCCTGTTGGTTTTTTGGCCTGAGGCGACCCAGCACTAGAGGCTACAGGCTCTTTGATGGGACTAATGGCGGACTCCGGGAGGGCTCATGCCAAGGAGTACTTCCCAGAACTTCTGTTGCCAGTGTCCTTGTCCCCACCGTGAGCCACAGCCACCCCCCACCTCTGCAGGTGACCCTCCAACACTAGCAGGTAGGTCTGGTTCAGTCTCCCCTGGGGTCACTGCTCCTTCCCCTGGGTCCTGATGTGCACACTACTTTGTGTGTGCCCTCCAAGAGTGGAGTCTCTGTTTTCCCCAGTCCTGTCAAATCAATTCCCACTAGGCTTCAAAGTCTGATTGTCTAGGAATTCCTCCTCCTGTTGCCGGACCCTCAGGTTGGGAAGCCTGACATGGGGCTCAGAACCTTCACTCCAGTGGGTGGACTTCTGTGGTATGTGTTCTCCAGCCTGTGAGTCACCCACCCAGCAGTTATGGGATTTGATTTTACTGTGATTGCGCCCCTCCTACCATCTCATTGTGGCTTCTCCTTTGTCTTTGGATGTGGGGTATCTTTTTTGGTGAGTTCCAGTGTCTTCCTGTCGATGACTGTCCAGCAGCTAGTTGTGATTTTGGTGTTCTCACAAGAGGGAGTGAGAGCACATCCTTCTACTCTGCCATGGTGTGTTTCCTTGACCTGAACTCATTAATTTTTTTTAACTTATTAATTAATCCCATCCCTAGTCCTCCTGTATTCTCTATTGAATTAATGTCCTAAATATCCTTCCAGTCAACTACATATGTTAAACCATACATGTTTAACTTTTTAAAGAACCACTAAACTGTTTTCCACAGCAGCTGAACCATTTTACATTCCCACCAGCAATGTTTGAGGGTTCTGATTTCTCCACATCTTTATCAACACTTATCTGTCTCTTTCATTAAAGTCATCCTAATGGTATATGAAGTGGTATCTCATTGTGATTTTGATTTTCATTTCGTCTTTTCATGTGCTTGTTGGCCATTTGTATCTCTGGTTTGGAGAGATATCTCTTCCAAGTCCTATGCCCATTTTTTTTTTTTTTTTTTTTTAAGTTTTTTGGGTTTTTTTGTTTTGTTTTTTTGCGGTACGCGGGCCTCTCACTGCTGTGGCCTCTCCCGCTGCGGAGCACAGGCCCCGGACGCGCAGGCCCAGCGGCCATGGCTCACGGGCCCAGCCGCTCCGCATGGCATGTGGGATCTTCCCAGACCGGGGCACGAACCCGCGTCCCCTGCATCAGCAGGAGGACTCTCAACCACTGCGCCACCAGGGAAGCCCCTATGCCCATTTTTGATTGGGTTGTTTTTTTGTTACTGATTATGAATTTCTTGTATATTCTGGATACTAGATTCATATTAGATGTATGTTTATGTATGTTTTCTCCCATTTCATAGTTGCCTGTTCACTTTCTTAATAATGTTCTTTGATGCACAGACGTTTTAAAGTTTGGTGAAGTTCAGTTTATCTATTTCTTTTACTCATGCTTTTGGTATCATACCAAAGAATCCACTGCCAAATCCAAGGTCATAAAAATTTAACCTTATGTTTTCTCTTAAGAGTTTTGGCTCTTATATTTAGGTCATTGATCCATTTTGAGTTAATTTTTGTATATGGTGTGAGTGAGGAGTCCAATTCTATTTCTTTGCATGTAGATATCCCGTTGTCCCAACACCATTGTTGAAGAGACTGTTTTTTCCTTCACTGAATAGTCTTGGCACCCTTGTTGAAAATCAGTTGGCCTTGGCTGTATGGGTTTATTTCTGGGCTTTCAGTTCTGTTTCAGATACTGTCTATCCTTATGACAGTATCACACAGTTCAATTACCATAGCTTTGTAGTAAGTTTTGAAATCAGAGGTGTGAGTTCTCCAAATTTTTTCAGTACTGTCTTGGATATTCAGGGTCCCTTGCAATTCCATATAAATTTGAGGATAAGATCTTCCGTTTCTTCTAAAAAGGCTATTGGAATTTTGACAGGAATTACATTGAATCTGTAGATCAATTAGGGTATTATTGCCATCTTGGCAATATGAAAAGCTTCCAATCCATAAACATGGAGACTTCCAATTTACTTAGGCATTCTTTAATTTCTTTCAGCAAAGTTTTGTAGTTTTTACATAAAGGCTTTCACCTTATATGTATGTAAAAAATTATTCCTAGATATTTTATTATTTTGGATGCTCTTGTAAATAGAATTATTTCCTTAATTTTCTTTTCAGATTGTTCATTGCTGGTATATAGAAACAAAACTGACTGGTGTGTTGATCTTGTGTCCTGCAACTTTCCTGAATTTAATAGCTATCATACTTTTTTGGTGAATTCTTTTGGGATTTTCTATGTATATGATATGTAGAATCAGGTTGTCTGCAAACAGAAATAGTTTTACTTCTTCCTTTCCAGTCTAGATGCCTTTTATTTATTTTTACCTAGTTGCTCAGGCTAGAACTTCTTCTGGCTAGTACAGTGTTGAATAGCAGTGGTAAAAATGGGTGTCTTTGTTTTGTTCCTGATTGTAGGGAAGTGTTACAGGATGAACTGTGTCTCTCCATAATTCGTATGTTGAAGTCTTAATCCCCATACCTCAAAATATAACTACATGTATTTGGAGATGGGTATTTAAAGAAATGATTAAGTTAAAATGAAGTCCTTATGGTGGGTCCTAACGCAAACTGCCTGATGTCCTTATAAGAAGACAAAATTTGGACACACAGAGAGGTACCAGGGTGCACGTGCACAGAGGGACAACCACGTGAAGAGGAAGCAAGAGGGTGGCCACGTGCAAGCCAAGGAGAGAGGTCTCAAAAGAAACCACACTTACTGACACCTTGATCTAGGATTTGCAGCCTCCAGAACTGTGAGAAAATAAATTTCTGTTGTTTAGCTAAATTTGTGGTATTTTGTTACCCTAGGAAACTAATACAGGGAGAAAGTTTTCAGTCTTTTATGATTATGATGTTAACTGTGAGCTTTTCGTAAATTACATTTATTGTGTTGAGGAAGTTCCCCTCTATTCCTAATTTTTGAGTGGTTTTTATAATGAAAAGGTATTGGATTTTGTCAAATGCTTTTTTTTTTTTTTTTTTTTTTGGTACACGGGCCTCTCACTGCTGTGGCCTCTCCCGTTGCAGAGCACAGGACAGGCTCCGGACGCGCAGGCTCAGCGGCCATGGCTCACGGGCCCAGCCACTCCGCGGCATGTGGGATCTCCCCGGACTGGGGCACGAACCCATGTCCCCTGCATCGGCAGGCGGGCTCTCAACCACTGCGCCACCAGGGAAGCCCTCAAATGCTTTTTATACATCAACTGAGATGATCCTGTAGTTTCTTTCCCCCTTTTATTTTATTAATGTAGCATTGATTGATTTTTATATGTTAAACTACCCCTGAATTCCTGGGATAAATCCCATTTGGTCATAGTGTATAACTCTTAAAATACTGTTGGTTTGGCTTGCTAGAATATGTTGAGGATTTCTGCATTTATATTCATAAGCGAAATTGGTCTGTAGTTTTCTTCTGGTTTCTTTGGCTTTGTTATCAGAGGATGCTGGTGTCATAGAAGGAGTTAGGAGTTGTTCTCTCCTGTTTTTGGAAGAATTGGAGAGAAGAATTGGTGTTAATTCTTTAAATGTTTTGTAGTAGTTACTAATGGAGCCATCTGGTCCTAGATTTTTCTTTGTTGGGAGGTTTTTGATTACTGATTCAATCTCTTTACTTGTTCTAGGTCTGTTCAGATTTTCTATTTCTTTTTGACTCAGTTTTGGTAATTTGTATATTTCTAGAAATTTGTACACTTCATTTTGTTGTTCATTTTGTTGGAGCATTTGTTGGTGTACATTTGTTCATAATATTCTCTTATAATCCTTTTTATTTCTAGAAGTTCAGTAGTAGTGTCTCCACTTTCATTTCTGATGTTATTTTTTGCCTTCTCCCTTTTTTCTTAGTTTAGCTAAAGGTTTGTCAATTTCATAGATCATTTCAAAGAATCAATTTTTGATTTCATTAATTCTGTTGTTTTTCTGTTCTCCATTTATCTCTGCTCTAATCTTTATTATTTTCTTTCTTCTGCTGACTTTGGATTTAGTTTGTTCTTCTTTTTCTAGTTCCATAAGATATAAAGTTAGGTTACTGATTTGAGATCTTTCTTTTTTTAAATTTATTTATTTTATTTTTGGCTGCATTGGGTCTTCATTGCTGCGCGCAGGCTTTCTCTAGTTGTGGTGAGCGGGGGCTGCTCTTCGTTGCGGTGCACGGGCTTCTCATTGCCGTGGCTTCTCTTGCTGCAGAGCATGTGCTCTAGGCATGAGGCCTTCAGTAGTTGTGGCACACGGGCTCAGTAGTTGTGGCTCACAGGCTGTAGAGCGCAGGCTCAGCAGCTGTGGTGCACGGGCCTAGTTGGTCCGCGGCATGTGGGATCTTCCCAGACCAGGGCTCGAACCTGTGTCCACTGCATTGGCAGGTGGATTCCCAACCACTGCACCAACAGGGAAGTCCCCAAGATCTTTCTTTTTTGTTTGTTTGTTTCTTGCGGTATGTGGGCCTCTCACCGTTGTGGCCTACTCCCGCTGCAGAGCACAGGCTCCAGACGTGCAGGCTCAGCGGCCATGGCTCACGGGCCCAGCCGCTCCGCAGCACGTGGGATCCTCCCGGCCCGGGGCACGAACCCGTGTCCCCTGCCTCGGCAGGCGGACTCTCAACCACTGCGCCACCAGGGAAGCCCCAAGATCTTTCTTTTTTAATGTAAGCATTTATAACTATAAATTTCACTCTGAACTCCACTCTGAGCATCCCAGAAGTTTTGGTACGTTGTGATTTTGTTTTCATTCACCTCATTTTCTTATTTTTTCTTTGGGTTTTCTTTGACCCATTTGTTGTTTAAGAATGTTGTTTAATTTCCACATATTTGTGAATTTTCCAGTTTTTCCTGCTGTTATTCATTTCTAAATCAATTCCATTGTGGTCAGAGAGGATACATTTATTGAAATTTGTTTTGTAGCTTATCATATGGTATATCCTGGAGAATGTTCCATGTGCAATTAAGAAGAATATGTATTCTTCTGTATTGAGTTCTGTGTGTATTAGGTCTAGCTGAATTACAGTGTTGTTCAAATCCTGTTTCCTTATTGATCTTCTGTAGATGTACTAGTCATTATTGCAAATGGAGTATGGAAATCTTCAACTATTATATTATTGTAGAACTGTCTAGTTCTCCCCTCAGCTCTGCCAGTGTTTGCTTCATATATTCTGGAGCCTCATTGTTTCCTGTATACGTGCTTATTATATCTTCTTGATGAATAAATCCTTTTTGGTCAATATATAATGTCCTTCTTTGTCTCTGGTAAAAAGTTTTGACTTAAAGTCTATTTTGTTTAATATTAGTATAGTCACTGCAGTTCTCTTCTGGTTACTGTTTGTATGGAATGTTTTTTTCTATCCTTTTACTATTAATTTATTTGTGTCTTTGGACCTAAAGTGAGTCCCTTGTAGACATTATATAATTGGATCATGTTTATCCATTCTACCAGTCTCTGTCTTTTAATTCGTGATCTTAATCCATTTACATTTGAAGTGATTACTGATAAGAAAGGACTTCTGCCATTTGCCATTTGATTTCTGTATGTCATATTCTTTTGTATTTGATGAGTTTTTTCTAGTGTTTTGTTTGACTCATTCCTCATTTCCTTTCTGTATATTTTTAGTTATCATCTTAGTGGTTACCATGGAGATTACAATTAACATTCTAAATTTATAACAATCTAGTCTGGATTGATACCAACTTAGCTTCAATAGCACACAAACACTCTGTTCTTTTACAGCTCCATTCCTACTTTATGTTGCTGTTGTCACAAATTACATCTTTATACATCGTCTGCCCATTAACATGGATTTATAACTGTTTCATGCATTGCTCTTTTAAATCATACAGGAAACAAAGAAAAGGAGTTACAAACAAAGATTATAATAATACTGGCTTTATATTTACCCATGTATTTGCTGCCTTTGCTGGAGTTACTGCTTCATATGGCTTTGAGTTACTAACTAGTGTTCTTTTCCTTCAGTCTGAAGGACTCCCTTTAGCACAGGGAAGATCCAGCCTTTGTTTATCTGGGAATGTCTTAAGTTTTTCTTTATTTTGAAGGATAGTTTTGCCAGATATAGAATTCTTGGTTGATAGTGTTTTTTTCCCCCCTTTCAGCACTTTAAATATGTCATCTCATTGGTTTCTGGCTTCCATGGTTTCTGATGAGAAATCATGTTAATCTTATTGCCAGTCCTTTGTTCATATTGAATTGCTTCTCTCTTGCTGCTTTCAAGATTCTCTGTTTTGGCTTTCAACAGTTTGATTATAATGTATGTTGGTGTGGATCCCTTTGTATTTATTCTGCATCCATTAAACTTCTTGGATGTGTTGATTCACATCTTTCAACGGATTTGGAAAGTTTCCAACCATTATTTTTTCAAATATTCTTTCTGCTCTTTTCTTTCTCTCTTCTTCTGGGATTCCCATAATATCGGTGTTCTTGATGGGATACCACTGGTCCTTTCGACTTTGTTCATTTTTCTTCCTGCTCCTTAGATTCAATAATTGCAATTGTCCTATCTTCAAGTTTGTTATTCTTCTGCCGGCTTAGACCTGATATTGAACCTCTCTAGTGAGGTTTTCATTTCAACTATTGTACTTTTTGTACTTTTACTGGACAGCTATAGAATTTCTATTTGGTTCAATTTTATAAGTTTTATCCCTTTATGGATAGTCTCTATTTATTCATCTGTTGTTCTCTTGGTTTCCTTTAATTATTTATCCATGGTTTCCTTGAGCTCTTTGAGGCTATTTAAGACAATTGATTTAAAGTTTTGTCTGGTAAGTCCAAAGTCTTTTCTGGACTTCCTCAGAGATGGTTTCTGTCAATTTCTTTCTTTTTTTTTTTTTCCTGTGAATGGGCCATAGCTTCCTGTTTCTTTGTATGTCTTATAATTTTTGTTGAAAACTGGGTATTTTTAATATTATAATGTGGTAACTCTGGAAATTGGATTCTACCCCATCCCCAGGGTTTGCTGTACTGGTTGTTTAGGACTGCAGTTGTCCATATGTTTAGTGAATTTTCCAAACTGTTTTTGCAAAGGCTGTATTCTTTTTTGTGTGTGGCTGCTGAAGTCTCTGTTATCTCAGCAGTTAGTCAGTGACCTGACAGAAATTTCCCTAAACACCTGCAGCTAAAAAGAAAAACAAAACCAAAAAACTCCTTGTCTTTGCAGATTAGCTCTGAGCTGAGGCACTCCTTCAAACGAAGCCAGGCTGCCCACAACTCTGCCTTAGTTTTCACCTCCTGCTTGCACAGGGCCCAGTGACCAGCCAGAAGCACAAGCTTAAGGTCTTTACAGATCCCTTCTGAGTATGCATCCATCCCTGAGATTGTGCATTTTACTGTAGATTCCCCAGTATATAAGGTAGCTCTTATTTCCCCAAGAATCTTCCTCTTCAGCCTCCTCATTTGTAGGCTTTTCCTTGCCCTTCCTTCATCCTTTGTCCCAGGTAGCTTTGGGTAGAGCATGTCTTTAAATGCTTTCATCAGATGCTACTTATAAAGCTGCTCCATCCTGAGGGAGGTGAAACAAAGGTCAGTTTCTTTGCCAGTCCCTCTCCTGAGATACTGATCATCAGACAGGTCAAAATGCAGTCCAATTTTTTTGAGAATAAGGTCCCTATTTCCCCCACCCCTCACCCATCCCAGTGCCAGCAAGCCACATCAGAAATACGGGCTGTTGCTATTCACTCAACTGCTGCCAGTCTGGAGAATGGGATATGGTAGGCAAGTAAGTAAAGACACCAGAACACTTTCTTACTGAATTTTAACCACCTCTTCATCTAGCACTTCCTTGGCTGCTATGTTTAATTAGATTTCAGAGTTACAAAAAAACATTCTGTCATTTTTTGCCAATTTGTTTGCTTTAGAAGAAGAACTAATTCTTGGAGCTCTTTACTCCACTATTTCCAGGATGTCACCTCTTTCTTGTATCTTTCTCCCTGCTCGCTCCTTCCTGAATGCATTGAGAGATGCTCAGTTCTATCTTATCTTAAATAACAAAACAATATCTACCCTAAATACCACATCTTTGTCTCTTCCCTTGCAGAGCCAAACTTCTTGAAATATTTGGCTTCACTTGTCTTTACTTCTTTCCCATTCATGCCTCTACTCACTGTGATCTGGTTTCTGCCTCCAGAACACCAGTGAAAATGCTCTTGTGGTCATGTGGGACCAAGCTGTGGCTAAATGCAGTAGGGATTACCATCTCTTTTAATCTTTCAGCAGCATTTGACATGATCAACTACTTCCTCCTTTCATGACATCTTGATCTGATTTTCTTACCACCTCTTGGGCCACTCCTCCGTTTTCTTTATAATATCTTGTTTTTGCCTATCCTTTAAATGTTATTCCTCAGTGTTCCGTACAAGGGTGCTACCTTTTCCTTTTTATACATTCTTATGGCTAATCTCACCCATTCCCATGCTTGAATTATCATACAAGTAAACAATTCTAGGATCTTTATACCTTGTCAGATTTCAGTCCTGTATTCTAGATCCTTATATAGATGGTCTACCGGATATCTCTGAGTGACTCCACTGGTACCTCAAATTAACTGGCACCAAAATTAAACTCATTATCTTCCCCCATCAAACATTTTTCTCATGTTTCCTGTTTCAGTGAGTAAGGCAAATATAAATGATGGGAATTCCCTGGCAGTCCAGTGGTTAGGACTCTGAGCTTCCACTGCAGGGGGCATGGGTTCGATCCTTGGTCAGGGAACAAATATCCTGCAAGCCGCACACATGGCATGGCCAAAAAAAAATTTTTTTTAATATATATATATAAATGAGATGTATTCTAGAGTTCTTCCAAAGTATTTACAGAGGTAGTCCTTGTAATGTCTGCTACAGAAGTATTTAGAGTATGTAAGATGTAATACAAGCACAAATGACTGTATTGGTTTGCTGATTTAGTGAGGATTTTAAGAGTTTCATATATATATCTGGGAAAAAAATGTTCACTCCTGCTTATCAAAGAAAATTAAAATGAGGCAGTGAGCCTATTAAAATGGCAAATATTTTTATACATTTAAAAGATACCCCATGCTGATGAGCTTGCAGAAAAGTGAGTTCTCAGACCAAGTGTCAATTGGTTAAACTTTCTTGGAGGGTGGTTTAGCAATATGTATCCAAGAGGCTTAAAATGTTTTATACCTTTTGACTTAGTAATTCTCAATCTAGTTTATCCTAAAGAAATAACTAGAGATGTGCATAATTTATTTGTGGTTGTATTTTTGTAATATTGAAAAAAATTGTAAGCTATCTAAATGAGGGTAAGAAAATCATATTATGACACATCTGTATGATGTATTATGTAAATCATAAAAATTAGGCTTTGGAGACACAGACGTAGAGAACAAACATATGGACACCAAGAGGGTAAGGGGGTGGGTGGGATGAACTGGGAGATTGGGATTGACATATATACACTAATATGTATAAAATAGATAACTAATGAGAACCTGCTATGTAGCATGGGGAACTCCACCTCAGTTCGCTGTACAGTAGAAACTAACACAACGTTGTAAAACAACTATACCCCCAATTAAAAAAAAAAAATTTAGGCTTTGAAAAAATATTTAAAGACATGGGGAAATGTGATATAATGAAATGAGAAAAATCAGGATTCAAAACCATATGCATCTATGGTATGATATATTGGTATTATGAATAAATGAATATATGCATGGGAGAAAGACAAGGAAATATCTATATATTTTATTTAGGTTAAAATTTCCATTTTTGTTATGCTTTGTTTCATTTTGTTTTTTACAAAAAGTGCCTCTTATATAATAAGAAAAATGATATATGAATGATGATGCCATTTCTATTGGGATAAAAGAATAGGCATTTTTTCAGAGTATATTTTTAGTTACCAGATTTTATTTTTAAAGTTCCTCATTCTTCATGGCACTAATAATGAAGTTCTTTCCCCTTTCCTACTCCCAGTGCAAATTTCTGGTACTTTTTTGATTTTAGTTCTAGAATCCTTAATATATAAATTTTTGTTGGTTTACCAAAATTTTAGAGTCAGTTTGAGTTAAAACAAAGTAGTAGTTTCCAGTAGGAAAGAGATCTGGTGTCATCTAGATCTAAAACTTAGCTTCACCACCCACTAACTCTGTGTCCGCGGGCAAATCATTTACTCTCACAGAGTTTCAATTTCTTAACATTACAAGGGTATAATAATACTTTACCTCAAAGAACTGTTGTGAGGCTTAGGAGGTAATATGTAAAGGTCAAAATATGACTTCTGGCTGTATTTAATAGCTGTAAAATTACTAGTGATTGTAATCATTCACTAGTGAATGTAATTGTAATGAGAAAATCTCTTCATCATTCCTTAATTGATGGACTGATACTTTGAGCATTTAATGAACATAAATACCTAGAGTATTTACAGTGCACTACCTATACAAAGTAAGTCTTCGGGAAAAGCACACGTTACCAATGAGTTAACTGATTAAAATGACCTGTTTCAGTTTGACCTATTGTTTTACTTCTTTTTTTCAGGTGAAGGACTTATCTTCAGACACACTTCTCCAACAGCATGATGATTTGGATTTGGCTTTGGATAGTTGTTATAGTGGAGATACAGTAGTTATTTTTCCAGGAGAATATCAAGCTGTAAATCTTGCTTTATTGACTGATGACATCGTTATAAAGGGTTAGCAAGGCATCCTTTGCAATTTTTTAACAGCAATGTATGCTGGAGAATCTGTATTTTATAAACATGGTTAATCAGATTACTAGAAATTAGAACAGGGTTTTATGTTTCACAAAAATCCCTTATGTGCTTTTTACAATTAAGATTTTCTCACCTGTTCAGTAGTATATTATCTGTACAGGTGACCTCGTTTGGACATACTGTACCAGAGCAAATCAATCAATGAGACTACTTTTTCCCCATGATAATGTAGCACTACAAGCAGAGATTCTAAATAAATACTCAAAATCAGGAAAAAAAATCAGTTCACAATATCTTCTATTAGCTCTATATTTTTACCTAAACTACTTTTTTCTCCTGTCTCCATAGCACTTCATAGCACTCTAGTAGGGAAAGCTAAATGTAAGGCTATATTAAAATATGCTCAGCATTTTCTCAAAAAGTTTAATTCACATGGAAACTCAAGAAGTAAAAAAGCAGAGTTTACTAAATTTCTTTTAGGTTCTGAACATATTTAGTGAACATATTTAATTTTGCCCTTTTACATTAAAGTAAGGTTATTCCCCTTGTCTAGCCAAAAGAAAAGACAGATGACTTAAACTTTGCTATCAATTCAAAAATTGAGCAAAATTTTCACTAGATTTTGATGACTGTAGTCAGTTATATTTTGCTGAACTATATGGGTAATAAGGATCATATTTGTAATTTTAAAAATTGGTAGTCTTCTTAAAGATCCAACCCATTTTTGGATTGATGTTAAATTTAGAAGATTGCTCAGACTACTCTAGAACAAAATTATGGATATGATTACATTAATCTTGTAACCTAATTCAAGTCTCTGCCAGTCTTTTTTGTTACGGTAATTTATAATGGTTTTGAAACCAGGTTTTGGTAAGATACTTTTTGTATCTTACACATTTTGTAGATGACTGCTCACTATATAATATAGGGAAATATATAGTGGAAGGAATATGTTGAATAAGTACCATAGGTACATTTAGATTGATTATAAACCCAGATTCTTCCATCATGGCATCAAAATAAGGACAAAAGACTACATTATAGTTAAGTATCTAATTAGTTGACTGAATAATTACAGATGTTACTTATTTAAAATGTGTGAAAAGAAAAACTTAGTAAGAACAAGTATTATTGAATGACTAAAGGGCTTTAAGCTTTGGGAGTACTGATTTAATTATGTATTTTTGTCTTTATACATCAGGAATTGGAAAGAGAGAGGAAATTATGATTACTTCTGAACCTTCTTATGACAGTTTTGTGGTGTCCAAAGCTGATAATGTGAAATTAATGCATCTATCTTTGATACAACAAGGGACAGTTGATGGTATTGTGGTGGTGGAGTCTGGTCACATGACTCTAGAAAACTGTGTATTAAAATGTGAAGGAACAGGAGTGTGTGTTCTTACAGGAGCTGCTTTGACAATTACAGACTGTGAAATAACTGGTGCCCAGGTATTTTATTTTATAAAATTTATGGGTTTATTTGGCTATTGATAACTTTGACTGATCTTAATATGGAAACAAAGGGTAACAATTATTTTATCTTTTAATTGAATTATAATTAAACTTAGAAACTGACAAAAGTAAATAAAGTGAGAACAAGTATATGTGTGTCATTATACACTTAGTACACTTAGGAAAAGTAAACTGCCTAAGTCCAAAGTAAGAAATTACTAGTTTTGGTTTATGTGTGATTTTTAAAAAAATATAGGTATCAGTGGCTGTAAAACAGATCATGAGTCAGTTACTTGATCGTTTACTTAAAAAGATGTAAGTACTTATAAGCTATCAGACATTGCTGTAAGGTATTGTGATTAGTTCTGACAGCTTGAGTCTAAAGATAACAATCACAAAGACCATTAAAGGACTAGAAAATTGAATGAAAAAAAGATTAAAGGAAGCAGAAAAATAAGACCTTTTTATAGAATGACTTTTTCTTAGTTCCCACTAAAATAAGGAAATACTTAAGTAGAATTATGAGGGATTTAGAGTATATATAAATGAATTTTTGTAACTATTGAAAGTTGCTTAAAGAGGTCTTTGACTCCCTTCTAAGACTTGATTTGGGTAGGAGAGAATGTTATACGCCATATGACTTCAACCTTCCTTCTAGGCCCAATGATTCTCTGACACAAATGTTTTAAACATTATCTCCACAAAATTGTTGTTTGCACTATCATGTAACTTAGTGTGTTTAGATTGCTAATACAGAATTACAGCTTTCAAATCTAAAGAAAATTTTGGAGAGGTGCATGTGTTTTATAGGTTGTTTTATTTGCTTTTAATTTACAGGGTGCTGGTGTTGAACTGTATCCTGGAAGCATAGCCATTTTGGAAAGGAACGAAATTCATCACTGTAATAACCTCAGAACAACTGACAGTTCAAAAAGCACCTTAGGTGGAGTTAATATGAAGGTATTTTCACATTTTTTAACATAGAATTGTTGTAAGAATTATAAATAATTATTAGAAAGATACCTTCAGTCTTAAATTTTAGTCTAAATGTTATTGTTGATTTGGAAAAGTATGGTACAAGTAATTAAAATATGGTTTAAATGATGGTTGATAGGAAACAAGTTTAGTCTTATTTAATAATTTCAACTTAAATTCTTAGTAAATAACTTTGAATATGAGAAAGTACTCTTATAAATGTTTTAATTTTTCACTGAGCAGACTTGTAATAGATTTTCCAAGGTAAAGCAAATTAAGAGGATAAATATATTAAATATTTTAAGTCTTACTTTCAAACTTTGTAAAATAATTTAAGCTAACCAATTAAAACATTAATAGCAATAATTTATAAGTGAAATGCCTTCCCATTCCTTTCTACTTCTATAAATTCTACCTTTCTAGGTCCCTCTCTAGACTCGTATAGTTAATGAAGTTTTCCCTAGAACACTAATTTACATATCATTATTTTAAATTATTTTCATCTTTAGCATTTTCATTATCTGAAATTATTTTCATATTTATCATGTTATATTAAAAGTCAACTTCATGGGATATTGCTGTATCCCCATCTAGAATCAGTTGTCTTTATCAATAATGGATAAAATTGAAAACTCCATTTAATATTAAAACCTTTTGTAGTTAGTATTACATTAATCCAGTGAGGAAAATAATACTTGTTCAAAACTGAGATTGTTGTTCTAAAGAAATGTGTAAACTCAAGAATTTAAGTTCTAGAGTTTATGAGATGTTCATTAGTTCATATTTTATTTTTATAGAAATTGAAAAACTAATTTCCTTGAATAATTTAACAGGTTCTTCCAGCACCCAAGTTGAAGATGACCAATAATCATATTTACAACAACAATGGCTACGGAGTAAGCATTCTTCAACCAACTGAACAGTTTTTTATTGTAGCAGAAGAAACCCTCAGCAAAGGGACTGCTTCAGGAGATAAAAAAGATGATAATATGCTCTCCAAAGTAATGCAAAATCTGAATCTGGAAATGAATAATAATAAAATAGAAGCAAACCTAAAGGGGGCTATCAGAATAGTAACAAGTTAAAGCATCTGGATCTATGTTAAAGTTTTATGTTTCAGATATTTAATAATTCTCGTATCCCACAGAAATGGTAGTTTTAATTAAATGTGAAACTTAATTTTAAAATTTAAATATTTAATGCTTTCATTGAATGATTCATTTTAACGTTTTTTAAATAAGTTTTGAGATATAATTTACATATCATAAAATTCACTTTTAAAATATATAATTCAGTGGTATTTAGTATATTTTTAGTATATACCATCATCATTAATTCCAAAAACAACTGTGGTTTTAAATATTGTTTTATATAGTCTGAGTCCAATAAGAAGCTTTAGGTGCTTTATGTAGAGAATTGAAAAAATAAAAAAAGTTTATGGACAATATCTGATTCATTCCCATTTATCTGTGCAGGTAACTGGAATAAGATAAGATAGCACTATGTTTAGGCTTAACTATAGGAAACAAGAAAATTCAAAATAAGAGAGGCAAAAAACAAAGAAATGTATTTCTCCCTCAAAGTCACACACATTATTTCAACTTTCATGCCTCCCTCCAGCTAGAATCTGATTGCATGGCTGCATCTAACTGCAAATGAAGCTAGGAAATATAATCTTTAAATTGGATGGCATGAGTCCTCTAAAATAGGGTGTTTGTTTTGTAAGAAAAAACTGGTCTTTTTCACAAAGCACAGCTTACATTGACTTCAGGGTATAAAAGAAAATAAGCACTCAGGCTTCAGCCCCCAATCTTTCCTTCCACAATTTGACTTTTATTCAGTACTTTGTGTTATCTGTAACTTAGCAAAGGCGACCCTGTGTTGCTATAGAGAATCTCTTGAGGCTGAGAGTTGAATGAAGTATAGTAGCTGTTCTTCAGTGTTTCATTGAATAGCTTTTTTTTTTTTAAACACAAGGTCTTCTTAGCCAGGTGACATAATTCCACGGAGGAGGCCTTAACAAGAACAATCTCTCTATAATGAATTTTATAAGCTGTAAAAGTGGGGATTTTCCTTCACAATCCTCTTCCTCTACTTCCCTGTTTTTCGCTTTAGGAAGAGTATGTGATGGACAAAGATAGGCTCTTTTGAGTAAACAGAAAGCAATAGCCTCACAGGGGCAAACTTCTCACTCATTGGTTACTTGCCTCCTTTCTGTTGCTGCCATTGGTTTCCAACCAATTACTTTTTTCCCCAGGCCCACTTCAGAATACAGGGTTTTGTTTTTTTTCTCCTATTCTCCTATCTCTAAAGCATGCACAAAGCATTTTTAAGATTTTCTAAGAAATCTGAACTTTGATAGTTATTTTTCTCCCTCCTTCACCTTCCCACCCTTATTATTTTTCTCTCCGTCATAACGAACTACCACAAATTTAGAGGTTTAAACATCACCAATTTATCATCAAACAGTTCTGTAGGTTGCAGTTTTGGCATGGGTCCCACCGGCCTAACATCAGTGTTGACAGGGGTTTGTTTCTTTCTGGAGGCTTTAGGGGAGGATTTGTTTCCTTGCTCATTTGGGTTGTCGGCAGAATTCAGTTTCTTGCAGTTGTAGGACTGTTTTCTTGATGGTTGTCAGCTGAGGGCTGTTCCCAGCTTCTGGTGACCAACTGCATCTGGGTTACGTCCTCCTTCCTCCATCTTCAAAGCCAGCAACAATGGACTGAGTCCCTTTTCTGCTTTTAATTTCTTCTGCCTTGTCTTCAATCTTATCTCTCTGAGCCAATTCTTCTGCTCCCTCCCTTCCACTTTTAGGGACTCATGATTAGACTGAGCCCAGATTGAGCCCACTCGGATAATCCAGGATAATTTCCCCATCTCAAGGTCCTTAACTTGAATTACATCTGCAGAGTCCCTTTTGCCATGTAAGATATGCATTCACAGGCTCTGGGAATTAGCATGTGGACATCTTTGAGGAGCCATTATTCTGTTTACCACTTGTCTTAACCAATTTTCTAGGTCAAGGGAAGACAAATACTAATTCTACTCCTCAAATGGGATTTAAGAAGTTTCCTCTACCAGGACCAACCCATGCATAGCTCTTATACATTTTAAAAGAGATTCTAATTTAGAACAATGGCATATGCCCTGAGAAAACCATAATTCAAAAAGAAACATGTACCACAATGTTCACTGCAGCACGATTTACAATAGCCAGGACATGGAAGCAACCTAAATGTCCCATCGACAGATGAATGGATAAAGATGTGGCACATATGTACAATGGAATATTACTCAGCCATAAAAAGAAACGAAATTGAGTTATTTGTAGTGAGGTGGATGGACCTCTGTCATACAGAGTGAAGTAAGTCAAAAGAGAAAAACAAATACTGTATGCTAATGCATACATATGGAATTAAAAAAAAAAGTGGTACGGATGAACCTGGTGGCAGGGCAGGAATAAAGACGCAGACGTAGAGAATGGACTTGTGAGGACGGGGGTGGGGGGTGCGGGGTGGGGGGGAGCTGGGGTGAAGTGAGAGTGGCATGGACATATACACACTACCACATGTAAAACAGATAGCTGGTGGGAAGCAGCAGCATAGCACAGGGAGATCAGCTCGGTGATTTGCGATGACCTAGAGGGGTGGGATAGGGAGGGTGGGAGGGAGATGCAAGAGGGATGGGATATGGGGATGTATGTATGCATATGGCTGATTCACTTTGTTGTACAACAGAAACTAACACCATTGTGAGGCAATTATACTCCAACAAAGATGTATAAAAATAAGAGATTCTAATTTAGAACCTAGAGGTGGTTCCATATTTCTGCTCTGTCCTCATTCGTGCACATATCTGGCTGGCCTACTGGACACTAATTTTGTAGTATAGGCATTGGGTCTTAGTAACCATTATATTCCCCACTGTGCTGTGCATTCCAAGTAATAACTGCTAACAGTTTAAAAAGAATGCTACCAATGGGTCTCTGCTTATGCAAAAGACTGAAATGAGATTTACAATCTAGGACTTTTAAGGATATTTCATCACAGTTGCTGGGGATGGAAATGTTAGGATTCTGGAGGTGAGGACTGGACAAATCAAGATTAGAAGAGTGGCCTTGGTGTGGAATGAAAGGGGATGAATTAGAACCCCTTTCTGCCTTTTTGTAAGGAGCTGGCAGTAGGAGTGGAGATTTCCTTTGCTCTGCTGCAATGCCAGTAGCAGCTATCGTAAACTCTCAATTGAAGAAAAGAATGGGAACTATAATGCTAGAGCCTCTTGTCAGTTTATTAGAAGCAGTGAAAAGTGGCAGGTGGCTACAAACCAAGGGACTGAGGCACTCCTCAGCAGCACAAGGTACAGAAAAGTTGCTAATATAATAGGAGCACTTCCCTGGTGGTTCAGTGGTTAAGAATCTATGCTTCCACTGCAGGGGGCATGGGTTCAATCCCTGGTCAGGGAACTAAGATCCCACATGCTGCCCGGCATGGCCAAAAAAAAAAAAAAAAAAATAGGAGCAAGTTACTATTCTTTGTGAGACACCCAAGATGCATGTTACCTTATAGATTTAACAGTTATAATCAGAAAGCAATAAACTTGAGGACAGGGGTCTAATTCTTCCAAAGTATTAAAGTAGAAAATGAGAAAATTATACAAATATACTATATTTTCAGTGATTGAATCAAATCAGCCATTCTTAAACTGAAGTACAGGCGCCAAGAGTCTGTGAACTACCTGAAATTTTAAGTTAAAAACTTTGTGTACACGCTCTTTGCCGGAGAGAGTCCATAACTTTCATACTCTCAAAGGAGCCTCTCAGTCACCAAAAGCTTAAGCCAACTGAACTAGGTAGTATTTAAGTTTCCTTTTACATATTCTTTATTATTACTCAACCGAGGCCTAAAACAGCTTTTAACAAAATGTGTTGCTTTGTCTACAGAATACTGATTTGTTCCGTAGAAAATTCAGGCAACTTTATATCATTATTTTAATACTAAACATTATGCCATGTGTTTTTCGGTAATTTTGATATTTTTCAGATTTTGCAGTTACACAAGCTAAATTCACTTTATTTCCTAATAAAATTCTGAAGCCATGGGCAGGTATCATAAGAATACTAGCTTAATTTGGAAATGCTTAGTACTACTACTAATGCCCTATAACTTAGGTTCTGTTTAGGTCAGCAGGTTAACCTAAGCCTCTTATGCTTCCTGTTATTTTAAAAAGAGCTAAAATTTTCAATTATTTAAGTTAAAATTACTATAGTATTAAAAATAACCACCAAGTATATATTTCACATTTTTTACATATTAACATGAAAAGTATTATACAGGTTTACCAGTTGAGAAACATTAAAATACTGGATTCGTAGCCAAATCCTTTGTTGCCTTTACCTTAAATTTGTTTGAAAGAAATATGCAATTTCAAAGTCTTGAAATTTCTGAAAGATTCCCCCATTAAGGTTAATGTGACCAACTCATCCTAGTTTGCCTACAACTTTGTTTTAGCATTTCCCATGTCTCAGAAAACCAGTCTGGGTAAACTGGGAACATCTGGTCACCCTAATTAGTTCCTAGGAAATAGATTCTTTTCTTAAAAGTTAAATTATCACTAAAGTAGTCTGATAAATTCAGGTGACCTCAATCAGAGATTTAATGGTGTGGGCATACCTTTCATTGCGCTTAGCTTTAACACACTCCACAGATGGGTTTTATACAAATTGAAGGTTTGTGGCAAATCCGCATCAAACAAGTCTACTGCCATCATTTTCCAAAAGCATTTGCTCACTTCATGTCTGTGTCACATTTTGGTAAGCCGCGAAATACTTCAAACTTTTTCATTATTATTTTGTTATGGAGACCTGTGATAAGTGATCTTTATGTTTCTATTCTAATTGTTTTAGAGCACCAAAAACCATGCCCATAAAAGATGGTGAACTGATAAATGAGTTCAATAACTGAACTGATAAATGCTCCACTGATGGGCCATACCCCTCTCTTTCCCTTCTCCTTGGGCCTAACCTATTCTCTTAAACACAATATTGACATGCGGGCAATTAATAAGCCTAAAATGGCCTGCCTCTAAGTGTTCAAGTGAAAGGAAGAGTCACATGTCTCACTTTAAATCAAAAGCTAGAAATGATTAAGCTTAGCGAACAAGGCATGTCAAAAACCAAAAGAGGCTGAAAGCTAGGCCTCCAGCGCCAGTTAGCCAAGTTGTGAATGTAAAGTTCTTTTTTAAAATAGATTACTTAACATATGAGTGTATTCAATGGGAGGGGCTTTTTTTTTTTTTCTTGTACACAGGCTTCTCACTGCTGTGGCCTCTCCCGTTGCAGAGCACAGGCTCCGGACGCACAGGCTCAGCGGCCATGGCTCACGGGCCCAGCTGCTCCACAGCATGTGGGATCTTCCCGGGCCAGGGCACGAACCCGTGTCCCCTGCATCGGCAGGCGGACTCTCAACCACTGCGCCACCACGGAAGCCTGGGAAGGCTTTTTTTTTTTTTTTTTAATTTTTAAAATTAATCTTTGGCTGCGCTGGGTCTTTGTTGCTGCGCATGAGCTTTCTTTAGTTGCGGCGAGCGGGGGCTACTCTTCATTGCAGTGCGTGAGCTTCTCATTGCAGTGGCTTCAGTAGTTGTGGCGCAGGGGCTTAGGTGCTCCGCAGCATGTGGGATCTTCCAGGACTAGGGCTTGAATCCGTGTCCCCTGCATTGGCAGGTGGATTCTTAATCACTGTGCCACCAGGGAAGCCCCAAGATAAAGTTCTTGAAGGAAATTAAAAGTGCTACTCCAGTGAATGCGTGAAACAGCCTCACTGCTGATAAGGAGAGTTTACTGGTCTTGATAGAAGATCAAACCAGCCACATTCCCTCAAACTAAAGCCTAATCAACAGCAAGGTTCTAACTCTCTTCAATTCTACGAAGATTGAGAGAGGTGAAAAGCTAAAGAAAAGTTTGAATCTAGCAGAGGTTGGTTCATGAGGTTTAAGAAAAGCAGCAGTCTCTGTCAGAGTGCGAGGTGAAGCAGCAACTGCTGACATAGAAGCTGCAGCAAGTTATCCAGAAGTCTAGCTAAGATAATGAGGGTGGCTACGCTGAACAAGACTTTCAATGTAGACAGAACAGCCTTATGTTGGAGGAAGATGCTGGAGGAGGAGCCAATGTGTGGCTTCAAAGGACTAACTCTCCTGTTAGGGGATAATGCAGTTGAAGACAATGCTCATCTACCATTCTGCAAATCCTAGGGCCCTTAACAATTATGCTAAATCTACTTTCAAAACAGAACAAAGCCTGGATGATAGCACATCTGTTTACAATGGTCTACTGAATGTTTTGAGACCTACTGCTCAGAAAAAGATTCCTTTCAAAATACTACTGCTCACTGACAATGCACCTGGGCACCCAAGATCTCTGATGGAGATGTGCGAAAGTTAGTATTGTTTTCATGTCTGCTAACACAACATCCATTATCCAGACCACAGATCAAGGAGTAATTTCAACTTTCAAGTCTTACAGATAGTGATTCGTCTGACGGATCTGCGCAAAATAAGTTGATATCCTTCTGGAAAGGATTCACCAATCTAGATGCCATTAAGAACATTTGTAGGACTTCCCTAGTGGCGCGGTGGTTAAGAGTCCGCCTGCCAATGCAGGGGACGTGGGTTCAAGCCCTGGTCCTGTAAAATCCCACATGCCACGGAACAACTAAGCCCGTGCGCCACAACTACTGAGCCTGTGCTCTAGAGCCTGCAAACCACAACTATTTAAGCCTGTGAGCCTAGAGCCTGTGCTCCACAACAAAGAGGAGCCCCCACTCACCACAACTGGAGAAAGCCCACGTATAGCAACAAAGATCCAACGCAGCCAAAAAAATAAATAAATTTATATATATATTAAAAAAACAGTTGTGATTCATGGGAAGAGGCCAAAATATCAACATTAATAGAGTTTGGGAGAAGTTCATTCCAACCCTCATGGATGACTTTGAAGGCTTCAAGACTTCAGTGGAGGAAGTAACTGCAGCTGCGGTGAAAACAGCAAGAGAACTAGAAGTGGGGTCTGAAGATGTGACTGGATTGCTGCCATCTCATGATAAAACTTGAACAGAGGAGTTGCTTCTTAGGGATGAGCAAAGAAAGTGATTTCTTAAGATGGAATCTACGCCTGGTTGGTGAAGATGCTGTGAAGATTGTTGAAATGACAACAAAATATTATGAGAGTCAACTGCTTTCAGACATTGGACAACAGGCAATGTAGAACTGTGACCCCCAAAATAAGGGGGAAAATTCGATGAGCCTAAGACCACCCTGACTTTGTGCGGAGGCACTCTGGATCATGACAAAGCGAGAAAGGAACAAGCAGAGGAGAGCAGTCTCACTGAGTTAATACACTGGAGTTTGAGGAGGGTAGTTAAAATTTGTGGGGCAGAATACAGGACACAGCTGCAAAGAGAAGAGTTCTAGAAATCTGCATAGCAACTGCCTTATGTTTCTAGCTAAATTCTGAGAACTATGCCTGCCTGAGTGGTTCTTTCAAGCTTCAGAAAATGTAATTTGATATCCCTTTTGGCCATTTCTGATTTCCCATTTCTAGCTGAAGTTGGAGGAATACGTACCAGTCAGGTGAGGCATTACTAAATTTATACCTTTTATGGGAGTTTTCACAACATGTGCAAAGGACACAAGAAAGCCATTGATTGAGGCTAGAACTTCGGTGTGGCTACTAAATGGAACTGAGTGTAGGGCAGGAGTGAGGGCATAAGAAGGGAGCTTAGCCTTTACTCCAAAGGCAATAGGAACCACTGGCTTATGCAAAGAGGGGTGCAGTGGTGACCTTAGATTTGTATGGGAATGTTAATCTAACTGTAGTGTGGAGAATGGACTGTATGTAGACAGGCAGAACTAAATAAGCAAGAAGATCAGTTAAGAGGCTGCATCAGTGTACATCCAAGTTAATGATAGCCTGAATAGAACAGAGGCAGCTAGTTTAGAATATCACAACTGGAAGGTGTTCTGGAAGAAGAATTGACTAGATGTGGTGATATTTATGGCTTTGGCAGAAACTCCTATCTGTGGCAGAAACTCCTATCTGCGTTTAAACAAAGAAAAACCATTTGAACAGTGAACAGAGTATAGAGCTTAGGATGAGTTAGGGGGTTTTCTTCAGTTTGTAAAGTACTTTTTAAAAATTTCTGGACAGAAATGTATGTCCAGTAAGTAGTTGTTTACCAAGGTCTGGATGCTCAGAAAGAACATCTCAGTTGGAGATACAGATTTGAGAGTCTCTAAACTGGACTAATCAGCTTATCAACAGTAACTGCTAAAGGTGATCTAAAGAACATATGTATCACGAGAAGAGGATTTTGAAAATGACATTAACACAAAATATAAGTTGCCCAAGGTCATTCATGTGTCAGCAGCATTAAGACGTGAGCTCAGTTCTGTCTCATCCAAAAACTTTGTAATCTCTACTATACTGTGCTATTATGAAATTAGAAATGTGAAAATTCATTGGAAACTTATAAAGTGTTATAAGCGTATAAACATCTCCACTAAAATAGACTAGCTTAACAAATATCCTTTGAAATACATGTTAATGTAGAGTAACTTGTCAAATATCTAAACTTTATGCACTGGTGAAGCTTCTTTTCCTAAATATAATCTTTATTCAAGGGTTACGTAGATTAATTTTTAATTTTGCTTAAAATTTTAAAATAATTTTTACACTGGAAACTAACTTAAGAAAAGAGAACGCTGACCTTGGTCTTAGATTTTTCAAAGACAAAGCTAGGTCAAAAGTTTTATTCAGATACAGAGGCCCATGTCAATTGTGTACTGGCCATATTTACTGCAAGAATAACAACTGCATTTCAAGGTTATTTACTCTAACTACTGTAAGTAAATAACATCAATTGGTGTACTTGTGAAACGAAGTACAGTTTTTCCTCTGATGTTTAAAACTAACAGATGTAATTAAGTGCCATTGTAAAATTTTTCTAATGTGTATATAAGATCAATAATTAACTACATGGCCAGTATTCAATGTAATATTTTATTTCTATTGTATTAAACTAAAGTCAAGAAAATATCAAGTTAACTTTAAAGGCAAATCTTTACTCCTTAAAGAAAAAATACAAACTGTAGTACTTTTATAATAGAGCATGATATTTTACATAATATAAACAAAATCACCAATATACCTAAATGTTTAGTTTCCTTAAACTACGACAAACCACAGAACGGGTGAAAAATGGGTTTACTTATTGGCAGCACATAAACAACTTGGGAAAATGGGCAGCATGCATTATTTTACCTGTCTGTGCACAGGCACTGACACTCGCAAGCTTTAATAGCCACCGCCTCCTCTTCCTTGTCCAAAGTAGCCGCTCCCATAGCCCCCTCTGCCAGCTCCTCGCTGGGACCCCCCAGACCCTCTGTAGCCTCCCCCTGGGCCACCTCCATAGCCACCTCGGGAAGTCCCTCTGTAGCCTCCCCGGTAGGAGCTGGAGCCAGCCCCATAGCCACTGCCACCGTAGCCTCCACCACCCCCATAGCCTCCACCGCCATAACTTGAACCTCCCCTTCTATATCCACTTCCATTGTCATATCGAGCCATCTTGGGAGGACGTGGACCATCTCCATACCTAGCAAGAGCACAAAACCACCACTTTAGCAAAGCATCCTTAGTACTTCTCAACTAGTCACAAAATATAAACATTCAGTCACATTCAAAAATTTAATGCATAAAGGGAATGAAGCCAAAGGCACAAATACTGAATACATCAGAGAGGTTAAATATTAAAATGAGTTAATATCAGAAAAGCACTTAACACAGTGTGGCACACCCTAAGTACTATGTTTCATTAGTTTAAAGAAGTAGTTAACTCAGTTATAGGCAAAACGAGAAGCCAGAATCCATAAAGCACACAGCACTTCTATACATTAAGATAACAGTTTATAACCAAACGCAGTAAGCGAATCTTGGGGAGATTAAAGAATATTTTTGAGTGACTAAAAAACTTTTAATGGTTGTATATTAGATCGTGTTATTGTAACACATTTTTGGGGTGTGAACTAGTATTGTTTATGCTATGTTCTCAAAAGATACATGAAGCATACTGACGTAAAATGCAACTTAATCACAAACGATTAAGCAAAAGAAGTGTGTAACATTTATATGAAAGCAAGTGTCACAAAATGCTGACAATGAGTGAAACCTAAGAGACTATATGGGAGTTGACTGTACTGCTGTTCTGCCTGCAGGCATCAAGTATTTCCAAAGAAAAAGCTGTGGGCAAAGAAACTTTCTGAAGGTGAAAAAAACTGAAGCAGATAAAACATTTTAAGAATTAAGAGAAACTTCATACTTCTTTACTTTTAGATAGCTATGTTCTTGTATTTCCCTAAGATAAACCTGATGCTTTTCATTTGAAGAATGAATTTAACACCTCATCATTTTTTCTTTGGAGATGGCAAAGCAGTACTGAGAAGAGGACTGTCTGGGGTCTTTCACTTTCCTGTCATGTGACCTATCCTGGGCTCTATATGTACTTTAAAGATCTCCTTCTATCTCTAGCACGCACTGGTGTAATAAATCATTAACACAAAAGTAACACCCTTTTTTCTGAGTGTGCTAACCAGAACTAGACTTCATATTCAGCATTTGTCTAGAACTGTAACTCAAATAACAAGGCCTCTATTAACTAACAGTGGGAATTTTAGGCCAGTATAAGATTACTGTACTCTGCTTAGTTCAAAGAGAAGTTACTGTGGTACTCACCGTGTACTGCCAATCATAAGGTTGATACCAGCAGCTGAGGGCCTAGAGATTTGGCGGATTGTGTTTAGCATACGTTCATTAACGGGGTCCAACTGGCTGATGATATCAGGCTGCTTGGTTACTTCAACAACCAGAGCCTCCATGGCTGCCCGGAGAGCAGTGATACAGGCAGCAGCTTCATGAGATATTTGCAGTCTGATCCTAAAATAGAGAAAAATGATTAAAAATGAGAGACGTGGTACACATAGAAAAAGACTATTATCTTTCAATTTCACACATGGCAAGTGATGGGATAAATTTAACTTCTTTCCAAGTACCAATACTTTCAACTAATGTAATGGCCCCAGAATTAGGCAAACACGGTAGGAAGAATAATAATCTAAGGTAACTTCTTGAAATTCGCTGCTAGCTATTGGCAGGAGTTGTGAACCACAAAGTCTATCGAGCCAAACACTCTTACCATACAGATCACTCGGCCTCCAACAGAAGAATGAAATAAGACACTAAGATTGTTAGTTTTGCAAGTTTTCAAGAATATGACTGAGCCTACTAACCATTCGTTATATTCTATCAATTTCTGCCAAGTGCTTACTACCCACTCACCACTAGTCTCTAAGTACTATAAAGTATACAGAAAAAAGAAGTGCCCAAGCTCCAATCAGACTCTAATTCCTTAGCGTAGTATTCATGGTAGTGGATGCGGCTCCAATGCCTAAAGCATCTGCTTCTGCTGGTACAGTCAATTTAAGACTTGACTTTACTACCAACTATGAACCATACTCCTAAGATATACTACTCGCCAAGAAAAGACAGTGTTATAAAGCATCTCACTTGTGCCATCAAATTTTGCCATGTTTCACAAATTAAGTTAGATTAGCAGCTGAATCCCATTACATTTCAATTTAAGAATTCAGTTGAGTTCACATATGAAAATCCATACCAGTCATCTACAAGCACAATCTGTCCATCAGACTGGACTTTCTTGGAGGCAAAGAGAAGCAGCTGCAAGGGGGTGACTAAGGTCATGCCTTTAGCAGAGATGGCCCGGGTTCGAATCTGAAGACAGAGAAAGAGGCAAGAGGAAATAGTTGACATTCCAACTGTCAATCAACTACCATATATAATGATAATGAACTATGCTTTGAAAATTAAAACTCATGTTCCCACTGCACATTAATAAGATAATTTGGATTTTAAATGTAAACTTTTCTAAACTAATCTTTTCTTACCTTTTCACCAAAAACAAAGAAGGGAGATGGGTACTTCATGTCTTGGCTGCTAAAAGGACAATTAACAGATGACTTGTGGATAAGCGCATTACGCCCTTCAGTGGTGAGAATCTTTCTCTTTTCCTTATGATAGCACACATTGGGGTACACGCCAAAGGCCAGGAGAGAGATAACAACATCCAGATTATTGTCTGGTCCAGTGTTAGTAAACACTTGTGTCAATAAACACTCTGTTAAGAGGAAGGAGATTAAAAAAAAAAAATCAGGTCTCTGGCTAATCCTCACATTGCATGTATTTACCAGAATTAGATGACAATTAGAAGAATTAACTCCTCCTCCACCCTCCTTTTTCAAATAACCTGTCTAACTTCCTCTCTTCTCAGAACTCTTGCACTCAGATGAAATGCAAGAGAAATTCTGCTGAGTAGCCACAATAAGAAAATTAAAATGTCTGTATTCTCTTATAGACTCAATAAAATATAAGCTTGGAGTAACTATTTTTAAAAAAACCCCAATAACCATCTACTCTCAGAATAAGAGCTAGACTGATATGACCACAGTGTTCCATATGCTGTTTTTAAAAAGCTGTTCCTTCTACAGAAAATGGAGTGACAACTTAAGAGGAACCCACTAGAAGGTGGTGGACATCTTCACCCAAACTATGCTTTAGGCACATGGAAAGTACGATGGTAAGAGAGCGGATACACTTTGTTCTAAAAAACTTGAATCCTAGTCTTATAAACTTCCTAATTGAGTCTGGACATGTAACTTAAGCTTCTGTGTCAGTTTCCTCATCTATAAAATGGGGTAGTAATATATGCATCTCAGGACTGTTGTGAAGGGTCTATCACACAAAAATGTTTTTCTCTTTTCCTTTGATTTTGATTAAAAAGCTACGAATTGGGAAATCCCTGGTGGCACAATGGTTAAGAATCCGCCTGCTTGGGCTTCCCTGGTGGCACAGTGGTTGAGAATCTGCCTGCCAATGCAGGGGACACAGGTTTGAGCCCTGGTCTGGGAAGATCCCACATGCCGCGGAGCAACTAGGCCCGTGAGCCACAAAACTACTGAGCCTGCGCGTCTGGAGCTTGTGCTCCGCAACAAGAGAGGCCACAACAGTGAGAGGACTGCGCACCGTGGTGAAGAGTGGCCCCCGCCGCCCACTGCAACTAGAGAAAGCCCTCGCACAGAAACGAAGACCCAACACAGCCATTAAAATAAAAAAAAAAATCCGCCTGCCAATGCAGGGGACACGGGTTCGAGCCCTGATCCGGGAAGATCGCACATGCCACAGAGCAACTAAGCCCGTGCGTCACAACTACTGAGCCTGCGCTCTAGAGCCCGCGAGCCACAACTACTGAAGTCCGTGCGCCTAGAGCCTGTGCTCCGCAACAAGAGAAGCCACCGCAATGAGAAGCCCATGCACCGCAAAGAAGAGTAGCCCCCGCTCGCCACAACTAGAGAAAGCCTGCGTGCAGCAACGAAGACGCAAAACAGCCAAAATAAATACACTTAAAAAAAAAATTAAAAATTTTAGTCAGTTTACAACAGAAGAGAATTACTTTAGTTATCTAGATACTGCCCAACTACCTTCTGTCTCTCAACTAAACAGCTGTTTCTGTTTATGTGTTCCAGTTTTCAATGTTTCAGGAAGTAACTGTCTCAATCTAACTGGAGAAAAGTACAATAGTTCAAATTCACACAAGAAATGAACAGCCGGATTACTATTCCTATATCACGTATCAAAGTCCTCTGTAATTGTCCACTAAAACCTTATTTAAAGCCAATTAAAATTTAACACAGTAGAGTTTACTTCACATCTAAAACTGAACAGATGGGCAAATTAATAAATCACCTCACAAACCACTACTTGAGGTATTTCAACAAACTGTTCATTCAAAAGGTGCTAAAAGCTAGACCTGTGTTCTTCACAAGTGGATGGATTTAAAAAATCCTCCCATCTAAAAGAGTGGGTATGTGTACAACTGATTCACTCTGCTGTACAGCAGAAACTAACACAACACTGTAAATCAACTATACTCCAATAAAAATTAGTAAACACAAAAAGTCCTCCCAAAGTAGCACAATTCTCAAAAGGTCTATTAATCATCTCTGTACTAAATTACAATTTGAACATTATAACCTTTTGCATCCTGTAAAAGACTGAATTAATATGAAAAACTGATTATCACCAGAGTTCAAAGAAATAAGAAATAGCCAGGAACATAGAAAAAGCAAAGGGTCTAATGTTTGAAGCTAAAATATACTGCACTGTCAATGTGCATGTATTACATTAAGGTCACTTCAGATGTGTCTTAAGAATGTGAGACTCTTACCTTCTGGAAATCCAGAATTAATCAGAATCTCTTTGAGCTGAACTTTGGCTTCCCAGGTCATTCTAAGTGTAGCCATATTTAGTCTTTTGTGCTCACAAAAACGTATCTCTGCTTCTTCTCCACCCATTCTAAAACAAACAGGTTGTTAAGAGTCATTCCCAAAGCCTAAAGAACTAGATACAGATTACAAAACTACAGACAGTTCACCCAAATCTTGTAATTCTCCTCTTTCAAGCCCATACCTAGCATCATCCCAAGCTTGGAATACTGATAAAAGGGCCACATGATCAGAAAATCTGTTTCCAGCAAAATTTCGATGGATATAACCCAGTCGCTTTCCTTCACTGATGAAAGGCTCCGGAAAGCAGGTGGCAGCAGAGATGGTACAAACAGCATCTCCCACACTGAAACAGACAGGAAAATTCAGTCTAGATCACATTCTTGTTCCAGCAACTTGGGCAGTACTGTCAACTGCGGGTCAGTCTTTATTGGCTATGATATTGCTTTAATAGCACTGAAACTGGCTGAACAAAAAGAATTTTACAGCTGCTCTCTTAACAGCTGCAAAAAGGGGAAAAAATGAGTTCTGATATTAATGGAAGCATATTTACCATAAACTGACCAAGTATTATATTTTTCCTTTCCCATTCTCCCTCATCTTACAAAATTTCTTAATCTTCAAAACCTTCTAATAACATATACCTGTTTTCCTAATCTTTCTCTTTGAAGGAAAACTACTTAATCTACTTAACTGCACTTCTCTTTTGAGAAGTCTGTGCTCTTTCCCCAAAAAAGTTGGACCCAGGTGTCCATCCATTGACTGTTTGTTCTTCTCATTTCACACTTTTCTCAGTACCTAAAGTATGCCACTTCTCTACTGAAGAATATTTAGTTTTTTCTTCTATTCGAGCCCATCCTGTTTTTATTGGGAGGGGGATAAAATTCTAAAACTGTTTTACCATTTAACTATCAGCAATAAAACAAAGCACTTACTAGAAAATACACCCCATTATCATCATTTTGCCAAGACGAGGCTCAATGGGGAGCTTAGCCAGGATTCGTCCCAGAGGAGTCAACTCATCATTGGTATCTAATGCATCAAGCTCTGTGGGGAGATATTTCTTTGTGAGCAGAAACAGTAATGAACACCCCTTTAATCTAGGCAAAGATGAAACATCTGTTTATAGATTAAGGTTCAGATACTGCACTTAAGTTTTCCTCAACTGTCAAGCCAACTGCCAGCACCATGCTCATAGCCAACAATTCTCTTCACTCAGAAACAGAACAAAACCAAATTCTAGAGCACCTAACATGAAGAAGGTACTAGAATTAGGCCCTGTAGGCTGTAAAGCTGAGTACCGTCCATGAGAAGTCTATAAATACAGTAATAACTGTAATAGCAGCATAAACAGCTACATGCTCTAACAAGTCTGATAGCATCTGTTGATAATTTCTAGAAAGAAATGAAATCTGGAGAATAAAAGTCTGAAGTTCATACAGCAGGTGAGCACGAGATTCAAAATTCAAATTCAGATCCCCCTGGACTCCAACGTCCTTATTTTTTTCCACTATACTACATTGCTTCTGTAAGTGTGATAAAATATAAATAGATGGTCTATGAAATGTACATAAAACACTGTGGGTATCATGAATAATTCACATTCTGATCATTAACCACTGGTTAAGAGATAACGCGTGCCTTTTCTCCATTTTTTTCCCCCAAATAAGACTCACATCATCCTTTTCTTACCTTATGCTGCTCATTTTATATACTGACCACACTAAGTACATTAAGCAACACCGGAAGTTTTGTTATCACAGCCCTGTGGACTATATCCTCTTCTTGACTCATTTGTTAAGTGTTACTTGCCAGGACAAGACAGATGGTATAGTTAGCAGGTGTTAGGCAGGTCTGTATTTGTAGGTACCTCTAAGTGTGTGCTCTGCTTCAATCACAGCATCCAAAGGCGGAGGTTCAATTGCCTTGGCCAGGAACTGGCCAATTCCTCCCAGACGCAGAAGTTTTATGCTCAAAGCAATTTCATGCAATGGTGTTCGGAACATCTCCGGGGTCATGTGGGTTTCGAGTCTAAGAGAAAATAAGCATAAAATAACCATCTTCACTTGTGTACACAAACGTTTATTTAACAAAAACTTCGCAGAGAGATAATCAGGAATATATAGAGCTGCCCTTCCCTCATCGTTTTACAATTACAAAAGAACGTTTTATATTTACTACAAAGACTCTCTGGACAAGACCCTCTTAAGTGGTTGAGTAGTGACTTACGACTTCACCCTTATAGCTTGAAGGCACTTTCAGCTGAGTGAAGGAGGATGAAAAATTATCCCAAATCTCTAATGTTATTACCCCCACCCATGGCTTCTTCAGGTCTGGCTGCTGACAAACATGGCTTAAAAATGGTAGCAAGGGGCTTCCCTGGTGGCACAGTGGTTGAGAGTCCGCCTGCTGATGCAGGGGACACGGGTTCGCGCCCCGGTCCGGGAAGATCCCACATGCCGCAGAGCGGCTGGGCCTGTAAGCCGTGGCCGCTGAGCCTGCGCGTCCGGGGCCTGTGCTCCGCAACAGGAGAGGCCACAGCAGTGAAAGGCCCGCGTACCGCAAAAAAAAGAAAAAAAAAAAAAATGGTAGCAAGACCTTCTGTGGGAGATGCAGGCTAATTTTAATATCTCCCTGCTACCTCTTCCCCTACTTCCTGGTCTGTATAAATTTAGTGCCACCGGAAAGGATCTTACAGATTATCTAACCCTTTAAATTTTTAAGAATAAAAACTATTAATATAAATCAATATTAACAATAATAACAATAGCTAACATTTACTGAGAGTTTACTACGTGCCAAGTATTGTTCTCAGTATTTTCCATTACTGACTCACTTAATTCACAAATCCTACGGGATTAGTATTGTATTACCTTCCTTTTTCAACTGAGGAAAGAGACACAGAAAGGTTAAGTAACTTAATCTCATTTTGTAGAATGGGGAAACAAAGGCCTAAAGAGTGTAAGTGTTTAAGATTATGTGATACACTAGGCACAAATAGTATAAAATCCAAGTCTCTACGTTTCCAATTCAGGCTTATTCTATATAAACTATTTATAATGAAGATTCATAGGAACCATTTAGAGGTGAATTCCAACATTGCTGGTAAGACCCAGATCAGCTTTAATCAGGTTTACATAGATGCATATAGCATATCTATTCCTCATCCTACAGAGAAAAGAACAAAAATCCCTTACAGATCTAATCATGCTGTTAACTAATTCGGAGCTGGTTTTACTCTAATATTAGAGTATAGTACTTGTTTATTCAGGTCAAGGGACAAGCCAACCTTTAAAAAGAACTAAATGTCTTCCAAACGTTGCAGCCAGTCTCCTGCATCAACTTCTGATGCTCAAATAAACTAACATTTGTAATTACTAGGGAGCCATATGTTACCAGTATAAAAGCAAATCAAAGCTTTGACCTTTCTTCAGTGTGCTATATACATCTGGTCACCTAAATTAGTCCGTCCCACAATTCTTCATTGTGGTACACACAAACACACCTCCTAACTCTACCTTTATTATCAACTGGTTAAAGCTAATGTATACCACACTGATTTCCAGAAACATACAACTAAATACATAACTTAAGCCTATAATTCAGAGAGAAGTTATTTTTTTATTTTTTAAATTGGGGGGTGAGGTGGGAGGCAAGGAATAACGACTTTATTTGGAAAGCTAGCAAACTGAGAAGACGGTGAGCTGACACCCCAGAGAAGTATTTTTTAAACCAATTGGTCTCATCCACAAACATTCTCCAAAAGGATCTGTGGTATAAACGGAAACGGACAACGTATTAACAGACTTGGATTTCAGTCCTGGAGAAGTCAGCTAAGCTTCTTAAGCTTTGGCTTCCTTACCTAAATAATGCCCTCTGTTTCTCAGGTACATAAGGAGGATCATATGACAGAGGTGATGTGCTAATGGGGGGGTAGGGGAGGGTGTCTATAAATACAAGAGTATTGTTATTTTGAAGTTATTTTTCAGAAAAGTTAACCATTCCATAAATATCAGTAATCCCAAAGTGATAAAGATGTGTGGTGTGGAAAACATGTTATGCTTTTAAAAGGTTATTAGTAAATAGTAAATTTACTAATTACTATTATCAAACATGCCACCATTGATAATTTCTGATTTCATCCTTACCACAATCTCACTACCTAAGCTAAGTTTCCTCCAATTAACTGGAAGCACTTATGTTCTGAGTTCATTAAGTTTATGTAAGGGCAGAGAGGTGTGGGGAGGGGTGTGTGTGTAAAAGGCTAAAAAAAAACCGCCCCCCCAAAACCAACTTCATTCTTTACTCAAGAATTGGTCTTACCTCTCAAAACGAGCTCGGCTACAGAGGTGAAAGCAGAAGCCAGGCCGTACGCGGCCAGCTCGTCCTTTCCGCTGCTCGAGGTTTGTTTTGGATGCCCAAACTGTAGCATAATTGGTCATATTGTTGTGAGCAGTGAACAGCTTCACTTTTTGCCTAAATAGGAAAGAGCAGTTAATTCTAAAACTCACGTGTACTATCAATACATAACTATTACATTTCCACTAAGTGGCAGACGCTTTCCAGTCATGCCTACTGGCGATGTCTGTCTGTGAACAGCACCGCTAAGAATTTGACTCTGCACTCTTTCAGGCTGCCAACCTGCTAGGAGGCAATACAATATACATGTGCCACTTACCAGCTGGATGATCTCGGCCAAGTTACTAATCTTTCTGTGCCTCATCTGAAAATGAGTATAATACTACCACCTACCTTGCAGTGTTTTTATTTATGAACATTATGTGAATTAATGAACATATAGCGCTTAAACAGGATCTGGCACGTGCAGGTAAGTGAGTGATAATTATCCAAAGCCAACTCTATTCCCAAGTTTAGTTTAACTTTTAGGCAATCTATGATCTAAAGGCTATGTGCTAAACTGGAACATGTAGCACTTCTGATGACCTCACCAAGTGGTGTTGGCACGGTCCTCTTGAACGCCTAAGCAACCTCAGAATTTGTCAATGTTACACATAGACAGCTGGCACTAAATGACTGGGATTGGCACAAAAGAGGGGCATGCTATTCACCATTCCCTAAAGTGGGCACTGGCAAATCTTCTTCAATTGCCAGGAAAGGCTTAGGGGCTACAGAGAGAAGACATGAGGCACAAACTGGCTAGACAGAACAATGTTTCGACGTTTTTGTCCTCTCTGTTTATCAATTAGCATGTAATTACTTTACCTATACACAATGCCTCCCTGTGTATTTCCCAGGGTATCTCATACCAAATATGAAGTCTTAATTCTTAAGTAGTGTCCTACAAATAGGTCACTTGTCATGAGCTAAATATTGGACATCTTTATACACCAAAGAGCATGCCACTGTGTGGCAGTGGTCAATGGAAACACCCAATGGGAAATGAGCAAAACACCAGCAGACAAGAATAAGTGGGAAGCAGTCAGAAGTTAGTGTTAAGCTTCGTCACTTTCTACCATAACTGATATGATGATCAACACCAAGAATCATTAATTACACTATAACTCAGTACACACAGATGCAGCACAGTAATTCTGATGGTAAGAGAACACAAGAGTTTTAAAAATAGGTGTTTTTGATTCTGTTAACTGATTCTAGACACTACATGGAGCATTGTAAAGATTTACTGTATTCAAGGCAATGGGTTCCTTGGGAACTTACTTGCAGGAGTCAATGACATAAACAACATCATTTATGGTAATGCTTGTCTCAGCAATATTTGTGGACAAAATAACCTGTGAAGAAAGAAATGGTATTAAGAAAAATTACACTTCAGAAAATATTTTCCTATTATGTACTTAAAAGGAATGGTCTGCTTATGTAACAAATGACAACAGAATTACAGAAATCTTCAAATAAATCACTCATTCACTGACTGGATAATTGAAAAACCTACTAAGCTCATGAAGAAAGGACCCCTTTTTTCTTCCTCAATTCAGATGGATTACAATTTTTTTGGATAGCTCTTTGAAGGTCTGTAATAGTTGTCTAATATCTACGTTACTTCCAACCCCGTAACTGTAATGTTTACTACTTACCTTGGTCACTCCACCTGGTACTGGATCAAATACTTTGCGCTGTTCCTCTCGAGGAATCTGAGAATGCAGAGGTAGAATCTGATACCTATGGCTTCCTATAAAAATATGGAAAAGTTAAGGTCTAAAAATAGGAGCCGAGTTTAAAACTTCTACATTATGCATGTTTTTAATCAAAATTGATACAACACTAAATTTTGTTTTCACATATTGGCTAGGGTGCAAGCAAAATCATTCATTTTTCACTCAAATAGTTGAGAATTCAAAGAAGACTCATACCAAAATGTGGATTCATTTCCAAATGCTTCTGCATAGTATAAATCAAATTCCAGCCAGGCAGAAAAACCAACACAGCTCCAGGAACATTGAGGGTCTCGATGTACTTAAGTAGAGCCTCGATGAGTTCAAAAGGAGTTTCTTTCTCATTCAGTTGAGCCATGCTCATCTTTGTTTCTGGACCATATTCATCACCACAGATCAGGTTGCAATTTGCCTGCAAAAAACAGGGAGACATATTTTGGACTGTCTCCATCAGTACAGTTCATGAGTTAAGTCTCCTTAATGTTCACATGACACCTAATGTCCTTATTGATTCCAGCTGATTAGTCTTATCTGGCATATAGAAGAAATTTAATTTTCAAAAACTACTGCACGTTGACATACTGAATTTTTCTACTGACCAATACTTCCCATAGGACATGACTAAAATTCAAGCACAAACTCTTAAATTTGACTCTAAAAATTCTAATGGCTCCTTCTACCAAGCTTATTTCTATCTTATGACTATAAACTCTTGGTTTTTCAAAAATATTTTCCTTACTGATTAATAAACTGCTCCTATGATCCTCTCTTTGTATCAATTATCATGTAATTATATATACACAATGTCTTCCTGTGTAATTCCCAGGCTCACTCATACCGGCAGACAGGGTATTTGATCACCTCATCTACATCTGAAATAATGTGGTCTGTATTTTCCAAAAAGTCTGCCTGAGAACCAGTGATAAACCAAACCTTCAGTAACGGGAAATGAAGTTGTTACAATTGATTTTCCCCCCCTAAGAAACTTTTTAATTCATCGGATTTGAGGATATAATTCATAATATAATTCATTTATATCCTCAAATCTGATTAAAAATACCCAATCCTAGGTTATGTTTATCATATTCTGCATTGCTGGCTGCCTTGTAGCATTCATTCTGTTCATGTTTCCAGATTCAAGATGCATTTTTAAATATCACTGGTCCAACTCTGAAGCACTACGAAATAAGTGTCACTTTTCTTTCCCGTTTCTTAGGAAATCCCTCATCATCCCCCACTTACTCTCTCCATCTGCTAATGTCATTACCATACAGTCTCTGTAACCTAGGACTGTAGCTGCTGTTGCTTAAACTTTATTGTACATATGGGTCACCTGAAGGTCTTGTTAAAGTGTGGATTCTGATTTAGGAGATCTGGGGTGGGGCACAAGATTCCACCTCTCTTCCAGTTTCCCAGGTGCTGTGGCTCATGGAAAACACTCTGAGCAGCAAAGCCTTACAAAATGGGAGTTATTAAATATCTTACTCCTTTCTCTTTTTTTAACCTTTATGCCAGAGATGATTTAACTCATGGTATGAAAAGCGCTTTTCACTGAACATGGAATTCTTTGGAGTGAAATATACCAATTAATTCAAAGATAGACATTACAGTCAATTTTTAGAAGTTTTTTGTAATGCTAACTCATTGCATGTTTTTACTAAAATCACTCCCTGCAATAACACTTTTGCCCACAATGAAAATTCTTCATGAAATTCACTTACATCATCATCTTCACCACTATCATCATCCTTATCCTTCTTCTTCTTGTCCTTTGGTGGAGGAATGAAGTGGGTCATCTGAATACAGTCTTCCAGAAAATATTCTGGCAGGACAATGCAGTCAGGTAAGTACTATCAACTTGCAGAACGGAGCAGTCTTTAAAACTCATTTTCTAATTCATAATTCAAAACTACTTCATACCCTTCCATCTGATTCTTCACAACTGCCAAGAAACTTCAGTGTCAATAAACTCTTTTTCCAATCAAACTCAGTGTTTCCATCTCTTGGACCTTGGAGGAGGGTGAGGTATCTCTTACACATGTTCCCACAAAGCCAGTCAGGGTATCCGCTATACACAATATTCAATCAAACACTCATGGAATGCATGCTCTATGTTGTATACTCCCACAGTGTGGGTGTTATATATAGAGAGAAATTACTATCAATACAATAATATACCATAGTCCATCCTTCCTCTATCAGGATGTACAGGTAAAAATGGGTTACTTTTAGTTATTACTCTTAAAAAAGGATTTCAATGCGAAGGTTGGAACATCTACTGATCAATTATGCTCCTGAGGTTCTTTGAAGTGTTCCAGAAGTATCTCATAATCTAAACACTTCCCCTTTATACCCTTAGAGCCCCAAAGTACCATTCTCATCTCATTATATCAAAGGTACATACTATCAACATGACTCATCAATGATGATATTAAACTTGATCAACCTGAGGTAGTGTTTGCCAAGTTAACTCCATCGTTGAGTGACTCGTTTCCCCCTTTCCATACTCTACTCTTTGGAAGCAAGTCATTAAGCACAGCACACACTGAAGGAGTTACGCATCACTTTGCTGAGGTAAGAGAGAGCATCTACGTAATTTTTTTCTAGTTCTTCCACATGACAGCTTTGTCTTTATTACCCACTTATTTATTCAACCACCATATAAATTCATGGGTATCTATTCTATACTTTAGGTTATAATCCAATACTACGTTTTCTACTTTTTTGTTCCAACTATTCCATTTTTGGGCACTGAGAGCTTTCATGTTGACTCCTATGTCCCTTTGTTCCCTTCACTGTTTTTTTATTTTTTTAAAGCACTTCCTTACTTTCTGTCACTATAAGATATTTCAGGCTCATCTTGTATATTCCCTGCCTCAGCTTCAAATCAGTCATTTCTTCAAGGGCATCTGGTTCCTTTAACTGGAGAGTGGTATTGGAAACATGATCTGGGTGTTGGGCATGATCCTTGCTACTGGGATATCATTACTTCTAGGCCTGCTCAGCAGACAGAGCTAGAAAATATATCTATGTATGCTAATCCATGGATCCATACACATGTATATTTAGTTTTGTATCTATCCATTTCTATCTAAACACGAGTTCTCATTAATGTCTCCAATTGTAATCCAGTACCACAGGGTTCACTCAAGCCTTCCTTCATACTTACCTGTAACCTCCCACTCCAGCAGTAAACCTGGTTCCCACCATCTGTCATCCATTTAATTATTTTTTCAACGCCAGTACGCATGCAAAGCAGTTGCAGCATTATTAACCATTATTAACCCTCGTGAGATATGAGCGCACTGACTTTTATTTCAGAGCTACCCTCACCTTCTGAATTTCAAGTTAGCATCCTAACGTAGCCATTCATCATTTCATATGTACACTGAAAAATTTTTAGCTTATTTTCATGCCCTCAATTAAACTGTGCTCTAATTAATTTTTAAAACCAAGCTACTAGATGACTATTCTAGAAAATGGTGATGACAAAATCTTCTAAATAAACTCTTAACAATCAGAAATATTTGACCTTGAAACTCTCATTTTAATCTCACTTCAAAATCTGCCTGCTCTGGCTCTAGGAAAGATTGATTCTCTAGTTAATCTGACCCCGGCTGCTTAAACTTAAACAGTTATTTCCCATGAACATCTATAGGCATATTAATTTACACTTGACTATAAAATCTTACAAGTTAACTTTAGCTGTAAGGACAGGAAATTCACTGGATATGCAAAGTCCTCAAGTTGTAAATGAAACTCACTACTGCTTGACTAAAACCCCAAGAACGCTATGATGCATTTGATACCCTGATTTGGATTTTATTTTAAATATCCTTTAAACTATTACTCCAATCTCTAGGATTAAGAAAATCCACACACTACAAAAAATGTTCACCCTCCCATCCCACTCCCACAATATTTACCTTGAACTGGGTAAGTCCTCCCATAAACTTCAATGATTGGGCAACTGAAGAAATATTCACAGAACATGCTCGTATCAATAGTAGCAGACATGAGAACAATGCGAACTTCAGGATATGCCTGAACGACATCACGCAACACTACCAAAAGGAAGTCAGTCTATTAAAACACAAACACAAATGGAAAAATAAATGCATTGAAAAGTCCTTGCTCACAAGGTACAGCTAAAAGATTTCTTGTGTTAATAAGCCACAAGATATCAGTGAAATTCAGTTTCTTGGGCGGCTTGTAGAAGTAAGATGAAGGATTACAGTGGGATACGGTAACAGTATTTTTAAGAACAGTTGTAGCCTACTCGTGGGAATTAGAAATGAGCACTACTAGGGTATGGGAAAGGAAGGGAAGAGAAAAACAAACATTAACGAGAGGAAATTTTCAATGAAATTTATATTTTCAGTTGCACAAACTACTAGAGAAAAGGGGAAAGCCATGATGGGCCAAAAATCAGTTTTCCAATCACCTGTAAAGTGAATCTTACAAATGCTGAAAAGGCTATATTTAGTCCATTCAAACAAAATGGTCGAGACATTTATTATTTAATAATGTAAAGTTTCCATCAACCCACCAAACAACAACATGAAAGCTAGAACTCTGATAAAACCTTTCTCCAGCTATGGGGTCTTCAAGTCCGTCACTCTGTCTCCCCAAATAGAGAAATCCACCATCCTGAATCTTTTTAGTCCTTTTCATATACCTTTTCTCTGAACTATATACATATCTAACGAGACATACATACATATATATGCATGCATACATATATTTTAAGATTTACCTATTCTATTTTTTTTTTTTTTTTTTTTTTTTTGGGGTACGCAGGCCTCTCACTGTTGTGGCCTCTCCCGTTGCGGAGCACAGGCTCCGGATGCGCAGGCTCCACGGCATCTTCCCGGACCGGGGCACAAACCCACGTCCCCTGCATCGGCAGGCAGACCCCCAACCACTGCGCCACCAGGAAAGCCCTGATTTACCTATTCTTAACTTTATGAGAAGGTATGATATTTTATGTAATCTTTGGGGATTTCCTTTTTCACATCCTATAGCACTGCTAACACTCACCCACGTGTGAATCACCAGAGTTATTCTTTCTGATGACTATTTAAATATCCCAATGTGTGTATGTACCCATTAATTCACCAGTAGATTTCTGGTGCTAACTACTGCCAAGTATGTGGGTTGTTGCCGGGATTTTACTCTTACAAACATTTGCTACTCTGAACATCCTAGTTCATGTCCCCTACGGTACATACGCCAAGTTTCTGTGGGTAAGTGTAGGTATGGAACTGCACTCATAGGATGTGTCAATGTTGAACTTTTGCAGATAATGCTCAACTGTTTTCCTAAGGCATTCCACCAGTTCATAAACCACTATGAGCAATGGATAAGAGATGCTGCTGATATTTATATTCTCCAATACTTGGCATCATCACTTAAAATTTTATTAACCAAATGGATATAAAGTAGATATACCTTATTATGGTCTTGGTGTGCACTTTCCTATTCGCCAATGAGACTGAACACCCCATCATATGTACTAGCCAAGTATCATTCCTCTTTGTAAAATGCCTATTTCCTTGTTTTTCTACTGAGTCATCTGTACTTTGCTTACTGATTTGTAGGAGGTGTTTATATTTTCTATACTAATCCTTTGTTGGCTATATTGGAATCTTCTAGCTTGTGGTTTTCCTTAAAGTATCTTTTGAATGAATACATGATCTTAATCTTAATATAGATGAATACCTCAGTCTTTTGTTTCATGGTTAATGCATTTCAGGTTCTAAGAAATTCTTCCAGAAGGTATAGAACTATGTTGCCCAATATAGTTGTGGCTACTGAGCACATAAAATGTGCCTGGTCTAAACTGAGATGTGTTCTAAGCGTAAAATACACAGACAGATTTTGAAGACTTAATATGAAAAAAACCCGCCAAAAAGTCAATATATTTTTTATATTGACTACATGATGAAAATATTTTAGATATACTGAGTTAATTTTACCTGTTTTTTTCACCTTTTAAAATATGATGCTAGAAAATTAAAAACTGCATGTGTAGGCCACATTATATTTCTACTGGATAGTGCTGTCTAGATGTCTACTTATATATTCTACTCAAGAGTTTTAAAACTGCTTTGGCATTTAAGTCCTTATCTGGAGCTGATTTCTGTATCTGGTTATAAGGTAAGGATCCAAGTTCAAGTATTTCCTTATGGATGACCAACTGTTATCAGCTCCATTTACTGAACAGTCCATTCCCTTTCCACTGGTCTGACATGCCATGTATCACTCACTCTATTATACCGAAGCTGCATGCGACACACAATCTGCTTCTACACTCTGTATTGTTGTTGGTCAAACTGTCATCTCATCTACTATACTGTCTAATTATTTTAGGTTCAAATTAAGTCCTGAGATCTGTAAAGCAAGACCCTTCATTCTGCTCTTCTACAGGAGTCCTTGTTATTTTTGGCCATAAATCTTCCCTATAGGTATTTATAATCAGCCTATTAACAAAACCTACTGGGAATGGATTAGAATTGCATTCAGATGTGGATCAACTTCAGGCAAACTGACATCTATATTATATTGGTCGTGAACACAATCTGGCCTTTTCTAATGTCTTGTAATGAAGTTTTATTTTTCCTGTATAGGTTCTGCGTATCTTTTTGTTGGACTTAGTCTTAGGTGTTTGACATTCTGACTAGCGCAGTGGTATCTTTAGTTGTTTTCTAGCTGTTTGTAATGTACACAATGCAACAGACTTTTGTATATTAACTTTTTTTCCCAGCCATATTGCTAAGTGTTTCTCTTTTTTATGGCCGTGCGGCATGTGGGATCCTTATTCCCCGACCAGGGATTGAACCCGTGCCCCCTGCAGTGGAAATGCAGAGTCCCAACCACTGGACCACCAGGGAAGTCCCCTTTTATTTCTAATAATTGGTCTTTTAAGTTCTCTTGGGTTTTCCCCGTAAAGTGATGTTTAGATAAGGTTCATCTGAAAAAGAACATGTTTCTGCAAAGGTGTTTTTCCATTTTTACTGTGAATAATACATTAATATAAACAGACAATCTTTCAAGGAAAGTTGACCAAAGCCACTTATTTTGGGGGGAAATAGTAATGATGATCCATGATGTTTCTAGTGTGACCTGGAATAATTTAAACTCTAAGAACATTGGTATGTTACCATGCTAGTAAAGAAAATACTGAAACATTTATTATGATTAAGTTAACTGGGGGGGGGGGGGAACATTAGTTTTCAAAAGATTCTGAATGACAAAAGCAGCAAAAATTTTATCCTACGGAACAGATTTGATTTAAAAAGGTCATCTGAAAGACCATGCAAACTTTCTTACTTGCTTTAGCTCAACCATAAAGATCAAAATTTTGCTAAAACTAAGTATGATGAACAACAACAGCTATGGAATTATTTTCTAAAGAGGATGAGCTCCAATGAATGTTTTAAGTAACAGTAGCCGGGAAACAGTTTGAATGACATACTGTCCACCCACTAATACCTTTGTGTGGATATGTAAAACAGTGCCATAAAAACAAGTCACTGATTTATGGTATCAATCTCTGAATTATACAATTGTATAATAAGTTAATTCTATACAAGTTTTGCCAAGGACCAAAAGAGGATAGGGTGTGAAAAAAATTCTAGTTTTTTCTTATTTCTAGCATGATCATCATTAATGTTGGAAAAGACTAAAGCTGCAAACATCCGAAAACACACCATTAACTATATTAAATTTAAAATTGTGGAAATTCCCTGGCTGTACAGTGGTTTGGACTCAGGGCTTTCACTGCCATGGGCCCGGGTTTGATCCCTGGTCAGGGAACTAAGATCCCACAAGCCAGGTGGAGGGGGGAAAACAATGTAAAGTTTATAACAGAAAAATTTTCAATTCAAAGAAAAACATTATTAAAATTCCATCAGCTATTCAGTGATAAATCATTAGTTCAGTTGCTGAATTATGCTAACTTAATGATCACTGCAATAATACTTACTTTACAATAAGAAGAGGTCTTTACTTTTAGAACTCTGTGCTTTAACAAAGGGAAAAAAAGGGTTTAATGACTTTGCTAAAAAAGGTGCCCAATATCTTAGTGACTGAAGTTCATAATTTTGATAGAAGTTGTAAGCTATGGGAAAATGGAAATAAAATAAAGACATTCTACTTCATTTCTCTTTATTCAGAATTTTAGCGCTGGTACCTTACCATCACTCTCAAGTTACTTACATTTATGTCTCTTTCGTGTATTTCATCTACAATTACATGACTGATTCCTCGAATGCCTGCTTCTAATTTTCTCAGGAGTACACCTTGAAAAGAAAATCAGAGTAAACACTGGAGATGAGTTTCTATGTTTAAAGTAGGGAGGTAAGGAAAAGTGCAAAGAAACCAATTTCTAGACAATCAACTATGCTTCAACTACTATAACCCCAGCGTTTTAGGAAATAAATAATCACTGGTATATTTAAATTATTAAAGAAGTGATCATGTAGTCTGTAACACATTTGTCTAATGAAAACATATTTAACAGTCCCAGCAACGTAAGCTGATTTCATTTGCTCTGCACTACAACAGCCAGCAGGTACATAACACCCTCCATGAAGAAAGAAATTGCCAAAAGTTCTATTTAAACAAGAATTCTGAAACTGGGTTCTTGATTTATTATTTCCAGTCATTCTGTGCTATTATCAAGTTTTCTTCACAAACACAATGTAAACCCCAAGTGAAAGGCCAAAATAAAACAGATTACTGACCCACAGTACAAAACATTATACTGGCATGAGGGCGGGGAAGTATAGACTCAAATCGAACACTATAGCCACAACTTTTCCCAGGCTCTTCTCCTCTCTCATATGCAACTCGCTCTGCCACAGAAACTGCACTGATTCTCCTGGGCTGAGACAAGACAAAAAAAAAAGTGATTTAAAAGATACAAAATTAGTTACACTTGTTTATTAGGGTTATTAAATCACTGTCGTAAATCTGACCCACTGCCAGCTCAGTAATCAACAGAAACAATAATAGTAGTGATAACATTTAGGAAGCTCCAAAGTTTATTAAAAAAACAAAAATACCACTTAATTCTATTGTAGACAGTTAAAAATGCTGTTTTTCATTTTGTATATAAAGTGATTCCAAGGTTTTATAGAAAATAAAATTTCTTCACCATTGGCCCTAACTCTTAAATGGTATCAAGTGATTTTCAGTAGGGAAACAGATCACACATGGAGAGCTTGTTCTTATAACTTCCTACCACAGTGCAGGCACACTGCACTGTGTTTAAAGAACTATTTAACTGAGATGTACGGGTTATTAGGAAGGTGAACAACCTCCTTTGCCATATCTACAATTCATTCACTTATTAACTCATAAAGCAGTCATAGCTTATCTGTATTGATATCACGTGCCACAAAAGGTGCTAGAGATAAAAAAACACCTCAATGAAATCACTCCTCGTTTTGATGAGCTTATGTAGCTGGGAAAACTGAGTATATTACCTTTTCCAGCAATATACATGCTGTTAGCAATAAATATGCTGAACCCTAAGGACAATTATGGGTTAAAATTTTAAGTGCTCAACCTTAACTTTTATGAAAACTTCCAAAGTGTCCCCTGTCTTCTAAATACACAAAACAGCATTTACTTGGTGGATACCATGGCTATTATGATATCCTGAATGTATAGCTATGGAGGTACATGCAGATTTAGACTAAATGCTTCCAGGTTGCCTTGTATTTGACTTTGTCAAAAAGTTCCTGATGATAGACTGTATTTTAGTTCCTAGACTGAGAAAGTTTTTTCCAAGTTCCATATTTAGTTAAGTACCTATGTGATTATACCCCAGGCTATATGACATGACCATTTAGGAAATCAGAGGCTAATACAATCTTAAAAAACAAAAACCAACCAAACCAAAAAAAACCCCAAACCAAAAAACCAGTAGCTTCACTAGAGCTATTTTTTGGCGGTACGCGAGCCTCTCACTGTTGTGGCCTCTCCCGCTGTGGAACACAGGCTCCAACGCGCAGGCTCAGCGGCCATGGCTCGCGGGCCCAGCCGCTCCGCGTCATGTGGGATCTTCCCAGACCGGGGCACGAACCCGTGTCCCCTGCATCGGCAGGTGGGCTCTCAACCACTGCGCCACCAGGGAAGCCCTCAACATCCTTTGAATTAATATAAAACACGATATATTAATTTCTATATCCCCTAACACAAGAGCCCCTTATGGTATGTGGCTAGTAACACATACAGGTGAAGTGTACAATCACCTAGTTCATATTTATCCTGTTCAGCGAGGTAAAGGATTAAAAGATGCCATCTCAAACATACCGTACATTTTCCTGAGCTTATATTCTTTCTGGTTTATGTGCCTTGTTTTGCTGAACAATGCTAGCTTTTAATGACCATTGCCAACCAGTTCTCTGCACCTCACTAACTCTGAATAAAAGTGTTACATGAAGGACTGAGTTATGCATTTGTCCATAAAGAGAAGCATTCTGCTATATACTTATGTCAGGGAATGTGAAGATGATATTCCACTGAAGGTATAAAATACAAAGTTTTTTGGGCATTTTCAAGAAGTTCTTTGCATTCTACAAAGAATAGGTAAATGCTCAACACTATTATCGCTTTTCTCTCCTTCTGTCTTTCCTATAGTTTTCAACATTTCCACTAAATAGCTGGCTTCTAGAAAAACTTCAACTCAATTAGGATATTGGACTCTTCTGAGGTTTATTTCTATGCTACTGGATACTCAAGGATTGCTTTTACCAGCTTGAGGCTACTTTCAGGTCAATCACCTTTGTAGTTTCCAGCCTTTTAAAGTGAATATGGGTACAGTCCTCACCTCCCAAGACATCCATGACAGAGGCTGTTACAAATTAACATAAGAAGTGCTAAAACAACCATCTTCAGAAGCCCTACTGGCCAAATTTCCTTGAGTAAAAGTAGAAAACATCAATATCAAGGTGACTATTCAAACAGCAAAGAAACAAATGACCCTACAATCTCCTTTGCATGTTTTGTATGCTTCTCTAACTTGTCGCCTTCCAATTTCAACAGCCCTAACTTCAAAATAAACATTTAAAATACATATTAAAAAGAGAAGTGCTTCTTTTATTCATAACTGATCCAACTGGAAATCAGTATGATTCTTCCTGAGGGGAGTATGGCAAAATGCATAAAACTTAAAATATGCATACCCTTTGACCCAACAGTTCCAGGTCTAGGAATTTATTCCAATGAAATAATCCAATGAGAGTATAAAATGTATGTACAAGTATATTCATCCCAGCATACATAAATATCAAAATATTAGAAACAATCTTAAAGTATCTCCATCATTTAAGAATAAAATAAACGTTTATGCATAAAATGGAAAATTATGAAGTCATTAGAAAATTATTCTGTTGCTTTAATAGCAGGTGTGCTGTTACATAAAGGGGACAAGTTAGGATGGTGTACATACAGTATATGTACATGAAGTCTGAAAGGATAAAGGCCAAAAGTAAAAATGATTACTTCTGGATGGTGGGATTCTGCATGGGCTTTGGTTTCTTTTAAAATTTACTTTATTTTCTAATTTTTTCCCCAATGGGTATATAATACTTTTAGAGTCAGAAAAAAGCAACTAAAAATAAAATCTTATTCTCAGTATAATTCTTAGCTCATTATAAATATCCACAGGATAGGCATTTTGTGTGGGAGAACAATGCTTAATGTAAAAGACTTAATGTTTAAACACTTCTCAGACTGCATGCTACCTGATAACCTATAAATAGGCTGCTCTATTTATCCCCTGAATAATTTCTCTCTTTTCCCTTGGATATTCAATAACTGTTTTACATACTGTCCTACAATGAATAAATACAAAGCAAGGTTCACCTTCTTTCTACACCCGCAGAACTACCTTTCCACATATGGTTTAACTTATCCTCTCTTAAATATTCTATAGTATATAGAAATATTCTATATTCTATAAATAAAGATTCAAGACTACAGAGACCCCCCAGAACAATCATAATTAACATCTGTGTAACAACAGTAAAAACCACGACTGCATTTACTATTTTATTTGTGCTTCAGAATAACAGTGAGATTTTTTTTCCATTCTAATAGATAAAAACACAAGTTCACAGGTAAAGGTATTTTGCCTAAATTCATATACATGACTTCAGATGTAATACAAATTTTCTTTACTCCCAACTAAGCCTTTTCCCAATTATTCTGCCTCTTGTTATAATTTTATGTTGTATTTGGATTAAATAATAGAATAACCCATTTAAGTGAGACTAGTAAAAAGTAGTGGTGATGAAAGCAAGGGATAATGTTAAGTCATTCCAACAGAATACTTCAAATTATCCTCCAGCATATGAGATTTTTTTTACATTTTCACTGCGTATTTATCTGCTCTCATTTGCTCTGTACAATCTTATTACTCTTGCCTGGAGACCAGCCATAGCAGTAGTTAGTTCTAAGTGATTACCTCTTCTTCACAATTCTATGTTCACTTTAATTAATTAAAACAGCTAATATTACCGGTAAAACTTTCCATACCACAAGCAGCTAAAGACCTGTCTCAAAGTGTTCTTTTGCAGTATTCAAAATCTGCATCCTTTACACCCCTCTTGACATTTATCCAGAACTGTAATTTCTCTTCTTAGCAATCTGTAACTGAAAGAGTACTGCTTTCAGAACTTTGCACCTCTATTTCTCATCTAGGTATTTAAATACATGATAATAGAACTAGGCTGCAATAAAATACAAGATTTCTAAGGCATCAGATATCACAAAATATACCAGACTCCACTTTCTCTATTTTCTAAGTTCTGAGTTTATTTTACATGACAGACAGCTGTATCCTGAAATGATGGTACCTTGGGGTACGTGCAGGACTGCCAAAATATTCACAGATGTTAATTTAACATACTTGATTTGCATCCTAGCAATTTTTTTTTTCTTTTGTGGTACGCGGGCCTCTCACTGTTATAGCCTCTCCTGTTGCGGAGCACAGGCTCCCGGACGCCCAGGCTCAGCGGACATGGCTCACGGGCACAGCCGCTTCACGGCATGTGGGATTCTCCCAGACCAGGGCACGAACCCATGTCTCCTGCATCGGCAGGCGGACTCTCAACCACTGCGCCACCAGGGAAGCCCAACATCCTAGCAATTTTAATTCACCTCTCTCAACATCTTTAAGGTCAGAAAATAACTATTTCCTATTTTCAACTGTTGCACACTCACATCCTAAGTTTTAAGTGGCTTGAGTATGAATAGCCTGAAGGCACAAAAAGGATACAGTGAGTTTGGTATAGAATTTACACTAAAGCTGGTGGTAAGGTTACGAGTTAAGGTTTGAGCTACTCATTCTATTTTATTCTAGTTCATAATATCTCTCAACTTGTGCTCTATGACTTGAAATAACACATTTAACCAAGCACATAAAAAACTTAGGTAATGACTTCATGTGGTTTCCTATATATGACTGCAAGTGGAGGAAAAAGGAAAAATGAGGGCTTCCCTGGTGGTGCAGTGGTTAAGAATCTGCCTGCCAATGCAGGGGACACGGGTTCGAGCTCTGGTCCAGGAAGATCCCACATGCTGTGGAGCAACTAAGCCTGTGTGCCACAACTACCGAGGCTGTACTCTAGAGCCCGCAAGCCACAACGACTGACTCCATGTGCCACAACTACTGAAGCCCGCGCACCTAGAGCCCACGCTCCGCAACAAGAAAAGACACCACAATAAGAAGCCCGCACACTGCAATGAAGAGTAGCCCCCGCTCACCGCAACTAGAGAAAACCCACACAGGCAGCAACGAAGACCCAATGCAACCATAAATGAACAAATGAATGAATAAATAAATCAAAAGATGATACAACAGTGATATTACTACAAAAATTATTAATGCTGTCTCAAACTGCCTTAACAGAAGTACTATATAATACCACAATTATGAAGAACTGTATTCTACAATGACCAATCAGTACGTTCAGGCCTACCTTCTCAGGCAGGATGCTGATGCTTCGAATGTGCTTAACAACCTTAGACTCTACCTTCATGGCTGAACTATAGTTGTTTATAAAACAAAGGAGATATACTAGGACACTATACAAACTTTTGAAGACTTACTAGAGGTATGAGAAATCAGAGACTGATTTGGGGACAAGCACTAGGACAAAAACATGGAAGCCACAGAATGTCAATTTCATGTGACAGGTTAGTCATTTGTCCGAAATCAGAAGACACAGGCTACATCTCCACACAACTGGAAATTTTCAAGCAGAAGTAAGGTGACCATCTATTATAAACATTCCACCCTGAGTAGAAAGATGGAATAATTCTGTGAAGTATCTTTCAATTTCATAAATCGATCACTTTATGAAGCAATATAAATAAAGAACTAGTGGGTAAGTGAAAGCTGTTTTATACGCAAAAGAAGTACATTTGTTACAGCCTACATATAGAAATCTGTTCATTTTACAGATGAAACCACCAGAAATGTCCAAATTATTTGGGAAGGGACACAAGTTAGTAAGCAAATTATACAAAGTTGAAGACCACAGTACAAAAACTATTTTTGTCTGGAACAAACAGAAGCCATTTTTGTCTGGAACAATTTGGATTTGATAAGTCAGACAGCAGGCAAAAAAAAATCACTTCTCACTTGGGCGGGAGTTAGTTTTTTTCATACTCATGACATGCAAACAACTTCTGAGTGAGACCATAGGTGTTCAGCTCATTTGGTGAATTCAGCATTTCTGTGTATATGGCTGAATTGTTTTGAATTTAAAAATGGAGAGTGGTAGTAAGGAAGGAGGGCAGAGCAGAGCTCAAAGTTCTTCTGTAAAATGGCGCCCTCCTGAACAATACACCTCCTGAAAAATCAGATAAGCATTAAGAGCAAGTATATTTTATTGATGTACTTGAGGTTGGAACTTCGGCTGTGAGGCAAAGAAATCATAACCAGTTTTGGGAGTGAGAAGGGCAATCAAAGAACATTTTGAGAAGAAGAAAGCTAAGGGTCCTATCCCAGAAAAATGGAGACCTATCATATTTTTTCAAGCTTATAATATCATCCATTTTAAATGCATTCCTTCAGTCATCTTTTAAAGGCCCCGCCAAACCCAACTCTCCTGTAAAATATAGAGGCCAATTTTAAGACATACTTCATTTCAGACATGTTAAAAAAATATGGTTTGTACACGTCCACGTAAATGCACGTGTAAAAACATCTTTTGCTATTTCAAGATTCATGACTCTCCCCTGAGTATCAATTAAGCTTCCCAGGTTAAGAATCCCTAAGTCAAGGTCTGAGCCAGCCTGAGAGGTAGTATCTGGCTACTTGCAATGCTCTCCTTTCAAGTGCCAGAAGTACAGGGTTAGAGCTGACAGGAACTGCTTTAACCTAAGAAGACTGCTCTTCCCTAAGCACTGCAATAAACTTGCAGGCACTGCTTACTGCTAGCAAGGTAACAACAGAATGTAGCAGTCAAAAGGGGGAATACTGAAGGCCAACTGTCTGGTTATGAATCCTAGTTTCAACAACTTCCTGTGTTAACCTTGGACAATTTTAAATCTCTTTGTGCCTTAAGTTACTAAAAGAGAAATATTAAATAATATAGTACTTACATCTTAGCATCATAAACTTTAAATGAGTTAAAAAAATATCAACTGTTTAAAAGAGAAGCTGCATAGAACTACCATACGACCCAGCAATCCCACTACTGGGCATATATGCTGAGAAAACCATAATTCAAAAAGAGTCATGTACCACAATGTTCACTGCAGCTCTATTTACAATAGCCAGGACATGGAGGCAACCTAAGTGTCCATCAACAGATGAATGGATAAAGAAGATGTGGCACATATATACAATGGAACATTACTCAGCCATAAAAAGACACGAAATTGTTATTTGTAGTGAGGTGGATGGACCTAGAGTCTGTCATACAGAGTGAAATAAGTCAGAAAGAGAAAAACAAATACCGTATGCTAACACATATATATGGAATCTAAGAGAAAAAAAAAAGGTCATGAAGATCCTAGGGGTAAGACGGGAATAAAGACACAGACCTACTAGAGCATGGACTTGAGGATATGGGGAGGGGGGAAGGGTAAGCTGTGACAAAGTGAGAGAGTGGCATGGACATATATACACTACCACACGTAAAATAGATAGCAAGTGGGAAGTAGCCACATAGCACAGGGAGAGCAGCTCGGTGGTTTGTGACCGCCTGGAGGGGTGGGATAGGGAGGGTGGAAGGAAGGGAGACGCAAGAGGGGAAGAGATATGGGAACATATGTATATGTATAACTGATTCATTTTGTTATAAAGCAGAAACTAACAAACACACCATTGTAAAGCAATTATACTCCAATAAAGATGTTAAAACAAACAAATAAACAAACAAAACAGAAGCTGGTGTAGAGTAAGCAGTCAGCTAAAGCCAACCATTTTTCTGTTTTTCTATCTTGTCTCTGACTGGTTTTTATTGAACACTAAGGTGATAAGATAAAGAGAACCAAGGTTTGGATGTAAACTTAAGGAGAAAGTACTCTGTTTTGTTCAATTCTAGGCCCAAAGACTCCCTCTAGCCCAGACAAAAAGAATCCTTCACATGGTTCAGTTTAGCTTATCCGTGAGTTACACTGGAGATTAACACAGACTTAAACTCCTTTCACACCTTTGTTTTTCTTTTTTTAATTTAAAAGGGCCCAACACTCTACACCACTTTCAGAATTTTATGTCACTACAAAGGGGAGTTGATCGAAGAATTAGGAATGGTCAGGCTTCTAGGTGTTTCCACCTCTCAAACCCTATCCACACCAGGCACACACCTCGTAAGCTGGCTTGCTACTTACCTGAGTTACTACAATATTACACTCTGCTGCTCGGTCATTCTGGATAAAGTCATCTAGAATAAACTGGGGAACTTGTGTGGTTTTACCACATCCTGTAGCGCCTCGGATAATAACAACTGGATTTTGACTAATTTCTTCCAGGATTTCACTTTCAAATTTCTTCACAGGCAGTAACTCTCTCTCCTGTAAGATCTGTATTAGAAAAGTTACACCTCAAATTTCTACCAATATACATATTAGAAACAACTATCTTAATTCTAAAAAAAATTTGCCATCTCTATAAAAAGTTATTCCTTTCCACTGGCTGCATATTCAAAATATACTTTTTCATAAAAGAATGTATATATTTATACCTCTAGTTGAACGGTATCTTTCCATTAAATTTCTGAAGAATCTATCTTTTGGCCTTATCCACACCCTTATTTTCCTCCTTTTCTCCCTAGACATTACATATACATTCCCTTTCTTCTAACATTTTAAGTTGTTTCATTCAGAAAATACCAAAAAACTACCAAAAAAAAAAAAAAGTTATTATCCCACATCTTCCACTTTAAGAATCACAGGCCCTTAACTCACAACTACCCTCAGAGGTAACTAGGATTAGCAGTTAGGTTAGTATCTTTGATCTACCTTACTAGAAACGGCAAAAACATATTATTCGCTGTCCTTCTGCCCATACCTAGAAAGTTCTGAGACTGCGAGCACCTTATGTCTAAATACTTCACAGACTTACTGCTTGCAAATCATGATCCTGTTCCAGCTGATACATTAATTCACTCTTGAGGTCCATGCTTATTTGTTCTGGAGTAGCCTGTAAAATGAGAAGGCAACAATCACACAAAAGCATAATTCAGCTTCAAAATGAATCATTTTTTATCTAGATATCCTAATGAAATATATTCAAAAGTAAAACACGAGAGTCTGATCTCAAAAATAATGTTGCACTCACGTAAGCCAGGGGCCCCTCATCAATGTTGCTACTAGTCCAAGGATTCCAGTTGGATTGTGGAGGTGACCAAGGAACCACGCCCACTTGGTTCTGCCGCTGAGATGGCTCAAAATGAGCCAATTTGCCAAGGTTGAGTACAACAGGCACAGAAGGATCATCAGGCTATTAAAAATAAGAGAAAACAAAACAAAACCAAAAAACAATACTAGTTGTTTGTCTGACTAGAGAAGTACAATACAAAGGTAAACTAAATAGCTGTATGCTTACTAGGGGCACGATCTCAAGATTTAGCTCTTGAATGATGTTCTGCAGCTGATGCTCCAAATCTTGAGAAAGGTTAACTTTGTAAGGCTCCACCTGCAGAAGAGGGATGGCCATGAAAATCATGTAACATACACACAAACACTACTCAAATCTACTACAGTAGGGTTAAGAGTATGCAGTCAACATTAGGTCTACAATCGTCCTAAAGCCAGCAAGTCAGTTCCCTCGTGAAAGAATTACTTAATGATGATTAGTAGGGCCATTTCCATTTCTTGAGGCTAGAGTCCCAGAACTATCCAACTTCTTTAGCCAAATATTAAACAGAAGCTAAATTGAATCTTACAATATCTCTTTGGGCTACTAAGTCTAAAGACTCACTGTCTCTCCTTCTTTCTTCTTTGTAAGTCCAGAGTAAGCTTCAATCACTCCAAGGTGGTAGAGTTGTCTGACAAGTGACAGCGCACAGGACTGTGCTGCCAATTTTTTATTTGATCCATGTTCGCGTGCAAAAATCCCTATAATTTAAGGTCAGGATTACCAACGACAGAAGGATAAATCGTCTAAGTAAAGAAAACATCTCAACATAAGCAACTAGGAGGTAAGGTACAAAAGCTGCCCTAAAATACAGAGTACGTTATGAGTTCTAAGTTCCTTTTCATTCTAACTGTTAACCAAAAGCCATACTTTAACAGCTTATCAACTAAATAGCCAACCATCTTGATTACAGGCACACACTAAGACACATACAAATCATTATCAAAGCAAATAACCTATTTCAACAAAGTTGTTATTATTAACATCATTTGGCATTAAAACAGGGGAAGAAAAGAGAGTTTAACTTCTGAAAAGTAAAGGATCAAAAAGCAAATCAGGGCTTCCCTGGTGGCGCAGTGGTTGAGAGTCCGCCTGCCGATGCAGGGGACGTGGGTTCGTGCCCCGGTCTGGGAGGATCCCACGTGCCGCGGAGCGGCTGGGCCCGCGAGCCATGGCCGCTGAGCCTGCGCGTCCGGAGCCTGTGCTCCGCAACGGGAGAGGCCACAACAGTGAGAGGCCCACGTACCACAAAAAAAAAAAAAAAAAAAAAAAAGCAAATCAAAGGAAAGAAAATGGGCCCAAAGTGGCTAGACCAGGAGACACCAATCTTATTCTATAAAGGGTCAGAAAATAATTATTTTAGGCTTTGCAGGCCACATCGTTTCTGTCACAATTACTCAGCTCTGTCTCTCAAGTGTGAAAGCATTCACTGACAATACTTAAACCAGGGTTTGACAAACCTATGGGCCCAGGAACTAAAAATATTGTAAAATTTTTAAAGAGTCATAAATATAAGACAGAAATAATGTGTGATATATGTGACCCACTAAGCTTAAAATATTTATCTGGACTTTTACAGAAGTTTGCTCTTCCCTGACATAAACAAATGTCTGTAGCTGTGTTCCAATAAGTTTAAAATAAACTCCCATTCACACAGAGTAATTTATATTTAAGGTCTAGGATAAAAAAATTCAACATCATCTCCTCGTGATTCATTCAAAGGCTTGATTCTATTAGAAGTCTTTGATATACTAAATTTAAGTCATCAGAGTTAGCTGCAGAATTCTCAAGCTGGAAAGAATCTTCAGCCATTTCTCCCAATTTTTAGTGAAGTAAATTGAGTCCCAGCAATGTAGGTGTGATTTATTCAAAGTCACAATACTCGCTAGTAACAAAACCAGGTACACAGGGCTATTCCATACTTTCAAGCATGGCACACTGCTTGCTTTAAACTTACTAAGAATAAAGGCAATAATATATCTTTGCCTTTCTACTTCCTTTATGAATAACCCCAACCTATTCCTTAAGTGCTTCCTCAGGGTAACCTTCTCTCCTTTTCTTCTTGACTCTGTGACTCTTAAATGCTCACATTCACTTTTAGGCCTCCAATCCTGTCATCTGATTAACTCCTTTCTAAATGTCACCTAGCTAGCCTTACCCAAAGGAATTATATCTTTTACGTAGAAAGATAAAAAAACATTTTAAAATTCTATGACAGTGGCAGATTCTTCAGTAGCCTACCACCTCTTACCCTTTGAAATGTAAACTAACACAATCTTTCTTTTCACATGCAAAAATGGGAAAGTGGGCCTTCTAATATTCTAAAATACCCTAAATGCTACCTTATATCATGGACTCCATCAAATTAATAAAGCTTACATATATGTGGCTCAAGACTTTAAAGCGAATACTACTCCACTATACAAGGCTCAGAGTATCAGGGAAGCACTTACTTCTGCCCAGCTGCTTGATATAAATGGTCATTTCTGCAATAAAGCTCCTGTAAGAATATATATAAACAAGGTTAGAAATTTCACTCTTAGAAATTATTAAATCCAGGACTCCCCAATCAGGCAGGCTTTCCAACTGCTTAGGCAAATCAAAGCAAAAAACCACTGTAAACACTTATGCCTGTTCAATCCTAGAACAAATGAAGTACATAAACTTCAAATAATGCACAACATGGCACGAGACAGCTGTAATCAAAGTTGATGAACCAACTGTTCACAAAAAGAAAATGTTAGGGTTTTTGGTTCTATATTTACTTACTTTTAACTCTTATTTCACAGGTTGCAGTCTGAATAGCTAGAATACATTCAGTGAAAAGGAATTTTCCACTCAGCTTGAGGCTGGGAAATAAAATAGGCCTAAAACTCCTTAAATTATAGTTGTGATTGTTTTAAGATTCCTTTGCATGGGCCACCCACTAACGATTTCAATCTGCTAAGATAAGCTAAATATATGCAGGTATGCACACACACACATGGGTGTACAACCACTGTGCACATGTCAGTGGTTCCTGAGGCGGGGGTGGGGGGGTGGGGGGGGTGTCTGATATCTGCCTGCAGTTGGAAGCAGCCCTTGATAACAAAAAATTTAGCTTACTTATATCACACTTTATTTAAATCAGGTCCTGGAGAACCAAATATTTTTCAAAATTATAGCTAAAATTGCTAGCAGATTCTAGGGAATAAATTTAGGTTTTAACAAGGGCAAAAATGCCCTTTGAAAACTATGCTTTCTGATCCCTTCCACTACTCATGTACATTCTAACCTTGAGTTTGTGCTGTGAATAAAAGGTTAGGTGAGACTTTAGAAAAAAAATAAATGTTAGATTCCTTCCTATACCTCATGTGAACTGACCTTCAGGCACAGCGGCTTCAGGGGTCAAAGGCCACTGGCTTTCAAGGGAACAACATCCACCCTTTCATTAATGACACCGATGCCAGTATGTTTCTCAGCCAGGCTTAAAGTCAGCACTCAATCTCATTCTCCTCCACCTAGGGGGAACAGCAACACCAGAAATCAGTTTACAATAGTTTCCCATGTGATTGCTTAGTTCAGCCTAAGCAGCAGCACATGTGTGTATGAACACAGACCTCTGGTGTTGCTGTCTGTTATGCCTTTAAATAAAGGACATATAAAGAGCAATGCTGTCCTAGCTCCCCCAACTTCTCTGCCTTCCTCATCATAGCCTGAATTCTTCAACTTTGTATCAGAAGCCAATAAGACACTTAAAAAAAAAAGTTTATAATAAGCTTGAGGCATACTTAAATTATCTAACTGTTCTTAAAGTCACCAAGTGCTACTAAGCCCAATCAGTGCAGAAAAACAAAATATTTTTTAAAAAAATCATCAACAAATGAATCTTTTTCCTTTATGATCTTTGAGGGTTTAAAAAAGTCAGACATTAAATTTAAGTATTTGAGAATTCAGGATTGAACAAAACAGTGCGAAGCAGGGGGAACCATGCTCTGAACGTCATTTTGACCAGTGTCAAAGTTTTTTGTTAGTTATAATTATTTTAGGGCTGCTAGATGCAACCAAAGAACCCTTTGATTTTCAAGGGAAAAAAGTTTGATGTATTTTGAATTTATTTCATATAAGGACAGCAAATTAAATCATCCAGATTTCCATTGTAACATTCCCTCCCTTCCAATAAAATATAGTGCCCCCAGAAGAGTCTAATCCATATGAGCCTTCCTGGGAGTAATAATTACTACACCCTGGAATGCTCTCAGGAAGAACAGCAAGCAGGCTGAGAAACATACTGTCACTGTTAGAACAACCTCCTCCCTTATGTTCAGTTTTATAAATTTAACAGAATAAAAGTGTGCTAATTTAACTCACATACAAAGATTGAGGCTCTCCTTCAGCTTTACAATAAGCCCTTAAAACTTCAATAATAGGACTGAAGAGCTGGCAACTTTCCAAGCTGATGGGAACTTTGGATCTAGATGCAATGCCATCTACCCCTGAACACTCTAAACTTAAGTGTCTAACTTGACGCGTTGAAGAAATAAACATTATAACTGCCTCTAATACCACAGTGAACAATAAACTCACTACCTCTGGCTGATTTTTAAGTCAATTATGGACAAACCACTACGTGTGGCTACGAGTTTTGCCTCTCAGATTCATACGAGAACCTGAAAGTCTAGCAACACAAACAGCAGATTTTTGCAGAACTTCTTACACAGCTAAAATCACACTCCTAAGTGAAAACCATGGTAAACTGCGCATTACACATCAATAACAATTTTTCTTGGGCAAAGTAACATATCTTTTCTCAATTTGCTGCTAATCCACAAACTGAACCAGATAGCACGTACAAAAATAGAATGACTATACAAAACCCTAACTTACTACAGAAGGCAAAGAGTGAAACAAGCAAACCTGTTGTGATCAGGACCCACTTGGGTGTACTTATATTCTCCTTGGATCTTTTCTTTTTGGAAATATTGGTTCAGACGAGCCTTAGCATTTTCCAAGGTCCAGTTTCCATGCAGCCCAGCATTTAAATCCACTTCTTCGGATTCAAGGGTCTGTTGAATCAATGATAATTAAATTTGGCTCCACTAAGTTTAGTTATGTACACTTAACGCACATAAATTAATAACTGTTTTGTACCATGCTTTATAATGCAAAAGTTGTTTTTTTAAGTTTCTAATCCTAGTCAAAATTGAGCCAGAATTTAGTTTTTACTCCATGTGATGGCCCTATTGTATAAACAAGCTATTAGTTAATGTACTGTATTTAAACTGTTCCAAAGAAACCTTTGACAAAATTTTTTACGCTGGTTTTAACACTTTACATATATCAAGTGGAAAAGTAAGTGTTCTGTCTTACAAAAACGCCTTTACTATGAGTGCTCATGAAAGGACGTTTACTGAGGCACCTACATTTCCTACAAAGCAGATGAAGAGATCTTTTATTAACACCATGAAAAATTGTTTTATTTCACAGGCAATTCTAATGACCAGATTTAACAGGCAGCTTAGGTTTATGGTGTTTTGGGTGAACAATCAGTCTCAAATAACTACTTAAAACAATCACCAACTTATTAAGTTGCAAATATCTTAAACCTTGCCATGAACCAAGTCCTAAATCACATTCCAGGAGGTGTAACACAGGGTTACAGCCTTACCGCTTGTACTTCTTGCTCTTCTTTTCTTGAGTAATAATCCTTCAAATTGGCTCCTCGATCCCAGGTGGGCCCAGGAGCACCATAGCCAGAGGCCCCAATTCCAGAATTATTTTCTATTACGGGAAGAAAATGATTGTTCCCTTGATAAATCAGACTGTATGAAGATCCTACGTATTTTTTAAAAATACTCCTAAATTTAGATTTTAGCACTCCATTATTAGAAATCCAACGTTTCAGTTATTTGGAAATGGGCCTGAAATCTCTATGACTTACCTGAAAAGTGTTACATGACTGAATACAGGTCTAAATTGCTAATTCCAAAGATGGTATACAGGAGGGTGCTACAAGTAATGATCCTAAGTGACTGATAACCCAGCATACGTTATCAATGTAGCTTTAAGTTGTTGCATATGTATTGGGTTGGCCAAAAGGTTCATTCAGATTTTTCCTGTAAGATGGCTCTAGGAGCACTTAAAGTTGTCTTTAACTTCATTTAAAACAATTTTGTTAGACTGTATGTGACAGCTGTTATATCAGCGAGCATTTAATAAAAGACTTATCAAAATTGGTGAATTTTTGTGTAGCCATTTTTTTTTTTTTTGCGGTACGCGGGCCTCTCGCTGCTGTGGCCTCTCCCGTTGCGGAGCACAGGCTCCGGACGCGCAGGCTCAGCGGCCATGGCTCACAGGCCCAGCCGCTCCGCGGCATGTGGGATCTTCACGGCCCGGGGCACGAACCCGCGTCCCCTGCATTGGCAGGCGGACTCTCAACCACTGCGCCACCAGGGAAGCCCTGTGTAGCCATTTTAATACTGAAGATGGAAGGAAAAAAAGCAACATTTTCGGCATATTATGCTTTATTATTTCAAGAAAGGTGAAAACGCTACCGAAATGCAAAAAACGATTTGTGCAGTGTATGGAAAAGGTGCGGTGACTGTTCGAACGTGTCAGAAGCGGTTTGTGAAATTTCGTGCTGGAGATCTCTCCACGGTCAGGTAGACGAGTTGAAGTTGACAGAGATCAAATCGAGACATTAATTGAGAACATTCAATGTTATACCACATGGGAAATAGCTGACATGCTCAAAATATCCAAATCAACTGCTGAAAATCATTTGCACCAGCTTGGTTATGTTAATCACTTTGATGTTTGGGTTCCACGTAAATTAAGCAGAAAAAGCTTCTTGACTGTACTTCCCGCATGTGATTCTCTACTTAAACATAATGAAAATGCTCCGGTTTTATTTATTTTTTAATTATTACTTTAAAATTTATTTTATTTATTTATTTTTGGCTGCACTGGGTCTTCGTTGCTGCTTTCTCTAGTTGTGGTGAGCGGGGGCTGCTCTTTAGCTGCACTGTGTGGGCTCTAGGCGCACGGGCTTCAGTAGTTGTGGCTCGCGGGCTCTAGAGTGCAGGCTCAGTAATGGCGCATGGGCTTAGTTGCTCCATGGCATGTTGGATCTTCCCGGACCAGGGCTCAAACCCATGTCCCCGGCACTGGCACACGGATTCTTAACCACTGTACCACCAGGGAAGTCCCAAACGTTCTGTTTTTTTTTTTTTTTTGCGGCACGCGGGCCTCTCACTGTGTGGCCTCTCCCGTTGCGGAGCACAGGCTCCGGACGCGCAGGCTCAGCGGCCATGGCTCACGGGTCCAGCCGCTCCGCGGCATGCGGGGTCCTCCCGGACCGGGGCACAAACCCGCGTCCCCTGCATCGGCAGGCGGACTCCCAACCACTGCGCCACCAGGGAAGCCCCCAAACGTTCTGTTTTTAAAACAAATTGTGACAGGTGATGAAAAGTGGGTACTGTACAATAATGTGGGACGGAAGAGATCATGGGGCAAGCGAAATGAACCACTACCAACCACAACAAAGGCCTGTCTTCATCCAAAGAAGGTGATGTTGTGTATATGGTGGGACTGGAAGGGAGTCCTCTATTATGAGCTCCTTCCAGAAAACCAAACCATTAATTCCAACAAGTACTGCTCCCAATTAGACCAACTGAAAGCAGCACTCGACAAAACGCGTCTGGAATTAGTCAACAGAAAACGCATAACCTTCCATCAGGATAATGCAAGACCACATGTTTCTTTGATGACCAGGCAAAAACTGCTACAGCTTGGCTGGGAAGTTCTGATTCATCCACCGTATTCACTAGACATTGCACCTTCAGATTTCCATTTATTTAGCTCTTTATAAAATTCTCTTAATGGAAAAAATTTCAATTCCCTGGAAGACTGTAAAGGGCACCTAGAACAGTTTTTTGCTCAAAAAGCTGAAGTTTTGGGAAGATGGAATTATGAAGTTGCCTATGGTAGAAGGTAGTGGAACAAAAGGGTGGATACGTTGTTCAATAAAGTTCTTGGTGAAAATGAAAAATGTGCCTTTTATTTTTACTTAAAAACCAAAGGCACTTTTTTGGCCAACCCAATAATAGCTGATTAAATGATAAAATGGTTTCTTTGCTAAGTATGATCCTGAAAGAAAGCTAACTACTAGTGCTAGAGACGGAAATAAGGAGAAGCTTAAAAGGTGTTGAAAAGTGATGAATCTTGACGAGAAAGCAGAATAACTAAAAATAGTAGTTAATATTGACTGAAACTCTATCAAGTTTATTATATGCTTTTCAAAAGTTTACTCTTCATAATAATCTTATAAGTAAATACTACTGCTATTCTTGTTTCATAAACACTGGATCTGAGACTTAGGCAATTTGACAAATATTCCACTTAATCTACCCTACAGCGGACACACTAATAAAGTTTTGGTATATATAGAATTCAGCAATGACTGGGATCCAAAAGGCAAACAAACAAGCCTACAATATATTTGGTAGAAATAAGTTACAAACAAGAAAGGGCAGTAAATAAGACCCCTTTAACCAAATGTTCTAGCCTGTGCAAAATCTATCCAGAGATCAAAAACTAGTAAAAGCTAACGACAGCAAGGAATTGAGCTGTACCAATTTATAAAACAGATTAAATAATCTGGTGGTATTATGTAGTTCTTAGGTTCTCTGAAAATTATGAGTTTACTATAGTTATTTCTATCTATCCAAGTGAGAAAGAAAGATGATGACCATGCAAGATCGTGTATCTTATTCTCAGTCATGTGCACACATTCAAGTCCCTTACCTGCCTTGAGAGCCAGATGTGGAGGAAGAGGTCCTCCCATGGTTGTTGGTAAACCTCCACCAGTATCTGCTGTGCTGTCAGGTGCATCAGTAATTGGGGGCGGAGGGGGTGCTACCTGCAAGAGTTTGAAAAGTCAAGGCAGTGTCAGTAATTTCGCCTTCAGAGACTATTAAATTCTTTTATTCTTAAAGGAGGTCCACGTGTCACCCCTCCTTTCCTCATAATATTAACATCTTTGTTTTTTCAGTATTATAAAACTATTATGCTCTCATTTCAGGCAGAAAAGGATAGGGCAGTAAAAATAGTCATAATTCTCCATCTGGAGATTATATAATTATGTAGATGAATACAGTTTTTCCACAAAAAGTGGGATCTTTTTTCCACAAAAAGTTTATGCTGTATAGTTAATTTACCTTTTCCACTTAGTATCTTTTTTAAAATAAAATATTTATTTATTTATTTATTTGGCTGTGTCAGGTCTCAGTTGCGGCACAGGGGCTTCTCTCTAGTTGTGGTGCTCGGGCTCTAGAGCGCGCAGGCTCAGTAGTTGTGGAATGCATGGGCTTAGCTGTCCCACAGCACAGGGATCTTAGTTCCCCGACTAGGGATCGAACTCGCATCCCCTGCATTGGAAGGCAGATTCTGAACAACTGGACCACCAGGGAAGTCCCTCCACTTAATACCTTTATAAATATGTTCAACTTCCAAGAAGCATCTGTTAAGAGACGTCTACGTGGTAGACATTATTATGGGTACTGAGGATAAAATAATGAACCAACCAGATGTTCTGTAGTTTCAGAGCTATATTCAAACAGCAAACATTCTAATTCTGTATTCTTACAGAGCTAAATAAACAACAAATAAATACACAGTATGTCAAGTATAATACAATACTACCAGAAAAGAAAAATAGGAACTGTTAGAGATCACAGTCTCCATGTTAGCAGACATTCAGATTGTAGCCAATCTTAAATCATAAAACGGCATTGCCATAAACTCTTTGTACTTTGGCTTATTTCTTTTGGGAAAAATTCACGAAAGGGAACTTCCTGGGTTAAAAGGCATCAAGATTTAAAAAAGCACCATAGCGCTCTACAGAAAGGCTGACTTCCAAGCTTGCACTCTATGAGAACCTACTTCCCCACAGCCTCACCAATCCTCGGAATTACAGCATACGTCTTACATCTTTACCAGTATTAGTTTTGTTTTGTTGTTATGGTGACCGGTTATTTTCATTTACATTTTATTTGCCCAATACTCTATCTGGATAATTCATCATTCCCACTAATTTCTAAGAATTTAATATTTCAGTGCTATTCACTGTGTCATACACGTTGCAAAATAATTTGTCCTTTTCCTTTTAACTTTGTTAAACGCTGCTTAACGTTATTTTGTTTTTGTTTCCGCAGTCAAATCTAGTTTCTGCTGTGACACCTCAGTAAAATGGCCTTTCCTATCCTGAGACCTGTTCTACGTTATTTGCATACACACATAGGCACATGTATGCATATACCATCCCTCCCCATCTTGAAACTAGTATCATGCAAATTTAGTTACTGCAAACTAAAAATAATTAAAAATCTTTATTAATATATAGTAGGAATGGCTAATACTTTTAACTTCTTCAAATTCTTCAGCAATTTTTCCTAATTACCCTTTTCATCTAATTTACCAAATATTATGTTAAATTTATAGAACTTACTCAGGGAGAACGGACTTCCTGACAATGAGCTGGCTGCTGTCTTACAATAACACTCCCACCGGCTGACATCTTCCAGTAACACGCGCGCCCAAATATGTGGCTCTACATTTCATCACTTTTCTATCTGCTGAGACAATTCCCCACAGATATCTCAAGCTTTTTCAAGTTTTAAACATTTTTTCAAGGATGCTTGGAGAGCAAATAAACTTGCAAGATGAAGACAATATCTTCCTCCAAGATAGGAGGCAGGTTTGTTTCCTAACAAGTATGATAAAGATAGCCGGCAGGTTTGCCAGCAGCCCCCCAACACTGGGGGCTTTCCTTAAGCTCAGGTGCCTCAGCTGTGATATAGACCCACTGTGTCCTCAGCATCCACCTGGACCTACTCCACACCGTCCCCCAAGGGGTTCAGGGACAAGGGGGAACTGAGGCAAACATGAAGAGTATGGTGCCTACTATCCCATGAGTAACATCTTTTGTCTCTGACTCAGAAGTCTTGTGTCTTCTGTCAGTATCTATGAAACTGTGGCAGTCTGAACTGTTAGCTTACAAGTATGGTAAAATCTCAGACTCAAGAGTTCTTGATGCTATCCTTCAGTGAAAATCCATTGCACTGTTCTTACAGGTCCTACAAACTACATATGCACAAGTTCTTTATAATTTTTACTATTATAGTAAGATATGTGTCCAATTAAATTCTTTATAATATTTACACCTCATTTCTTTTTACATATTCCTTTTTATTTACTGCATTACACTGAGTAATGGTGGTGACAGTGGACACCTTGGTCTTGTTTTAACTTTACAGAAGTTCCCCTAGAGCAGGGCATCTCCAACTATCCGCAATGAAGAACTGGCTTTGAGTTTTTTCCCCTAATCCACTGGGAACAATATTTTTGTAAAATATACCAAAAATAAATTCCTGGAAATATGAAATAGAAAAACATAAAATACATGCCCAAGTTTTCTAATGATTAGATTCAACAAATACAAGTTTACTGTCAAAACATCATTAAGTATTTCTAAATTCTTACTCATCTCTGTATTTACCTCCTCACAAACTGTAACAAACACTTTGAGCAGCACTTTTTTAGTACAGTGTTCACTATTATTTTTAGATGATACCTCTTAGCATGTCTAGGAAGTATTTTTCTACTCCATTTCCTAAGTACCTTATTGGTAATAAGCACTTAATCCTGTCACATGTGTTTTTTAAAACCTCTATTAAGTTGATCACTGAGTAGATATTTCTTCTAGACTCATCAATGTGATATAGTAAAAAAGTCGGATTACAGAGTTCTGACTCAGATCTGCTAGAGGTGTCATAAGGTATGGTATGTGCAACAAATTACTTTTCTCAACTACGAAACATGCTGCATTCTCAAACCCATCTAACCACGTGAGTTTTTGATAAAGGACTGTGAATCTAGTTACTTTTTTCTTAATTAGACTTGGGATGGACTATTTATCTTTTACAAAGAACATCAAAAATTTTTACTTATCACTTTTATTGATACTTTTTTCCTTTCTAATTCAGCAATTTCTGATTTTGCCTTTATTAATTTCTTCCTGTTTTATCTGGTGTATCTTCCTGAATTGAAACTTATTAGCCCATTCATTTAAAAAACTATTCCTTGTATAAAAATAAAAGCATTCGATGATGTTCCTTTGAATAGAATATTCCTCTGGCACTCCAGAGTTTTGATAGAAAATGTTATCTAAACAGTCTGTAATTGTAATTTTATATTTTCACTTAGAACTAAGAATTCAAATTTCCAAGTGTTTGTAATTTTTTGGTCCCTTTGCCACTGTCTCCCATTACCATCTTGGTTTTGCCAATACAAACATTAGTATTTCTAATGCTAGACAGACTGACACACTGAATTGATGTTTCTTTGTCTTTGTTGTCTTTGCTGCTTCCTTCCTTAAAGTTTGCTCTGATATTAATATTGCTACTTCTACTTTATTTTGTACTTCATTTGCCTGGTACAGCTTTATTTATGTCTTTATTTTCAATCTTTTTGACTGAAAGATTTCTTTATACAGATAGCATAGGGCTTGAGGCAAAGTACAGCCTACTCCTGGGACACCATTAATAGCCAGGTCCCAGCAAAAAACCAGTGAGCAGCACTGGTGCCACAATGTTTACTTGTCTTTCCTCTTTCCACCACCTTGCCACTCCAGGGCCACAATTCCATTCTACCTCACTCTCTATCTACATCAACTTAAGAAAAAATTTCTTCAAGATTGAGGTTTTGTTAGTGGGACAACCCCCTACTTTCCAGTGATGGGGAGTATTATGGATTAAATGCCTGTGTCTCCCCAAAATTCATATATTGAAATCCTAAGCTCCAATGTGATAGTACCAGAAGTCAGGGCCTATGGGAGGTGATAAGGCCATGAGAGCGGAGCCCACCTGAAAGGGTACAGTGCCCTTACTAAAAAAAAAAAAAAAAAGCAAAGCAGAGAGCTCTTTCGAGCTCTTTCACCAGACATTGAATCGGACAGAACGTTTATCTTACCACTTCGCAGCTTAAGTAAGTGTGATAAGTAAGCCACTCAGTCTATGGTACTTTGTTATAGCAGCACTAAGACAGGAAGGATTTCCTTTTTTACATTTACTGATCTATTAAGATTAAGATGCAGAAAGGGGTATTAAAAGGCGTGTCATCGTGCATAAACTTGGCTCTGCCCTAAGGAAGGTTTAATGACATGAGAAAATGTTTATTATATTAAGATAAGCGAAAAAACAAGGTTATAAAATAGTATACGCAATTTGTATCCTATCATGTTAAAATACACATTTAAATATCTAAATAAAAATACAGATTTTAGCGACACTGGCAATACTATGGTTTATTTATGTTGTCTTTTTATGTTGTCTTTTTAATAATCTTTATGCTTTCTAAAATTTCTGCAATGAACATGTATTAAACACTGTAAAAAATGTTATTTTTTTAAATTCGAAAACTAAAAGTAAAACATGAACTACCAATAGATAAGCAAACAGACAATTCAAAGAAGGAAGTTAGAAATAATTAACATTTAGAACAAATGGTCTACTTATTAATAACGAAAGAAACACAAATTAAAACACTATCACTTTTTCTCTCTTAAATTAAATAATTTTAAAAAAGACTACCAAAACTACTAAATCTGTTGATATAGGTGGTACAGTGAAATGTACAATGGTTCAAGCATTCTGATAATCTTGCAATATTACATTAAGAATTCAACACAGTATTCGACGTAGACTCACCTACAGATTGATGTGACCAACCCCCCCGCCCAACACAGATGACAAAATAGGTTCATTATTTCAGAGGGCATACTGTTCCTATGAATAAATCAAACAAAATCCCCATCAAAAACCAAAAAGATTTTCATCTAACAGAAGGAAGCAAGGCCAGAAAAACTGTTCACTGTACATAATTTAAAAATTCAAGTTTAGGAAAAGATACAAGTTGTACAGGGAAGTTTCATAAATTCTCACTGCGGTCACTTTTTTGGGGAATGCCTGTTTGTTTAAAGTTGATCTATTGAGGTGAACGGTTTTGTTCAAGATGAAGAAATATAAGCTCAATGTCAAGTGATATCAAAAAATTACTTATGGTTTAGTCTAAGTAGAAGTTAAGGATTGATGCATTCATTACAAAAAAGATTCAAGTACCAATACCTGATAGAATGCAAAGCTTACAGAGTAGTATGAACTGAACAAAGGATGAGATAACTATGGTATGGAATACTTAAGGGTATAGGACCATACCCTACTAAGTGAGGGAATGACAGAACACAAAATTAAGGAGCAGTCAGAGAGACAGGAAGAAAATCACGAAGATGGGGAAATAGAGGAGACAAAGGAAGAGTGTGTTGAGATGGAGGATGTGAAAAACAAAGCTGAACACCGATTAGGTAAAAAAAGGGAGGGGTGGGGGAGTATTCAGTTTACATTAAGAACATCTTTTTTTGGTATGGCAGAAAATACCACACGCAAAAACAAAGATATAAAGGACAAACTGGAAAAAAAATATTTGTAACATATCACAGATAAAGGATTACTATTGCTAATATGCAAATAACTTAAAAAATAACAGAAAAATGAGTAAAATATATGAACAAGTTCATTGAAAAAGAAATGCAAATGGCCCTTAAATGCCAAAAGATCTTCAACTTCACTCAAAATAAAAGGAAGGCAAATTAAAGGTATACTGAGATATCTACCACAGACTGACAAAAATAGAGCAGTGGTGAGGTGGTAGACTGAGGTTTCCCTACCCTGACACTACTGACATTTTGGACAGTTAATTCTTTGTTGTGGGGGACTGTCCCTGGCCTCTACCCACTAGATGTCAGTAGCAGCCCACCCCTGCCCCCTTGGTCAAAAATGTTATCTATATATTGCCACTGACACCTCACCCCGGTGGGGGGCAGCTGCCCCTATTGAGAACCACTGGAAATGACTGAAATGGTGAAAATTGCAAAATAATACAATTCCTATCCTATGGAGAGAGAAAACTGTAATAGCTTGCAAAATCACATGGGCATGTATCTTTTGACCCAGCAATCCCATTTCAAGGAATCTGTCCCACAGACAGATTAGCAAAAATACAAAAATTCATATGCATACATATGCATAATATAATATATAGGCTATTCATGTCAGCATTGTAAGTAACAGTAAAAAGATAGTACAAAACTCTATCAATAGAGGCTAGTTGAATAAACTATGGTACTATGGAAGTGAAAAACAGGTAGGTAAAGAAAAAGAGAAGTGTACACAATAAGATAGTGTTAATTTAAGAAAGAGTTGGGATAAGGGATAGTAATACATATACAGTTTTTTCTTTTTTTGCTTATAGTTAGAAAAAGGTTGACCCAAAACTATATAACAAAAACAAAAAACTGGAAGACAGGAAAAAGGATGGAGGAGGCAGGAACAGAAGCCAGACTTTTCTAAATATGCTTCTTTTGTTAATTTAACATCAAAACTACGTAACTATTTAATTCAGTTCTCCAATTTTAAAAAGGTGATCCCTAAAAATCAAAAGCAAAATGAAACAGATGAACCTGAGTATAGAGCGGAGAGTATGATCACGAACAGGAATTATTTCAAACTTTAAAGTGCAGTAATTTGTATGTCTATAGTAGGATACACCCTAAATATGAAAAGAATTGCAAAAAATGTTAAACTTTTCAGTAATCGTATTATTGGTGGCAGCAGTGGAATTTACAGTGGAGACTGTTGTACATGTATATTGAATAAAGCAACAGAGTAATTATGTTGGGGCACTGCAAGGAACCATGGTTTTTGGATTGGGGGAAAATGGACATACAGATCTACACTGGACTTAAGCAAAAGCCCTGCAATTCTGAATTTAAACTGGAAGCATCAGGTTGAACTCAAAATATATCTTGTCTTGGAAAAATTTTTCCCAAGCTGTGTACACTGAAAAAGCTAAAACAATGACCAATTTAGTAGTAACTTCTGGCACTCAGTTTGTGGCCTCTAAAAATCAACCCCCAGTGAAAAGAACCAGGGATCTTAAGAAATGGCTGATTCCAGATCTGAGATAGGAAAATTCAAGTTGAGCCAAACATATGGTATGCCACAAAGCATGAAAGTGATCAAAGACTAAGGTTAAATGAACTTAGAAATCAATGTGAAGAGGGTCCTACTGGTCCAAAATGGGACAACTTAAAATAAACATCAACAATAAAAATAATGGATTAAAATGTTATATATTTGAATCAATGAGTTCGTAATAATTGTGGGAAAAAACCTAGCTGGTAACCTTTGGAAGATGCTAGGGACAAACATTTCTTTTAATTGTTTTTTTTTTTTTTTTTTTTTTTGCGGTACGCCGGCCTCTCACTGTTGTGGCCTCTCCCGTTGCGGAGCACAGGCTCCGGACGCGCAGACCCAGCGGCCATGGCTCACGGGCCCAGCCGCTCCGCGGCATGTGGGATCTTCCTGGACTGGGGCACGAACCCGTGTCTCCTGCATCGGCAGACGGACTCTAAACCACTGCACCACCAGGGAAGCCCTCTTTTAATTGTTAAAGGGAAAGAATCAAAACATTTATCTTGCTTTTCCTGTATAAATTATATCTCAGAGTGACTAAATTATTGATAAGGAGAGGTTCTGTTTTTATTTTTTTAAGGCGGTTTCTTGTTATAAAAGTATTCCAGCCAGAAATCAAAGGAATGTGCTAATGAAATAAATCTACACGGTGATATCAATGGCTGCTAACATCACATCATGCACCTCCTCCTGATGAAGTACAGACCATCACCTTTGGAAATTTCTTGCTCCTGCCCCTCTACCCCAAACAAATCTGAATCTGATCAAGTCTCTAATCTAACCACTAAATATGGGAAATAGAGGAACAGAGAAACATGTTTTATGATACCAGAGGGATATAGCTGCAAAATCTAAACTGTGGGAAACTAAAGAATAAATAACATGCTTTCTTCAACAACAAATTCCAAAGAAAAATTAGAGACAAAGGAAGAGGGAGAGAAAATCTAATGATTAAAAGACTAGATATCAATCAATTGTAGTATATGGACATCATTTGGAGCATGATTTAAATAACCTATTAAAAATGGATTTATGAAACAATCAGGAAAATCTGAATACTGAGGGTATTTGGGAATATTAAGAAACTATTCTTCAATTTTTTTTTTTTTTAGGTTTGATAATGGAATTGCTATGTTTTTTAAAGGATTATCTTTTAGGGATACAAACTGAAACAGTAACAGATGAATCACAGGATGTTTGGGATTTGCTACAAAATAATCCAGAAGGAAGAATATAGATAGAAATTATAGAGATGAATCATGATTGGCCATGCTGAAAAGGGTTGCAACTGGATTATGGGAACACAGGGGTTCATATCATACCTATACTTGCTTTGATACACTTTTGACATTTTCCACAATAAAAAATTTAAGTAGGGCTTCCCTGGTGGTGCAGTGGTTGAGAGCCCGCCTGACGATGCAGGGGACACAGGTTCTTGCCCCGGTCCGGGAAGATCCCACATGCCGCGGAGTGGCTAGGCCCGTGAGCCATGGCCGCTGAGCCTGCGCGCCCGGAGCCTGTGCTCTGCAACGGGAGAGGCCACAACAGTGAGAGGCCCGCATACCACAAAAAATAAAAAAAATAGAAATAAAAAAAATTTAAGTATCCTTTGCATTTAGAAACAGGTCATTTTTGGCAAGTGCATTCTGTTGAGTGAAAACGCAAGTGAAGTGACACAAACAGGGTTTGGCAGGGATGGGGAGGTGAAATAAAGATGGTATCTAAAAGTAAAGACTGCCTTGTGATATAATATTTTTCCAAATTCATCCATTCATTCATCTAACCAAAAAATATTAAATGCCTGCTATATGGGCCAGGAACTATTCTAGATGCTAGAGACACAGCAATGAACTAAAAACAGACAAAAAAAATCCTCTGCTCTCATGAATTTAATTCTAATATGAGGATCTAGGGGGAAAAACTAGGTTAGAAGCGGGTTTTTCAATCTTAGTATAACTGACATTTTGGGCTGGATAATTCTTTGTTGTAGGATGCTGTCCTGTGCATTGTAGGATATTTGGCAGCACCCCTGGCCTCCACCTACTAGATGTCAGTGTCACCACCACTCCCTTCCAGTTGTAACAACAAAAATGTCTCCACAAATTGCCAAACATCCCTGTGGGACAAGATGACTTCCAGTTGAGAAGCAGCAGGCTAGAAGTTAGTAAGTGCTATGAAGAAAAATGCAACAGTAAAAGGAAATAAGAAGTACCAGTGTAACAGCAGATTTGCAATTTTAAACAGGATGGCTGAGGAAGAGCACTACAGGCAGAAAGAATAGTTAAGTACAAAAGTCTTGAGGTGGAAAAGATGCCAGCATATTTGAGGAACTGCAAGAAGGCCAGTGTAGCTGGAAGAAGTGAGGGAGAAAGCAGAAAATGCATATTCAGAGCATTTAATGGGAAAAATCTGAATGTGCTAAAATGCTAACAAGAAAAAACCGAAAGTAGGATATTGTTTATGGTATGACCAAGTAAGCTCCTACTAGACTGACTCCTGCAGATAACATGAGCTCTAGGAAAATAAAAACAAGAACTAAAACACCCCTAAAAGCCCCTCGACTATACACAGGCACTAAAAAGTAAACAAAAGCTGGCAGATTCTGGAAGGAACTTGAAATGAGAAAGCAAGAAATAGCAAGGGTATAATTCCTGTTTATTATGCCTTTTAGCTCTAGGGAAGACCATGTGAGGCAGCTAAAACTCAACAGAAAACCCAGTCTTCCTGGCCTGACATATCAGAGGATAAGAATTTGGGGAAACCAAAGCTGCTATACAGTGCGAAAGGAATCCTGGAAAGGAAAGGAGCAATCTCAAATTCTGTGTATAAACTCTCCCCAAATCTCTGGCTAACCCCTGAACTACATATATACAGGAAAGACTCCAAGCCTCCTAGCGTAGGATCAGAAAACTGAAGTGAGATTTGAGCTATCACTCAAAAGACAGTGTTTGCAGTTTGAGTCCAACTAAATTAATTGCTTAACAACACAATAACAAAATAAATACTCTTTGGAGGAATAACATTATTTAGAGTCTCCACAGCATAGTTTTCACAATGCCCAGGATATAATCCAAAATTACTTGACATACAAAGAGGAGAAATCTCAAGAGAAAGCACAATCAACAGAGCCCAAGCTGAGATGGCCCGATGTTAGAATTAGCAGTCAAGGATTTTAAAGCAGCTATTATAACTATGGTCAGTGACATAAAGGAAATTCACAGTCATATTATGAACATATGCTTATAATAAATGAAAAGGTAAGAAATGCTATCAGAAAAATGAAATCTGTTAAAAAAAAGTGATAATTCTAGAAATAAAAAAAATCTGAAAAAAAAATCACTGATGGACTTAACAGCAAAATGGAACTGAGAAAGCAATCAGTGAACCTGAATACACTGATTATCTTCAACATATACTGAACATACATATATATATGAAATCATCTAATCTGAAGAGTAGAGAGAGGAGAAAAAGAAGAGAGCCTCCAGGACCTTTGGGATAATATCGGAAAGTTTAACATACACGTAACATAAGAGTCCCAGAAAAAGAAGACCAAAAAATGAGGCAGAAAAAAAAATTTTTTTAATAATAGCCCAAAGCTTCCCAAATTGGGTGAAAGACATAAATTTACAGATTCAAGAATTTCAGTAAACCCCAAGCAGGATAAGTACAAAGAAAACCATGCATAGTTATATCACAGTGAAACTGCTAGAAACCAAAGATAAAAAAATGAAAGCAACCAAAGAAAACATTACATATAGGCGGAAATGATTTGATTACTGCTGACTTCTCATCAGACAACAGAACATTATCTTTAAAGTGCTGAAAGAAAAAACTGGCACCTCAGAATTGTATATCCAGCGAAAATATTCAAGAAAGAAGGTAAAATAAAAATAGTTTTCCATAAAAGAATTAAAAAGAATTTGCCACAGGCAGACCTACACTACAAGAGGGAGGAAGAGGCTAAAAGAAACAGAATAGGTCATAACAGATGGAGCAAAGGCCAATAGCTTCAAACATTTGAAAGATATTTGCAACATTCTTTTCATAGCCAGAAAGAGTCTTCAAGGTCATCTTGTCCAACCCCTTCATTTTATAGACGGCTCAACCAATCTAATTAAAAATCCTGTAATTATCTAGTGGTACAGTAGACTAGAAAGTAAGACTCAATTTCTGGGTAAAAGCAATGGAAGGAAAAAAACCATGTATTTTTACCTTTATAAGCAAGTCAGAATACAAAAACTCAGTGAAAAGTGTTAAAATTGATAGATTATTCCTAAAGGTTTTATAAAAACTGGGTACTACCTAAGGCATCTACTTAAATCATAATGTGAATCTTTTTATAATATCAACACCACCTGAATTTTTGTGAAAATTCAAGTTTTCATTTTTTAATTAACTGACAAACTTTATTTCTTAAAAACATTACTGGAAAGGGGTTTTTGCTGCATACTTCCAATATAATTAAAATGATCATGGTATCAAAAACACCAGAATGATATTCCATTGCACCAAATACTATTTTGTCTCTACTATCTAAGGGAATGTCAATGGGAGGAAATGTATCTTAAAATGTTACTGACTTTGGGACTTCCCTGGTGGTCCAGTGGTTAAGACTCCAAAATCCCAATGCAGGGGGGGCCCGGGTTCGATCCCTGGTCAGGGAACTAGATCCCACATGCCCAACTAAGGATCCTGCATGTTGCAACTAAAGATCCCACGTGCTGCAACTAAGACCCGCACAGCCAATTAATAAATATTTTTTAAAAGTTACTGATTTTTTTTTTTTAAAGTTACTGATTTTTATATTCTGTTTGAAATGTTATCTTTGTAAGTACACAGAATACAACAGGCTCTGAAAAATCAGTTTTGAATGAATGAAATATATAAAACCTTAAGACATACAGATTAAAGGGATCTCCCAAGCCCACAAGTCAGGTACATAATGAGAATAAAATCCCAATCTTCAGGAAATCATCCTAGTTCTCCGAGAAAACAAAATGCCAAGGTTCACTCTGGAACACATTAAAATACTATTTGAAAACAACACTGAAAAATTATCACCCTGGGCCTCCATACATACTGGATTAGCATAACCTTATAACATATGTCTAAGTGCTTGGCCATACTTACCCCAATAGCTGGGACTTCTTCACTCTTTACTTCATTTATTCGAACCAAATAGTTAACAAAGTCTCTGGCAGCATTGCTCTGTGCATCCTTTTTATTGGTGGAATTACCCATGCCAGTGTAATTATATCCTTCCACTCGAACCTTTAACAGTCAAGAAAAAAATACCTTGAGAGACTGACCTGCGTAATTCTGGTATTTAAAAAATTCATAATTCACTAGTCCATTAAGAGACTACAGTTAACTGTTGGAAATATACTCTATAAACACACTGAAAATAACACACAAGAGAATTCACCAGTTGTCTTATTTAAAAAAGCTTAATTCGTGTTGTCTAGTAATAAACTAATCCAAAAACAAGAATGTTAACTTATGTGGTTCAGATATTCTCTTCTCACGTAACAGAATGTTCCAGTCTATGGCCATTACCACCCCGAATGCGCCCAATCTCGTCTCATGTAACAGAAATGTTCCACATTAAAATCTGACTTTATAAGACCCAAGAACAAGCTCTCTATTTGTATTTATTTTAAAGTACTCTGACTTGAAGCAATCAAGAATTGATCTACTTTCCATGGAAGCAACCTAAATGCCCACTGACAGACGAATGGATAAAGTTGTGGTACATATATACAATGGAATATTACTCAGCCATAAAAAGGAATGAAACTGGGTCATTTGTAGAGACGTGGATGGATCTAGAGACTGTGATACAGAGTGAAGTAAGTCAGAAAGAGAAAAACAAATATCGCATATTAACACATACATGCAGAACCTAGAAAAAGGGTACAGATGAACTGGTTTGCCAGGCAGAAACAGAGACACAGATGTAGAGAACAAACGTATGGACACCAAGGGGGGAAAGTGGGGAGGGGCGTGGTGGCGGTGGGATGAATTGGGAGATTGGGATTGACGTGTATACACTGATGTGTATAAAATGGATAACTAATAAGAACCTGCTGTATAAAAAAATAAAATTAAATTTAAAAAAAAAAGAATTGATATACTTTCTACTGGAACTAGTAAAACTACAAACCGTTGGTCCAACTTTTCTAATCTGCACTACTGGTACTGTGGAAGCTGTGGAAGATTCACGTTCTAATTAGAATAATTTACCTATCAGATTGTTTTAAAAGTAATGCTCAGGGAATTCTCTGGAGGTCCAGTGGTTAGACTCTGCACTATCACTGCCAGGGGGCCCAGGTTTAATCCCTGCTTGGGGAACTAAGATCCCACAAACTGTGTGGTGCAGCCACAAAAAAACCCAAAAAAACAGTTATGCTCACTTGAAAATGATTCACAATGAAGGAGACATAACAAGCAAGTCACAGTAAAGAAGATTCCCCAACGTACAACACATTAACATTTTCAAACAGAAAACATTGTTCTTTTAATAATAAAATAAGCCTCAAAAGTCACATAAATGTAAACTGTATTTTTTTAGTACCTCACACATGAATTTCTGCCTGTTTTTGTTCCCCACTGCTCTAATTTCATAGGTTGGAGTCATCTTCCTTTTGCCACACCAGGCATACAGAAAATTTTTAACATCACCCATGATTCAAGTGTCTTCTTCAGACCTAAGAAACAAGTTAGTTAAAAACAGCATTATTTATAAGAACAAACACTGGAAATTACCAACCTGGAATTTACTGAAAAACTAGGCTAAGTACAGGATATTCTATCACGCTGCTATTAACACTGCCTATGAAGAAATTTTAATGACATAACTGGAAAGTCTACGACATGTTATAAGAAAAAGCAGGATACTAAAGTATGATCTAAACTACACAAAAAGTATGCATAGGTAAATCAAGACTGGAAAAGACATATCCCCCCAAGCGTTATCTTCAGGTAACTACAAGTGGTTTTTACAAGACATTTTATGGAACGTCCTACTTTTTACAAAAGGCACTTTATGTGTTTTAACTAATTTAATCCTTACAACAATGGTAGATAACATTATACACAGTAGATCCTACTATATCATCTTTTTACAGAGGAAGAAAATAGGGCATAGAAAGTTTTAGTAACTTTTCTAAGTTATCCACTGTGGAGGTCTAAATTCAAACCCAAACTACTATATTAAGAAATGGTCATCAATCATTTTATATATAAATCCAATAGTTTATCCTCATTTGGATTATGCCTCGTAACAGACTGCCCTCAAAGTTGCAGGCAATATATTATGTTAGTAAGTCCAAATACAGCACTTAAACTGGAAACAGTAATCAATGAACTTAAATATCCTGTGCCAAATCTCTCCTTTAGGCCTTGTTATTCATTAAAATTTGAGAATATTATGTCTTTTTGAAGTGCAACATACCATACCTGTTGGCATTCTCCCTCTACTCCAGGTTATAAGATAGCAAAAGAGATGGAGCCTGAGTCTGAGTTACAAGCAAGGTATCTGAGAGTAAATTAAGAACCAGAGAAAATATGCTACGAATTTAGTTTGCTGTGATGTGAGAAGAAACCCCACTGCTAGAGCATTGTCTCTGTCTTCTGTTAATGTTTAGTGCATTTTGTTAGCACCTAAGCCTTGTGTCATCCAACCTCACCCTAGTATAAAAAATTTATTCTGTAGTCATAGGTTAACCCTGGGGACATTCTATTAATGAAAAGCTGTGGAACGCTGATGATGTCTATCTACAAATTCCAACCATTAATAATTAAAAAACAAGCCCTCAGCGTGAATGAGTAGCATGAAATATGAAGGACTACACTATCAAATTCCTTCCTCCCTCGGTAGTCTCTTCTAACTCCATAATATTAAATATCAACTATATGCTAATGATGCCCAAATATATATTGAAAGTTCAGTCTTTTCTCTTTAAGCTCCAAAATGAAGCTCATCCAACTGCAGCACTAACGGACCCATCTGAATGCTAACTTGGGATCTCAAACAGAATTTTAAATTTCCTCCCAAACCTGTTCCTCTTCCCGCCAATCCCAGTGTTCCCAGCTCCCTAAATGGCACCTCCATCCACCAAGTTACTCACGTAACCATTTGGGAATTTCCCAGTCCCTCAAGATCCTCCATAGCTATCCCTTGTAGAGCCCTTATTATGTGCCAGTCGGTATCCTTAAAGGAGCATCTATGTGAACTATTTTACTTAACCCTTACAACACTGTATAGATACATTACTATTATTCCCTTTTTACAGGTGAGTAAACTGAGCCAAAGAATAACCTGCCCCGGGAAACAGAGCTAACTGGGGGACCCAGAATTCCAAGCCAGGTAGTCCTGATCTACTACTGATTTACTGCGCACTTCTGCCTCCAAAACATGTCTCCAATCCATTCGCTTCTCTCCCTTCTCCCTGCTACCACTACTGCCCACATGGAGTACGGCAAGAACGTCCTAAATAATTCCCATTTCCACTCTAGCTACCCCTAAATCCATTCTTCTCTTAAATTCTCACCACACCCCAGTCACATGGCCTTCTTTCAGTTTCTTTCCAATCCCTGCCAGTAAACACTAACTAATCCCTTCTGCCTCTGCAGTTCTGCTCTTCCTCCGCGTCTTCATAGCTGACGCATTCTCCGTCCGATGGCCGAGATATCGGCTCAGAAGTCTACCTCTTCCGAAAAGCCTGCCCTTGCCACCCTATCTAAAGTAGCTCCCTCCCTTTACACTAATTCCTCATGATCTTTTTACCGAAACCTGCAGACATTTGTTTCCCTACTGCCACCCCCGCGCCACGACCGCAACCTCTGGGAGGGAAGGGCAAGGACTGTGCCTAACCTGTTTACTCTGTCCACAGCACCCGCAGGACAGCACCCAGTATCTGTGGCATGGGCCCTAGGCGTGGATGGCGCCTCGACGGGCTCACCCTCAGACGATTCACCCCCTTTCACTCTGTGGCGACAGCGCCACTGCCGCGAGCAAGGAGGAGGAGGAAGTGGGGTCTGATTGCTCCGGAGCCGGGACCGTGACCAGCTGCGCGGAGAACCGGGGGCCACCTCGCGGCCCCGAACAGCGCAAGCGCGGCGCGGCCAGCAGCACGCAACGCGCAATCCGGGAACCCGGCGGGGCGGCTCCCCTCCCCCTCCCCGCCCCCGCCGCCCGCGCCTGGCAACAAAGCCAGGCGGCACAGCCGCGGGGCCCAACGGGTGACAGGGACGTCTTTCCCTTACCGGCGTCCGCTTCCTGGTACCCGAGAGCACAGCCCTCTTAGGACCGTCCGTGGCTTCGGCCTTAGCGACGGACACACAGCGAACGCAAACCCACACGCACGGAGTCAGAGGCAGCAGCGGCGGCGAAATGGCTCCGATCGCGGCGCCAAGGAGGGCGGGGTCACTACGCTAAGCATGCGCAGAAAGCGAGCTTGGGACAAAGGGCGCCCAGAGGGAGGGGCGGGGCTGCAGCTACCAAGCGGTTGGTAGAGTCTCGTCGGCTGGGCGATCCGCTGCGCCTGGCTCCGGGCGCCCCAGCCCTGCTTCTTCCTGTAGTGCAATACCTACTTTTGAAAGTTTTTTGCGAGTTGGGGACCTGTAGCATTTTAATGCAGCAAAATGTTTTGCAGCTTCTGTCATAGGGACCTGTGGTAGATGAGGTGCCCTTCGAAGACAGAACTGGAAATCTCAGGTGCTAACTTTATAGGGTTGTTGAGGCAATTGAACAGGGTGACATGTGAAGGGAGCTTATCATGTGTATGTGGCACACAATAGGTGTTCAGTAGGTGGTGGTGGAGTGAGTCAGATACTCTAACGTGAACGTCTCCTGAAAGACATAAGCTCAGTGAAGGCAGGAACCCTGCCTGGCTAGCTCGCAGCAGTGCTTGGTACATCCAGTGCTCAGTAAAAACTAGTTTAATGAATAGACAAAAACTGCAAGGTTGTTTTTGCTCACATTGGATAGCCTCTTGTCTTCAGAGTCTTTGGAATAAATTGGATTCTTAACGATTGTAGTAGTCACTTAAGTTTTTGAACTCTAGTGCTTCCCACGGAGGCAACAATACAAAATATTTCACCTGGGGTTGTTCCACAGAATCCAGGCTAATCAATTATCAGGCCCCATCATACCTCTCATCCTCATATTTCACCTCTTTCAGTACGTTTTTTCCCAACTCTTCTAGCTTACTGTGAGTAATCCCTTTAAAACTCTGTTGCTCCCATGATCAGAATAACACAGCATTCTCGAGCATTACTCATTCTTTTATTTTCTCCATGTGTTTGCGCTCTTCAAATAGGAACAAAATCATTCGGGGAAACACGTTAATCTTTTGTTTCTTTGTCCCCTTCCAGGGTGCTTAAAGCAGCAGGGTTTTTTTTTATGATAAGTGAAACCCAACTAGCATAAGTGAATTGCCAGTGTTTTGTAGCAGATAATGAACACAGCATTTTTATTACCAACTTTTTGAATTCATTGTCTGATAGACTGATTATATGTTTCATTATTTTTTCTGGGGTTTTCTGCTGCTTTTTCAATTGAGAGTGTAAGGTCGGATCTTAACAAACGGCACCGCGAAACAGAGGAAAGCTTCAAGTGACCTTTATTAGGGAGCGCTCCCGGGCGAGGTTCACTGGTCCAAGAGAAAGGGGCCAGAGAAGTCGCACCCGGGCGAGGGTTGGGCAAGATTCTATAGGGGAAGAAGGGAAAGGGCTGTGGTGAATCTGGGAGGGCGCAGGGTATTCCTTATTTGGTGGTCTTTTCGGGTATCCTGGGGGACCGTTGGTCCCGCCCCTCGAAAGGCGGTAAGGCTGGGCCGGGTTCAAAGTCCCCAGGTCAGTTTCTGGAACTGGGTGGTCCGGAGAATTCGGTCTGATGCAACCTGTGAATCTGATTGTGTTCCCCTGCCTCGGGCCAGTTGGCCTTACAGAGAGTAGTTCCTCCATCTTTTCATTTTACTTAACTTTCTCTGTCTTTATGAATTTAGGTGAAAACAGTTAACTGTTGTAGTCTTGAATAGGTGTTTTTATGTGGGAGCATCCCTATGTAGACTGTTTGCCCAGTGTCTCTGGTGTGAGGACTGGATTTCATGCGGACACCAGCCACATCTTTTCTCAGGGTGTGCTGGCCACTATCACCTTGATAAGGGGTGTGACTGGTGCTGTAGGAGCTAGAGCCTGTGCACGGTGTGAGGTGGGACTTCCTCTCTGTTCAGTGGCTGTAACCACACTGTCAGGGGTGGGCTCTGCTCCGAGTTGCTGGAGCGAGAGCCCTGAGGGTTGGAGTCAGGCTGGCTTTGTTCTCTTTAAGTGTATGTTTTTACTCCTCCCCGCACTGAAGCCTTTGCCTCAAAGGAGGGGAGTGGTGAAGTAAATGGGGCTCGTGTGCTTACAGATGTTCAATGTGCTGCCTTTGTAGGCATTTACAGCTCTGCTCAGAAGCAGCCCAAAGTCATGTCTTTTCCCCAGTTGTGGCCATCCCACATCTAATGCAAAGTTACGGTATGGAGTGGTTGGGGCCAGCGCATTCACCAGGCTGGGACTGAGGGTCATAGTGGTTTAAGTGGCTGGGCTGCCATGAGAAGTCTGGACTGCTTCTGTGGTTCTGTTTGAGTGAGTGCCAACAATGGCCACTGCTGCCCCTCCTGGACCACACCCCAGACCCCTGGGTTACCTAGGCATCCCTAGATCAAGTCTTTTCCCAGGTCCTGGCTGCCCTAGGTCCATTGCCAAGCTGTGGTGTGGAATAAGTGGGGCCAGGGTGTTTGTTCTCTTAGCTCAGACTGGGGAGCATAGCAAGGAGGCAGCCGCTAGGGCAGACCTCTCTCCACCGTGTCTGATGGCAAACCAGCACCTGCGCACTCTTCTCAAGTGGAGTCTAGGCTCCTCCAGCCTTTTTATCTGTCCCAGTGGTCCTCCAAGCAGCCAAAGGGGCTTATCCTTCTGCGTAGGACCCCAGGACTTGAATGCCCAGTGTGTGGCTCGACCTGATCACTCCTCAGGGCTAGTGTCCACCTGTGCGATATCCCTTTTCCTTAGTCCCCTCCCAAAGTCACAGGTCTCCACCCGATGCCTTTCTTCCCAACCTACTGTAACAGGGAAGACCCAACCCTGACTCCATGTTGGATCTGTTTCTTTACTTTATTTATGATTATTACTATTTTATTTTTTGCAGTACGCGGGCCTCTCACTGTCGTGGCCTCTCCCGTTGCGGAGCACAGGCTCCGGACGCGCAGGCTCAGCGGCCATGGCTCACGGCCCAGCCGCTCCGCAGCATGTGGGATCCTCCCGGACTGGGCTCGAACCCGTGTCCCCTGCCTCAGCAGGCTGAGCCACCAGGGAAGCCCTGCTTCTTTACTTTAACGTTTGCTTTTTGTTGCTAATTGTTCACTAAAAGGATACTGTCTACACAATGGCCTGCCCCAGGGAACCCTGCCCCTCTGCCTGAATGTTAAACCAAAGTGCCTTTGTTCAGGGAAACATCCCAACCCTGTCCACCTGGGAATCGCTGCTAGAAAGAAGAAATTAACACATCCCCTCCCCTAGGCTGGGCATTCCAAGGGATATTTGCAGAACTTGTGGCCTTTTTACTTTACTTCCTCACCTCCTCCCCCTCTCTGTTCTATAAAAGAAACTGGCATCCAGACCCCGATAAGATGGTTTTTTGAGACACTAGTCTGCCATCTTCTTGGTCTGCCGACTTTATGTACCTTGCCTCAGCACCTCGCTCCCGATTTATTGCCGTGTCGTGCGACAAGCAGAGCGAGCTTGGACTCGGTAACACTACCTGATTACACGGGAATCTTTCTTGCAGCCTTAGTTGCACAGGAGTTCTTCTGCCAGTTTCCGGTTAGTTTTCTGTGAGACTTTTTCCACACATAGATGTGTTTTTGATGTATTTATAGGGAGAGGTAAGCTCCACATCCTCTTACTCTGCCATCTTGATCCTCATCCCATGGTGGGAGTATCTACCCATAGAAATAGGCAAATGCTACAAGTCTGGGCCCTTTCCCCTGCATCCTCTGCCAGAGCATTATTAACCATTTACCAGCTCACCACTGGCCTTGGTCTGGGCAGATCCTTCAGCTGCCCTGGGTTTAGTCTTCCCTTCCCTTGAGCCAGGGGTGGGGTGGATGCTAGTCTTCCAGCTCCAGCCTCCTGCCCTGCAGCTTGGGAAGTCAATGGTGAGTTGTGCTGCTTCTGAGCTGCCCTATAGTCTGTGTCCCGAGCAACAAGGTGGTTGGGAATGGAACCTACATAGTACCCAACTGCTGAGGTTCCAGGGCTTTCCACGCTTCAAAGAGGACTTCAACGGTGGCTGGGAGACCCTGGTCCTTTGGGGCTGGTGACATTTGCCAGCTGCCCATTTTCCTCTGAACTTTGCTTTCTCCTCTAAGGATAAGACTCCTGAAGCAAATCTTCTCTGAGCATCACCACCCCTCACATTTGAGGACTTTGGAGTTCTTCCGAGCACAGCTCTGCTCTCTTGTCTCCGATCAGTCCATCTCAGACTCCTATGCAACTTCCTCTGTAAGCACACCAAATGCCAATCATGCCCAGTTGCTGTTCTTAGCACTCTATATATGCTCTGCCTGGACAATCTTATTCTTCCCATGGTTTCAACTACTATCTATGTGTTGATACCCTCTAAACCTCTATCTCCTATCCAAACCTTTTGAACTTCAGATCAATATACATAAATGCTTGGTGGGCCTCTCTACATGATGTCCCACAGGCTTTGATTCCTGGGTGTCAATTCTGATTCTTTTATTATTGTGGTAGGCAACCTTCAACATGGCCAACAATGATCCTCTCCTCCTGGAATTCATTCCCTGTGTAGTCCCATCCTACATTGTCCTAGGGTTGTCCTTTTTGACTAATAGCATACAGAAGGGGATGGTAGGCTACTTCTGAGATTGCTTTAAAAGACTGTGGCTTCTATTTTGAGCTCTGGCTCACTTGTGTGCCATCTCTCTCTCTCTCGTGGATCTCTCTCTCAGATCTCCCTTTCTGGGCGAAGAAAGCTGCCATAATGTTGTGAGAAACTGAAGCCTCTGGCCAAGAGCCAGCAAGGAACAGAGGCCTGCCCACAACTACAGGTAAGTGAATCTAGAAGCAGGTTCTCCAGCTCCAATTGAACCTTGAGATGAGTAAAGCTCTAGCCGATAGCTTGACTGCAACCTTCTGACAACCTCTGTGCCACAACCACCCAGTTAAGCTGCTCCTCGTTCCCAACCCTCAGAAATTGTGTGAATTCATAAATGTTTCCAGGTTTAAGCTGCTAAGTTTAGGGGTGATTTGTTACATGAAATAAAGAACAAATGCAAGTACAATCGTCCCTCAGTATCCACAGTGGATTGGTCCCAGGACCCTTGCAGATACCAAAATACACAGATGCTCAAGTTCCTTGAGCATATAACCTATAGTGTCTGCATATAACCTATAGGATATCCTCCCGTATACTTTAAATCATCTCTAGATTTCTTATAATACCTACAATGTAAATGTTATGTAAATAGTTACCAGTATGAGGCATATTCAAGTTTTGCTTTTTGGAACCTTTTGGAATTTTTTTTTTTTTTTTTTTTTTTTAATATTTCCCTTCTGTAGTTGGTTGAATCCTTGGATGTGGAACCCGCGCATACAGAGGGCCAACTGTATCTTCCATATCTAGGTTCTGTTGATTCTTCCTAAATATTTTTCGTTCCATTCCCTCCCCTCCATCCCTGCTGCCACTTCCTTAGTGGCTCCACCATTGGTTACCTATCACAATAGGCCACCTAACAGTTTACCTGTTCCCAGTCTGTCTTCCAATCTACTCATCACACTGCTTCAAGAGTGTCATTTTTAAAACAAAAAGTCATGTCACATACCTTCCTATCCCATACACACATAAATACTTCAAATCTTTCAATGATGATGACTTTTTTCATCTATGCCTCTTTGACCTGCTTGTTCCTCTGAAATCACTTAGCAAAAGTCATTCTCTCATTTTGTTTGTTCCAAATAGTGATACATGGATCATTCAAGAACCCACAGATATTTTCCATTCCCCATCCTCTGCTGTTAGAAGCACAGTCAGAAATTCCCAACCTACGAAAAAATCTGAGGGTGGCACTATGATCTGGACTCCAGTAATAATAAATGCAAATTTCAATTCTTGGGTTTCATATCATTTTCGACTTTATTTTGGCACCTATTGAGTTAAAAGGTTTAGCAGCAATGTAATGCTTCTCTCTGTTGTATAAAGAACATACACCGAATGCCTTGGATAGCTATAAAAACTAACAATAACTAACACTTCACTGTGCCTAAGATGTGCCAGACACTATTCTGAGACCTTCTTCATATGTGTAATCCTCATAATAACCCCAGAAGATAGATATTATAATTCTCATGCTATCAATGAGATAAATGAATGGCTGAGAAGTTAAATAACATGTTGTAGGGACTTCCCTGGTGGCGCAATGGTTAAGAATCCACCTGCCAATGCAGGGAACACGGGTTCGTGCCCTGGTCCAGGAAGATCCCACATGCTGCGGAGCAACTAAGCCTGTGAGCCACGACTACTAAGCCCGTGTGCCACAACTACTGAGCCTGCGTGCCTAGAGCCCGTGCTCCACAACAAGAGAAGCCAAGGCAATGAGAAGCCCGTGCACCGCAATGAAGAGTAGCCCCCGCTCGACACAACTAGAGAAAGCTCCCGAGCAGCAACAAAGACCCAACTCAGCCCAAAGTAAATGAAATAAAATAATAAAATTAATAAATTTATATTTAAAAACATAACGCTGTAGTCACACAGATAGTAAGTGGTGGAGCTGGGACTTGAACCCACACAGCCTGAGGTCAGACATAGAAGCATAAGGCCAACCCTGCCTCCCACAAAACCATGTTATACTGTTTTCCATTTCATACTATATTGAACCCAACTCTCTACTACTCCTTGGACTGAAATCTTATGGATAACACTGGCTAAGAGGTGCTGTTGGACTCAGTAACAAAACCAGTCCCTGAAATCACTTTGACCTTCCAACCATCTCCAATGAACTAATCTCAGATTTCCACTTTGGAAAAGATGTTAAAAATCAGCTTTTAGTACTGTGATAAATAAGATATTTCACATCATTACTGTAGTTTTGACATTAAACGCTAAATTCAAAGATAACAATAAATTCATAATATTCCAAAAATTTACTTTTGTTTAAAGGCATTATTAGCAACCCACTGCTGTGTAACATTCATTCGTTTCTTTTTAAAAAAAAAAAAAAAAAAACCTTAAAGTTTTCTAATGGTTTTCCTTCCTCTAGAAGGCCAACACAAACAAATTAGTGTGATGTGACTTGCATTTAGGTGCACTCTGCCCAGGCTTCCCAGTGACGTTGCTAAACACCTTTCCCTATTTTCCATTTATACCTTCTTCAAGATGTGTTAAAGTGTTGTTTACTAAGGGACCCTAAACAGAGGGTATCCACTCCTGAGCTTCTGGCACATGCATATGTTCAAACTCATCCAGGTAACCAGATGGCTAAGGGAACCACTAAAGAAATGAAATACGTTCTGGGCCAACTTGTTGGCCTGAATTCTCCTAACTCCATTTTGAAAGCTGCTAAAACTTTATATGAGCACTATAGTGGTGGTCAAAGTCATGATTCCTGTTCATCATCCAAGACTTTGGGGAAAAAATGGAGAAAAAAGTGATCTGCAGCTACTCATAAACTGTCAGGTATCACCTGTAAAATATATTGGACTGTTATACTCTTGATTCTCTGTGGAAGTCTACTCCTGATGACAACTTCACTCTGAAATGTCATTGGCAGAAACATTCAGTAGATTATCCTCAAAAGCAAACTGTAAAAAACCACTAATGACAATGGTTTTCTCTTTTGTGCTTCCCTGATTGGCTGCACTGGGTCTTAGTTGCAGCAGGCCAGCTCCTTATTTGCGGCTCACAGGCTCCTTAGTTGCGGCATGCATGTGGGATCCAGTTCCCAGACCAGGGATTGAACCCAGGCCCCCCGCACTGGGAGCATGAAGTCCCAAACGCTGCGCCACCAGAGAAGTCCCTTGTTTCTACGGAGTTGGATGTTAAAATACATAGAGCTAAACTCAGCCCTTGGTCATTTTGTTTAACTAACTTTGTGTTCACAAGATCTCATTAATCATGTTAAAAGCCCTCCAAGCACTAATTTCAGAAGAGCAAAAAAAGAAAAGCAGAGTTCATTGCTTAGTGGATATCCAATATTTATCTTCACTGAAAAATTAATTTGGCTTTAGTATCATTAAGTAGGGATATGACATCCTCAGAACCAAAGACTAACAAAAACCTCACTTTTCTTCTTTCAGGAAATTAACGGCTATAGAGAAAAGTTTCAGTGAGGTAGAATATAAGCTCACATAAGCCACCGTTGTTCAATTTCTAATTCAGATACCTTACTCCTAAAGGTGAGAGAAATATGAGAAAACAGTGTGTTTTATTCCTGGGCAAAAAAGGAGTGAGGAGATATAAAGAGACGGGTAGCAAAGATAATTATCCACTGATCATTTCAAATTCTCATTTTGCAAACATTTTCTTTTTAATTTTTAAAAATTAAAAAATATATAGAGTAAACTGATATGAATTTCAAATACTTTTCCTCTGCCAATGAGCAGACTAATTAGATAAGAAACAAAATAAAATCTTAGGTAGTTATTAGACTGGATAGTCCAGTTTAAAATCACTAAGGATTGACCATCAGTACACTTTGTTACTGGAAGGCATGTACCAGGGTTTGTTAGAGAGGAGACTGAGCAGCCAGTTATATAGTCCAGAAAAAGAAAAAAGTAAAGAAGGTGTGTAGAGAAAGTTAAAGTTAAATCTTTAGGTCCTCCCTAAATCTCTTATCACTGAAAAGTGACTGTGTGAAAATGTGACTGGGAAATAACAGTAAGTAGCCCCTGGGCTCACGGCAGAAGGGATGCTGGCTTTCATTTCCAATAATTCAGGGCACTGTTGAGGGACACTTTCTTCTCAGTGAGGAAAGGGGAAGTCTGTGGTGCCCAGAGCAGAGAGCTCTTTGGTTCTTGGAAACTTTGAGAAGTTCTCTATAGCAACAATTAGAGACTTGAATTCATCTTTGGGGAAGGCCTTTCCTTTGTTATGTGAAAACCACCCTAATGGCCCTTTAGTTATAGTAAGTGAAGCAAGTCTTCACCTAACCCAATGTTTTTGGGGAAAACTGCGACATCGCAATTAATCCGAAAGCAGATATTCTAGAGTTAGACTGAGCAGCCAAGTGAACTGGTTTGTTAACGGTTGTGCATAGTTGAGTCTCACTGTAATTTGGCATTAAAGTTAGCATGTCTGCCTAAATGCAATAGCTCAGAGTTGTCCTAGATTCCAAATGAATATTTATTAAAATGAAAGTACATTATGGTGGTTTAAAATTAGAAAACTTTAAAATAGGATTAACAACCAGAAATCAAGACAATGGGAGCTCCCAAAGGCAGATGGAATTAATCAATTACAATTTTCCTCTTGATTCCATATTATCCATTTATGCAAAAACTTCTCCACCAAAATTCTGTGACATATTGAATGACTTAGGGCTCATAACTCCTTTTAGAGTTTTTGCCCCTTCATAAATTAAAACTTTTAAAAGATCATAGTAGGTATTTAAGTACTTGTTGATTGATGCAAGATTTCATTTGCTAGGAAAGTTTAGTTCAAACTCATCTAAAAAGTTTTTGAGAAATGAATGCAGTATTCAAAGTGGATTATATCTCAACGTACACACCCTGATTTGATAGAGAGGCACTAGCTACAAGCTTCCAAGTTTCCATCCTTTAAATCAGTGAAAGAAAGGAAATCTAGGCTTTTCAGTTTAGCTTCTGCATTATCAGTAAACTCCCTAGAGGCCTTCTGTAGTGGAAGCCGGGGTGGGCCCATTGGAATCCCAGAGACAAGAGTCATGATGGCTTTGGTCTGCGACACTCCAAAACCTAGACAGGAAAATATAAATGAGGAAACATGGCTGGCACTGTCCACTTTGCCACAAACACTCGAAAGAAGAGATCATATTCTTACAGTGATTACTATAACAGGATAAAGTGGAACTAAAAGATGGGAACATTTCCTGTCAATATGGCAGACTGAGCAGATGTAGGAAATCCCTATTCCTGCTTTAAACATACAGAAATGCTGGAAACTTTTTAACAAATTGACAAACTGTAAAACAAAACAAAGTGAGACTCAAAGTCAACCTCAGAAGCAAGAAGGAGGAACGAGAAGTATCAGGAATAAAGAGGTCAGAGTAGTAAGGAGTTGCTGAAGCCAGTGGTCCATGAGGATAATCTGATTCAGGGATACACTGTTGTGGATTGAATGATGTAGGACTTGGTCACTAGGTCACAATTTAGTTCAAACAAATCTAAGAAGTACCTGAGAAATGCACTATTTAAGGTAGTTTATGACTCAATGCTGCTGTTTTAGACTAGGGCAGGAATGCAAGATGAAGCCTTGAGTCTGTACACAGCAAAGAGCTGGAATTAAACTCCCCATATAAAACTGGTAGCCAGCCTTCTATGAAAAGAAATAGAAAAAAAAAACTGGCCCACTGGTCTAAGAGGCAAGGAAGCATGACTTCTGCCAGGGTGTGGAAGGAAAAAAATCATATAAATGAAATCCCAAGCCTGTGCCATATATGAATGCTGGATCCGTATTTGCATTATGTGCTTGGTACAGGAACCATACTAAGAAATATACCTAAAGACTGGTTAGAACTGATGAAACTATAGTGTCCTAGCAGAGGCAAATGTAAAATCATTTGATGGGACAACTCACAACCTAGAGTACAATGGATTCTCCAGAAAACAGCTGTCTCTGAAGATGAAATCAGAGTTAAAAATTACAAAGCACACAAGGAAAAAGAAGCTGCATGAGAGACAGCAAATGCCCAACTGACAAATTTTACATCCTGAGAAAAGATGATACAAAATTCTGAAAGAGGCTTCACAGAGATAAACGTAAGAATAGAAGCCACAGGCTAAGAGAAGGGCATATAAATAAAGAACAGGAAGATCTGGAAGAAAAAGACAAAAAGAAATGCTGGAAATTAAAAATATATAATCAGTAAAACTAAACAGTAGAAAACATAGCTAAAGATAAAATTAGTGATTTTGAAGGTAGATCTAAGGAAGTAATCCAGAATATAGCACAGGAAGATATTTGTTTTCTTAACTGGCTATTGCTCTTGGATCAAAGGTATGAGAAGTAACTTTCTTTTACTAAGGTAATTTGGTTATAGTAACAATTGAGCATTGGGAAGAAAAATACTAGCTTGGCTAAATATATAGAATATACTTTGCTAAATGCAAAATGGCCCTCCTAGGCTTATTATGAATGGTGGAAGACTGAGAGCTACCTTCATGATAAGGCTTTATCATGTTTATTAAGATTAAGTCTCTCTTATATACAATGGAATATTACTCAGCCATAAAAAAAATGAAATCTTGCTGTTTGTGACAACACAGATGGACCTAGAGGGTATTATGCTAAGTGAAATAAGTCAGACAGAAAAAGACAAATACTGTATGATTTCACTTACAAGTGGAATCTAAAAAACAAAAAATGAACAAACATAATAAAACAGAAACAGGGTTACACAGTGCTGCATGTCAGTTTTATCTCAAAAAAACTGAAAGAAAAAAAAAGTCTTTCTTTGACTAAACCATGAAAACTCCAACCCCCAAGGAAGTCTGAAACGAGCTCTTTAAAGATATGTTCTTTTAGATCATAAAAACTGTCTTCAACAGGCCTCTTTTAAAATGCCAAAAATCTGGCAAAAGAGTAAATCCTTTCAGCTAATACCTTACAGCTATACTTTACAAAACTACTGCAGAATCACTGCTGGTATGCAAAGTGATCTTACACGTACAGGTAAACTTTTAGTTCTTTAAAAAACTATAGAACTAGTAGTAGTTCAAAATCTACTTTAATGCATTTTAGGAACATATGCTAAACCCACGATTTTGTGAGAAGTATTGCTTAGGACAAGGGAATGATATTAGGTAATAATAGTACTGGTGATACACAAATATGACAAAAATCATCAAAGTGGAAAAGCAAATGGGAAGCATTGTCTTTGAAGGATAAATAGTTGGCTGAAAACCCTGTGAGAATGAGGGGCATAGTACATAATAGGTGCTTAGGGCTTGGGAGGAGTTGCCAGGAAGAGGCAGAAAGGCTCCGAAAGGAAGGTAGGAGGTCTGCCAAGAATAAACCTAAAACTTTTCCTGGGCTTGACCCAGGTCCTCAGGAAGGGCCAATCTCTTGCGGAAGTGGAGTGAATAGTGGCATTTATCATTTGTTATGGGATAAGACTTAGGAGACTGTGGAGAGGTTTCTCTACTCAAATTCACTGTATTTCCCTCAAACTTTACATTGTCATATTATTCAAACCTCCATCCATTTAAGCTTACTTGTGTTAATAAACTCTTTTAAAATTGCAGATACTCTTGGGAGAGCTGTCAGTCATTCACAGTTTAGTAAGATCTGTATTCAAACTGCCTTCCTCTAAACACTTAGGCTTACATCAGTTATAGTGTGGTAGTAGAATTTTAATGAGCAGAGGCAAGTAAAGGGAGGGAGTGTTGATGGTGTAGGAGAGAAGGGGTTAAAAAAATGGTGTGTGAGCAGAGTGGGGAGGTGAACAAAGTGCTAAGATGGAGGAGAGAGATTTGTAGAAGGTTGCCAAGACCTTCCAACTAGGTTTACTTTACCATTTTATAGGACTGGCCCTGAAAGTTAGTATTAGGAATAAAACTTTGCTTGTAGCTGATTAAAAGGTGTTCTTGTTGAACCCTCAGAGAAAGTGATGAAAGTCCCTCATCACCTTCTCTGAAACGCTCAGAGAAAGTCTATTTCCTTTACACTCTCCAGTAGGAGACAAAGCGGGAAACTTACCGAGTTTGACCACAAAGTTGATAAATCTCTGAATACAAAACTGGAAAGGAACAAACAAATCTATAGTCAGTAATTACTAAACTGTGATAATTTAAAGAATTTAGAGGTCAAATTGCAGAAACCCCAAACTAAAAAGTCCACACACCTTAGTTTTCTGAGGGTCTTTTGGAGTGGAGAACAGCCACGTGAGGATGACTCAGATCTACCCAGGATAAGGTAGGATCTTTTCATGTATATAAGCTTTTATGAAATGAGCCCATGAAGAAAAGAAGCTCCAATGAAGGAATTGTACAACAGAGAGTTAGGATGGGGAAGGTAACCTTTACCCACCTAGGTTACAGAGGTAAACTTATCAGCTAGTGCAGTTTCCAAACTGGGGTACTCTAACCTCTAGGGTACTTTCCAAGATACCTCAGGAGCACTTGGTCAAGGCTAAGATTTATGGCAATTTCTAGACCCTCAACTTCCATAAGTGCTATTTCTAAAATTGATCAGAATAAGAAGTTGCACATAATGGAGGTGTAGCTTGTCCTTTTATATTTCCCTTTTCACAGTCCTTCTCCTACTTTTGAAAAAATAAAGACATACCTCTTATATCACTGCCTTGGGACACCTCTGGGAACCAAATAAAGGAGCAAATCAAAATGTTGGTATTGGCATCCACAAAGAGAGCTGACAGAGTGATTCCTTTAATTAATGGATAACAAGTCCTCTAAAGAATCATAGGGTTTTCAATTTTTTCCTTTCAACTTTGCTTTTAATGTTGTGTTTCAGGTTGTCAGTTGAAAATCATTAAATGATCAAGCATATGACTCAAAAACTGCTCGAAGAACTGAGTGACATTGCTATACCAAAGTTTCTTCCATTCTTATCTACTAATATATATAAACAGGGTATCACAGCACTTATTTCTATAAAAGCAAAAAACAGAAATAGTATTGATGCTGAACTTTAACTCATCCTAGCATTAAAGGATATTCATCCACAAATTCATGAAGCAATTCTTAAAAAGATTCCCATTCATCTCATCAAGAGATGCATTTTCAATAACATTTTACTTTTATGTTGTTTTAATCAATGGTATACTAGTAATAAAAAAGTCAATGCAGAATAAAATTTTGATATCAAGCCTTACAAACATAAATGCACGTGTTCTTTTTTTCCCTAACACACAAAGTATGGCACATTACATTCAGAAGTCTCTACTTTGTTGCTTTTTTTACACTTAATGTATCATGGAGATCTCTCCAGATGTGTGCATATAAAAGTATCTCATCCTTCTAAAGGGCTGTATGTAGTTCCATTAAATAACTCAAACATAATGTATTTAACCATTTCCTTATGGGTGGATATTTGGGCTGTTTCTATCTTTTGCTAGTATAAACAATGCTATAAGGAATATCTCTGTACATGTATCATTTCACTTTGTAAATATAACAGATGGTATTTAAGTCCATGAGAATGATGGACTTCCCTGGTGGCAGAGTGGTTAAGAATCTGCCTGTCACTGAAGGGGACACAGGTTCAAGCCCTGGTCCGGGAAGATCCCACATGCCGCGGAGCAACTAAGCCCGTGCACCACAACTACTGAGCCCGTGCGCCACAACTACTGAAGCCCACGCGCCTAGAGCCCGTGCTCTGCAACAAGAGAAGCCACTGCAGTGAGAAGCCCGCGCACTGCAATGAAGAGTAGCTCCCGCTCGCCGCCACAACGAAGACCAACACAGCCAAAAATAAAGTCCATGAGAATGAGTAAGTTTAGCCCTAACTTTTTATTTATCTGTTTCTTCACTTGACTGCGAACTCCTTTAGGGCAGAGACCAGTTTTATTGAAATTATATATTCAGTTCAGCCCATGGTATATTAATAAGTGAGTAAATGAGACCTGCTCACACTTGCTTTCTGTAAGAAAAAACAGAATGTGGTAAACTAAACTGCTTACCAATACTGTTTTGGGTGAGATGATTTATTTGAGTAGGCTAAAAGAAAAAAAAGAAAAAGAGATGGAAATTGAATCAGCCAATAAAAGAAACCACTAAGTGGAAAGGTTCCGTATCAGAGCTGTTTCACAGTTTACTCCATCCTACGATTTTCACATCATTCAGCTCAGAACAGGTTGAAATTTTCAGAAATAATTTTTTCTGGGAAACTTAGGAAAAAGAAAATCATATATGAAAAGAGATGGCAGGGACTTCCCTGGTGGCGCAGTGGTTAATAATCCACCTGCCAATGCAGGGGACACGGACTCAAGCCCTGGTCCGGGAAGATCCCACGTGCCACAGAGCAACGAAGTCCGTGCACCACAACTACCGAGCCTGCGCTCTAGAGCCCGCGAGCCACAACTACTGAACCCGTATAGCACAGCTACTGAAGCCCGCATGCCTAGAGCCCGTGCTCCGCAACAAGAGAAGCCACCGCGATGAGAAGCCCGCGCACCGCAACAAAGAGTAGCCCCCGCTTGTCACAACTAGAGAAGGCCCGCGCACAGCAACGAAAACCCAAGGCAGCCAAAGATAAATTAATTAATTAATTAAAAAAAAAGAAAAGAGATGGCAAGAGTCCACACAATTCAGACTTCATATCTTAATTTAAACCAAAGTCTTGCCAATGTTTAATCTAGTTGACATAGCTTCCTAAGTCCTTACGCTGTTCCTGCTTTCAGCTTCACCTGGTCTGGGGCTGAATAAAGGTGAATATGAAATAAGCTATTTAAACTTTAAGTTAAGTAGGAAGTAGATTTAGGCTTGCTCAGTGTTCAGGGTTAAAGGGTAGGGATGTATTTAATCACTGCTTGCAACTGCTTCCTCCTGTTCTCTTCTTGGTTGGAGCTCAGGTCACTCCCTCAAACCTCCAGGATGCTTTGCAACTTCTGCTCTGTAATTTCTGATTGCCCTGATGGTGGCCTGTCCTGTTCAAAAGATCCCTTATCTAAACTTACTGGGACTGACCACCTGCTCTGATCTTGCTTATGCCTTTCATTCTCACTCATTTTCTTGGGACACTCCTCTCAGTCACTTTTATGATCCTGAAAGTTCCTGGGCCTCTCGGCCTCCAGAAGTTTCTCTGTAGTGCCTACCCTATTTCTTTCCACCTTATTCTGTTTACCTAACATATACACACTACCAGCTGTGGGGCTGGTTCTACCCTTCGGTGAGGCTCTTCCTTCTCTGGACAGCTAGGCTGTCCTCCCTGTAACATTAACAGCAGCCACCATTTCCCCCAGGGGTCTTCCCTGGAACACTTCAGATCCTGCCGCTTTTCTCTTCCTGTTTCAAAGCCAGTGTCTCCTTTTGGATCACCTATTCAGCTCTTGTTTCCTGCCTGGTGAATGTTTTCAGTTCTCAGCACATTTCCAGGGCAAAGAGGACTGACCTGCTCTGACTTTGGATTACGTCTCCCCTTTGTAGATCACCAGCCTCATAGCTTCCTTATATACTCTGGTGACTCAGGTGTGAAGTTCTCAAGGGGATGGCATGTGGTCATTTCCCCAAAAATCTATCACCATTATTTCACAGTCATAAAAATACTTTGAATGTAGACTAAAAATAAGATCATTTCTAGGAGGAACAGAAAGGAGTCATTCCTGTGTGGGGCCTGTCCTGATGAGACATGCAGGAAACATGGATAATGGGCACAGGTTTGGTTTTAAACAAGAAAAAGTAAGAAAAAGAAGGAAAATACAGAAAGAAGCAGCTAGGCAATCTTAAGGAGGGCAGGTGTGGTAGGAATGCTGATGAGAGAAAATAAGAATTCTCAAGTGGGAAAGAAAAAAGGCTATGATTTATATGAAGGGAAAAGAAAGCTTACCTGATGGTTCAGGGCCGAGGAGAAGTCCTTCCGTTCAAAAGCCTCCAACATCTGGTTTGTCTTTTTTCCCAGGTAGTTATAGGTACTGGAAAGAAAACAGCACATCTGCAGGATCAATAACTTAGAGAGAAGGTCCAGCTCCTCAAACCCCTCTAATGCTCAAAAGGGAAAAATCTACCAAGCCTTCCAGAAGTCTGTTTTTAGCCCCTAATCTATTAAAGGATCAGGTGTCTTCAGTTCTGAGTTTTCCAGCAACACAAAGCAGTGCAGAGGACGCAGAGAACACCAAAAGGAATAAAGAAAAGGGAGAAAAATAGGAAAAGGGTCAAGTTAGAAAAAAGAAAAAAAGTGAAAGACAGAGGTGTATTTGGCAAGGAGTGATTGAGGGCAACACCTGGCCCAGGGCGCACACAGAGGTGCAATGCTAGGTAAGAACTGTGGATAAAATGTAGTATCTGAGGGCTTCCCTGGTGGCGCAGTGGTTGAGAGTCTGCCTGCCAATGCAGGGGACACAGGTTCGAGCCCTGGTCTGGGAAGATCCCACATGCCGCGGAGCAGCTAGACCCGTGAGCCACAACTGCTGAGCGTGCGCGTCTGGAGCTTGTGCTCCGCAACAAGAGAGGCCGCGATAGTGAGAGGCCCGCGCACCGCGATGAAGAGTGGCTCCCGCTCGCCGCAACTAGAGAAAGCCCTCGCACAGCAACGAAGACCCAGCACAGCCAAACATAAATAAATAAATAAATAAAAATTAAAAAAAAAAAAGTAGTATCTGAGGTGGGTCCCAAAAACCCTATGCTGAGGAACTGGGTGAATGTAGCACCACAGTAAAAGGGGCAAATACTAGCAGATTACCTAAATTCTTTGCCAAGTTATATGTTACCCAGAGACTAGTTTCTAGTAATAATATTAATACGGATAATAATAATACAAGGACCATTTATTGACTGTTGTATTCCGGGTGCCTGACATAAACCATGTCTAATCCTCTCAGAGCCCTGTGAGGTAGGTGTGGTTTCCATTTTGCTGTGAAGAAACTATGTCTCAAAGAAGGGCAACAGAGTTGTCGAGAAGCTTACCATCCCTCATACTGCTTATTCTATTACATTTCAGAAAAAATGGAGATGAGAATGTTATTTGATATCGTAAAATGTTCTTGCTGACTTAAAAAAGAATCTCTAACTCTACCAATAAAGACAAATATCTTAGACTAATCACTGAGTTCTTAGAGAAACCAGCAAGGCAGAAGGTTCTAGAAATTCAGAACAAAGATGTTTCCCCAGTTTCTAATGACTTCTCCTACAGTAACTCAGGATCAGAAAAGAGTTTCATGTTGGTGTACCAGGAACAGAACATTGTTGGTACTTCATAAATGTAGTCCCTGGAGTCAATACAAGGCATTCTGAGAACGTGAAGTTCACATTATCTTCTCGTAAAAAAATAGGGAGAATAAAATATAATCATTGAGATAAGTTACCTGCAGATGTGAAACACCCAAAGTCGCAATATGTGCATGAATGTCTAAGGGGTTTCAGAATACTCTAATTTGAATCCCAGGGGTCTCAGATGTATCCTCATTTAGAGAGGAATGTGATCATAATTAAGGAGAAATTAAGTGTAATCAAATGTACTTTGCTTTCAGATTCTGTTGACAGAATAAAAATGCTTAGTATGGGGGCCAGAAAAAAAAAGAATTTCCAAGGTCAGCAGATCCAGGCATTCAGGGTTCCTTGGAGGAAATGGCCTGTAGTGATGATGGATGTTGCAGGCATCCTGGCTCAGTGAACGAACCATTATTTACCATTACATCCAACCCAACTACTCTTCATCAAAGCCATGCTCACCAAGATATGCTATGAGTATTACTTTGCTTCCCCTGTACTTTTCCCACAGGGAGGAAATACACTTTCAGTTAATGTAAATAGTTCAGTCATTCTGCTTGCAGGCACATTGCTACTGAACTAGGTTAACATGTGCAGTGGACATGCCAAATTTGAACATCCCTAGGCCTTCTGCTGAGTAGACATCAGGCCACATGATTCTACCTTCCTAGCTGCAGCTGACCGGACCTTACATGGACACCTGACTTAGCAGTGCTATCCAGTGATATCCTGAGATGCTCCATTTGGGCCCCATGACTGGCCACATGCATGCTGAAGCAGAGAAAGCCCATCTGGAGAGAAAGGCAAATAAAGGGATGTCCAAAGGACCACAGGTGGAGAACGGTCTGCCTTGGCTGTTGAGAGCTTTGCAGTTTTAGGTTCTCATCTTCTCTGAGACCTCACAGCACTTCCTCCCCTTGAGTTTTACGAAATTTTATAATAACTTACCTTCTTTCACATAAGCTAGTTTGAATGGCATTCTGTTATTTGTAACCAAATAATTTCTGATAAAGAAGTTCTGTGCATGCTCTCAGCTTCTGTGCCTCACCCCTAACTGCAACAGATGCTTCTTGTAAGAGTGACTGAGTCGCTAACAAAGTGCTAAGCCCTAGTTCATTCCTTTTCAGTAAGAAAATGTGGCAAAGAAAGGCAATTTCTATTAGAAAAGGTGTACTTGCAAGAAATACAACCGCGCAGGTGATGACTGCTTCTGTGGGGGATTTTACACTAATAAGCATTGGGAAAAATGAGTCCTGCTTACCTGCCCACTGCTCCAGTTGCTCCCATCACCAGAGCACTCAACAGTTGCTGATCAGAAACAGACAGAGAGTATTAACTTTGATGAAAAAGAGAAGAGAAAAGATGCTACTGTATAAGCGGCTACATCAATTGTTGCAGAGGGAAACTAACCTGCTGGGATATGCCAGGGGGAAACTTACCTCATCCACCCCAAAAAGGAAAGCAAACTGTTGCTGGCGATTCTGATCAACACATTGCCCGAAGTCTAAGAGATCTGTGTCACTGAATTTCAGCCCTTGGAAGGTGGGGATCTTATCCTGAATTCCATCCAACAACTCCTCAGCACGAACTGTTCAAAACAATAAATGTCTCTCTCATTCACCGGTACACCCCCAGAAAATAACAGAGAACATCTCATCTAGCGCCACACATCTGCACGGAGCTGCCAGGGGCTGCTCTCAGCTGCAACTGGCTGCAGATTGAACATATTGAACATGATCACTTGCCCTTGCCTCCTAGTTCCTCTGTACTTATCAAATTGTAACCCTAAATCTTCTGTTCCTTGAAGACAATAGATGGATATTTATAAAGCACAACTTCTATTTTTTCTTCTAAGGAAGTTAGAAAGGAATGGCATTTTAAAAATAACCTCCTAATAAATTTCATCTAACTGTAACAATCTTCTTGCTGGAGAAGTATGATAATGATAAAAGAAAACCTAAAAGAAAAGTGAGAAGAGATTGGAGTACCTTCCTGTGTGCCAGGTGCTGAGAACACAGTAGGGTACAAAGTAGACCCAATCCGTGTCTTAGTGGGGCTTACAGGCTATGTCTTCCCACATAAGACGGAGGGGTGTGTGTGACAGACACAAGTTGTCTGCTACAAGTACATAGGGGTCAATTCGTCTTTCATACTTAAAAATCTTCCATTATAAGATGGTGTCAATGATTGATAAGGGCTGACTTATTTTTGATAAGAGTGACTTATGTTGGAGCTGTTGGAACCATCTAGTCAACAGTCTTATGCTTTCGTGATACAGGGTGAGGTGGGGTGGAGTCGGGGTTTCTTAGTGAAATAGGGTACGATGTGAGAGGTGAAGGTGAAGAAACATGAAAAGAAGCAGTACTTACTCTTTACCCCTGTCAAGGCAGGAATGTGATAGTAGTAAAACGGCAGTGCAGGGGCAGCAGCGGCCACCTCCTTTAGGAAGTTAATCAGGACATCTGAAAAAACAGCAGGAAAAGTCATGGTGTGAACAAGTGTAAAACACTGGCTTTCCCCAGTAAAAATGGAACCTTGGGACTTCCCTGGCAGTCCAGTGGTTAAGACTCCACGCTTCCAATGTAGGGGGCATGGGTTTGATCCCTGGTTGGGGAACTAAGATCCCACAGGCCGCACAGCCAAAAAAAAAAAAAAAAGAACCGTCTAATGAAATGCAACCTTCCTTTTTGGAAGCCAAAAATTCTTGACCACTCTTACCATCTCTGAGACTGCTACTGCAATGTCTTTGCAATTCACTTTATTCAAAGTTTTATTTTCCTCTCTGTAGAAAGGCCAAAATAAGAGGATCAGTTTCCTACCATACTAAAGAGCTATTAAAAAACTGGTGCAAATCTTCCCACATATTAAGAGAAGCTCATGCAATACTCTTACAAAAATCAGAAGCCCGGGGCTTCCCTGGTGGCGCAGTGGTTGAGAGTCTGCCTGCCGATGCAGGGGACACGGGTTCGTGCCCCGATCTGGGAAGATCCCACATGCCACGGAGCGGCTGGGCCCGTGAGCCATGGCCGCTGAGCCTGAGCGTCCGGAGCCTGTGCTCCGCAAGGGGAGAGGCCACAACAGTGAGAGGCCCGTGTACCGCAAAAAAAAAAAAAAAAAATCAGAAGCCCATCAGGCAGGATCCTTTTCCTCTTACCCAGAAGGGTAAGTGTGGTCAGTGAACAGCAAAGACTTTGCGTTAGGATCAGAATAAAGTTGTAACAGTAAATTCTACAACAAGAAGATAAACAACATCTGCTCAAAATGGGAAGTCATAAAAGTAGTGGCACATCTCAACCAGAGTTTGGTACCTTTCCCTTTTGGAGAGAAATTCAGATATATCAGAAGACAGTTCACTCTGGTTTACTGAGGAATTGGGATTTTCTACATCATCCGGTTTGAGCTTCAGCAGCACCATTACTACAGATGATAAATAAATCCAGCAGAATTGCTTACATCTGGATGCCACTGAATAGTGGGAGAGAAGCTTATGAACACATTTGAATACTGTGATAATAAATATTTTGACAAAATTATTGTGTATTGTTATTTTTCATTTGTCTTATGCAAAATTTTTAAAAATCATCTGAAAAAAACTTTTAAAATGTTCATTCTAAATTTCCCAAATAGCAGTATTTAAATTACTTAACCAATATTAACGACTATTTTACTGATAACAGGTAATATTTCATGACAATTTTGACCTGTTATACATTTAGCTATGGATTTGTTTAATCATGCATGCAAATGACATTTTGTCTGTTTTTAATCCTTGTAAAATTTGTACTGCATTTTTGCTAATCAAAAGGATTCAAAAGACTCAGTATACCTGGAAACCACAAATAGTTTCCATAGAGAAAACAATAATTTGATATTTTGGAAGACAATGGATATTTCTGTGAAATCTCTTTTCAAATTCATCACTTAACTCAAATTTGAATAGTACATGTAGTCTCAAAATGTCCATTACTTATATTCCTCTTTTGCTGAGAAAAATGGTCTCATGCTTTGCCATGTGACTCTGACACTCTATGCAACTGACTGGCCAAAAGTGGACACCTGACCCAAACACAGGCACCTGTAGGTTGACCCAGGGCTTGGTGGATGAGCTACTCAGATTACTTGACAAAAGAGCTGAAGTCCTTTAATGGAGTCTTCTCTTCTCTTTTATGGGTAGAGGGAGGCTGAATATTCCGGAGAACTACTGTACCATTGCAACTTCATGCCTCCAGTCCATAAGACTTTACTTTCATGAGTTAAATACAACCATTTGGAATGAAGGCATAAAGAAGTGGACCATGTACAGCACTGTGCGTTTTGACCTATCTACCTACCTTTGTTCCATGGCTTGAGAAAGAAAGGTGCAATGACAGCGATGCCATCGGCTCCTATTTTTGCTGCATGTTGGGCCTTTAAAAGAAGAAAGAAGACCATGGGTCACAATTCTGATGTGTGTGAATGTGGGGTTTTCTCCACCTCAAAAGGCAATTCTCAAACACCAGCTGGGTTTCCTACAATTCAACTCAACTCTGACACTATCTATCTGGAGATACAGGTCAAGGGCTCAGTCCTGCAAGACTAGCTCCCTATCCCCATTTCAAATGCCAGGTTATCACCTGTGCTCCTGACCTATGGGCTATAAATTAGAGGTTCCAACAACCCCCTCCTTCGGTCAATTAATTTGTTGGGGAGGCTCACAGAACTCAGGGAAACATTTTACTTATGAGATCACTGGCTTTTTATAAAAGGATATGACTCAGGAACAGCCAGATAGAAGAGATGCATAGGGCAAGGCATGGGGAAAGGGCACAACACTTCCATGTCTTCTCTCAGTGTGAGTGCACCACCCTCCCCAAATCTCCACAAGTTCACAAAGCTGGAAGCTCTTTGAAATCTGTCCTTTGGCGTTTTCATGGAGGCTTTACTACATAGGCATGATTGATTATATCATTGGCCATTGGGGATTGGTTCAAATAGGGTCGATCATATCAACTCTAACTGAAAGTTCCAACCCCTAATTTTCATGCCTGGTACTCTTGGCAACCAGCCCCCATCCTTAGGTACTTTCTAAAAGTCACCTCATTAACATAACAAGAGACACCTTTATTGTTCTTATCTCCAGGAATTCGAGGGTTTTGGAGCTCTGTGCCAGAAATGGGACAAAGACCAAATATCTATTTCTTGTTATAGATCACAATTTCACAACCATCCTGGAGTAAACGATTTGTTACATTCACCTACAGCTTAGATACTAGAGGTTAACAACAAACTCTTCAAATTTGCCAACCGATGTACCACTAGAGAATGGAAAATTACCACATTTAATGATAAATGTCATTACCAGGAAAATCCCAGGTGTTGCAAAGTAGAGACCTCTGGTGGAGGTGAGCTGTGTATCTAATCTTATTCTTCTGCAGACTTTGTCAGTACAAAAAAACTTGCTAAGGAGACATGAGCAGTTCTTTTTTTTTTTTTTTTTGTGGTACGCAGACCTCTCACTGTCGTGGCCTCTCCCGTTGCAGAGCACAGGCTCTGGACGTGCAGGCTCAGTGGCCATGGCTCACGGGCCCAGCCGCTCTGCGGCATGTGGGATCTTCCCGGACGGGGCATGAACCTGCGTCCCCTGCATCGGCAGGCGGACTCTCAACTACTGCGCCACCAGGGAAGCCCGAGCAGTTCATTTTGAGAAACTATAACTGTTAATTATAGAGAAACTTGCAGATGTCATTTCTCTTCTAGTGTTCAGCCCACTGGATGATACTGTCTTTCCTCTCCAAAGATATTAGTCATATTTTAAAATTTATATTACAGATTGGAAATGCAGTTGAGAAAGGCTGAGAAGAAAAAGATTGTACATATCACAGATATATCACAGAAGACACACTGCACTACTCTTCTGATATTTACTCACATTCCTTCAGAAAAAAAATGAACATTTCCTCCCACTGGGCCCTCATAATATTTTTTATCTATTTCAAGCAGAGTACTTAAACCTAACACATTGTGAGGTAGTTGTGTATCTTACTGGTCTCCAACTAGAGTGAATTCCCTGAGGGCAGAGGTCAGATCTTATTGACTCTTGTGTTTAGGTCAGTCATGGTGCTGAGCACATAGCAGGACTCAGTAGATGTTGTTGATTGCTTTGAAACATGCCCCACTACCTAAAAGGGAAAAACGGCTTTCCTCTGAGACTTAAGCTAGTGATATCTATATCTAATAGATGTGATTAAGTTTCTGCAGAAGTAAAGTAGGAGAGTCAAAAAGAGATTGGGATATAGTCCAAAGAACAATCAAGACACTGGATAGGATTTTATTGACACAGGATTGGAAGTGATATATTTGAATCATTTATTTAGCACCTTGTTTAGGACAAGAGCAGTAGGGTAACCTTAGCTGAAAGGAAGGAAAAGAAACCACTTCAGAGACAGTCGATGGCAGTGCCCATTCAAGCATTATCCAATGGAGAGTTACGTCTAAAGCAGATGCCAATATTACTGTCTCCTTGGCAAGATTATCCCACAGCAGGGGATTATCCCTATAGCAGGGGATTATCTCTATACTAAGATTATCTTTATACTATTCTAGTGTTGAACCCCATGGTTGACACTGTCTGTCATGTCATACATGACAATATTTTAAAACTCACATGACACATAGAAGAAAGCAATTGAAAAGAGAAGGGAAAAAAAAAAATTTCCTCCATTACACTACCATAGTTGAAAGATCTACTGTTAAGAAGAACAACTCAAGTGTAAAAAGGATAAATCGGGCTTCCCTGGTGGCGCAGTGGTTGGGAGTCCGCCTGCCGATGCAGGGGACACGGGTTCGTGCCCCGGTCCGGGAAGATCCCACATGCCGCGGAGCGGCTGGGCCCGTGAGCCATGGCCACTAAGCCTGCGCGTCCGGAGCCTGTGCTCCGCAATGGGAGAGGCCACAACAGTGAGAGGCCCGCGTACCGCAAAACAAAACAAAACAAAACAAAACAAAAGGATAAATCAAGTTTCCAAGTTCTGATTCTAGGCCTACTAAGCAATCACCTAGTAACGTCTTCCCTAGTGGCTTGCCTAAGAGTGTTGAATTGCAGTTTTGCAAGTACACAGTATACATTCCATCTCTAAATTCAATTAATAGGAAACAGAATCAAACAAAACCCACAAGAAGATGTTGGGGTTAGATCAAGTCATTGCGCTCTTTGGAATCAGAATATCTAAATTCTGAGGACATGGTTATGTGGACAAAGAATGTCCCTGCCATTTCAGTAAACAGAGGATGCTTCGGCCAAACAGCCATCAGCCACTGCAGGCACCGGGTCGGTGCGAACTAAGGGGAACTCAGGATGGAGAAAAACATGCATATCAAAGGACTGGTTTCAATAAGCCCAACCTCTTGCACCTTACCATACAAGAAAACACTAAAATCATTAACTTGAGATGCGTGTTTTTATGATTAGCAATAATTTTTGATGTTCAACTATATATATTTTTTTTTTCCAGCCAAAAACTCCTATACATCCAGGCTCCTCCCTTACCTCTTTGGAACAGTCCCTCAGAGCTTGCTGAGTGGCTGTATCCCAGGCTTAAGTCCTCAGTAAGTCTGCTGAATGAAACATAATTCTCAACTTTTAGGCTGTACATTTTTTTTCAGTCGACAGTCCAAGCTACAACATCTTTGTGCTTTCTTTACTTACTTGATTCACAAAGACCTCAAAACTACCACATGGTTTACTTTTCTGCTGGCAACTTTAACTCCTTCCTCCCTCGCCACAATATTACTCCACCTAACCCGCTCATCTCTAAACCCAGAGCGATCCAGTCTTTGCATTCTTGTTCCTATGTTCTGGTTGAAGAGTGTACCTAGAAGAAAATCTCCACACCTGTGTATGACAAATTTATGACTTACAACTTTGGTTGGATTTTAGCACCACTGGGGCAATCCTTTTAAAAAAATTAATTACTTTTAAATTTATTTTTCAAAACTGTGACCAAGAAAAATACAACACTGGGAGTTCCCTGGTGGCCTACTGGTTAGGATTCCGGGCTTTCACTGCCTTGGCCTGGGTTCAGTCCCTGGTCGGGGAACTGAGATCCCGCAAGCCACGCAGTGCAGCCAAAAAATAAAAATTAAAAAGAATTCACCATCTTAGCCATTTTTAAGTGTACAGTTCACTGCTGTCAAGTATATTCACATCGTTGTGAAACAGAACTCTAGAACTTTTTCATCTTGCAGATCTGAAAGTTTTGGAAGGAGCTGTCAGCAGGAACTCCATTTTATACTTTAGGGCTCCATCCTGTTAAACTGTGACTGTGCTGACCCTGCTGACTTTAAAAAAAAAAAAAAAGAAGAAGCAGCAGCTCTCTGTTGAGAAAGGCATCCTGCGGAACTGTGCAGAAGTGTGCCTTTACTGATAACAAGTGAAACACACTTGATGAGTCAATAAATTGTAACAGGAAAAAAAAAAAAAGAATACATACCTTCCAGTCACAACTCTTCACAAAAAACTTTTGGAAACTAAGTGTGCTTCTCTTGTTTTCCTTTAAAAACTCCTGCCTTTTGTTTCCCAGAGGGGACACTGTTCTGTGGTTGCTGGAATCTGTGCTCCCTGAATTGTAATTCTAAGACTCCAAATAACCATAAATTTGTTTTCTATGTCTGTGAATCTGTTTCTGCTTTGTAAATAAGTTCATTTGTATCACATTTTAGATTCCACATATAAGTGATATCATATGGTATTTGTCTTTCTCTGCCTGACTTACTTGACTAAGTATGATATTCTCTAGGTCCAGCCATGCTGAATCAACAGATACACACTACTTTATATAAAATAAACAACAAAGACTTACTATATAGCACAGAGAACTATATTCAATGTCTTGTAATAACCTATAATGGAAAAGAATCTGAAAACGCATATATATATATATATTTGATCCTGCAAAACAGAAAACACTGTTGCATCATTTGAAGTTTATAGTAACACTAAGGGCTGCACTATTGTGGTTTATGCTGGTTTTAATAGTTAGCTAATATCTAATCTCAATCTCGGTGACTTCCCTGTAGGTGCAGTGGTTTAGAATCCTCCTGCCAATGCAGGGGACACGGGTTTGATCCCTTGTCTGGGAAGATGCCACACGCCGTGGAGCAGCTAAGCCCATGCGCCACAACTCCTGAGCCTGCGCTCTAGAGTCCACAAGTACAACTACTGAAGCCCACGTGCCTAGAGCCCATGCTCCACAACGAGAAGCCACCGCAATAAGAAGCCCGCACACCACAACGAAGAGTAGCCCCCACTTGCCACAACTAGAGAAAAGCCCACGAAGCAACGAAGTCCCAACACAGCCAAAAAAAGAAAAAAAATCTCAATCTCAAGACTACTAAATTCTACAGTGGTCTACTAAAAATTAATCTAATCAGGGATTTTAAAAAATGTCCAGAGGGCTTCCCTGGTGGTGCAGTGGTTGAGAGTCCGCCTGCCGATGCAGGAAACGCGGGTTCGTGCCCCAGTCCGGGAGGATTCCTGCGTGCCGCAGAGCGGCTGGGCCCGTGAGCCATGGCCGCTGAGCCTGCGCGTCTGGAGCCTGTGCTCCGCAACGGGAGAGGCCACAGCAGTGAGAGGCCCGCGTACCGCAAAAAAAAAAAAAAAAAAAATGTCCAGGGAATAAAATTTAAGGTTCAACCAAGCAACAGAATTTTGAAGGCAATAACTGCTTAATCTATATATCTGTATATATATATATATGTATAAAACTGAATCACTGCTGTACACCAGAAACTAACACAACACTGTACATCAACTATACGTCAACTTTTAAAAAAGGACCCCTAATAAATGCATTTCTTTATTTTACAGCCTGCTTCTTTTTCGCAGACGACAAACTCTATACCCCTTAAACAACTCTTCTTTCCCCCGCCCCCTAGTCCCTAGTGGGACTAACTCTAATTCTGTTTTTATGAATTTGACTACTTTAGATACCTCATAGTATAAGAAGAAGAATATAGTATTTGTCTTTTAGTGGCTGGCTTACTTCACTTAACATAATGTTCTCAAGGAGGTTCACCCCTATTGTAGCATGTGACAAGACGGATCTGCTTCCTTTTTAAGGCTGAATAACATTCCATTGTATGTATATACCACCTTTTCTTTATCCATTCATCTGTCCATGGGCACTTGGGTTGCTTCGACCTCATGAACAGTGCTGCTATAAACATGGGTGGGGACAATCTTTTTCTGTTTAAGTTTTCTCTTCCATTCTCCAGGCAGCAATTCTCAGTTTTTACCACTTCTCATTTCTGAACCCCATTTCCATCTCCTTTATGCCCAGCAGATGGCCTTGCCTTTTACTTCCTAGAGAAAACTTAGGTTGGCTCAAGTTCTGTTCCTTACCTGCAAACAAGGTAGCTCCATAGCCATCCTTACTTCGCCCAAAAGAAGAGGTGCCTCTGGCTCCTATTAAACGCTCTGCTACAGCAGTTATCACCTTGGGCTACTCTCTTTATGGCTCTGTGTTGGCTTCCCTGCAGTCCTACACCTTATACTCTCCAGCATCCAATATTTAGCAAAAATGATATTGATTTTAATTCAAGCATAAAGATGGAGGCCCCTCAAGTGGTCTCTCCCAGATGGACCCACATACATACCAGTTCTTGTGACTCCTTCAAGCTCAGTGCTCCCACGTGAATTACTATCTGATCCAACCTGCAAAAGAGAAAACACTGTTGCATCACTTGAAGTTTATAGTAACACGGAAGAGCTGTGCTACCTTGGTTTGTGCTGGTTTTAGCAATTAGCTAGTATCTGACTAATCTCAGTCTCAAGACTACTGAATTATACAGTGGTCTACTTAAAATTAATCTAACCAGGGATTTTTAAAAAATGTCCAGGGAATAAAATTTAAGGTTCAACTAAGCAGTAAGATTTTTTTTTAAGCATCTTTATTGGAGTATAATTGCTTTACAATGTTGTGTTCGTTTCTGCTGTATATAAGCAACAGGATTTCGAAAGCAATAACTGATTAATCAATCAATAGTCAAGTACCTTATTTTGACTATGCATGGTTAGAGATGCTGCATTTGATGGTGACAATGTGCATGAAAATAGGTGTAAAGCTGAGATATTTTTGGTTGGAGATAAAAATAAAGAGGTTCCTCAAAGAGTACAACCAGGAACCAGCCATACGAGAAAGGAATTCACTGTGAAAAGTTTTTTCCTATCTTGTGTATCCTCAGAATTTGGCCATGAGTGAGGTTTTCTCTGAGACCTCAGTGTTCACCTGTGGAGGTGCTCCACGGGGCCCTGTGGGAAGAGGCCACACTTTGACTGGTCTTCTGAGGGTAGGATCAATGAAACTCAGCTGTGAATGCAGTCATGCTGGCGAGTCTTCCAGGGACTCAGAGTGACACACGTGCTGCCCTCATGGGATGGAGACACCACATCCCCGTTAAGGCCCAAGCATTGAGTCCTCCTGTGATTCTTGACTTGTTCTGTCTTCGGTAAAATGGGACCTAGCTGGGAAGTGCTAGGATCAGGTCTGCATTTGTTAAGGATAACAGAAGACTTCTGAGAGGAGAAAAGGTGGCTGGCTGGTCTGCTTTCCCCTCACCAGCAGCTTTATTGCATGACCTCCTTAAACCTTTCACTACCCCTGTCTCCTGGCTTAGGTTAAAACAATCATGCATTCCCTCCCCCTGTCCACCCAGCTGCTGGGTCTGTGGCTTTAGTACAAACTTGTGATTTCCCAATTCAGGAGGACGAGGGTCCCGAAAGCCTCTGGTCCCCATGACTTACTTCCCTTTCCTAGTCACTGCAGCGGCTGCTCCAAATCTTGACTTTTCTCCTCAAGCTCTAAATTCCACCCAAACCCTTGTTATTGGCAGATGTCCTCGCTTCCAAGACACCATCTTAGATAAAGATTCTTCCACACACAGACTCCCTCCCTTCTCCTCCTCACCTCTGCGCTTAGCTGTGTTACCTTCTATCTATGCGTTCCTCCCCGCTTCTTAGCTGTCTCCTAAAGCTACTCTGCTTACATTTGGGTTTATTTCAAGCCCCCGTGGAGACCTGCCATCAAAGGCATCAGTTCTCCACTCTCTTTAATCTCTTCTCAATGGCACTGTCCTTTCAGCGCGGAAACGTGCTCATTACTTCCCTGCTTTAAGAGAAAAAAAACTACCCTTCTTTTAATCTTGCTTCCTCCGCTCTAATCCATGATTCCTTCTCTCCTTCTCCTCAGCAGCAGATTTTCTGGGGTGAGAATAAGCTACCCTCACTGGTTCCCCTGCCATGTGTCTGCGGCATTCTAACCTCAGGGCAGCCGCTTCTGTGACAATGACCCAACTGGCTCTGCTCTCTCTCAGGTTAGCTGGTCATTTCCTACTTTCTCAATCCTACTGACTCTCACAGCAACTAATAATGCTTATAACAAACGTTATAATGAACACAGCACCCACTGCAAATAGTTACAGTGAATTCTTATATATTACTTAGTACTGTATGTGTGGCACTGCTTGAATCCTCACCAGCGCCTCATAGGATAGGTACAATTAGTATTCCCGTTTCACAGACAAAACACAGGGCATTTAAGAGCTGCCTGAGTTCACAGAGCTACTTAGAGGCAGACTCAGGACCCAACTCAGGCAGTCTGGCTCTGCAGGCCCTGCTCTTGATCTCCATGCTCCCCCGATGCTCTCTGAAGCACCCTTCCTTCCTTCCAGCAGATAGGATCTGCTCTTCACCTCCCTCTGACCCTTCTGAGGGTTTTCTGTCTGCACCCACTTCCCTATCCCTCCCGGTTCTGGTGCTTTTCTTGATGTTTACCCTTAGCCTTCTTCTTTCCTCACTCTGCCTGTGGTCTTTAAACGTCTGAGGCCCAGGATCTGACTGAAAATTAGCTGAAAACTGAAGATCACTAGAAAGTGCCTACGTGGACACGCATTCACATTTGGCGTATAATTTCAGAGTATCCAAGTTGCTCTAAAGCCAATTAAGGGTCCCCAAAGTGGGCAGGGGCTTTGCACTGACAACCTCTGCTCCAGGCTCACTTGAGACTTACCTCCAATCTTTGCCTCCACCTAAGATACCGTCAATCACCCTTCTCTGATCCCTGTTTACACTATTTATCGGAAGGATCAGTGTTAGTTTTCATGGTCTGACATCTCCATCGGATGGTAAGCAACCTGAGGGCAGAGATCCCGTTTTATATCTCCAGTGCCAGCACAGTGCATAACACACGATGCATAACAGTGCAGAACAGACCACAAATCAAGCTTGGTTAATTGCCGTGCTTACTGAATTGATACTGTCCTATTTGTTTCACCGTGGCACAAACTGAGTGTTATAACCAAATACATTAACTCGCTGAAGTTTAGAGGATGCAGAAAGCTCCCTAAGACTACAAGAGGAAGCACCACAAAAAGCACGCTGAGTCACATGCAGAGAGAACTGTAAGGAAGCAACTGGCTGATAGAACCACCAGGACCCACCCTGAGATGGGAAGGAGTACGAGCCGCTCAGCGGAAGGGCTAGGAGCTCAGCAGCCAGTACCAGGGCCCTGCTCCACAGCCCTTCAGGCCAAGGACAGGGAACCGGAGGGACTGGCCTGGTAGATAAAACAAGAGGCAGTTTCCAGTTTCCCGATGGGATCTCTGAGAGCCGGGTGTGTCTGGCTGCCCTTCCACACGGAAAGGAAGGGCCCTCCTCTGCCTCAGCTCCTCTTTCCACAAGCTGACCTCAGGCCTGATTTGTGGTCGGAGAGCAGGGAGGCTGTGTCATCTGGGGTATAGCTGTGGTCTACGCAGCTCTTGCAGATGCATGTGTTTATCTTGATGGAGCCACTCACTTGTTCCTCCCTTCTGTCACCCACTCCTCCGCAACCCGGCAGCGCTCTGAGATGCTCAGGGACAGGCCTTCTCCTGTCGTGCCATTCACTGTTCCAAACAGAGAGTCAGTCAGTGGGACCAACCGGTACCTTTCGTTCTTCCAGCACCAATGCTGGCAGTGCAGGGGCAGAAATCCCTGCGAGAGGAAGGGACACGGAGAAACACCAGGACAGAATCTGGATGTGGGTGGGTGGGGTGATGCCATGTTTCCATTTCCACCTCAGACTCAGCCTTTTTTCCATCCTCACCTTGTCAAAAGGAGTGGGAAGGTTAAGTATGACTTGTAATTTACAAATCCCATTGTTTTCAGGGACAGAGAGTATTTTAAATGGAGACAGAGGTAACTGCCCATGTTTCAGGCAAATCTCCGAGCACACCAGGCAGTTCTATATTTGGGCTTGAATGGCAGGAAAACCAATACCATTCAGTACTGGGATGTCACGGTGGTCATAGGTGGCAGTTACTTATGAAGACAATGGTGTGTACTACAGATCTAAAACGACCTCTGTCTAAAGACCTGGGTCCCTGGACTCTTTAATCAATAGAAATTGATAAGAGGCCAGATGAGAATTCAGGCAAGGCTTTACTGAGGTTCCTGCTGCAGCATGAGGGAGGGAGAACAAGAAAGAGGTGTCCTTGCTCGCTCCCCAAGGTGGCGAGCTGGTTCCTTAAAAGGGGTAACAACAGGGGCGGGCCTGTGGGTTGGGCAGGAGGCGTAGCTTAGGTGTGCTACCCACCCCCTCAGTGCTGCTGGGTGCAGGGATCATGCGCGGTACCTGGCATGCTCCCAGTACCTTAGAAGTGGCAGCTGGCGTGTGGCCTTTTTGAATCTTATTGTTCATAATTGCCCCCACTGCTCATGCGTGTAGTGATTTTTACTCCCTAATAGTTTCTTTGTAGTCTGTTGCTCTCAGAGACGTTTGTCCAGGTGTAAGTACTCCAGTAAAGGGTCCCAGGTCCCAGCCTATCTCAGGTGCACTACCAAATTATATAATCTCTTGATCATCTTTTAGGTCTAAAATTGATGAGACTAAAAATCCACAAATTTTACATGGCTTAGCCAGGCTCAACCATAACCTGTGACACAATAACACTGTGACCTCCTAGCTAGTAATCTGGTGACAGCTACTTTCTAAGGACTGAGCTAGAGATATGTAGATCTCTAAAGATGACTTACCAAAGATATTCTTCACTCCCTGTTCTTCTACAAGATAATCCACATACCGACCAATGACTGAGAAGTTGATTTCTCTGAAAGACATAAAGAAAAAAAATTAGAAAAAAAATGTGTATTTCTTCTTTTCTAGATTATTCAATTCATCCCCACAATTATAAACTGCTCTCTCTTGTTCATAGTTATTCAAATCCACCTAACCAGTCTGAAATTCTTAGCCTGCTCTGAATAATGCTTGGGTTTTTTTCTTCCCTTGAGTCTGGTGGTTTCTCTACTCAGCCATATGCCTCACTTATGTGAGAAAAGCACTATTAGTTATCCACAAAGGTTTTATGTTTAAACTTCATCACAAGTAATACTTAAAAAGTAATTATCTTTTGCCCTTTGGGGGCAGAGTGATGGTTGGGGGCATGGTTAAACAAGAACTTAACATTTTCCATGTGGCGAGAAACAATCATTTCTTAGGCTTACAAAATAAGAACATTCAAACTTAGTAATTTAAGAATTTTAGCACTGAGTATTTGTCACAATAAATGAAGGCTTAAAGCCATTTATATGTGTTAGTGTTAAACTGAAGAGGGATAATAGTTGAAAAGGAACTTTGTCATCACTTTGCCTTTCAAAGTGTTATCTGCGGAACAGCAGTATCAGCAACTGGGGGAGTTTGTTGGCAATGAAGAGTCCCAGGCCGCACACAGTTCTCCTGGTCAGACTCTGCACTGTGACAAGATAGCCACGTGATCTGCATGCACTGTGCCGTCTGAAGAGTACTGACCTTGCAAAGATCTGATGCTTAAAATCATATTGAGTTTAAAAAATCTAGAAACTGACTCACAGACAGATCAGATAAAGTGACCTGTTCTCAATCAAAATACAGGTGGGGGGACTTGCCTGGTGGCGCTGTGGTTAAGAATCTGCTTGCCAACGCAGGGGACACAGGTTCGATCCCTGGTCCAGGAAGATCCCACATGCCGCGAAGCCACAAAGTCCGTGTGCCACAACTACTGAGCCTGCGCTGTAGAGCCCGCGAGCCACAACTACTGAAGCCCGCAGGCCTACAGCCCGTGCTCTACAAAAAGAGAAGCCACTGCAATGAGAAGCCCACGCACCGCAACGAAGAGCAGCCCCCGCTCGCCGCACCTAGAGAAAGCCAGCACGCAGCAACGAAGGCTCAATGCAGCCAAAAATAAATTAAAAATCTTTTTAATTTACTAAAAAAAATACAGGTGGGGAGGATGGAGGATGGAGAAGGAAAATACAAAGGAAAATGGTGGGGCAAGTGTGTGTTAAATGTTGCAGAATGCATGGTTGCCAAGAACACTCAGTACTAGTTGGCTAGTACTTTTGCATTTTAGTCAGCGGGGCCAGAGAATCCTAATGTAATTTTAACCTTATTAACATTCTCTTCATCTTTACTTATTGTATTCCTTAAAAAACAAAATGGAACCAAAATGTCTGATGCATATAGAAAACAAAGACATCAAAGTGTATATGTCAAAGGGAATAGGAACAATAGAGATAAAAACAAAGAATGGATAGGCAACCACTGCCCACAACACTCGAGACAACTAGTCCAAGCTGCCACTTGGGAAAAGGTAGGTTTTAATGTAGTTAAAATGCCTGCAAGGGGAGCAAACTCTCTCCATAACGGCTCATGCCTGAAATATCATTAACACTGCCCCTCCCTGTCCCACTTGCTCAAATGCCGAATATTCGCTTCTCAGTCTCACTAAGACTCCAAGGTGGGGGAGTTAGCTGCCTAGACAATCCACCTCAGGACCTTCATTTAGGTCAGCTTGAGCCACTCAACTTCTTGAAATCTCTCTGCCTCAGATATTTCTGACCACTTGGAACCACACCTTTACACCACACTAGCCCCTTGCTGCTTCCATCAGCTCTTCCCCACTTGGGACAAGCCCTGAGATGCAGGAACGATTAGCTGGGGCTTTGTTTGTGTGACACTAACTTTGGTTTTGACCAATGATGTCCATCTGCTCATGCAAGCAACTTCCCAATCGCAGATTGGAAACTGGAAATAAAGCCTTCGGGCAATAGCTTGTGTTGGAGTCACAGATTCAAACGCAGTGGCTCCTGCACACTTTCACTGAAGTCTTGACATCTCCCCAGTCCCACCCTGGCCACATACTGAGACACTGAGAGCAGGCCTGGCCTCTTCTGCAAGGAGAAGCCTGCAGAGCTCCAGATGATTGAGGCCTGGTAGGCACCGTACTCGCTTTGATGTGCTTTCTTTTGGTTTAATCTAATGTTTTCTTATTTGGAAAGGGAAGCTAGAGAGCTTGTTTCCATTTCCAGAAGTCCTTAAGGAAGACATTTAGTCTTTTTGGGTGCATGTGTGTATCCCCAAAGTGGACTCTAAACTCAGCAAGGACCCCCACTACCAAGCGGCGCTCTATTGGCCAGTCCAGCGCCAAGTGCTCAGCACTGCACCTGGCTTCAATTAAAGGCTCAATCATTATTGCTGTTATTATTCCTCAGTGACAAATTCCTCACACCCTCAGCAAAGTTCGTATCTCTATTATCATGGACATCACTTTGTACACTGTTTATGCCCACCCTCCAGTCTGGAGCAAGAACTTCCTGAAGGCAAGAACTGTGCCTTTTATACCTTACAATCTCTCATCTGCACCTGGCACAGCACAGACACTCAACAAAGGCTAGTGAAGGAGCCTTGATGCAGGAAGTTATGATGATCAAACACCTATAATCTCTGCTTTAAAAGCAGATTATCTCCACACTTGCTGGATGTGTTTACATTTCACTACCATATTAACTGAGCAAAGAAAATAGCATATATAAATAACTAAAATATTGAGAAAAATACGACAAAGGCTGTGACTCGTTAGAAAGTATAGAGGTTCAGCAGGGGACTGATAATTCCACTTAGGGAGGCTGGGAAGGACACTTCAAGGACAAGGTGGATCTGGAATAAATAGGGTGAAATCCTATGATCCTCTTTCCCTCTGACTGTATTGAGAGCTGCTATTTGTCTGGCCCTACTCTGGTGTCCTCCTTCTAGAGAGCTGGCCACACCCTCAGGCAGATCTAGGCCAGCATGTGAACCCTCCAGCTCCTTCTCCTTCCTCAGAGAACTCCACGCTATTTTATGGCGTCAGTGTAGTGCTTGTCTACACTCACCCCCTCTCCCCAACTCCTTTAGGCATTGCTGGATGACAAATACGATAACTCCACTCAGGTTAGGGGTGCTAATGGGTGATACATCATCTATTCCTTCAAGAAAGCAGTTTGCTTTTTCTTATAAAATGTCCCTAGCCTATAGGAGTGCCACTAATGGTGGAATTCTGGGGCAGTGGCAGAGCCCCCCATAATGTCCTTGGACTTATGGTCTTTTGGAACTACCAAATCTCCTTACAGAGATCAGAGGTTGAAAAGGGATGGCTCCTAAATGTGTTCTGTTTGACTTTCACAACGTTAACATTTCTTTTCATGTTAAAAAACAAAAAACAAAAAAACCTTTGTTTGAAAAGCCAGACAAGGGAAATGCAAATCAAAACCACAATGAGATATCTCCTCACACCTGTCAGAATGGCTATCATCAGTAAGAACACAAATGTTGGCAAGGACGTGGAGAAAAAGGAACCCTTGTACACTGTTGGTGGGAATGTAAATTCGTGCATCCACTATGGAAAACAGTATGGGGTTTCTCAAAAAAACTAAAAATAGAACTACCATATGACCTAGCAATTCCACTCTTGGGTACATACCTGAAAAAGACAAAAATACTAATTTGAAAAGATGCATGCACCCCAATGTTCACAGCAGCATTATTTACAATTGCCAAGATACGGAAGCAAGCTGTGTCCATTAACAGATGAACGGATAAAGAAGATGTGATATATATACAATGGAATACCACTCAGCCATAAAAAAGAACGAAATGTTGCCATTTGCAGCAACACAGATGGACTTGGAGGGCATTACGCTAAGTGAAGTAAGTCAGGCACAGAAAGACAAATACTGTATGGTAGCACTTACATGTGGAATCTAAAAAATATAACAAACTAGTGAATATAACCAAAAAAAAAAGAATACTTGCAGATACAGAAAACAAACTAGTGGTTACCGGTTGGAAGAGGGAAGAGGAGAGGGGCAATTTAGGGTTAGGGGGTTAAGAGGTACAAACTATTAGGTATAAAATAAGCTATAAGGATACATTGTACAAGGGGAATATAGCCAATATTTTGTAATAACTATAAATGGAGTATAACCTGTAAAAACTGTGAATCACTATATTGTACACCTGTAACTTAGATAATAAAAAAAAGAAAACCCGATGATCTAACAAGGCCAGGCCAGGCCCGCATTTCCATACAGCACCAACTGGCTGGGAAGAGCAGTGGCTGTCTGCTTTGGAGGTACAGAAGCCCCCCGGGTCACCTCAGATACCTGCCTGACTGTAGGTGCGAGGTTTGCAGCCCTTGACAGAAGATGCTCAGGGCTCCAGTCACAAATGGGCCCAGGGAAATCACCCAGAGGTGTTACCATATTTGTCACAAAGGCACCCCAAACAGCAGGGCTAGGGTGGCAAGAGGATGCTAATTCTCTCTGGGGACTTTGCTCCCTTCCCTATTTTCCCACCCTACGCTACCTCCCTAGGGTGCCTGGGTTTATGTTCATTCTTGCAGGCACTGAACCAGTTATTGGGCAGTCACCACAGAGAGTGGAAAGAATGAGATTGGGTAATTATTCTCCCCACTGGCTGGCCGTTTGGGGCTTGTTGCTCCTGGAAGGTGAGAGATGGCATAGGCCAGTCCACTTGGAAAGGCTCCACTGGCTTTCCACTGCCTCATCTCTTCCTTCGTGAGCGCTACAAACACCTCTTAGCACCTATGGGGAGAGTGGCCCAGAACCAAACTCCATGCTTGCTGTAGACATTCTCATACGTTTTGTTTTGTAAACGTGAACAGATTTTTAACGCTTTAGTTTTGTTTTTTGTTGTTGTTCTTCTTCTTTGGCCATGCCGCATGGCATATGGGATCTTAGTTCCCCCACCAGGGATTGAACCTGCGCCCCCTGCGTTGGAAGCGCAAAGTCTTAACTATGGGCCCATCAGGGAAGTCTTAACTACGGGACCATCATACTTAACTCCAATGTAATGTCTTAATTTCAGTTTTCATTGGTTCAGATTCTTCGTCTTAGGACCACGATTTTTTTTTTTTTTTTTTTTTTTTTGCGCTATGCGGGCCTCTCACTGCTGTGGCCTCTCCCGTTGCGGAGCACAGGGTCCGGACGCGCAGGCTCAGCAGCCATGGGTCACGGGCCAGCCACTCCGCGGCATGTGGGATCTTCCCAGACCGGGGCACGAACCCGCGTCCCCTGCATCGGCAGGCGGACTCTCAACCACTGCGCCACCAGGGAAGCCCCTGGACCACGATTTTTTAAAAATAAAAGTACTTATCTTTCTTCATATTACGGAAGGTATATATTTTAGAAAGTACACACAATAAAAGAGAAAAAAAACCACTCAGGATCTCCCTAGAGATTATTACTCTCATTAGTTTGATATTTTTCTATTCACAAATACACAATATAGTATTTTCTTAAATAAATGTAGTCATATTGTACATAGTACTGTAATATTTTTTTCACTTAGCATTCCAAATTGGATATTTTCCCACATTCTCAGATATTGTTACTATACTGGCTGCACAGCATTTCATTGCATGGAAGAACGCAATTAATTTAGCTAAGCCTCTATTCTTGGACATTTAGTTTACTTCCAAACTATGTAAGAGGGGGGAACGTTTATCAAATGATTTTTGCCACAAATTGAGGCCTAGAGTAGGTGAATTGTGAAACTACATGTAGATTATATCTCTTCTCTTAGCGTATACGGGTAATAGAATTTTTCTGAAGCAGCTTTTCAGAGAAAAATCCCTACTGCTGTACATTTCTTCTCCCGGTGCATCACACACGGTGAAAGACTTTCGCTTTGAGAACACGAATCAACAGGACAGGTTCTTTTCATAACTGGCATGAGCTGGCATGCATATCAGAAAATCTGACGTTCTATCTCTTTGCCTATTATATGTATACTTCACCATTCAAAATCAGATGGAAGTTATGTGCCCTTTCTGGCAAAATAACTACTTGGTTACTTCAAAATTCCTTTGGCAGAGAAGCATGCAGGGACAATACCTACCCCACCTTGCCAGAGGCAGAAAACATCCTGGGTCATTTAGTCTCCCCGAATAGTTACAAAGACAATAATCTATACAACTCCGCATCCAGCAGGCCAGGCCCTTTCTGACTGGTTGGGTAACAGGTTTGTTGTTACTAGAGGGTGTTGTGAAGATTCCCATGGTGAAGTCAAGGGCATTTGAGGGAGAAAACACAACTTTTTTCTAGACATTTTGGCCAATCTGAAATGGACTTTCTGTTCTAACGACTGTGAATGTACCCAAAGGAAAGTGATTTCTTGAAACAACTAAGGAAAGCAAAAGTCTTTCACTCTAGTGTAGAAAAAGATGTGAGTTGGGATGGGTAGAGATAGACCTTCCTTTCCAGCTATGTGTTAATCTTTAGGATCTTGGTTTCATCAACTGCAAAAATAGAGATAACAGCTCTCTCTCACTGAGTTGCTGTCAAGATTTAAGTGGAATATGTCCATTAAAATGCCCAGCATGAAGACTGACACGTAATCTTTAGCCAATCAGTATTAGCTTCCTTTCCTCGTGAAATAACAAAATTATTCACTCATGAAATAACCAAATTTACCACACACTGTGCTAGATGCTGAAGATACAAAGATAAATAAGATACGTGCTCAGTCCCTGTGTATGGTCTGGTACCCAATAAATATCTGCATAAGGTTAAGTAGCTCATAGCCTGTTGGGAGAGACAGGCATGTAACAAACAGCTACTGTAACAACTCTCATAAATAATTGTGATGTAATGTGAAAAGGTAGGCACAGGATACTATGGGACCACAGAGGAAGGACTCTATAATGCTTTCTATGGAAAATGGGGAAGAATCACCAGAGGATGGTTTTGACGGATGAATAGATGTATTCAATTGGAGCAGAGAATGGAGAGGGTGACGGTAGAAAAAGGCAGAGGAAACAATGTGTAAAGGCACAGAGGGAAGAAAGGGGATGAGGTGTTTGGGGAAATAGAAACGTGGCAGGAAAGGTAGACTGTAAAGGACTTCCTACGTCAGCCCAGGCTCCTGGGCTTTAACCTTCAGACCAGTTCATCCCAGACTTTTATGTGCTAAAGAATCATCCAGGGACACCGTTAAAATGCAGGTCTGGTTCAGTGGTATGTAGCAGTGCCTGAGTTTCTGCATTTCTAGCAAGTTCCTATGTGACGCTGGAGCTAATGGTCCACGGCCTGTACGAGTAGCAAGGCTTAGACAAAAGGGAATTCAGACTCTTAAAGAGTAAATCTAACAAATGATTAGATGTACTTATGAGGACTGGACTATAGTGCGGAGGATAGATTGGAGTTGCAGGTACTCAGGCATTCTTACTTAATGGAGATCACCACAATATCCCTAATAATATTTAACATCAGAGGACTTCAGACTCTTAGCATTTGAATGGGCCTTAGAGATCATGTGGTTGAACTCTGTCTCTTCATAAAATATGAGAGAAATTTACAAGGTGACAAGAGCTCCCCAGGATCAGACAGCTAGTGGTATCAAAGCTGGGGGTCAAGAACCCAGATACTCTAACTAAAATCTATTTAACCATGTTTTTGCTGACAACTTCCCCACTCTAGGACATCAACTTATATTCAGAGTTGAATCATTAGAATTATGAAGAAAAAATGTTCAGCCATTCTGAATTACGGAGGCCATGGTTTACTCTAAGAGCCAGGTTAGGAAAACTCCTATGATGGCTGGTCACCAGGCAGAATTTCCAGGTGTTAGATTCCGTGTGGCTCTTCTTTCTGTCCTGTCTCTTAGAAACACGTCAGAAATGCAGATTTCCTTGTGGGCAAGTGGGTTAATGGCCACCTATTATTGGTGGGTGCTCCAAACCTGCTTCATACCTATAGGAATGTTTGGATGGAGCAGAAAGATGGAGAGAAAAGGGAACTAACAAAACTTACATGTCTACTATGTGCCATGTACTGACACACATTTTGATTTAATTTAAATTCTTACAAGGCCCTTATTTAAAAAAATGCATTTTTATTTTTATTTCACACCTTAGGAAAGTGAGGGTCCTAGAAGAGAAAAGAATTCATGAAGAAAGAGGAAATTGTGTAATGGAGGCAACAGGGCCAGAGGGAAACAGAAGGATCCGGAAAAGCAGAGTCATTTTAGTTATATCTAATATGCGTGGGTCCTGGTGTCCCAGAAAAATGGCAGGATACAGAAAGCACAGTGACACTCCGCAGGTCCCAGATGAACAAACAAGACTTAGAAGAAGCCACTTCTAGGCTAAGAGGGGTCTGATTAAAACGCTTAAAGTAGCATCAACCAGATGTAGTGTTTTGAGCTTGCAAACAGGATCTACTCCATAACAGGAAGTAAATCCTATCTGCTCATACAATCACATGCCTTCCGTTTTATCTGCCCAACAAGTGGCTGACACATTGAGGAGGAGCTGACTTTAGTCTTTCTTAGGCCCTGTGGAAATGGAGAAGCAACAGAAAAAAAAAATTGCTATTAACCATTGAATGATTTACATGCCATCTCAGCAAGAATTTTATTTAGACCAAGTAAAGATGTGATTTTTTCAAGAATCTTAGAAGCCAGAAGTCTTGAACTCCAATGATCTCAAGGAAAACTGTGATATGGTCAACTCTAAATGAGAATGGTAAAAGTCATAAGAAATTTCATCTACTTTAAAGGGGTAGGGTTAAGGTTTACAAAATTCAGTAACAGAAGACCAAAAATGTAAAAGCCTTACTTAAAGATACCTTAAATACCTCATCTTCTGTTTACTTCTTATGCCACAATAGCAATTCAAACTTAATTGACCTAAGCACATACTGACCCCATGCTAAACACTATTATATGGATTATCCCATTTTAATACTCATAACTCCATGATGTAGGTATGACTACATTTAAGTTTTATAGAGGAAGAAAGGAGAAGCTTAAAGAAGCCAGAATTCTGACTGTTTTGGCAAACTGACTCCTCTAACAGGTTAAAACACTTAGATCCAGATGGTGGATGAATCCCCAACTTATGAATGCCAATGTCCAAGGGGGGAGTTATATATTGCTCATGGACGCCCGGGGCACATGACCACTAACTGCTAGTACCAGCAAAGGGACCGCCATAATATTCACTGGAAAATGCTTGCTTGGGTAACAATTTCTCAGCAATCATCTGCTGTTACCTCCCTCTTGCAAGCTCCGAAACATTTAACCAATGTTGAAATGTGACTGTAAGACATGCCTAAGGGGGCCGTCTGGCAGCTACCTTCCCCACTTTCCTCACGGTAGGACAATTTCATCACGTCCACGGACAGTCTAGAGACAGGATCTAGAGGCCAGAACTTGATATCAAATCCTGCTAAAATGAGATTCTCCTCACCCAACTCCACCGGCCTTATTTGGGAAGGCCAGGGCTCTGCTGAAATGCAAGAATTTGCTTTGTGGGGCTACAGGCACTGGGAGGAAGGCAAGCTGCCATATCTTACCTCGTCTCCTTCTGCACTGTTTGTGATATAGAGACCTCTTCTCTGACTTGGGGTCAGAGACAGTGCAGGGGCAGAAGAAGCTGCAGAGTCTAATCGACCGCTGCTATAGAGACCTTCTGACCATTGGGGTGGAGGGAGATCCCTTCAGTCCCAAACCATAGTTACCCATGCTCAGTCATCGGCGTGATGGTCGCAGCAACGAGACCTTGAAGTTTCTTCTTCGGGGAGGCCATTGAGCTGCTGAAAAAGTCTGGAAAACATACAGCGTAATTCCTCTCCTTCTTCTAGGAATGTCAATTAATGATAAAACTCCGGGGCAAAGTCTGTTCCCACAAAGTTTAGAACTGTGAAAAATGCTTACAAGTATACAAACACACAGAGCAAATGAGAAGAATGTAAAATGTGACAGCTTCATTTTACAGAGGAGGAAACTATATTTTAAAGACAGGTGATTTGGAGACAAGAAGAGAGCAATGTTCTGGGAAAATACCATTGGAAAGGCCTCCTGTTTTATCTATATGGATGACTGAGGCAATCTGAAACCTCAGAGAGCAGGGGTGAATAACAGCAGAAGAAAGAACCTAACTCAGCGAGGTCGAATATGTAAAAAATTACTTACTGCTCAAGTTGAAATATGGTCAGGAGAAAAGAGACATTCTTATCTCTTTCTATACCTTCATACTGTTAAGCAAGAATCTCCCCTAAAATCAGTACTTAAGTCTTAAGGCTTCAGTGTGATCTACAAGACTATCTTCAGATTTACCTAACTATCCTTTCATATGCTGGTTTTGACCAGTTTTTCCCTGTTTTTTCCTAGCTCTAGTAAATCGCATCACAAACATTTATTCACCTCTCCCCCACTAGACCAAGCTCCCCCAGGACAGGAAACAGATTCATTTGCCTTTGTTTTCTCTGCACTGAGTGGTTTGCTGGAAATCTCATGTTCAATTAAAAAGTGATGAATATATGGGTGATTGAATGAGGTGTTCAGATTGTAGCTTGATGATGACTTCCACAGATGGGGAGATCGCTTCTGAGACAGTGAACCTGGCAACACTCATTTGAGGCAAAAGCATCCCTCACCACCTGGCAGAGAGTGTACCTGTCCACAACCAGCGTAAAAAAAGCCAAGAAGTTGCCCACAACAGGCAATGAGAGGCAACAGCATCCTGGTTAATGGCCTGCATTCCATAGGTAGACTGCCTGGTTCAACCCACAGCTCTGCCACTTAACTAGTTATAGAAGAATTGTTATTTTTTGAGCTGTAGGACATGAAAATTCGAAGCCACAAATGCAAAGTCTAACAATTGAAGAAGAAAATAAAATATAATCAGACAGTATTTGGTGACAATTGTACAAAAGATGTTTGGCTTAGAGAAAATACAAGAGAGGGTATATTATAGTTCTGAGGTCCCTGGCACATTTAAAAACACAGATGCCCACTAGCAACTTACATCTTACCCACATAATGTAATAATTATGAACTATCTCATTTTGTTTGTTCTTTATAACTGTTAATCTCATCTCCCCAAATAGGAGTATAAACTTCCAGAGTAGAGATCATTCCTTCTACTTTTTCTGTATCTCCCAAGAGTCCTGGCTCAGGTGAGCCCTTGAAGCTAGAAACAGGGCAGAACCAGGACAAAAACATGAAAGGGTACAGTGTGTCAAAACTTATTGCTTTTGTGAAAGGCCAACGATGATACCTCCCCTTATAAACAGATACATCCCTGGTGAGGCTTGCTCCTGAAATTAAGCCCAAATCCTTCAAGTAGCTTTGCTCTGTACTGAAGGGGAATAAAGGGGAACCTTAACAGATATATAGGATACTAGGGTTTCTCTGACTTTTCCTAGTTTGAAGATGAGACTAACTCCTGTTGGAAGTTTTGGAAGAGAAATGTAATCACCTGGCCCATGGGGAAAATGCAAGGCCGATAACACAGGCCCAGTCTACCCCAGAGGAAGGTCTGAGCATCAAATGAGGTTGATGTTGTGCCCGCTGCACATCTTCCCTTGGCCTTCCTGCATGCACCTCAACTCGAGAGCCCAAAGCGAACCTGCCACTGGTCTTCTAAACAATTTCTTCCTTTGCTCCTTACAGTAGAGGGGTTAGAGCACCAGCTCTGGAGACAGACTTCCTGGGCCTATATCCTGGCTCCATCACTTACCAGCTGGGTGACTTTGGGACTGTTATTTAACCTCTCTGTGCTTTAGTTTCCCCTTCTGTAAATGGGGATAACAAGCATCATATTTCACAGGGTTGTTGAGAGAATTAAATTACTTAATTCTTGTAGAATGATTAATAGCAGTGCCAGGCACATAGTAAGTACAGGTTCGGTCCCCTCCATGAAGTCTTGTCTGCTGACCACAGGACATTAGCAAGTAGCATTCCTTTATCAGCACACTTTTTCCTGTCATCTCAGCTCCACTGGTACCCGCCTCTCCAACCCTGGCTACTCTTTTCTATTCAGAGTCTAAGTCATTTCAGTTCCAACTGTTATCTTCTTTCCCTGCAATCCTTCTCTCCCGCCTTACTGCCCCTCTCCTAACTTACCCTTTGTTACCTCTTATCTAGACCATTGGGCACAACTCCATGTCCAAGGGGCCCGTAGGGACTCAAGAAAGTTCAAGTGATAAGAGTCCAGAGAGCTAGGTTCCGCATTAAAAGTCTCCTAAATTGGAAAGTACTAGGCTGTACACCCTAGATTTCCATATTCTTGTGCTTTTGGCTGCATTTCTTTCATATTTAGAGCAGTTACAAGGATATTCTTAGGATGGTCAAAAGCTTGGACTGGCAGATAGATAGATAGATATAGATATCCATATATCTCAAATTAAGTGCACTTAAATACAGTTTGATTGGTTAAAGATATGGGGCCTGGGAGTCACTGCCCTAATCTCAACTCTCTTCTTCAAAATAGTCAGGCTGCCAGAGTAACCGCCCGGTAGCTCAGACATTTCTGATCTTGCTTTTGCCCTGCCGGAAAAAGGCCAGTTAACTTCTTCCCAGCTTCCCCAGGACAAATACCAAATTCCATGGTCTGGGTCTCCATATAGATGTCTTCACACCCGAAGTGCACTAGCCCAGTTGGTCCCCACTGCTACCTACCTTGTGCTGGCTTGTCCGGCTCTCCCACCCGGAATGGCAACATCTCCCACTTCAGCTCCTTCAGTATAACCAACTTTCAGAACTCACCTTAAAAACTAGAGAACATTCTCTGATTCCCTAAATGAAAATAACTTCTTACTCTTCAGAATTCCCTCAAACGTTTGTTTTTCATTAAAAACTTTACATAAGAGATATTTAGCAAGGTAGTTTTGGCTCGTCCGTCTAGAGTGTAAGCCATCAGGGGGCAAGAACAGCTTCAAAAATCTGTCTTTGCACAGAGCAATACACCAAGTAAACGAGCAAAGACTGCTGGCTTTGTAAACTGTGAAACTGCTACAGGAAGAGATGGGGTAAAAAATCACAACAACCGTAACTGAGAATGATCCAGATTTTGTGAATTCGAGTTTTAAATAAAAACTGGGTAAGGTTATGCTTTCAAATTCGTCATAGTTTGTATCAAAAACAAATAGAGGGCTTCCCTGGTGGCACAGTGGTTGAGAGTCCGCCTGCCGATGCAGGGGACACGGGTTCTTGCCCAGGTCCGGGAAGATCCCACATGCCCCGGAGCGGCTGGGCCCGTGAGCCATGGCCGCTGGGCCTGCGCGTCCGGAGCCTGTGCTCCGCAATGGGAGAGGCCGCAACAGTGAGAGGCCCACGTACTGCAAAAAACAAAAACAACAACAAAAAAACCCACAAATAGAATGTTCTCCAGCCTAAGGCTTAATATGAATTTAGAATGTTACTACTGAAACACTTGGGCAGGGCCTATTACTCTCGAAATCTTACACCTTTATCCACAGACAAGAACCCTTAGTGCAAAGAATTCAGGTTGCCTAAGTCAAATTCTCTTAAAAGGTAAAAGTTAAAAAAAAAAAATCTCTGGGGAAGGTGGAGGAGGAGGATGCAGCTCTGGGCATGAGGAATCACTAGAGAGAGAAATATTAATACTTGGAAAGGAAGAAACAAATAGAGAACCTAAACAAACAAAAATGCAGAAATACAATTTCCCATCAAATGAAGGGACTGTATCACACTTAATCACTAAACTCTCTTCCCCCCAGTGGCTGCCTCTGATCATTTTGAAAAAAGGATCCTTAGGGCCCGGCTCTGTGGTCTGGACAGAATCCAGGGGAGTGGGTCCCTCCACCCCGCCCGTACAGACACTCGTCCGGGCCGGGAAGGTGTCACGTTCACACTTCCTCAGGCTCCATTTCCCAGCTCCCCTGTCTTGCCCTTTGCGTCCGGCCGTCGGCGCCTCACCCACCGCCGAGTCCAGTGCCCCGGCCCTCTACCCCCGTTCCCTGGCTGTCGGTCAGTCTCTATCCGTCCGTCCGTCCGTCAGTCCACGCCTGCGTTGCCGCTCTCACCCAGACGCCGCTGGTTCACCTCCGCCGCTGCGCGCCGCGCTCCCAACCGCGCTCTTTATCGCCGGGGCCGCGCACCACGTGCCCGCCCCGCCCCGGGGCCTTGGGGCTGTAGCGCCGCCCCACGCTCCCAAAGCGTTAGGCAAAGGTGGAGCTCCCTGTTTTTGAGGGGGCCCCCGAACGCCGGGGCCTGAATGAACATGGGCGCGCAGTCGCAGCTTCCTGATAGTTGCGAGCATCTGAACTTGCACTTGGGTGCCCGCAGCGCGTGCTCACCCGCGGCTCGGCTCTGCTGCAGCCCCCCTTCTTCTGCTAGGCCTTTCCTAGCACTTCCGCGTCCTGGGCTCTCTTCCGTCTTAACTTTTCTTCTGTCCAGGGCCCTGCAACAACAGGTATTTTGTGGTCCACTTGCAGGAACGTCAAGAGTTTATTTTCTAATATCAAGTGCTGTGTTAATCAGAAACACAGCCATAAACAAGTCCTCAGCTTTCTCTTGCTGATGTGAATTAACCTCAAATTTCTATAAAAGGCAATGGCTGATGCTTGTTTCATTTAGAAAAAAATGAATTTCTCAAAGTGCTTTCTGGTTTGCAAAGTGCTTTTATATCCATTAGGATAATTCTTTCATTGCACACAGCACCAGAAATTAATTCATTAATGAATTCATAAAACAGTTCTGTGTGGTGGGTACTATTTTTTAAATTCATATTTTACAGATGAGGACGCATTCTCCCATTTTATAGATCAGAAACCGATGTTTAGACAGTTAAGTGATTTGCCAAAGGCCATAGACCCAGTGAGTGGTTGAGCCGTAGGTTGATTTCAAGTAGTCTGGGAGCTGTTACTATTAACTGCTATTCTGTTATCCTGCAAAAAAGGAAGGAAGGAAGAAAGAGTCCTAGTGACACCTATTTGTTTTGTAGTGTTAAAAAGAATATTATATTCCAAGGGGACAATGTTAGTATTTTTTTAGTCATATTTTAATATATGCAAAATTAAGTATTTCAACACCCAAAAGATATAAGCCATTAGGGTTAATATTGTCAGCCAAAAAGCCAGTATTCTGAATATATTTTATATAATGTTTTATAAATAAATACATGTTTATATAAATGTTTATATATATTTGGTAGTACACAGCAGTTCCTTATTATAATGTGTTAGGATTTGCTAAGAAGCAGATGCTAAAATGGGAGTTGCTGTGCAGGGAGATTTTTGGGGAGAAGGAGCAGGAAAAGGCAGGGAGAGCCTTTAGGTTGTCATAGAGGGCTGACACCCTTGGAAGGAGAGATGGAAAGAAAGAGGGGAGGGTAGAAAGAGTCTCATTAGAATGGAGGGCAGTGCACATCCCAGTATCCACTATCTGCCCTGAAGAAACTCACAGCCTCTACTGTGAATTGTAGGAAAGGCATTTATTTTAAAAAAAATATACAGACCTGTGCAAAGATGCTAAGAAACCCTGAGGGGAGACTCTCAGTGGGCTAGTTGAGTGGGTGTGTGTTTATGTGTAAGTGTGTGCATGATGAGGCAAGAGAGTGTTTCAGGAAAGTCTTCCTGCGGGGGAGGTGACACCTGTCCTAGACAATTGAGTAGGCCTTAGAAGGGAGAGACAATAAAATCTCACTGCTGGCCTAAAGTCCTCTGACACTTTTCTGATGAGTGGCAAGGGCTCTGTGACATTTCATCTCTTGTTATCCAGTATTATTTAATCACCTTTATTAACTTTTCATGCTTTTGTTTCCTGCCCCCTAACACCACTGTGATGGTGCTCCAAGCAGGCACCGGGTCCTATTTCTTTGTTTTTTATTTTTATTTTCCCACAGTGCAGAGAGCATAGTGTCTGTCCACCTGCAGGCCAGGAGTGTGGGGTTTGGAGGCATTGACTCCCTTCAACTCTCCTTTGTTTTTTAAAAAATATTGGGGTTCCACATCATATTTTGTTCACTGTAACTCAGGTTTGAAACTCGGTGATGTAGAGGAAAGAGCTTGGGGGATATAGAGCACTGTAATTGATCAGATTGGCCACATGTTCCATCGTTGGATCAGGATGTGGAGCCAGGCTCCTGGACTGAGGTAAAGGGTGGTTTCCCAGAAAGGTTGCACTCACCTTCTTGGGAGGTTGCTGAAAGGTTCTAGAACCAATTTGAATGTATGTGTGTCAGGGAGGGGGTTTTCCCACACTGACAAGGAGCAGTTCCCTGACACCAGCTGGGTATCCTGTAATTTAACTCAGTTCTTACACTGTTAACCCAGAGCATCAGATTCCACAAGGGTTCAGTCCTGCCCTCCACTTCAGCTGCCACTTTAGAGCCGGGTTGATACCTGTGCTTCTCACCAACTGGCTGTAAATCAGAGGTTCCCATGACCCCCTCCTTGGGTTGGATTAATTTGCTAGAGGGGCTCATAGAACTCAGAGAAACATTTTCCTTACTAAATCACCGCTTTATTATAAAAGCATACAACTCAGGCACAGCCAGATGGAAGAGATGCATAGGGCAAGGCGTGGGGAAAGGTTGACGAGCTCCCATGCCTCCCCAGCTGACCACTCTCTGAGTGAAACCGAGCAGGGCCCTGTGGGCCTCCAGGGCACGGAAGCCACTTTTTGTCCCCTATTTCTTTTTTTATTTTTATTTTTGCGGTACCCGGGCCTCTCACTGCTGTGGCCTCTCCCGTTGCGGAGCACAGGCTCCGGACGCGCAGGCTCAGTGGCCATGGCTCACGGGCCCAGCCGCTCCGCGGCACGCGGGATCCTCCGGGACCGGGGCACAAACCCGCGACCCCGCATCGGCAGGCGGACTCCCAACCACTGCGCCACCAGGGAAGCCTCCCCCATTTCTTATAGACCAGAGTCCAGCCTCCATGACCTTCCCTGAATTCCAAAGGGCAGATCTGAACAGTTGCTAATCAAGAGAGAAGCAGCCAAGAAACCACCTGAGGCAAGATTAAAAGGACCAGAGAAACTCATCAAGATTAGGAGGCCCCGGGGCTTCCCTGGTGGCGCAGTGGATGAGAGTCCGCCGGCCGATGCAGGGGATGCGGGTTAGTGCCCCGGTCCGGAAAGATCCCACGTGCCGCGGAGCAGCTGGGCCCGTGGGCCATGGCCGCTGAGTCTGCGCGTCCTGAGCCTGTGCTCCGCAGCGGGAGAGGCCGCAGCAGACCCGCGTACCGCAAAAAAAAAAAAAAAAAAAAAGGAATCCCCTGTGTCCCCCTTTGCCTGGCAAAGTAATAAAGCTGTTCTTTTTTTACTCCTCCAAAGCTCTGTCTTCGCATTTCTATTTGGCACTGGTAAACAGAGGCCAGGTTTTCAGCAACACCAGCACCTCCGTGTGTTCACCAGCACAGAAGGTCTCCAAACCCTGTCCTTTGGGGTTTTTATGGAAGCTTCATTACACTGGCAAGAATGATTAAATCATGGCTATTGGTGATTTGAGTCAACCTCCAGCCCCTCACCTCTCCCTGAAGATCAGGGGGTTGAGACTGAAGGATCCAACCCTGGAATCACAGGTTGGGTCTCCTGATAAGAAGCCCCCATCCTTAGGTGCTTTTCAAAAGCCACCTCATTAACATAACAAAAGACACCTTGATTGCTCTCAACACTTAGGAAATTACAAGGTTTTAGTCACTCCATGCCAGGAACTGGATGAAGACCAAATATATATTTCTTATTATAAATCACAATATCACAGTTGCCCTTATCAGAAAAGAAGAAATGGATTTCAGGCAGCTAAAATACTGCTACATTAGGGCACATTCATGAAGGAAGGAGAGCGTAAGTTGGATCTTGAAGTGTTGCTATCCATTGTGGACCAGAACAGGTCTGTCCTTAGGTGAGCTAGAGTTGTTTCCATTCAGTGTAAAGAACGTATAACCAGGTTATAGTTATGAGAATTTCTCTTGGAAATTCTGGCCTTGCAGGTATGTCAGAGGGGCTGGTAGAAAAGCTGGAGTTCATTTTGCATCTTGTCAAATGCTTGTTCTGCATCTATTGAGATGATCATATGGTTTTTATCCTTCATTTTATTAACGTAGTATATCATATTGATTTGTGGATGTTGAACCATCCTTGTGTCCTTAGAAGAATCCCACTTGATCATGGTGTATGATCCTTTGGACATTTTGTTGAATTTGGTTTGCTAGTATTTTGTTGAGGAGTTTTGCATCCATGTTCATCAGAGACACTGGCCTGTAATCTTCTTTTCTTGTGTTGTCTTTGTCTGGTTTTGATATCAGGGTGATGTTGGCCTTGAAAAATGAGTTAGGAAGTGTTCCCTTCTCATATTTTTGGAATAGTTTGAGAAGGATAGATATTAAATCTTTGAATATTTGGTAGAATTTACTTGTGAAGCTGTTTGGTACTGGACTTTTCTTGGGAGCCTTTTGATTACTGTTTCAATCTCTGAACTAGTGATCAGTCTATTCAGATTTTCTATTTCTGATTCATTCTTGGAAAGTTGTATGATTCTAAGAATTTGACCATTTCTTCTAGGTTGTCCAATTTGTTGGTGTATAGCTGTTCATAATATTCTCTTATAATCCTTTGCATTTCTATAGTATCTGTTATTTCTCCTCTTTCATTTCTGATTTTATTTATCAAGGCCTTCTCTTTTTTTCTTAGTGAGTCTAGCTAATAGTTTGTCAGTTTTGTTTATTTTTATGAAGAACCAGCTGTTAGTTTCATTGAGCTTTTCTGTTGTCTTTTTAGTCTCTATTTCATTTATTTCTGCTCTGATATTTATTATTTTCTTCCTTCTACTAACTTTGGGCTTCGTTTGTTCTTCTTCTTCTAGTTCCTTTAGATGTGAAGTTAGATTGTTTGAGATTTTTCTTGTTTCTTGAGGTAGGCCTGTATTACTATAAAATTCCCTCATAGTACTACTTTTGCTGCATCCCATAGATTTTGGAATGTTGTATTTTCATTTGTCTTCAGGTATTTTTTGATTTCTCCTTTGATTTCTTCATTGACCCAATGATTGTTTTGTAGCATGTTGTCCAGTCTCCACATTTTTGTGATTTTTCCAGCTTTCTTCTTGTAGTTGATTTCTAGTTTTATACCTTTGTGGTTGGAAAAGATGCTTGATATGATTTCAGTCATCTTAAATTTGAGACTTGTTTTGTGTCTCGACTTATGGTCTATCATTGAGAAAGTTCCATGTGCACTTGAAAAGAATGTATATTCTGCTGCATTTAGATGGAATCTTCTGTAGAAATCTATCAAATTCATCTGGTTTAATGTTTCATTTAAGGCCAGAATTTCCATGTGGACTTTCTGTCTGGATGATCTATTCATTGATATAAGTGAGGTGTTAAAATCTCCTACTATTATTGTGTTGCTGTCAGTTTCTTCCTTTAGGTCTGTTGATAATTGTTTTATGTATTTTGGTGCTCCTATGTTAGGTGCATATATAATCACTGTTACGTCTTCTTGATGAATGGTCCTCTTTATTATCATATACTGTCCATTTTTGTCTCTTGTTACTTTTTTTGGCTTGAGGTCTATTTTGTCTAAGTATGGCTATACCTGCTTTCTTTTGGCTGCTGTTTGCTTGGCATATCTTCCATCCCTTAACTTTTAGCCTGTGTTTTTTTTTTGTTTGTTTTTTTTTTAATTAATTTATTTATTTATTAATTTTGGCTGTGTTGGGTCTTCGTTTCTGTGCGTGGACTTTCTCTAGTTGCGGGGAGCGGGGGCCACTCTTCATCGCGGTACGCGGGCCTCTCACTGTCGCAGCCTCTCTTGTTGTGGAGCACAAGCTCCAGACGCGCAGGCTCAGTAGTTGTGGCTCACGGGCCCAGTTGCTCCGCGGCATGCGGGATCTTCCCAGACCAGGGCTCGAACCCGTGTTCCCTGCATTGGCAGGCAGATTCTCAACCACCGTGCCACCAGGGAAGCCCTAGCCTGTGTTTATCTTTAGGACTGAGGTGAGCCTCCTGGAGGTAGCATATAGTTGAGTCTTGTTTTTTATTCCATTCAGCCACTCTGTGTTTTTTGATTGGTGAATTCAATCCACTTACATTTAGGGTGTTTTGGGTTTTTTTTTAAACATCATTTGGAAGCTTTTTTTTCCTTAATAAATTTATTTATTTATTTATGGCTGTGTAGGGTCTTTGTTGCTGCGCGCGGGCTTTCTCTAGTTGTGGCAAGTGGGGACTACTCTTAGTTGCAGTGTGTGGGCTTCTCATTGTGGTGGCTTCTCTTGTTGTGGAGCACGGGCTCTAGGTGCGCAGGCTTCAGTAGTTGTGGTGCGCGGGCTTGGTAGTTGTGGCTTGTGGGCTGTAGAGCACGGGCTCAGTAGTTGTGGTGCATGGGCCTAGTTGCTCCTCGGCACGTGGGATCTTCCCAGACCAGGGCTCAAACCCGTGTCCTCTGCATTGGCAGGTGGATTCTTAACCACTGCACCACCAGGGAAGCCCTGGGGTGATTACTGATAGATGAGGAATTAGTACCGCCATTGTATCTTTTGTTTTCTGATTGCTGTATACTTCCATGTGTTTTTGTCTGTCATTTTGGTTTGGTGGTTTTCTGTGATATTTTTCTCAGTTTCTAGAGGGATATCTCTTGAAGGGAGAAAAGTCCTGTGCATAAACTTGGTTTCAGAGAACCCTCTGGGGTCACAGGAAGGGAAGGTGTTGAGAGCAGTCATGCTCAATGTCTCCTGGCTCAGTCCTTTGGTGAACATCCACTGGGTTCCTAGGGAGAAGGAGCTCGAAGGAAAAAAATCAATTGAACAGAAGAAATGTACTTCCATACTTGTCCTTCTTAAGTGGGGATCTGTGATTCCAGTTTTTTAAAATAAGAGTTTTATTGAGATATAATTTAATAGTATACATTTCACCGATTTTAAGCATGCAGTAGTTCAGTTGTCTTTACTATATTCAGAGAATTGTGCAACCATCACTACAGTCAATTTTAGAACATTTCCAACACCCCCAACAACCTGTACCCATTAGTAGTCGCTCCCTGTTCCCTCCCTCCTCCCTGCCCCCAGCCCTAAGCAACCACTAATATTTTTATTTCTATAGATATGTCTGTTTTGGACATTTCATATAAATGGAATCATTACAGTATGTGGTCTTTTATGTCTGGCTTCTTTCCCTTAGTGTAAGTTTTTAAGTTTTCTCCATTTTGCGGCATGGTTCAATTCTTTGTTCCTTTTTATGGCCAAATAATATTTAATTGCATGGATATACCACATTTTATTTATCCATTCATCAGCTGATGGAAATTTGAATTGTTTCCACTTTCTGGCTATTAGGAATAATGTTACTACTGTGACTTCAAATTTTCAACCTCCTGGAATTTTGTGGTGTCCTTTTCCCAGTAGAGTTAGATTACAGTTTATAGTCAGTATATAACTGGCCTCTCTTTAGTTCCTTGGAAGCCCCAAGTTCTTACCAAGATCAAGGCTTTTACAGGTGCCCAGGATGCTCTTCATCTGGCTGATTCCTACTCACCTTCAGATCATGGCTTCAATGTAACTTTCCTAAGAGTTAGCTCATGCAGGCCCTCCCCATCTAGGTGATGCTTTCCTCCTCAAAACCCCCAGTGCTTTCCCTTCCCATCACAACTTATTAGTATGTTTAGTTCTCCCTATTAGTCTGTAAGTTTCTTGAAGACAGTAGCCTGTCTGTCCTATTCCCTGGGACACACATAGTACTACACATAGTGCTACATGGCAGACACTCAACAAATAGTTGAAATAGTATGGAGTGCAGAATTGATGTTGATAACCGAGAGCAGTATGCTACTAGCTCTATGCCCTGAACACAGACTTCAGCACTGATGGGAAGGGGCTGCCTCCTTGTTGACTGGTGTTGATTCAATAGTCGGGACCCTTGTAGCTAAGAGGGATGGTGTCAGCACAGAAGAAACTTGGGAACACCAAGGACACAGGAGCTGGATGAAGAGGACAGTAATGCCTCTCTGAGAGCAAGAAGGAAGGGATTCCTGGCATGGATTAAACCAGGGGAACATTGCCTTGTTGCTGACTTGGAAACCCTCTTTCTGTTCTGTCTCTGGACTGATGTGCTAGTGGATTTTACACATTGTTTTGTCACCACCTAATAGTAGGAAAACCCTTTGAAAATTTGGGCCTCGTTTGACTACTAGCAAGGGTGAATCATGAGAGTGCTATAGGTTGAAAACAGAAGAGAAAGTTAATAATGGGCTTTTTTTTTTTTTTTTTACGGTACGCGGGCCTCTCACTGTCGTGGCCTCTCCCGTTGAGGAGCCTGGGACGCTCAGGCTCAGCGGCCATGGCTCACGGGCCCACCCGCTCCGCGGCATGTGGGATCTTCCCGGACCGGGGCACGAACCCATGTCCCCTGTAGTGGCAGGCGGACTCTCAACCACTGCGCCACCAGGGAAACCCTTGGCTGGGCTTCTTCGACAATATTCAAATAATTACAGAGGCAAGACTTCCTTTTGAAGGATGTTCAGCCTGCATTAGCTGTTCCCCACATGAACCTTAGGCCTTTGGGAAACACACAAGTGAGTCTATTCTACTTGTGACAATAGTCTGTAAGGTTCCCCAGAGATCTCAAAGAGAAATAAGCATGTCTTCCAAAGCATCCCGAAGCCCAGTAGCAGCTTATATTATGCGTAAGGTTAAAAACTCACCACTAGATGGCAGTCTATCAGCAGAAATTGCTTTCTCTTTTAATGAATACTTTCTGGACTGAAAGTTTCTGGGAATATCAGTAAACAGTAAAAATATTAGCTAATCTTTTCTTTCTCCCATTTCCCCATCCTCCTTTCCCCCAAATCTATGCAGATTACATCTTTAATTTTAAATGTTTTTAATCCTTGTTTCTCTCATTAATATAAAAAATAATGAGAAAAAAAAGATGTATAGAAACACAGAAACTAGACGTGGAAAATTCTGTTTCCCCACCCCACCTACTAGCCCTTTGGGTTTTGACGATGAAGATGACTATAAGAAGAGGTATATTCAGTGGTCTTGACCTTTTGATATGTAGAGGATACTTAAAAATCTGGTTCAAGTCTATAAGTATTTTCTCTCTCAGGGAAAAAAAAAAATTCTATGCTTCCTTTCAGCATTTGAGGTGAAGATGGAGCAATTAGGAGAAATACATTTCGGCTGTTTTATGAAAATTTATTATATGTACCTTTTGAATGAAAGGAAACTCCCTGGAAGGAATTCACTGAGGTAAGTGCAGTTCAAACTTTTTTACCCAAGGCTGGTTTGATTCTGGATAACATCTGAATTTAGGTGCCAATAGTTCAGGTTCGGGAAGGCTTAGGCCTCCTCTGTCAGCTGGTAGCAGGGACAGGAGCCCTGATGGCCTCTGGAGGGGGACTTGGGGAGGTTTTGCTGGTCCTGTCCCTCCTTATTCTTTCTATCCAAGCCGTCAGGGCATCATTATCCTGGTCCAGCACTCTCAGATTCCAGCTTTCTGTGGTATTTCCACTGTCCTCATTGGTCAAGTTCTTCTGGGTCTACTGGAAAGCTCCCATAAGTTATTCCAAAGTGTTACTCTTTATTCCTGTGCCCCATTTCTCAGGTTAGGTACCTTAGTTATAGCTAAATTATGTTAGCTCTGAAAGTAATACATACAGACTATATTTGGTCATGCATGTAAAGGTGACCAAAGTGGGTCAAAAAAAGCAAAACACAGAACCGTATTCAATTCTTCCATCTGTATTAAAAGAAGTAAAGGTGTTTGTAGGGATATACCTGTACATGCAAATAAGTTATCTAGAAGGATAGCAGTGATGTTCAGAATACTTAACAACTGGTTCAGCATTGGCAGACAGGGATGGCTGCTGACCTTCGAGCTGGAGACCCCCTAGTATCTAAGCTTTAACTCTTTAATGATTGATTGAAATTCTGGGCGGCCAGCACTCCACGGGCTCAAAACAGTGGCTATTTACCAACCTGAAGGGAAATATTTAACTATTTTAACCACCTGTGGATTATACTAGTGTATGCCAGCAGCTATCAACTGTTTCTCCTGGGAAAGGGGATTGAGGGAGGGAGGGACTTAATTTTCAACATGCCTTTTAGTACTGTTTGGAATTTTTGTTTGTTTCTTCTTTCAACTGAACCATGTACTTGTGGATAGAATTTCATTTTGTTCAGCTCAGAAGGTAAGTCTTTTCTTAGAATTTGGTTCTGGACATTTCTGTCTAGTCATCTGACTCCAGTCTGTCTACAGCCTCGGGGCCATCTTCATTAGTTCCATCTTGCGGGAAACTCCTCTACCCAGAGCGTTGCATAAGCCCCTCTGCTTGCCTGGCGGAACTCCCACCCCCACCCCCAAAGTTGGTGTCTGAATCTCCTTTTGTTACTTTTCTTGGACCTGCTATCTCTCCACCTACCAGACCTCAGTCCCATTACTAACTAGTGTAGGTATCACTCTGCTTAATCTTGTGACCAGGAAATAAGCACTTTTTTGTGTTCATACAGCTTTTGTGTGTGTAGAACCTGTGTTTAATGAAGTTTTTTACCTATGCATCAGCACTGCCGGTAATGATTATTATCTTAGTGGTGATAACTCACATTGCATTGGCTGTGCCTCCACCTGCCTGTGGAGTGGACACCCCTCCCTCCAGGTCTCCCCCAGTGTTCCTGGGAGACATGTGGTACCTCTGTTGTGCTCCCTCCCATCTTTCCCTGTGAGACTTGCAGCTCCTTGTTGGTGTCCCCTGCCATGAAGCCATTGGGGGGCAGTGTCTCATCTCAGCCGCTGTCACAGCCACTCTCAGCCAAAGTTGCTCTCTCCTGGGGCCTAAAGACATGGAGAGAAGCCCCTTCTCTTCCATTTTACCACAGTTTTTCACCCAGGTCCCAAAGCGGCATGACTTGTACCCAGTGTCTCACTGAGCCCCTTCCCTCTCTACCTGCAGGCTCTCCATCCACAGGCTCAGACATGAGTCTACGGAGCTTAGGCAGGGAACCAAAGTTGGAGAGAAGATTTTTTTTCTTTCCCATGCCCCTTTCCGCACCCCAGGACTATTCCTTCCTATCCTTTCTCCACCCCCAAGGCGTCATAAAAGCATCTTCAAGCCGACCCTTCCCTTCAGTCTAATCAGCTCCTAACCAGGTCCACTGCTCCCTTAGATTTATCAGACAGAGTTGACTCTTAGTGGTGGGCACCACTGGGCTCAAGCTGACAGCCTGACCACACACATTCTATTCACACTTATCTCCCTGTGTGGTAGTTAACTGTTGGCCCCGTCAGACTGTGGGTTCCTCAAGTATGAGTTTCTAACTGTGTGGTAGTCACCTTTGTCTCCCGGCACCCAGGCCCTGCCTGTTTACACCGCAGACCTTGAAAAATACTTTTGAAAGAAAAATTGAACACAGTCATTTAGCACAGATACCCAAAAGAAAACAGCTCATCTTTACCAAAGGGAGACTCAGGCAACCCACCCAAACGGAGGAAAGCTATTCTTAAAGGGTGTCCTCTATCCTACAAAAGTAGCCCTTCAAAGCTCTTTAGGCTCCTTGCGTTCTCAGGTGGAGAAGATCCAGGGTTAGAGCAGCACTTTCAGAGAGGCTTAAACTGATCTCTTTTTTCCGTTTTATTTTTTGGCTGCGCCCCGCAGCATGTGGGCTCTTAGTTCCTCTACTGGACGGCTAGGGAAGTCCTAAAATGATCTTGTTTTAAGAGAATAACATGTTGAACAACTATTTGACTAGTTACATTTTATTGTGTACTTGCCAATCGAAAAAACAGGAAAGGGCACAGTATGGCAAAACATACTGATCAGAAGGGGAAAAGCAGATGATACACAGGGACAGAACATTTTATTTGTATCATTCCTAGTTCAGAGAAATAAGGTTAACTCAGTGCTCCTTCACCTACATGTTTATAGCGGGAGGTGAAAGTGACAGACTGAGGCATGGATTTGTTAATGCTGGGTATCAGGTGTTTCTTCGCTTATTATTTAGTTGAATAAGTCTGATGTCATGTGATAGACCACTAAGCATAAGCGATTCTTCAACCAAGAAAGAGAAAGAAATTGTATAACTATATGATTTGTTCTCTGAGAAGCAAAACCATGATTCACTGCAAAGGCAGACACTCTTCAATTGGTGTGTGAGACAAACAGAAGTATTCATTATGTTTATTATGATAATAATCATTCTTAACACTTCCTTCAAGGTGTAGCATTTGCAGAAATTGGAAAAAATAAGAATAGTCCAGCAGGCTTACTGACACTCAGTGGTAATATCACAAATAATTACAGTCATTGAAATAATTTCAGAGATGAGAATGAGAGTTTAGTTTGAGAGAGAGAAAAAGAGAGAAAGAGAGAGAGAGAGATTTATTTAACAATCTGTTAACGATCCCGCAGCTCGTAAGAAGTCTCTCTAATTCCAAAGCATGACCTCTTTCCTCTACACGGCAATGCCTGCCCAATGGGAGAATGCTATCATGTAAAATCTTCAGATGAAAACCATCACGTGATCTTAAAAATGGTATTGTTTGGTGACATGTTTTGGTTTCCCTGTTCTATATACATAGAAAAACTTAGGTAGAGAGAAACGAAATGACTTGCTAGGTGATGAGCCAGGTTGGACTGAAGGATAGTGGCTGGAATGACCACGGTGCCAAGTGTTCTGTTCTCCAGCACCTTCTCTGTTTTCTACTCCACGTTCTAGATAACTCAGATGCTGGCTTAAAGCCCATTAGAGATCAACCAGTCTCCCAACCCACCCACCAACCCATAAACCAGCCAGCATTTGTCAAAGGCTCACTTTGTTGTTCTTGGAACAGTGTTTGTTTGGTGCTGTGGGAAATGCTGAAGCAAGACCAGACAGGGTCCCTGCCACCCTGGTGCTTGTAATCTACATGGAGAGACAAGACAAAGCTACATGACACAATTACAGAATCTGACAGAATATAATAAAGTGCTAAACTGTGTGGTGTAGGCAATTAGAGAACAAGACAGTATATAATAAAGTGCTAATTGTGTGGTACAGACAATAAGTATAATAGGAGTTCAGTGAAGGGATGGATGAGTGTGGGCTGTAGTCTTCAGGAAAGGCTTCTCATCATGTCAGGCTGCCGTGTTTATCCAGTGCATGATGGGAAACTGAATATGAAATAGAAGACGGATTAAGAGCAGAATAACTGTGCTGTACCAGGCATCTCCTCTCAGTCTGGGCGAGGACAGAAAGAGAAGGAGTTCTTTGACAGGTGGCATTCTCCATTAAAAAAAAAAAAATCAAATTGAGAAAGGCCTTATTTTCTTTATTAATTGTGTTACAGAAAATTTCCTCTGAAACTTATTTTAAATGGAATAATGTGTTACATACACTAGGAGAGTTCAGTGTTTAAAGAAACTATGTTGTAAGTCCTTTTCATTAATGAAGAATACTTTTGCATAATAGATAATCACTTCCTAGTTTACACAGATTCCTTAAAGCAAGTAAATAGATACTCTTGAATACTACTGGTGGGACTGACAAACCTATTACAAGGTAATTTGGCAATGTGTACCTCAAATCTTGAAAATGTGCATATACTTCAGCTTGTCAATTTCACCTCTGGGAATTTATCCTAAGGAAGTAATCACAACCAACTGCAAGAATAACTTTTCTGCAAGGATAATTATCACAAAGTTGAGAGAAGCTGGGGATAACCTGAACGCCCTCAAATAAAGGACTGACGAAATAAATTAACACACATTTAGAAAATGGCATGTGTAATTACTAAAATACTGTAGAAAAATATTTAATATAGTGGAAAATATTTACAAAATGTGGGTAAGTGAAAAAAGCAAATTCTAAAACTTGTAGAGTATGATTTCTTTTTGTTTTTCTTTATGCGGACCTCTCACTGTTGTGGCCTCTCCCGTTGCGGAGCATAGGCTCCGGACGCACAGGCTCAGCAGCCATGGCTCACGGGCCTAGCCACTCCGCGGCATGTGGGATCTTCCCGGACCGGGGCACGAATCCGTGTCCCTTGCATCGGCAGGCGGACTCAACCACTGTGCCACCGGGGAAACCCTGATTTCATTTTTTTTTTTTTTTTGCGGAACGTGGGCCTCTCACTACTGTGGCCTCTCCCGCTGCGGAGCACAGGCTCCGGACGCGCAGGCCCAGCCGCCATGGCTCACGGGCCCAGCCGCTCCGCGGCACGTGGGATCTTCCCGGACCGGGGCACGAACCCACGTCCCCTGCATCAGCAGGCGGACTCCCAACCACTGCGCCAGCAGGGAAGCCCCTGATTTCATTTTTGATAAAAATATGTTTTATGCAGAAAAACTTACCTGAGTGGTGAAGATACATGGAATTTCCACTTATTTATGCTTTTGTGTAACTTCCAAATGTTTCCCAAGCTACACGGTTTGCTCTGTAGTAAGACATGTATTAAAATCCCATGGTCCTCTGATTTCGTTTGTTTTGAGAGTTTGAGTAGTCATACTCTGGACTGTCATCCGGTGAGTTTTCTTAGGGTGGGGCAGGCCTATCCTATAGGGATTCCTACAGACCTAGCAGCTGGAAGTGGAAGTGGAGGTGGTTGGAACTGAAGAACTCATGTAACAGAGGAGTTCCAGGCTAAGAGACAAGCATCAGAAGCACTGTTCCATTCTCCTTTGAATTAGAAACAATTCCTATTTAGCAGAATATACACCTTATTTCTTGAACTCACATCAGGTAGGAGATGTTTTAGAGGTATGCACATTTTTTAAGGCTCACACAGCATGAGGTTTTAATAGCAAAGCCTTTCAGAGTGGGGGCAGAAAGCCCAGGACATGAATCAATTTTTAAGACGTCTGGAATACTAAAAAAAAAAAAAAAAAAAAAAAGGACCGAAACAGAGTTTGAGAAGTTGTATTTTAAATGTTTATCTTGAACACAAGAACAGAAAGTAAAATTTCATTTGGAGATTAGGTCAGAAGCCTAAACTTGAGATCTTTGGTGAATGTGGGCTCAAAGACAAATCAGGCACTGCCTTCAAACCACATGAGGATGTGGAATCACTGAACAAAATCAACCAACGTCTGGAAAGGATTTTGGAATTTTTGGTTCACGGGATTTTCCATGTCTAAAATGAAAACAAAATACTCTTTTTCTATTCTAAGGACTTGATTTCGAACTGTTTTGAAAGGGGCCTTTCTCTGAAACATTTCAATACAAAAGTTCTTTATTTTCTCATCCTATGACTCAGTGTCTTACATTTTTTTAGGTTTTGACTAAGGTCTTCAAATATATTTGTTTGAACACCTTTTCATTAGTAATTTTCTATTTTGACCTCACCATCTAGCTTCTCATCTTCTGTTGGCCCAGTGAAAATAAAACACAGCAAAGTCAGAATTTTACTTCCTTTTTTATGCTTCCCAAATATAGAGGAAATCCTTGGATACCCAGGTTTGGGGGAAGTCAAACCTTAGCTAAAACTGGGGCATGTCTGCCTCCCTTTTGAAGAATACCATCCTATAGGAAACATTCTGTGGGCAGCATCCCTGGAGTACAGGTGAGGACTTGTCCCTGCACACTCCCTTGTCTTCCCATTACTTGGGGTTAATTAACCCTCTGTGCTCCAGGCTTTCCGTTGGGTGGCATTGCACAGTGCTCAGCTGGAGGATGAGTGGCGTATAGCAAGTAATTAAAGCATTTCTGACAAATGGCAGACAGCTGACATGGACAAGCCTTCTCTCCCACTACCTGTATGTAGAAGGCTGGATAAAACATGGCAGCCATTGAAAAGATATACAACCAGTATTCAAAAAGTACGGGAAATAGTCTAGTTCTCAGTATGAAAAAGGAACTCAGAACCAGTGTGATAACTGTAGCTAAATGTTGCTGGACCTGAATGTGGGTCCGAGAATCTGGGGGCTGGGGTGTTGAGGCCCATGCAGAGACAGGATATGTGGCCTCAGGCCAGGTTTAGGCAGGGCACTATGACTAAGTTTGTCAGATTAAGCAAATAAAAATACAGAATGCCAGTTACAGTTGAGTTACACGTAAAAAAATGAATAAGTTTTTTAGCATAAGTATGTCCCAAAAGTTGAATGGTGCATACGTAAAGTAAAAGATATTTACCTGAAATTCAAATTAGACTGAGTATCCTTCCTAGAAATTGTCATACTGAGTGAAGTAAGTCAGACAGAGAAAGTCAAATATCGTATGAGATCGCTAATATGCAGAATCTAAAAAAAAATGGTGCAAATGAACTTATTTACAAAACAGACTCACAGACTTAGAGAAAGAACTTACCGGTTACCAGAGGGGAAGAGTGCGGGGGAGGGGTAGTCAGGGAGTTTGGGATTGACGGGTACACACTGTTGGATAACCAACAAGGACCTACTCTATAGCACAGGGAACTCTGCTCAATATTATGCAACAACCTAAATGGGAAAAGAATTTGAAAAAGAGTAGACACATGTATATGTATAACTGAATCACTTTACTGTACACCTGAAACTAACACAACATTGTTAATCAACTATACTCCAATATAAAATAAAAAGTGAAAAAAAATAACTGAGTGTACAGTATTTTGTACGATAACTCTGTGACAGAGTTCTGTCAATAAATCCTGGAGTCTACGCAGGGTGCCTCATCCGTGAAGGAGGGACTAGAGAAAACATTGACCACTGTTGTGAAGAAGCAGGAAGCTTGTAGTTACTCTCGTGGGTGGAGCCATGGGTGGGAAAATGTAAATGCCTCCCAGGCCTTACCATGAATAAACATAGAATTTAAATTTATACAACCTAAGGGACGTAGAAATGTCAACCTGAGAAATTACCATAAAAACTGGTCCAGAACCTTTGAACCCTCAGAATTTCACCAGAAACAAACTAATGTGTTGGGGGTATTTCTTCAACTTAAACACACAGGGATCCATTAGGATAAACAGCCCTGCTGAAGGTGAAGTCTTAATAAAAAATGACATACCAAATGAAATGAATCACCCTGAAGGGCAACCCGAAGATAAACAAGAAAATTAGCAACTTAAGAATTGAGCTAACTTTGAAAAATTGTGAAATATATTTCTTTTAAATGCCAGAGACATAAAGGAAAGAATAGAATGAAAGAATAGTTTATTATGAAGAGAAGAATAGGTTTGTTTGAAAAAGAACCAAATGGAAAGTACAGAAATTAAAAATGTACTTGTTGACATTAGAAACTCAAAGGGACATGTTACATAGCACATTAGACACCTGAAGAGAACAAGTGAACTGGAAGAAAGAACTAAGGCAGTCACCCCGAATGAAGCACAGAGAAATAATGAGGCAGAAAAAGACGAACGTGAACAGCAGGATTGGAGGTTAGAATGAGAAGGTGAGACGTCACAACATTGTAAATCAACTATACTTCAATAAAATTTAAAAAAAGAAGGGGATGCATGCATGGACACACACGCACACACACATACACGGAAGACATAAGGAAAGGGGAGGGTGGAAAGAACAGAGGTACGATTGTTAAGACGTAATAGAAGTTGCTTTTAAAAAAGACATCCTAAAGCACAGATAGAAACTTATTTCTCTCCCATAAAAGATGTCAAGGACTGGTAAAGTGGCTCTGCTATTTTCAATCTGTGGCTTCTATTTCAGGATCCCACATGGCTTCTTTAGCCTTGGCTCTCAGGTCTGTATCCTAGGCAGGGGTGGTGGTGGTGGGCGAGTTTGCCGGGAAGGGAGAAGGGGCATGCATGCCCATTTCCTTAAAAGCACTGTCCAGAAAATACACACATCACTTATATCAGAAAGCCATTAGGGAGGCAGGGAGAGGTTCTCTCCATATCCACCCTTTTTCTTTAATGAAAAATAATGTTCAACCTAGAAATCTATATCCAGCTGAATTATCATTCGAGAATGAGGGAAAAATATTGGCATTTAATGATAAATAATTTTAAAACTAGACTCTTGCTAAAGAACTACCAAAACATACTTTGGTAAGATGGGCATTGAATATAGAAGGAAGGTGTGGGATACAAGAAACAATAATAGCTTCCCTGTATGCCTTGAACTCAACTGCACTTAAAAATTCATCTTGAAATGTATAAAGCAAAAATATGACGGAATTATGAAGATGAGAGGTACCTTGTAAAACACATCAGATCAGAAGATTTGGGTTGTGACCTCTGCTTTTACACTTTATTTCTCAGAACTTCAGGTTAGAACTAGGTATTTCTATAATTTATTCTAACTTTAAAAAACAACAGTAACTCTGGTTCATCAGTTTTACGTCCTTGTGCTGTAACTTTTCTGGTTTACAATGTGGGTTTTGGATTATGACAATCCTGGTTCAAATCTTTGCTCTGTCATTGATTAACTTTGTGATCTTGAGCAGTTTAACCTCTTAAAGCCTCAGTTTCCACATCTGAGAAATAGAAAAATAATTGTTCTTGTGCTAGAGTTCTCTAAGCAGTAGAAGCTGACTCTTGCTGAATAAGTGGAAAAGCATTTTATTTAAAAAATATTGGATGAATCACAGAAGAGTTGAGTGGACTGTAAAACTGGGCTTGAAGATAAGCCTGGTGGAACAATGCCACAAACCAAGCCACAGATCTAATGGAAAATTGCTGCTGCTCCACAGCTGCTACTTCTGCATCAGAAAATCACCATCACAATCCCTGGGTAATAGCCACCACTGCTGCTGCCACCATGAAAAACCAGACAGCTCTGCCTCCCCCTCACCAGCGAAGATGCAAAGATGGAATGTCCACGCAGAACTTCTTTCGTTGTTGCTTACTTCTGAATCAAAACCTTATGATGGCATCCCCAATTGGCAGTAACTAAAGCATGCGCCTGAATCCTAGCTGCAAGGGAGGCAGGAAATTTGCATTCTGACTTCTTTTTTTTTTAATTTAAAAATTTATGTATTTATTTGACTGCACCAGGTCTTAGCTGTGGCATCTTTGTTGTGGCATGTGGGATCTTTAGTTGCGGCATGCGAACTCTTAGTTGTGGCACGTGAGATCTAGTTCCCTGACCAGGGATCGAACCCAGGCCCCCTGCATTGGGAGCGGGGAGTCTTAGCCACTGGACCACTAGGAAAGTCCAGCATTCTGTTGGAGTGATGATGACTCAGAATTTGGATATTTCCCCAAATATAGGAAGGAGACTCAAAAGATGATAGGCTGTCGTGAATAGGATAGATGCCCACGATCATCATCATATTTACTGTCCTGAATTTGAACTCCCTCCTATGTTTGGGGAATTTACCTTTTTGTAAGTCTTGCTAGGTGGAAGATCTTCACCTACAGCAGAAGCCAAAAAAAGACCAGATACTGGTTTGCTTGAAGTTTTGACATGAGACTTAAGCTCTTGTCCTATGCTTTGTGACTGTAAGAGTGACACAGAGAAGCAGGGGCAGTTTGGTAGTGTCAGGGAGGAAGAAATTTTCCTCTACCCTTCTAGGTTCTTCTGGCTGGTCTAAAAAATCAAATTGACAGGAGATTAACAGGAGACCATCAAACAAAAGTTTAATAACATGTATACATGGAAGAGACCCAGGAAAGCTCAATAACTCGCCAAAATGGCCAAAGCCCTCATCTTAAATACCATCTTTAGCTAAAGACAAAAGAAGATGTTGGGGGTAGTGGTTTGGACCTACAAAGGGGAGGAAGGCAATATACATGGAGATGGAAAAGCAAATGTTTGGGACTTCCCTGGTGGCACAGTGGTTAAAACTCCATGCTCCCAATGCAGGGGGCCTGTGTTCGAGCCCTGGTCAGGGAACTAGATCCCACATGCATGCAACAACTAAGAGTTCGCATGTCACAACCAAGGAGCTGGTGAGCTGCAGCTAAGGAGCCTGCACGCTGCAACTAAGACCCAGTGTGACCAAATAAATAAATAAAAATACGTAAAAAAAAAAAAAAAAAGAAAAGCAAATGTTTGATAAATAAATGTTTGCTTGGCCATGCAGAGACAATGGGATAAAGAGAGGAATTTGTATGAACAGAATTTCCCAGGTTCCTCCCTAGCTCATACTATAGGTGTCTATGGTGATAACTCCTTACTGGAACAGGTCCTCTGTCTACTTCCCTTTAGGCAGTTAGGGGGAAGGTCAGTGGGCTTCAAAAATAATCAGCCTAAATTAATCTTCATGCCAAAGAGACACAATTTGGGGTGGCAAATTTTGCTCCCCTACAGTAGTCATTCTAGTGACAGAGTGTTGATGGCTATGACAGTGAGTGTCCAATAGCCAGTAGCAGTAATGACAATAGGGTACAGAGTCCACAGCTCTTATGATCATGAAGAACATCTTTTTCCTCATCTGAAAATGGGTACACCTTACTTTAGAGGGTGCATGTAAGAATTCATTGAAAAAAATTGCATGGGAGAAAGGCCTCTAAAAGCCTCAAGGGCCTTCCTTATCATGCAAGGCATTATTCTCTTCCCCTGGGAACATAGCATAAAGTTTGGAGTTGTAGCAGAAAAGGAACAATCTATTTAAACTTTAAGAGAACAGATAAAACATGTAAGAGAAAACAAAGACTATTCATTTATTTGACCGTTATGTTTTGAAAGGTTATAAATGCAACACTACATAATTTGTTAACTGGAATAAATAACAGAGCACCTATTTTGAAAAGCCGGCTACCCCATCATTATATTATACTCAGTGTGCACTTGAGGTGTTTGAATTCCAGCTGTAATATGTCTTTTGAGTATATTCATTTGAAGCTCCAGATAAGGCTGGTTCAAAATTCTCTGACATATTACAGTTACCTCTCAGTTAAAAAAAACTCAAGACATCTCATTGTCAGAATCTCACGTGATAAGAATGTACAGTTGATATAGCAGGGGTTTTCATTTTGTTTTTGTTTCTCAATCCTCATTGTGTGGTGTCCCTTTCTAATATTTGTGTGTGTGGCTGCAGTTTTCTTTTCGTAGCATTTGGAGTGGAGAGTGATAGCTGGGGGAATCTTGAGTCCTCCAGTCAGTGGTGTGCTGATCAGCCAACTTTTGGAGAGAATAAAAGCCCAACAACTAATTTATAGCATTTGTCAACTGCCAGGGTTAAATACATCCACCGTGGCTAATTTCAGGTTACCAACGTGGTGTCACAAAACACGAATTTGGGAAGAGATGTGCAAGATAAGTTCTTGTTAACAAGAGGCAGACAGCTCCCAATGCACTCTCCTGGCAGTTAGCATCTTAAATGTTTGCTCTTAAGGTAAAAAAACTTCATAGGCCATAAATCATACCATATAGTTTCATATATTTCAAAGCTATACTAGCCAAAAAAGGGGATTCCTAATAAAAAGTTTTATCCCAAGATAAACCCTTTAAAAGCTTTAAGCCTCTTGTCCCTCTAAACTTTTTAAAAAGTTGCTAATTTAAGTAAAACGGAGGCAGACATCTCTTTCGACCCTAGAGTGGTGAAGGGGTTTCTGTTCAGGGTGGGAGCCCTTTCCATGAGTTTCTGTGTGAAGGGGCCTTTTCCAACGATATTGAATCATTTCTTACATTTATCCAGCACTTTGCAGTTTTCTTCATTTGATTCTCCATTTTGAAGAGGAGAAAGTTTGCTCGCGCAATGGAAGAATGGAGATTTGATTCTTTTCAAATCTGGTGCTTTCCCAGCTTCTCCGCACGGCCATCCCAAGATGGCCAGAAACTTCCCGGTTGCTCTCTTGACATCCAACTCAGACAGGATGTTTTCTGTTCAACTGCCCGGAAACTTATTTCCTCACCCCCTTCTCACTTTCATAGGAGGAAATTCCCTTGGCCTTCGATGGGCTTGCTATTTTCTGTGTCTCCTTGGATCACATTCCTGACAAGGTCCTGGCCACTTGCAGATTGTCTGTGACTAGCCACTCCCACATCTCCACTCGGGACTGCGACTGGTCCCATGTCCCAGCAACGCTGTAGGGATGCAGTGCTTGAGAGCTTCCCGAGGAAACGTTAAGCCTCATCTCTAGAGACAGCGTGCTAGGCTGAGTCATTCTGCTGTCTCAGTAATAACATTAATCCACCATTATTAATGGCGCTGAGAATGAATTTTTATGATACCAGTGATTATCATACAAACTCAAAACCGTACCTCGTTTGACTTTCCAAGCACCCCGAGAAACAGCAGTCCTTCAACAGTTTCATGCAAGGAGGGGAAAATAATGACTGCATAGGAAGCCTGAAAAGCTTAAAAAGCAGTTAACTAATGCATTCATATGTTAACCAGATAGTTATCGTGCATCTCTCATGTTCATGGCTCTGTTGAAAGTCCTGAAGACTTTCAGGGTCAAATGATGGCGTTTGTATTCCTCACGTTTTTGCAGAGTGGCAAGGCAGACATATGCATTGGCAGTTGTAATTGAAGGTGATAGATACTACGGTAGAGAAAAGTGCAAGCATGGAGGAGGAGGTGTGTTACTTTGCCCAGGGGAATGAAAGAACCTTCACAAGAGTTCCAAGCTGGAGCTAGGATTTGAAGAATAAGAATGACACCAATTATGTAGTGCTTACCATTTTCCATGAACTGTCCTGTTCTAAGCATTTGCCATATATTAACCTATTTAATTTTCCAAAAGCCCTTACAAGGTTGGTATGATTATCATCCGCATAGGAACCTGAGAAATAGAGAAGTTAAATAACATGTTCAGTGTCACCTACCTAGGGAGCTGTGGAGCTGGGATTAGTAAATTTATTTATTTTTGGCGGTGTTGGGTCTTCGTTGCTGTGCGTGGGCTTTCTCTAGTTGTGGCGAGTGGGGGCTACTCTTTGTTGCGGTGCCCAGGCTTCTCACTGCGGTGGCTTTTCTTGTTGCGGAGCATGGGTTCTAGGAGCATAGGCTTCAGTAGTTGTGGCTCGCGGGCTACAGAGCACAGGCTCTGTAGTTGTGGCGCACGGGCTTAGTTGCTCCGTGGCATGTGGGATCTTCCTGGATCAGGGCTTGAACCCATGTCCCCTGCATTGGCAGGCAGATTCCTAAGCACTGCACTACCAGGGAAGCCCTGGAGCTGGAATTTGAACATATGCTGTTAACCCCTGATTTGCTGGGATTATGGGGGTGAGTGGGGAAGGAGGGTGTGTGGAGGACATTCCGGGCTGAGGGAACAGCATGGGCAATGAATGGCCCAGACACGTGAGAGAACATCCCATGATTTCGTTTTGGGTTTCGGTGGGAAAGCAACACAGAGCCATTGATCATACACGCACCATTTTTCTTTCATCACAGAGGTTTTTCCAGAGGATATTAGGAAAGGAATTTGTCAACACCATTTCTCAAAATCTGAATGTTTTCAAATGGCTGCTGCCCAGCTGTTCACCCTGCTGAGTTGTTGGCTGAGGGTTCTAAATACACCCCCAGGAGAAAGATACAAATTTCTTGATTTCCCATTATTCTTGAAATTGATTTATTCTAATGCTACTTGAGGCTAAAATTTCAAGATTTATTCCCACGGAAGATAGCATTTCTGGGAGAAAATTATTGGGGACAACCAGGAAGTATATTCCTGCTCATGGCTGACGTTCTTGCCAGTGTCGGCTGTTGATCACCAGTGACACTGTGTGTCCCATGCAGTATCTCACCGTCACCTCAGGATAGATGACAAGCACCGAATGTGTGTGCTTCAGCAGCAATGCCAAACGCAGCAGTATTTGGCCTAGAACAGCCCTGAATGGAGGATAATCTGGCCAATTCCATATCTCTTGGGTAATTTTCTGTTCTTAATACACTGGAGGGTAGGTCGTTCATTCATTCATTCATTTATTCACTCAGCCTTTCCCAAGTGCCTACTATAGTAAAAGCTAGTAGTAACGGTTATCATTGAATAGAACTGACCATGCGACGGGCACTGCGCTAATCACTGTAACACTGTTATCACATTTAATCCTCACAGTAATCCCACGAAGTAAGAACGTTATTATCCCCCCATGAGGAAGCAGAGGGATTAGGAAACCCGCTCCACGTCACATACTGGGTTGGCAGAGCTTGATTTCCATCCCAGACCGTCTTAGTCGAACACCTGCCGTGCCGTGTCATCTCCTTCAGTTGCACATCCGAGGTTACGTAGTAAGCCTGGTTAGGGATGCAAACAACAAACTGTAAGCAAGTCAGAATGAGACAGGTATAGAGCACCGGTTCTCAGCCTTTTGCCCACTGAAACATATACCAGCTAACGTGCATGCATGAGATGCATTCTCTGGGACAGCACCAGCATTCTGCATCATCTCCCCCCCACCGCCCCCGAACCCTTTTACTCCACCTTCTTGCTCCAGGAAAGCATATTAGAATGCACATGAGTAAGAGTGGCATTATTCTAGAAATGACATTGAATCGGAGCTAATTACAAAGGTGATAAATCCTTTGCACTTTTTCGTGTAAGAAGATAGTGGGTATAAATCTCTGGACACAAATAAAGCTATTCAAGAAATACGACATTTCTTTTGTTTCCATAAATCAACTTAATTTTGACTCTGGACACCCAACCTCTTGGACTGACAGAAAATTTCATTCTGGGCTAACCTCTCTCACTTCCCATGAGTGTGTCAAGGTTCTGAGGTCTTATGCAGAGCCAACAGATTGCGTTGGACAGTTCTCTATACTGGTTCCATTGAGACTACTGCTGTCTTGAACCCACAGGACCCCTTTGGCTCTTGGGACCCTGAAACCCATGAGGCGTCTGGGAGCCTTGTGTGAGAACACGGCCTCCCAGCTTCCCCCAGGCTTCACATGGCCTTTTTCTCCAAGGTCCTTAGATCTGTCTCTCTTCCCCCTAACCCAGGGCTATTTCTTTTTTCTTTTTCTTTATTTAGGCCGTGCCGTGCGGCATGTGGGATCTTAGTTCCCTGACCAGGGATCAAACCTATGCCCCCTGCATTGGAAGTGCAGAGTCTTAACCACTGGACCACCAGGGAAGCCCCTGTTTCTTTTTCTTGGAGGGAAATCCCCTCCCCAGTTTCCCTCTGAGACTTTTATTCTTTCATCAAACTCTGTTCTCCTCAATGGGTTTTGCTATTTGGGAGGAAAGGAAAGCTGGGAAGTTAAATATCTTTTCTGTTTTCTATTTTGCTGCTAACCTCTTGTAAGGCAAGTAAGCTAGAATCTGCTTGAATTAGAGGGGGAAAATAGTAATTCCAAGAATAATGGAATTATTGGTCAGTAGAGTGGAATTTACCACTCCAATGGTAAATTTACCATTCTAAGATTACTGGAAAAAGTTATCTTTCACTTCTTTTTCTCCTTCTCCTCCTCTCCTCTTTCTTCTTTACAAAATGTAAATAAGTTTATTTTCAATTATGAAGGATGCCATTGAGCAAATTAAGAGTAAAGATTACTACAGTTTGGTGTGTGTTTTTCAGACCTTTTTAAAAATTAATTAATTAATTAATTAATTGGCTGTATTGGGTCTTCATTGCTGCGCATGGGCTTTCTCTAGTTGCGGTGAGTGGGGGCTACTCTTTGTTGTGGTGCACGGGCTTCTCATTGTCGTGGCTTCTCTTGTTGCGGAGCACGGGCTCTAGGCACACAGGCTTCAGTAGTTGTGGCACGTGTGCTCAATAGTTGTGGCACGTGGGCTCTAGAGCGCAGGCTCAGTAGTTGTGGTGTACGGGCTTAGTTGCTCCGTGGCATGTGGGATCTTCCTGGACCAGGGCTTGAACCCGTGTCTCCTGCATTGGCAGGCGGATTCTTAACCACTGCACCACCAGGGAAGCCCAGCATTTTGTTTTTGTTTTTTTTTTTTACTATGCATACATTCAACAATAGTTAAGAGATATTTACTGAGTTCTTACTATGCCTTGTAAGCTTGGATATGGAGGCTGGATTTTATATGAAGTATCAACCCATTGGAGAGTTTGAAGGGCAGTCACCTAGTCTATAAAAGTTTTAAAGATCACACTGGCTGTCCCATGAAGGGTGGATTTTGAGGACAAGAGACTGTTATAGAGTCCAGATAAGAGATGATAGTGCCTGGGGTAGGGTTGGAGTCATGGAGGTGGAGAAATGAGTGGAGATTCTGGATCTGGTTGGGAGGGTGAGTGAGCAGGACCAGCTGGGAACTGGATATGGAGGGAAAGGGCAGTGAAGAATTGAAGATGATATCTAGGTTTGGGGCTTGAGCAGCTGTGTGAGTGGTGCCATCAGCAAAGATGGGAAAGACTAGGGGAGGGTGATGTCTTTCATTTCCTAAAGCTCTCCTCTAGAAGAGCGCTTCCTAACTTCCAGGACTGCCTAGAGTCTTGAGCAATAAATCTAGGGGGTGAATCCTGACCAGGGGAGACATAGAATAACCCAATGGGCTGCAGGAGGAACATTCAAAATTTCTATTTAAACTTTTCTTCTCATCCTTCTTAATGGACATTTCTGTGTATGCTTTACAGTATACATATTAGCACAGTGCTTTATACATATACACACATATGTATACCATTTATAAATAAATAAGAGTGACTGAATAAAGGAAAGAATAAGCAGAGTTATGGCAGACAGCTAGCTGTTCACCAAAATCTGTCCTTCCTTCCAGAATATATAGAAGCTGGGAAGCTGCTGCCCAGCCAGAGGCAACTTGCCCAAACCCCTTGTAAGTAGCTGTTCCCAGTTCTCCCCAACGGGAGGTGAATTGAAGGGCTATATAATCAGTTATGGAGCAAGGATTTTGAGAAGCAGCCGTGCCTCCTTTGCACTGTTTCCCCTTCTGCTGGCTTAGATGCAGAAAATGGCCAGGTCCTGGGGGTGTTGGAAGACAAGATGGAAGGAACCTGCATCCCGGAAACATTGCTGGGAGGGTCGCCACTCACTCACAAGGAACGTCCACCTCAGGCTATTATCAAACGAAGAAAGAAACTTGTGTGTATTTGAGCCATTGTACATATTTGGGTCTCTTTGTTATTACAGCCTAGCATACAGGGAGCATGCTTAACATTTGCGGGGGGGGGGGTGCCTGTGAAAAATATTTGGAGGCCACTAGTTTAAGGACTTGCTAAATGCAAATGAAATAGGGTTGTTTTGTCCTGTCAGACGCAGGGTACAGCAGCTCACCATTTCTAAGCCATCCCCTTGCATAATCAAAAGCTGTAATTATCACGGAATGATGGTTAAGTCAGCTGAGTTTTATTTTTGAAGAACTGAAAGTAGTTTTTGAAGAACTGAAAGTTTTAGGAAGACTCACAAACTCAGATTGCCATTAATGATAAAAAGCGACTAGCTTTATTGGTAATCCAAGGGTCATGTTAGAAAATGTGGAAATACTCAGTGAACATTATTAGAAGAAATTCAGAAATTATTAGTGAAATTCAGCAAGATAGAACATTTGTTTGGCACAGATTTTGCTAACATTTGCAAATACTTTCATGGCCTCAGATTTTAGCTTAAATTGTCTTCTTTCAAGGTCCATGGACTTTTAAGACCCAAGTGTTTTCCACTTACCTTAGCAAATGAAATAAGAGTTCTCTGCATTCCTTCCAGAATCTACAGTTGTCAGTGGGATTTAGTCATGGCTTTCCTCTTTCCTGGGGTTTAGAGGGTGAGACTCAGAATGCCTTCCTTAGAGCATTTAGCATAGAGGAGGAATAGAAGGTGACATCCAGACAATATTCCTGAAAGCTGAGATCCACAGATAGTGGCTAAAGTCAGCGTGCAGTTGTATTGGCTGAGAATGCTGCTTCTAAATCCCACAAGATGATGGATGTCTTACTGCTATCCCTACTGCTCTCCAGAATTTATCAGCACCAAAGAAAAATGGGGAAACGTTAGAACTCCCAGAGAGAATTCCGAAATTCTTTTTCCAGCAGTGAGCAATGAAGGCTTGGGTGTCAGTTCTGAATGAATCACCGGGCATTCGTGTGGCGACAGGAAGGAGTATGGAAACCTTGGTATTGTAATCAAGAACAGCAGGAACACCTGGACAAGTGAGGGGCCAGTGAGGTGGTCAGAGGGCTCGCAGGGCCGAGCATTGTCATTCTCACCTGTGAATTTTAGACAGTTGCCATCGAGGGAAAATGCATTGTTAATGTTAGGGACGCAAAATCCGACGGCCCTCTCACTGTGGAGGAATACATGGTTCTAGGGCATGGAAATCCTGCACGGATTCAGGAGTGAGTTGCCGGAGTTCTGGTGCCATGGAACTGGTCAAGGGCTGTGTGGGTGGGAATCCAGGGGCAGCTAAATATGGGTTTGAATCAGTCATCTTGGGTTTGGACGCTAGTTTCTTTCCTTTCCCCTTCCTTCTCCTTTCTCCTAGTAAGGGAACTAAGAATAAAAATGCTGGAACCTGCTGTTTTATTTTTCACTCAAGAAACTGATTAATGAGGGCTGCTGGGTTTAATCAATGGTTGTCTATTTCAGCTTAGAAAACACTATTTTGGGGAGTGGAAAAAATATTGGCCATCATTCACCTTACCGAAGAGCTGCATTATGTGGCAAAGGGTGAAAGAAATAGACCTTGGAGAAGCCTGGGCTGAGATACTCGTTCCTCCAGCTGGTTAAGATATTCAGTAGCTGTGTGACCTTGAGTGGTTCCTTCACTTCACCTGAGCCTGAGTCCCTTCACCCAGGAAATGGTGTTAATAATATTACTCACCTCTTAAATTTGTTCTGAAAATTGAGTAAGAGCCTGATATGTTGGATAAATGTTAACTCCCTTCATTATCTACCTATCCTCCTTTCATCTTTTCAGAAGTAAGATAGAGGCTGCATTTGTTTATGGGTGCTTGGGTTTTGAGCCCCTGCTCCTGGTTAACTTTCCTGCTGAGTGTTTTCTGAATCCCTGCTCATCGTGATGGAATCTGGAGAGTTAACATCACCCCTATTCATTTCTGTCTGGAGCCCTCCCCTCTCTTTCTTGCCTTAGGAAGTGAAAAATGAACAGATAATGAAGGAAAGCTTGCTTTAATTTCCTGAAGAAAAGCTGTAGAATAATAATTTGAGTACTTACTATTTGTTGAGCCCCGTCAACGTTGGGCACCCTCGCATAGTTTGTGCAGACGTGGTTTCATCGTACTTCACTGGTAATTCAGTGAGAATCCAATCAAATGGGAAGTCATGTGAAAATATGCTGTAAACTGTAAAGTCCTGTATGATATCAGGTGTTATTGTTCTACATAGTGCCTTACATGTAATAGACAATTTTAATATTTTGCCAAGTTTGTTTTTATCATTGTCTCTCTCTCTGTATATATATTTCATATATATATTATTTATATAGCATATCTTCTTATATTTATATATTACATATATTTATATTTTTTCTAAACCTCTTGGCAACTTTCAGAAACCATGCCCCTTTGTCCCTAAATACTTCAGCATATATTTTCTAAGAAGAATATTCACTCAGGATAGTTGACAATGAACACTATTATCTAATTACGGGTCTCACATTTTGCAAGTTGTTTCCATAATTTTTTATACAATTCTTTTCACAGTGATGCTTTTTTATGTGGTCCAGAATCTAATACAAAGTTGTACATCTGGAATGGTGTTCTGGCCTTTTTTTGATTTTCATGACATGGACAGTTTTGAAGAATTTAGGCCAGTTATTTTTTAGAGGTCTTTCAAACTGGGTTTTGTCTGATGCTCCCTCATGGCTAGAGTCAGATTACGCAGTTTTGGCAGGAATATTAAATAAGTGCTTAATGTTTCTTGAGCTAAATAGAAGACACGATCTGACATAGATTCTCTAAGTGTGAATTGTCAATCACTGGATGGTTTGAAGATTACTGGACAGGGAGTCAGCCCAGTGTGGAATCCAAAACCCAGTGTGGAAGCCAAGTTCTGCTATTAACCAGGTAATATAGAGTTATAATAATAAAAATGATGATGGTGGTAACAGTCACAATAACAACTTTACTTAGCAATATACAAAGTGATGTATATTGATTTATGGATGAGGAAACTGAGGCTTGGGAAGATTAAGTTCCTTGCCCAAGGTCACACAAGTAGAGAAGGGCAGAGGCAGGGGTCAAGCCCAAGTCTCAAAACTAGGCTGTAAATCGTATGCTTCTAAACCCACGTGCTGGCACAGAAGTCCCATTGCTTGTTGGGAACTCATCTCTAAAAGGAGAAGAGTGAATTAAACAAACAGAATGCATAAGATACTGCTTTCCATCCTTGTGGATTTCAAGAATGATAACAATAGTTTTAAAAATTGGGGAACAGACACAGGACTTTACAATACTTTAGTCTACCAAATAAGAATATTAAAATATAAAACAAAGTGTTATCTAATATCAGTACTGATTGATCAAAAGGACATTTTAATATAAAAATATAGAAAAGCCATAATTTCAGAACAAAGAACATTCTTTGAAATTGGATATGTTAGTTTTGTAACATACTCAGTACCTTGTCGTTAATTTTCCCAGTTCACTGGGACCTTGTGAAAGCTCTGTCCAGAAGAGCCGCATCTGTGGCTGGAATTTGGGGAGTACTGTATGATGCTGTCTTCTTGCTCTGTCTTCCAGTGGCTTTTTTCTATTTGGGCAGGGAAGCGAACAGTGCACAGTGAGATGGAGCAGGGCTGGAGTAGGGCAGGGAGATACAGCATTCGGGAGTGTGGATGTTGTCAGCCCCTGGGATTTATGGGTTGCCTTTGATTCTCCTTCCTCCTTCCTCCAGAGTTCCTTGTTCACTACTCCCTGCCCTTAGCCCTCACTTTCAAGAAATAAGAAAGAGTTGGCAGGAGACCAAATATAACGTTGCCATTTGGGTAGCGTAGGAACAGAATATCCCCTGTCTCATGTCTGAGGGCTCAGGACGGGAGGTCTAGAAGGAGACTTCTGTCAGTTAAGTTAGACACTTATCCTGGCACAGAGTGTATTTATTTTATATTTTATTTTTTCATTCTATTATATGTTTTTTATTAATATATTAAATAACCAAAGCTTGAAGTGGGTCTAATGACTCCTGTAATGTCAAAGTAGTAGTGATGACTGTAAACAACATTTTGCAGCATTATATCAACTGTAAAGTGGTATTAAAATAGCTTTGTCATAGGTGACAAAGTAATAGACGCTGCTGTGACTACCATCTAAGTATGACACCTACAATCATAACCTAAGGAGAGGCTAAATTTCAGTTAAATGTGAGTGAAAATCAAGATGCAATTTTTTTTCCATTTCAAGTTCATGGATTCCCTGAATTCTATCCATGGATCCCTTGGTGGGAAGAATCTGTGGACCCCAGATTAAAACCCCTGGTTTAAAGTCTATACTCCCTGCCCACTTCCTCATCTTCCATTCATCTGTCAAGTTTATGATTCCTCAGATATCTGTTGAGTGCCGACTGTGTATGGGGTAAGCAATGTTTTATAATCTGGCTTTTACTCCCATGGCCCACGGTCCCTCTTCTCACCAAATTCACAAATGTCCCCTCCATTCAAAGAATGTTTTTCCATCTTCATTATTACTGCATCTCTGTGCAGCCTCAGAAGCCAAACCATTCCCTCCTTGGAACTTTCTCCTTCCTGGGCTTCTGCAGTATTCCTCATGTCTGTGACACAGTGGTTTTAAACCCTCATAATGGCAGAACTCACACAGGGAGCCTTTTCAAAATGTGGGTCTGGGGCTCTGTTCTCTGGATATTCTGAGAATGTTTGCAGGAGGATCCAGGCTACACAAATAATTCCATTTTGTATCAATGGTTGAGAATCACTTCCTAAGTGACTGATGAGTGCTTAATGTATGTTTTACATCCACAGCTTTAAAAATAATCATCATAAACATAGCTATCATCTTAGACACATATTTTCTTTCTCCCACTGAGTTTCAAAGCACAGGTCTCAATCTTTTCTTGGCTTCGTTTCCCTCTTTAAAAGTGAAAACAAAGCAAAACTCCACCTCCGTCAACAAAGTGATTTATGTATAAATGAGGAAATATCTGCAAAATGCTTCTGGAATCAAATGCATTTTGTAAAAATAAAAATCATACTTTATTTTGGAAGCAAACTGGGAGAAGGTAGAGATAGATGATAAATTCCAGGGGTGCCTTGTAAAATGCTAATTCATTGACAATGGTAAGTAAGCAATGTTAGTCTCTATGTGAGAATGTGGGACAGGCAGGAAGTGAACTTTTGCTGGTGTGAGGTTTGTGACTAGCAGACCTAGTGCGAGGTCATAGAATTTTAAAGAAATATTGACTCTTAAAGTTGGAAGGAACCTTATGGTTCCGTTCTTTATCTCATGCTTAAATCCTTGTGAAAACATCCAGTCAGGGCCACATTATCACTTTCATGAATCCCAGGCATATTTGCTTTGTAGTCCTTCTGCTTCATAAAAAATATTTAAAATTATATTTTATGATGCCACTGGAATAAAACCGACTATAATCCAGGCTGGATTCATTATTATATATTTATTATTATCACACACATTTTTCTTATGATTTTAAAAGAAATCAAAATTAAAACATTTTTGGGGGCCCCTAAAAGAATCACGGGCCTTTGGCACTTGCCTTCTGTACTTTGGAGAAGTCCGCCCTGCTTCCAGAGAGGGGACTCGTTCTTACAAAGCAGCCTATATATTCCATTTAAGGATGATTTCATTTGATAGAAAGTTCTTTTTTATTTTGAGCCGAAGTTTGCTTTTTTTTCGTTAAAGACTTTTATTCTAGTTCTTTTCCCTAGAAATAGTCTCTTCCTTCTTCCTCGTGTCCTGAGTACAAGAGCTTGGCTATTTGAAGCGTGAGCCATAGACCAGGAGCATTGACATCGCCTGATTAGAGGCCGATTAGACATGCAGAATCTCAGATCTCACCCTGTATCTACTGAATCAGAAGCTGCATTTTAAAAGCTCTTCGGGTATTCACATTATGGAGAAGCACTATACTGGCAAGAAAAACAGTAGCAAATATTTATCGAGTGCTACTCTATGCTGGACACTATTTTAAGTGCTTCAGATGGATTTCCTAATTAATACTTTCAATAACCTTATTTATTTTTCCATTTTACAGATGGGCAAATTGAGGCACAGAGATGAGTGACTTGCTCAAGGTTTATCCAGTAAGGAAGTGATGTACAGGAATTCAAACCAAGCAGTATGACTCCAGGACCCATTATGTTCGTTTTTTTCTCAAATTGAAGTGTAGTTGAAGTACAGTAATAGTATATAAGTCACAGGTATACAATATAGTGATTCACAATTTTTACAGGTTATACTTAATTTATAGTTATTATAAAATATTGACTATATTCTCCAAGCTGTACAATATATCCTTGTAGCTTATTTTATACCTAATAGTTTGTACCTCTTATATGCTCATTACCTCCGTGCTAGTTTGCCCATCCTTCTGTGCTTCTTTCGAGAAAAACTTGTTGCTGCCTTGCTCATAGCCCAGATTGCCAGGGCAGGGCATTTTTTTTTAATACCACTTAACCCCACCCTCTGGCTATAGCTGATTGGAGGAGAGATGAATCCCTGATTCATAGCCAGGCAATCTAGAACTAGACTATAACTTACCACTTGAGTGGTCTGCTAAAAACCAGTACTTGATAAGCTGGGCTTTGTTAGAATTAAAAACTTCTGCTCTGTGAAGACAGTGTCACAAGAATGAGTAGACAAGCCACAGACTGGGAGAAAATATTTGCAAAAGACACATCTGGTAAAGGATTGTTTTCCAAAATATACAAAGAACTCTAAAACTCAAGGATAAGAAAACAAACAATTTAATTAAAAAATGGGGGCTTCCCTGGTGGTGCAGTGGTTAAGAATCCGCCTGCCAGTGCAGGGGACATGGGTTCAAGCCCTGGTCCTGGAGGATCCCACGTGCCGCGGAGCAACTAAGTCCGTGCGCCACAACTACTGAGCCTGCCCTCTAGAGCCCGCGAGCCACTACTACTGAGCCCGTGTGCCATAACTACTGAAGCCCACGAGCCTAGAGCCTGTACTCCACAAAAAGATGCTTACATCATATATCATCAGAGAAATGTAAATTAAATACATCTATTAGAATCACCAAAATCTGGAACACTGAGAACACAAAAATTGCTGGCAGGGATGTGGAGCAACAAGAACTCTAATTCACTGCTGGTGGAAATGCCAAATGGTATAGCCGCTTTGGGAAACAGTCCATGGTTTCTTACAAAATTAAATGTACTCTTACCATATGATTCAGAAATCTTGCTCCTTGGTGTTTATCCAAAGGAGTCGAAAACTTATGTCCACCCAAAAATATGCACATGGATGTTTATAGCAGCTTTATTCATAATTGCCAAAACTTGCAACCAAGGTGTCCTTTGGTAGATGAGTGGATAAATTAACCGTGGTACTTCCGGACAATGGAATATTACTCAGCGCTAAAAAGAAGTGAGTTACCAGGCTATGAAGACATGGAGGAAGCTTAAAGTCGCATTATTTAGTAAAAGAAGTCAACTGAAAAAGCTACACACTTGGAATTATATAGTATGACTCCAACTATATGACATCCTGGAAAAGGCAAAACTATGAAAGCAATAAAAAGATCAGTGGTTGCCAGGGGTTGGAGGTGGGAGAGGAGAAATGAATAGGCAGAACGCAGAGGATTTTTAAGGCAAAGAAAATACTTTGTATGATACAGTAATGACGGATCCGTGTCATTATACATTTGTCCAAACCTATAGAAGGCGCAAAACCAAGAGTGAACTCTAATGTAAACTATGGACTTAGGGTGATTTATGATGTGTCAATGTAGGTTCATCAGTTGTTACAAACGTACTGCTCTGGTGAGGGATGTTGATGATGGGGGAGGCTATGCATAGGTGGGGACAGGGGGTGTATGGGGAATATCTGTATTTTCCTCTCAATTTTGCTGTGAACCTAAAACTGCTCTAGAAAAAGAAAGTCTTTTTAAAAAAGTAAGTCAAGCCACTGAGATTCTCACTCAATGGTATTTAAATGCAGCCACTTGGAAAGCATTTGTTAGCTATTAGAGGAAGAAGCAGATGGGGCCAGATGAGTCATGTGAAAGGTGACTTTTCTATAAGAAGGCACTTGAGCTTCTGCTCCTGTAATGTCTAGACCACATTAAGTTCAAACCCACTCTCTCACCATTTTTCTAGGAGGCCCAAGCCTATTATGGTTCCATCCCTTGGATATCCCTAGGAGTCTCCTTAGAAGCTCTGTACTAATCCTGTTTTACCTGAGCTAGCTTGAATGAGTTTCTGTTGTTTATTATCATAAAAACCAAACTGCAATGACGTGCATTCACATACTTGAAAACACCCATGCATCTCCTTGAGAGATCCCTCTTAAGCAAAACACCCCCAATTCAATCAGTTAATCTTCATCCCTTGTGTCTACTCCCTCTCTTGGTCCTTCCTCTCTGGACCATACAGTTGTAGCCTTTAAAAATGGACTATCATGAAGGCTGGAACTGGCAGCTACTTATATGGAGCAATTTGAAGGGAAAAAGTAGGTCCGCTAGCCTCCAAAGTTCTTCTTTAGCCCCTAGCAAGACTCTTCCCCAGAGCCTTAAAATTGGTTCTGTTTACAAGAGGGTCTTTAAAGGGGCTACAGTATAACTTGCTGAGAGTGAAGCCCTGTGCCAATGAGTAGGAGTAGGTCCTTTGAAGAAAAGCAGTGAAAATCAAGGGTGGGGAGAAGGGCCAGAGAGCAGTTTTTCCTAAGCCTGCTTTGGCTTGAAGGTATTTCAAAGGAGAAATCCTGGTGGAAGACTGTGTCCCCCAAACTCTGGGGAAGGAACAAGTGTGCAAACTGGCAGGTGACTGGTTTGCAGCAGTAGAGAGAAACTGTGGTCTCTTCCCCCTTGTGGTTGTTATGTTCAGGTCAGTACTAACTTTAGCCCTGCAGTCCTCAAATGGGGACAGTCCACTAGTGGATTAAATCCTCCTTAAATGACTGAGAAGCTTTCAGCCAGAGATCAGAAGTAAGAAAAGGAAATTATTTCATCTATTCTCTGCCTGGTGTGTGATGATTTCTGGGGAAGCCGGTTCTCCAGTGTTTTGCATAATAATACAACTTTCTATTCATGTAGCATTGATCTACCAGGAGCTTGAAGTCCTCCATGAGCATTTTATCAGCTACTCTCACGGGGGTACCTGGGAAGGGGGAGGAAGCAGGACCCTGGAAGGAGAGGGTGGGGGGGAAGCAAACCCAAGGACTTTTTCATTGTATAAATGGGCTCACAGTATTGCCCCTCTACTGGCTTCATGCTGGCTGGGTGTCCAGCCCACTTAATAATTACGCACTACTGTGTAATTATCCTCATTCCATCACTTATTTGCCTCATTTCAACGTGGGGTAAATATCCTCATTCTTGATCGGGGAAACCGACGCACAGAGAAGCCGTGCAGGATGATTGAGTTCTCATGCCAGGCCATTGACAATTCTGGAGCAAATGTTATCAGATGTTCAGCTCCTGACCTGTCTCTCCACCTTCTTCCTGCCTGTAGTGAGCAGGGGACGGTTCCAGAGCTGAGGTGGGCTGGTTTGTCCTGAAACAAGTCTGAGGAGAAAAGGCAAGTACCACTCGAGCTGGGAAGGCATGACCCCAAGGTGGTTGGCTGACCTTCAGACACGTGGTCCTTAGACCCACATCCAACACTGTTCTCATCAGATCAGGCTGCCTCTGTGGGGCTCGAACATTTCGAAAAAGATCTGAAGGGTGTTTCAAATGGTGCCGGGACATAAATAGCTATTGCAGAAGAATGTTGCCTCAGTGATAGGGTGACTGAATCAGCACCACGTTGAATTAGCAGCAATCTGGCTTTCAGGGTAATAGAGTGATGGTAAACGAACATTATTACATTTTTACCCTGTGAATGAGTCCTTAGGAAAAAGATAAATAGCTTCCAGGTGTCTTGCCACAAGATTTAAACAACCGAGTCACTCGAACTTGACGGGGGAACAAGTGGTAGCATAGAATCTCCTCATGATTCGGCGGCTGCCAACTTGGACTGTCCCCAGTTCCAACTTTAGCATCTCTCTTTAGTCACTCTGCCATACAGTCAGTTCCCTTCTGTAGATGCACAATAGGAGGAAATTCTAATGAAGGAGACGAGACAAAGCTGACATTGTCCCGTCTGACCAAACATCCCCCGAGACAACAGGCCACCCATGCCAGGAAAGGCAGTGCCTGAGAGGAGCCACCTGGGGATATTCTGTGTCAGGGCCTTGAATCATTGGTCATCCCTGAGCAGGCCCGATTGATGTGCCGCCTCCTCTGGTTGCCAAGGAAGCAAGGTAATCCCTCAAGAATGTCCAATCAGTGACTTCCCTGGCTGTCCAGTGATTAAGACTTTGACTTCTAGCGCAGGGGGTGCAGGTTCAATCCCTGGTCAAGGAGCTAAGATCCCACATGCCTTGCGGCCATAAAACCCAAAAAACATAACACAGAAGCAGTATTGTAACAAATTCAATAAAGACTTTAAAAAAATGGTCCACATCAAAAAAAAAAAAAAAATCTTTGAAAAAAAAAAAGGAAAGAGTGTCCGATCAGGTGGCTCAGCCCAGACTCTGTTGTGAGGGCAAGAGGTGGGGCAGAATGGAGGGAGTATTGTCCTGGAAGTCTTGTCTCTATGTTAGCTAGACTTTAGCCTAACAGATGACATTAGGTGGGTTGGAACTCTCTGGGTCTTAGTTTTCTCATCTGTGGGGTTAATGACCTAGAACGGCTGGGCAGGAATTAGAGGACAAACTCACTTAAAAGCATGGACTATATGGCCTATTTCATTAGCATAAAGACATCCAGAGTGCATTTGTGTTGACTGATAAAACTGAGAGTCTACGAACTTATGGTTACTGGGTGGGGAGGGACAGATTGGGAGTTTGGAATTGACATGTACACACTTCTATATTTAAAACAGATAACCAACAAGAACCTACTGTATACCACAGGGAACTCTGCTCAATATTCTGTAATAACCTAAATGGGAAAAGAATTTGAAAAAGAATAGATAACATGTATATGTATCTTTGCAGTACACCTGAAACTAACACAACGTTGTTAATCGACTATACTCCAATATAAAATAAAAATTAAAAAAAACTGAGAATCTACATTTATTTACTGATGGTGGATTTCCAGGGGGCCATCAGTCCACAGAGAAGTTCCCAAAGAGATGAGTTTGGTGAAAGAACAGGATACTCCAAGGAAAAACTGTTACCTCTTGTGACTGAATTTTAAAAAATATACCTAGAAAACCTTTGGAAGCAATTAAGCCTAATATATAAAGAATGTTTTGCCAGTGGGCTTTGATTATAAAGAAAGAAAAATCCTCTGTAAAGTCAGTGGTCTGAAACTACTGTTGATGTCAAGATGGTAGTGTTACCATGACAAGTGCCAGAGAAGGGTGTTGGTCTTCACAGAGCTTAAAAATATGGTAAGTGTCACTATGTCTTCTTTGTTGTCCAGGAAAGAGGGCAGGCCATTCTAGCTGACTGGTCCCAGTTCTTTAGACAGAGTGGAAAGGGGACAATTCATGAAGCTCGCTCTTATAGCCCAAGAAAAAGAGCCATTAAACATATTCCACATCCTCTGTTGTTATTCTACTTTCAGCAAACAATTGCGTGATCTGTAATTTGTTTATTAATCACTCTTAATGAGCACCTACTATATGCCTGGCCCTGCTTACTACATACATTTCATGTGCATTCTCATACATGGCTCCTCACAGCAACCTTTTAAGGTAAGTATTGAGAACCCCATTTTTAGACAAAGAAGCAGACTAAGGGTGGTTAAGTCACTTCCTCCGAGTTACTCATCAGCAGTGGTAGAGCTGTGATTTAATACTGCTTGGACTAACTTTCAATGCCTTCTTTCTTTCCTGCATGCTGCTGCCTATTGGAAGGAAACTCCGTGATGCTTCTGGTTTTCTAATCTTGTACCAGAGTTGTCTCCCTGGCTGGAAATGAAGGAGTGGCCACAGTTGGTGAGACTCAAGCCTCCCAAACTGGTTATTTGTGGGTGAACTTGTTATTGTGTTTGAATGGATAGGATGGAACCAGATCAGACCTTGAACTGCAGTATTCTCATGAAGATGGTGTCTCTGTGGCCCTGACAAAAATAGGCTGTCAGTTCTTCCCCTTATATTTTGGCACTGATACCCTCTGGAAGGACTTGTGAAGACGCAAAACATTCTCTGTGTGGCATCCTTAAATGGGAAGCATACCGAAATTTACTTTTTCTCCTCAGGAAAGTTCCAAATTAAATGGATACAAGTAGCTTGGTATTATTGCTTTTGTTTTCACAGCTGCTGAAATAGCTCTGGCTTTCCGGGTTTGATTCATGATAACTTTGGTTGAAATTACATGTGTCTAAAGATAGGACATTCAGGTCAGAGCTCCTGAATGGATATTGTCCTTTGTTTAAATGGGATCTGCTCATTTTAGCTCAAAGTAGTCCTTGACCCACAAATGAATATGAAAAGCCCATAGAAGTCCCTCAATATGGATAATTTTATCTGTATGGTCTCAGCAATTCATATATATGGTGTTTGCGTTTAAGAGGGTATTTCAGCAATGAACATGAGGCATGTCTGACCCCCTTTTCATTGGGAAGGTTCATAGGTGCCTATATTGCATATTTGTACTGACACACAGCAATGAATTGCTTCAATGGTGGGTGATCAGAAAGGTGAGGGTGGTGGGAGGTGGCAGCAGACAGGGGTCTAAAAACCACTCTGTAAGATGGCCTGGGGGGTTTTAGCTCAGGGAAGAATTCTGAAGGAGGCAAGCTGTCTTCAGATACTCAGGGGACTCACTTCCCTGGGCAGAAAGAAGTAGGCTTCCCCTCTTTTACCTTAGGGGGCAGAACTTGGACTAAAAGAAGGTAGATGAAGGAAGACAGTCATGTGGGGAAAATCTTTAAATCAGGATGCGTGGGGAGTTTACTATAAGGAACAATGCTTGGGCATTAAAGTTGTTTGGAATGATGGAGGGGGATACCTCCATACCTAATGATGTGCTCCCTATCACTGGGATGCATTCAAACCAGGGAAGCTATGGCTTGGATTCCAGCATTGGGTGAGAGGTTATACCCAATGACCTTAAGTTCCATTCCAATTCTAATTCACAGTTCGACTGAGACACTGATGTCAGTTGCTCTTACGTGAATCACATATGAGAAATCATTTAACAGTGTACGTTGGAGAAGAGTGTATTTATGCACTAAAACTTCACTATTTTAAAATAATTGAAGGGGAAAGCCAGTTTGGTTGGTGAAGTTGATTATGAAATACTTGTAAATAATAAAAGGCTATTTTACGACTTTCAGGTCCATGGATGTGTGGAATTATGTCTACCGAAGTTGCCTGATAAAGGTCCTGCTTTAATGCATAGAGAATGATTTGTAATCAACGTATCGGAGCACGAGACTTGCTGGCCTCTTCTTAGATGAGAATCAAATCATTTGTAATTCAGAATGTTTGGAAACAGTTGGTCTCTTAAGTAAATAAAGAGGCCCCTCAGATTTTCATTTCAAGTATTTATTTGCTGTCAGCTTTGCCTTTTTTTCTGTTGATAGTGCAAAGGGAAGCTTATATCAAAACGTCACAATTAAAAAACAAACAAAAAGTGCACTATGAATAAATGAGGTTTTTTGCTATATTTTTGCCAGACGAATTCTGTTTGTTAGGTTGGATAATAGATTGCTCAAAACTCATGGAAGGAAACTTTCTGAGGAGCTACTGATATCTAGAGGGTGTGGCAAAAATTGGATTTAACATTTTTTTAATTCACTCATCAAACTTTAATGTTCAAAAGATCACATATTATATGATTCTATTTACACGAAATGTCCAGAAATAGGCAAATACATAGAAACAGAAAGTAGATGAGTAGTGATTGGGGATGGAGTGTGGACTTTGAGGGGAGGAACAGAGTGACTTCTGATGGATATGGGGTTCCTTTTTGAGGGGATGAAAATGTTCTAAAATCCGTTGTGGTGATGGTCACACAACTCTGTGAATACCACTGAAAACCACTGAATTTTATACTTTACATAGGTGAATTGTATGGTATGTGAATTATATCTCAAAAATTATGGAGCTGTGTTATGAGTCAGAAACTGCTCTGGGCACTAGAAATAGAATGTTAAAAAGACTAAGTCCCTGCCCTCAGAGAGCTTATTACATTCCAAAGGGAGAATCAGGTAATAAATGTGTGAGCAAACCTGTAAAAACATAACTTTAGGAAGAGATAGCATGTTGAAGAAAACTAAAGCAGGATAAGGAAATAGAGAGTGATATGTGTGCATGCATCTGTGTATATGTGTTTGTGTGTGTGTGTCTGAGTGTATATAGCTATAGCACACCTGTCTGTATGTGTGCGTGTGTGTATGCATGTGTATATGTGCACATTGTGTATATGTGTGTGTCTGTGTGCACACATGTTCTCTATTTTAGATAGGGTGAATAGGGAGGACCTCTCTGGATCCTCCGAGAATGAGCCGTCCAGGTGACTGGAGTAAGTACACCTCGGGCAGTGCACACCCTAAGGCAGGAATATCTTTGGCCTGTGCTGCCAAGAAGCGGAACAGGGCACTTGTGGGAAATAAAGTTGGAGAGGTTGGCAGGAGTCGGGTCATGCAGGGTAATAACCCTGATGATAATATCTGTGAATTATTTCAAGAGCTCAGTCTTAGCATTGATAATCACTACTAACTTTGCAAGCCTTTTTTGTAGTCCATAAAGTCCTTCTCACAACCATTATCTTGTCTTATGCTCACAACAAAAGAAGTTGCAATTAGTCTTCTCAGTCTAGAGATAAGGAAAATGTGAGAAATTGTCCACAATTCTTCCTGCTCCACGAGACTGTGACGCCACTTCAGAACATGACCCATGTCTGGGAATTCCTGTTTTCTCAGGCCCTACGTCAGCACTTGGTGCAAGACATAAGCCCAGTGAATGTTTATGGAATTGACTTCTCTGAGGTCACAAAGTGAGTGGACAACCAAGCCAAGACTGAAGTTCTGGTCATCTCATTCCACACCCTATTCTGTTTGCGCTGACTCATGCGACCATGTTACTTTTCCCATCGAATCACAGAATGATGAGGGTGACAGAGTCCTCAGGGGTTATCTTCCCCATAAGTTGATGTTTACATGTTCTGAGGCCTGTGGGAGTTTCGCAGTAGTTTCACAGGACTCTGCTAAAAGGGGTTGATCAGCCTCTCTTATAATCACACAATCCCACTTTAACTGAGGAGAAAGTTTTGATCAGTATATTCTATTAGGTGAATTTAGCATAATTAATTTTTATCCCTGACTTTTACAGTTTAGTAATTTTCATCCCTGCCTTACCATCCAGCCAGGCGCCCTCTTAGCAAATCCTACAGTCTCTCATCTCTTAGCTACATAACAAGGTGATGAAGGACATGAGTTCAAACACTGAATCGAGTTCAAATCCTAGCCTTGCTCTTAATAGATGTATGACATTTGACAATTAGTCATTCTGAGCTCCAGTTTCTCCATCAGTAAAATGGAGATAATGATATTATTGATCTCATAGGACCGTTTTGAAAGTTAAAGGTGCTCAGATCAGCACCTAGAACAGAGTAAACCTTCAGTAAACGTTAGCTATTGTTAGCTAGTATGCTTACCCACTTGCACCTCCCCCCCCCCCCAGTACCACTCACCGTAGAGTTGTGGCTAAGGAGGCAAGACATGAGATAATTGCTTGTCAGTGCTTCTCAGTACGCAGAATTTAGGATGCTACCATGGAGGGACAATTAGGTGGTTCCAGTCCACTCAGCATGTGCACAGATGGAAACTAGGTTGATTAACTCCTGAGCATTCTACAGGGGGTTTAAGGGAGGGTGTGATTACTGAGTCTACCCAAGTACAATCTTCCATATGAATCTCTGCGGCTGTTATTAAACTCTCCAATTGGAGGCTATTTTTACCAGGTGATGATTGGGAGTTGGGGATTCAGGAGAACAGCATGGGCGGGGATAAAAAGCCATTGATAAAAAGAGCCATTTGCTTCCCTTCTCTTTTCCTCTTTTAGATTCTGGAAGGAGCTGCTCTTTCTGGTGTCCGCTGCTGTTTTGTCTCCTGTTCGAAGACTGTCGCTGTTGCCAGGTAACTGCTGGCTCCTGCAAAGGCTTCTGGGGGAGCGGCCAGCGCTTGGCTGCCCGATGGCTGGGTGACTGAGAGGGAGCTGTCAAGGCTGACAGGAAAGGAAAACCAGGGCTGCCGAGACGGTCTCTAGGCTTACGGAAGAAGGGGAGGCCTGAAAAACACGGAGATAACAAGGAAATCCTCAGCACCTCCTTTTCGCATGCATATTCATCTCTGGCACAAATAAAAAGCTAGTAAATATAAAATACTTTGGAAAAGGAATAAACAATTTGACTTATTCTTTCCTTTCTCCTTTAAAAATAAGTCCCCCCAAATTCCAGAAAACGTGTGTGTATGGATGTGACTGTTGGTGCTATCATACCCCCCGTCCAAAGCACATCAGTCCTCCATCTCAGTACTCAGGTCCGCTGTCCCAGTGACTCTTACCGTCAGCGTTAGGGGGAAGATGAATTGTCGTCCCAGACTCTGCAGAGCTCCTTGGAAAGCCATGTCTCAGAGTCTTTTCCTCTCACATATTAAGCACTGATTCTCTTCCTAAATGAGTAATAACTTACACCAGAAAAAGAGTAGAAAGTGAAGCAGAATAGCAGCTGACTGTCCCCAGCGTATTTCACTGTTCATCGGTAAGCCGAGCACACGTGTGAGGGAATAATCCATTTTCACATGGGCAGTGGCCATGAATGTCAGCTAGAAGGGACCTGGGAAATGATCCAGATGATTCCTTATTTCAGGGATGAGGAGAGAGCAGAGGTTAGGTGCTTATCGAGTTCAGGGATGAGACTCCAGATGAAACCTTCCATGAAAGAGAGAGGATGTCCATTTAACTCTCTATCTTCCACATTTTTCAATGTCCCTTATCATTAACCTTCAGCCTCTTTCCCCACAGACTGCTTCTGAGACTATCTCCCTGGCCCTCCAAGGCATGTTACAGCCTCTTCATTCTGACCCTGCCACCTAAATGGACCTGCCATCCATCTCTGAACAGTTTCCCAGACTTATACTTGGTTTCAAGGTCCTTTATTAGTTTTCTCTTGGTGAGTGATTGCATCATCTCTCTCTGTCAAGAAATGTTTCACTGACTCCAGCTAAAACAATTTGGTCTTGATTTCTTTATCGCTTCCATTTCCTGATTCCATATTTTATATTAATTATTTTTAATGTTTCAAACAGGATCAACCATAAAAAGGGTGCTCAGTAGTTGTGGCACACGGGCTCAGGTGCTCTGCGGCATGTGGGATCCTCCCAGACCAGGAATCGAGCCCACGTCCCCCGCATTGGCAGGCGGATTCTTAACCACTGTGCCACCAGGGTAGTCCCAATATGTATTTTTTCTTAAGGCATATAAAAATAGTATAGGCTGCTATTTATTGAGCACTTACTATATGTCAAAGTATGATCCTAAAGTAGATGCTTTACATATGTCATGAAATATCAACAATACAATGAGGAAAGTATCATTAACTCCATCTAACACAAGTGGAAACAAAGTCTCAGAGACCTTGCTTAAGGTCATGCAGAAGGTGGGCTTTTTCCAACTCTGTAGCTTGTGGTCTTAAGTTGCCTCCATTAATAAGATAGTTTTGGCTTGATTGTCATCTTAGATAGATGTGAATACAATGTAATGAATTGGCATTTTACAAGCCATGAGCAAACCAACTGTTAGTTATCTGTTGCTGTATAACAATACCTGCAAACGTAGTTGGTTACAAAAGCCTTTATTATCTCACAATTTCTGTGAGTCAGGACTCTGGGCACAGCTTAGCTGGGTTCTCTGGCTCAGGGTCTCCACAGGCTGCATTCAGGGCTTCATCTGGGCTGCAGTCATCTCTAGGCTCGACTAGGGAAGAATCTGCTTCTGAGCTCACTCATGTGGTCATTGGCAGGACTGAGTTCTTCACTGGCTGCTGAACTGGCCTCTGTAGTGGGTGGAATGGTGGCCGCCAAAGATATCAGGTCTTAATCTCTGGAATATGTGCATGTTACCTTAAAATTAAAAAAAAATTAATTGTGGTAAAATACATGACATAAAATTTACCATATGGTAAAGTTTTTTAATGAATGAGATTAAGACTTTTGAGATGAGGAAATTTTCCTGGACTATCTGGGTGGGCCCTAAATGCCATCAGAAGTATCATTGTAAGAGAGACGCAGAGGGATATTAGACACAGGAAAGGAGGGGGCAATGTGACCACGGAGACAGGAGTGATGCAGCCACAAGTCAAGGGATGCTGGCAGCCACCAGAAGCTGGAAGAACTAAGGGACAGATTCTCCCCTAGAGCCTCCAGAGGAAGCACAGCTACGCCGACCCCTTGATTACAGCCCAGTGAAACTGATTTCAGGCTTCTGGCCTCCAGAATGGAGTGAATACATTTCTGTCGTATTTAGCCACCAAGTTTGTGGTCATTTGTTACAGCAGCCATAGGAACTGATATAAGCCCCTCAGTCTCTTGCCACATGGACCTCTCTGTAGGGCATCTCACAAAATGATAGTTTGTTTCATCAGACTGAGTAAGCAGGAAGAACCAGAGAGAGAGCATTAGCAAGATGAAAGTCACAGTTGTAGAACCTAATCTCAGCTGTACCTCCCATTACTTTTGCTCTATTCTATAAATTAGAAGCAAGTCGCTAGGTTCAGACCACACTGCAGGGGAGGGGATTACACAAGGGCATGAATACCAGGAGGCAGGCATCACTGGGCACCATCTTAGAAGCTTCCTACACAACAACCTACAATATTTGGTGTGAGATAAGGGGAAACCAGAAAGTATCTCAAATCGCAGATGGGTCCCTGTTGAGGTTTTTCTGTCTCTGGTTTCCTTCATTTGCCAAAGCAGGATTTACCTGGAGGGCTTTTGTTGGGAATGACTTTATTTCCTATAGGATCCATTCTGATTCATTACAGTTTGCGGGAAAAGTCCAAGCATATAATCTCTACCCCTCCTTTTTACACCGACCTTAAATCTCACATCTTTCATGTAAACTATCATGATCAAGTGGAAGTTTTATATAGATTCCCAATACCCTAAACATAATAAACACATGACCTTTATCTTTTCTGAAAGAGGGAAAATCCAAGACACCCACAGAGAGATTCCATCTAGGGCTGATATATATGATTTATTTATAACTATTGAAGTGCTTTTGTTGCTGGGTTTATACTGAAGGGAATAGATTTGTTGCATTAAGCTCTGGTCATATTGAAAGGGACCTTCCACAAAATAGGGAGTTGATGGAGCTGCTCTTCAGATCCCGCCCCTCTCCTCGTTCATCTGTTCTGTATTAGCGCCCTGCTGGTCCCCCAGGGTACTGTTGTCCATGACATAGCTTCACGTCTCTTACTGACTTGTAGTGCTGTGTCCCAGGATTTTTTGGGTGCTTTGCAGACCAACTAAATCCTAACCACCTGAAGAGTTTGATAAAAACGCCTATATCTACACCCAACCCAGTTCTGCTAAATCTACAAAATCTGATGTGGGACCCAGAAACCTATATTTTAAAGAAGCTTCCCAGGTGATTCTTAGGCACAATAAAGATGAGAATGCTAACATAAACAAAATTCCTTGCTCAAGCAGTTTTCCTAACTATTTATGAATGCTACATCTGCTGTATGATATTCATGTTTTTGCAGTCACCTTTTAAAGTATTTGGAAATACTTAACCCAGTATTTCCTAATAAGTGGTAATTTTACCACTGGTGGTAGGCATGATGATTTGGGGATGCTACATATGTGACCATTTAAAGTGTAACAGTGGTATTTGTTATCTTTAGAGTATTTATGGCCAATTTTCTAGGTTTTACTTCTTGGTAGTGATATAGAGTTTCTTTCCTTCATAAGATTATTTCTGTGAGAAAAAAAAGGAGTTGGTTTAAAAAAACCACGTTAAATAAATAATAGAACAGATGGTATCCAGACCTGGCAGAAACAATGACCAACCTAATCAAATGGTTGAAGTTTGGGAAACCCTCTCCTTACCCAAAGGAAGGCTCTCTGTGGATTTCAGGCATCACAGTGGGAAGTGGAAGAGGCATTTGGGGTCAGAAAGGGCCTTTGTAGGTCACTGCCCATACTTTTGTGTGGGGTGGGCCATGGTGATCTGCATCAGTCATGAAGTGAATCAGGATGAGTAGATGAGCTTCGCTTTCAGATGTGTCTCTTGTGAATAAAGAGAGCCAGAGCAATGAATAATTGCAAACTGGTGCAATAAAGCTGTGTAGAGCCATAAACTTCTTCAACATCAAAACTGGTTCTTGGCAAAATGCAGTGGAGATGAAGCCCCTCCCATGCCCCCCCCCCAGGTCCTTTCTTTGTCATTGTCAAAGCACCCACTGCTCCCTCCTTCCTTCTCTCCCACCCGGCCCCATCCATTTTGGCTCTCAAGGGTTTTCATTGTTTTCAGAGTTGTATATGACCCACAATATTCCAAACCATTGGTCTTCAAATTCTGTTGGATTGACACATTCTACCACAAAAATTAACTAATTAACAAAAAACCCTTTCTTTTTCTTTTTTTTAACAATAAAGCAGTGACTTTACTTACAGAGAATTACAATACTCTCTAAACAATGTAATACAATATATGTTAAAACGATTTGATGTTTTTGAAAATTTGATTTGTCATATACATTCAATAAGTGTTTTTTTTCTTTTTGAATTTCGCTACCCATTTGAGGTCTTAGGACTCTGTTGCCCTTATGGTAGCCACTAGCCACATGGAGCTATTGAACACTTGACTTGGGGCTAGTCTGAACTGAGATGTGTTGTCAGCGCAAAATATACACTGAATTTCAACAACTTGGTGTAACAGAAGAGAATGTAAAATATACTATTAATAATTTAAAAATATTGAGTATATGTTGAAATGATAGTATTTTGGCTATATTTTGTTAAAATATACCATACAAATTAATCTCACTTCTTTTTTTTTAACCTGTTTTAATGTGGCTACTAGAAAATTTGAAATTACATATGTGGCTCATATTAGCATAATAGTGGTTCACATATTTCTATAGACAACATTGCCTTAGAAAATACCAAGTTCAACTTGCAATAAATCCTGACCTTTTATGGACTTGACACTAAGTAATCATAGGCTCTGAACCTCCTAACATCCTCTGAGTGCTGACAATACAAAATAAGCCTTTGTTTCCTAACTTGGATATTTAGGTCTATTCCCTTACCTCCTTAGTTAATATTAGTAGATTCTATTACAGAGAGATCATCTTGGTCAAGCCTAATTCTTACAAAACCATACCTTGTAATGAGATAATATTAAAATGCATGAAAAATTATTTGGATCAACCACAAAGTCAAAGAAGGATGTAGGAGTATCACGTTATTGAAAATATATTTGTAACAAGCCCAAGATTCCTTCAGTTATTTTTCCTGTGGCTTATTGATGAGACTCTTCCGATCTTTTTAACTGGCAATATCACCTCTTCTCAGGTGGGATGTTTGGGCCTCATAAAGCTCTTTTCTGCTGCATGTATCATAAATCAGGCATTAAAAATTATAACGATCATCATTATGATTGAATAGCTTCCAGTCAAATCAATACCTATCTATGAATGTAGAGAATCAGATTATATTGTGACTGACCTGTTTTTTGTTTACCTAAATCTGAAGCCAAAATAAATAATTTGGTATTCAGGCTGTGTCTTTTGTTCTAGTCACGCCATTAAACAGAATACTATTGGCTTTATGCATCTCTGTTCGTCTGTTGATGCTGTGACTGTATATACTCCTAATTTTATTGGACAGTGTAGATGAACACCTGGTACTGGAGGTAGATCTGACTTCATTACTCTCCGCCTTACCTTGAACCCTGGCTGACCCTTGACATCATCCTTAGCAATATCTGCTTTGCTTCCTTAATCTTCAAGCTGTCTCCAGCCTCCTGGTGCTGCATTGTGGCCTCAGCTTAGAGAAATGCGGAAGACTCACTCCAATGCATTGTCCCAGTCCTGTCCTGGCCCAAGCTTGCACCTGGGCCCAAATCCCAGTCCTAGCTTAGCTCCTATCTGCTGGCTATATTTGTCCTATCCTGCCAATATTCTTTACGCATTTGATACCTGAGGTCCTGTGTCAGCTAACAAGTTTAGGTAGTCAACAAAACCAATGAAAAAATAGCAAATGGATATTAAAATTCAGCATCATAACTCTACAGCCTTTAATGAATTCCCCCAGGTAATTAATTTCCTAGAATATTGAGCATGGCATATCATTTCTTACCCAACACATTTGGGACTCTCTGAAACACAGGACAAATAATCTTGCCACAAATTTGTATTGAGATTTAATTAACAGAAAGCACTATATAGCACATGGATCAGACACTATGAGGAGTCACTGCTTATAACCACAGCATTTAGATACTGAGCGTCCTCTGTTGTTAAATCCTTTTATAGAGCAGACTGTTGGAACCATGAGATGTACTTGCTTAGGAGTTCAGCTTTCCTGTAAGTCCCATATATTGGATATTTTAAATTCCCAGAGTGACCTTTCAGCTTGGTTATATTAAGCTGTTGATGGCTTCACTTTGTGATTTCTGGGAAGCCACAGTAACACTTGGCTGTCTAGCCAGGACTCTACCTGAGGCATGCAGCACAGGAAATCATCTTTGGAGTTGCCAGGGTGAGGAAACCTTGATTCTTTTTGCTATGGCTGCCATCTTGCTTTTGTCGTCAAAGGCTTTGGTCCAAGGATGTCTACTCAAGCAGCCTTTCTTTTTTTCTCTTGTAGCACATCCATATTTGTCAGTCTAACCAACATATAACATTGTTTCTAATAATAAAATTATTTCTAGCCCAGGTGCTTCACAATGAACATTATCACTTGCATGTTCTCTGCCATCTTGGTAAGTATGAGAATACTTTTGCTGAAGCCATATCTTCTCCTGAGAGATTTTGGCCAAAGGATTTAAATTCCATTGTTGACATTTTAACATTAGCCATCAGAAGAAAGAATTTGGAATGAGTGGTATGAGTCCTTCCTAGACTCTTAAAATTCCACCACCTAGTTGTTGCCTTATTGTTTATTAATTCAAAAAATAGTTATTTAGGGCCTGCCACTGGACAGGTTCTGACTGAGGCATGGGGAATGTAGCATCCTACAAGAAAACTCAGAGCACTAGGACAGCCTAAGTACTGCTATAGGGTTGAGTGTGTTTATGTGTGTGTGTGTGTGTGTGTGTGTGTGAAAGAGAGAAGAGAGAGAGCATGAACTACAACAGACTTTTACTTCTAATTTCATAGGGGTTAGGAGTTGTAGAGCCAGCAAATATTACTCTGGAATAAGATTTATCTGGATTTCTTTGCTTACCTTACAGCAAAATTTCCCAAATGTCTTCAAAGATGGAATCATATTTTTAGCATTTGATGAAGTAATTTAACTGATTTGTTGTTTGGCTAGTTTCATGTGTAATTAGTGCTTTCATGGAATAAAAAATTCCACCAATAAAAAAGAAAAAGATGGAATCATAGTTTTCACAAAACACCAGTTAACATCCTGGGAGTATAGCTGGGGAAAACATCCACGTCAGTCACAAATGTCGATTCTTCCTAAAATTAGTCTTCCGGAGCTAGCCCTTTTCATTCCACTGCTGGTAATCTAGTCCCATCCCTTATCTGCTCACAACGAGGCCATTGCAATAATTTTCCAACTCATCTTCCAGACTTCAGTGTCTCCCAATGCAGTACATCCTCTGTACTGTACTAATATTGGCAGCCTTTTATTGAGCAATCTACTTTAGTTGGAAGCGAGGCTCAGAGAGATTAGGTACCACAAACAAGGTGATGTAGGCAACAAGTGGCAGAGATAAGAATTCTTTCTCTTATACTGGTGTTTTCAAACTGTGATCTGTAGAGCCCTGGGAGTCTAAAGACATTCTCAAGTAACTTTCAGAGGATTTAGAAATTATATGTTTTCCTTTAAATGGCAATCTGTTAATCATGAGAATATGCTAGACCACCCGAGTGACTGTCTCATAACTGAGGACTGGGACACAGTTTCAGTATGCCTGTGTTTGTGCTCATTGTAATGCTGAGAACAAGGAGTGCTACTTTAACTGGGATGGATTTGGGGGAAAAAAAGCAGATTGAGGGGTATTTTTTCAGCAGTAATTTCAAGAGTCTCCATCTGGAAGAAAACTTTTCCATCTTTTCTAGTTCTAAGGTAATGGTTTAACTATAGTTGGTGGTTTACCCTCTTTCTTTGAGGTAGGTTGGGCACAGATGGGTGACACAAGGCTTGGGGAATAAGCAAAAGGGAATGATTTTATAGTATCTGGTAAACAAGAAATAGGTTGGAACCCAACTACCAATCAGTCAACCAAGGAAAAACAAATTGGAGAAATTAAAAATACTAGTGTGGCGCTATGTCTCTTAGATGAAGGATTATTGGGTTAGCTCCTATCTAGATCTCCAGAGGCTACAGGTGTCTCTGAGCGTGTGGGAAGGAGCTGCCAGTTTGCAAGAGGATTAGTGCCTGTGATGGGGAATGAAAGACAATTAAGGATCCTTGAGAATTTTTCAAAACAAGTCATGGGTGAGGACAGGAAGATAGAATGCAAGACAGAGAAATTCTTCAGAAAACCTTCCCTGGTGGATTTTCCTGCAGCAGAGGGAAATGAAGGTTTCTCTAACCCCTTTGTCTTTTAGTGCAATGCAGTGATTTTCTTTCTTTCTTTTTTTTAAAAACATCTTTATTGTATTATAATTGCTTTATAATGGTGTGCTAGTTTCTGCTTTATAACAAAGTGAATCAGTTATACATATACATATGTTCCCATATCTCTTCCCTCTTGTGTCTCCCTCCCTCCTGCCCTCCCTATTCCACCCCTCTAGGTGGTCACAAAGCACCGAGCTGATCTCCCTGTGCTATGTGGCTGCTTCCCACTAGCTATCTATTTTACATTTGGTAGTGTATATATGTCCATGCCACTCTCTCACTTCGTCCCAGCTTCCCCTTCCCCTTCCCCGTGTCCTCAAGTCCATTCTCTACATCTGCATCTTTATTCCTGTCCTGCCTCTAGGTTCTTTAGAACAATTTTTTTTTAAGATTCCATATATATATGTGTTAGCATACGGTATTTGTTTTTCTCTTTCTGACTTACTTCACTCTGTATGACAGACTCTAGGTCCATCCACCTCACTACAAATAACTCAATTTCGTTTCTTTTTATGGCTGAGTAATATTCCATTGTATATATGTGCCACATCTTCTTTATCCATTCATCTGTCGATGGACACTTAGGTTGCTTCCATGTCCTGACTATTGTAAATAGAGCAATGCAGTGATTTTCAAATGTGGGTCAGGGGATGGGTTATGTCAGGCTTGCTTATAGTGCTGGGTAAACATGCAGCTTTCTGGGGCTGAATCAGAATTTCAGAATCTCAGGGAATGGGGCTGGTCGGTTGTAGCATTCCAGAAAGTTTTAAAGCATGTGAAAAATTTAAGATCTTCTGGCCTATGGACTTCCTTTGCAAGATAGGGAGCAAGTTGCTGGACGAACCCTAAAGTTTTCTTTTTTAAACCTGACCATACTCTTTGCAAGAAAAGGTGACTACTGATGGGGATGATAGGGTATACGTGTTTTCAACTTTACTACTACATTGTTTGGGCTTTTTAAAAATGTAAAGCCCACCTAAGAGGCGTAACCCATTTACTCCCTACACATTAGAGTGAATGAGTTTCTTATGGACAGCAAGAGGGACCTGGGTTCCATCATGAGTCAGGGTTGAAGATATTGGAGGACAGCTCATGTTAAGAAAAAGATATTAAAAGCAAGGGTAGGGAAATAATATTTCAATTTCTTGGGCTTGCCCATATTGTCCTACTTCTGAGACCTTTGCTTATTGTCCTCACCATCTTTTCCAAACCTGACCCTTATATGCTGTTGCCTTTGCTTTCAAGATAGGGAAACTATTTTTTTCTTCATCAGCTCTTTTTGGATGTGTTTGGAATTTTGCCTAAGCAAGGTCTGCCAAACCTGCTCCTATGTTATTTTTAGTATCTCCTTTGCAGACATGCCCTAAGGAAGTGAGATCCTCTGTGCATTCTTTCTTCTGATGAATATTTGATTGGCAACCTTAAAATTTTTCTTTGTGTATAAATTATAAACTCACTGCAAGCACAAGGCATCTTTCATAGTCTTTTAAACTACATGTCAATATGTGTTCTTGTAGAGCTATAATTACCTATTATTTAATAGCTTTCCAAATTAAATATTCATTAAACAAAAGCTGAAAATTGTGTTAAATCTATATAAAAATTTTTATGTGCAAAATTCACTGATCAGTATGTTAATGTAGCTTTATCAGGGTTTGACTTACGTGGCACGGAAGGACATTATATTTTTTAAGAATGCTTTGCTTTTTGAAGCCATTCACGTTTACAGACTACTGCACATTTTCATGGAATAATGAATTATTATGTGACTGAGGGAGTTACGAAATGTAAATGAGAAACAATTTCGCTGTACTGTCTTTGGAGACAGGATGTGATTTTTAAATATAAATGGAAGTTTCCCACTTTTGCCCATAATCAGAATTAACATAGCTAGTGAAAGGGAGCAGACTGGACGGTTGTGGCAAAAGAGCTGCCTTCTGATATGGAAGAAATCTCTGTCAGGACCTCACCCACCCAGACCACTTTTGTTCATCTCAAGGTATTCTGGGGTGAAGAGAGATGAAATTACAACAAGCCAAAATCTTTATCATCTGTGCAGACATAAATGTCCCAGGGGAAGAAAGTCTCTAGTACAATTAGCCATTTCATGTAAAATTTTTTATCCTGGTAATACGTGAACCTTGAGTTTCAAAGAATTGTGCAGAAAGCCTTATAAAAGAGGCCACGGTGTCTTGCCTCATCCCATTCCCACCTCCCAGAGGCAACCATCTTTAAGTGACTCTGTTTTTAGTGTTTTTGATAGTTACCTTTCTATTTCTAAATAATACACTTGCACGCTAATTTTTGATTGGTTATTTTAGGATATATCTATTGAGTACCCTCTATTAAAAAGGAATATTATACCATTCTCTTTTTCTTCTAATTTTAATGCAATTAGTGTTAGTTCTTCTGTTGGTTTCCTTTGTTGAATCTTTATAAAGATTATCCTTACATCTTTTCTGGTTCGGTCAACTTTAGACACTACCTCTTGATACCCTGCCATGTTAGATGAAGATTTTAGCACACTTACCCTTTTACTTTTTCTTCCTCTTTTTTAGCTCCATTAAGTTTCAGCTCTTGGATTTCACTGGTACTCTTTGTATTGCCCAGTGTTTACCCTTATGCCAAATATCCTTTACCTGTGCCCACTAGGGTGAGTATTCTTCAGGATCTAAAGAGAGTTCAAATGGAAATAATCTGGATCAGATTATTTATTTAATTAAATATCCTTTTTTCTTGTGTACTCTGATGCTATCGTGAGCATTTTCCCATATCTTTAAGTTTTAAACTATCATCCTTCATGACTGAAGACTATTCTAATATATTAGAGGCACACTGAAGCCTTGGCTTTAGTATTTAACTAAACACGCTATTCACCTTTGGTTCAGGTTTAGTCTCTGAAGCTCTGATAGATGAATGTCGACTTCAATATCATTTGTGATGTCCCTGAGCTTGTGTGTGAGCAGTGGTTGTGTAATCACTTATTTACCATCATAAAATGTCAGCATACCAATATCTGTAAAATGAACACGTCCTATTTTTTGGATTTGTTGTTAATGTTGGAGTATCAAGATATTGGAACATTCAAATAAAGGTAAGTTTTATTCCAGATGTGACTTGGAGTAAAAAATCTCTTTATGTGCTTTATTCAGTTAAATCTCTCAGTCAAATGAAGTATAAACATATATTTATTTTTGCAAGAGTAAAATTCTGAAAAAACTAACATGACTGTGAGAACTATAATTTTATACATAAAAACAGCTACTTAGAAATTTCACATAGTGAAAGAATGCCAATATGTATAATAATGGGACATATTAGCTAAATTACTTTAGAGAAAACCATATGCTTTCAGAACCTACAAATATTTATAACATCAAATAAATTATAATACAAGGTAGAGAAATATAGAATAGATGATATCAGAATTCCAATTTTTTTTTTTTTTTTTTCGGTACGCGGGCCTCTCACTGTTGTGGCCTCTCCTGTTGCAGAGCACGGGCTCCGGACGCGCAGGCTCAGCAGCCATGGCTCACGGGCCCAGCCGCTCCGCGGCATGTGGGATCTTCCCGGATCGGGGTACGAACCTGTGTCCCCTGCATCGGCAGGCGGACTCTCAACCACTGTGCAACCAGGGAAGCCCCCAGAATTCCAATTTTTATAGAATTATTTGGTGTTCTAAAATTTGTAACATTAAACAAAATAGCCTGTAAGAACTGTATTTATTATTTTTTAGTTGTTTAATTCCATTTAGGTCATGAGTCTCTCAAGTAAAGGTTGGAAGTTGTTCACATTTTATGAGAATGAATAAAAAGCAGAATGTCGATTTCACTGCCTTGAAATGTCATGAAGAGAAAAACTCCAAATCATAGAAACAAAATTCATCATAAACCATCTTCAGTCCAGAAATATTAATCCAATACTTAAATTGCACTGCTCTAATACTTTCTCTATATTAACTCACTTAATTCTCTCAATGGTCCTACGAAGTATGGGTATGTTTAGCCTATTCTACAGATGAAGATGCTAAGGCTCCAAGAGAATAAGTCATTTATCTAAGGTGACACAGCTAGGAGGTGGCACAGCAGGACTTGAACTCAGACAGTTTGACTTGAATGCATGCTTTTAACCGAGGTGTCATTTCTTAAATGAGATATACCTGAAAATTACTTAGATGGGGTTCCTGGCACACGGAAAGCGTCCAGTAACAGTTAGCTCTTATCTTCAGTTGCTGGGATGGGGTGGGGGATGCTGGAATGAGAGAGAGGGAGGAACCGATGGGAGATTCACCTTTTACTGTTCCAGCTTCTAAAGGAAGGTACATGGTCTCAGGTAACCAAGAAGCCAGCTTCAGCCACGAATGTGCAAGATAACAAATGCCCCTATTAAAAGCCTCATGCTTGGCTGTAGGGCTCCTGGAGGTCAAGGACCTGCTGCAGTGCACAGGCTGCTATAGCTGGGTTCCTTCACCAGGTTCCTTCTCACTTTGGAAGAGTGACCATGAAAATGGCCGCAACATTAGAGTTTCTTTACCATTGAGTGCATTACCTTCTGGCTTTGTTGGGGCGGATTGTGATGGAATGGAAATTTCAGTGGAGTGACACGTTAGCATTGGCCTTGGGGCGCTTCATAGACTTAGCTCTACCCTTAGATGAAAAGAGGGTTACTTAGGGTGGATACTTGTAAGCATTCTGCCGAGAAAGCAGAAAGCCATTTTCTTTAAAACAAAGGTTTAGAAACCTGAAGGTTTTTCTGGGATTGGCATTGCATAGGCATAAATGAAATTCTTTCCTAAGGGCAGTCACTGCCAGCTTACTGCAGTTAACAAAGAACTGCAAACTGCAAGCTACTGAGAAGCCACTGAGTAGGAGTCTCAGGCCCAGATGTGAAAGATCCCGAGGAAATTCAAGCAGTGCTAATAGCAGTTGTGGAAGCTGAGACAGCTGTTTAACTTGTACCTAAGTGTTCATAATTTATTAACTACCTTCTCTGTAGTGCAGCCTTTAAAACGTGTGCAAATGTTAGTTACTCATGAATTGTTAACATTAATGTTCTGTTACTTTAATGGGGTTATACGTTATTTATTTATTTATTTTATTTATTTATTTTTTTTACGTTATTTATTTTTAAAGCTCAATTAATGTGTCTTTCTTTTGCGTGGGACTGGGGAAAGCCTGGCTGATTAAGGCACACGACCTTAACTTTGGGCATCGCTGTGTAGCTGAGCCCACCAGAGTTCTAGACATAGAATCTAGTTGAAAACACACTACTTCTAGAATACCAGCCATACAAACTCAACCCTGCAACATGGTGCCATATTTCAGCAAGTTTCATTTTTATGTCCTTCTCCCCACTCCTAGGGTTCAGGGGGGTCCCATAGCTACCCTAGCACCTCTTACTGCTCCCCCTCATATGAGGGGCTATTGGATCCCAGACCTATCACTCACGTGAATTCCTATCAGCATGTCCCTTCTTATGTGTTCTTTCTCGGGGCTTTGCTGGGTGACTAGCTGGTTTTCCTAGTTGTTTTTTTTTTTTTTTTTTTTTGCTGTACGCGGGCCTCTCACTGCTGTGGCCTCTCCCGTTGCGGAGCACAGGCTCTGGACGCTCAGGCTCAGCAGCCATGGCTCACGGGCCCAGCCGCTCCACTGCATGTGGGACCTTCCCGGACCGGGGCATGAACCCGTGCCCCCTGCATAGGCAGGCGGACCCTCAACCACTGCGCCACGAGGGAAGCCCCTGGTTTTCCTAGTTTTGAAGCTGTGGAAAGGTTCAGATATTCTTGGCCTAAGAAGTGTGCAAAGAAGTGTTAAGACACATCCAGTCTGGGTCTACAGAAGTTAGCAACAGCCCTGCAGGGAAGTATAGTGCACATCTGGTATATTTTGGGGTCTGTATTTGTAATTAACTTCATGACACACCTCCATAATATTTTAAAATTTAGAATCATCAATAATTCCAAATAAAATACAAAATTAATCTGAAATTAAGGCACCCAAAGGAATAGTTTACATACATTTAAAAATCGTCTCATGATATATTGGGTTGCATTACTATTATGGCTGGCAGCCTCCAACATGGCCCCCAAGGATCCCAGCCTCCTGGTTTTCACACCCTTGTGTAGTCTCCTCCCACATTGGGTCAGAGGTGGTCTGTGGGGCCAGTAGCATCCAGCACAAGTCGTGGTGTGTCACTTTTGACATTAGGTTATAAAAGATTGCAGCTTCTGCCTTGGGCACTCTCTTACTCCTTTGCTCATATTCTCCCTGTCTTTCTGTCTCTGTCTCTCTCTCAATCTCTCTCGGATCACTACTTTGCGGGAAGCCAGCTTCCTTGTCATGAAAACACTCAGGCAGCCTATGAAACCAAGCCCATGGGGTGAAAAACTGAGGCCTGAGGACTGACAGCAGGACTGTAACTTTGTAAGACCTGAGTCAGAGCCATCCAGATAAACCACTCCTGGATTCCTGATCATCATGAAACCAGGATGTGAAATCACACATCTTGATCATTTTAAGATGCTAAGTTTTGGAGCATGTAATTGGTTGAATAGTGTTTCCCCCAAATCATGCCCACTCAGAACCTCAGATTGTGATCTTATTTGGAAATAGGCTCTTTGCAAATGTAATTAGTTAAGATGAGGTCATGCTAGGGTAGGATGAGTCCTTAATCCAGTGACTGGTGTCCTTATAAGTAGAGGAGAGGACACACAGAGACACAGGCAAGAAGGCCATATGACGATGGAGGCAGTGCAGGCATCCTGTTGGATATTGAGTTTCTGAGGGAGGGGGTGAGGATGGTGCTGAGAAGGCAGAGGGCAGGGCGAGCCCATCTCTGAGAGCTTTGAATGACCAGCTGAGGAACTTGGAATTTATTTGGTAGCTAGTGAGGAATCAATGGATGATTTTTGAGCAGAGAAATGAGATATTATCCCTTCCACGGATAGTTTCATTTTAAGAGAAAACCCAATGCTTAATAAGGATATACTCTTACATAATAGGAATTTAAGATCATAGAGCAGGTTAGTGAAGATATTTGTGAAAGAGCTTTCAACAGTCTCAAATTACACCATGTAGGCCCACTGCTGTCTTATGACTAGTCATTTTCCTGTGATAATCTGAGGTTAAATTCACTCATTTCTCAAAACCTATTCGCAACTTTTGGGACTCTGAAATAAAAATTGTGAAGGCCTGAAGGGAGAAAAAGGAAAGAAAAGCAAGAAAAGAAAGGCTTTTTTCTCTTCAGGTCTCCTTTATCTTTTGGAAAAATGTTAAATGATGAATAAAATATTTAGGATAAGTTTTCAGCAATGATAAAACTATCAGATGATTTAAAAGAGAAACATCTGAAGAAGCAGAAATTGCGTGAATAGCACAGAAACTAAGACCAATTATGCCTACTCTGATTGGAGCCTGGGGTAAGTGAAATAAGTTAGACCAGAAAAAGTAGGGTGTGGTCAAATTAGACAGGGAGATTAGAGGGAAAAGCCAATTTTGTGAGCAATTCAATTAGAGTATGTAACATTTTATACCCTTCATTAACAACAGTGGCTATAAATTGTAGAAACATATCCTTTTAGTTTTGATTTCTCTGCAACATGTTTTTCCCTCTTTCCCCAATCTACATAAATGAAAAAAAGTTTTTTCCTTTGGATTTTGAAAATTTTCAGAAACTTTATATTTCTTGTCTCAAGGTATCCTGCTATTTCTCCTGCATCTATATCAATTTTCTTCTTCTTTTTGTGATATCGCTTGTAAAAATGCATTTCCTTTTAGTAAATGAATTATTAGAAAGAATCTAATTTTTTATTCTCTTCTCAGAGGAAATTGTTTCCTCTGGCTTTGATTTCTGTGGTAGAGGAAAAATGATCCTAAGTGTTAATACTCTTTTCCCAGGAGGAAGGCTACTTGGTGCTGCTCAGCTCCTGGCCTTGACGGTGGCGAGCAGGAAAGGATGGAGACAGAGAGAACAGAGGGCTGGGTATAATAATGGGACACCTGGGCCAGATGGGAAATGAAGAGGAAATGTTGAGAGCAGAGAGAACCTGGGTTGGTGGGACACATGGGAACATTTCAGTCACTGCCAGAGGAATCTGGAGTGGGGAAGAATGATTTTTCAAAAGCAATTTTAAGGAAGTTTTGATTGGGGATAAAAGGTGTCACACCTACCTCTGAATCCATTACACTTTCTCATAAAAACATCTTATTTCCATCCGATGCTTTTAAAGTCAGATTTGTGAATGTGCACCTGTTTTTCTAATTTGTCAATATGTGGAGATTGGATTCAAGGTGAGAGGAGGGTCCCTTAAGATGGCCCAGTTTTATCTGGGTCACTTTATTTTTATAAGTACACCATACTATGGCGATTAAAACTATAGAAAGAAGACTTTCTGTAAAAGAGAGCCATGACAACAGCTATAGAACAGTGTTTTTTAAAAATTTTATTGAAGTATAGTTGATTTACAATGTTGTGTTAATTTCTTCTGTACAGTGAAGTGACTCAGTTAATACACACACACATATATATATATTCTTTTTCATATTCTTTCCCATTATGGTTTGTCACAGGATATTGAATATAGTTCCCTGTGCTATACCATAGGACTTTGTTGCTTATACATCCTGTATGTAATAGTTTGCATCTGCTGATCTCAAACTCCCATTCCTTCCCTCCCCTACCCCTCCTCCCCCTTGGCAACCACAAGTCTCTTCTCTATGCCTGTGAGTCTACTTCTGTTTTGTAGATATGTTCATTTGTGTCATATTTTAGATTCCACATATGAGTGATATCATATAATGTTTGTCTTTCTCTGTCGAACTTACTTCACTTAGTATGATAATCTCTAGGTCCATCCATGTTGCTGCAAATGGCATTATTTCATTCTTTTTGATGGCTAAGTAATATTCCATTACATATATATATCTCACATCCTGTTTATCCATTCACCTGTTGATGGACATTTAGGTTGTTTCCACGTCCTGGCTATTGTAAGTAGTGCTGCTGTGAACATAGGAGTGCATGTATCTTTTCGAATTATAGTTTTGTCTGGGTATATGCCCAGGAGTGGGACTGCTGGCTCATATGGCAACTCTATTTTTAGTTTTTAGAGGAACTTCCACACTGTTTTCCAATGTGGCTGCACCAATTTACATTCCCACCAACAGTGTAAGAGGTAGAACAGTGTTTTTATTCTTTAGACCCTCTCATATTGTTCTGGGGTTCCAGATTCTGTGTTGTTTACCATGTACTCACAAACTAGTCCTCTCAGCTGTCATGCAGGATCCACTGGTTTTCTCCTTTTTAGTAAGTTTAGGTGATGTCTCTGGCCACTGAGGTATCACGGCCGCCATCATGTCAAGGATGTCTAACTCAAGGCTCCATTGCTGGTATCCCCCAAGGTGTGGCTGATTTGGAAAATGCGGCTAATGTCAAGTGAAGACTTTGCCCCTATTACCTTATGAAGATGTCTCTAATATCTCTGAAGGGACCATGGTGCTGCCTGTATTTGCTTATCTTATCTTTGGCATTTCCCATGACAGATGCAGTTGCTCATTGTGCACTGCACCAACTGTTGAATCCATTCTGTTCCCCTTTGGTTTTTACCTTAGTCCGTTCTCTCTAGGACACAGATATGGGACTATGACTGTAGGACACCCTGGAAAGCAGAACCTGGCCAGCCTCAGAAATTCTCCTTCAACACTGCTTTGTCCTGGGATCAACTCTGCCCTACCTTAAGACCTGTTCTGTCCCCAGAGGTGCTTTAGCCCCTCATGTGAGGCTTGTCACAGGCCTGGTCATGCTTAGACTTGTTCAAATCTCAGTTTAGGCCCTCATCCCAGCTTCATGGATGACAATTTTCACAGTCCTTTCATTTCTACTCTCTCCTTTGTTGAAATGTTAATGAGTATACCATTAGGATAATAGGTTTCTGTCTCACAGCTGATAGAATTTCCAGTTTTGAAAGAGAGATGAGCTTGTCTCTGTTATTTAAATACCCATTTATATTTAGTTATTTGTTCATTCAACACATATTTATTTATTTATTAATTAAACATCTTTATTGGAGTATAATTGCTTTACAATGGTGTGTTAGTTTCTGCTTTATAACAAAGTGAATCAGTTATACATATACATATATCCCCACATGCCCTCCCTCTTTCATCTCCCTCCCACCTCCCCTATCCCACCCCTCTAGGTGGTCACAAAGCACCGAGCTGATCTCTCTATGCTACGTGGCTGCTTCCCACTAGCTATCTATTTTACATTTGGTAGTGTATATATGTCCATGCCACTCTCTCACTTCGTCCCAGCTTAACCTTCCCCCTCCCCGTGTCCTCATGTCTGCGTCATTATTCCTGTCCTGCCCCTACATTCTTCAGAACTTTTTTTTTTTCTTAGATTCCATATATATGTGTTAGCATACGGTATTTGTTTTTCTCTTTCTGACTTACTTCACTCTGTATGACAGACTCTAGGTCCATCCACCTCATTACAAATAATTCAATTTCGTTTCTTTTTTATGGCTGAGTAATATTCTATTGTATATATGTGCCACATATTCTTTATCCATTCATCTGCTGATGGACACTTAGGTTGCTTCCATGTCCTGGCTATTGTAAATAGAGCTGCAATGAACATTTTGGTACATGACTCTTTTTGAATTCTGGTTTTCTCAGGGTATATGCCCAGTAGTGGGATTGCTGGGTCATATGGTAATTCTATTTTTAGTTTCTTAAGGAATCTCCATACTGTTCTCCATAGTGATTGTATCAATTTACATTCCCACCAACAGTGCGAGAGGGTTCCCTTTTCTCCACACCCTCTCCAGCATTTATTGTTTGTAGATTTTTTGATGATGGCCATTCTGACTGGTGCGAGGTGATACCTCATTGTAGTTTTGATTTGCATTTCTCTAATGATTAGTGATGTTGAGCATCCTTTCATGTGTTTGTTGGCAATCTGTATATCTTCTTTGGAGAAATGTCTATTTAGGTCTTCTGCCCATTTTTGGATTGGGTTGTTTGTTTTTTTGATATTGAGCTGCATGAGCTGCTTGTAATTTTGAAGATTAATCCTTTGTCAGTTGCTTCATTTGAGTATTTTCTCCCATTCTTCGGGTTGTCTTTTCGTCTTGTTTATGGTTTCCTTTGCTGTGCAAAAGCTTTTAAGTTTCATTAGGTCCCATTTATTTATTTTTGTTTTTATTTCCATTTCTCTAGGAGGTGGGTCAAAAAGGATTTGTTTGCTGTGATTTGTGTCATAGAGTCAGCACATATTTAATTAGCAGTCACTCTACATCTAGGGATTGAGGACCTACCAGTGATCAAGACACACAGAATTCCTCCCTTCTTGAAGCTTTCTGTCTCATGGGGGAGGCAGACAATAAACAAGTCAACCAACATTGTAATTTCAGATAGTGGTAAGTTCTTGGAAGAAAGTACAACAGGAAAGGGACTCAAGAGTAACAGTGGGTGGGGGGCACTGGTTGAGATAAGGTGGTCCGTCAGGGCAGGTCTCTCTCTCAGAGTTGCTGAAATACCAGACTTTTAGTGCTTTTAATGTCAGGAAACTCCCGTCTGGGGTGTTGTCAATGAAATGAGCTGGAGAGCTGACTCCACCTGTGTGCTGAGGTCAGAGGTATCGTTTTATTTCACCAATTTCAGTTCAGAGTCACTGACATGTAAAGGGAAGGAGACACTGTTGGTTTCAGGAAGGAAGATGGGCCTGACTCTTTTCCATAGGGAAGTTATTGATGTTTCCAGTAGCCTTTTCTGCACCCAACCATCCTCCCCCCAACCTCAGCCTCAGCTTTCTCCTTCGGTTGAGGGTGAATTTGAGCACGATTTTCACTTTCTTATACCAGTACATCATGTGGCCCTCATTTAACTATATACAACTATATATATTTAGTTATTCAAAGAAAAGAATGCACCAGGCATTTTCTCAGCACTTATACAGTCTTCCTAATTCTGTACAGATGAGTGTCCTGGATCACAGAGCTAGTAATAGTAAGGAGAGCTACTCAGACTGACTGCCTACTATGTGCCAGGGGCAGAGAAAGTATTTTACCAAAAATTCACTCCAGTTTTCCTGGGGGGCAAGCATTAGTGTGCTCATTATATATTGCAGGAAGTTGACTTTGGAGAGATAAAAAGACTTAGCCAAGTCACTCAAGTACTAAGCTTAATCTTCTACCTGACCCCAAACCGCATTCATTTTCCATTAAACTATGATCATTTCTAAGGTGAAAGCAGATGGTGGCCTGGAATCTCTATTATCTGAGGAATGAAAGAGTAGCAGGGCCAGAATTCAAACTCAGGTCCCCAGGTTGCCTCGCATTTAAGTGCATTGGCCATGGGGGTCACACAGATTTGGGTTTAAACCCAGGCTGCAGAACTTTCTAGCAGTAGGACTATGGGCAATTTCTGCAGCCTTTCTGATTCTTGATTTTCTGGTCTATAAGTGGGCATGATAAATACCTACCTCAAAGGATTATTTGGGAGAGTTGTATAATGTATATTCCAGGTATAGAGCAATTTTGGTGCATATGAATACATTCTAGCTATTATTATTCTGTTTCACTATGGCAGACCCTAATATTGCCAGCGTACAGCTACTCTCCTCTTCCTTGCAAAGAAAACCATGATTCCTCTATAGCTCTCAGGCAACCAAGGTACCTGGTAGGCTTGTCCCCCTCACCATCCCTGGTAGGTAGTTCATAAGGTTCTCAGCCAGAGGTTTTCAGATGTGGTCCCAGTATGACCAGCATCAGCATCACCTGGGAACTTGTTATAAACACACAACTTCAGGCCCCACCCCAGATCTATTGAATCAAAAGCTCAGGGTAGAGCCCAGCAGTCTTTTTTTTTTTTTTTTTGCAGTACGCGGGCCTCTCACTGTTGTGGCCTCTCCCTTTGTGGAGCACAGGCTCCGGACGCGCAGGCTCAGCGGCCATGGCTCACGGGCCCACCCGCTCCGCGGCAAGTGGGATCTTCCCGGACCGGGGCACGAACCCGTGTCCCCTGCATGGGCAGGCAGACTCTCAACCACTGCGCCACCAGGGAAGCCCCAGCAGTCTGTTTTAACAAACCCTCTGGATGACTCCAATCTGGGCTAAAGCTTCAAAACCACTGATCTAAAACAATTGTGTTAATCTTATTCCCCTTTCCAATAATTTGAGTTAAGCATGGACATTTGACTCAGTCTTGATCTCTAGGGCTAGAGAAGTGACTTAGGGAGGGGAAGAGTGCTAAAGTTTTCTCTGCCAATTTAAAGAGGTGCATGGGAATAACTGCCTTCTTTGCAGGATGCTCTTTGTTGTGTCTGTGACACCTGGTCCTATTCCTGTTGCTTTGAAACTCTGGGAAGGTGTTTTCTAAGAAAGCCAGAGCAGAAAGGTAGAAAACACTGGGGTCTTTGTTGATGCTGCTGAACTGCTGAATTCGCCAACCTCCAGACTTCCTCTTCTGTGCGGTACTGAAATTATTGTTATTTAAGTCATTTTCAGTTGGGTTTTCTCATTTGCAGCTGAAAGCAAACTCACTGATATTCCCACATAACAGTTGTCTCTTATGTAAACCAGTGCTCTTTGGAATGTAGAAAGATTATGGTGCACTGAAAATGTGGGCTTTAATCACGGAAATTATTTATTTTCATTTTCTCTAAAGCTATCTATGTTTATTTAGTTTTATTGGTGGTGGGGGGGCAAAGCATCTGTTTCTTGTTTCCTTTAGACTCTGAATGAGCCAAGAAGATGCCAAACACCTGGATGAAAGGGCACTAAATTTCTCATATGTGTGCAATGATCTGGATGTCTGGCTTCTGAAAGTGAAACATCTGGAGCACGAAGCAGTGTTTTCACTTTTCAGCAATATTTTGGTATTATGTGGAAACCATTATTAAGCAAAACCAGGAATAAAGGATTTACATAAGAAATAGGATCACCCAAGGGCATCACTGGCAAGCTGTCCTGCCCATATAGCAATTCATTCATTCGTTTTTTTTCATCATTCAAAAGAATTGAATATATGCCATGTTCAGGACATCGTGTGATAGGGATGTAATTATGACTTCATAGGTAAAAATGAAGTCGTGGACTTAAAGACAGTCTTTGTCTTCCAGGAGCATACAGTTAAGTGGTGAGTAACTGGTATAATAAAATATGTAAGTTGACGTGGTAGAGATTGGTAAGGTGTTAGCGTGGGTATGGAGAAGGGAGCTGCCATTCATTAGTTATTAAACACACATTCATTGTGTGTTTGATGACACTAGATGGTATTTCAGGTTTTGGGGTACAGCTATGGTCCCTACTTTCATGGAGTTATCAATCTAATGGGAAAGATGTGGATGTATAAACACACAAATAAATATACAATGATAAATTCAGGTACTGTGATGAAAGAAAAGGACCTTTCTGTGTTATCAGAGAGAGTAAGTGGGGTGATGAGTAAGTGGGGTGATGTAATTTATATACTTTGAGGGGGGTCTGGAAAGGACTGTCTGAGATTATGACATTTAAACTGAGACCTGAAGGGTGAGTGGGAGAGAGCATGATTAAGTTTGGGAAAATGAGGGGGAGAAAAGGTTAGAAAAATCATCTTACAGGAAGTAACACTAGAGTTGAGTCTCAGAAGTCAAATTGGTGTGGTAGAAAGTGTCTGTATTTGTGCATATAAAGACTATAAGGAATATACTGAAAATGCTAACAGGATGTTATCTGTGGGCAACGAGATTATATATAGTTTTAGTTTTCTTCTCCATATTTTCTGTGTGCTTTTTTAAAAATAATAAAACATTACTTTAAAAAAGGAAGGAAGGAGGTTGTTTTCATAAATGGTTGTTTTCATACAGACAATGCTGGGTTGAGATTGGGGTGTATGTATGTGGCTGGGCAAGGTAGTATGGCCAGGCAACAGCCTGGAATATTTAAAGAATTGCTAGCCACCGATAGCTTCTTACAACCACAGCATGGCATTGGGGGTGGGTAGTGAGACATGGGACAGCAAAGTAGTCAGGAGGTCAGATCAGGAAGGACATTGTGTCATCAGGAAGAGTTGCAAGTCCATCCAGCTATCACTGGGGAGTAACGTGATCAGATCTGTAGTTTAGAGACACCCCCCCTGGTGACAGTGTGGAGATATGTAGGACGCCTGCAGCCATCAAGGTGAGCAATATCTGGCGGGGCAGGGAAATGTTGTCTTTTTAAAGCAACACATTCCGTGAAGTGACCTGAGGTTTATTCTCAGCTATTCTCCATGGCTTGCTGGTAAATCTGTCAGTTCTTGTCTGTACAGACCAATACGGCTGAGTTGACTGATTAACACATTAATTTCAAATGATTAATTTGACCAGTCTGATGCCAAATAACTGGGTGGCTGCAATTATTTCTTTCAGCTGTTTATTTCCCTGTAGTACAGACCCCGTCTCCCTTTATCACGGTCTTCACCACGGTCCCCTTGTGGATCTTGAGAGGACGGGAGTACCTGTCCTTTTCCTACCTTAGTGAGAGATCAGAATGAGGTAACGTCTGTGGAATGATTGATTTCCTCAGACACAAAAACTGCTGAAATATAAACTGTCATTATTATTTGCTCTGATACCAACTTTTTGTGCAGGTTTTAATTTTGTCTGTTCATTTTAACCAAATTTGAAGTCTCCATGACTACAATAGAAGAACAGAAGGAAAAGAATGCTTCTCTGTTGGAACATCCTAAATGATATCATTTATTGTAAAATGTGGATATTTTAAAGGATGCCCACAGTTTAGAAAGGTATAAATGCTGTTCATATGGTGTTCCAAGCCAGGAACATTTTTATGTTCTGGCTGTGGGTGATACGTGAAAACCTTGAAGAGATATATCAATAAGGACTCTAGAAACAGACTAAAAAGATAGCAGGATTTCATGGTAGAATTCAGATGAAACAAGATATGTTTATTTATTTAGCTTCTAGGGCAGGGTCTGACTCTCTGAGACCTGAGTAATAAGGTCAAGTGTGGCCATGAATTGATGTCCAAGTAGTTTACATTCTGAACACCTGAGTAGAACTTTTGGGAAAAACTGTCATGTTTTCTTCATGGATCCTTCATGGGTGTATGGTTAGCCTTTCCAGCATGATTAGGATATGATAATAAGTTAGCACCCTTTTTCAAGAGGCAATGAGTGTGTTTGAGGCTTTGCAGTTAGATTAGAGTTCCAGCTCTGCCACTGACTATCCGTGTGACCTTGGACGAGTCCCTTAACATTTCAGACTCACCTGTTTAGTGGGAGTAACAAAGCCCACCTTGCAGGGTAATTGTAGGGGAGTAAAGAAGATAATATTCATAAAGCGCCTGGTATTTGATAAGCTCTTTAATTGTTACCCTTACTGTTGTTATTATGTGCACCTTTAAATAGCAGAGAGCTGTGCTTGCAGTTACTCAAGAGTTTTGATTTCTAAACATAAAACAAATGAGAATCACTAGGGTGATGCAAAGGAGGAAAATAGAGATTGGCATGGTGGAAAGCCTAAATTAGGATTTCTTGGCACTCAGGGAGCTGAGATCCCAGGTCCTGTGCAGCATCTGGGAATTTGGGGAATTTAGCCAACATCTGGGGCTAGCATATCCCCGGCTGTTGATGCCAATGCCAGGTGCTTGGCACACAGAGATTAGGGTGAAGCTAGGCTGAGGCCAAATCACTTAGCTAGGTGGTCCCAGAGCTCAAGCCAATGCTGGCTGACCCTGGTCCACTGAGTCGCTGTCTTGATATTTGTCACTGGTGTGTGTCCCCAGCCACTGCTCAGTCCTCCTTTCCTCCCTCCTGGGTCTTGTCCTAGTCAGGTGTTCTGCTTCCAGTCAGGTACCCAGACTGTGTCCTATTTTGGTTCTCAGCTTAAGGAGAGCAAAACTCCGCAAAGGTGAGGTATTTGCTAAAAAGGTGGGACCTGTGTTATTTTGCAAAAGACTCTCAGAAACTGAAAGGATGACATTTTAGTGGCAGAATGATAGGCAACAGGTGGATGTTTGGGGTCGGGGGCTCTGTCTGGCATTTGTGATCGGGATACGTCATCATGCGCTGGCTACACGTTCTGCTCAGAAGGCCAATCCTTGCCAAACGTAATGTTTTTAATAATGTTCCTCTTACTTGGAGGACATAAATGATCAGGGGAGTGGCTCAGTGCAGGGGCGGTATTGGTTCATCACCTGTTCCCTTCCCACCGGATGCAGTGGCATTACTTGCAGAGCAGGGTGATTGTATGATGCCCTACTGCCTTGTCCGTCTGCTCAATTCAGGAATCCCAGGCAAGGGGGTTTCTGCCAGTGTCTCTGCACTTCCTGCCTTGGGACCCACACCTGTGGTTGCCTTAACGATGCCTTGGCTTTTTGGGTGCCTGGTGCTCTGTACTGCCACGAGGTGCTGGGAATACGTCTGGAGAGGGGGGCAAAGAGTACTCCATAAACGTGGAAAATGCTACACTAGGAGGTTTATTTTCAGAGACTTCGTCGATTTCCATGACAATGTGGAAATAATGTTACTACTGCCTACATTTTCAGGATCACTTTCTGGTTTTCAGGCCCTGTGTTAAGCACTCTTCATGATGTACTGGGCACCTGTTGTTTTCGTTGGACCTGCATTCCTCCTAGTCTCTGGTAACAGCACTTGACTTTGCTCTTGGGAACCACCCAGCCCCTAGAACATGTAATCTTAGGGGCCTGTTTTATTTGCCTCCCCTTTACTCCATTGGTGAAGGAGGGATTCTCTCCAAAGCGTTATGGGGGTGGATGGACACATGACGCCTGACACTGGACAGATGAGATTGACAGAAGTTTATGAGTCACATGCTCTCGCAGGCTGGGGGAGGAGGACAGCACAGGCCTCACAGGGTCACATGGGGGCTGCATGTGGGAAGAAAGGGAACAAGCAGAGGCTGTGGGAGGCAAACTTTGTAGTATCAAGGGTTTGGGGTGCCCCGTGGTTTCCACATGAGGATGTGATTGGGTTGTTTGAATAATTCCATGAGCTGGCAGGGAGCTGAAGCCAGCTACTCAGGGAGAGGCAGGACTTGCACTTGGTCTGTTTGATAAGGAGGGTCCTTTGACTAGGGGGCCCTACTTGCAGGAGCAGAGAGGGAGGAGAATTTGTGGTTAGGCCATTCGAGACCTTCCCAGTTTTCCCCAGATGTCAAGGCACACATGATACTGGGTCTGAATTTTAGGCTTTATACCACACCTGTAAATCCACATTCTGTGCCCTTCACTGGTAACGAGGATGGGTATATGACCCGTGCTAGACCGATCAGGCTCTCTCTTGGAAATACAAAACTTGAATTGAGTGAAACAAGGTGGGAACAATGAATGGAGCTGATGAATCCCAATAGGGCTGCCCTGAGGAAATTGTTCCTTTCTGTAACCTGGACTCGTGGTGTTTCACTGCCTTTTCCGGGACCTGACAATTCATTTTATTCTCTTGAGCCTAGGCACTATCTTGTTAGTTAACTTGTCCAGAGTTGGATTGTTGTAGATGTTTCCTATTGATTGGATACTATGACCCTAAGGGATACGTGATTTTTGGTATCCTTTTTTTTTTTTTCCCTCTTTTTTTTTTTTTGCGGTACGCAGGCCTGTCACTGCTGTGGTCTCTCCCATTGTGGAGCACAGGCTCTGGATGCGCAGGCTCAGCGGCCATGGCTCACGGGCCCAGCTGCTCCGCGGCATGTGGGATCTTCCTAGACCGGGGCACGAACCCACGTCCCCTGCACTGGCAGGCGGACCCTCAACAACTGCATCACCAGGGAAGCCCTGGTATCCTTTTTTAAAGATGAGGAAACTGAGGCAAAAGGAATGTTAAGTTTGCCTGAGCTCGCAGAGCAAGTGAGATTTGGAAAAATAAGAATTAACTTGACAATAGTTTGCAACTCAGTATCTTTTTCTTTAAGACTGGGAATAGGTAGCTTGTCAGAATTTTAAATCCCAAGTAGGCGGGGGAGTGCCAGTGAGATACAGTGTTATCCAGTGCCAACACCTGGTCATCCCATGGTGTGTCATCCAGTCTTTGGCCCTATGGAGTAACTTACAGTTCACCAAGAGCTAAGGAAATGCAGTCCCTGGATTCTAAAGGGGATTAGGTGTCAGGTGCCACATTGACGTGGAGATTGTAATTAGAGAGAGAAAGGTCATCGTCTTCTACTGGCTTGGGTGGGTTTGAGCCAAGCATATATTCTGACCCAAGTGGGAAGGGTGTGCACGCGTGTGTGCGTGTACGTGTGCACATGCATGTGTGCATGCTTCATAGTTCAGATTCTTGAGTTTTTTTCCTCACTAAGCACTGAGGCCTGGCCTTTGGTGAGCAGAGAGAGCAGAGATGAGGAGAGCAAAATTGGTTAGAATGGAAATGATGAGAGCCTAGGTTTTCCCACTAAGATATAAGACCCATAAAATTAGGGAAGTGAGAGAAAACTGGACAATATCCTATAAAGGACAAAAACCCCTACACACACATAAAAGCACATCGGCAGAAGTAGGAGGAAAATCAGGAAAAAGAAGAGCCACTAAAACCAAAGAAAGAAAGGAGGAGAAGGAGCGCGGTTAGGACACTCCTTCTTTCTAGGTCAAAGGGTGCTGGCTGTCCCAGCGTTCCGCACAGGTGAGTCCTTCTTTCCCCTCTGCTCTGCCTGTGTAGAGCTGCTTAGGGGAGCTGTGTGTCAGCGAGCAGGTGCTGGGAGCAGCAGCGTCCCCTTGGATGTGCAGAGGCCGTCACTTCAGGACACACAGCTCTGGGACATGGGGAGAGAACTGGTGGTAGCCCTGAGCCTTGCCCTCCACTGGGGCCCCAACTGACTCCCCAGAGTTTGCAGTCTGTGGCTCTTAACTGGGTCTGAGGGCCTTGGTGCAGAAGGACACAATGGGCCTCTGTCTGGAGCCAGTCGGGTGGCAGGAGAGATGGAACTGTGCTAAGGCACGTGGAGCTAAAATTATCCTGTCCGTATTTCTGCAGCTGAAAGACACATACTGTGAAAGTCATGGGTATTATGCTGTCAATCCATGGATGGCTTCACACCCCTTGTCTGAGCCATGATTTCATCTCAGGGGTGGGGAAGCCCAGGCACGCCTCCTTGGAGACGGCTGCTCTTCAGTGCGGGGCTGACAGTGGCTGTGAAACGCGTCTGTCTCTCCTTCATGCATCTCCTTGAAGGATGACTTGGGGCCCAGGCCAGGGTTTCCTTTCCAGTACCACCTGGGAGGTATATGGTCAGAAAGTCCTTTGTCAGGTCGCCTTGTGCAGAGAGGAGGCCAGAGTGGACGACACACAGAGTGCAAAGCTTTCGCAGTTGATCACGGCACTAACGAGTACTTCTTCCCGAGCGTTGCCGCTGCTAGAGTTAGACTGTCTTCGGTGAATCCCAGCTGCACTACTTACAAGCCCCATGACCTTGGCTTAACCTCTCAAGCCTTGCTTTTGTCATTGGACAATGAGAAACTTACTTCATAGGTGGTTGTGATGACTGAAAGAAATAATCCACGCAAAAAGCTTAGCAAGATGCTGACAGAGAGAAAGTGTCTAATAATATACATGTTCCTTATTGATGATGATGTCGACCAGATAGTTGTCTCAGGTGCCTCAGCCCTTGGACTTTTCCTGGCCACAGCGTGGAGATCATCTGATCCCAAGTTAGGGGGTTATAGGAATGATTATCCTGGTGGTGATGGGGGTGGGGGAGGGGGAAGACAGGAAAAGGAATAAGGATGGTTGACAAATATTAAAATCAAGTTGTTGATGCTTCTGGGCACACCCTATCCTGCTTTGTTCAAAGCCAATCTCAGATGGCCAATGTTCTTAGAAAGCTGGTTCAAACCACAGTGGCTGCAGTTTCTCAGCGGGCAGGAGGCCGTGTTCCTCAGCTGGACCAGCTCTGAGCACCGCGAAGTAGAAGGTTGTCTTTGTCTCTCCAGCCTCCTTCCTTGGGGCCCCTTTTTTACAGCGGCAGTATCCTCCAAGCCACGTGGGGTTGTCCTGTTCTTTTCTTGTTCTTATCAATACCTGGTTTTAGAACAGGATCTGAAACAAATTCACACTGAGATGTAAACGATGGACAGTCTAAAGTGTTACCTCTTCAGGGGAATTTAGTTTTTGAAATAAAATATACTTAACTCCCACATTAATTTTAAGAGTGGGGAAGGCATTCTGGGGGTATCAGTTCTTCCTACTTAGGTGGTTAATTACTTGCTCAATCTCAGTGTTCAAATCTCCACCTGCTCAGTTTAGCGGGTGGCATGGTTAGCACCAGTTGTACAGGGGAGTCAGTCTTTACAAGATGTATTTTTTAAAAATAAATTTATTTATTGAATTTATTTTTGTTTGCGTTGGGCCTCCGTTGCTGCGCGCGGGCTTTCTCTAGTTGCAGCGAGCGGGGGCTACTCTTCGTTGTGGTGCGCGGGCTTCTCATTGCAGTGGCTTCTCTTGTTGTGGAGCACAGCCTCTAGGCGCACAAGCTTCAGTAGTTGTGGCGTGTGGGCTCAGTAGTTGTGACTCGCGGGCTCTAGAGCGCAGGCTCAGTAGTTGTGGTGCATGGGCTTAGTTGCTCTGTGGCATGTGAGATCTTCCTGGACCAGGGCTCGAACCCGTGTCCCCTACGTTGGCAGGCAGATTCTTAACCACTGAGCCACCAGGGAAGCCCCTACAAGATGTATTTTTGAAAAGTTTCTCAGGGACACTGGAGCACTGAATCTCCTGCCCTCTCTCCCTCCCTTTCTCCCAAAACTCTTCGGTTATAGGAGAAACTATAAAGTAGGTGGCTGCTTTTCCCTTGCTGAGTGATGCTTTACAAGAGGCATTTCTGGGAACTTGAAACCCATGGCAAGAATTGGATGGGTCCGCCAGCTCCCCTATACACAGCCTTGTCTTGAGAGGAACTTCAGGGACCTCCCTGGTGGTGCAGCGGTTAAGACTCTGAGATCCCAATGCAGGGGTCTGGGTTCGATCCCTGGTCAGGGAACTAGATCTCACATGCATGCCGCAACTAAGAGTTTGCACGCCACAACTAAGGAGCCCACCTGCTGCAACTAAGGAGCCAGTGAGCTGCAATTAAGGGGCCTGCCTGCCGCAACTCAGACCCAGCGCAACCAAATAAATAAAATATTTTTAAAAAAAGGAACTTACTCTGCCTTGTCCTTTATTTGTGTTGTCAATGCTTGTTCACGATGCAGATATTTACTCTGACCTTAGTACTGATTCTGTGAGTATTAGGGGGTCATTTCTAAGGCTTTTGCTTCATGCTCGTCCACATCAATACTGAATGTTCTAGAGTAGTTTTTTTAAAAAACCACGATACAGAGTAAGAATATACCTAATGTATGTGTCATTTCACATAACAATTCTTACTTTTACTATGTGTAAAATATGTTGTTTGACCTCTGAAACCAGTTCATCGATTCCCTAGGTCACCTGCAGTGAGGAGGCACCTACCTTGCACACATACAAGCGAGCCTGTGTGCTGAGTGCCTCTGACCTTGGTGCTGATAATGACCAGGTAAGCCGGCTGGAGGTGCCTTCTGAGAATGCTTCACTCATGGCTAACAGGAGGCCACCCTCTCTCCCACAACACACCCAGGACAGCTTGGGGCCCAGATGTTCTCCCAGCAGTGGGGGCAGTGAAGGGATTCACACACTGCGAGTGATACACACATAATCCACCTTACCAATTCCTCTTGCCATCACGGAAATGGCAGTGAGGGAAGGCAGTGAGGGAAGGAATCTGTTTTACTAGGAGAATCTGGGTGAAGGGTTAGTGTTATGGAGCCACACTTTTGTCCCACTTCACATGTGGGTCCAAGATGGCTCTTGTCTTCTCACCTGCTTTTCCCAAGTTGACACACTTGACTTGCATGGATGACTGAATGGGGGAAGGCTCCTGCCCTTTGAGGGGCAGTGTCACAGATTCCGGGCCTAGGGATGCAAACCAAAAGGAAGGCTGTGCGGGCTTGCCTGGAAGCGGCTGAACTGAGAGCATGTGACACACTGAGTGTTTGCTTCCTCAGTGGTTAATTTATCAGTAAACTCAGAAATGCTGTCTCAAGGGGAAACCTCTCCAACCCATTATCGTGAACGCTCGTGTACCCTGGGAAGTGATTCCTCTGCTATTTTCTACAAGCTGAGAAATGTGCATTTTATGCAAGCAGAGAAACACAGAAAATTGCAGTATGGTTCTTGGAGAAATCCTTATTTATCTGAGCCTTGTTCGATCAAAAGCCACCTAGGTTCTGTTGATATTTGTGTTAAAAACAGTGCTATTTAGGCTCATATTTAAAGCTGTAGTGAAATTTCAATTGTATAAACACCAAGTGTGTGTGTACACTTCCTGAGAAGATGGCAAACCTTAAAGGCAGACACTGTCTCTCATTCCTACTTTCTACCTCCTGCAAAACCAAGTGCCGTGCTGTACCATTTCTTGCCGTTCAACAAATATTTGTTAAATGAATGATGCAATTTGTGGCTTAACTCCTACAAATTTTAATCTCAGACCAGCTTTTCTCAACACTCAGCCCACTCCCTGCACCCCTCCCTGACTTCCCCATCAATGTGTGCTGAGGAAATGCAAACAAGACATAATTAGGAAGGTAAATGTACTTCGAAATGCACACATACAAACAAATGTAGGCCAAAGGCAAATTTAAATAGTTTTTCAGAATTGTCTGTGGTTATTATCCCTTACCCTCTGCTGGCCCAATTTTAACAGATAATCAGGTTAGAGCTGATATTGGTTCTGTATTTCCACTTTAGAACAGAGGGGAAAGGTAGAAGGATGCTGTGAGGATGGTTCAGGAGAAAATAAAGTTAGAAAACCCCCAGAGTTGTGTGGAGTTGAAGACTCAAAAACAAAAGGGATAGTATATTTATTTTATTTTATTTTTTAAATTAATTTATTTTTTTAACATCTTTATTAGAGTATAATTGCTTTACAATGGTGTGTTAGTTTCCACTTTATAACAAAGTGAATCAGCTATACATATACATATATCCCCATATCTCTTCCCTCTTGTGTCTCCCTCCCACCCTCCCAATCCCACCCTTCTAGGTGGTCACAAAGCACCGAGCTGATCTAAAAGGGATAGTATATTTCTTAGCTGAAGCCTATGTCAATTTATATTCAGGCTACCCCTCTGCAAGCTCTAATTCTATTTGTTCTCTCATCTATTGTTCATCTCATCTCTCAGGGCTGCAAGCAACTCTGCCTCCCAAGCAACTCTCCCAGAAATTTGGGTTGCAGGCGAAAATGCTCCTTCCCCTTCAGAGGGCAATTTGTAGAGGCTGAAGCCTGGAGGGCCAGGGATATTTGCAAAATTTAGGTCAGGGCTCTGGCTGGAAATTGTGTACTCAGTCTGGACCATTCGGAATCCCTCTATCTTGTCCAGCATTGCAGGGTGCACGGCACATAACAGATACTGAAAATGAATGAATGAATGGGTGAGTGCACGAATGAACTTGCTGAAAACAAAGTGCTCCTGCCTTTTTGTCATTGGCCTACACATTCCAATGACCCAGTGTACTCCCATTTAGTAGAGGTGACTGGCCATGTACTTGCAGTTAGTGGACTGTGATATATGTTAGGTGGATATATGGTGTAAATCAAGGGACAGAAGTTTTTAATCCCCTTCAAAATATTGGGTCATCTCCCAATGATCCATTCCTTCGACCCGGTCTGAAATTCCCATCATAATTATCACTTAGGGGTTAGATAACAGAGCTGAAGAATTGGATATGTTTAGGAAGTCACTGGAAAAGTGTAACATTGATCTATTTAAGAAGTCACAGATAATATAAATACTTTACTTAGGATTGGACTTTTAACCCTCTCTCAGGTTAGCTGGTTGATCCCTTTGTTAACAAGTGTATGAGAGGGACTTCCCTAGTGGTCCAGTGATAAAGAATCTGCCTTCCAATGCAGGGGGTGTAGGTTCGATCCCGGGTCAGGGAACTAAGATCCCACATGCTGCGGGGCAACTGAGGCTGCGCACCACAATTATTGAGCTCTCGCGCCTCAACAAGAGAGCCTGCGTGCTGCAAACTGTGGAGCCCATGTGTCCCGGAGCCCACGCGCTACAACTAGAGAAGAGAAAACCCACATGCTGCAACTAGAGAGAAAACCCAAGCGCTGCAACAAAGAGCCTGCGTGCTGTAATGAAAAGATCCTGCATGCCTCAACAAAGATCCCGTGTGCCAAAATAGTAAGGAAAATAAATGAATAAAATAAATAAATATTAAAAAAAACAAGTATATGAGTTATAAGGCAAGAGCTTTAAAAGCAGAGAATCCAGCAGTGATGAGGAAAGATCTAAGGGTGGACGACAGCTCAAGGTTTCAGCTCAAAGGTTGACTGGACTCCAACTCCGAAGGGGAGACCTTTGCCTCTGCCTCTTTAGATAGAGGGTTCTACTTTCCAATTTTATCCAGACCTTGCCCCATCCCCAGCTGGAAGTCAAGATCCTTTTTTTTTTTTTTGCGGTACGCGGGCCTTTCACTGTTGTGGCCTCTCCCTTTGCGGAACACAGGCTCTGGACGCGCAGGCTCAGCGGCCATGGCTCACGGTCCCAGCCGCTCCGCGGCATGTGGGATCTTCCCGGACTGGGGCACAAACCCGTGTCCCCTGCATCGGCAGGCGGACTCTCAACCACTGCGCCACCAGGGAAGCCCTGCAGGAACCTTCTTTATGGTACACTTGGAGAGGCAAAAAGTTGCATTTGTCCCAAGGGAAGATTGGAATATGGCACGAGAGAAATGGTAACTCGGATCTGCTTTTTCTTCTGAGTCTGACACCTTGCTGCTGGATGAAATTTCCTAAAATGCAGCTGTTATGATGTCATAATTCTGCTCAAAGACATCCAGTGGTTGTCTCAAACTCAACTCAAACTCCTACTATTCTACTCCATGACTCCAACTTCACTTTTTTGCCTTATTTGGGACAGAGCAACAGGTAGGGGAAGAAGAGGCCTAAATGTCATGTTGGACATACTTAACAGGGTTTCAAGAAAACATGACAGTATAACCGAATCACTTTGCTGTACACCTGAAAATAGCACAATGTTGTTAATCAACTGTGCTCCAATATAAAATTAAAAATTAAGAAAAAGAAAACATGACAACCACATTGAGTACATTTATATGACAAATTTCTTACAATGATTCACAATACATGTAATTTATTTATTAGAATTGGGAAGCTTGGAAAGAATATTTGACTGGGATTGGGAAAACTTGAATATGAATCCCAGCTCTACTATATTACTCACAGTAAATCCTTAAATAATTTAGTTTCCTTCTGGTGTCCCAGTTCCCTCAAAGATACTTAGTCCACTGGGTCGTTGTGGTGATCAGAGTAGATAGCTGCAAAAGAGTCCTTTCAAATGCTAAATTTTCAATTCAAAGTTCTTTCAAACACAAAATTTCATCAATTAACAAAAATTAGAGATTTCATTAATTTTTAAGTAAAGTGCTATTCAGAGTTTTTTTGGTACTTAATAAAATGAGAAAGCTACTAAGAAGAATTTGGTCTTCCCGAGACACCTCTGAATCCAGGAACTCTATTTCATGGAGGCTATGGAAATTAGAGGGTGGAAGATGCATCCTGCATCAACTGCAGGCAGAGTCCACCTGAGGTGGGACCTGGGGTCTTGGCTAGAATACCACCCTGGACTGGCACCTCTTTCTCTCGAAAGGGAAGCCAAGAAGAATGATGCTCTTGGTTATATTTTAGGGCAGGAATGCTAAGGGGTCAGAGATTGGTGTGCTTATTAAAACATACAGGGACATGGGCTTCCCTGGTGGCGCAGTGGTTGAGAGTCCGCCTGCCGATGCAGGGGACGTGGGTTCGTGCCCCGGTCCGGGAAGATCCCACATGCCGCGGAGGGGCTGGGCCCGTGAGCCATGGCCGCTGAGCCTGCGCGTCCAGAGCCTGTGCTCCGCAACGGGAGAGGCCACAGCAGTGAGAGGCTTGCGTACCACAAAAACAACAACAACAAAAAAAAACACACAGGGACAGAGTAACCTGATGATTTGTAGAGTATATGTAGGGGCGCTGTTTGGGGGGTCAGGTTGGGGTGAGCGGTTACATCTGCTTCCTTCCATTTTCCAGGGCAAATGGCTTCAGCTGCTGCCCAGCAACAGCCAGCTCATCAAAGCCTTTGAGAACAGCTTTGAAAATGTGTTAGCCAATAGCCGGGCAGGATTGGCCTGGCAGCTGAGGGACCCCCTCGCTGGAGCAGAGACTTCCGAAGGAACAGATGGAGGCCTTTCTCCCCCTGGCTGGCTCTCAGGGCTTGTAGGCACGCAGGACTCAGACGCTCAGACCAAAGCAGCTTCTTACCACGTTTTTGCCCTTGGCCCACGGCTCCGGAAGGAGTCTTATACACCACTCTGCTGTTTTCCTTTGTGGGGTGTGAGGTGCCGGATCTTATCCAGGGCAGTCACCCTGCAAAGGTTTGCTCTCCCATTAAATTTGCCTTGAGTCTTCTCATGTGTCATTAATCAAGCAGCTGAACCGAGCGGGCACTGCTGGAGCACAACATTCATTATAGTCCCCAAGGGGATTCCTTTCACTAGATTCCAGATCTTTTGGTTCTTGGAATAGAGATATCCATGCTGCCAGGAAGGCCCAAGCCTGCAGCACATTGCAGGCCACTCCAGGGACTTTCCCTGTGTCCTTGTCGCAATCCCCAGGGTTCTGTGAATCCCCATGGATTCTCAAGGTCCCTGCAGCAAGCAAGCTGACTTTGGGAAGCAGCAGCCCAGGGAGAAGAGCCTCCAGCAGGGCTCTATATGGGAGTTTCTGAGGACACAGCCATATGGCACGTATCTAGCCTGTTTTGTAAAATATTTTCCACTTCCCCTGTGGCAAGTGCTGGGGTGATTCTGCCCTTTTCTTCTTCAGGACTGGTGCAGTTTTGAACACTGGAAAAGGAATTTGCTCAGTTAGCAAGTTCACCCTCACTTAAGTAACATTGCTGATACTTTTTCATCTTCAAAAAGGAGAAATCTTGGGGAAAGGTAGATGTGGCTTTAATCTTAGAGGGAAAATAATTATGCATCAGGGAAGTACTTAGGTTTCTCCTAGGACTTTATGGAAATGTTTTTTGGCTTTCCAGAGAGAAGGGATCATTTGTTCTTCAAGGAAATTTCAAGGAGATAATAATAATAATTAATAAATAACTTTATTGAGCATTTCTGTCTGGCAGGCATTACCGTAAGTATACCTAGTTATGGTAACTTTCATGGGCATAAAAACTGAGGCACAGCAGGGTTAAGTCACCTGCCTAAAGTCACACAGCTTTTAAGTGGTAGAGCTGGGATTCAAACAAAAGCAGTCTGGCTCCAGAGTCTGCCCTGTAATGGACACAGTAAAACAAATAAACAAACAAAAACCAAACAAATAAACAAACAAAAACCAGACAAAGAAACCATGTAATGATTAGATGGTGCCAGCTCCTTATTCAAAGGTTATCCACTCATTTGTAGATTTTCATGGCTTTGGCTTCTTGATTTTGTATTTTTCTCCATTCTGTTGTCCAGCAGCCCCTGTGCCAGAGGGAAGCAGGGGAAGGGAGAGACAGGGAACTCAAATCCATCACTTTCAATCATCAGGAGCCTTTCTAGTAAATGTCAAGCGAGGAAAACAATCGGTTAATTTGTGTCATCCTTTCCAGTAGTACCTCTAATTCCCTGAATTAGAGACGATGACACGTTGAAGTTTTTGGAAATCCTATCATTTCTGAGGCCTTACTTTTCTCTGACTTCATTTGTATCATTTTCATAAGCAATGAGGGGTGGTGACCCACAACAACGTTTTCTCAGTTGTAAGATTCCATCCCTCGATTGAAAGAGGAATTATGTTTTTAATATAGCTTTATTTTTTGAGGGGCATCGATGGGAGTGGCGGGGGGATTACAAGTCTTACCACATTATATGTACCTGCTGATTGTAAGACAACTGAGCTACAGAAATGTTAAAATGTGAGAAAAAATGTATTTTAGAATTGAGAAAATATATTCTATTCCTATCATTCAACAAGGAATAAGCCTTGTTAAGGTAGCATGTTGTAAAGATTCTTCTTAAGTGATCTGCCCTCTCTGGGTATCAGAATTTTGATTACAGTTGTCAGCTGGAGTTCAGCCTTGTTCAGATATCTATTTTTAGCAATAGCTGAAGGTTTTTTTTTTTCATGACAAGAGGAGGATTACTTAAGAATAAGAGAACTGACTCATGGAAGGGGTCTGAGTTTCTTTCTTGTTAGGAAGGGGCTGGCTTCAGGGGTTGCCCCCCTACTGGGATAGGAATTGAGTATAGATTCTTATCTGAGGCAGAAGAGTTGGAAAAGTCGGAGAGGTGAGCCAGGTTTGAGATCAGGGAAAGCAGAGAGATTCAAACTCCAGAAATAAATTCAAGCACCAAGGCTGCAGTAGATTTGTCATAAAAATGACTCCATTCTTCTATCTTTCCCTATATTCGTGCCTTTATAATGTGACTTTGCAGCTCTTCTCATCAAGTGTGGCGTCTGTTTATCTAGCTCTTGAATCTCTGCTGGCCTTGTGACTTGGTTTGGCCAGTAAAGTATGACAGAGTAAGGTTGTGGCAGTACCAAGCCTGGGCTTCAAGAGGTCTTTGCACTTCTGGTCTTTTTTGGGGGGACCTTACCTCTGCCATAAAAAAGCTTGGCTAGCCAGATGGTTGATAAGGGACATGTGCCCTGTCACCCTAGCCAACAGACATTCAAGTGCCAGGCATGCTGGTGAGACCATCCTAGACCAGCCAGGCCCTGCTGACCCACCAGTTGACTTTGGATTCATGAGCCAGCCTAGTGGAGATCAGCCAAGCCTGGCTCAAATCAGCAGAACCAGCCAGATGACTCAGAGATACGTAATCAATAACAAATGGGGGTTATTTTAAGTCACTAAGATATTGAGTGGCTTGTTTCACAGCAATAACTAACTGACATAAAGACCAAATACCAGATTGAAATTAGGGCACCAGACCTAAGGGTTTAGTATAAGACAGAGACTAGGTTTGGAGCAACAGCTGTTCAAAAACAAAAGATGGGCTTAGAGGATCATTGTTGAGAATGGCCTTGGGATGTCTGTGACTTACCTTCCTGAGTAGCCGGTCGATTCTTAAATTAGATGTTTTTTTTAAAAAAATTTATTGTATTTATTTTTATTTTTGGCTGCACGTAGGCTTTCTCTAGTTGCGGCGAGCGGGGTCTACTTTTCGTTGCGGTGCGCGGGCTTCTCACTGCGGTAGCTTCTCTTGTTGCGGAGCACGGGCTCTAGGCGTGTGGGCTTCAGTAGTTGTGGCATGCAGGCTCGGTTGTGGCTCGCGGGCTCTAGAGCACAGGCTCAATAGCTGTGGTGCACGGGTTTAGTTGCTCTGCGGCATGTGGAATCTTCCCAGACCAGGGCTCGAACCCGTGTCACCTGCATTGGCAGGTGGATTCTTAACCACTGCGCCACCAGCGAAACCCTAATTAGATGGGTTTTGACACAGGGCAGAGGCAGAGTAGGGAGAATGAAAACTAGACAATAGATCAAGATTGTTTTGTTTATAGAAGTATCCCAAGCATTGGTATCCTTAGCACAATGCCTGGCCCTAGGAGGTGATAAATAAATACAAGTTGATTAAATTAATAAGTAAATCTTCTCTCTCCTAGAAATTTCATTTGTTCATTCATTCATCCTTTCAACAGATTTTATACTGAGCACTATATATGGGTGTAGATGCTCATAAGTGGGCAGACATATGGGCTTGATTCTGCACAGGTTTTGAAATTCCATATCTACCAGACACGGAGTGTATGTAAACAATGTACTAAACATTCATCTTAAGCATGCACATATGTACATCAAACTGCAGTGTATTCTGCTATTTACCTCCAAATCTCTCATATCTAAGGACTGGATGTGGACTAGGAAATGTCTCTTCTGTTCAGGCTAGAACTCTCTTATTCTTTCTTCGACTTCTGCAAAGTCTATTGACCACATCTGGGTCTCAGGACATTCATGTCAGATATTAGTCTGGGATGTAGGGAATGCTTTCTTAAATAGCTGTTTAAGAGTGATTGTAGGTAGTTCTGCAGTTGCACAGAATTCAAATAGGATTCCTGAGCTCCAAAAGCTGCACAGTTCTGAGTGTGCTGAAATGTAGGAAAGTTTGTTTGCCTTCAAATTGCTCCGTAAAATGTGAGTTGTAGCTAGTTATTGCACGTCTATTTTTGTGGTGCTGCAGATGTGTCTCACTTGGATCTACTGCCAGTGATGGGAGGGGTCAGGACCTGCTCCAGGAAAGGTTTCCAGAGTCAATATGAAAAAGGGCGGATCCCTTTAGCAGAAGTAATGAATGCTGAGATATCTCCTAGGTGTTCTTATCAAACACCTTCTCTGATCATGGTCTTTTATTATTCTACAGAGTATTTGTTTCATGTGTGCAATGATGCAGGCCAGTGGTTCCCAAATCCAGTCCAACTATAGATCCCAGTCAAAGATAAAGTTATCTCTAACCACAAAAAATGAAAGAAAAAGCTAACATGATCCAGTGTGTATGTGTGCATGCGTACCTGTGCATAAGCATGTGTATGTGTGTATATATTTCTTTGTATCAATTTCTAAGTACCTAAACGTGGATGCAAAGTTTCCAACTGGGCTTGCACGGGAAGAATTATCCTTCATTCTCAGATTATGTCCTTCATACTCTTCTTGGCATTAAGATTATTTTATAAAATAATGGCAACAGTAGATAACCATTTTGAATGTTCTTATTTGAAAACATAAAGATTGATGACCCTGTGGTTGCTGCCTGGGAATTTTATAAATTTACCAGGGCCGTGATTTACAGGTCTGGAAATCACTGAAAGGCTGCACTAGGCACTGTGAAAGACAAAGAAGGATGACTTCTTGCTCTCCAAGAGTAAGCAATTCCTGTGGGACAATTAGACATTAGGACAAAACAGCTGGCAAAAAGTTATCTTACAAAGCTGTGTTCAATAAATGGACTGTGTCATGATAGGTGAGTAAATTAACCTACCTATTATAGTCTAGAAAAAAATTAACCAATCTGAGGCAAAGAAGGGTTGACGAAGGTTTCAGAAGAAACAAACACAAATCAGCTTTCTCATAAAGCCTGGATTTTATTAGTTGCCAATGTAAATTTTACTCATTGATATTAGAAATGAAGTTGGGGTGGTGGATACATTAAAAATGGCTAGTGTGCAAGGAAAGGAGCTGGAAGTACCCAGAATGGGTTTGAAATCTGGGCTCTATGGGTTTGAAATCCAGGATGTATGAGTGAGCTTTTGCTGTGTAACAAAATATCCTAAAACCGAATGGCTTAAAACAACAACCATTTATTAGGTCATAATTATGTGAGTCAGTTGGGCAGTCCTTCTGATTTGTACTGGTTTAGCTAATCTTGTTTGGGCTTGCTCATGTGTCAGTAGACAGCTGGTGGGTTGGCTGGTGGCTGGATCATCCACTATGACTTCACTCACATGTCTGGCATTAACTGGCTATTGGCTGGTTGGCTGGTACAGTAGTAGTGACTGGGTCACATGTTGCTATTCATCCAGTAAGCTGGTTCAAGCTTCTTCACATGGAGAATGTAGGACTCCAAGAGCAACAAGATAGAACAAGCCCCAATTTACAAGTGCTTTCCAAGCCTCTACTTGCACCCTATTTATTTCTGTATCTCTACATTGTTTCATTCCTTAAGCCAAAGCTTCCCAACTTGTTTGCCTAGTGTATACTGCCATGTACTCAGATATTCCTTCCCTCAGCATTTGGGCAGAGTGGCAGAGCCATGGACCTCACTTACTCCAGTGCTCCATAAAAATTTTTATTATTTTTATTTTTTAAAACAAAAACAAATATATGTTTTATTTCAAATAACCTAGAGAAATTTACCAGTGTAACATAATCAAACCAGAAATAATCGCTTGCAGGTTGGAGATAGTATTGAAACTTTTCAGAAAGGAAATCCAAGAGAAAAGGGTTGTATTTTGAATGCAAATGTGATTCATTGTTCTCATAAATTGCTACTTAATCATGCAAAATCTGAGATTCAGAAGGAAAAAAGTCTTGGGAAGGTTATGAACTCTTTTAGTGATCTTTTTGTTAAATAGATCCATCTTTAAACATTTTTATTGCAGTATATCTGACATATAACATTAGTTTCAGGTGTACAAATAATGGTTCAACATTTGTATGTATTGTGAAGTGATCACAACAATAATAGTTTAAATCCATTACCACAAATAGTTACAGTTTTTTTTTCTTGTGAGGAGAGAAATTTTAAGACTTCCCCTCTTAGCAACTTTCAAATATATAATATAGTATCATTAACTATAGTCACCATGCTGTACATTACATCACGTGACTCATTTATTTTACAACTAGAAGTTTGTGCCTTTTGACCCCCTTCACCCATTTCACTCAACCCCTACCTCCCACCTCTGGTAACCACCAATCTGTTCTCTGTATCTATGAGACTTTGTTTGATTAGATTCCACATACAAGTAAGATCATATGGTATTTATCTTTCTCTGTCTGATTTATTTCACGTAGCATAATGCCCTCAAGGTCCATCCATGTTGTTGCAAATGGCAAGGTTTCATTCTTTTTTAATGGCTGAATAGTATTCCATTGTGTGTGTGTATACACATTTCCATTCTATTATGTGTATATATGTATATATATACCACATTTTATTTGTCCATCATCCATTGATGAACATTTGTTTCCATATCTTGGCTACTGGTGTTTTTTTAAAGTTTTTATTTTTTTAAAATTTTATTGAAGTATAGTTGATTTACAATGTTGTGTTAATTTCTGCTGTACAGCAAAGTGACTCCGTTATAGATATATATTCTTTTTAATATCCTTTCTATTATGGTTTATCACAAGATATTTAATATAATTCCCTGTGCTATACAGTAGGACTTTGTTGTTTATCCAACCTGTATATACTAGTTTGCATCGGCTAATCCCAAACTCCCAGTCCTTCCCTCCCCCATCCCCCATCACCCTTGGCAACCACAAGTCTGTTCTCTATGTCTGTGCACATCTTAGCTATTATAAATAGTGCTGCAATGAACATGGAGGTTCAGATATCTTTTCAAGTTATTGTTTTATTTCTTTCAGATAAATATCCAGAAGTTGAATTGCTGGATCTCATGGTAGTTCTATTTTGAATTTTTTTACGAACCTCCATAAATGTTTCCCATAGCAGCTGCACCAATTTACATTCCTACCAACAATGCAAAGGTTCCCTTTTCTCCTCATCCTCACCAACACTTGGTATTTCTTGTCTTTTTGATAATAGCCATTCTAACAAGCATGAGGTGATATCTCACTGTGGTTTTGATTTGCATTTCCCTGATGATTAGTGATGTTGAGCACTTTCATGTACCTTTTGGGCATCTGTACATCTTCTTTGGAAAAATGTCTATTCAGATCCTCTGCCCATTTTCAAATTGGACTGTTTGGTTTTCTGACACTGAGTTATATGAGTTCTTTGTATAGTTTGGATATTAACCCCTTATATGATTTGCAACTATTTTCGCCCATTTGGTAGGTTGCCTTTTCACTCTGTTGATGGTTTCCTTTGCTGTCAAAAACTGTTTTCTGTGTTTGCCATGATGTGAAAATCTGGGCAGTAATACTCTAAGCCAGTAGTTGTCAGGTGTGGTCCTAGACATGCAACATCAGCACTGCTGGGAATTTGTTAGAAATGCAAATTCTCAGGACCCACCCTAGACTGAATGGGAAAATCTGGGGGTGGAGCCCGTAGTTTATTTTTTCAAGCCACTTTCTCAACGGTCACCAATTCAGCCTGAAATTCAAAGTCTGCCACCATCTTCATTTCTGTTATCGCTCACGTTGACTTCCCCAAGGTATTTGACACCTGCTTCTCAAAAGCTCATCTTTCCTGTCTTCTATTACATTTCATTCCTCTGGTTTCCTTATCACTCACTCTGATAATATCTGATTGACTCCTCTTTCTCTCCTCCTCTTTTAAATATAGTCACTTCTCAAGGTTCTGCCCTCAGCCCCTCTCTTGAGTGATTTCATCTACTCCCATCTCTTATCTTCAAGGAGAGAGCTCCCAGCTTTCCACGCTTTTGCTAAGATCCAGCATTATATTTCCATCTCCTCTTCATCTTCTTCCCTGGAATAGTAACAGGGCTCAAACAATCCCAAACCAAACACATTAGTTTTCCTCTTACCAGCCTACATCTGCTCTTTCTCTTGGGTCCCCTAGCTTTCAAAGCCTGTTTTCAAATGTAAGATTATAGATCCCATCTCCCTCCCATCCTTCCCCATTCTGAACTCTTCCATCCCTCACTTCAAATCAAGACCTGCTGATTCAGCCTTCACAGACCTCTGTACTTTGTTCATCCTCTCTCACCCAGGGATTTACAATAACTTTGATTGGCTTCATTTTCCTCCAATCTCTCTCTACTCAGTATCTCCTTAAAACTCAGATCTGGAGATTGGTTCAAGATGGTGGAGTAGAAGGACGTGCACCCATCCCTCTTGCAACAGCACTGGAATCACAGCTAACTGCTGAACAATCGTTGACAGGAAGACACTGGAACTCACCAAAAAGATACCCCATGTCCAAAGACAAAGGAGAAGCCGCAATGAGATGGTAGGAGGGGTGCAATCACAATAAAATCAAATCCCATAGCCGCTGGGTGGGTAACTCACAAACTGCGGTAAACACTTATACCACAGAGGTCTGCCCACTGGAGTGAAGGTTCTGAGCCCCACATCAGGCTTCCCAACCTGGGAGTCCGGCAACAGGAGGAGGAATTCCCAGAGAGTCAGACTTTGAAGCCTAGTGGGATTTGATTGCAGGCCTTCGACAGGACTGGAGGAAACAGAGACTCCACTCTTGAAGGACACACACACGGTAGTGTGTGCATTGGGACCCAGGGGGAAGGAGCCGTGACCATATAGGAGAATAAGCCAGGCCTGCCTGCTGGTGTTGGAGGGTCTCCTGCAGAGGCGGGGGACAGCTGTGGCTCACTGCAGGGACAAGGACACTGGCAGTAGAAGTTCTGGGAAGTACTCCTTGGTGTGAGCCCTCCCGGAGTCCACGATTGCCCCCACCAAAGAGCCTGCAGGCTCCAGTGCTGGGTCACCTCAGGCCAAACAACCAACAGGGAGGAAACTCAGCCCCACCCATCAGCAGACAAGTGGATTAAAGTTTTACTGAGCTCTGCCCACCAGAGCAACACCCACCTTTACCCACCACCAGTCCCTCCAATCAGGAAGCTTGCACAAGCCTCTTAGCTAGCCTCGTCCACCAGAAGGCAGACAGTAGAAGCAAGAAGAACTAAAGTCCTGCAGCCTGTGGAATGAAAACCACATTTCACAGATAGACAAAATGAAAAGGCAGAGGACTATGTACCGGATGAAGGAACAAGATAAAACCCCAGAAAAACAGCTAAATGAAGTGGAGATAGGCAACCTTCCAGAATAATTCAGAATAATGATAGTGAAGATGATCCAGGACCTCAGAAAAAGAGTAGAGACAAAGATTGAGAAGATGCAAGAAATATTTAACAAAGACCTAGAAGAATTAAAGAACAAACACCTAGAAAAATTAAAGAACAAACAGAGGTGAACAATACAATAACTGAAATTAAAAATACACTAAAAGGAATCAATAGCAGAATAACTGAGGCAGAAGAATGGATAAGAGACCTGGAAGACAGAATGGTGTAATTCATTGCTGCAGAACAGAATAAAGAATGAAAAGAAATGAAGACAGCCTAAGAGACCTCTGGGACAACATTAAACACACCAATATTTTCATTACAGGGATCCCAGAAGGAGAAGAGAAAAAGGACCTGAGAAAATATTTGAAGAGATTATAGTTGAAAACTTCCCTAACACGGGAAAGGAAATAGCCACCCAAGTCCAGGAAGCACAGAGAGTCCCAGGCAGGATAAACCCAAGGAGGAACACGCTGAGACACATAGTAATCAAATGGATAAAAATTAAAGACAAAGAAAACTTATTAAAAGCAACAAGGGAAAAATGACAAATAACGTACAAGGGAACTCCCATAAGGTTAAAAGCTGATTTCTCAGCAGAAACTCTACAGGCCAGAAGGGAGTGGCATGATATATTTAAAGTGATGAAAGGGAAGAACCTACAACCAAGATTACTCTACCTGGCAATGATCTCATTCAGATTTGACGGAGAAATCAAAAGTTTACAGACAAGCAAAACCTAAGAGAATTCAGCACCACCAAACCAGCTCTAAAACAAATGCTAAAGGAACTTCTCTAAGTGGGAAACACAAGAGAAGATAAAGACCTACAAAAACAAACCCAAGACAATTAAGAAAATGGTAATAGGAACATACATATCAATAATTACCTTAAGTGTGAGTGGATTAAATGCTCCAACCAAAAGACACAGGCTTGCTGAATGGATACAAAAACAAGACCCATCTATATGCTGTCTACAAGAGACCCACTTCAGACCTACAGACTGAACGTGAGGGGATGGAAAAAGATATTCCATGCAAATGGAAATCAAAAGAAAGCTGGAGTAGCAATACTGGAGTAGCAGATAAAATAGACTTTAAAATAAAGAATGTTACAAGAGACAAGGAAGGACACTACATAATGATCAAGGGATCAATCCAAGAAGAAGATATAACAATTATAAATATATATGCACACAACACAGGAGCACCTCAATACATAATGCAAATGCTAACAGTTATAAAAAAGGAAATCAAAAGTAACACAATAATAGTGGGGAACTTTAGTCAGACTCCCTGACTTCAGACTATACTACAAAGCTACAGTAATCAAGACAATATGGTACTGGCACAAAAACAGAAATATAGATCAATGGAACAGGATAGAAAGCCCAGAGATAAACCCATGCACCTATGGTCAACTAATTTATGACAAAGGAGGCAAGGATATACAATGGAGAAAAGACAGCCTCTTCAATAAGTGGTGCTGGGAAAACTGGACAGCTACATGTAAAAGAATGAAATTAGAACACTCCCTAACACCATACACAAAAATAAACTCAAAATGGATTAAAGACCTAAATGTAAGACCAGACGCTATAAAAATCTTAGAGGAAAACATAGGAAGAACACTTTTTGACATAAATCACAGCAAGATCTTTTTTGACCCACCTCCTAGAGAAATGGAAATAAAAACAAAAATAAACAAATGGGACCTAATGAAACTTAAAAGCTTTTTTTTGCACAGTAAAGGAAACTACAAACAAGACAAAAAGACAACCCTCAGAATGGGAGAAAATATTTGCAAACGAATCAACAGACAAAGGATTAATCTCCAAAATATATAAACAGCTCATGCAGCTCAATATTAAAAAAGCAAACAACCCAATCCAAAAATGGGCAGAAGACCTAAATAGACATTTCTCTAAAGAAGACATACAGATGGCCAAGAGGAACATGAATAGCTGCTCAACATCACTAATTATTAGAGAAATGCAAATCAAAACTACAATGAGGTATCACCTCACGCCGGTTAGAATGGGCATCATCAGAAAATCTAGAAACTACAAATGCTGGAGCAGGTGTGGAGAAAAGGGAACCCTCTTGCACTGTTGGTGGGAATGTAAATTGATACAGCCACTGTGGAGAACAGTATAGAGGTTGCTTAAAAAACTAAAAATAAAATTACCATACGACCCAGCAATCCTACTGCTGGACATATACCCATAGAAAACCACAATTCAAAAAGACACATGCACCCTAATGTTCATTGCAGCACTATTTACAATAGCCAGGTCATGGAAGCAACCTAAATGCCCATCGACAGACGAATGGATAAAGAAGATGTGGTACATATATACAATGGAATATTACTCAGCCATAAAAGGGAACGAAATTGGGTCATTTGTAGAGATGTGGATGGACCTAGATATAGACTGTTATACAGAGTGACGTAAGTTAGAAAGAGAAAAACAAATATCGCATATTAACGCATATATGTGGACTCTAGAAAAATGGTACAGATGAACCCATTTGCGAGGCGGAAGTAGAGACACAGATGCAGAGAACAAAAGTATGCACACCAAGGGGGGAAAGTGGGGTGGGGGGCTGGGATGAACTGGGAGACTGGGATTGACATATATATACTGATATGTATAAAATAGATAACTAATAAGAACCTGCTGTATAAAAGATAACTACAATAAAATTCAAAAAACCCCCAAAACTCAGATCTGATAATGCAAATGATTTGACCAACACTCCTTTATTTAAAATTTTTTTTTTTTTTACCATCTGGTTGCAATGTACCCATTAATGTACATCCTCCACTGTGGCCTCCTATCACACTTTACTTTCTTCTCCAGCCTCCCTAGGAAGAGCACTCACTGTTCCCCAAACACCTGGGGCACCTCTAGACTCTGTGCCTTCGCCCAGGCTCTTCCTCAGCCTTGAATTCTCCTCTCACTAAACTCCGCTGGTCAAAATCCACAGGTAACCTTCACCGTGCGGGTCAGATGAGGCTTCCTGTGAGAGGACAGCTCTGCTTTCTCACGTGGACCTGGTCTCTCCTCCCCCCAGTGTTTCTGTGTCACTCTTTGTGTCCTTAGTTCACTTATCTATACACTAGCATCACTTATTTAAATCTCTCTCTCCTTGGATCACCCGAGCCATGACAAGGATGTCTCAGTCATCTTTGCAACCCCACAGCACACAGTAGGCTCCAACGATTGTTTGAATTGCCCTGATTTTGTTGAATTGGGGCAGTGTTTGATGCTGCAGTGAAATGGTGATCGTGACCCTTTTCAGAGGCACTGTCCTAACTGGAGCAACCATCCCCTGAGGGTCATCCGGGGCAGCGCTCATCAGGGCATCTGAAGGCAGACCTAAAGGAAAAGAACTAGCTTGTAGCGGGGAGGACGATTCTCTGGAAGTCTGTCGCAGTTCTTGGCCCCTGCATCCCGCCCCTCCCTCCGGAGAAGGCCCTCATTTGTGAGCTGTTTCCCTTCATTAGCTGTGCTTGTTGAGTCTCCGCAGCTGCACTTCCGTTGGTCTTCTCTGGCTTCACTGTTTGCTTGTTTCCCAGTCAGCCTCTTTCTCTGGCTGTGGTTGTAAATAGAGCCGATGACTGTCAGTTCAGGGACCTGTGCGGTGAACCGGCCGCATGTGGGCGGCAGGTAGAGTAGACTGGAGAATCCAATGCGAAGGGTTATCCCTGACGCTCAGAAGCTGCTGCGGGTGCTGGCCCGAGCTGTCCAAAAGGTTTCGCTCTTCACCATCCAAATGGAACTTTACAGACAGAAGCATCCCGTGACACGCCCTCTCCATCCGCTCCTGGGCCTCCCTCTCGCTCCTGCTTTTGCCACCTCACACCCGTCACAGGTTGGGCCATGGTAAGAGGGTACACTCAGGCTCGCCTGTGGCGTGGAGTGAAAAATAACACGAAACACTTCATGCATTGTACTCTTCTAGGCCTGATTTTTGTCTCCTCGTCGAGAAGTTTGGAATTGTGCTTGGTCTACGTTGCCCAGCCATTCTGAATTCCTAAGCCAGAGTGGCCTGGCTTGTTGGCTGTGGCAGGAGAGGGACCACCTTGAAGCCAGAGCAGGAGCAGGGCCTTTGTCTCTCGTGTCCAACCTGGTCTGTTTTTGAGCCAAAGCAGGTTCTTCTGTCTCCCTGATGCCAGGTACCCTGCTTCACCCCCTTCCTCGGTGTGCAACCCAGGGGACCTCCTCCCTCCCCAACCTCCACCCTCAGACCCCTCTGGGCTCTGCCTCTCTCTGAATTCTGCAGAGTGTTGGCCCCTCCGAGGTAGCTGCCAGTGAACAAACTGTCAGCAGGAGAGCCACATAGGCAGTGCCACCCTGCTCGAGTCTGCGGTCCTCCCCCAACTCCGCGTGGCAGTGCGCATCATCTGTCAGAGTGCCCCCTCCCCTCCCGCCTCTTCCCCACCCCCTTCCCCTGGCGCTAGCTGCATTCCGGTTCATGAGCTGCAAAGCCAGGCAGGAGAGGAGCTGAGCTAGTGGGAGCCGCGTGTTGCAGCCGCGCTGCTAGGGGCCGAGGTGAGGTGAGCTGCCCCTCGGCCACCCTCTCCCATGTACCAGGAGGTGGCCGACTCTGTCACCCAGGGCTTCACTGAGCCATGCTCATCTGGGGCTCGCGCCAGCCACACCTTCCCAGCTGCACTGCCCACCGCCAGACAGGTAAGAGAGAGCGACTCTTCCAGCAGGGCCTGAGTGGGGCCCTGAACAGGTCGTCCTGAGCCACGAGTCTTGCTGGGAAGTGCAGAACAACCCAAGGCAGAAAAGGCGCTGTCCGCCAGTCATAATCCTCCTTCTTTCTCTAGTAGAGCTCCTCAGAATGGGTTAAGTCAGTCACCCTTGCCGGGAACAAGGGTGCAGGAATATGCCCATTCTTCCCAGTTAGTGGGCGCTAAGCTGTAAATGTCCTTTTTTTGTTCTTCCTCCTCCTCGATCCCAACTCCCCAGGTCCCCTGAAACCTGCCTTCTGATCCAAAGGGATGCAGTATCTTCCCTCAGATCCCTTCGGGAACTCTGCGAATATGGTAGGTTGCTGTCTGGACCATGACGCTGTCTCTGTTAGTCTCATTCAGGTCTTTTTCTGCTGTTGTTTTAAGCGGATCACCTGCACAGCAGTCTGGCTGCCCACAGGATCTCTTCTGTTTCCAGACAGCACGCAGGTCTCCCGTGTTGCTGGTGACTAACACTGGTGACACATTCCGACGCAGGAGGACTCACAATCACAATGAGTTTGAGGGAGATCAAAATACACTGGAGGTCACCAATTTCTTTTTTTTTCAGCTTTATTGAGATGTAATAACAAATAAAATTATAATAGGTTTAAAGTGCACAATGGGATGGTTTGATGCATGTATACATGGTGAAAGAATTCCCACCGTCGAGTTAATTAACACATCCACTGGCAGGTCACCAATTTCTAGTTTAAAAATATTATTCCACCTTTTTATTATTATACATAATGCTGAAATAACATCATAGTTAAAATTTTGTTCACATTCTGGATTGTTTTAGACATATTCTTAGAATGAGACTTGCTTGGACGATGTTTTTTTAGAATTGATACAAGTGACGTATAACATTATTTTGGTTTTCAGGTATACAACATAACGATTTGATATATGTATATATTGTGAAAAGATCACCACAATTAAGTCCAGTTAACATCCATCACCACACATAGCTGCAGTTTTTTTTTTGTTTTTTTTTTGGCAGGTCACCAATTTCTAAGCAGTGAGTCGAGGACACAGTTACCACCTACAGGAGGTGATGAATCTTTGGCATCAGCTAACTGGGTCCTTCTCAGAGCTGTCTAGGGGGGCCATGGAGGAGGAAGGTGGCTTTTCTCTGTGTTAGAGTCACTCGGTATTGGTCTATTGTTTCACTCCATACTCAAAACCTGCTTTTCAGGTCCTCATAGTCATTATCTTGGAAAGCATTCAATCTAATGAAATAGGAAGGAAAGCCTACCCCATCCTGCAACTTGGGTCATTTTTTTTTTTTTTTTTTGCGGTACGCGGGCCTTTCACTGTTGTGGCCTCTCCCGTTGCAGACGGAGCATAGGCTCTGGACGCGCAGGCTCAGCGGCCATGGCTCACGGGCCCAGCCGCTCCGCGGCATGTGGGATCCTCCTGGACCGGGGCACGAACTCGCGTCCCCTGCAACGGCAGGTGGACTCTCAACCACTGCGCCACCAGGGAAGCCCTGGCATTTTTAAAAAAAATTTCACACAGTGCCTTACACACGAAGGAATCTGAAAACTTCCTCGTATTCTTTGTCCAGTTGAATTAGACCTGCTAATGAAGCCAAGGTGTTTCCCCTATGAGTCAGTGAGCTCTGGCCTGAAGAGCATGGTTCTTCAGCCACAAGAGCCATTTCACAAATGCCAGGGACTCCCGGGAGATTGAACAAGAGTGTGGATGGACGGCACAAATCCATCGTATTTCCATTTAAAAAACCGTCCAAATGTGGGTCTCAGGGAGAGGTCAGCAGCAACAGCATTGAAAATGATGTGACGTTGTATAGAGTAGAAGAAGCCCTGGCTGTCCTGGGTTCGAGTCTCCCTAGGGTCATTAATTGAATTACCCTGTGCCCTTCACTCAGGGCTCCTGAATAGTTTTCGTTTTGTAGTTTGTAAAATGGGCACAAAAACAAGTGCCCAACTTACCTCGAAAGGTTTTTGTGAGGATCAACTGAAAAAAATAATGATAGCTCCCAATTATCAAGACGTGCCGGGAAACTTTGCTAGGTGCTTTCCTTACATGCTGCTGTTTAATCCTCCCGAGTTCCCCAAACTGAGTCTCAAGGAGCTTAAGAAACCTGATCAGCTAAAGAAGTGAAAGCAGTCTGTAGGCTGTGACAGTGCCATACAAATGTAAGTTTTGTTGTGTATCATGATTTCATGGCTTAGAATACTTGTCCTGTTAATCCTATCCCAGGCTGTCTGTTTTGTGCTTTCTCATTTCCCCTTTGTCCAAATACCTACAGCTCCAGAGTCACTAGAAATGCTCCTTGTGTCTCCTCTGTGCCTGGAGGATTAGAATATTTTTTGCTGTCCAAGAAGCATCAGAACATTTATCAGTGTTCTCTGTATGGAATTTCCACAAAGCTTTTGAATCCTTCAATAAAAGGTCCTAGAAAGAAGAGGGTCTCAGAGAAGCTGAATGGCTTAAGGTAGATTCCCACCAGGGCCTTGTCTTTCAAGGAGAAGTGTCAGAATTTGCTCAGCGTCTTTGTGCATCAGAACACACCCACACAACCCTGGTCCCTCCTCCCACCCCCAGTGCAGACATTAATGTGCACCCAGCACAGGCTCGAAAGCAAGGCATCTCATTTCCCAGAGAGCTCTGTGAAGGTAGTAGCAGATCCCAGCGGGAGAACTGTCCTCAGTCTCCACACCACTATTTCCTGCCGCTGTTGCGACCAGCCCCCATCCCTAGGTCTGATGGCTCGTGGAGTTTCCTTTTTGCACGACTCTAGGTGGCTGGCTGGAATGTAGCTGGCAGGGAGGACGTAAAAGCCATTGGCTGAAGTCATTAAAAATGGAGGATTAGAAAGAGCTTATTTTATATTCGGAGGAGGGGGAGAGTGCTGAAGCTGCTTTCTGCCCACAGCTGTAGACCCTGATGGCAAATGGTAAAGCATTTGGTACTGCCTACGAAGGTGAAGAGATTGATAACCAGCACCCTGGCACTGCGAGAAAGGAGGAGAGCCACATTTCAGTTGTGGCAGTGCCTCGTGCGCCGACATCTCAGCCCCAGGCCTTTGAAAGCTAGGTCCTGCTGCCCTTTCCTCCGCAGCCTCCCCTCCACCCCTATTTGGTGCTGGACCTCTGTCTTCTATGACTCGGATGCTCTCCATGTTTTCATAAGGCTGAAGAATTTACAATCCATGTTTGCTTATATACCTATTGAATTTTTGCAGTAACACAGGAAGTTGGCGTTGCCTTAGTATTCTGATTTCAGAGATGGGAAAGCAAGGTCTTAAGCCAAGATGACCCAGCCATGAAGGGGTGGAGTTGGAGTTTGAGCCCTTGTTACCGGACGCGGGAGCCCATGCTGTTTCTGTGACTCCATGCTGCCTCTTCCAGCCAGCATCATGCTCCAGACATAGTTTCACTCACCCACCTGCTGGCTGGTTCAGTTAAGTTCAACAAACATTTACTGAGCATCTTCTTGGTGCCAAGCTCTGGGCTAGGTGTTGGTGATGTAGAGATGATGTGTAGTGTACATAGGTCATGTGATGGACCTATGCTGCCTGGTACATTGCGTGACACACAGGAGATACCTAAATGTTAGTTGAATGAATGAATGAAAGAACGAATGAGAGGATATACTTTCCTATCCTTGGTGAACTTGAGAGAGTCTGTTAGGAGAAGAGAGTTGCAGGCACTTAATCGTGCCAGGTGCTGAGGTTAGGGAAGAATGTCTGGGAGCACAGAGTAGGGCACTTGCGGAACCAGGCAGGGGAAGCTGCCTGGAGGAAGTGGTCCCGAAGTGCAGCTTGAAGGGTGAGTAGGCAGAGCGAATGGTAGAAACGAGGCCTAGAAACTTGGAGCTGTGGTGTGTGCTCAAGAGTGTGAACAGCGTGGAGTCACTGGAGCATGAAGCACAAGCCACGGGGGTGGTGGGTGACTCTCCAGGTAGGCAGGACCCAGCACTTGGGGAGTTTATGTGTCAGAATCTTTTTTTTTTTGGCTGCGTTGGGTCTTCATTGCTGCGCGCAGGCTTTCTCTAGTTGCAGCGAGTGGGGGCTACTCTTAGTGGCGGTGCGCGGGCTTCTCCTTGCAGTAGCTTCTCTTGTTGTGGAGCACAGGCTCTAGAGCGCAGGCTCAGTAGTTGTGGCACGCGGGCTTAGCTGCTCCGCGGCATGTGGGATCTTCCCGGACCAGGGCTCGAACCCGTGTCGCCTGCATTGGCAGGCGGATTCTTAACCACTGCGCCACCAGGGAAGTCCTATGTGTCAGAATCTTTATTCAAGCTCAAACTTTATCCTTAGGCTAGCGGGGCTTATAGGTTGTAAGGGGAAGGGAACATAATCACATTTGTGATTTAAACAGGAGATTATGGCTGCAGAATGGAGTTGAATTTAAGGAGGAATCCTGGATCACAGATCACGAGGACAAGAACTAGGGACCACGAGCCAGCACGTGAACCAGAGCAGTGGTAGTAAGGATGGAGTGGAGGCAGGTGTAAAAACTATGAAGGAGATTTAATCAGTATGATTTGGTAACTGGTTGACTATGAGAGATGACAGAAAAGGTGTCATCTCTAATTACTTCCCTATTTTTGGCTTGAGTTACTCCGTGGATGGTGGTGCCAGAAACTGAAACCAGGGCTTCCAGAGGAAGCCAAGATTTGTATGTGTGTGGCAGGTAGGGTGGGGCATAAAATGGGTCAGGAAAAGAAAGGGATATGGTGCGCTCGATTTTTAGATACATTTGCATTTGTCGTAACTGGGGAATATCTGAGGGGTATGTTCAGCAACCCATGGGCTATAAGAATGTTTACACCTGGCAGGGGGCCCAGAATTAGAGGAAAGTATTTAGAGATGGTCAGTATAGCCGTGTAGTTAGGACTGTGGACAGGAATGAGATTGCCGAAGAAGCATTTAAGGAGAGAAGGGCAGGGAGCCAAGGTTAGAGGGCAGGAGAGTATCAACATTTATGGGGGAGGAGGAGGCAGCAAAGGAGACCAAGGGACAGGGCAGTTAGGAGAGTGTAAGGTCAGGGAGGTGAAGAGAGTAGAGATGCTAGAAGTGAACGGTCACCGTGGTGAATGCAGGAAGAGGTCCTTAAGGACAAGGGTCATTTGACCTCACAGGATGGGAGTTGCTCTTTCAAGGTAGTGGTAGGGATGGATACCAATTGTGAAGGATTGAGGACGGGATAGGAAGCAGGGAAACGGGAAATTCTCTCAGACAGCTTTCCTGGCAAAGAGAGGAATACCCAAGAGAGAATGTTTTTTAAATGAAAGAGTAATTTTATTTGTAAGTATAATGGGAGAGAGAGAGAATAAAGATAGAGGCGAGAGTTGATAAAGCAAGGTAAGTGGGGAAGGAGGGGCTCGAAGCTAAGGAGGAAGAATTTGCCCTGAATAGACACATCTGAGAGGGGTGGATGTGTGTAAATGTGGACAGACTTGTAGGGGAGGAGATGGGGAAAGAGGCTGAGGTATTTCGTTCCTGAGGCCTGGATTATCTTGATGAAACAGGAGATGAGGCTGTGGGCGTGTGAAGGATTGTGTTACATGAGCCCTCTCTCTCTGTACTGTGGCTTCCTGCCCTTCAGCTGCCTTCACAGAAGTCAGCTGGCCACTGGGAAGCTGATTTGTAAAAACTGAGTTCGCTGTTTAAGGCTGAGGTCATAATAAGGACAGAGAATTGTTGGGGAGGTAAGCGAACAGATCATCCTTTGCATCCTCAGCCGAGACTGACTTACTGCCCTCCTGGATTCTGGGTGTGTAGGTGGGCAGGTCAACAGCAGGAAGAAAGGAGGTAGCTGGATTCTGCCCCAGCAGCTCTGGGCTTGAGTCCTGGCTATGACTCTAAGAAACGTGACTTTGGGCAAAGCCTTTAAAATTTAGTTTCTGTAGGTGATATCTAAGAGTTATACCCACTCTAGCCTCTATGAATTTTGGCACCTACTTCCTAGGAGTCAAATAATAGTTGTTTTTGAAAATTGATTTATTTATGGGGAAGAAAGTTTACAATGGAAAATATACAGGAAATCAATTCCCATTCAAATTGCACTTTTCTTCTGTATTTTGATTTCCTTGCACTAATAGTTTACACATGGTATGCTCATTTTACTACAGCACATATTGTTACTGGTCACACTACTTAAAAATTTTTTTATGCATAATATCAAATATACATGAGTCAAGAAAATAGGAGAATGATCCCCTCTGTACCTTCCACTCAGCTTCGACCCCCTTGCCGTCCCCACCCTAGATGATTCTGAAGCAGTTCCCAGATAGCATATCATTTCAATGCTAAATATCTCCAAGTGTATTTCTAAAGAAGAAGGTTGCTTAAGGAAAAAATGTCTCAATATCAATATCACACTAATGACAATATCTAATCAGTGCTCACATTTCCATACTTGTCTCATAATATTTTTATGGTTTTAATATGAATCAGGATGCAAATTAAATTCCATATACTACATTAGGTTGATGTGCTTCTTAAGTTTTTTTTTTTTACCACCGATGACCATTGTCTGAGAGATAGCCCTGTTATCCTACAACATCTCCTGATTTCATGTAATTTCCCCCAGTGTTGGTCTGCCATTTAATTTTAGATCCAAGGCACAATTGCAGTTTAGACACCAAAGCCTCCAAAGTTTCATTGTAAAATTCCTCTAGACACACTTAGAAGGAGAAGTATAAAAATAATCAATAAAGAAAAGAGGCTAGAAAGAAGAAAAGGTGCAGGGAGTGGTAAGGAGACACATGAAGGCTCAAGAGGAACAGAAGAAAAGGAAAAAAGTAATAGAGACTTATGTAACCCACTATCCACCAAGGTTGAAAATCCTTACAGATGTGTTTCATACACTTTTTGCTGTCACCTAGATTAGCGGGTGGCAAACGTTAATCTTTAAATAATAACATCTATTTATTTAGTGTGTTTTCCCAAACAGCTTATCAAATAGCTGAGCAGGTATCGTCGAAGTAATCCTCTATGTAAAGTAGGGAAGCAGTAGGAATTCTAATTCCCATTTTACAGATGATGAGACAGTTGATACGGCTAATAATAGTGGCTCACAGTCATTTGCCATTTGTCAAACATTGTGCTAAACTCGATGACATTATCTAATTTAATACTTATAACAAGCTGATGACATTGGTATAAGGATCATTATAATCCTTATAACAAGCCGATGACATTGGTATAAGGATCGTTACAATCCTTATAACAAGCCGATGACATGATGAAAATAACATTCAAGAGAGGGAGAGTAACTTGCCCAAAACCCACTCTTCTTTCTTTCCAGGTCAGTCTACTAAGTCATCAATCTTGTTTTGCATACACTTGCTCACTGGCAAAATTCCATTTAAAGAGAAGCTCAGAACATCACGAAATATAATAACAGGGTACAGTGTGCTGGAATTTGCAGAGCATTTTCCTTCCCACAGACTGTCTCATTTCTTTCTTTTAACCACCTTGAAAAATAGGGCAGGTGTGTTCATTTGTGTTTTACAGATGAGGAAATGGAAATGCAAAGCTTTTGATTATGTTAGTAACCAGGCAGCTAGTAAGGGCAGTTAGCGTCACGGAGCTAGTTAATGGCAGAGTTAGGACCGGAGGCCCTTTCTCCTGACTCCACATCCCGTGCTTCTCGGGTCCTCTTTGCAAATCTCATGGGCCTACACCTTTAGCTGCTACTTTTTTCCATGTCCCCTCTGATGTTCCTTGTGCGAAGTCAAGCAGGCTTATTACAAATTAAATATCTGGATGCTTGAACTGATGAACAGGAAATGAGGCTGCTAATACTCAGAGGAATGGAATCGAGATGCATTTTTTTAGCAGAATTTTGGGCCAAGTGGCCTCTTTCTGTCCTTCCTTTCCCTGTGTCCTTCCAGTCTCCATGGAAACCCCAAATCAATGTGGCGTATGTTGATTCATGTTTCTACTGTTACTAGGAAGCTACAAACTGGAAATTGCTTTTAAAAGATTTGTGGAAAAGCTTTAGCATGCTCACCGGAATTCAAATCTAATATCAAAATGACTTTTTTAAAAAGCTTTTAATGTGGTCCTATCCTAGGTGGTATGTTGATTAAATAAGCACACAGGGGGCATTTGGCAATAAACCTCCTCTTCCACTATCGTGGCTTTTAAAAATATTATATTGCAGGCCATAATTCCCTTTATCTTCAATGTAATTACATTTCTGTGGCCTGTGTGACAATGGCAGGTGTCCTTTTGCTCTTGATTAATTCCACTCTGCCCTGACCAGGCTGTTGGGGACAATAGTTTGCAGATGCTGTAGGTACCTGTGCTGCTGCCCCTGGGTGTCATTAGCATTAGACTGACTTCCGTCTTGACCTGGAGACTGCAGAAGTCTGGTGTGTTTCTGCCATAAGGAATCCTTGGTGATTTTCCACATTTTCTCATGCACTCAAAATCAAATACAGCTGACATTTATTAAACACCTGCTCCATACAAGGCAATGAGAATTTATAGCAAAGGGAGTAAGTCAGAGAGTGTGTCTGTGCAGAGCACACAGTCATTTGGGAGCATCTGGAAACATAAATCACAAGGATAAACTACAGGCTGTGATGCAGGCTGTCGGAGAATCACACAGCACAGTGGTGGTGTTGGGATGGGGGGATTCCTCCTGATTGAGGAAGTTCTGGAAAAGCTTTGGAAAGGAGAAATTTTAGCTTGGAGGTATTGGGTTTCGAGAAGGAGCTAGGAGTTAAGAGGCAGACCCAGGGTGGGGACATTCGGGGCAGAGAGACCAGCAGAGGAATCAGGTGTGTGCTTGAGTGCATGCGTATGTCTCTCTGTGTGTGTGTGTGCACGCACACGTGTGTGTGTACAATGGAATATGAGACTGGATAGGTAAATGGGACCAAATTATTGGACTATCAGGCAGGACAGAGAGCTACAACGGAGCCCATCAAAGACTGTTATACTGATGATCTGCTTTATGGTATCTACTCAGTGGGTAACTCTCGTGGAAGTGGAGTGTACCAGGACGTTTGTGGGGAATGGGGGTGATGAAACGGGGGCAGGAAGATCAGTTAGTGAGGAGTGGGTGGAAGGGCATGCATTGTACTGGGTGCTGATAACCTCTGACATGGCAGTGTCAACGGATGCGAGAGGATGAAACTGAGAAATATATCAGAAATACAATGACAAGGTTTAAAAACCGATTCAGGGCTTCCCTGGTGGCGCAGTGGTTGAGAGTCCGCCTGCCGATGCAGGGGACGCGGGTTCGTGCCCCAGTCTGGGAAGATCCCACCTGTCGCGGAGCGGCTGGGCCCGTGAGCCATGGCCGCTGAGCCTGCGCGATCAGAGCCTGTGCTCTGCAGCGGGAGAGGCCACAACAGTGAGAGGCCCGTTGTACCGCAAAAAAAAAAAAAAAAATTAAGCAAGGGGAATGGAGGAAAAAAACCCAAAATACCTGCACTTGTTACCCTGAGGGGCTAGAACAGAGTGACATCATGAACACTTGGAGGGGAAGGTGGTTGTCTTGGGGGCAGTCGAGTCTGTGGGGTCTGAGAGGGCTGGGGCTGTCTAGAAGACCTCCGGAAAAGCAGCGTGTAGCTCAAGAGAGGCAGGACCATAGCACTGATTCTGGAGAGAAGACGTGGCCAGTGCCTGAGAGGACTGGGTGTCCCAGAGCAAAAGCAGAGGGGGATAAGCAACAAGGTACAGGGCAGCCCGTGTTGCCAGAGCAGGGCTTATCATGACTGTTTTCCTGGGGAAAACCATGTGTCTCGAACAGCAGCAGTGTTCTGTGCCCAGTCTTCAGCCAGCAACTCAGGAGCAGTAACCAGAGAAGGATCCAGAGCTCTGCATCCCTGGACCAGAGTCCAAATAGCGAGTGCCTTTCTCATTAGCCCTCCAACCTGCTTGCCTTTTCCTGTCTCTCTCCTTCAGGAAAGAAGACCATGCCAGGATGCTTACCCCTTTGGTTCCGCTTAATACCACGCCCCTCCCCAACCCCAGGTGTTCTTTATGTACCTGCCTCTATAGGAAGGAAGATTAAGTTAGAGTCCTCCCTTGAGAGGGGCCTGTACTAGGTCTGTGCTGCTCAAACTGGGTGCTGTGTGCTTACACCTTGGTGTTTAGGGGAGTTTAGGTAAAAAAAAGAAAAAAAGTTTGGAATGCTTTTAATTTTCTTTTTACTCATGCTAGAGGCATGTCCACACACTCTCAACCCTCTGCTCTTTATATTCCTGTTCTTTCTTTCTTTTTTTTTTTTTTTTTTTTTTTTGCGGTACGCGGGCCTCTCACTGTTGTGGCCTCTCCCGTTGCGGAGCATAGGCTCCGGACACGCAGGCTCAGCGGCCATGGCTCACGGGCCCAGCCGCTCCGCGGCATGTGGGATCTTCCCGGACCGGGGCACGAATCCAGGTCCCCTGCATTGGCAGGCGGACTCTCAACCACTGCGCCACCAGGGAAGACCTGTTCTTTCTTTTAAAGCTTTATTCATGATGATATCTTTCCTTAAACATCTGGGTTGGCTTATCGACTTCCTGGTTAATATTGAGCAGCTTCCACTTGAGACTTGGGCCCATCTGCAGCCCTGCCCTGTCTCCTTGGTGCCTTTAAAATCCTGGATACAGGACTGGGCAGCTTAAGACTTGCAGGAGTCCCTCATCTTACCGTTTTAGTGCTGGTACAGGTCCCACGATGACGCTGCCTTTGTGTTAAGGTGAGAGGCAGAACAGAGGCTGGAGGTATGGAGTTTGGTATCGGACACCAGCTCTGCCACTTATAAACGACTTGTCTCTGTTTTCCCATCTGTAAGGTAGGGATGATAAAGATGCTGGCCTCGTAGGTTTGTTGTGCGAGTTAAATAAGATAATGAAGTGCGATGTTTAGCACAGTGTCTGGCACATACTAAGTGCTCATTAAACATTGGCCCTGGGCAGGGAATCCAGGGGGGACCCACCTTATAATATAAGCTTATCTTGGATTAGCGAAGCGGTTACCAGTGGGCTTTTATTCTCCAGTTTATCTGTGTACCTCTTACTTATGGTGCAGTACACCAGGAAAATGCCCAGAAGTGAAGGATTCTCTTTATGCTTTAATTCTAAACCCCAGCTAACCTCAGCGTTCAAGACAGGAATTCTGAGGAATGGAAAACATTTCTTTCGCATCTCCTTTTATAACGCTAAGCTCCTTTTGCCTAACAGAGGGGCACTGTGGACATTTTCAGAGAGAGACAATGAGTGACTGTAGAGGCAGCATCAGAATTTTTATTTCATCCTGTCTTCAGGCAATGTGTGGTTGCTGCAGAATCAGTGCACTGTGAGAGTACAGGTTATGCACCAATAGATCTGCCAGGAAAGACTGGGTCCAGGTGTGACATAGTAGAAAAAGCTCTGCTCTAAGAGTCACAAGAAAACAAATTCTGGTCCTTGAGCTGCCTCTGACGTGTTGTGTCACTTTGAAAAAGGCAGGTCACCTTTTCTACCCTCAGTTCTCTGATCTGTGACACAGGGATAATAATACTCTCTCTGACTATGGCATGGGGCTGTCCAGTGACAATACATGACAATGCTTTCTACATTGTAAAAGGTTCAACAAATGGAATCTAGTATCTTTATTAGAAAAGCATCACTTTCCATAGAGATGTCTGCTGCCTCTAGCAAATGCTGCCTTCTGGGTTTCAGAAATGATTTGCCGCAAAGTCTAGGTACATTTGGAGCTAGGTCCTGGGCGGGAGCAAGAAGCTGTGTCTTAGAGACCTACAGCGGAATGGGGAGAAGGTAGGTAAGCTTTATCGCAGGGCAGTGGTTTGTAAACTTTAGCATGCATTGGGATCACCCGGAAGGCTGGACCCATCCCCAGACTTTCCAATTCTGTAGGTCTGGGGGTGGGGCCTGAGACTTTACATTTCTAACACATTCCCGGGTGATGCTGACGCTGCCGGTCCAGGGACCACACTTGGAGAACCACTGTACTAGGGCAAGCAGGAAGAGAGAGTCCTCCTTCTGGAACTGAACTGGGCAGTGTGAAGATCCATGTGGGTAAGGTGATTTGGAAGAAAAAAATGCAGAAGACAGAAAAATAGAGATAACATGCAGATTGGGCAGAACAAAGGGAAAAGTCTCATTCCGTAACAAATGCAGGTAGGGGGAAGTTGCTAGGTGATGGATGAGGGAGAGAGGTGAATTTCCATTGTAGGGAAACCCAGGTGAGAGGCAGGAGCATCGATGTGGAAATACATGTGTCTGGGGAGGTGGAGATTTCTCATTAAGAAGTGAGGAGTGGTGTGGTGGGTGCTGGGGAGCGGGCCGGGCTGGGAGAGGAGTGCCACTGCAGAGTAAGAGGGACAGCTGAGATGTGGCAGAGCGGGGTAATTTCAGGGCTGTGTGGTCTGGCTCGGTAGCGGTAGCGCAGCACAATGGACATTGGGAGAAAGGGGGTGGAATTTGTATTGTGTGACCTGCCCCGTGGCTTTCTTGCTGTCTGCATTTATCACATCACGTCACACCCAACAAGACAGCCCCCTCCTCCTGGTTCATTAGGAGATTTGATTCGGCTTGGCTTCTGCTGTCAGCAGCTGTCTGAGGCAAGATCTTTATCCTCCCTGCTCCCTAAGCAGCAACCAGCCTTCAGCCAGCAGCAGAGCTTATTAGAAGAGGCCCCCTGGACCCTTGATTTTCAGCGCACTGGTGGCGGGAAAGAGTTAATACCTCTGGCTTCTTTGCCCCCTGGGCAGCCTCTGGGTGCAGAGGAGGGCAGCTCTGGGCTGTGGGGACTTCCCCCTGAGTTGCTGAGCTACAGCCAGAGGAGCAGAGAAGCACTTAGTGAGGCTGAAGACGAAAGTGCGGGAGGAGTGCCAGGCGAGCTCTGCTCAGGGGCACCTCCTGTATCCTGCCAATGAGGATGGGCGTGCAGACTGTGCCTGGGAGCTGAGCCGCCGCCCGCTGGGTGTAGGCTGCTTCAGTATTTACCGAATGTGACAAGCAGAGAGAAGAGCTTTCGGTGGGGCCGCTTGCTGCCCGGCTCAAGTGGTGGGAGGTGTGTTGTGCACGTATGCAATGTGAATATGTGTGTTTGTGTGCGTGTGCGTGTGCAAATGTGCCTCTGTGTTCATGCACACATGCCCTTCACCCGCCAAGGATTTGATTGCTAAGAGAAAGATCTACTCTTTCCCCAGAGCTCCTTACCCGCAACCTTTCTGACTATCCCGCTGGCAAAGACCCGCAGGCCATGAGGACTGGTCAAAGACGGTGAGTATTGCTTTGGCTTCTCTCTTTCCTCTCCGGGTGCCCGTGTGGGCTGATTGCATTATCCATATTTAATTAACCTGTCTCTCCATGCATATTGATTGCTTTCTTCCCGCTGAGGCTCTGAGTTTCTCTTCCCCTCTTTATAAATCTTTGCTCTTTGCTTTTAACCATTTTTTTCCCTTGAGTATCCTCGCTTTCCAATATGTCCCATCCTGTCTGCCCCAGAGTCACCTGTAACTTGATGCCCACTTATTAGGGCACATGTAGCATGGTGCCAGCATACCCTCTGCCTTCCTGGGCTCTGAGTAACCCCAAACTCTGTCCCCTAGAAGTCGAGGGCCAAATGGGATAAGAGCCCCCAGGTGCTGGGATGAATGAGAAAGGTGGGGTCAGAGTATCCTGCAAATTCTTACTTAATCGACTCTATATAAGGGGTGGTGGAAGGGCTGAGGGGCATTGATGGCCAGTGCTGGGTTTGGAAGAGAGAGAGGCAGACATCTCAGCAGCTCTGGGAAGCCAGCGTGGACTAGCAGTGGAATGGGAAAAGCGACAAGGCAGTGACAGGAGACCAGGTGATAACTGCCCCAGGTGACCTTGCCTGCTGTGAATGTGGGTGGTAGCCCCTGGTTCTGCTGAGCCTCAAGGTAATAGAGGAGGCTTCCCCCTCCTCTGGGGCTATATCCCACAGGTCAGAGAAAACGAGGCTAAGGTACCCCAAACAATGATTTCTAGAGACCCTTACAGCTGTAAAGGGCTTTGATTTCCCGACTTCTGGGCAAGCAGGTGTATGCACGGTTAGGACGAAGATTGAGGAAATGTCCTTGCTGTCAGGTAACACAGCCCTTGCTCGGTCTCCCAGAGATGAGCCTTTACACGAAGTCTAACTCAATCTTTTTCCCAGTTTTAACAAAGCAATCTTTTGATTGATTATAGTATTATTAGAGGAGGTTTTTTTCAAAAGTATTTGTGAAATGTTCTAGGTAATATCAAAATAATGTCACCTGCATAGATCATGTGGGAACCTTATCTATCTAAATTAAGTTTCTTTTAAAATAGATTCTATGTTTGGTGCCACGGTTCCCCAGGGGAACCCTTTATTGATGGGCTGCTCTCCTCATGTGTTTCTTCCTATCAGTTTCTTCTGTGGGAACAAAGGGTTTGATGCTCTGAGAATGGGACCCTCAGGAGAGACAGATTATTGGTCTATCAGGCCTCCACCTCAAGACCCCCTTTCCCTGATGCCCTTCCTGCTTCGGGTCGGGAGCAGGCCAGTCTGCAGAATGTGGAAGGTCAGGCAGCCTCCATATGGGCAGGAAAGAGTGACTTGCATATTCATTTCTTCAGCCTGTGCCTGTGATCCCCGCAAAGGAGCAAACCTGAGTGGTGACAGTGCGTGACAAGCCACCCTTGGAGTTCTTCCAACCTTCCTCCCGCTCACGCCCTCCCCAGGCACCGGCACTCCCACCTCTGGGACACGTTCCCTTGGAGGGAGGTGAGAAGCAGCCAATCAAAGGATTCTGGAGCAAGTGCTGACCACTCCTCCCCCACCCAGGGCTGGCTGGTCACTTGGGTCCCACTCGAGTAAGACACAGAGAACTGTAATTTTTGGCTTGCCACGCCTGTGCTTTCCTCCCCGGGGGCTCGTGTCCCACTTTACGCTGATGGCCAGTGGCTGGGGAAGCAGGACCTCCTGACCAGCAGGCAGCAATGTGAAGCCACCCAACAACTGGTCCTCGTTCACCCCCGGTTGGTCACCCTTGCTCAGGACCAGCAGACATTCGTGGGGAACGGGGGTGTGTGTGTGTGGGCGGGGGAGGTATTCCTTTGGCAGAAAGTCACCTGCGAGGACTTGTAGTGCAGTCAGATAAGAGAGGGGGCCCGCTCTTACAGCAGATTCTTTGATTTTAGGTGAGAGGACGTGAAAGGGTGAATCCCTGTGTCCCGCAGTCTCATCTCCCGCCCTGACGTCCCTGCACACCAGCCAGAGGGTTAACCGTAAGCGGGTGCCTGTATGGCCGCTTTACTGATGCCACGCAGGTAACTGATGCTAACCTCTCTTCTCGTCTCTGCTACTTTCCTCTTCCTCCGCCTTCCCACCTCCCCTGCTGTCTGAGCCTGCTCCAAGCCTCCTAATGCCGTGGGTGGGCCACTGGCGTCCGTCCCCCAGGCCTCCTGTGTGGACGGCGCTGTCCTTCCCCGGGTGCTCCTTGCAAAGTTGGGGCCTTGCAAGCAGCATCTGCAAGGCCCTCCGTACTCTGCCGGGACGTATGGGGTGGGGCTGTGCATTGAGTGTGCATTGAGCCATTTAGGGGTCTCTGAGTTTCCGGGGTAGAGAAGAAAGATGAGGGCAAGTCTAGTCTTTTTCTTAAGTGACCTTAACCTTTGACTCTTGCTTCTGCTCCTATTATTTCAGTCCTATCTAAAAGGTTAAGTCTCAGACAAGATGGAAAATAGAACTATTTTGCCCCAAAGAATATTTTGTGGAAGAATTTTGCAAACTATTTGGGAGACTTACTGCTGTCTTGGTAACAAGTAGCACACTTTACCCCGATGCCTGCTAAACCTTGTTAAATGGGCTTGCATGGATGTGCTGTTTTTTGAAATCCTCTTAATTGACCTTTAGGGGCATCGACCTGACTCTTCAATGATTGATGTTTCTGAGGCACCAAGGGATGAACCGACTCACTCTAAGTCGGTTCTGGCCTGTGGTGCAGCCTGGGCAGGACCTGCACTTGAATTCGTGGAATGTGATGACTCAAGGGCCCTTAATCAGTTGCTGCAATAGCCTAGTACTGGGGCCCCCCGTGATTTGTAACAGTGAGTGGACGTGAGATGCTCACTGTCAAGGAAGGGAGAATGACTGTAGCCAATATTTTGAAATGCCAGGAAGTCAATGGCTTCACAAAGCACCTGGCTGAGATGAGCGGTAGGGGCACAGACTGTGCAGAAGAGGAGATATTTCTGAACACTTGAATGTTCTGGCCTTAAAAGACTCCTCAGAGATGGACTGTGGAGTCCAAGTGTCGTCCATCCCCGCCAAATGTAATACCATCCCCGTAGACATTTGTTGGATAAGATTTCTGTGAACAATTACCAGGGTCAGGGATGAAAACCCATTTGAAGTAAAAGAAAGAGCTTGACTTGGATCTAACATCTCTGCTCAGGTCCAGGATTTGAGAAAATGAGGAAGGGAAAGCCAGGCTGGAAGAACTTCCTTTCAACAAAGAGAATGGCATCTTCTAGGACAATTTCCATGGCAAACTGTTACCAGCGTGCATGTGGCAGTCCCCTGTTATCAGTCACTCTTAAGTCCTGATCATCCCAGACCCCTCCCTCTTAGCTTTACCCTCCATCCGAGGAGTTGCCATGGTTAAAGGCCAGGGGTCAGTAAACTTATTCTGTCAAGAGCCAGGGAGTAAATATTTTTGACTTCATGGGCCGTACAGTTGTGTTGCAACCACCCAACTCTGCCCTTGTGTTCAAAAACAGCTTTAGACAATATATAAACAAATGGGGTGTTGCATTCCAATAAAACTTTATTTACACAAACATGTATCTTGCAGGGCTGTAGTTTGCCAATCTCGGTGAAAGGTAAAAGTGGCCTAATATTGAGAGTCAGAAAGAGACATTAGCATAATCTCTCATTGGCTCTGCCACAACAAATAACTACTAAGTGTCTGGTCCTTAGGAAAATAAAAAATATGAGAAATTTAAGCACGCATGTTACAATTTTAAATATGTTGATTGAGATAAACCAAAATATAAGTAGGTGTATGAGAGCTCAGTTAAGTGAAAGTGCTGACAAAGGGCACCCTGGTTCTTACTTGCTGATTGTACCCACAGCTTCTCCCCACCTATAGGCATCAGTCCTCACTGGTCTGTAGCCATTCCTGTATATCCTCAGGTTTGTGGGATCGGTGGGAAGGACCTGAGGTAGAACTGACCTGCCCTGAAGCCCCATACTTTGTCTGTGCTCTGAGATTCTATGACATGCATCCCTGTATCATGCAATCATCCCTCTGCTCTCCATATGGGTACCACTGGGGCTCTGTAATCAGGATTTACTGCTGCTGCTACTGCTACTTTGCCCTCCTAGTGGGAGAGCAAAATGTGGATTGTTATTATGTCATCACTGTATTTCCTTTCCCCACAGAGAATCCTAATTTAGAAATTCTTCCAAGCTAACGACCTTCATTGACTTACCATCAACTTGCATGTCAGCTTTAAAAAGCATTAAGCCTCCAGGGGTAGGGGACCTATTACTATTCCGGTAGTCAAGATGGGGAGTGAGTATTGCCCTTGATCCTCTAGGTGTTTCTCCTCTTGTTTATGAGATCTTCAGGGGCCACCTGGGGAAGGAGGGGAGGGGGCGGTGCTGGCTCCTGCCACGGCAACTCCAGGGGCGCTTTATGGGGCTGACAGTTATTATTATGACAGTTCCCCATCCTTCTGCCCCTGTGCTTGTTGCAGGAACAAAGGGATGAGGACTCGACTGGGATGCCTGTCTCACAAGTCCGACTCGTGTAGTGATTTCACAGCTATTCTTCCCGACAAACCCAACCGTGCTCTAAAGTGAGTAATATGGCCACACAGCATTCCCGGGGTGCCGACCATGGGATGCCCACTGGGGGACTATACAGCCTCGTCTTCTCTGGTAGATGGCTGAACCGATGAGTCCGAGTGACAAGAATTTCCTGCCTCTTGGCAGCTCCTTTTATATCTCTGAACATGAATGAAAAAATGTTATATTCCTTTTCGAAGTGTATGCCTTAACGATCTCAGAATAGGGACCCTCCTTTTTCTCCTAAGAAAACCATACCATGCACCTCCCTTATAAAGATGCAGTGGAGGATACTTCTTGGTTCTATTTAGTTGTCAATCTGAGTTTCTCAGCTTGGAAACAAATTACTCAAATCTACTCTAAAATTCTGCTTAGGTTCAGAGAATCTGGATTCAGTGCCTATACTGTGTTAAATGATGTCACAGATGGTACCTCATTTAACCCTCCCGGGACTCTGTGATGGGTGCCGTTATTCCCATTACAGATGTGAGGAAACTAAGGTGACAGTAAGAGACGGAGTCAGGAGCTCAGCCTAACTTTTTCTAAGTCCAGTTTCTTTCCATTGTTACTGTGACATGTTAATTAATTCATTAATTAACTAGAAGTATAGTTGGTTTACAGTGACATCTTTATTTTTATTTTTTTAGATTTTTTTTTTTTTTTTTGGCTTGTGGGATCTTAGATCCCCGACCAGGAATTGAACCTGGGCCCTCAGCAGTGAAAGCGCAGAGTCTCAGCCACCGGACTGCCAGGGAATTCCCCATACAGTGACATCTTTAAATGATGCACTTTCTTAGTTTTGCTTTTTAGACTGAAAGCCAACATATTAAACTTACAGAATTCCAATCCTGAGATTTTTCCATCAGCTGCTTAAGAACATATACATTTATAGCGACAGAATTGTAGGAATCCAGGTATGATCTTCATTTGCCCTCCATTGTTTTGATTTATTCTCCTGAGCAAATCTCAGTGGTGGCTGAAGGAGAGGAGGTCGTTCCAGAAATATTCAAGGCAGACGTTTCTTCTTTCCTAGGAGACTATCCACGGAAGAAGCTACGAGGTGGGCAGATTCCTTTGATGTGCTTCTCTCCCATAAGTGTAAGTAGAATTCAGGTTTCATCATGTCTCGGCAAATCATTCATTTTGTAAAAGATGCACCAAATACCTGCCATGATCCAGGTACTGTGCCTGGTGTCCAAGACAGCTCCAGTCTCTGACCTCGCAGAGCCTCCTGGCTAGAGGGCCCATAGACAAGAAAACATAATTTAAATGCAGTGGGAAGAGGGCCCTTATTTTGTTTTCTGAGCTGAAAGGATGGTCCCAAGGAGCCTTTATATTCTCAGCAACTTTAACAAGAAAGAATTTGGCTTAGGGGGTTGCAGTGATGTGCTCAATGGGAATGACAGTCTAGATTCCATCCAAAGCTTGTTTTATAAACTGAGATGACCTCCCCTCAAGTCACTGGAGAGCCTCAGGTTACTCATCAGTCAAATGAATATTCTGTGCATTTTGTTATTGACTTGAGTTGGCAGAGTTTTGAGTTTTCTTGTCCCTCCTTATTTGGGGGGATTTACTACCCCAGCTGTACTATACCCCTCAACTTCCGACCGGGTACGAGTTTTATTGTACACACTTCTGCTATCCCTCCTCTTCCATTTTCCCCTTTCCTCACCGTGTATGCCTTCTGTTTCCCACAAAGGCAAAAAGAGTTGTGCATTTTGCAGCGTGGGAAGGGCATTTTGATGGCGGCCAGACTTTTCAGCTCTTGCTGTTTTCTTATCATAAGCAAGTCCGAGTTCATTGGGCTTTACATCCTAGCGGCATGAAACACATGGGAGTGGGAGAATAGGAGTGAGGAAGTGCCTTTTGAAGAGAAAAGAAGGTTTTACACAGACATTCAGTGTTCCCCATAAATTCATCTTGCTAATATTAGAAGTCCTGATTGATCTGGGAGCAGAAGGGCTTCTTTTAGTTTAGAGCATTGTTTCCACTTACTTGGGGGACATCATTTTGATACAACAAAGTGAAGGGCGTTGGCTGGTACTCACGCTTGTGTTCTCGATTTTGACCCAGCTCGGCTACCAGATAGTTGATGACCTTGATGGAGTCCCTCAGTCTTCAGAAAATGTCTTCAGAAGTGATTTTGCTTTCATCTGGATGAACAGTTCCCTCTTACTATGCCCCTCATCCTAGTACTAATTAACGAATGCTTTTGACTAGATTTTAAAACGAAATGCAAAATTTAAGAATAAACACGTATTGTAGCAAGTGATTTTGTGAGACAAATAGTCATTTTCGTGTTCTATGGATTACACTTAGGAAAGAAAATAAAGCAGAAGAGATACAGCACATATAACATATGGCTATACCCCCAAACAGCAAACTTCTGAGGTGAATCTGCCGAGGTAATGGAATATGTACGATAGTACTTAGGATTTGATAGTTGTTTTTTATGCAGCGATTCTGACTTATTTTCTGGAATCACATTAGGCTAAATAAGCGTCACTATCAAGTTACACCTTCTTTTCTGGCTGGATTTGATTCAAGGTCATCTTGAGGTTTGATTTCTATTTCGGCCTCATGATTGACTCAGTTTAAGTCACTGAGGCCGTTTCCTCATTCTTAAATGGGGATGGAAATACCTGTGTGCTACCTGTCACCTGGGTGTGAGAATCTTCATGAGAGGACAACTTTAGATGATTCTGGGTTCTCTATGCAAAGGTGTTTTGTAAGAATATGGTGGAATTTTTCAAAAATGATGCTTGTATTTCTCAAATGAAAAATAACTGTGGCTTGAGAATAAAATTGCAAGTTTCGCTGCCAACGATTAACGTGAAGCCTCTATAGACAGAGTTTATGATGGTAAAATTAGCGGATGGAAGCCTACGGTATGTTTGGATTGCCGCAGTGGCAAGACCCGGTGATTTAGAGGTTTAACTGTATTTGTTTGACTCAATGACTTTTAGAGCTAAAGACACTTGGTTCTGCTTCTATCAGGGGTGCTTTGGGTTTCCAGGAATGCAATCACAATTTTCTGAGTTGGGGATTCCACTAAGGGGTGTTACAAGCCAACACCAGATTGCTTCGCTTCTTTGTAAAAAAAAAAAAAAAAAAACAGTACAGAAATAAGCTTTTTGAACTTTGAAGTTCTGTGCTCCTTCTTGGAGTCTGATGCTCGTTTTTATTTCTGTTTAGTACGGAAATAAAAAGCCAACGGAGTGAATGTCTTTGAGAAGCAAGGGGCTTTTATTCAGGGGCCTCTGGCAGAATTGCAAGGTTCCCATGAAGCTGTGGAGGGCCAGAGCCCAGCCTACCTCCAAGGGTGTTGACAACTTTCTGCAAGTCTAATTAATTTGGGTTAGTACTGTGACTCAGTTGGGGCTGATTAAGCTTTTCCAAAGGGATTACATGTGTGCTGGTCTCTTACGAGGGACAGCAGTATCAGAGATGTGCAGGGCTTTCAATGAAAACAACAAAGTGTCCTAAAAGAAAGGAGAATGACCGAACGACTGGGCTATGGAAAAACGTGTTAGTCTAGAGCCCACTCGCTGGTAATTCTCCAGGCAGCTGTCCTCCCTGAGTTTTCTATTTTGGAAAATTCAGATAATTGTTCTTGTTCCCATTCTCAGTTTACAGAGCATCTCCGCCATCCTGCTCTGCTTGGATGTTTAGGGCACTTATTTACTCTAAAAAAGGTGTCCTGAGTCTTCATTACGGACAACATCTATGCTAAGCAACTGATGGGAGAGGGGCCCCAAGATGAACCAGACAGTCCTTCCCTGGTGGAGAATGCAGGTTTCTGAGAAAACAGACATAGACGCAGATAACACAAGAAATAAGGCCGCGTGCTAAGACTAGGGGGCCTCAAGATTTCAAATAGAATCCTGACATTCAGTGTTCCTCTTAAATGCCACCTTGTCGACGTTAGAAGTCCTCACCGATCCTGAGCGGAAGGGCTGCTTTTGGTTTAGAGCATTGTTCCATTTAATCAGGGAGTGTACTTCTGCAGAATTAAGAATGCTGACTGGTAGTCAGACCTCTTGATTTTGACCCAGCTCTGCTGCTAAATAGCTGGGCAGCCCTGATGGAATCCTTCAGTGTCTTGGAAAATCTGTTTCCTCATCTCTACAGTGAAGGATCTGGATCCAAGGGGGCTGGATTGAGTTCTGCCCTATCGTTCTAGGATGCTATCTGTAGCAACCACCAGGATTGGCAGTCACTAGTCACCTACGGCAGGCGGTTTGAGTCCATGCTGCCTGCAGGGTTATGTAAAACTGCTTGAGAGCTGAAATGGCTTGAGCAACCAGATGAGAGGCGAAGGTACCTGTGTCATGAAGCTTTCTCTTCTCCTTGGCAGGATCCCACTGGGCAGGGATGCACCTCGCGGGTTCAAATCTCAGGAAAAAAAGAAAACAACTTTTACTATTTTTTAGAATAAAAAAATCTGGAACGTAAATATTTGGGGAGGAATTTTATTTCCAATTACACTTGCTTACAAGTGCAGTGCAGAGCTAAAGACGCACCCGTGGAGGTCTGGGAGATAACCACTTGCTAAGTGCTCTTTTTTTTTCCTTTTTTTTTTTAACTAACAAATGAAAAATGAAATTGAAAGTGCTGATGGCTTCATTAGACAGGGAGGGATTTCTAATGTGTTAATTTGGCATCTTTCTCCTGTTCATCCAGTGACAGTTATAGACTTGCTGTCTGTGTGTGTGCACCTAGTCTGTCCCCAAGGGCATGTGTGCGTGCGCCCACCTCTGCAGTTCATACTCGGGAGAATGAAGGCTCCCAGCTTGTGGGAAATCTTTTCTGACAGGTTGCTGCTGGAGAGCACAAAATTTTGCGTCTTCTGCTTTTATGCCTCATGAGGTTCAGGCATATGCTTGTTATTTGTCCAGCTTTTAGTAGGACGTTCAGTCCTTAAGTCTGAATCAATTCTCCCTCCTTCCCTCTGCCCCTCCCTCCTTTTTTTTCTTTTTGACGTAAAAGTTGAAATTCATTCCAGTTTTCAGGTGAAGGTGTAGACAGGGTTTCTTCCCTCTTTCTTTCAGCCTGATCCCCCACTGGGATGACAGAGCCCTTCACCCTGGGCCTCCATGTGGTCCTTAGCTTTGTTTCATTGTTTACAGCGCATGGAGGGTCCAGGCTGACCTGTCCCCGCCAGGCCAAGGGAAGGCTAGGTTTATGGAATCGTGTAATTGAAAGCTGTTTTACATTTGCAGAGTTAGTATTCATCTCTGAGCAAAGGAGAGCAGTAAAGAAGCTTTTAGTTAAAAAAAAATTAGCCCCTTTGGGATAATGATTGAGCTATAGAAAAATAGAATGAAGTGACCTGGTCACATAGCAACCAAGCAGAAAACCCCACACAAGCAAACACTAAAATTATCAGCTCATGAAATTCCTTACTCGTTCATGCAAATGGTCTTTAGCTCGAGAATGTACCGTTTAATAAACAGATTTCCACCTGTCACACAGCTCTCCTCACATCCCTCTGCAAGCCAAAAGGTTCTAGAACAGTGTTACTCAAAGTGGGATCCAAAGAAGGCAGCACCAGGAGCTGATGAGCCGATGGGAGCCTGTGAGAAATGGAAATTCTTGGGTCCCATCTCGTACCTACTGAATCAGAATCTCTGGGAGTGGGGACCAGCAGTCTGTTTTTGCTCAAGCCCCCCAGTAATGTTGACAGGCACTGAAGCTTGAGAAACACTGCTCTAAAACACAAGTATGGGAAACTATGAACCTGGAGCCTCCTGGCAGGGCAGGTGGTCTGTGTTTTCGAAGAAACACACTCAAGACTGTTCTGCCATTCTCCAGAGTTCTCAGGCAATGCATCCCTTTAATGGGACATCGTCCAGATATTGCAGAGTCCACACATGTAGCAGGCGTGGTGGAGAGTGTTCACAGTAATTAAACAAATATGGCAGGTGTGCTTTCCGGATAAAGTGAGGATAAAAGTTAGAAAGAGATACTCAAATTAGAGATGGATAGAAAAGAAACTTCCCCTCCTTGCCACCCTCTCTATATTGCTATAATTTTTATTTGCACCCAGGAACATGGATGCATTTAGCCTTTATAGAAGGAGTGCCAAGAATATGTAAGGCAGCTATTAAAAGCTTGTTGAAGGGCTTCCCTGGTGGCACAGTGGTTGAGAGTCCGCCTGCCGATGCAGGGGGTGCGGGTTTGTGTCCCGGTCCGGGAAGATCCCACATGCCGCGGAGAGGCTGGGCCTGTGAGCCATGGCCGCTGAGCCTGCGCGTCCAGAGCCTGTGCTCCGCAACGGGAGAGGCCACAACAGTGAGAGGCCCGCGTACCGCAAAAAAAAAAAAAAAAAGCTTGTTGAAGAAGGTTTGAATGAAAGCATTTGGACACGCATTCTCTTGCTTACCAGCTGTGGCCTTTGGTAAATTATGTAAACTCTATAAACCTCACATTCCTCATCTGTAAAAGGGAATGCTTAGACTTACCTTGTAGATTTGTTGTGAGGATTAAATGTGACTACGGTTGTGAAATGCTAGGCATGGTGACTGGTACATGGTGTGGGGCCCCATGAAGGATAAATATTCTTATTATTTTTATTATAACCCAACATTAAATTCATTGAGAACACATGCATTTCATGACTCCTATATGCTAGAGATGGTGTCAGCTTCTTGAGCCCATAGGCAGCTTGAGGTTGAACTCTGGGGGTAGGGTGGGGTTCACGTTAGCATCACCAGTGGGCTTATTCCAATTTCATAATACCTCACCCCCTTTGCCACATGAGGTTTTGGCATCCTTTCTTCATACTGTCCCAACTTCCCCTCAATGTATGTGAGAGCATCCATCTGGGATGTAGTTTTTAAAAGCCCAGTAGGTGAATCTGGTATGTTTCCTCTTTGAGAGTCCCTGCAGTGTTGTTATATGAAACCAACCAGAAAAACATTACTAAACACTTAATTTTTGAAATCTTTTAGACTCTGCACTGGTGTACATGGGATTTGATAATACTTCTCTTGTTTTAAAGGAGTCATTTGTGAATGCTAAACTTTCACCCTGTTTGGGGCATGTCTCCTTTGTCACCCCTTTAATAAAAAAAACCCTTGCCAATTTCTTATAATAGTTGCAGATACAGGCTCTACCACGTTTTTTCTGTTACTTGACTCAGTTTCTGCTTGATAAAATAAGAAGGAACATTGGACTAGGAGTTGTAAGACCCAGGCTCTCCTTCCTCTTCTGTGACCACGTCCTAGGAATAACAAGCCATGCAACCCCAGGGCCTCATCATTTCCTTGTGTTCCATGTAGGCCTGGATCATAGGATGTCCCATGTGTTTTCTGACTCAAAGAGTCTAGCAACCAAGTCCTACTACTATCATAATCTATCATCTTGCTATATATACACTAACAAAGTAGAGATCATTGAAGAAAATTACGCGAATCACAAGACTGAAGTACAATTAGCATACTAATTGCTTGCCAGTAAATGTCAGTAACTGGAAATAGTTTGTTCTCTAAATAATCTTCCTACCTAAATCTTCTTAGCCCCAGTTATTTGCTTAAAAACCTTCATTTTATAGATAACATAAAAGAAAGGCTTTGATCCTGGTGCTATTCTCATCACAAATTTCAAATTAGTGAGCTTAGTTTTGAATCAAAGAGGTTTTGACTTCGTCATTAGTATATGTATCCTAGATTTTATGAATGTATTTTCCTCTCCTCTCCTTTGTCTGACCTTGGATCCATTAACCAGCTTATTTTTTCCCAATTGATCAGGGACGCAACAAGAGGACTGTGGTCTTTGGGACTACACTTTCGCAAACAGAAAGCTAAAAAAAATATATATATATATATATATATATATATATATATATATATATATATAATTCTTGTGATCTTTTCTTTATTTCCAAGCCTGGGAACTGAACTAGGCTCAAGCCCACCCCCAGTGCCAGCTAAATCAGGGCTCCTGGACCTTGAACTGTTACCTAAGCCACCCTCCCTGCTGCACCAGCTGCACTGCTCATTCATAGTGACCCAGTTCCTTTTCTTATGTAAGCACCCTGCATCAAAGAACTAGAGGGAGGATGCCGGCAGCAGGCAGCGTGTGCGGCCACGGGAGTGTTCTTGCAGATGCAGTGCATGCTCGGGAGGATGCCAAAGTTCTGTCCAGTGTTCCAGGAATTCTGGACACCATCCTTTCCTTTCCTGCAACTCAATAGACACTAATCTCAAAAATGTCTGATGTCCTTAGTGTCTTGACTTAGAAGGTCACGCAGAGAAAGCCAAAGTGAAATAAAAATGAAATGAAAAAAAAAAAAAAAGGCAGATCCTCCTGTTTCTCTCTCATTCTCCTGAACTGTTTCTCACCCATCATCTTTAAGTTACCAGGGTCGTGTTTTGGTATTAGGCAGGTTATTTCTGTCCAATGATTCCTTAAGCCAGCAACGTACAGGAATGATTATCACAAACACATGTGGAGCAATCACCGTCTTAGCGTCAGGCTCTGCATGCTGTTTACGTGTATTAACTCACCTCATCCCCACGGCCCCATGGGGGAAGTACTGTTAGCATCTGCATTCCACAGAGGAGAGAACTGAGGCACAGAGAGCTTAAGCATCTTGCTCAAGGTCACACAGAGCCAGGACACAGTCCCAGGCAGAATAGTTTCAGGGGTCAGAGAGAAATCACTCTCCAGCAGCCTGGAATCTGTCGGGGTGGTGGAGGGGGGACTCTACTTCTCTGAGTATTGGGGAGGGATCTGAGTCTGGGATACCCCAGGGGGGTGAGTGGGTAAGGGGGGCGGTGGATGGTGCCTGGCAGGTGTGGGCAAAGGAAGCACAGCTAACAAAGCAGCTCACTCTGAGAGATGCCAGTAGATGCTCATGAGCCTTTCAGAGATGAACCGGCATCCTGCATTTTAACCAACTACAGTTTATGGACAAGCAGAAGGGAAGGAGAGGGTCCTGGTGGAGAGAAGGGGAAACATGGAAGGAGGAGTGAAAAGGGACGGAGGACAGAAGAAAAGGGAGAAGAGCGGGGAAAGATGCTGAGGAGTTTAGGGAGAGGACCAGACAAAAGGCTTGCTGGGAGGAGGTGGGAGGCGATAGAAGGGGGAGGAAAAGATGTAGATGGGAAGAAGGAATCCTGCTGTAGCCTCATACAATTCCTTTGCTAGGTCACATGAGCAGGAAAGTTGGGCCAGGTTGGGGACAAGTGGTCTGTACACAGAGGCCCGCTGCGGCCATCTGCTCTGGGGCAGGGGAGGGGCTCCTGCAGCCATGGGGCAGTGGAGGGGGGCTCCCACCCCATCTCACTTCCATTGTTCCGGGATGAAGTTTTCTTTGCACAGTGACCCTCCACCCTGCGTTGCTCAGAGCCGGCCCTGGGAATATGAAAGGATGGGGGGAGGGGCTGAGAGGGGAGGGCAAGCAGAGGAGGAGGGCTGTGATCCCCACGGTCTGCGCAGGCCTCCATGAGGTTTTCAGTGCGTCTTTGCTGTGATGCTGCTTCTCGGGTCCAGACCCTCCTAGGCCTTTCTCCCCTCCTTCCTCGTCTCTCCTCAAGCTCTTCCCTTGAAATCCTGGTAAATTTCAAGTCCTACATTTTGCTTTGTTTGCCCTCCCACTCCCTCTGAAACCTGCCCTGGAAATGCAGGCAAACACAGTTTGGATCAAGGCTGCCGGTGACCGGATGCACCTTTACAAGGTCACTCAGCTGTGCTTTGAGTGTCCCCGGGCCAGGGTTGGGGAGTATGCCTGCCTGCTCTCTGAGGTGCCCCTGCATCCTAGGAGGGACACGTAGGGTGGGTATCAGAGCTGCGGGAAAAGAAGAGAGTTTAGACAGATTCCAGGTTATGAGTGGTACCTAATGGCCTCCATTGTCGCCACAGAGGAGGTGATGGCAGGTGTCGTCCTGCCGGAGAATCTCCAGCTCTGTGAGCCAAATGGTGTGTTTGTCCTGCTGTGGCGTAATTTCAGCATACTGTCTGATTTGGGGTTATTGCCCACCCCTCCTTTAGAGGAAGCGATAACATGGGGTCTGCCAATGGTCACCAGAGGAGAGACAGGCGGAGTGGGCTCTGAAGTCGCGTAGATGTGTGTGTAAATCCACCTCCCACCCCTTACTGTCTAAGGGACCACAGACGTTTCACTTAAACTCTCCAAGGTGAGAAAGCCTCGGGCTTTGAGATGTTAAGGTGTTTTCCCCAGGTCACACAGGATTCAAACGCAGGCCGTCTGACTCCAGAGCCTCTGCCTTGATAATAGGGTTGGTGTAAGGGTTACGTGAGTTGATATGTAGATTGGATAGAACTTGGCCTGGGGTAAGTCCATGATGTATAATGTGAGGAAGAGGATGGAAAACCATCGTCTGAGAGCTGTGTGTGACGCAGACACATCAAGGTTGTGATGGGGGCACAGAGCAGAGCGCTAACCCTACCTGGGAGAGTTCATGAGATCCACCACCCTCACTTTCCAGATGACGATGCTGAGACTCAGTGAGGTTGAATGTGCTAATTATGGGCAGCCTGCCTGTGATCAGAACTGGTGCTTCTGGGTGAGACAGCGGTGCTCCTGTCCCAGGCGGGATGGGCAGGGTCAGTAGGCTGCCTCAACGGAGCTGCCAGACAAATGCAATCTGAGTATGAGCTCACCACACATTTTACTCCAAATCTCCATCCCCACTGAGTCAGTCTGAGCTGCTGTAATTCAGTTGGGTGCTACTGCCCATGCCCATTCTTCTCTCTATGTTGTTCTACTCTCCGATACTCCTCTGCCTCCCTCGGTGACTTTTTTCATTTCCTCCCCAACTCATCTGTCGCCCTCATTCCTGGAAATGTCGTCACTCTTGTGTTGTTGCTTGAGGCCTCCTTGTCTTGTGCTGCGAAATGGCTCTCCCTCCCCGGCTCTCCAGTCATCACCGGCGCAGGCGTCCCTCGGGCCCCACTGTTGTGCAGAGCTGGAGAGTGGACCACTGTCTCACATAAGAATGCTGGCTCTAATCCCACTACTGGGCATGTACCCTGAGAAAACCATAATTCAAATAGTCATGTACCAAAATGTTCATTGCAGCTCTATTTACAATAGCCCGGAGATGGAAACAACTTAAGTGTCCGTCATCGGATGAATGGATAAAGAAGATGTGGCACATATATACAATGGAATATTACTCAGCCATAAAAAGAAATGAAATTGAGTTATTTGTAATGAGGTGGATAAGACCTAGAGTCTGTCATACAGAGTGAAGTAAGTCAGAAAGAGAAAGACAAATACCGTATGCTAACACATATATGTGGAATTTAAGAAAAAAAAATGTCCTGAAGAACCTAGGGGTAAGACAGGAATAAAGACACAGACCTACTAGAGAATGGACTTGAGGATATGGGGAGGGGGAAGGGTAAGCTGTGACAAAGCGAGAGAGAGGCATGGACATATATACACTACCAAACGTAAAATAGATAGCTAGTGGGAAGCAGCCGCATAGCACAGGGAGATCAGCTCCGTGCTTTGTGACCACCTAGAGGGGTAGGATAGGGAGGGTAGGAGGGAGACGCAAGAGGGAGGGGATATGGGAATATATGTATATGTATAACTGATTCACTTTGTTATAAAGCAGAAGCTAACACACCATTGTAAAGCAATTATACTCCAATAAAGATGTAAAAAGAAAAAAAGAATGCTGGCTCTGCAGCTTGGCATCCTTGCTACTTGCTAACTGTGTGACCATTGGCAAGCTATTTAACTTCTCTAAGTTTCATTTTTCTCTACTGCGAAATGGTGAAACTATCAGGACCTATGCTGTAGATTTGCCACGAGGTTCACAATGCATTTGGTGCTGCACCTGGCCCCAAGTGAGTGCTCAATACCTATTTGCAGTGGTTATTTTAAAAATGCCTTCTCTAACTTCAACTTTTCTTTACCTCCAGCTTGGCCTCTTCCTTTTTTAGTGTCCCAACTGCTGGTGCCTTCCTGCTCTCCAGGTTCCATTTGCCAGCCTGGAGCTGATGCTCCTGTCTTTTTTTTTTTTTAATTTATTTATTTTTGGCTGTATTGGGTCTTCATTGCTGCGCATGGGCTTTCTCTAGTTGTGGTGAGCGGGGGCTACTCTTCCTTGCACTGCCTGGGCGTCTCATTGCAGTGGCTTCTCTTGTTTTGGAACACAGCCTCTAGGTGCGCGGGCTTCAGTAGTTGTGGCACGTGGGCTCAGTAGTTGTGGCTCGCGGGCTCTAGAGTGCAGGCTCAATAGTTGTGGCCCATGGGCTTAGTTGCTCCGTGGCATGTGGGATCTTCCTGGACCGGGGATTGAACCCGTGTCACCTGCATTGGCAGGCAGATTCTTAACCACTGTGCCAGCAGGGAAGTCCCTATGCTCCTGTCTTTGAATGACGGGCACACCCCAAAGCTAAAAGGTCTTGCTCCTTTCCTGGTGCATCGTAACACTCTCCAGGAACCGAAATCTAGGTCTTCATAATGGTTTGCCTATTTCCTACCAGGGTCCTATTCTTTTTTCCAGAGTATCTGTTCCCAGACTCTTTTCACTGTCATAGGTGTCCCCACCACAGTACATACTACATTTGTAATTATTCAATTAATTATTTTAAATGATTGCTTAATGTTTGTTACACTAGACTAGCTTGCAAGTTCTGTGAGGTGGTGACTTTATATGATTTGATTCTACTGTATCTCCAACATCTGGCACGTGGAGGCAGACTACCTGCAGGGCCTTCATCCCAAATTAATAAAGAAGATCAAAGCTGTTCAACCGTGATGCATCTCAAATATGTCCCTTCCTGGACCATTTCTCTCTATCTCCATCCGCCCCCCTCTCTTTCTCTACTTTTTTTTTTTTTTTTTTTTTGCGGTACGCGGGCCTCTCACTGTTGTGGCCTTTCCTGTTGTGGAGCACAGGCTCCAGACATGCAGGCTCAGCGGCCATGGCTCACGGGCCCAGCCTCTCCGCGGCATGTGGGATCCTCCTGGACCGGGACATGAACCCGTGTCCCCTGCATCGGCAGGCGGACTGTCAACCACTGCACCACCAGGGAAGCCCTCTTTCTCTACTTCTGACTTTCAGGAAGTCAAGTTCATCCACTTCTTCTTGAACCCTTTCCTTCTTTAGAATCTACCTTTAACAGATACTATTCTTTTGCCCCTTTAATTGCTCTCTTCCCTTGCTCTTTCCCTTCTGCTTGCAAACACACCTGGAAAGATCTTGCTTCAGAGTCATATGGACAGTAGGGAAACTTGGCTGTTCTTGCCAGCTGTGGACTGGAAAATTTATCTGACTTCGTAAGTTTTAGTTTCTTCCTGTGGAAAATGAGAGTGGATCATTTGTGCTATCTATGGATCAGAGTTGCTGTGAAAATAAATTGAGCTGCTGTTTGTAAAATCTCCAGCAAAAATCATGGCATATAGTAAATAAATCAAACTCCCTGCCCCAGATCCTAAACAAATAAATAAAAACTGTATCATTTCCATTTCCTACCACTTTCTCCAGCTAATATCAGATGGGAACTCCTTCAACATCCTGCACCCACACTAGAAACTTTCCTGCATCTACACGCAGCCTTTCCTCTTTTTCTCCATCACAACGCTGTTCTCAGGCCTATTTCTCCTACCTTCCTGGAGGCAACATATTATCAATGAAACTTTCTTTTCGTTAACTTCAACTCCTCCAGCTCAACAAGTCTTTTCTGGCCAGATCAACGTTTAATCATACCCAAGGCTATCTTACAAAAACCCCACGACACACACACACACACACACACACACACACACACACACACACACCCCAGACCACTTTCCTGACTTCTTGTTTCCCTCCAGCTGTGCCGTCTGATCTCTCTACTCCCCTTCTTGCAAGAGGCATCTGAATTCATTGTTTCAACGTCTTCCCCCCTCATTCCCCACTATACTTACCACAATATGACTAGGGATCTCATCACACCACGAAGACTATTCTTGCCAGTGGTTGCGGAACCTTGTCGCCGAGTCTAAAGACCGCCGCTTCTCAGACCGTATCTATCTTGTGACCTCTGGGTAGCGCTGGACACAGTGGCCACTTCCTACCTGAAATGTTCCGTTCCCTGGCCTTTTGGAATGCTGTGTTATCCCTCTGTCTCTGGCTCTTTCACAGGCCTCTTGGTGTATGTCTATCCTACAGGTAGGCTCAATAATTTTAGCATTATTGTTATTATTATTAAACACTAGTCTTACTAAACTATTTCTGGTTACTCAAATAAACCTTTCTTAATTGTAGGCCTCCGTGCCTGTGGTTCCCCCTTTCTGCAAGTCTCTTCTTCCTCTTTCCCTTCCTTTTTCACTTAGCTTCCTTCTCCTCAGCTTCACATCTCAGCCTAGAAGCTTCTTCCTCCTATAAGACTTACCTCTCCTCCTCAGCTCTGGCTCAGGCGCCCCCCACCCCGGGTACTTTCACAGCCACCTACGCTTTCCCTAGCATATCACTTATCATCTATACCATAATTACCGTAATTATGTTATCTTGGCTCAAATTGCTCTTTTACTGAAAGTTCTGTGAGCACTTAGTTGTGCCTGTGCTTTGTGCCCAGGCTCCTAGCAGAATGCCTGGGTCACATAATGGGTGAATGAATGAATGAATGAGTGGAGATGGCCTTACTGCTGTGTTGGATTGGTAGTTAGGCTATCTTTTGGTTTTTTGTTTGTTTGTTTTTTGCGGTACGCGGGCCTCTCACTGTTGTGGCTTCTCCCGTTGCGGAGCACAGGCTCCGGACGCGCAGGCTCAGCAGCCATGGCTCACGGGCCCAGCTGCTCCGCGGCATGTGGGATCTTCCCGCACCGGGGCACGAACCCGTGTCCCCTGCATCGGCAGGCGGACTCTCAACCACTGTGCCACCAGGGAAGCCCTATCTTACGTTTTTAAATGCTGCATATTATTACTTGTGTGAACTCAGCCAATCCACTTCTCTAAGCATGTTTTCCTCATCTATAAAGTGGGAAGAAGTAAAGCAACGTTCCTGAGGATACTCTGCAGGTGTTATCTCCTTTAATCCACACAAAGACCCAGCAAAGCTGAGATCTGCTGCAAGGAGATAATGTCTGTACCTTGGGTAGGGTGAGGCCACACACTTTCCCTAGCAGGGTGATCCTCAGTAATAGCATCGAGGAAGGCAGAGAGGTAATTTTCTCCATCTCAGCTTGCTCACAAGCACCCATTTTTGCCTGATGGAAAGCACAACACAATCTAACACAAACAGCAAACAAAGTTTTCAATTCAGGTTTAAAAACAACAGGCTCTTCAGAGTCACTCTTCTGAGTCACTTTACATTTGCCCCTTTAGATAAACGCATAGTGTTTTAGGGTTCCCCCAGCCCCGTGCCTTTTTCTTCCCACACCCTGAGTGCAGTGGGAAGGCAGCAGGGGAGGGCCTCTGGCCCGTGTCCTCCCTGTGTCATGGATCGTGTCCCTGGCTCTTGTCACCTGTGGATCGGTCATTGCTCCGAGGCCACCTTGCGGAAGCAGCCCCGCCCACGCCCCTTGGCTCTCCCGGGCACTGAGTCTCCTCAGAGGCTTCCGCAGCTGCAGGTGGTTTTCCCTCCCACCTCTGCCTGTAGCCTCTGACGGGCATGCTAGCTCTCAAACCCCCGTTCTTTTAGAGCCTGAGGAAACTTCTAGAGCTCCTCTATGAGAACTTGGAGGAGACAAGACATGGCAAAAAGAGCACCCACGAGGGATTTTATGGACAGCGATTTTATGATTTGTTCTCTGATGTATCCTAAGATTTTGAGCAGTACTTTGTTTATGAGTAGTTTGTTCTTTTTTAATTGTTGAATTGAATGAATGCTTTTCAGAACATCTCTCTGCCTAATTAGTGCCACGCCACTGCTTCACACTCACTTTGATTCTTAATTTATCTTGGATTTCTGTGCCCTCCTCTCAGTGTTTTGAACCCAGTGCAGGAAGGAGGGGCAGTGGGGCACTGAGCAGACCTTTCGTAAGAGTCTAAACTGTGTTACTCTCCTCCTGCCTGGCACAGGGACGGTTTTATTTCCAACCTGCCTGATGGGAAACAACCTTATATCATATTCTGCTTTCTCCTGACTCCTTGTCTTACTGTTAAGGTGACCAAATGTCCTGGGTTTTGCCTATGGTGGTCATGGTTTATGCCTGTTGTCCCTGTGTAATTAACAGAAGTGGCCCCCTTGACTCCCAGAAATGTCCTGGCTGGGGTGATAAATTTCATGGCCACCCCTACTTTTGTTAAACACTTTAAGCTCAGGCCTCCAAACTTAGATTTCTTTGTGATTTAAGGTTTAGCTTTGGGATTTTCATCAACACCCTTTTCTCTCCCAAGTTCCTGGCTCTTACAATTAAAAGTCTTGACTTTTATAACTATGGTTCTAGTGTGGGCATTACGATGTCTATTTTGAAAGATAAACAATGACTTTTTAATTAGGAGAAATAAAAATGTTTCAGAAAAGTAAAAACAAACAGTTAAATATGTCAACCACATGGCGCCATCAGTCCATGGAATGATGGTGGACAGTGCCCGGGCCTAGCACCTATGGATGGACCTTCGATGCTCAGGGGAGGCCATCACCCAGAATAAAGAACTGTTAACATATTGTCCTTCTAGTAAATTTTAGAAAAGAAATAAAACATTATAGCCAGAGTCTTTTTTTAAAATTAATTAATTTTATTTATTTATTATTTTTGGCTGTGTTGGGTCTTCGTTGCCGCACACGGGCTTCTCATTGTCGTGGCTTCTCTTGTTGCGGAGCACGGGCTCTAGGCACGCGGGCTTCAGTAGTTGTGGCATGTGGGCTCAGTAGTTGTGGCTCGTGGGCTCTAGAGTGCAGGCTGAGTAGTTATGGTGCACCAGCTTAGTTGCTCCACGGCATGTGGGATCTTCCTGGACCAGAGCTCGAACCCGTGTCCCCTGCATTGGCAGGTGGATTTTAAACTACTGCACCACCAGGGAAGCCCCCAGCCAGAGTCATTTTTAACCAATGCAGTCACTCCTTTATTTTAGGCTGTATCTGTCCTTCCTCTGAGGACAGTTGCTAGAAAGCTAGAGCTCTTATTTGATTTGAGGAGCATGCGTTAAAGGTTAAGATAATTTATCAAGACTATTTTAATATAAAAAACACCAGCTGAATACATAGGCTATCAATGAATGCTGTTTCCCTTTCCAAATCTATGTGATAACACTACTCATCTTATTCCTCGGAAGCTCTGTTTGGCAGTATGCGTGACATTGATTAAGAAAAATGCAAGGCTATGTTTATCGTTAACTCGTTTAGTAGAAAAATTATAATTCATCTTAATTAAAATGTATAATTTGATAGGCAAGATCTTTTAAAACAAGGCATCCATGGAATTAATCATTAAACTATGGGGTCTCAAAAGTTTTTTAAAAGAGGCTGAGAACCCCTTCCATATAACAGAATGGTTTTACAGACTGCATTTCAGTGGGTGTTTACTTTCAGACATTTTTCTGATAATAGTGAAGGATTTGCCCTGAGGCATTCACTCCCCCCCCCCCCACACCCCCCCATCAGTTTGTCTTGTGACAGATTGTTTTTTCAGGTTGGTTGACTTGGATTGGTGCAGGGAATGGATTACGTATATTACTTTGGCCTCATTAGAAACACAGGCTCACCAGTAGACCCAGGGGACAGCCAACTCTGCATTAGGGGACAGGCAGTCACCACCCAGGGCTGATTAGAAGCGACCAGGCCTTCCCATAGTCATTATTCCTATGGCTTCCTAAACATTTCTCCAGAATATCACTATGATCCTTGAATGAAAAGCATGGCTTGCCTCTGACGGTACCTGTGTGTTTAAGAGAATGGAGTCTTCAAGAGGATGTGGAGGAGAGCAGTGAGGGCTGGACAATCAGGGCCACTCTTGTGTTACGACTTCCTTTCTTTCTTCTACAGTTCTTGGACTTAAGCCTCTTCCTATTTCCCTTCCTTTCCACTTCCCTCCACGTCCACAGATGGGGTGGCTGCGTTCCGCGCCTTCCTGAAGACGGAGTTCAGTGAAGAGAACCTGGAGTTCTGGTTGGCCTGTGAGGAGTTCAAGAAGACCAGGTCAACTGCAAAACTGGTCTCCAAGGCCCATAGGATCTTTGAAGAGTTTGTGGATGTGCAGGCTCCGCGGGAGGTGTGTTGGCAGTGGGGTCTTGTCAGACCCCCATCCATTGCTCTCTCTCCTTGCTGGGGTTTGAGCCAGGTTTGATGGGGACTTTCTTCTGATATGAACCTCACTGCTCTGATGGCTCTGGATACAAAAGGGATCCCTTTTAAGGTGCAGAGCCCAAGGATTCTATAAAAAGGAACTCTATTGGGTGTATTTTAGCTGTCTGTCAGTTAAACATGTCCAGCAGGAACTGTGTTTCTAATAGGGATTCTGCAAGACAGACGCCAGTAAATCCATGTTAGTTTTCCTAGTGGAACGCAGCATGGAATGGGCATGTACTTTGGAATCTCGTTCCAATATCAGCTCCACTACTTACTCGTTGTATGATCTTGGTCAAGTTACCTGGTCTTTCTGAATCACATTTTCCCCAATGTAAAAGGCTATAATATCACCTTTCAAGACCACTCTGAGTATTAGGAGTCAAACACCTATTCAATATTTGTCACTGCTTATTAATGAGTAATTATAGTCATTTATATTATTTTAGGATCATTTATTATAATTACTTATAATAATAATATGAATTTCTATGTACTGCTATTCTGAGTTATAAAACAGAGTTTTACCTGGGAGAGTTTTATAGGAGACAAATATTTGTTGTCTATGAGTTTAGGTGCATTCTATACCTAAAACTCTTCAATTATGCTTTGACTTGGGATGTAGGAGGTCTTTGGCCAGTGGCCAGAAAGCTGCAGGCTCCTTATACACGCGGTTGGAACAGAGATGTACATTCTAAACATAGCCTTTCTCCCTGGGGTATTTGTTTCCTTAGCAGCTGAGAAAGGACAAAAGAGCAAGCTTACTTTAGGGAACCCACATTCATGCTTGTCTCTGGTTTAACTCTGCCTGACATTGCAAAGACCCATGGATTAAGAGTTGAGTAATTTGGGATCTTGCCTTGGCTGTTACTAACTTTCCAGAGTAAATTAGACCAGCTTTTTCGTACCCCTTTTCTTCAGTATCTTTATCTATAAATTGGGACGAAGAATATCTGGTCTTCAGACCTCACAGGATTCATCCTGGGATCAAAAGGGATGACCTTCAGGAAAGCAGTTTATTAATAATTATTAATATAATAATTGGCCCTTGAGGGCCTGTGACCGTGCTCTCTGTTTGTGTCTCCAGGTAAACATAGACTTCCAGACCCGAGAAGCCACAAGGAAGAACATGCAGGAACCATCCCTGACTTGCTTTGACCAAGCCCAGGGAAAAGTACACAGTCTCATGGAGAAAGACTCTTACCCCCGGTTCCTGAGGTCCAAAATGTACTTAGATTTGCTGTCCCAGAGCCAGAGGCGGCTCAGTTAGACCTCAGATGGGGACTCTTGGAGATCACCGGCTTTCCCCTCCCCTTGCTGCCAAGACCATATTCTAATGTGAAATGTCATAGGTGTTCAAAAGCAGTGGCATTTAGGTTGGGAGCCCGGGAGTGAGGAAGGGATGAAGGGCCATTCCAAAGTATGATCCAGCCACCAGAGCTCGGACTCTATTCCATTAACCCATGTTTGTGTTTTGGTTAGTGGTAGCACCTTGTCGCTGTCACCCTTCTCTGGGTCGTCGGCAACTTGCCCTCCATAATGCCTTGGGTCATCTCCACTGAGAAGGCAGATATGCCATGCTGGGCTAATCTGTAAATAATGCAAATGCAATTTCCACCACTTCCACACCCTCCTCAGTTAGGACTCTCGACTCTCTAACTTGTCCTATACTCTTGGGAGGAAGAGCTAGAAGACTCTGGCTCACGTTTGTGATTTGCCATCACAATGTAATAGCCGGTCCCGCGTGCTGGGACCTCACGGTTTAGGAGAGAGGTCTCGGTGGAATCCCAGGTTTCTAGCACTGTCACTGATAGGTGGCCTCTGAGAGAAGGGGCACACTCCATGGAGTTGGAGATTCACAAGACTCCCATACCCTTGCAATTCCAGAAAGGGTCTTCTTGGGAGATGTCCTTCACCACTTCTGATGTGGAACTGCTATTGAGAAAGAGACAGCTTGCAAATCTTCCTCAGTTCTACCAAGAAGTTTTCCCGAAGTTGAATGAGCAGGGAATGTAGCACCAGTAGATTTTTGTGCAGTGGGCCACCATATAACCTCTCTGTTGCTTAATGTATTCTCTGCCCTCACCTCCCTGTGGTATCACACATCACTGATCTCTTAGAACGATGGATGGCTTGGTAAAGGGAGGTGAATTCCCTTAGCATGGACAGCTCTCACAGTGCCTAATACTTTTCCTGTCTCTCCCTCTTCCCCCCTTCATGCAGGTCATGTAATTCCGATGGGGGAGAATGGGAACTTAGGCTGTAATTCTCTTTCCAGCTTGCTTCCTGGGAGCATGCTTTTTTAGAAAGGTTCCTCTCGTGAGGGCCATCTTGATCAACAGCTTCCTTCTTGACTTTTTGGGATTGAACGTGGAACAGGAGGTGAGGCTAAGAAGATCACTGTGAACATCTGGTTGTAGAGAACCTTCCTAAGACATCTTCATGGTATCCCGGTGCTGCTTTTGGAAATACATCAGGAAACTTTTCCCTGGAGGATGAGCAAGACACAGGAAACTTACTCCAGCTGCCCGGGAAAAAGCTGACTTTGGCCCAGGACTGCAGTGCTGAGGAGATGAATCCTCAGCAGAGAGACCAGAATGTGGAAGAGGAGCCTGGGAGAGGCTGGTCCCTGGGTGGACTGAATCACAGAGAACGTGCTGGAGGTACTATTGGGGTAACTCACAGCTGATGGATTTGGATTCACTGCAGATCTCCGAAACTTTCAGCTTGACTAAACGAAACAGTACACGATTAGGTGTAAGCTCTGGAATGCAGGTGATTGAAAATTGGGCTGAAGCAGTCTCCCCGTGTAGCGGGGATGAGCCTTTTCAGATGTGCGGGTGTTCCAGGGCTTGCATTTCTGTCCAGTAACTTTATGAATCTCTTCCTTCCTTGGCTGCAGCTAGACAAAGCCAAGAAGGCTCTTGAGTCCCACGGGCTGTTAGGGTCCGCTGCCCCGCCGTGTATCTGTGAGTATCTGTTAGTGAGAGCTGACGTGTCTGTCTGAACCATCGAGGAGAGAGAGAACACAGGCCTCCTGAAGAGACCTGCGGAATTTCAAGTTCAAGAACTCTGCAGCCTCATGTGGGTGTTCCTAGTTAGGTCAGGTAGTATTCCCCCGCCCCCACTGGTGAAAAACCATCCTTAGTTTAAGCTGCTAGCATTACTTTAATGATCAAATTCCAGAACAGGGTATTTTCAATGTTGTTTACATATGAAATGTACGTCTGCTGCCAACTCTACTGTCCACTAGGAGGTGCCTATAAATGGGAACAGCACAGAGTTATGGAGACCTGAAACGTCCTAAGAGGGGCCTTTTTACCACTTCCACTGTCCCCAGGAGAAAAGTCTGAACAAGAGTGTTTTGCGGTCGCCTCCTCTGGGGCCTAGAGTTCTTGCCAACTATTGGTGGAACGAAGGATGCAGATGGTGGTGTCATGGCACCTGGTGACTTCCTCCCACGATGGGGAGGTGTGAAGGACCCAGCTTGGGTATCGCGAGATTTGCCGCTAAGTGAGCGTCTGTGGGCGTATGTTCGTGTGTAGAGGAACGTGATAGTTATGTTTATGGTACTCCCGTGGAGTGTGTGTGTGTGTGTGTGTGAGAGAGAGACAGAAAGAATTATGAGCACTAGACTAGTACACCACAGAGATGGTCTTCCCATGGGTGGAGCTTTCCTCACACCCTTTATGTCCTGCTTCCACCAGGAGGCACAGAGCTCTCTGCTCTGATGCTACTTTCAGGCACTTTGGTCATGCCAACCGAGACTTTGGTCTGTGACGAAACAAACAGATATGTTTACAACATCTAGAGCAATATCTAAGCATACCTCATCCCTGACCTTCCACATCGCCCTGCCCCGCCCTCTCCCTCAGCCTCTCCACAAGCTGTACTCCGCCTCGTTTGGTGGGCACCCACAGTGGCCGCTTCTCCACGTCTTCCTGGGTTCCTCACGCTGGGCTTGTGCTCTGGACTGCCTTCAGAGCACAAGGCTTGCTCTGTGCTTGGGACCTTTAAAGGCTCAAGGCAAGCCATGCAGTAGGCCGGGCAGAGCTGTGACTTTTAGGATTGCTCTCCATCCCTGAGTGGCCTTTCAGCCCCACATGAGTATTAACCCATTTGGGGGCTGGTGTGAGATTTCCTGTTGCCCTCGGCAAACCAAATAGAACACAATCAGTAAGGACCCTTCATAGCCCTGGGCACTTCTGGGGTGAGGAATGTTCCCTGAGCAGCGTTTATTATGAAAGTTGAGGATGTGCAGGGATCACCCGGAAAGCCTGTTATAAGTGCTAATTCCCAGGTTCCACACCCAGAGATGCTGATCTAATAGATCTGGGGTGGGATGCAGAAGTCTGCATTTTTAATAAGCTTCCAGGTGTGTAGTGGCCCGTGGACCAGACTTTGAAAAAAGATGGTCTAAGACAGTGGTCTAAGACAGAGGCTCTCACCCTTGGTTGTTCAATGGAATCACCTAGGGAGTTAAAGAAACCCGAATGTCTGGGTCCCGCCCCAGAACATCTTGGGGTTGGAACTCAAGGCATCAGTTTTTTAACTACTCCACAGGTGGGTCCAATGTATAGATGAGGTTGGGATGCTGGGCCTGAGGAGTGAGGAACACAGCTAAGGGTAAAACACAGCTGTGTGAGCTGAGAGGGCTGGAGCACACCCAGACACAAACAAGCACAATAACCAGGAACCTGCCAGCCCTGAATTTGACTCTTAGGGTGGTTGCCTCTATGCCCTCTCTGACTTTTGAGATAAAAATGTTTCTGCCCCAGCTGAATGCGTTGTCAGGCAGTGGGTACGCCAACAGTGGGGGCTGAAGGGGTCCTTGGGGCTTTCCTTGCCCGCCGGGTCTTGTTCACAGGGCTTCCTCCAATCTCTCCTCCTAGGCTGCTTCGCTGTTTGTTTTCATGTGCTCTCGTGCTTGGTCATTTCGTGTTAGGCCGTGCCTCTGTACCCAAGGCCATGCGACATGGTAGTTGGACTCAGGTAGTGGGTGAGGGGTGTGTAGTAGTAATAATAGCAGTAGCACAACAACTTCAAATTTCTCAAGGGAGGGTGTTTTACCCTCAGAATAGCAAGCTCTTTGAGGCTTTCTTTTCCAGGGCCACCACGGGGTTTTGGGTGCTGCCCTAAGCCCTCACCATTCCCTTTGGTCTCAGGCTGGATGGGCAGCTAGAAGGTTCCTAGTTGATTTTACGCGCTGGTGCTCTCCCCAGAACTGGCTGCTCTGGATTAACCAAAGCTGTGAAATGGCTCTCTGCCCAGGCTGCAGGCCCAGCCTCTGGGCGCAGGCCCTGGGCGCCTGTACTCAGCAGGGCCGGGTGTCCGGCCGGGCTGGGAATGGGGAAGACTGAAGAGGAAGGAGCAGGGGGGAAAGGCACGCAGCTCACGTGGCATCTGCTTCTCCATAAACCAGAAGGGAGAGGTGATGAGTGGTGAGTTCAGAGGCAGGATCGTCTCCCATCAACAAGAGCACCCAGAGCTCTCCTGACCCTGTCAGTGCCCACTTCCAAGCAAGGCAGACGAATTACAATTTTCCATCCGAGGCTGTCCTTCAGTCTGCCAAGTGTCAGCCCTCTTCAAATCGGCATCCTCCGTTTTAGAAGCAAAGGAGGTGGCAAAGTCACCCCTGGCGTGGGGAGCCTGTGCCACTTGGCATGAGACTGTGAAGGAAGAAGCCAAGAACAGAGATGTCTTCCTGTCCCTGTGACCTCTTGGGATTCACAAGATGCTGTGGACCAAGATGAGAGATGGCAGGATGGGGCCGCTGGCCTTCCCTGGTGTGGGGTCCTGGTCTTCTCAATAAACCGTTCTCTTCTTGATTCTTCCTCCCTTCTGCCCCTCTGCTCCCTCCCCTCTGCCAGGTACAGAGAAGGTGGCTGGGCTGATGTGCCCTCCAGGCGTGGTAGCGCTCACCGAGTCACACGTGGCGGCACAGATCTGTAGCAGCTCATCTGCTGTAGAAACCGCTTGGCTGATGGAGTCCTCATTGAGTTGTTTCATTACCATGCAAAGTGGAATAATGTCACTCACCTCTACTATAAACAAGGCTGTGAGGACATAATAAACAGAACCTGAACACGCTGCCCTTTGCTCTCTGCCCACATTTCTGGCCGGCTGACTCTTTATGAGGAAACACTTCCCATAACACGTGGACTCCCCGGGAGGGGGCACGCGGCCTCTCCCTTGCAGAGAATGGCACGGGGCTGGCCATCAAGAAAAGCAGCAGTGTGGGTGGAAACGGGATGGGAATGACTTGGGATGAGTTTGGGGGTGGAAAGTGACTTTGGGATGTGAGAGTGGCTTTGAAACTGTAACGTGCTATACAAACACGAGGTGGTATTTTTATTGGTGCCACCTACTGTGTGAAAACGCAGGGAGAGAAAAGGCTGAGGGATGGTTTATGTATTTGTTCAGCTGGAGAAATCTGAAGATGGAGTGGGTTGACCTTGCTTACGCCCCTACCTCCCTTTGTACAATCAGCGTGCCCCTGAAAGGACTGCGTGAGTCATCGAATCTTCCAGAGTCTCTGGTGATGGGCCCCCTGGAGGGGACCACAGGAGGATGAGCTGGAGAGCCTGCTCACAAAAGCTCAGTTTTCAGTTGTGGTGATGAGACAGAGATATACAAAATATCATTCATCCAAAACAATTAAAATGTACCAGAGAAGGTCTCTCTTTAAAGGAAAGCTGATGTTTCTTCAAAGGTGAATGCTTTGGGTTAAATGAAGAAGGCTTTGCCATGCAAATGAACACCCCTCCCCAATCCCGGTTTTGTGTACTGGTCATGGCAGGCTGCTGCAGACAGGAGGCCCGCCCCTGGGGAGGGGATGGCACTGGCTCCTCTCTTTCCAGCTTTGTCCTTCTACTCCTTCCTACCCCAATTGCCACCTGGACTTTCTGACCCCGCCTCCAGGCCTGAGGAGAGCAGGGGAGGAGGTGAGGTGAGGGCTCAAGGGGCTCAGACCTGGGGCTCATGCCTCCTGGGATAGGCCTCTGGCTCTCTCTGAAGCTGGGAGGACCCTGGTGGGTCGTTCCCGGGCTCATGGGAGACCCTGTCTCTGGGGGATTCCTTCCTCCCTCCAGCTCTGTCAACCAGGGCGAATGCTTTCCACCTCTGGCTGGTGGCTTGCTTCTTCCTAGGAGGTGCCCCGGCGTCTCTCTGCTGCAGTCTTGTTTGTCCCTCCGGGACGCCCTCTTGGACAGCTGCTTGGATGACCCTTTGCTAGTCTCTTTCTCTCAGAGACCCATGACTGGCCCATCCGTTGGAAGCACTGGGGCCTCATTTGGCCCTAGAATTACCAGGCAGCAGCTGCTCTGCCTTTGCTCTGCAGCCAGAGCCTCCAGCCAGCCCACTGCTCATCTTTTCAGTTTTCCAGGCTGGAGTCAGATCCCCAGGCATCAGGAGGCGCATGTCAGGCTCTCCAAGGGACCCACCGCCCCTGCTGTCCCTGGGGGCAAGGTGAGAGGCAGGCATTCAGCCCCACGTGCGTGGGGTGGGACTCACAGTCCTCTAACATCTCTCTCCAAAAACTTTCACAAATTCTCTAGTCCTGAGCTTTTTCCCTTGGAGACAGGCTTTGAGTGCCCGTCCCTGGTTCTCCACTCCCTGCAGTGTTTGCTTAATCTGGAATCCTTCAGATCTCCTATCCATCTCCTAGGCCTTGACGGAAGCCTCTTACACAGACTTAACACTATGAGGGGCATCTCATTAACATGCAGGAAATGTGGAAGAAAACAAGCAAAGTCCCTTCTGGTCCTGTTGTTTACATCAACAAAGTGAGATCCACAGCCAGAGGGAGACAAAGCAGGGGACATTGAGATAACGCCCTCTCGTGGATACACTTCTTGGTTGGGGTCTGTCTTGGTCCCCTGCCCAGGAGCTGTGGGACAAAGCCCTCCTGAAGGCAGGAGGGAAAGAGTGGGGATCCATCATGGGAGTGCTTCCCCCTGTTCAGGCCTCATTCTACAGCATAGAGGGGAGTCCAGGTCCACCAGCCCCTGGCACAGCGGCTCGTGCCCAGCCAGGGAAACAAAGTCACAAGCTTGGGAGAACTGTCTTTGATCAGGGTTTCATCACACACTCCTCCTCATATTTGGGGCTCTGATGCAGATTCTGAGTTTGAATCCCAGCTTTAACTCTTAGAAGTTGTGTGAGCCTAAGAAAGTTACTTCGCTCTGCCTCAGTTTTCTCATCTGCAAAACGAAAACAACAGAGCCAACTGCTTGGGGCTGTTGTGAACATTATATAAGTTAACATAGAAGAGTGTTTATTATGATGCCTGGCGCATAGTAGGCGCACAGTGCGTGCTAATTGGCATCTTCTCTCACACTGGGATCACCAGGGCTCAAGCCAGCACCCCCTTCTTGATTGAAAAAGGAAACCACTCAAAGCAGATGATATGACAGGTTCAATGTCTCTTCCTTCCCTGCTAAACCATAAACTCCCTGAGGGCAGAGACTGTTTGCTTTGTTCCCTGCTCTAGTCCCTGAATCTTTATTGAAAGAATATTGTACCTACAAATGTTTCTTGAGCACCTCTTATAAGTTAGGCACTGGGATTGTTTGGAAGTGAAGGCAAGAAATCCACAACCTGGGCCCTCAAAGAGCTTATTTCACTGTTACAGGAGCTTAACCCTTCCCAAGGCCTGGGAGACAGATCTCAGATACCAAAGAACTTAACAAATGAGTGGTAAAGGAAGTCAAGTGGCTACACAGTCACAGCGGCAATACTTATAGAAAACACCTCGGGGCCTAGAACTTCGCAGAGCAATGTAGATGCCTCCTCTAGTTGAATCTGCATAAGAGTTCTATGAGGTAGTGTGTTGGTTTGCTGGGGCTGCCATAACAAGGTACCACAGGCTGGTGGTTTATAACAACAGAAATTTATTTCTCATGATTCTGGAGGCTGGAAGTCCAAGATCAAGGTGTAGTCAGGATTAATGTCTTCCAGGGCCTCTTTCCTTGGCTGGTAGATGGGACCTTCGCACTGTGTCCTCACGTGGTCTTTCCTCGGTGCTTACACCATTGGTGTCCCTTTCTCTTCTTATAAGGACACTAGTCAGCTTGGGTTAGGTCCCACCCTAACAGCCTCGTTTTGAGTTAATCACCCCTCTAACCACCTATCTCAAAATATAGTCACATTCCAAGGTACTAGGGGGTAAGGCTTTAACATACGAATATTTGAGGGGGCGGGGTATAATTCATCCCATAACAGGTAGACACTGTTACCTGTTATTATCCCCATTTACAGATGAGGAAAGAGAGCTTAAGTGACACACCAAAGGTCACACAACCTGCGGGTGGCAGAATAGGGATTTAGGGTCCTGTAAATTCAGAACCGATGCTCTTAACCTCTGCTGTGCCAGCGGACCAGAAGGGAATGTGGGGTTGGGGGCATAGGGGTGGAGTGGGGACCTGAGGAGGTATGGGGGAGGGGAGGGAAGGCTGGAACTAAATGCTCATGGACTGGGAAGGATGCATAGGCACACCAATGCAGGTGAGGTCGGGGTGAGGGTATGGGTGGAAATCTGGGCTCCTGGAGGCCTGGTGGAAAATGATGGTGTCTGAAAGACACACTGCAGAGCCTGCTGGAAATTGGATTAGTCAATTATCTGCCTGAGCTGTCCCCTGGCCGTGCGTTCAGGCGCAGTTATTCGGGTTTGTTTTGTTGCTGCCCTGACCTTTGTACTTTCTCTCCATTCGTGCGATAAGTCCGCTGCTGTCTCACAGCGCCACTCGGCCGTCACCCCTGAGCCCACCACTCTTCTGGGGGAGGATGAGTCACGGCCCCACCCACCGCCTGCAGAAAACCTTTGGCTCCGTCTCCTGCATCTGCCATGGGGTGAGCACATTTCTCCCAAGGAGGGAGAAATAGCCCCATCTTCTCAGGCACTGAGACCTACCTTGCAGGCACCAAAAGGGACAGGGGGCTCTTCTCCCAGCCACAGGGTGGGAAAGAATAAGAGATGTGGATGAACTAGCCCGAGAATGAATCCTGACACTGTTGCTTATTCTGTGTGTGTGACTCTGGGGAACTTAGCCTCTCCTAGCCTCTGTTTTCTTATTAGCAAAAGTGGGGGTAATAAAGCCTACATTTCCAGGCAGGGTGGCTGTGAGGGTTAGAGGTGATAGGTGCAAAGCACCTGAGGCAGGAGCTGGTACAGATAGGGACTCAAACAATGGCAGCTCTAAGTATTAGAGATCCAGGCCCAAGGTTGCAGACATCCTGGCGCTAGGTCTCTAACTTTTTCTGGGGGCCAGAACTTGTCATGGAGCCATTGGCAGTGGAAAGTCTATCGGGTCGAATATAAGTTGTACTTGCAGGAAAACAGGTTATCTGTCAGCTAGAAACAAAACAAGGTGGCTTTCATTCAAGAGGGCGCTCTGCCCTGGCCAAGATATTAGGACCGATCCACGGGTGCCCTGTGAGCTAAATGTAATAGGCCTCACTCCTCACACAGGCTTTTCAAAGGGCACTCAAAAGGCAACAAACTAATTGGACTTTGAACTGGCAGAGTTAAAAAAAAACAACCCTGTGTCTTTCAAAACCAATTTAACTGATCAGGTGCCTCCAGTACACCGTTGTCTAATTAACCCCAGGAACAGAATTATACTTTTGACTTCTAGCTTTTGCAGAAACTCAGGAAAGGAAACTGATGTGGATAATCTCATTCAAGGTGCAGAGTATGTAAGTGGCTCTGGAGTAGATTAAAATGGAGCCTGCCTCGACTACAGAATAGCTGTGTGGAGGTTTGCTGGGATATTAAGGGAAATCATTTCAATCATGTATTTTAAAAGTGAAATCGTCAGGGTTTTCCAGTAAGCGCTTCATCAGGTCAGTTGTAACCAATAGCAAGGATGATGTCAGTCTACAAGCCGGCAAGGCCTAGATTGGCAGCAAGTCCCAGGAAATGGCAAGGAAGGGGTGAGGAGCTAGGAAGGGGGCTTCTAGAACCTAAAGCATCAGAGTCACATTCAAATCACAGAAACCCTGGGTTTTCAGTAGCACGCTGGGTCGAGGCCAACTTCCTCTCCCTGCATCACGGGGGTGGGGGGGGGGAAAGGGAATTGACTCCTGGGGAGATGAATAGGGGGCAATTACCCAAAAGTAATATCAGTCCTCACTGTGGCCTGGTCTTGGGGAAGACTGAACCCAGGCCAGAGGGCAAATAGGTTTCCTTTCCTGACTCGGGGCGGGTAAGGCAGTTGCTAAGATACGGGGACTTTGCAAGAGAAGAGGGGAGCTAGTGCTTGTGGGCAGCCAGGGGAGTCGTGGGGCTCTGGCCCCTTTCACTGGCCAATGGCTCTTGGCAGGCAGCTCTGCGGAGGACTTGTCTCGGCCAGGAGGAAACATTCTCATGCAGAGGGGTGGCATCTGGGCCCGCTCTGCCGCCACAGAGACAGTCTTGCTCTGTGGAAGGAGCAGCTGTCGGCCACCTGCTCAGCAGCCTGAGTTAAGTCCTCGTTTGAGCAGGAGCGAAGGAGGCTGGCCTCCAGAATAAAGGGTGCGTTCAGTGCTGCCTGCCCCGGCCATTAGCTTCGGGAGGTGAGCCGTGAGTGGGGCACGTGGCCTACGGCTCCACCTAAGGTCCCACACAGGGCCCCCTCTGGATGCTGGCAGCTGTCCCGTCTGCGGGCCTTTTTGTCTCAGTGCCATGTGCCCCTGCTCCTCTGTCCCTGTCCCAGAGGAGGTGTCTGTCCCAGAGCCAGACAGGCTGGCAGCCGGCTGGGCAGAGAGATTCGGGGGTGCCAGCCCTTCCACTAGAATAAGTGCAGCCCCAGAGCAGGGCCAACCGATCACCTATGGGGTGTCTAAGCTTATGTAGGGAGGAGGTTTTGGAGGGTAGAGGAGCAGGGACATGTTCTATAAAGCTGTAGAAGAAAATGCCATGTGTACATATTCACCACCAATCAAGAAAGAAAGAAACAGACCCAGAGGTGAGGAAGTAACATATCCTGTAATCCTAGAGTTTGAGCAGAGAACTAGATGTAGAAATCGTCTCTCTTCACGAAGCACTTACTATATGCCTTACAAACACGGTTTAATCCTCCCGGCAGCCCTAGGAAGCAGGCATCATCCTCCTGGTTTCTTTTGGTTTTTTTTTTTTTTTTTTGCCATACGCGGGCCTCTCACTGCTGTGGCCTCTCCCGTTGTGGAGCACAGGCTCCGGACGCGCAGGCTCAGCGGCTATGGCTCACGGACCCAGCCGCTCCGCGGCATGCGGGATCTTCCCGGACCCGGGCACGAACCCGTGTCCCTTGCATCGGCAGGCGGACTCTCAACCACCGCACCACCAGGGAAGCCCCATCCTCCTGTTTTATAGAGAGGGGCACGAGGCTCCGAAGGGCTGGCAGGAGGGCACTGCAGACTCTGGCCCTGTGCTCTTAGTCCTGGCCTTTCGCAGCCTCCTGTGTCTGTGCTCTGCCTTCCGAGAGGCAAAACCTCTTTAGACACCTCTCCTAGGAGAGACCTAAGCCATTTATTTAACTTTTCATCCGTGGTTCATTTTCTCTCTTTTTATCCAGAATATAAGCTTTCCAAGGGCAAGAGCCAAATCTGATACTTCTTGGCAGGCAGCTCCTCTGCCCAGGGCACTTGGATGCTACACATTGAGTGCCCAGATGCTCTCTGATGATCCAAGATCACACTGGCTGTCCTTCCCGCGTGAGATGATCGCCCTGACCCTCTCTCTGGAGGGCTTCAGTATGAGATAGTTTTCCCAGTTGGGTCCCACACTCTTTCTCCTAATCACCTTCAGCAAATTCCATTATAAGGTGAAGGTCTGAGTGAGGACAGGTCTGCAGCCTTGGGAAAGAATGAGGCCTTGGTCCAGAGGAACAGGATCTGTGCCTGGGGGCCCTGTGAGGAGGGTTTTTTTTTTTTTTTTAACATCTTTATTGGAGTATAATTGCTTTACAATGGTGTGTTAGTTTCTGCTTTACAACAAAGTGAATCAGTTATACATATACGTATGTTCCCATAGCTCTTCCCTCTTGCATCTCCCTCCCTCCCACCCTCCCTACCCCACCCCTCCAGGCGGTCACAAAGCACCGAGCTGATCTCCCTGTGCTATGCGGCTGCTTCCCACTAGCTATCTACCTTACGTTTGGTAGTGTATATATGTCCATGCCACTCTCTCACTTTGTCACAGCTTACCCTTCCCCCTCCCCATATCCTCAAGTCCATTCTCTAGAAAACCATAATTCAAAAAGAGTCATGTACCAAAATGTTCATTGCAGCTCTGTTTACAATAGCCAGGAGATGGAAGCAGCCTAAGTGTCCATCATCGGTTGAATGGATAAAGAAGATGTGGCACATATACACAATGGAATATTACTCAGCCATAAAAAGAAACGAAATTGAGCTATTTGTAGTGAGGTGGATGGACCTAGAGTCTGTCATACAGAGTGAAGTAAGTCAGAAAGAGAAAGACAAACACCGTATGCTAACACATATATATGGAATTTAAGGAAAAAAATGTCATGAAGAACCTAGGCGTAAGACAGGAATAAAGACACAGACCTACTACAGAATGAAGAGGGGTTTTATGGGCCCTGCCATTACTTAAACATACACAGATCTGTGAATCCTGTAAGCCTGGAGCCAGCGAACAGCTGGCCTGCCGAGGGCATATTTGCCTGGTAATTCTAATTTTTATTTGAATGCCCATCTGCCCAATCGCTGACATCACAGGGCAGCTGCAGGTCTTGTTTTCCCTTCCTGTTGTCTGCGCCTGTGATGTGGCCTTGATCTGGGGATGATTAAATGGCTCTGTGGGTGGCCTCACCCCATAGTGTGTGAGCATGGGGTAGGGGTGGGAGAATACTCCTCATAACTCCTTTCCCCTACTTTTTCCTCACCTTCTGCTCTTCATGACAGTCCTGGATTCAGATCCTGGACCTGGTTATTTGCTAGTTGTGTGATCTTGAACAGTTTCCTTAAGCTTGCTAAGCCTCAGATTCCTTATCTGTAAAGTGGGCCCAGCATTTCCACCCCTAGACATATAAATCTCAGAGACAGTCTTATCCGAGGACACCAGTAGACACGAGAGTGTTCTTAGCAGCGCTGTTTGCAATAGCCAGAGGCTGGATGCCACACACCAGGCCTTAGAAAGAAGAATGAATCAACTGTGGCATGGTCACGCAGTGGAATACCATCTAGCTGTGAAAGTGAACAGACGGCAGTGATATCGTAGTAACCGTATGGGTGAATTCAGCAAAACAACGTTGAGCTAAAAAAGAAGGTCCTTTTATTAAAATGTGAATATAACCAAAATAAACAGTGTATTCTGAGATTTCCGTATATACATAATAAAGCTAAAAACGAGCAAGGGAATGATAGGCGAGGTGGTTGACTTAGGTAAGGGGAGGTCGGAGAGGAACGGGAAGGAGCACATGAGTAAACGCAAGTTAGCATCAGTGTCTTAATTCTCGGCTTGGATGTGAGTTCAAGGGTGCGCATCACATCACTAAAATTAGTGATTGAAAGAATTAGAAATTAAATAAGTAGGGAACAAGCATGGATCCATAAGGATAGTATGAAATGAATCCAAAAATTGTAAAGATTAATTCAATTTGGCACACTGATTCCATTAAAAAATATGATTGCAGGATTCCATTAAATGAGATAATATTCATAACAACCACTATCTGGCAGCCAGTAGGTACTCAAGAAATTAAGTTAAGCCCTCAATTCTCCCAGCCACCCAGGGATCTTATCTTGTTCCCCGTAAGTAAGGATTCTCAGTGCTTTGATCCTTTATGGCTGAATCCTACATCACTCACTAATTTTCTTCTACTTCCTTCCTCCCTCCCCCTACTCTCCTCTCCCTCCCCAGAGCAAATAAAGCTTATTTATCCTATGTCACAGGGTTATGGGGATACTATATAAGAGAAGGCTTTGAGATTGTTAAGTGCCCCCTGTAAACTGTCACTTTCCTATGTGCCCTGCATTCTATCAGTGAGAGAAAACAAGACAGAACTCTTGAGCTGGGCAGCTTCTGTAAGTGAAACGGACCCGTGGCCATGCAGTTGATGTTTGGGGAGGAGAGAGACTGATGTGATCTCTAATATTCTAGGGGGATGCTGCAGGAGGTGGCCAGGCGTTGTCCCTGTAATGGCATCTGTGATTGAATGGAAAGAACCCTGGACTTGGACTTGGAGCTATAAAACCTAGGTTAGAATCCTGACCTTCCCACTCATTGGCTGTAGGTAGGCGAGTTACTCAGTATCACTGAGTCCTGCTTCCCTTATCTGTACAATGCACGTTGAATGTAAATTAAACGGACACACACACAGAATCAGTACAATGCTTGCCTGACACATAGCGGACATTCAAAAACTACTTGCTGAATCTGAATCCCATATCCTCTCCAGAGCCCAAGTTTCCTGCTGGGGCACTGGGATGCTCACTTCAGCCCGAGTGAAAATGGCTTAATCCAGATCTGACAAGAAAGCATCATTTTGAGATTCAATGCTGATGAATTGGTGGGATAGATAGGTGACATTTATCATGGGGTTGGAAGCAGTTCCTTGACCCCCTTCCTTACTTCCTGAGCCCTAACCGTTGGTGCAGGATGACTGGAAAAGATAAATCACATGTACCGGTGGCTCTTTTCTCAACTTTTCTGTCAGATGGAACCAAGGGAAGGAGACAACCAGAGCAGTCCTAGGAGGGAAAATAAGTTGTTGGATATCAATTCTGGAGAGCCCTAATAGAGGTGGAAGTCGGGAGGAAGGTTTAAGGGTACAGGTAATTTACATCCTATAGGCCTTTTAAAAATTGTTAAGCTTGGCCTGAGAAAGCTATCTCCTTTTTCCTCAAAAAAAAATGACTTAGCCCAGCCCAGCCCATGATTAGTTCTAGGTCTGTGAAATAGACGGGAAGCCTGGGGTGAACTCTGAAACTTACTTTCAAAACAGAGATCATTGAACACCTATTATGTGCTAGCACTGTGCAAAGCTTTTTATGTACTTCAAAATGCAATCTTTACGGTATCTAGCCAATATGTCTCTAAATCTTCATTTTCTAGACTTGAGATGACTTCTTAGATTAGATGGGGTTACCCAGAGATAAGTAGTGAAAATGTGAGGGCAGAAACCAGGCGTCAGGGTGGAGATGGCTGCCACAGACAGGAAGTGAGGGCATCCTGTATCTTAGGTCACAGCTGCCCGTCTACCTCAGAGACAGGGGTGATGTCTGCGGATTCTGACCAGAGCACAGTTGTGAGACTTGGGAGGGAGGCCCTGGGGGCCCCTAGCTTCCCAGCTGGAACTATCTCCTGGCAATACTGACCTTTCCACACAGCCCATCTTGCCACACCATGTGGAGAAAGGAGATGAGTAACATTGGCCTGTCACCCCAGCAGAATCTGCATTTAACTGGGATGAAAGACTTAGCCTGAAGGGATAGAGCTTGGTGAGATTCTGAGCATCGGTAGGAATTTGGGGGGAGGGAGGGTTTTAAAAGGACCCCTTGGGTGCCCTTCCCTTTACTCCAAAGGGCAGAATTTTGTCCTATTTGGAAATGTGGCCAGTCTCCTCACTCCCCCCACCCTCCCATAGATTTGAAACTCTGGGGTATTTGCTTGTCTTTGTGAGTAGGGACAGGCTTTTACATTTAGGAACATTTTTGGGGGAGATAAGGTATATGAAAGGGTTTTATAAATAGTAAAAGGTTACATAAGCGTAAGGTGATGCTTTTCTTACTGCTTCCTATGGAGACTGATGCAAGCAGAGGTCTCTGATCTCACTCCCACTGGGAGCCTTTCTCCCTTCCTTGGAGCCTGACCCAGATTTGAAGCCCAGGAATACATCTTATGTAAGACTTGGCTAAAGTGATAGAGCCCCTCTTCCCAGTTCAAATTTCGTTAGATTTATATCAATTAAAGTTTTTAAATTAAGCGTTTACATTGTGCCCAGGCACTGTGCATAGCTGAAAACATTAAGAATAATGTATGCATTTAAGAATAATGTATGCATGATTCCTGTATTCAAGGAACTTATAGTTCAGGACTGGCTAAATAAAGGGAAGGGGGCATGGAATCTTACTGTTAAATGAAATTTTAATTAAAAACCTCAATATGTAACATGAAGAGGGGCTGGGCTGCATTGATTGAGGTGGAGATAGAGGAAGGGAGGGGTGAAAGAGGTAGAAGGTCAGAGGTCATGTTGGCCGGACCTCACCATGTCCCCTTGAGACCCTTCTAGGGTTTTTCAGAGGCCAGTTCAAAAGGCAATAATTTCTATAAGGCTTCTAGAAGAAAACAGAACACTTTCCTGGCTTGGAGATAGACGCAAAAGCCCTAAGTATAAAAGGAAAAAAGATAAATTAGAGAATATCGAAGTTTAAAACTTCTGCTCATGAAATGACAATCGCTAAAATAAATAGGGAAACCAGAGTGGGAGACCATATTTGAAATACTTATATCGGACAGTAAATTTGTATCCAGAAAATGTGAAGAACTCCCACAACTCAATAAAAAACAAATAAAAAACAATATAAAACATTGGTCAAAAGACTTACACATACACTTCCCAAATGAATAGTACATTACTGGCCGGTAAACCAAATTAAAAAACTAGTCAATCATTCGGGGAGTATAAGTCAGTAGCTTGACAACAGTTTGCTTTTAAATAGCAGTGCCACCATTTGAAATGGCTTTGTGTGTGTCCTTAACAGTTCCACGGATTCCCAAGTGCTTTTTCTTATTTTAGTTATAAAACTTTTTCTCATATCCCTTCTCTGCCTCCAAATTATTTTTATCCATAGCACTAAAGTCATGAAGACACAGCTAGATGATCCATAGATGTCAACGGTTTTGTAATCCTTCATTAATGGCCTCCGAGGCCTCTTTTATAAGTTCAGAAATGACATATTAATATTTCTGTTTGCCAGGGAGCGATCTCCCAGTGGGCTGCAGTCACCATCCTCTGTAAACATGCAAACTCGCGTTACTGCTAGTATAGCACCTTAACGATTTTCTCTTGCCCGTAAACAGCTACACTTGTGAAGTACAAGTGACACCCAGAAAGAGTGCTAAGAGACTCCTGTCCAGGGCTCTAAGAGGCTCTTCCAGGGACTAGGGAACACTTGGAAAAATTATGGCAAAACCCACAGTGATATACGCCCACCAGACATGTAAAATGAAAATCTTGGTCACACAAGGGTTCGCAAGGATGTGGAATAACTGGAATTCTTATAAAGTGCTGGTGTGAATGCAAAATGGTACAAGGCGCTTCAGAAAGCAGTTTGTCAGTTTCTTATAAAGCTAACATATGTAACAGATATATAAGTTATATATAACATAACTTTCTTATAAAGCTAACCCTATGGCCCAGTTACCCTACTCAAGGAGTTTTCATATCTGAAAACATATGTCCACAAAAAGACGTGCACACAAATGTACATAGCAGCTGTATTCACAATAGGCAAAAACTCGAAACAACCCAAATAAGCAGGACAATGCAGAATAAGCAAACCGTGGTGTAGTCATACATGGAAAATACTACTCAACAGTCAAAAGGAATGTACCATTGATACATGTAACAACACGGATGACTCAAAAACATACTGAGCTAAGGAAGGCAGACACACAGTACTCTATCCTGTGTGATTCTGTTTATGTGAAATTCTACAACGGGCAAACTAATCTATGGTTTTAAAAAAATCAAAAAAAATAAGAGCCTGGTTGGGGATGGATGGAGTGGGATGCTAGCAGGAAATTGGGAAGGGCCATGAGGGAACTATCTGGGGTGATGGGAATGTTCTAGACCTTAATAGCGATGTGGGTAACATTGGTGAGTGCATTTGTCAATACTCCTTGAACTAAAACAGTTAAGGTCTGTGTATTGGGTTGGCCAAGAAGTTTGTTCGTCCTTTTCCGTACCATCTTATGGAAAACCCAAACAAACTTTTTGGTCATCCCAAAATTTTGCTGTGTGTAAATTACATCTCAATAAAAATGCGAGGCAAAGAAAGCACTACTTTCTAATTTCGATAAGGCAGAGTAAAGACCTTTTTGTACCCCTCTTCTCTCAGAAACAACTCACAGCTAGGAAAACAGCAAACAGCAAAATAAACTGAGGCTCAGTGAAACTAGGTAGCATCTGTAACCCACAATAATACACAGAGAGCAGAGGGGGGGATGACAAGTGATTTAGCAGAGAGGATAGAAGCCAGATCTGAGCCCTGAGGGGTAGGGGTGAAGAGCGGGATGTTTGTTGATTGACAAGGGTCAAGTTCAGTGGTCTGCAGAAATCCAGAAAGGCTCTGGTGCTAGAGGAATCAGCAGGGGTGTGTGGAATGGGGACGCTGGAGCAGGACTGTTTGAGAGACTGGTGAGAAGTGTTTGCTACAGCCTCCCCACTACTTCCCTAGGACACCATCGCTATGAACCCACAAACTCCTCCTTTTACTTCTCGGCAATCCTGAACCCTTCTCAAGGTTTAGGGTCTGGGAAATCCAAAGCTAGGAAGATCAACGGTCTATTTCTATTTTCTTGCTCTGTACAACCCTCCTCTGACAAAAGAAGGTACAAAGTAGCTTATTTGCTTGAAGAGAGGAAGCAAAAGAGGAAATTTTTGTTCTTTTCTTTAATAGGTAAGAAGTGGATTTATTTAGAGAGAAACACACTCCACAGAGTATGGGCCATCTCAGAAGGTGACAAAGGCCGAAAGAGGAAATTTTAGGTAGGGGAAGAAAACCCCAGATTAATATTGCCAAGTATCCTTTAGCTACTTATACATGCGCTTGCACTCCCTGTTTTCGAGCACTATAACTTATATTGTATTTCCTCTATAAGGGAATCTGTGAGGTAGTGAAGACACTAGTATTCCCCATCTAACTGATAAGGGAAACTGAGGCACAGAAGAGTTACATGAGCCGTCCAAGGTCACATGACCTGTTACTGTCTACTCAGAACAATGGCCCTGGTCCCTTGGCTCCAAAATGATTATTCTCTCACTATTCAATGATGACTGTGTGCTACTCTTCAAAAATACAGGCAAACAGGCAAAGAAGAGAATATACTGTGATTCCCTTTATATAGAATTCTAGAAAATATAAACTAATCCATAGAGCCAGAGGGCAGCTCAGTGGTTACCGGGGGAATGAGAGGGCAGTACAAAGTGAGAAGCAGAGATTCCAAGGAGATGAGAGAGACTTTGGGGGGTAATGGATGTGCTCACTGTTTGACTGTGATGATTGCACTGGGTTTCCATACGTCAAAACATCAGATTTTACACTTTAAATATGTACACTTTATTGTGTGTTGGTTACTCCTTAGTAGAGCTGTTTACAAAAATATGGGCAGAAATGAATCAGTTGCTGGGAGGCCCTGCAATTACCATCTCTACTTTTCAAACCTCTATAAAGCATCCAGGACTGCCGGTGCCTTGAATTTGGACTTCCCAGCCTCCAGAACTGTGAGAAATACACATCTGTTGTTTAAGTCACCTAGTGTATGATATCTTTGTTATAGCAGCCCAAACTGACTAAGACAAAATCTAACATGTGATCTGTAAAAATTTTCACTAAACCCTGTGTGATGGCTATTACCATCATATCCATCTTACTGGTAAGAAGTTCTCAACGCAGCAACAGTTGGGGTTTGGGGGAGCCAATAACTAACACCCCCTTTTCCCACTCACTTCCTGAGTTCTGAACCCTTTGTCTAACTCAGGAGTCAGACACACAATGACGAAAATATCAACTTCATTACGGATAAAAGCTGGTTTGGAAGGCTTGGCTGAGAAGTGCTGCTAAATGGTTCTGCTAATAGGTTCTTCTGACCTGACCCGAACTCTCAAATTTCAGGCTTTCCCTCAGGCCCCACTAAACTTAGCAAAGAGTAGGGATTTCAGGCTTCCTGGGGACAGGCCACTTCAGAAGTTGCTGCTTCCATGGGTAGGACTGAGTCAGGTTGGGGAGAGAGGCCACAAGTATAACTTTGAGGGAGTCCCTTAACATGAAAACACAAGGAATCAGAAATAAGTATTCCCCCCAACAGTCAGGTGGAATTCAGACACAGGTCCACATGCCAAAGCATTTACTACATCAGTGGGCCTCATTCTAAGAGTTGTGTGCAAAAATCATTTCTGTGCACTGAGTCCTGTGTTAAAAGGACTAAGGGACCTTTGATTTAAGGAAACCCAGGGGCAAACTTTTCATTAATTGGATAACTTTCTATATTCTTTCACTCACTTAAATACTTTCTGTGCACTTAGTCTGTAGGCCTTTGAGCCCATGACTTGGCAGGCTAAGATAGATGTCATGGTCCCTGTCCTCAGGGAGCTCAAAGATTGACCAGCCATTCCTAAGTTATAGCTCCTGCCTCAACTTTCCTTTTCAGTATATCTTCCATTGATCGATTTTGCACCTCCTGTTAAAAACAAATAGGATTTCTACTTGGGGCTCCTATAGACGCACTCCATACCCTTCCCCATCTCTTGCCTTTACTTATGTTATTCCTTTGGCCTGGAATCCAATTCAATTAAGCATAAAAATTGAACATCTGCTCTTTTAGGACTGTGGGAGCTGGAGCTACAAAGAGAGGAACACTATCTGGCTACTGGACATTGTAAAGCTTGGCCTTTAAATGTCTAAATCCTATCCACCCTTTAAGGTCCACTTCTTCTATGAAGCCTTCCCAGGTTTCCCAACGAGCCGTGCTCTCTGATCTTTGCCTCCTTGGAAGTTTTTGAATTGTAGCTTTGAATGGTGCGTCTACCTGCCGATTGGTGACTCTTCAGCCACACTTACCTAGGGGAACACAATGGAAACACCCCATAACTGCATGATTCATCTCCATAGCAGAGTCCCCGAAAAGCTGGTATTTCATTCTCTTGTCCCCAAAAGTTGCTGCCTAGCATACAATGGGCAGGAAAGTACATAGTCAGTGATGGCAAAGGCTACTACTGGTTGGCCTACCCCTGCATCTAGCGTGACCCACCTTTGCTTTGTGTCTACTGCCCCTCCTTCTTCAACTGGCTGTTGCCACGGCTGTCGGGTGTCCCTGCCTTCCCCTCACATCCTCCCACTGAAGCCTCTGCACTTCAAGTTTGAATAAACGCAGCTGCAGATGCCCTCACCTTCCTCCAGAGCCCAAGACTTCAGCCTTTTCTGTCCATCCTGAAGTCCAAGTCCTTCCCAGGAAGCCAGAGCTGCTCTGTCTTGGGCCCAGAGCCAGATTACATCTCAATGCAACCTTAGGGACTCCTTTGGGTTTTTCCAAGTTTAGACTCACCCAGTGTCTCACCAGACCAGGGAATATGATCAGATCTTCCTCTTTTTCCTGCTGTGTATACAGGAGCAAGGAAGACGGGAGGGCCGCCTCTATTACAAAAGAAATTTTGGTTGGCAACATAAATTCATCTCAAACCAGCATGAATAAAAGGGGGACTTGGCCAGAGTATGGGGCATCCCATAGAATCTAGACAGGGATGCAGCCCAGCTGGCATCAGAAACAGTGAGCAGAGCTGTAGGGAAACCGGAAGCCCTGTTTCTCCTCCCCTCTGTTTCTCTCCGTGCACCTGCCGCACCCTTTTCTCTTCTTGCAGACTGTTTTCCTCTGTTTCCCAGTTCACATGGCAAAAAATGGCTGGTAGCTCCCATGTTTAAATATCAGTCCTAACACAAAGACATGGAGAGGAGCCCATTCTGTCTCTCAGTCTCAGGTCAAAAAACCCCCAGACTGACTGGCCCAAATTGATTTGGATGTGCTCCCCTGGGCCAAGGAGGCAAGCTCGCTTTATCAGAACACAGCTTCTGCTGCAACTGTGTGGAAGCAGGAGGGGAAAGGGAAATTTTTAGAGAAGGGGGTACTGGGGCCACAATCCAGAAGTTGTCCCCCAGACCCTCTCATGGAGCATGTACTGACAGGTTCTCCCTCTAGGAAACTAGTCCCCTCCAATTCCGCATCCAGCCACCTGGACACTGGTGCTGGTAATATGCTTAGTTATGGGTGCATCTTCTGGCCCACTCCCTACCCGCTCCTTAAGCTCCTGGAGGGCAGGGACAGGCTTAGTGGCAGCCCCCCCGCCCCACTGCCTATCCAGTGCCTGCACTTGGCAGATGTCCCTAGTGGTTGCTGAGAGAATATAATACTTACACGTACCAAGAATTGTTCTGAGCCCTGTACACATTAACTTATTTAATCCTTGAAATAACCCTACCAGGTAGGAATATTTGAGGAGACCGAGGGGGTAAGTTGCATGTCCAAAATGACATAGTCGGTGGCTGAGTCAGGATTCAAACCCAGTTAGAGTGACGCTCAGGTTCGGGATCGTAACCAGCAGATCCTACCAACCTCTTCATGAGTGTTTGGTGAGTTTCTGCTTTGCTTCTCAGGCTTCTCAAGTGAGCCACATCTGAATACACACACTGGCAGCAGTGACCCCGGGTAAGGGGGGCAGGGAGGTAGAAGCCAGGAATTTCTTGGCCCTCCATTCTCAGGTAGAATTGGCTACTCTCTTTTATGCCCATGTCTTACCTGTACACATGTAGCACCTGTAACTCTTCCTTGTACTGATCTGTTTATGTGTCTGTTTCACATATATGACCAGTGGGGCACATTTTTAATATTCGCTTAACATACTTTTATTTTAAATAAAAATATTGCTGGGAAATGAGTTGTAAGTTATAGATGTAGAAAAAACACAATAGGGAATTCCCTGGCGGTCCAGGGGTTAGGACTCCGTGCTCTCACTGTCAAGGGCCTGGGTTCACTCCCTGATCAGGGAACTATAGGATCCCACAAGCCATGTGACATGGCCAAAAATAAATAAATAAATGAATAAGTAAATACACAAATAAATAAGTAAATAGGCAAATATCATTATTAAAAAAAAAAAGAAAAAACACACAAAAAAACTGTCTCTTATTCCCCTCCCCTCTGCCCCAGCTCCCTTTCCACAGAGAAAACCACTGTCAATGCAGCGTTAAGTCCTTTATCCGGTGATTTCCCGTATATTTCTAACTCACGGCACTCCCTCTTGATTCATCAATTTTAGACGTCAGTTCTAGACTTCTCATTATGGTAGTGAGGCTTCTAAACTCATGTACTTTCCCCTCTTGTCTTCTTCTAGGTCTCCCCAGTTTCTGGTTAACAATGCTTTTGTTATCATGATTGTATAGATATTGTTTACTGTTAAGCCAATTAATATATTTTAATTACATATCCATTACTGCACAATTTTTCCCCGAGATTAATAATTGCCTCCAATTTTCATCTGTTTAGTGTTCTATCAACACCTGGTTACATCTTCCCACGTGCTCCCACAGCTGTAAAACACTGCCCAATGACACCTCCACATTGTCCAGTCTGTCAGACAATCCCCACACCCCACTTCACCACCCCAGCTGTCTCTCCTGGAGTCCTCTGACCCCCTTATTAGGGATCGGTTGCTGTCTCAGTCTGCCGTTTAGATGTTGTGGCCCTTTCCTTTGCTGACTTCCTGGGAATTCCTTTCACCTCTCTTGTCTCCTAATTCCCGTCTCCCAGCCCATCCTCTCTCTTCTTATTTTCTTATTTTTGTTTCAATAGAGCACACTTTCCGGTAGTAGCTTTCTAAGAAAGGGTGCATGGGAGATAATTTTTGGAAACTTTTTTTTACTAAAAATCTCATCTCTGCTCACCTTTGATTTGAGTGGTACAGAATTCCAGGTTGAAAGTTGTTTTCACTTAGAACTTTGGAGGCACTACTCTTGTTTTCTGTTTTCAATGTTGCCGTTAAGAAGAAGGATTATTTTGATTCCCGTGTATCATTTGTGGTCTCCCTCCCTCTGGTTTCTCAACTTATAGGATCTTTTTTGTTTGTTTCAGCGTTCTGAATTTACAATGATGTGGGGCTTTTTCCATTCATGTGAGCACGTAGTAGGCCTTGCCAATTTGGAGAAGACTCATGCTTCACTTTGGGGATGGTTTGCTTATATTATTTCTTTGATGATTTCTTCCCCATTGTTTTCTCTGTTTATTTGTTTTTTTCTGGCACTCCTATTAGTTAGAAATGACACTCCTTGGCTTTATCCCCTAATGGTCTTATTCACTTTTTTTTTATTGCCCTTTGCTTTATCTTTTTTTCTACTTTCTGGGAGATTTCCTCAGCATTGCCTTTGGACACTTCTGTTGGTTGTTTTTGTTTGTTTGTTTTGCTATTGTAGTTTTGATTGCCAAGAGCTTGTGTTTTTTTCTCTGATTAGTCCTCAGAAAGAAAAATTCTGTTCTTATTTCCTGATGCAATATTTTCTCCTACTTGTCTGAGGATATTAATGATGAGTTTTGTTTTGTTTACTTTTTCTTCCATTCCCTGCATTGTTTCTGTTTCTCCCAGGATCCATGTTATTATTTGCTTTAGTCTCTCTCTTTCATGTTTGAGACTTTGCTCTAAGGTCTGGTGATCCTTGGTTTTTCCCTCACATTTAAGAATGAAGCACTAAGAATGTGACTAAAAGCTCTGTGTGCGTAAGTGGGGCTTTTTCTGTGGGAAACCCCAAATGTCAGCATCTGTAAGTCTCCTCTCTGGAGCAGTTTGACCTCTCCATTGGAAAGTGATTCCCCTGGGGCTGGGCCAGGAAGGAATAAACAGCTGCTGGGTCATCAAAGCAGAGGAGACCTGGGACCTGTCCTCCAGGGGTGTCCCCAGGGAGGCGGCAAGACCCTGAGAGTCATGGCCGGGAGGGAAAGGGGTCCACAGACAGTACTTCCAAAGGTTGCTGTTCAGCAAGAGAAGTTACGAAGCAGCAGCTGCTGCTGGACCTGACTGTGGATGGGGATTGTGGCTGTCTGAGCAAAAACCTGAGCGGACAGAGGACCAAGGACAAAAGAGGGTCACTCACTCCCACTACCTGATGCCTCAGTGTTGTATGAAGCCTTATCACCCTGGTAACATTTCATGGAGAGGTACCTCAGGTAGGTCTGATTCCTTGTTTTGTTTTTGCCTCTCTAGCAGTTTGCAGAACGGGTGCTTAAATTGAGAAATTAGGTTAACCTATAGGAAATAAAGAAAATAGTAAAAAAAAAAAAAAACGAAAGAAAAAGAAAATAGTAGGTTGAGGACTGGAATTCACAGCTGGTATGTGTACATTTGCAGATAAATCAACACGAATTGTACCACATAATGATGACATAAAATAAATTCCTAGACCCCAAATGCAGGAGCTCTGGATAGGCTTCCGCTGGCTCCCTGGCATCCCTCAGCCTCTCATTGTAAGTCTAACCTGAAACCATCATCGGAGGAAGCTAAAGAATGATTCTACCCTGTACCATCCCACTCATATATCATCAGGGAATCACCAACCCTCCAATGGGAAAGTCAGATCAATGCAGCTGAAACTGCTGACATATTTGGAGAGAATTTCAGTCCTTTAGCTTAGGAATCACACACGTGTGTGCACACATACACACATGCATACACATATGGACTGGGTTCCTAACTCCAGGGATCGGGGGAGAGATGAGGGAACCATGGGGCTCATTTCCAGTCCAATTCCTGCCCAGAACTCTCCAGACAGAGCCTCAGTGCCTCTGGCGATGTAATCGCAGTCCCAAACAGGTGTCAGGTGCAGCTGGGGGCCAGCCCGACTTCTTAGAGTCTGACAGTTCCAGAAAGACAGGGTGGAGAAGAGAGACGGTGGCAGGGCATGGAGGCACACAAGAGGGCGGTGGTGGGGACTGGACTGGTGAGAAACAACCCTCCCTCCCTCCCCTCCCCCACTTCCCTGAGAGCCCCAGGGCTGAGGCAACGTGTCACCGTATTTTCAGTTATTCTGCTAAGTTGTGTCTCGGGGAAGTGAAAGACAAATCTCCAGAGGTTTGCGAGTTTGATTCACACCTAACACGGCTGCTGTCTACTGCCAGGGGAAGTACTGCTGTGCAGATTTCTAGCAGCAGACTGAGACTGAGTCTTCAACTCTATAGCTGTTTTGCCTGTCTTATTGTTGGGCCTTGCGGAAGAGTGTCGATGATGCAATGCCAGCCCTCCTTGCTAGGGATGACTCAGCACTTTGGGAAAATAGAGACCCAGGGGAGAGCACTTAGCTAAGAGTGGCAGCAACCTGTTCATCATACCCAGAGGTGAGATGCTGCTCTCTTAGATGTATGCAGTTGCATTCGAATAATACTTTGTGCTCATCCCAAAGGGCCTTAACCAGAGAGCGTCATTAAAATCTCATGAGAGCCTCATGAGATATACAAAAACTCCGTGCTCTGTATTTCAAAGAGAGAAACTGAGTCCTGAATGGCCAGCTGGGTGGCCCATGAGTAATCAGTAACAAAAAGAGCAAGAAATTCATTTCACTCTCATTGCCTCTCTCTTTCTCTCTCCAGATTAATTAATTTAACCAAATTACCCATTTTAAAAGTACTGATTTATTACTACACCTCTAAGTATATACATGCAATCTGATGAATAAAAACCAAGAAGAAAAAATCCAGTTCACAATACGAATGTCTTCAGGGATGATCTTTCTTATTACAAAGCATTTTTTTTCACTTTATAAGATGATTTCCCTTGGGAGTCCATTCATGGTGAGCTTCGCTGGTACACTTATTTCTTTATTTTTATTATTAATATTTTTTAACATCTTTATTGGACTATAGTTGCTTTACAATGTTGTGTCAGTTTCTGCTGTATAACAAAGTGAATCAGCTATACATACACATATATCCCCATATCCCCTTCCTCTTGCGTCTCCCTCCCACCCTTGATATCCCACCCCTCTAGGTGGTCACAAAACACTGAGCTGATCTCCCTGGGCTATATGGCTGCTTCCCACTAGCTATTTTACATTTGGTAGTGTATATATGTCCATGCCACTCTCTCACTTCGTCCCACCTTAACATGCCCCCTCCCCGTGTCCTCAAGTCCATTGTATACGTCTGCATCTTTATTCCTGTCCTGCCCCTAGGTTCTTCAGAACTTTTTTTTTTTTTTTAGTTTCCATATATATGTGTTAGCATACAGTATTTGTTTTTCCCTTTCTGAATTACTTCACTCTGTAGGACAGACTCTAGGTCCATCCACCTCACTACAAATAACTCAATTTTGTTTCTTTTTATGGCTGAGTAATATTCCATTGTATATATGTGACACATCTTCTTTATCCATTCATCTGTTGATGGACACTTAGCTTGCTTCCATGTCCTGGCTATTGTAAATAGAGCTGCAATGAACATTTTGGTACATGACTCTTTTTGAACTACGGTTTTCTCAGGGTATATGCCCAGTAGTGGGATTGCTGGATCATATGGTAGTTCTATTTTTAGTTCTTAAGGAACCTCCATACTGTTCTCCATAGTGGCTGTACCAATTTACATTCCCACCAACAGTGCAAGAGGGTTCCCTTTTCTCCACACCCTCTCCAGCATTTATTGTTTGTAGACTTTTTGATGATGGCCATTCTGACTGGTGTGAAGTGATACCTCATTGTAGTTTTTTTTTTTTTTTTTTGTCGTACGTGGTCCTCTCACTGCCGTGGCCTCTCCCGTTGCGGAGCACAGGCTCCGGACGTGCAGGCCCAGCGGCCATGGCTCACGGGCCCAGCCACTCTGCAGCACGTGGGATCCTCCCGGACCGGGGCACGAACCCGTGTCCCCTGCATCGGCAGGCGGACTCTCAACCACTGCACCACCAGGGAAGCCCCCTCATTGTAGTTTTGATTTGCATTTCTCTAATGTTTGGTGTTGTTGAGCATCCCCTCATATGTTTGTTGCCAATCTGTACATATTCTTTAGAGAAATGTCTGTTTAGGTCTTCTGCCCATTTTTGGATTGGGTTGTTTGTTTTTTTGGATATTGAGCTGCATGAGCTGCTTGTAAATTTTGGAGATTAATCCTTTGTCAGTTGCTTCATTTGCAAATATTTTCTCCCATTCTGAGGGTTGTCTTTTGGTCTTGTTTATGGTTTCCTTTGCTGTACAAAAGCTTTTAAGTTTCATTAGGTCCCATTTGTTTATTTTTGTTTTTATTTCCAATTTTTCTAGGAGGTGGGTCAAAAAGGATCTTGCTGTGATTTATGTCATAGAGTGTTCTGCCTATATTTTTCTCTGTGAGTTTGATAGTGTCTGGCCTTACATTTAGGTCTTTAATCCATTTTGAGTTTATTTTTGTGTATGGTGTTAGGGAATGTTCTAATTTCATTCTTTTACATGTACCTGTCCAGTTTTCCCAGCACCACTTATTGAAGAGGCTGTCTTTTCTCCATTGTATATTCTTGCCTCCTTTATCAAAGATAAGGTGACCGTATGTGCATGGGTTTACCTCTGGGCTTTCTATCCTGTTCCATTGATCTATATTTCTGTTTTTGTTCCAGTACCATGTTGTCTTGATTACAGTAGCTTTGTAGTATAGTCTGAAGTCAGGGAGCCTGATTCCTCCAACTCTGTTTTTCTTTTTTAAGATTGCTTTGGCTCTTTGGGGTCTTTTGTGTTTCCATACAAATTGTGAAATATTTTGTTCTAGTTCTGTGAAAAATTCCAGTGGTAATTTGATAGGGATTGCATTGAATCTGTAGATTGTTTTGGGTAGTATAGTCATTTTCACAATGTTGATTCTTCCAATCCAAGAACATGGTATTTCTCTCCATCTGTTTGTATCATCTTTAATTTCTTTTGTCAGTGTCTTATAGTTTTCTGCATATGGGTCTTTTGTCTCCTTAAGTACGTTTGTTCCTCGGTATTTTATTCTTTTTGTTGCAGTGGTAAATGGGAGTGTTTCTTTAATATCTTTTTCAGATTTTTCATCATTAGTGTATAGGAATGCAAGAGATTTCTGTGCATTAATTTTGTATCCTGATACTTTACCAAATTCATTGATTAACTCTAGTAGTTTTCTGGTAGCAAATTTAGGATTCTCTATGTATAGTATCATGTCATCTGCAAGCAGTGACAGTTTTACTTCTTCTTTTCCAATTTGGATTCCTTTTATTTCTTTTTCTCTGATTGCTGTGGCTAAAACTTCCAAAACTGTGTTGAATAATAGTAGTGAGAGTGGACACCCTTGTCTTGTTCCTGATCTTAGTGGAACTGGTTGCAGTTTTTCACCATTGAGAATGATGTTGGCTGTGGGTTTGTCATATATGGCCTTTATTATGTTGAGGAAAGTTCCGTGTATACCTACTTTCTGGAGAGTTTTTATCATAAATAGGTGTTGTATTTTGTCAAAAGCTTTTTCTGCATCTATTGAGATGATCATATGGTTTTTCTCCTTCAATTTGTTAATATGGTGTATCACATTGATTGATTTGCATATATTGAAGAATCCTTGCATCCCTGGGATAAACCCCACTTGATCATGGTGGATGATCCTTTTAATGTGCTGTTGGATTCTGTTTGCTAGTATTTTCTTGAGGATTTTTGCACCTATGTTCATCAGTGATATTGGCCTGTAGATTTCTTCTTTTGTGACATCTTTGTCTGGTTTTGGTATCAGGGTGATGGTGGCCTCATAGAATGAGTTCGGGAGTGTTCTTCCCTCTGCTATATTTTGGAAGAGTTTGAGAAGGATAGGTGTTAGCTCTTCTTTAAATGTTTGATAGAATTTGCCTGTGAAGCCATCTGGTCCTGGGCATTTGTTTGAAGATTTTTAATCACAGTTCCAACTTCAGTGCTTGTGATTGGTCTGTTTATATTTTCTATTTCTTCCTGGTTCAGTCTTGGAAGTTTGTGCTTTTCTAACAATTTGTCCCATTTCTTCCAGGTTGTCCATTTTATTGGCATATAGTTTGTAGTAATATAGCTTGTAGTAATCTCTCATGATCCTTTGTATTTCTGCAGTGTCAGTTGTTACTTTGCCTTTTTCATTTCTAATTCTGTTGATTTGAGTCTTCTCCCTTTTTTTTTCTTGATGAGTCTGGCTAATGGTTAATCAATTTTGTTTATTTTCTCAAAGAACAAGCTTTTAGTTTTATTGATCTTTGTTATTGTTTCCTTCATTTCTTTTTCATTTATTTCTGATCTGATTTTTATGATTTCTTTCCTTCTACTAACTTTGGTTTTTTTTGTTCTTCTTTCTCTAATTGCTTTAGATGTAAGGTTAGGTTATTTGAGATTTTTCTTTTTTCTTGAAGTAGGATTGTATTGCTATAAAGTTTCCTCTTAGAACTGCTTTTTCTGCATCCCTTAGGTTTTGGGTCATAGTGTTTTCATTGTCATTTGTTTCTAGGTAATTTTTATTTCCCCTTTGATTTCTTCAGTGATCTCTTGGTTATTTAGTAGTGTACTGTTTAACCTCCATGTGTTTGTATCTTTTACAGTTTTTTTCCTGTAATTGATATCTAGTCTCATAACGTTGTGGTCGGAAAAGATACTTGATACGATTCCAATTTTCTTAAATTTACCAAGGCTTGATTTGTGACCCAAGATATGATCTATCCTGGAGAATGTTCCATGAGCACTTGAGAAGAAAGTGTATTCTGTTATTTTTGGATGGAATGTCCTATAAATATCAATTAAGCCCATCTTGTTTAATGTGTCATTTAAAGCTTGTGTTTCCTTATTTATTTTCATTTTGGATGATCTGTCCATTGGTGAAAGTGGGGTGTTAAAGTCCCCTATGGTTATTGTGTTACTGTCGATTTCCCCTTTTATGGCTGTTAGCATTCGCCTTATGTATTGAGGTGCTCCTATGTTGGGTGCATAAATATTTACAATTGTTATCTCTTCTTCTTGGATTGATCCCTTGATCATTATGTAGTGTCCTTCTTTGTCTTTTGTAATAGTCTTTATTTTAAAGTCTATTTTTTCTGATATGTGTATTGCTACTCCAGCTTTCTTTTGATTTCCATTTGCATGGAATATCTTTTTCCATCCCCTCACTTTCAGTCTGTATGTGTCCCTAGGTCTGAAGTGGGTCTCTTGTAGACTGAAGTGGGTCTCTTGTAGACTGCATATATATGGGTCTCGTTTTTATATCCATTCATCCAGTCTATGTCTTTTGGTTGGAGCATTTAATCCATTTACATTTAAGGTCATTATCAATATGTTTGTTCCTATTCCCATTTTCTTAATTGTTTTGGGTTTGCTATTGTAGCTCTTTTCCTTGTCTTGTGTTTCCTGCCTAGAGAAGTTCCTTTAGCATTTGTTGTAAAGCTGGTTTGGTGGTGCTGAATTCTCTTAGCTTTTGCTTGTTGTAAAGCTTTTAATTTCTCCATCGAATCTGAATGAGATCCTTGCTGGGTAGAGTAAACTTGGTTGTAGATTTTTCTCTTCCAAGACTTTAAATATGTCCTGCCACTCCCTTCTGGCTTGCAGAGTTTCTGCTTAAAGATCAGCTGTTAACCTTATGGGGATTCCCTTATATGTTATTTGTTGCTTTTCCCTTGCTGCTTTTAATATTTTTTCTTTGTATTTAATTTTGATAGTTCGATTAATATGTGTCTTGGCGTGTTTCTCCTTGGATTTATCCTGTATGGGACTCTCTACGCTTCCTGGACTTGATTGACTATTTCCTTTCCTATTTTAGGGAAGTTTTCAACTATAATCTCTTCAAATATTTCCCCAGTCCCTTTCTTTTTCTCTTCTTCTTCTGGGACCCCTATAGTTTGAATGTTGGTGCGTTTAATGTTGTCCCAGAGGTCTCTGAGACTGTCCTCAATTCTTTTCATTTTCTTTTCTTTATTTTGCTCTGCGGTAGTTATTTCCACTATTGTATCTTCCAGGTCACTTATCCGTTCTTTTGCCTCAGTTATTCTGCTATTGATTCCTTCTAGAGAATTTTTAATTGCATTTATTTTGTTGTTCATCATTGTTTGTTTGCTCTTTAGTTCTTCTAGGTCCTTGTGAAACATTTCTTGTGAAACGTATTTTCTCCATTCTATTTCCAAAATTTTGGATCATCTTTACTATCATTACTCTGAATTCTTTTTCAGGTAGACTGCCTATTTCCTCTTCATTTGTTTGGTCTGGTGGATTTTTACTTTGCTCCTTCATCTGCTGCGTATTTCTCTGTCTTCTCATTTTGCTAAACTTCCTGTGTTTGGGGTCTCTTTTTCTCATGCTGCATGTTCGTAGTTCCCATTGTTTTTGGTGTCTGCCCCCAGTGGGTAAGGTTAGTTCAGTAGGTTGTGTAGGCTTCCTGGCGGAGGGGACTGGTGCCTGTGGTCTGGTGGATGAGGCTGGATCTTGCCTTTCTGGTGGGCAGGACCATGTCCGGTGGTCTGTTTTGGGGTGTCTGTGAACTTATTATGATTTTAGGCAGCCTCTCTGCTAATGGATGGGGTTGTGTTCCTGTCTTGCTCGTTGTTTGGCATGGGGTGTCCAGCACTGGAGCTTGCTGGTCATTGAGTGGAGCTGGGTCTTAGCATTGAGACGGAGATCTCTGGGAGAGCTCTCACTGACTGATATCAGGACATTGGACCAAGAGAGACCTCCTGGGGCCAGGAGGTCCTTCTTGGTCCAATGTCCTGAACTCGGCTCTCCCACCTCAGAGGCTCAGGCCTGACACCAGGCTGGAGCACCAAGACCCTGTCAGCCACATGGCTTCTAGTGTTGGAGGGTGTACTGCAGAGGCAGGGGGTGGCTTTGGCTCACTGCGCGTACGAGGACCCCGGCAGCAGAAGTTCTGGGAAGTACTCCCCTGGTATATTTAAATGTTGGCTCATAGATCTTTGCTTGCCAAGAAAAGTATGAAGGCAGGGGGCAATGAAACTTTAAGCTGAAATACCCAGTTGTCAGTGCGTGCTGAAGAGCAGTTGGAAATTAACAATGATTTCTGAAATGATGGTGTAAGCCAATGAGAATATAGAATCAATTCACAAAAATGCAACTCACATGCAGCTTTGGGGTCATATGTGTTTTATGAAAGTAAGCCCTGCCCATAGCAGTGTAAACCCAGAGGTACAGAACCCCAGAGAAGATTTATGGAGGCCTGGTGGGCTAAGGCTCAGCGGGATGGAGAGGTCTGCCTTGACAAAGAAGAAACCATAGATCCCTGCCAAATGGCCTCACAGAGCTTGGCTACGTGGGAGGCTGGGACAGCTGCAGTCCTGGGGTATCAAGAAGAGACATAGGTGGTTAGCAGGTAAAGAGCTGGAGAGCCTCGGTCCTAAATCCAGATGGAGTTTACTGTCCCCTCCCCCCATGGATCATGGCTGAGATTCAGCAGCAGGGATCTCTTTTGTGCCAAAATTTTGCCTGAATTTCAACCCCCCTAGGAGACAGCGTGTGTTCCTGTGAGCATAACAGATCTGTGTTCAAATCTGGGCTCAGCCATGTTCCAGACAAGATTCCTAATCTCTCTGAGCCTTAGATTCTGCATCCAAAAATGGAGAGAGTGAGTAGCTACCTCGCAAAGACGTAGTAAGCATGAGAGATGATGTCCGTAAAGGATTTGCATATAATAGGTGCTCCAAATTAGTAGCTATTATTTTTAGTGGAAGAGAGGCTGAAATCCCATCAAGGGGAAAGAGAAAGGCTGCCATCAGCCAAAGTGTGTTTGGAGGGGAGCAGACTTCAATAAAGAGTGGATGGATAGTCAGCCCTAAGCTCCGGTCTGCATACTCAGCAGCAATTGGACCGGTGCCAGAAGCTGCCTGTATCTGCCCAGCACAGCTTGGAAATTTGCATCAGAAGCAGCAGAGTGCCGGTTAGGTACCCTCATCTGGGACTCTTGAGTCAGGAGCTGGTGATACAAAGAAATGGGGTGGGGGAGACTCCACTTTGAGGTTAGTGGTGGCTGTGGCATCTGTTTTCCAGGGGCAGTGGAGCCAGCGGGGCGGGGGGGGTGGTTTCTGGGGAGTTCCAGCGCTGGCTGTGGAGCGGGCTGAGACATCTAGCCTTCAGCTGTGGCACCTTGCTGGTGCTCATCAGAGTGGTTCTGTGGAGGGATTTGTGGCCACCGAGCCTCCCTTTGTTCTTGTCTGTGTTCGGAGACTCCCCGAAAATTCTGTAGGCTACCCCAAACTCCCTTCAATAATTTTTTTCTCTTTAAGTCAGAGACAGTCCATTTCCATCCTTAGCAACAGAAACTTGACCAGGACATCTTTCCGACCACCTTACTTAAAGTAGGTCCCCCTTTGCTCTCTGTTTCCTTTATTGCTTTCGTCACTGTTCATCATTATTTTACCAATTTGATGCTTGTTCCTTATCTCTCTTCCCCTTCCGGATGTAAGCTGCCTGAGGGCTTCATCTGCCATCCTCTGGGGTCCATCCACAGCCAGGGCTCCTGGAAGCTGCTTGGCACAGCATCCTGGCTATGCCCACAGATGCCGGGGCCAGCCTGCCTGGGTCTGAACCATGGCACTGCCACTGTGAGATTTCAGACCTCCATGTGTCTTGGCTTCCCTAACAGTAAAGCAGGGATAATAACAGTTCCTGTGTAAAGTTGTTGTGAGGATTAAATGAGGGCACATATGAGAAGAGTACCCGGCACACAGTGTTCATGGATGAACTTAGGAGAAATCCGAATAAGAAGGCAGCTGCTTTTCAGGATTTAATGATCTTGGTCCCATTGCTTTAACCTTCACTCTCAGTGGAGAACCCCTTTCCTAGGGTTAGGCTGAGTTTATCAGATTGAAACTTGGGGTCCAGATCCAAGGGTCCAGTCTTCGACGTGCTCTCATCTTTTGAATATTTCATGCTGCCCCTGTTTTGTTACATAAGCATCCCAAACCTGGGTGCTCAGAGCCTGGGAAGCCAAACTTCTCTGAACCACTGAGTCATGGCCCGCCGTCTCCTTCCTCAGAGGCCTCTCACTGTCTTTCCCCAGCCTGCTGGGGCTAGTGGGACGGCCACTGCTTCTAGGAAGAGCTGCTCCTTCTGGGATCCCCAGGCCTTGGATGATACAGGAACATCAGGGCAGAGCCTTTCACCCAGACAGGCTGTGGCAGGGCAGCCAACTAAAACATCACATTCCTGGATGACTGCTTTTCTCCAGAACCAGTGCGTTACTTTTTTTTTTTTTCAGTGTGTTACTTTTTCCATGGTCTTGGCTTTTCCGGCGCAGAGGGCTGGATGTCACATTAGCCATCCATTTCTCGGTGTCTGCTGCCAAAGTCCACCGATGGTGCAACCGAGCCTGGGGCTATGAGCCCAGATATTTGCTGCTCTATTTTAAGATTCCTAGTTCTGTCTGTTTCCCAGAAGTTGTCAATTGGTCAGAGGAAAGGGAAAGCGGGGGTGGGAGAAGATGAGGGCCAAGCCACAGTGGCTCATTCCTTCCAGCTGGGTGGAAATTCCCATCCTTCAATGAAGCGAAGCACCGCCCTCCAGCCCCAGACAGAGTGACTCAGAATTCTTCACTGGTCCTGGCCACCATGAAAAAGTCTTGTTCATTTTAATAATAGAAATGAGGAGAGTACCGCATTATTTGTGTAAATCTTAGACTTCTCAGAGCACAGTCACACATTTTCCCAAACAGAGGCACAGAGAGGTTGGTCATTGCCCACGGTCACACAGCTGGTTAGTCACGGAACTGGTCACAGAGGCTAGATCTCCTGAGTTTTAAACTGTTTTCTGCCATTCAGTAAACAGCCATTTATTATCTTTCCCCATGCCAAGGCGCCTTCCCAGGCTTGTCAGCATCCATGTGATAGAGAACGTAGCCTGGGGGCTGGTCTATGGTAATTCCCAAGACTTCCTGTTCCTATGGCTTATTGCTTCTCAAGCTCACAGGAGAGGACATTCAGTCATGCAAATGAACAGTTATTGGGTGCCTGTTGTGTACAACTACTGTGCTTTTGCAGGCTCACAATTTGCAGAAGAGAAAGTTGCTAAATGCAAAATTACAATAAAATGTAGTAAAGTGCTGTGTTGTTGGCAAACGCAGAATGTTTAGGGAGCACAATGAAAGAGGTAATTCGCTTTGTTGGGGGGAATTCCCTGGCACCCCAGTGGCTAGGACTCCACGCTTTCACTGCCGAGGGCGAGGGTTTAATCCCTGTTCGGGGAACTAAGATCCCAGAAGCCGCGCAGCCAATAAACAAAAAAACAAACAAACACTTTGTTGGGGGCAATGAGGACAAATCACAGATGAGGTGGTTTTTCCTCCTAACTTAAAAAAATTTTTTTATTGAAGTATAGTTGATTTACAATGTTGTGTTAGTTTCAGGTGTACAGCCAAGTGATTCAGTTATATATACATAAAGAATATATATACATTCTTTTTCAGATTTTTTACCGTGATAGGTTATTACAAGATATTGACTATAGCTGCCTGTGCTATACAGTAGGCCCTTGTCTCCCAACTTTTAATTGTGAAAATTTTCAAGCATATAGAAGAGCTGAAAGATGATTATAACCACCACCTAGGTTCAACCATTGCTATCATTTGCCATATTATCTTTCTCTCTCTTGATATATAGACAGGTGGATACAGATAACTAGATACGCAGATATATACACATTTATGTAGGCATATAGTTGAATCATTTTGAAGTCAGTGAGGGATGTCATGACACTCGCTCCTAAACATCTCAGCATGCGTCTTTGAAGAATAAAGACATTTGGAGAGGTGCATTTTGAGTTGGGTCTTGTCAGATGAATAGGAGTTTAGCAGACAAAAGGGGAAGGTCATTTCAAGTAATGGCAATGACAATGTACGTGAAAGCAAGTGAACGGTGTGGAGCGTTTGGGGGAAAGGTTATGGAGCGTGACCAGAGCTGAAGGGGTTGGGGAGCAGGTAGAAGAGGAGCCTGCAGCAATGGATTGGAACCAGACTGTGGAGGAACGGGAATGTCCTGCTAAGGGTTTCAGTGTGGCCCTGGGGGAGGTGGGAGATACTGGAGGCTTGAAGAGGGTAAGGACACGCTCCAATTTTTCTTTATCTGGCACCACAGTAGGTAGGATGGGTAGGATGTGAGAAGATGGCTTAGGATGCAAGAAGGTGGACAGTGGTTGTGAGGATGGAGAAGGGAGAGTCCAGAGATTGGATGAGAGTAGACAGGACTTAGAGGCTGATTGGAAACAGGAGGGATGAAAGTGAGGGATCATTGATGGTGAGTGAGATTTCTCTCAAGAGCAACTGAATGGATGCTTTACTGCCATTCACCAATGCCATTCATCTAGTCACATGATGGTATGTACACCATATTGAATGAGTTTTGGACAAGTTAAGTATGAAGACACCTAATAAGCAGGTGGAAATATGGGTCTTGAACGCTAGAAGGGGTCAGAGAGATGGGTTTGGGAAGGCAGCAGTGTATAGAGAGTGGTTGAAGCAAAAACAACTTACTCTGCTAGAGGCTGAAGTACAAGGAGAGAGGCTGACCAGGGCACAACCTTGGACGGCACCTATATGGAAGGACAGATAGAAGACAAGAGGGGCAGCCTCGGAGGTGGGAGACCAGCTAGAGGGAGGCCTGCCCACCCGCCAGGTTCCCAGTGAGCATTAAATGAGCTCATATGAGTGAGATTCCGAACTCCAGGCTAGGACTGGGTAGGTGTTGGATAAGTGAAAATACCATTCTTTTTTTTTTTTTATGGACCATTTTTAAAGTCTTTATTGAATTTGTTACAATATTGCTTCTGTTTTATGTTTTGGTTTTTTGGCTGCAAGACATGTGGGATCTTAGCTCTCCCACCAGGGATTGAACCTGCACCTCCTGCATTGGAAGGTGAAGTCTTGGCCACTGGACGGCCAGGGAAGTCCCGAAAGTACCATTCTTAGAGTGGATGGATGTTGTAGGTGATGAGTGTGGCTCCAGGGTCAAAAGCTGCCGGGATTGAAGGGCTGGCTTGTCCTGAACTGAGACTTGGAAGCTGAAAGCCCTGTTCCTGTTCCCAAGAAAGGAAGACCAGACTGAATTAAAAGAGAAGGAAGGTAAACCTTCATCTCTCGAATCCTCTTAGAGCTGCGGACGTGAGTGTTTGGAACCCAGGGCAGGAAAGAGCTTTCTGCAACTCTGGAGGGGGCGAGGAGGGGGCTGTCTACACAGTGAGTGGCTCACTGCGTGGGTGCTGGCGTCAGACGACCCGGTATCAAACCAGGGCTCTGGCCTCTTGTCCCTTCTTCAAGTAGCCTCTCTATGCCTCGGTTTCCCCATCTGTAAAACCACAATAGTAGGCATACCTTCCGCAGAGGTTAGCGTGAGGATGAGATGAGATGAGAAGAACCATAAATGTGGAGCACAGAGAATGCTCGCTTCATGTAGCAATTGTCCTCACCATTGCTGCCGCCCGGGGGTTCGGGAAGCCTGGGGATTTGGATCCAACAGGTTCTCCTGTAGCCCACACCGGAGCAGCACAGCCACGTGGAGAGGGAGTGGCTCGCCGGGGCTCAGCCACACAGCCCAGCGCGTGTCTCCCCTGTGCAGATGTCCGGGGCCCATTAGGCAGAGCTCATTTCTTTCTCGGCCAAACATCACGCAGCCTCCCGCTGCGCTCTTCCCTCTGTCCACCTGGGCCTGTTTCTAGGACATCTGCTATGTCAGGAGCTGATGGCCGGGGAGCTTGTGAAAGGATCACCTGTTCCCATGGCTCCCCCCCGCCCCCTTCCCTCCCACCCCACCTCTGCCGGCCCCAGCCTCCCGTGGCTCAGACAGCTGGCCACGTTCCTCCCTTTGCTCGGGGAGCTGCCGGCACAGTGTAAGGAGGCACGTTTCCTCCCAACTTGTTACGGAGGAACAGCTAGGGTTGATGCTTTGTCAAGCCTCCTGCTTTCCTACAAGATTGCTTTTCCTCTGTGCCCCTCCTTCAACCCTCCCCACCGGCCCCTATTCTCTCCCTATTGAAATGGGGGTTCATGCACTGTGACTCAAAAGAGGGCAGGTCCCAAACTCCCAGGAGATGGCAAACCACTCCTGTAGCTCCGACCTGACATCTCTGCACGTGTGTGAGACATTCACATGCCGGGGCTTGCTGTGTGAGCAGTCCTCGTGTGTCATCTGTGGCCTGTGTAAGCACCTACATATCCCTATCTAGGGCAGCGTGGAGAAATGGCCTGAAGTAGCAGCCAGGGGCCAGGGGGAATGCTGCTCAGAGGCAAGAGGACGGGACAATGAGTAGCCCTGCGTCCGGATTTGCTGGACAGAACTGGGTTTCAATGCTGGCACCTCTGTTCACTGGGTGGGTCACTGTGGGTAGATTACTTACCCACGCTGTTGGTTTCTCCATCTGGAAGGCACTGAGCTCAGTGTTGGGTCATGGGGGCCCTGCAAATGGCATGTCTCTTCCTCCAAGACAAGGTCTAGAGCAGGGCCAGGTGTTAGCCAGCTGCAAGCAGCTGAAATCTGTTCTTACTACAAAACACAGCATCTCCCTAGCACCTGCCTCTCTGGAATACCTAGGAGAGGGGGAAAGGCGCTGAGGTGTGCCAGGAGCTCTCCTTACTGAAGACCTTCAGAGAGACGGGACGAAGTGGCGCAGCTCCGTGTGTGTTTGGTGCCCTGTTTCCAACTCGAGCTGGACTCTGGAATGACGGATGTGTGTCAGACTTTCCCTGGCTTTGTGCTGGTTTCCCTGCACTGGGGGACTCCACCAGCCCCAGTGGGGGCCATGTGAGGGAAGTGCATAATAATAAATTTCATTGCGTAAGGCAGACTGTCTGTGACCCAATTCCAGAAAGTCATCAGCTTGAAGTTCAGCCAAGAGTGTCTGCGATCCCAAGGAGCCTGGAGAGGCTGAGCTGACAATGGCTCTCCAATGACATCCACCGTGTCCAGTGGGACGCACTCCTTCTTTCCTCATCCAATATTTCACGACTATCTATATTATGCCCGACACTGAGTTAGGTACAAATTTCAGGTTCCAGGCCACCCTGAGGCCATTCAGACCCGCCCAGGTGAGCACCTACATCTCAAAGGCAGCTTTCCAACCGAGGAGAGCACACGAAGTGTCTCTAGAACCAGGGATGGACTGGTGTGCTGAGCTTCCCTAAGAAATGAAGGTGGGTGGGCTGGGACTTAAAGTGCTGCTTGCAGAGGTTTCCATCTCTGAGGGTCTTTCAGGCCCCCGTCCGCCACCTCCCCCCCACCCACGTGGTTTGAGAGTAAAACAATGTTTCAGTTAGGCCATTTGCTTCCCAGAGAGCAGGGGGCCTTCTCCTTGCCCAGAGCATCGCCTATCAGTGCTGGTGGCTGCCCCGGCCGGTGAATATGGTAGAGGGAGTGAGTTGGTCAGAAGCCCCCTCTCCTCCCCAATCAGGGGGTGGCATCTGTTAGATTCCCCCGGTGCTTGTTTCCTGCCTGGAGTGAGACACAAGCCGGCAGACAATACCTGCCTCACGTCCCAGATCTGGAATCCCAAAGTCTTCACTCCTCAGTCCAGGAAAGAACAGGGAATTGGACATGTAAATTTCACCTTTCAGTCATTTGCAAATCCCAGGCCTCACTTTTTTGCCCCCTCTAATCTGTCACTCTACGTGGCTTCTCAGGGCCTTGGAAGATTATTAAATGAGAACAATCTAGATTTTTATAAACTTTGTTTCCAAGACTCAGTGAGTAGAAGTGAGATGCTCTCAGAAAAATGACATTCGTGACAAAAGTGAAAAAGGCGATGGGGAGGGAGGGTGAAAAAGAGGAAGACAGAAACCCAGGGCGCTTAGGTAACCCTCCTCTTTTGGAATTGGCAGTATTAGGGTGAGGGGGGGGCGCTCATTTATTGCCACTGATTTCGTTGATACTTTTAGGGAATGAATCAATATGCGAGCACATGCAAGTGAAACCTGAGGCGCAGGGGGACCCCGGACACCGGGAGAATTCAGGATTCAAGGCAGGCAGACAGTCTGGTTGGGCTGTGGGGTAAAGCAGACCATCACAGCCAGACAGGCAAGCCCACCTGCATGGGGGAGACCACAAAACACCAAGGACAGGGCCTGTGAAGGGCCACGGCCCGCATGCAGTGGAGAAAGCATTAACCCCAGAGGCTTCATCTACCAGAAGAGGATGAACAAAGGTTTCCAGGGCCCACACATCCCAAAGGCTTTGGGAACTGGAGCTCTGCCTCCCTTGAACGCTGCCCCTGGGCTCTTTCCAAGGTGGGAACCAGGATCCTCTATGAGCAAAGAGGGCTTGGGAAGCACAGCTGGGAAAGGAGGTACAGCAAAGCAGATGAATTGAGTTTTCCTGAAAAGATGATAAAAGCCCAGATGTTAACCAAGGGATTTTAGCAGAGAAAGGAGCTCTTGGCAGCCATGTGTGGGAATTGCATACACAAGAGACAGAAGAAGCAGACAGGTCCAGAGCCAGTGATGACACACAGCTGAAGGCAAAGACAGAAAGTGGGAAACGTGAATGGCCGCAGAGGGATGGGGTGAGCAAAGAAGAGGGGTCGGGGTCGGGGGGATACAGGAAAGAAAACCACAGAAAACAGAGGATGAGGTGTAACATCCTTCCCAAGCTTATGCTTCGTTCTTCTCATAGTGAGCAAACTCTGAGTTCTAGAAAACACCATACAGCAGACCGGCATGGTGTATGTTAGCAACACAGGCTCTGGAATTGGACTGAGAGCAAAACCCAGCTTGACCACTCACTAGCTGTGTGATCACAGGCAAGTTACTTAACCAGCCTCTGCCAGAGTTCACTCAAATGTAAAATGAGGACAAGATAGAACCCGGCTTATGGGGTAATTGTGAGAACTGCAAGATAATTCAGGGGAAACAGCACACAGAACAGAGCCTGGCACACAGAGTTCATAGCTATTAAGATTTGTGTTGAAACAGAAGCCAGCCTGCCAGCCAACATTTACAGAATACACACCAAACTGGGCGTGGTGCTAGGGGCTGAAGATAAAAAGAGGACCAAGGTTTGGGCTTCCCTGGTGGCGCAGTGGTTGAGAGTCCGCCTGCCGATGCAGGGGACACGGGTTCGTGTCCTGGTCTGGGAGGATCTCACATGCCGCGGAGCGGCTGGGCCCGTGAGCCATGGCCGCTGAGCCTGCGTGTCCGGAGCCTGAGCTCCGCAACGGGAGAGGCCGCAACAGTGAGAGGCCCGCGTACCGCAAAAAAAAAAAAAAAAAGAGGACCAAGGCAATGGTTCCCTGCCCTGCAGGAGCTCACAGAGCAAACAGATTGGGAATCAATTCTGAGTTCAGGGTAACATAGGCAGGAACAAGTTCCAGGGATGAGAGAGCACTTGCGCCAGGCCTCAAAAATATGTAGAAAACAAACTCAGGATTCAATGTGAGTCCTATGGTTCTAGGACTCAGACTAGTGGTTGCCTCTGATGGGGGGTGGGGGGGAGGCTGGCTGGAAGGAGCATGAAGTTTTCTCGGGTGACAGAAGTATTCCGTAGCTTGATTGGCTCTTGACTGAAATGTCACCCAGCAAGCTGGCATGGTGTATGCCATGGTTACACAGATGTCTACGTTTGTCAAAACTCATCGAGCTGTATACTTAAGATCTGTGTATTCATTATATGCAAACTATATCTCAATATATATATAACTTAGTTTATTGAAAATATCTTTTAAAATGAGTAGAACTGGGATTGGAGGGTCCTTCAGGCCTAGAGGACCTCATGCTCAGGGCTTGTTGGTGCAGGCAGCATGGTGCCTGGGGTAACCCGCAGCTGCTGAGGTTGGCTGGGTGTTAGGGTGTGAGGTGAAGGATGTGAGATCAGTTGATTAGAGCCTTAGGTGCCATGTAGAGGAGACTAGACATGATCCTACTAGCCACAGGTGCTGCTGAAGAGTTTCAGCCTCTCCCAAGTGGCTGGGACTGCCCTCCTTGGAGGCTAGGGGTCCATTGGTCCAGTTGGGTAGAGAGAAGCAGGCCTCCCATCCCCTCAAAACTCTGCTCAGAGGGAAGGAGGGGAGGGAAGAGGAGAAATCAGAGCTGAGTAGTACAGCCATCAAAGTGAGCTACACCTAATGCCCTAAAGGATGATCAGGGGAAAGCAGTCGTTTCTTGCACCCGGGCTGAACTCTGTCAACTTCCCCTGCCCAGGAAGGGAGAATACCCACAGTTCTTGTCATGACGCAGCAGGGAACTGACCCCCAGAGACTGTCTATTTCATGGCTGCTGGAGGCGATCTCTCCCTTCTCACGCAGACGTCTTAGGATGTGTGCTGCCCCTGCTGTTTTTGTGCTTCTAAACCTAAAAGCGGCGTCCAAGTGTGCACACTGCCAGCTTAAGCGCCTCTGCCTGTATGTAAGGAATTCCTAAATCTTTGTGCATCTTTGCTGTACCCCCAAACTACAACAGGCATTTCCTAGTTGTTTGTCCCACCGAGGCATGCGTCCTCCCACATGCCCTGCATATTCTGACCTTCCATGGTGCTCAAACCTCTCTCACTCCTGTTTTTTTTTTTAAACAGTGCCAACGCTCTCTGATCTCTCCCTTTCCTGGACACTTGTTGCAACACCAGGCAATCATTTCCTATCACCTCTCCCTCTCCCCTCTGGTAGTTCTGTTTCCTCAGCTGGAAGGAAATATAAGGCCATTACAGTCAGAGAAGAGCCTTAAAAGCTGTTGTTTCCCCATCAACTTGGGAACATAGTACATTCTTTTTTGTTTTTTAATTCTCTTTTTGGGGGTCATGTTTCTTTTATTTATTTATGTTTGCGTTGCTGCACGTGGGCTTTCTCTAGTTGCGACAAGAGGGGGGCTACTCTTGGTTGCGGTGCGCGGGCTTCTTATTGCGGTAGTTTCTCTTGTTGCGGAGCACGGGCTCTAGGCGTGCAGGCTTCAGTAGTTGTGGCACGCGGGCTTCAGTAGTTGTGGCTCGCGGGCTCCAGAGCACAGGCTCAGTAGCTGTGGCGCATGGGCTTACTTGCTCCGTGGCATGTGGGATCTTCCCGGACCAGAGATCGAACCTGTGTCCCCTGCATTAGCAGGTGGATTCTTAACCACTGCACCACCAGGGGAGGCCCATAGTAAATTCTTAATAAATATTTATTAGTAGATTGATGACTGACTTTGGAAGGTCCAGACCACTGTGGGGATCGTCTGTGCCAAAGTCGAGTAAGTATTTTCATTTCCTCTAACTATTTTCAGCAGACAAAGGTCCTGTCTAGACCTCAGTCTCTGTGGAAAGAGTGGTCCTGGGGGGTCAGAGGGGCTGAAGGAGATGGTAGGCAATGTGGCTGGGATATTGTGGGATGTTGAATCCTGACCCCAGATGACCCAGGCTGCAGAGCTGTGTCCCCATACTCTCCACTAAAGAGAGCACAGCTGCACTGGGAGCGCTGGGCAAAAATGAGGTCAGGTTCTGTCAAAGCCAGTACGATTCACAGGCGAGCTCAGCTTGCTGGATTGACAGCAACTGTTGAGTCATTACTGCAACTGTAGACATGAACCGCTTTACCTGCTGGGAAGAGAATTTAGGATAAACCTTGAACTTCAAAAAGTTTCTGCCTGGAAACTGAAGAGGTAACCATGGCAACCGGGAGGCAGGTTGAACTCAGAGAGGGCTCTTCGTCTTGAGCAGGGAGCTTTGTGCTTTTGGCTTTGCCCATCTGTGTACCATGCATCAATTCCTTCGTCTCTTTCGCTTTCTTTGTCAAATGAAAAAGTACTAGCTCGGGAATCTGGAGATTCGGCCCAGGGTTCAGCTGTTTTCAGCTCCATTGCATTTAACTAAGGGCCTTTAGCACTGCCGTTTTGTTGTCTGCAGAATGGAAATTTAAAAGCTCCTCTGGCCTATTCACAGGGAATGCAGAAAGGACAGGAAGGTTTGGGGAGGTTTTCTGCCTAATCACTATTATTGTTGTCATGTGGCCACGTCCAGGCTGATTCCAACGTGGTACTACTGAGGGTAAGACCGGGGGTTCAACCCGTCCATAAACTTGCTTTTATTGCTTGGAGAAAAGCTGTCTCAGACACCACCCACGTTCCCCATTCGGCAGCTGCATAATAAAAGCATATGCACTGGGGCAGAAGCAGCAGCAGGTGAGAAAACAACCCTCATTCCAGCTGACGAACTCCTCCAGCAGAAGGGCCTGCTAATGCTGCCGGGTGGGCTGCGTCATCGTGTGGACCAAGGGCTGTGCGGAGAAGCAAACGTTCAAAAAGGCATCCTTCCGTTGCCCCCCTCCCAACTCTTGCCCATCGCCCTGCCCCACACCAATCCAGCCCTGGACTTGTGAGAAAAGTAGAACAAGAGCCCAGGTGGGCCAGACGGGGTGCAGGTGGGAAGCGGCATCTAAGATGGTGCTACCAATGCGTGAGCTGCTGCCTCGCCTGTCCCTGTGTTCCACTAACCACCGGGAGGCTGGGGAGGGTTCGGCTCTGGCTTCAGAGAGCATTGGGTTTTGACTAACTGGATCACCTTCTGCAGGCCCTGGCTTAACAAGGGAATCTGCTCTGACAAAAGACCCCCCATATTTTTCTGATTTGGGCCTCTTTTCCTATAGCGGTCCCTCAGCGGCTCTCTCACAGGCCTTCCTCTCCTCTTCCCCTCTGTGGTTTTCCCATTTCCTTCCCTGACCAGCTTTTCTGGGACTTCTCACTGAGCTCTGTCAGGTGGAACCTCTTCACCTCTGGTTTCCGACCCTTACTTCCAGGCGCCGCTGAGGAATAGCAACTCTTAAACGCCCCTCATGAAATAAACACCTAAACTCCGAGAGTCACAAAAAAAACTTGCTACTTTTCCTTGTTGTCTAGCAACCCCTGTAACCCTACTAAGTAAACCTGAGAGCCAAGGTTGACTGAGCGCTGACTACGAGCTGAGCTCTGTCCCAAGCACCTTCCAGGTGTGGCTACAGGGGCTGTGGTGTGTCTCCCAGATATGTGTTTGGGACCAGGGTGCTGGCTGCTGTAGGCTCACAGCCGTCTCTCCCTTAACAGAGGGAATTGCCTTGTTTAAAATTAGGCCGTCCAATGAACTGTTGATGTGGGATACAAAGGCCCGGCCCCTTGCTTCACTGCGGGTCTGCTCAGAATAGTCATCCCACTCCAGAGCACCCCCTGGGACCAGCTTCCGGCATTCGTTTCCTCCCTCTGCCCAACCCTGCTTCCCTCACACCCTCTTAGTTCCCAGAACTCTCCCCAGCAAGTCTCTGCCTCCGAGGAACTAAGTTTCCCGTCTCCTGGGGAATTCAAACTAAGAATTAAATTTCTTTAGTCCTCACAACAACGTTAGGAAATAAGCACATCATGTTTTTGTTTTAGAGACAAGGAAACAGAGGCATGGAAAGGTTGAGAAACTCGCCTAGAGTCTCCCATCAGTAAATAGTGGAGCCCAGATTTGAAACTGAGAAATCTATCCCTAGATGGCACACTCTTAACTTCAAGTGCAGCCTCTTAACAGCAATCCCAAAGGGAAGTGAGGGGCAATGGGGTGGCTGTGATGCCTTTATGGGAAAGTGAGGAGAGAGGCAGAGCATTTATTACCTTTATCTCAGGGATGAGGATGCCGAACTAGCTAGCAACTGCTTAAAGGCAGGATCATTCACTGGTTCCGGAGGTGGTGGGATTCTAATCTGCGGAGGGGCAGTGAAAAAGCATGGTAAATTCATATTTGACTTCTGGCAAGACACTTACTGTGTGACTTTGAGCAAGTTATTTAACCCGAGTCTTAGTAAAAAAGTACACAGTAGAACTTCCCTGGTGGCGCAGTGGTTGAGAGTCCGCCTGCCGATGCAGGGGACACGGGCTCGTGCCCCGGTCCAGGAAGATCCCACATGCCGCGGAGCGGCTGGGCCCGTGAGCCATGGCCGCTGAGCCTGCGCGTCCGGAGCCTGTGCTCCGCAACGGGAGAGGCCACAACAGTGAGAGGCCCGCGTACTGCAAAAAAAAAAAAAAAAAGTACATAGTAGATGCTCAATAAAGCCAGCCACCACCCCCAACCTTTGTCTGCTATTTCTAACTCTGATCTTGGGCACGTCTCTCTAACGTTCTGACTCAGTTTCTTCATCTATAAAATGGAGGTGATGATGACAAAGGGCTTACTTAGTTGACCCGTGGCCATTTGGGTAGGAGCACAGTAAATGGAAGTTATCAGTATAACCATGATGCTCTCTTGCCTGGCTTGCATCCTGTGCTCCGGTCCTGCAGGACCCAACAGACTCAGGCTCAGGCTGTGCTCGACACCGTGCGTGCCTCCCCGAGGAGGCACTTCAACACCAATCCTCCTGGCACTGCTGAGCTGGTTTCCTGCTTTTACTAGCGGCAGAAGGTGGTTTTTTTTTTTTTCCCCCTACTAAACTGGGTGTGCGCTTCTCTTCTCCGTGTGAGTTCTCTGCCGCTTCTCCCTCCCCACGCTGGTGTCCGCCAAGAGGAGGGGGTTAGCCCCGTGAGCACCCCCGTGGTGTGAAGGTTGCACGAGGGTAGCGGCGCATCCCGGGCAGGGAGCCCCGCCCCGTCGAGCTCCAGGCCCCTCCTGCGCCTTCGCCCGCGCTCAGTACCGCTCTCCAATTGGTCGGCGGCGCGCAGCCCCGCCACGCCCCCTCCAAGGCAATAAAAGCCGCTGGCTCGGCGCAAGCAGTTGAATAAACCCAATCTGAGCAGACAGGCGCTGCCCGCTGCTGCTCTGCCTCCTCGCGCCCTGCGGTGCCCGCTGGAGCCCGTCACCATCCTCCACACGACGTGCTGCCCTGCACCCGCAGCCATGTGCCGGACCCTGGCCGCCTTCCCCACCAACTGCCTGGAGAGGTAAGAGCAGCTTGTCCAGCTGCCTGGAGGAAGAACAAGTCCCACCAACCTTAGGGAGTGCAGCGGCGGCAGGCTTGCAGACCTGGGTGGGCTGGAGAATGGGACGCAAGTGACGAGAGGCAGAGGTCAACTTGGTTCCACGTTCTCAGATGCCTCCTTCGAGTCTTAGAGAAGGATGGGCGACGAGAACGGAGAAGGCAAAGCAAAGGGAAGCAGAGGAACCACTGCTTACTGCCATTCCCCACCCTCTGACAAGTGGCACTTCTACTCAGGTGACCCAGCTTCAGGAAAACCACGGTGGCATCACCAGGCAGAACCGAGTCTTCCCCGGTTTCTTAAGCACTTGGTTTTCATTCTAAGTCATAGGTCTAGGGGCCCTCTGGCCCTGGAAAGGCAGGGAAGTGTTTTTCAGCAGCCCCCCCTGTGAGGGATGTGCCCGCTTCCCAGGGAGCTATTCACCGACTCCAATCCTCGCTGGAGCTGGGAAGGAAAAAGTAAAGAGGAAGGCAGAAATCAGCTTCCACACAGTTCCAGAAATATTTGTGACAAGTCTAAGAGAGTGCTGACCTGCCTTCTGCTAATCAACAGGCACAAAGATGGATCAGTGTGACTTAAGTAGGCAAAAGCCCATGTGTGCTGTACTGTAGACCCAGAAAGTATAAGACCTACCGAGGCACAGCTTAAATATTGCTTTCATTGTTTCTGGGTTCATGATACCGCTGAGAGAGGCAACGTTTAGGCCCTGGGAACAGTTACGGGTTCCCAGGAACCCCAAGGCTGGAATTTGAGTGACACTAACCTGAGCTCTTCTGGGACCTCATAAATCTCTCTGCCCTGGCTGAGCGAGTGGAGAATCCTCACAAGCTCGTGCTTTGTCTTCCAGAGCCAAAGAGTTCAAGACACGGCTGGGGATCTTTCTTCACAAGTCAGAACTGGGCTCCGGTACTGGGAGTGTTGGCAAGTTCGAGTGGGACAGTAAACACAGTAAAGAGGGGTAAGTCCTGCTGAACAGCCTAGGGCCCCTAGAGGGAGGGAGCCAGATTCAGGAAAGGAGTCCTGAGAAGGAAAATACCAGGAGAAATTAGGACATGTCAGCGTGGACGTTGGTGACCTTTTCCTAGAGATTGTAATGGAGCTGGTCATAGCCGGTCTGCTAGGGCTGCCTGGCTCATGGGAGACTGCATGGATGGCTCCAGGCTTCTAATTCCACCAACAAATGAAGATACCCAGGGCCTGAATGTCTAGTTACCAGACTCTCGCACCTGGAGATGTCATTGCACATGCAACCAGGGCAAGGGCAGGGTCCAAGGCCACTGGAGGGTTTTAAATTAGTGACTACTTCCACTGACATGCACTTTACCTGGAAGCCCTTTTATACTGACCATCAACTGTGCCAGGTGCTGCGTTAGGCTCTGGGGTTATGGGTAGACATAACCTCTATTCATAAGACCCTTATTTCCTTAAGAAAGTATACAAAACAAGCTCTGAGAGTCAGGGGGCTAGAAAGAATTTTGGACAGTGAAGAACACAGTCTTAGATATTTAATGAGGGCCAGAAGTTCTCTGCTTTGGTTTCTGGTTACTGAGCTGTCCTCTAGAAAACACGACTATTTCCCTGAACCCCAACTAAGATTTTGAGGCATCAGCTCCAATAATTATCCAATTATACAATTGTGTGAATTATACAACTTCCATCAGCGTTCTGGCTAGGATTTGTGCTGTGCAGTAGTTTGTTGATTTTTTTTTTTTTAATTAAAATCCTGCCTTTTTTTTTTTTTTAGCAGAAACTTCTCAGAAGACGTGTTGGGGTGGAGAGAGTCATTTGACTTGCTGCTGAGCAGTAAGAGTGAGTGGGACCCTGTTGTGTCCTGTCTGTGGATGGCACGTGTGTGCCCATGTGCCGGGGAGGCAGCCTGAGGATGCTAAAAGTGTGGGCAAAATAGCAGTAGTAGTAATAATAATAATGATCCCCTAGTGTGCCAGCCTCTATTCAGAATACAAAGGCAGGTCCTTGTTGGAGAAAATTACATCCTAAAAATAGACCATTAACTACAATTGCTGTCTTTTCTTCTTCTATTCCCGGCTGGCTGTCCCCGCTGTCTGACCTGTCTCTTCCTCTCTCCCTGCAACCCCAGATGGAGTGGCCGCCTTCCACGCCTTCCTGAAGACAGAGTTCAGCGAGGAGAACCTGGAGTTCTGGCTGGCCTGTGAGGAGTTCAGGAAGCTCCGGTCAGCTACCAAGCTGGCCTCCCGGGCTCACAGGATCTTTGAGGAATTCATCTGCAGTGAAGCCCCCAAAGAGGTCAGAGCCGTGACATATGCCAGGGATCCTGCAGACCCTGCCTGCTCCTTGCCCACTGAGAATCGGGGATGGTGGGGGGCCAGCAAGGAAAGGGCCGAGTTTAGAAATACAGTGACCTCATTTGGCACAGGAGGCTGGAGACTATAAAGCCAGGCTTCGGGCCACCCCTGCCTCCTTTTACCCTCATGCTCACCAGTGGGACCGGAGGGGTTGGCGGGGTTTTTTTGGCTTCTGTCCATATGCACTTCTGTAAACGAAGCCCTTTTTAGAGCTCAAAACACTTACACAACTGGGGAGACAGGTCATCATAGGATAACCTGGCTCAGTCCCCTTGTTGACCTGCCTCAGGTCTGTGGTCTGTGGACCTTTTAACCTTCCCCCAGGCCTCCACTGTGTTTGATAGAGAATATGGCGCCACCTTGTGGAGAGAGAGTAGTAATGCCTTGCTCTTGTATCTGTACAATATATTTTCTGAGCACTTTTATTTATTCCATAAAGATTTGTTGAGCATCAGTTACATGCAAGACAGTATTATAGACATTGAGGATATGGCAATGAACAAAAAGTCTCTACCCCAGTGGGAGAATGTGACAATAACCAATTAAGTAAATATTGTCAGGGAATGATCTCTGCTCTGATAAAAACAAAGCAGGATATGGAAGGGAATACCAGAGTACGGGGTGGGAGGATGTGAGGTCTTTCCGATTTATAAAGGGAAGTGAGGGGTGGGCTGTTTGATAAGGTGACATGCGAACAGAGACCTGAAAAGGAGGAAAGAACATTCTAACACAGGAAACGGAAAGTGCAAAGACCAGAGAGTGCCTGTTGTGACCACAGACCAGCAAGTGGGCCCATGTGGAGTAGAGCATGAGGGAGAGAGAGTGGGAGATGATGTCACACAGGTGGCAGATGGCCAGGTGCCGGCCCAGGTGGCCGTGTGGGCTCATTGCACACTTGGGTTTTTCCTCTGAGTGACGGGTAACAACAGAGCTGCTAGCAAACTGACTTGGGTTTTAAAAGGCTTGCTCTGCTGGGTGGAGAATAGAGCCCGGGGTTAAGGGGAGAAGAGAGAGACACCAGGTAGCAGGCGCTGGCACTAGTCTAGGACAGAGGTGACGGTGACTTGAACCCGGGTTGTTACAGTGGAATGGGTGAAAAGAGGTTGGATCTGTACCCATTCTCAACATATCCTGGGTCATTCTGAGAGACTGGAGGACAGACACTGGATCAGAGGTGGGGACGGGCCCAGAGTTGAAAAGCCCATTGATGGTCAACTCTGGAGACCCCTGGTTCCGTGTTCGGAATCCAGTACGCCTTCCACTGCCCCACGTGCCAGTCCTCCCGTGCCTGCTGGCCTCCTGCCTCTGCCACCCCATGCCCTGACGCCCACGCACCCACGTGCTTGCCCTCCATCCCACAGGTGAACATAGACCACGAGACCAGGGAGCTGACCAGGACGAACCTGCAGACGCCCACGGCCATGTGCTTCGACGTGGCTCAGGGGAAGACGCGCACCCTGATGGAGAAGGACTCGTACCCGCGCTTCCTGAAGTCCCCAGCTTATCGGGACTTAGCTGCCGAAGCCGCGGCCGCCTCCGCCTCTGCCTCCCCATCCGAGCCCTCGCATACCTGAGCCTCCAGGCTGGGAGGGGGCCGGCCAGGCAGAGAGGTTGGGTCGCCCATAGCCGAGGCGCCGCCCCCGTGTGGGGGGGGCAGGTTCTGCAAAGCCAGAGAGGACAGCGAAGGGAAACGCCCACCCGGTGACACCCTCTCCTCTAGACCCTGCGGGACTGCATTCCGTGCGTGAGAGGGTTCCCCCACTTCTAGGACCTGCGCCCAAGGGCTGAAGAGGAGGGTTGTGTGTGGCTCTCGGGGGGAGAAGAAGAATGGTGCAAGAGTCAACATCGGCTCTGGCCCTTCTCAGCGGGGCAAGGGATATTCCAGGGTGCTTTGGGAAACTTGTGGATAAGGGGAAACTTGAAAATGAGTGAGGGAAAGACAAGCAGGTTAGCCGTTCTGCCTGTCCATCGGTGGACACATCCTGGTTTCCTAGTTCCCAGACTGTCCTGGGCACACAGGGAACCATGGATGTGGAGCCTTCCCATCCCGTCCTCTTCACCTGCCTCTGGGCTGCCCAGCGGGTTCCTTAGCTTGCATTTCTCAACACTCCTGTGTCCAGCCTGGCAGTCTTGTCAAGGCCAGAGGACCAATGTGATGCTTGCCCCAGATGAGATTTTTACCTCAAATACTGGCCTTCAAGTCCCTTTCCAGATCAGTAGAGAGCCCTGAAAAGAGGCCATCTTGCTTATGTGAAATGAACCTTGGTGCTCCTGGTGGCCTCTTGCGGGTGCCCCGACCCTGTGTGTGCATCAGGGTCCACCTGTGAGCAGGGCCCGCTGAGGACCTCTTGCTGGGATGTGCCCTCTCTTAGCTCCGTGCTTGCTGTTGAACGTGGGGCCCATCAGGAGAAGGGCATGGGGTCTCTTGGTGAGCGGCTAGTCCAGCTCTCTTGCCGGGCAGGGTGGAAGGAGGGAGGAAAGGATCCTGAGAAACAAATCCCTTGGCAGTTCCAGAGAATCCTCTTTAAATCAAGCTCATCTTTTATTTTTGTGGGTATGAGAACAGCGAAAAAGAGATTCCCCAGGATGGAAGGGGAGCCTCGTGTTTCTTTCCTGTGGATGTGAGGTAACGCTCACTGGGGTGTCGGGAGAAATGAGGCAGGGACCTCAATGAACTTGGACGGACCGTAGAAGCTGGGAGTGAGGCTGGGAAGAGCAGGACTGGGGGCAATCAGAACCCGCTTGTCACCTCGTGGCATCACTGAGCACATGTTCCGTGGTGGGACTTCTGCCCGGGCCCAGGCTGGGGAGGTGAATTAACCGGGAAGCTCCCCTGTGCCCCAGGAAAATCCACACTGTTCTCTCTGCGCTATGAGCTCCTCCAGGAGACAATTATTTAAGTCTAACATATTGTTGGTTTTGTGACAGTGGTCATGGCACATTATTTTCACTGCTGTTGTCGTGTTGTTGCTATTGTTATTTATTGTCATTTGAGTTTGCCTCTACTGGAGAATCTCAACAGGAGCTGGCGGCCTGACTGTCTCCCTCTCCACTGGACTCTACCTCTTGAACATGCTGGGAACCTCTTAGCGCCTGTCGGGAACTCCTCCCTGTTTAAATATTTATTTATTATTGACAACTGGAACTGGTTTTCTAGATGTGAATGATGTACTCGATCCCCATTTTCCTGTTTCAGCATGTTATTTTATTGTGAAATAAAATAAAACCCAAGTATGAGATCCTGTCTCCAAGGGCTGTGTGGTCAGGGGAAGAGGGAAAGGGAAGTGCCGGCGGGAGTCTTGTGGGAGAGCTGGCGTCCGGAGATGCCACAGGGTGCATGGGGAGCTTTCGAGTTACGGGCAGAGGTGACTGTTCGAACGGTGGCCACCAGGATGGGTAACTTCATTCAGCTGGTGACAGCCCAACTTGTGTCAAGCCATTGTGTCGTGTTGATTGGACCTGGCTCAGCTGTCATTTCAGGGCCCATCTCCTCTCTCCACCCGGCCCAGCACAAGCCATTCCCAGTTCTTCTTCGAACAGAGCAAGGGGTGGTTGCCCCTGGCCAAGTAGCCACACATTATCAGTTGGGGGGGGGGACTTTTGTGCCATTTTCACCTTTACCCATTTTCAGTTTGCATTAGTATCCTTTTAAGATGTCATATAAATTCAGGGAGTTAATACTCCTTATAATTTCATAGACGTCTCTGAGATGAGCTTTGGGAAGCCACTTGGTACATGGGACTGTTCCATTCCCCGGGCAGAGGCAATGAGAGGTTAGCGCTGGGCTGGAAAGAGCTTTGGGGTAGGCTTGCAAGGATCCAATCTGCTCTCCCTCTGCCGATCACCTACTCGTTCTCCCTAAATTCTTCTCTGTGTTGAATTATCTGTTTGTATAAAGATAACCGAGTAAAGTGACCAGACTTCAGGTACATCGAGTAGAAAACCCCATGGAATCACATTCGAAGCCCAGATCTAAGAGGCGATTCTATGCGTGATGCCAGGAGGTATTCTGAGGTTAAGGGCCTGGGAAGGAAGATGGGAACACACACCGTGGCAGGCCCTGATCTCATTGAGTCCTTACGACAGCTCTGTGAGGTAGGTATGATAACCCTACAATACAGATGAGGAAACTGAAACTCCTGGGGGCATCGGAGGGGGGTGAGAGGGGAACATGCACAGGGCAGCTGGCTCGAGAGAGTGGCAGAGATGAGATTGGAAGCCAGTGACACCGTGTCGGGCGGGGGAGAGTCCAGTCTGTGAGGGATGGTCGAGGGATGCGATGGATGAGGGAGGAAGAAAGATGGTACCCAGAGAGGTGGGCAGGTAGGAAACTTGTCCTCTTCTCATTACTTTCCTTCCATCTTTTTGCCTCTTTTACATGCATTTATTACATCTAGTGCATTCTATGTGCCTGGCAGAAAGCCAAACTAGTAGCCGTACCATCAACTGCGGGTAGCCTCACTTAATGGTGGGTGGGGATTCTGGGTAAGTTTAGACAAGGGCACAAATGTGTATTTTCTGAAGCAGTATGGGTGCCGGTAGGAAAACGTGGGTGTAATCGGCTAGTAATGGAGAAGTGAATGGGGCTGACGGACATCCAGTGACTGGGGTGGGTGCTGGCAGGCTCCTCAATCCAGCAAGACCATCCTCAAGGCTTGTTCCCCTCCCCTAGCCCTTCTTCTCACATGCAGGGTGGTCTTGGAGCCCATGGCGTGGCCTGAAGGTGGTAGATACGCATTAGAGATAAAGAAGAACGACTCTTGGCTGACCTGTACGTCTCCCAGGTGTCAGGCTCAAACCAACACAGGACCTCTACTGTATTGGTTCTCAGAGTGTTTAAGGGATTTCCTGAAAATCACACAGCCAGCAAGAGGTCTCCAATATCTTTAAACTCACTGGCTCTGGGCCTCCCCCAGGGCACTTCAGGCTTTGGCTTAGCAGGCAAAGCACTTCCTGAGCGGCTTGCTTATGCCTTTCCGGCCTCTGCTCCCAATCGCTCACCTGCCCCTTGAAGACAAACCTTTCACGGTTCCCAGATTCACCCTACTGTTCAAGCCTCTTTGCTTTTGCCTCCCGGACCACCTCCCTGCTGTGCCCCCTACTCCCATCACTCCTTCATCAGCCTGGGGACGCATCTTTCAAAAGCCGGCTCAAGGGTCTTTCTGCGGTGCCTTCCCTGAGCCTTTGGGTCTGATCCCTGAAGCCTGTTCTTCATGTGCCCCCACTGCTGCTAACCCTCATCGGAGCACTTACATCCCTCCTTTCGGTCTCCCTTTACCAGACGGCAAACTCCTGGGGTTTAGGCATGTCCCCCTCTCCAATTTTCTACGCCCAGGGCCTAGCATATACATGTTTAGCAGATGGCTCTTACGTTAATGATTAATTTTAAATCCAACAGGAGAAACGTTTAGATGACCATTTCCAACTTCCTACCAGACTCCTCTCCCTGGACGTCCCACAGGCTCATCGTATGGAGCGCATTCAAAGCCGAGGTCATCACCGTCCCCCTCAGATATCCACTGCCTTCTGCTCCCGTAACCCTGATAGGGAGAGATGCTGCTTCTCCTCCCAGCTCACCAGACGTCCTTATAGTTTTTTTAAAAAATAAATTTATTTATTTATTTATATTTTTGGCTGTGTTGGGTTTTTGTTGCTGGACACGGGCTTTCTCTAGCTGCAGTGAGCAGGGCCTACTCTTCATTGCGGTGTGCGGGCTTCTCATTGCGGTGGCTTCTCTTGTTGTGGAGCACGGGCTCTAGGCACATGGGCTTCAGTAGTTGTGGCACATGGGCTCAGTAGTTGTGGCTTACGGGCTTAGTTGCTCCATGGCATGTGGGATCTTCCCGGACCAGGGCTCAAACCTGTGTCCCCTGCATTGGTAGGTGGATTCTTAACCACCGCGCCACCAGGGAAACCCTCACTGAGATTTCTTAGAGGAACATTTCATCCTCTTCAACCTAGGCTATAAAAACGACTTCCCACCTGGTGCCCCTCCCCAGTGCTCTCCCCCTCCAGTTCATTTTCCATGCCGTGTCAGTCTTTATCCAGAAAGCATAGATCTGAGCACGCCATGGCTGCATTCAAGCCCTTCGGTGGCTCCCCTTTGAGTACGAGAGAAAGTCCAGCTCTTACAATGACATACGAGGTTCGTGCTGATCTGACCCAAGTCCCTCTCCTGACTTCGTCCCTGCCCAGATGGCCCTTACACACATGCTGTTCTCTCTGCTCGTAATGCCCTCTTTGTCTTTCTTTTAATTAGGGGTTGGGGGCTGAGGAGGAGAACGCCCCCGTCAAAAGGCCTCCTGAAAAATCTAGCAAAAACATCACCTCCTCAAGTGAAGCCTTCCTTCCCAGACATCCACTGCCCAGAGTTCATCTCTGCCACTTCCATGATTCTAGGACACCCTGTCCTAACCTTGATCGCCTCATGTGTGACATGGCACTGTCACTTGCCCCTTCACGGCTACTTCTCTTTCAATAAACCACTCTCTTCAAGATGGGGAGCCACATTATTTGATAAGATGGGGCAGAACAGGCCACGGCTGAGTGATACACAGCCCAGCTCGTGGGGTTGGAATGTTGGGGCTGGAACTGGCCCCTTCGCTGTATGACCGTGGGAAGCTACTAAGCCTCTCCAAGGCTTACTTCGCTCATCTGTAAACGAGTGCAGTAAGAGTGCACCCCTCAGAGGGAACATGGAATGAAAGAAAAGTGGCACAATGCTGATATCCCACCAGTATTAACTATTATTATTATCTGATTCCAGGTACTCAGCACAGTACCTTGTACACAGTCAATAACTATTTATTGACTTTTTGAAAAGAATGGAAGAGTCACAATTCAAAGCCAGGATTCCAAGTCTACTTTCCCAAGTATAGTACAGCTGTTTCCATACTGTATTTTATCTGATATGAAGAGCATTCCAGAGTTCCAGATGAGGAAATCAAGGACTGAGCCATTAAATCCAGATAGTACTCACTCAACCCAGGCTCGTGTATTTCCGCATCAGTGCTGTTGCTTCCGTGTTGGCTGTGGAGGGCTCTGGCCTATCCCTCACCCTCTGCTACCTCCCTGTGGCCATGTCAGGTCAGGCTATACAAACTTTTCCCTTGGAATTGCTTAGCTTTGCTCTCATTTTAAGTTGGCTCCTTCCTTTGGAATTGTATCCAAGAGGTATAACTTTTAGTTTTGTTTATTAATGCAGCTTAATAGAGGTGTGAAATTTCAATAGAACTGAAAATTATTAGCATAATTGCTAAGGTACCCCAGGGGGTACAGGGGTTAAAATTAGATTTCTTTAGCCAACAGGGCTGAAATCACCTTTAAAAACTGAAGCTCTTGGCGTGGATGTAGAGAGAAGGGAGACCTTGTGCAGAGTTTGTGGGATTGTAAGTTGGTGCAGCCAGGATGGAAAACAGTATGGAGCTTCCTCAAAAAATTAAAAATAGAACTGCCATATGATCCAGCAATTCTACTTCTTCTTCTTTTTTTTTTATTGTAGCTATATGAGATAACGGATGTTAACTAAACCTATTGTGGTAATCATTTCAGAGTATATGTGAATCAAGCCATCGTACTATATAACTTAAACTTCTAGAGTGATGTATGTCAATTATTTCTCAATAAACCTAGAGGGAATTCCCTGGCAGTCCAGCGGTTAAGACTCCGAGCTCCCAATGCTGGGGACCCAGGTTCGATCCCTGGTCAGGGAACGAGATCTCGCATGCTGCAACTAAAGGAGCCCACATGGGGCAACAAAGATCCTGCATGCCGCAACTAAGACCTGGCACAGCCAAATAAATAAATAAATATTTAAAAAAACCCAGTACCTACCTCATAAAGATTAGATTATATGATTTTATATATATATATATATATATATATATATATATATATATATATATATATGGCTCAGAATAGTTCCTAGAGCATACTAAAGAGCTACATAAATGCTTGCTACCATCATCATTCTTCTTCTTCTTCTTATCATTATTATTAGTTCAGGTAGCAAAAGCGGCATGTGCAGAGACATGGTGGTGGGAAGCAGTGTGATGTGATGGGGACCTGGATGGTAGTAGTGGTGATGCCCATGAGGAATCAGGACAGTCAGGGACCATATCAGGACCTGAAATCATGTTACATATTGCATTTCTCAATTATTTATGATCTATTTCTGCCTACTAAGATGCAAGCTCCAGGAAGACCCCCACGAGGCACTTGTGTGATAAATCACTGTATCCCAAGCATTTAGAATAGTCACTGGCAACATAGTCACTGGCAACATCAATTGAGCAAATGATGGGTTAAGGATTTTGAACATTGTCCTGTACACTATGGCGAGTCAGTGAAGCAGGTATTACTAGATTAGAGGCTGAGAAGCAAGTCATCAGTTTCTTCCAGTAAGCGATAGTAAGGGCTGAGGTAGTCATCCCCTGGCAGATGAAAGTAGGAGACTTGGGATTGGAATGAGAATGGGGAGTGGCATTCAGGGGGTGGTGCCATTCATGGGGATGGAGAAAAAGGAAAGGAGCAGATTTAGGGAGAGATGAGAATCTCTGTTTGGGACATGTTCTAGATTTGTGGGTCTGAAGTTCAGCAGAGAGGCTGGGGCTAGAGAGAGAGGCTTGGGAGTCACCGGGGTGTAAGGGGCAACAGAGGTCGAGAGTCTGGATGGCGTGCCGCTGGTGACCAACATGTCACCACACCTTGCTCGCTGTTCATGGCCCTCTAGGAAGTTTGTCTCCCGGCAAGACTGGATGTTCTTTGAGGACAGGAATACTTCCCATTGTAGCCTTCAGTATACAACGTGCATCTCCATGCTAGGAAAATGGTCAGGAACAGAACTTCTAGAGCAGAAAGGAATCTTAAAAACCATATTAACATGAGAGAATGAGGCCCAACATTGTTCAACCACTTGCCTGTGGTCACTCAGCAAAACAGCCACCGCTCTGGCTGCAGGACGAGGTCTTAAGACTGCCAGCCTTGCGCCCTTTCCAGGAGGCCACATTGCCTCGGGGTGGTGAGTTGACAGCACCCAGGTGAGTGAAGGAGCTTGGGCTTTGGGCTGATCTAGCTTCCTGGAGCCTCAGTTTCATCATCGTCAGGATTGTTAGGGGTTGATTGGGTCCGAGTCTCTTGTGATGCAATGAACATAGTGCCGGGCACCCTGTCGGTGCTCAATAAATGTTTATTTACCATTCATTTCCCTCAAGAAGATAGGGGGTTTGGAACAACGTGGTCAGGTTGGAGCTGTGACCTGAAAGGCTGAAGGCTGAGCAGCCACCGAATAAATACATGTATATGTATAACTGAATCCCTTTGCTGTACACCTGAAATTAACATATTGTTAATCAACTATACTCCAATAGAAAATAAAAGGTTAGAAAACAAAAGAGCCACCGCTTTCCTCTAGGAGGTTTAAAGGTGCAACTAGCTCAGGCCACCTCTGCCGAGTGTAGGCGTGGTCAGTGTCCCCTCCCTCCTCCTTTCACTCTCCTTTCTAGGCTCCGCCCCGGCTGGCTCGCTTCTCGACGCTCCAGCCCCAGAAAGGACTGTTTCCTTGCTGGCTACAGTGTTTTTTTTGAGGGTTAGGTGCTGCCAGAGAAATAACCAAGGAAGAGGCGTCTGTGTTTAGAAGGTAAGGTGGGCAGAAGGAGAAGAGCTGGGAAAGCTTGAGAAGTTGTTTTCTTTGAAGGATTCCTTGGGCTTTGGGGACTGGAGATGACAGTGGGTGTAGAACTGGGGGAGAGGAGAGAGCTCACAGAGCCAGCTGGTCAGCCCCAGGGGGCCCTTTGGGCCTGAGCCCAGCTGAGATTCCCAGGGTTCTGTGACAATCCACACATTGTTTATGGAAGTCATCTCAGTTTATCAGGAACATCTTGTCATGTGGAGAAAATGAAACTGAAAGCAGGACTCTTCCCTTGCAGTGTTTTTGATGGGGGTTATTTTCATCTTCTACTCTGATATTTCACTTGGGGGGTTCTTTTATTATTATTATCATTATCGTCATTTTTATTTGCATTTCCTCAAAAGGAGTCCAAGATGTGGTATTCTTAAACGATTGTATTACACTGAAGTTAGCAGTTGGAGGTGGGCTGGAATAAATAAAAGACCGGAGGAGGAAAGAAGTTCGAAGAAACCCTGAGTCTTCCAGGTTTCTCCGAGATTCTTTCCTTCTCTGGTCCTTTATTCCAGCCCACCTCACACTCACTGTCACCGGAAGTGTTTACACAAACATTGGGTCCAGAGAGTTCATTACCGGGTGATTGTGCTCCCGCTGCACATTTGATTAGACCTCTGAGGCAAGGGCTTTGACACTGTCGGAGGGGGTGAGATTGCTGAAAAATGGTTGCTCTGTGAATTTTGCAGCGGATGTAGTTATGTAAATATTCAGGTAACAGTTTGCTGCCATCTGCTGTTTGAATTGGGTCTAAATTTCTCAGAGCTGATCAAGGGCAGTTGGATTAAACTGACACCCCAGGTTCCCTATTTGTGTAGTGTATATATGCACATGGGTGGGGAGACTGGGATTTGTTAACTTTTGTTTTCATAAACGGACGAATTAGCTCTACCATTTATTGAAGGCTTAATATTTCCCCCTCTCCCTACTTCAATGCACTTTATAGGGGGGACTGTATTTATTGTTGCCCCCATTTGAGGGAACAGAAAATTGAGACTTAATAATCTAAGGTTACACGATTAGGAAGTAAGAGTCTAGAATTACACGACCAGGGGCTCAAACTTCGATCTTGCTGAGTTGGGAGTCCGAGTTCTTAACCATACTCTACACTAGTTTGAATAGGACTGCACACATGCAAAGAACCAGGAATGTGCTGAGCGTGTTCAACCAGAAACACAAACTGATGAAAAACACATATTTTCTTATTAAATGAGGGTTCTGGTTTTTTTAAAAGGCCATCTATTTCTAGTAAGAGTATGTTTATATGGCATTGGGGAAAAATGTATTAATATAGGTTGAGAATCCTAAAAACAATCATAGCCTTTGACTCGGCATTCAGTTCTTTGAAATCTATCATAAGAAATCTATTATAAGATCTATCATAAGAAAATAAGCTAAAGTAAGCTCTAAATTTGCTCCAACATTATTTCGAATTGTGAAAAAAATAATCATTTTGAAACTCTGTTTTAAAAGTTATTTTAAAAATTTGCTCCATAGTAGAGAACTGAAAAACCTCTCTGATGGCATGTTGCATAGCCATCAAAATGTTTTAAAACACTTGTAGGGCTTCCCTGGTGGCGCAGTGGTTGAGAATCCGCCTGCCGATGCAGGGGACACGGGTTCGTGCCCCGGTCCGGGAAGGTCCCACATGCCGCGGAGCGGCTGGGCCCGTGAGCCATGGCCGCTGAGCCTGCGCGTCTGGAGCCTGTGCTCTGCAACGGGAGAGGCCGCAACAGTGAGAGACCCGCGTACCGCAAAAAACCCCCCAAAAAATCCCACTTGTAATAACATAGGACATTATTTATAATAAGGCATTAAATGAAAGGAGGCAGGATACAAAGTTACTTACAGAGCATGAGCCCAACTATTTTTTTAAAAATCTATAGAAATATACTAAAATATTAACAATACCTGTTCCTGGGCAGTGGGAGAATAAAGTAATAATTTTCTTGTTTAAAATTTATATATATTTATAATATTCTATAATAAAAATTTCTATAATAGATGTATTTTGAAAAAGTTGCTAGTAAAATTAATTTCTCAAATTCAAATGTTTTCGTTTTTTTATAAATTTATCTATTTTTGGCTGCATTGGGTCTTCGTTGCTGCGTTCAAGCTTTCTCTAGTTGCTGCGAGCGGGGGCTACTCTTCGTTGCGGTGCACAGGCTCCTCATTGCGGTGGTTTCTCTTGTTGTGGAGCACGGGCTCTAGGCGCGTGGGCTTCAGTAGTTGTGGCTCACGAGCTTAGTTGCTCCACAGCATGTGGTATCTTCCCGGACCAGGGCTCAAACCCGTGTCCCCTGCATTGGCAGGCAGATTCTTAACCACTGCACCACCAGGGAAGTCTAAATGTTTTCTCACTATTATAAAATTATGAAGTTCCTCTCTCATCTCCAGGTGGAAAGTCGGAAGACTTCAAGAGTATTGTCCTTCCTGATACTGGTGGTCTGTAGCCAGATAATTCTGATTTACCCTGACAGGATTTTCTAAGAGTTCCACGTCTCTTTGATCAAATCCCAAGGAGATAAGTTTTTCATTTTCTTGAAAAAAAGGCAAAAAATTTGTAACCAGTGTTATTTACCATCATGGAGACCAAGAGCCCTAACAATCCTCAGGAAAGACCCACACCCTCTACTAACGGGAGGGTTTCAGAGGAAGACAACCATTTGTTGATTAAAGCTACTAAAGAAGATGACATTGAGCTGGTCCAGCAATTGCTAAAAAAAGGGGCTGATGCCAATTTCCAGGATGAAGAATGGGGCTGGTCACCTTTGCATAATGCAGTACAAAGTGGCAACGAGGACATTGTGGATCTTCTGCTTAACTATGGTGCTGAGCCTTGTCTGCGGAAGAGGAACGGGGCCACTCCCTTCATAGTTGCTGGCATCACTGGAAACGTGAAGGTGCTCAAACTTTTATTTCCGAAAGTAGCAGATGTCAATGAGTGCGACGTTCATGGCTTCACAGCTTTCATGGAAGCCTCTGCATATGGTAGAGTCGAAGCCTTAAGATTCCTGTATAAGAATGGAGCAAAGGTGAATTTGCATCGAAAGACAAAGCAGGATCAAGAGAAGATTAGGAAAGGAGGGGCCACTGCTCTCATGGATGCTGCTGAAGAAGGGCATGTAGATGTCGTGAGGATCCTCCTTCACGAGATGGGGGCAGATGTCAATGCCCGAGACAATATGGGCAGAAATGCTTTGACCTATGCTCTTCTGAACTCTGACAATGAGAAGGTGAAGGCCATTACTCGCCTTCTGCTGGACTGTAAGGTTGATGTCAGTGTGAGGGGGGAAGGAAAGAAGACGCCCCTGATCCTGGCAGTGGAAAAGAAGAACCTGGGTTTGGTACAGATGCTTCTGGAACAAAAACATATAGAGATCAATGACACAGACAATGAGGGCAAAACAGCACTGCATCTTGCTGTTGAACTCAAGCTGAAGGAAATCGCCCAGTTGCTGTGCCGCAAAGGAGCCAGAACAGATTGCGGAGACCTTCTTGCCATAGCAAGGCGCAATTATGATCATGACCTTGCAAAGTTTCTTCGCCAGCATGGAGCCGTAGAAGATTTTCACCCTCCTGCTCAAGACTGGAAGCCGCAGAGCTCACGTTGGGGGGAAGCCCTGAAACATCTCCACAGGATATACCGCCCTATGATTGGCAAACTTAAGATCTTTATTGATGAAGAATATAAAATTGCTGACACTTCTGAAGGGGGCATCTACCTGGGGTTCTATGAAGACCAAGAGGTAGCTGTGAAGCTATTCTATGAAGGCAGCACACATGGACAAAATGAAGTCTCCTTGTTGCAGAGCAACCGAATCAACAGTAATGTGGTGACATTCTATGGCAGTGAGAACTACAAGGGCTCTCTGTATGTGTGCCTCGCCCTGTGTGAACACACACTGGAGGAGCACTTGGCCGACCACAGAGGGGAGGCTGTGCAAAATAAGGAAGATGAGTTTGCTCGAAATGTCCTCTCATCTCTATTTAAGGCTGTTGAGGAACTACACCTGTCTGGATACACTCACCAGGATCTGCAGCCACAAAACATGTTAATAGGTAAGTCCCCAGTGTTCTCTCAGAAACGTAGGGCCTTTTGTTATGAGAGGAAAGGATTTTCATGGCAGAACAGGGAAGAATTAGAGTCAGTGTGGATTGTTCAGTTTGAGGATTAATGTAACAAATCGACAGTGACAGTGCAACCTCTCCTGCTACCAGGTATAACCCGTATTCCACGTGGAGGTCGAGGATGCCAATGGAATAGCAGGCTAACCTTATATTGCCCTTGGCAAATACGAATTTGTAGGTCTTGGATGGAGCCAGCTCCAGAAGTTTGAATTCTTAGAGTAGTCTGCAAGTCAGGGAACCTAGAAAGTGTGTTCCTTCAGAGAAGGTGGCAGTTACAGTGAAACTTAATGGCAAAGCTGAGGTTAAAATTGGGATCCAGGTTAAGATGTGACACGGTGAAACATACTGCAAGCAGACCGAACAAGTCAGCGTCCACTGCTGCAAACCGAAACCAAAATAAACTGAAGCAACATTCAAATATACAAGCAGAGCTGAGGGCTTCGCTGGTGGCGCAGTGGTTAAGAATCCGCCTGCCAATGCAGGGGACACGGGTTCTAGCCCTGGTCCAGGAAGATCCCCCCTGCCGCAGAGCAACTAATCCTGTGCGCCACAGCTACTGAGCCCGCAAGCCACAACTACTGAGCCCGTGAGCCACAATGACACACCTAGAGCCCATGCTCCACAACAAGAGAGGCCACCACAATGAGAAGCCTGCACACTGCAACGAAGAGTAGCCCCTGCTCGCCGCAACTAGAGAAAACCTGCACAGCAACGAAGACCCAACACAGCCAAACAAACAAACAAACAAAAAAACGAAGCAGAGTAGGGAACAAATGTATGGACCCCAAGGGGGGGAAAGTGGGGGGGCAGCGAGATGAATTGGGAGACTGGGATCGACATATATACACTAATACGTATAAAATAGATAACTAAGAACCTGCTGTATGAAAAATAAATAAAATAAAATTCAAAACTTCCAAAAAAAAAAAAAAAAAAACACAAGCAGAGCTGAGTGTAAAGTCCCAGGGGGCAAGGTGGGACAGTAAAGAGAGCCTTGGCTTCAGCCATATTTAAGGAGCCTTGCAGCCTTGTCCCACCACTTTGTAGCTTTGTAACCTCAAGCAAGTTGCTTAATTCTGTGAGCATTGGTTTCCTCACTTGAGACCGATAATGCCTCCTTCATAAGGTTGTTATGAGGTCTAAGTGCAGTATGTCAAATGGACAAGTCATCTGTACATTGTAAGTGCCCAACAAAGGCCAGGTACTTGTCTAGAGGGCTAAGCAGAAGCAGATACCTAACCTACAGACATGCACTGACATTTAAGCTTGGTGTAAGGGACCAGGGCAAAAAGAAGATGTGGGTACTGAGAGTCAGAGAACGGTACTTAAGGTCCTGGAAGAGAGAAATAGGTAGACATAAGATCTGGTTTCAGTGTGAGGACAGGTGTTTGTGGCACTCCTTCCTGGTTTTAAGCAACTTCGCTGGGGAGACTGACAAGGGCCAGAAATATGTGCAACTCTACCCAGTAAGGAAGAGTCTTTGAGGTTCAGCCAAAGGTGAGGTCCTTCCCAAGTTTACCTGCTGATCTTGATGCAAAAGGATCACACATCACGTTCTAAAGAAAAATAAGTTGTGACTACCTATTCTTTGAAATTTCTAGCACCACTTCTTCCATTCTTAAGCTTGAACAGTAAAGAACTGATTATATGTCTGCCTCAAGGTGGCGAACCTAGCACATACTGCAGACTCTTCCCTGTATTAAATCCCTCAAATGATGGGAAAAGATTTTTAAATGAATTCATAACTGAGATCAACATTAAAAAAAGAATTCCTAGAGGACAAAATCCTTGAAGAATCATGGAGAGACTAAACATAGATAGGATGGGATTGAAGAATAATACAGGAGTCCAGGACAAATGCAGGAAGCCACAGATAAACATTACTTATGAACGTAGGAACATTGTAGAAAAGTGCCACTCCAAAGTGATGGAAGCCAGAAGCAGGAGAGGACCAAGGACCAGCTAGCAGGCAGATTGCTGCGACAGTCGACACTAGGAAGATCAAACCCTGGGCTTCCCCTCTTCCCCAGGGACCAAGCATCTATGACAGACCTTTCTTCTACAGACAGGGGGACTGCTTGAGACACTGGGTCATTGGTGATATCAAGAGAAACAAAGAGCAGTTAAACATGGAAGATTTCTGCCAAAGCAGCTACTAAGTGGCATGTCCTGCTTACCCCCGAGCTTCACTGAATAAAATGCAAAGCAGAAGCTCTGACGACTGCTTCCATCCCTCCACTCTGTCGGGTGGCATTAACAGAAACAACTCACAGGACGTCAGGGAGTCTCAACCGCAAAGTAAGGCTTACAGTCGAAAATCACTTAGGATATTTAAGAGGTGCCAATACCGTGAAAGAGAGGCATGAAACAGAAGAATTTACACCCAAAGAAACATAGCTAACCAAATGTGTAAGTTTCCATGGCTGTTAAAAGAAATTGTCACAAATCTGGTGGCTTAAAACAACAGGAATTTAATCTCCCACAGTTCTGGAGGCCAGAAGTATGAAACCAATTCCACTGGCACCAAATCAGGTGTCAGCAGGGCCAAATTCCCTCTCTACACTGTAGTACAGAAACTGGGCATAAGCATTAAAACTTATTATAGCACTTTAACAATGTCTGTTGAAACTAAAAATAAAAAATTGGGGCGTGTAAAAAACAAATCAAATGTTAGAAGAGATGTGAGGTATTCCATTAGGTACTTTCAAATTTCAGTAGCAGAAAACTCGACTCCAAGTGGCTTAAATAAGTGAAGGGAATTTATCACTTCAAATAATTGAAAGTCGTCTGTGGTTTATGATCTGCATCCCATCTGCCCCTTCAACCTCATCACAAGCAACTTTCTGACTCTGTCCCTCCTCCCTAAGTGCACACTTGGGCCTTCCTTCTGCCAGAGTGGAATTCTCCACGCATTCCTATCTGGAATTCTCTCTTCCCTCTGTTCCCCATTCCACTCACCTACCCAAATTCTACTTTCTGATCTTTTCTGTCTAGGCGTCTCTTCCTTAAGGAAAACTTCTCCACCCTCCCCGCACCCCCACCCCAGCCATGTAGCTCTTCTTGTGATACACTTTTAGGGCGTCCTGCACTTTTGGCTAGCATTTTCAAAATTGCAATTAATTTAATGTTTATCCTCCTTTAGTATTGGTCTCCTTGCCCAGAGACTCTAAACTCTGTAGGGCCAGGACTGTGTTCTCCTTCCTCACCATCATTTTTTTCCCCTCACTAAACACTTGTTGAATGATTTAATGGGTTCCTTTTTGTTAGACTCTGAGTTTCCTCACAACTGTGATGTCTAAGTTCATAATGAGAGGAGTTTGAGAAGCACACAGTTGTACTGGCCATCATTCTATGTGGGGTTACCCAACCTTCCTCTCAGACTCCTTTAAGCCACCTCTTCGAGGACAAATTACTGACTCACCCACCTTTCATTTTGTTCCTGACCTCTCTCATCCATGCATCCCTCTTTCTGAGGACTTAGTGGCTTCCTTTAAGGGAGGAAGATTCTGAAGGGGACAAGGAGACAGTGACTCATTACAAGCACATGGTTTATTCGTGGTAACAGATTACAATGTCTTAGTGGGCAGTGACTAGTGGGCTTGATTTGGTGGAATGCTATGCTTAAGGTGGTCTTGGATTCGGATCCTTGTTGTTTGGTTGTTCTTTAGCTATAGGATGTAACCTTAACTCCTGCCAGCAGCTTCTTTACAGATCTGTGCTCTTTGACCCCAGGAGTTGCATGACTGGGGAGCTGGTTATCCTTATCCCCATGCTTCCCCGCCCCTTGGCTTGGAACAAATAAAATGTAAGTCCTGCTCTTGACAGATACCTGAGAGATCAAACGACACAGTGCACATGACAGGGTTTTGAGAAGCAAACAACAAAGCAGATATGAGCTTATCATTGTCTTCCTCAGAGATGATAGATTGTACATTGTGTTACAGACTTATTTAAATTAATTACAGCATATGGAGAATGAGGATTTTCAATGCATCTCTACAAACCATCCCTTAGATTACAAGAATGGCGCTTACCTGGCAGATTTCGATAAAAGCATCAAGTGGACCGGAGATCCACAGGAAATCGAGAGAGATCTAGAGGTAATTTCTACAAACAATTTACTTTTCCATCTTTCTGCTTCCTTCTTTGTTCATTACCTTACTCCCTGTGGCCAGTTAGAGGATGTTCCTATTTCAACCAGAAGGAAAGACATTTCACGGCATTTCCCTGGTACTCACTGCCTTCACTCCCTTGCAGACAGCCAAGTGGGTGTGGGGTTGACCATCGCTGTGGCCCCTTTCTCTATCTCTTTAGATCTCTCTCTGACCCCACAGGCTGAATAGTAAATACACCGAACATGCCACAGTGCTTCCAGAATTACAGCCAGGAGATTTTCTCCAAAATAATTCCACAATTCCTGTAGGAGGTATTTTCTGCCTAAAGACAAAGTAAATGAGATTTCTTTTCCCACTCTATTCAAACACGTGTGCCAAACTCCTAGGAGGGCCAGCGACTAAGGCCCTCTCAAGCACAGCGGAGGGATGGGATCGATCGCAACTCAAAAGAGACTAAACTTGGCCCCAAAGATTAAGATCCTGAAAGAACTGTTTCTCCAGAGACAGAACAGAGACATAGCCTCTGCAGACCACGGCTCCCAGATAGATTCTGAGCTTGTCAGCGCAGCTCTCGCCTGGAGTTTTCCAGGGCGCTGAACTTCCAACCCAATAGACAAGAACTCTCCATCCATGCCTGGCCTTTCTGGTTCAGTGGCTCCAGATTTTAGCTCCTTCACTGACTGGTGTCCTTCCCAGTGCAGTTTCTATGCTGGCCTCCTTCCTGGTCCTTCCTCCCTTGCTGTGCCCTGACTCCTGGGGCCTTCACTCTATTCTGTGGGACCTGGTCTGGCTCCTTTATCTGTGGCCTGACATAGGCCCGACCCAAAGTCCCAGTTCCCAGCCAGACTCTGAGCATCCCCCTTGTTTAAAACCTTCTCCCTTTCCCCTGTTTATCTAAATTCTATCCATACTTTGAGGTCTAGCTCAAATTCCTCTTCCTCTAAGCAGTCTGCCCTGACAACTCTGGCCTGGGATTATCTTTTGTTCCTTATAAACCTAAACCTGTAAACTATACTACCTTGAAGGGGTAGTATCCTAAACTATACTACCTTGAAGAGTTCTCTATGCACAAGCCCATGCCTTCTCTCCCTGACCAGGCTGTGGAATCTCCTCGAGATTCTACCCGTTTTCCATTTGCTCATAGCCTGTGCCACACCCTCCAAAGTTCCCCAAATAGAGTGATAATTCATAAGTGCTTTTGGCTTGATTTATGGCTTTTGTGTAGGCCCTGGGACTGCTGGTCCTGTACGTGGTAAACCAGGGAGACATTTCTTTTGAGAGTCTGAAGGATCTAAGAACTGAAGAGTTGATTCAACTTTCTCCAGATGAGGAAACTTCAGACCTCATTCATCACCTGTTCTCCCCTGGGGACAATGTGAAGGACCTTCTGAGTGGCCTGCTGGGTCATCCCTTCTTTTGGAGTTGGGCGAGGTAAGGAAAACTGAGTGTATATTACAGGCCTCCAGGACAGAGACAGTGAGCGTATTAGTCAGGGCTCTTTATATATGTACAAAATAAGGAAATGCCTCATGCAATATTGGGGCTGAGAAGTTCCACTATTTGCCATCTTCAAGCTGGTGACCCAGGAAAGCCAATGGTGTAATTTAATCTGAATCCAAAGGTCTGGGAACCAGGGGAGCCGAAGATGGAGATTCCAGTAAGGGTCTGAAAGCCTGAGAACTGGGACAGCTGAGGGCAAGAGAAGAGCCATGTCCCAGCTGAAGCAACCAGGCAGAGAGGGGCGAATTTCCCCTTTCGTTCTAGGCAGGCCCTCCATAGATTCGATGATGCCCACTCACATTGGGGACGGCCATCTGCTTTACTGAGTCCACTGGTTCAAATGCTAATCTCCTTGGAAACGTCCTCACAGACACACCCAGAATATTTAATCTGGGCCTTGTGTGGTCAGTGACATTAACACATAAAATTAACCATCATGGTGAGGTGGGCAGGAGTCAGGCTGGGAGTCAGCAGACCCAGGCTTTTCTCTCAGCTTGGCATTTCCTGGGTGGGTGTCATTGGAGCAGTGACTTAACTTCTCTGGATCTGGTTTTCTCCATTGAAGAATAGAAAAAGGATGAGGGAAAACAGAGAGAGAGAGAGCTCTCCCCTTATGCAGATTTTAGAGACATGCTTTTACTACTCCTATCAAAAGCCAAAATCTAATAGTTCTGTAAAGAGTGGGAAGGATGGGACAACCGTGATGATTCTGTCATTCTCAGCCGCTACAGGACCCTTAGGGATGTGGGAAATGAATCAGACATCAAAAAGAGAAATGCTAAAGGCAAGATCCTCCGGCTTCTGCAACCTGGAACATCTGAAGTTTCCACAAGTTTTGACCAGTGGACAACTAAGGTGTGAACAACTCCTATGGTCTTGGAGTTACTCCAGGAATAAGAATCTGTGTCATGTGTTATGTTGGTTTTCCTAACTTTTTTATACTATGGGCCTGGCCCAACCAAGTGGTGAGAAAGGGGATTTTCCTCTCCCTCCTCCCATCCCAGGTCCCCTCTGCCCTTTTGAGTCTCTGCTCCAGGCCAGGCCCTCCTGAGAGACCATCCAGGCTCTTCTTTAGGATGGCCTTGTCACAGCCCAAGAGCCTTTTTCGTTTCTTTTCTTTTCTCTTTCTCTCAAGCCTTATTTTCTGAGCGAGGTCTGACTAATAATTCTATTTCCACTGTGACAAGAGCAGCTGATTAAATAGAGTTTAGCCCAAAGGAGGTACTCCCCCATGGGGCATTTCCATCTAGGGAGACTGGGTGCCTCTACTGTCAATGAACAGCCCTGCCTGAGCATCCATATACACACCTATTTTCTGTATGAGAGAACAGAAAATGAAAAAAAAAAAAGGAAAAAAAGATGATCTTTCAAATTCCTCCTCTTCCAGAGAAGGTCCACTCAATATAGTGGAACATAAAAATTAATCACCATTTCAGTCTAGTCAGTACTGTCAGAGCTTTCGTTATTATTAACGAGCAGACATCTATCAAGTACCAGTATGTGTTAGGCCCATGCAAGGTCAGAGATATACAAAACAGAGCACAGCATCCATGTGGGGCGGAGAGACCCACAGAATGATGGCTGTGGGATACATGCTGGGTACCCCAGGGACATGGGCAAAGCATTATGGGAAAATCCATAACTCTCAAGTCTTTGAGTGAGACCAGCAGCTTCTGTATCTTAAGCCTGATGTAGGACTCTTGCTTCTTCCAAACCTCTTCATTTCTGCATCTCATTTTGCTTTCCTTCCCTTGCTTGCCTCTAGACCACATATCACACTCATAATTGCTGGCTGAACGTCTCTCTTTCTTGCTACACAGTAAGTTCCACGAGGGCAGAGACCATCCGTTGTCTTGTCTGTCATTGTATCCTTGGCATGGAGTAGGTGTGCCATGACTCTTTGCTAAATGAATGTCTATAAAAGTTCAGCTAAAAATTAAACTTGTAGAAACAAAGACATTTGAAACCAGAGCAGATGATGGTAATAGCTAACGATCACGTAGTGCTAACTACATGGCAGCTGTAGTTCTCAGGACTTTCCATGAGTAACCACAGTTAATCTTTACAACAGCCTCTGAGGCAATTAGCTCCATCTTGCAGGTGGGTAAACTGAGGCACAGACAAGTGATTGGTTTCAAAGGCACAGAATCAGTAAAGGGTGCAGCAGGATTTGAAGCTGGGCACTCTGGCTTAAAGGCCATGTGCTAACCTGTAGCTGATAGAGATTGTCATCTTCTTTTTCTTTTCAATGTCTGAGACAGAGAAACAGTACTACAGGCAACAGAAAGGAGAAATCCAACCTCAAGAGTGGTTGCAAAAGTAGAAATAAGAGAAGTATAGAGCACAAAGCACAGAAGAAGCAGGTGATAAAAGCTATTGTTTCCCTTCTTTTCTCACTCTCCACTCAGTGTTAAATGGAGCATTATTTTCAGACCATATAGGAAAGTCATTCTCTTGAAGGTTAATTATCTGGCCTTTACTTTCTGTTTGAAAGCAGAAGCAAGGTTTGAGAAAATGCAGTGGTGTTGGGTAAATTATCAATCAAAGCCCAAAGGTCCAGAGGCATAAGAAGGAAGGACAGGATTGGAATGAAGAGGAAAGTACAAATAAAATGCTAAATATCACTAGAGAGATAAAGTTTATGGAGGTAATGGAATGTTATCAGTCATCAGATGTGATGATACAGGTGGGTTCTAAGGTGCAAAAATGTAATTTTAAAAAGTGTTTCCAGGGGCTTCCCTGGTGGCGCAGTGGTTGAGAGTCCGCCTGCTGATGCAGGGGACACGGGTTCGTGCCCCGGTGCGGGAAGATCCCACATGCCGTGGAGCGGCTGGGCCTGTGAGCCATGGCCGCTGAGCCTGCGCGTCCGGAGCCTGTGCCCCGCAACGGGAGAGGCCACAACAGTGAGAGGCCCGCGTACCACAAAAGAAATAAATAATTTTAAAAAAAAAAGTGTTTCCAGAGAACAAGATACAACAACGAGGAACCTGGGAGACAAGGGGGTTGGAGAAAATGGGGCTGAACCCAAAGACACAAGACTCTATCATCCAGAGAAAGGAGCCTCAGTTTTATTTATAAACATGAAAAATTATGGTAGAACTACTTTTTTATCCTCAGATAACTTACATAAGATTTTATTCTGATTGTACTTCAAATGACAAAAAGGATACCCAATCTACTGTAATAGAAGGTACAGAATTGAAAAGCGAATAGGAAAATAGAGATATAGAAAAAAAGATAATACAAATGAGACCAAATATTAAATGTGCCAATTCCCCTAGAGAAACATTTAAAACTGGTTAAAAATAAAAATATAAAAACGTATTTAATCAACAAGGTCCTACTGCATAGCACAGGGAACTATATTCAATACCCTCTAATAAACCATAATGGAAAAGAATGTGAAAAAGAATATGTATATATATGTATAACTGAATCACTTTGCTGTACCAGAAATTACAACATTGTAAATCAACTATACTTCAATAAAAAAATGGGGAGAAAAAAAAAAAAAGGCCACGCGCTAAAGCAGCTCACTGCACAATGTTAATGGTGCCGTCAAGTCCACCAAATCATTTAATTGCCAAGGAAGTTGAGGCTCAGAGGTGGAACCCCTAATACTCAGGGCTGGAAAGCCAGAGGTTGGCAGAGCTGGAAAGAGAATTCTGTTCTTTTGTCTCCCAGTTCATTGGTTCTTTCCCTTAAATTTCATTGACATATGTGGAATTTTGATTGACTTCAAGTCTTATCTTGTTTTTGTTTTCATTTTCAGCTTTGTTGTCCTGTTGATTTTGGTGACTTGCCCATTTTCCTGGGCGTGCAACCAGTTTTCCAGTGTGGACTCCACCTTCTTCACATGGCTGCCTCTTCTCGCACACATACATGCTCAGCATTTCTCACATGTGCTCCACACATAGTACCCCCAGGCAGGCTTCTAGTCACCAGTTACTCTTCCTAAGGGACCCTCTGGCTTCATGGTTGTTGCATCTTATTCTCTTACTCCAGACTCTTTCTACCTATCAGAGCCATCTACAAGAGGAAGGCATTATTATTATTTTATTTTTTTGCGGTATGCGGACCTCTCACTGTTGTGGCCTCTCCCATTGCGGAGCACAGGCTCCGGACGCGCAGGCTCAGTGGCCATGGCTCACGGGCCCAGCCGCTCCGCGGCATGTGGGATCCTCCCGGACCGGGGCACAAACCCGTGTCCCCTGCACCGGCAGGCAGACTCTCAACCACTGTGCCACCAGGGAAGCCCAGGAAGGCATTATTAATATGATAGCAGCTGCCCTGGGACACCTAGGGACAAGGAGAAACATGTAACCTTTGGAAACATAATTACAAACAAAACAAAACAAAGAACAACCACGCTCACTATGGTAATGGCTGCAACGCCTGGTTTCAGTCAGGACAACCCTCTTGAAGGAGGAGATGTAATCAAGTATGAATTTGGAAGGGTGGCCACAAGGATAGTGCTACTGTAGAGAATAGTGAGCAAATTTCCTCGTATAGTAGCCAACGATTTCCTAAACCATGTTTTAATGTAGTTAATTTCTATGAAAACAATTCTCTTGGAAAATAGATACACGCATTTAAAGTTATTTATAATTCCACATCCAAACACAACTACGGTTAGCGTTGTGGTGTACGGTGCTTACTTCCATTCTTTTCTTTGTATGAATTTGCTTTATCAATTAGTGGAAAATTTGACATATATTCAAATTTGTATTCTGCCTTTTTGTATTAACATTCAGGATATATTTTGTGTTGCTACCACATTTCTGTGTAATGTTTTTTTAGATTGACAAATTTGTGATGGAAAAAATGAATGACTTTTATACAAAATGCAACAAAGGTGTTTATCGGGACACCGTGGGTGACCTGCTGAAGTTCATCCGGAATTTGGGAGAGCACATCAATGAAGCAAAGAATCGACAGTAAGTCATGTATGAGGAGTCATGTATGAGATGAGATGAGAATAATTGAAAAATAATTTATATCTGCTAATTTGATAGAAAGAAGAAAAGTTATTTTGATGAAAGCCATTCCTCCTTCTGTGTGGAAAAGGGCCATCACAAGGGTCTTACAGTCAACAGTGGACATGCCCTGCAGGTTCTCCTCTTCCTTTTCAATTTTTGCTGAGCCCCCTTTAACAGTAGGCTAGCAATTCTTGTGTGAAGAAACACAGGGGACTGCGTGGCTGGGTAAAGCGAATGTAGCATTAGAAGAGTAGCCCTGTGTTAATCCAATTAGCTTTCGCTACCAAAATTCTTAGCTCTAAACTCACAAAATACTTGCAGTTTTGAGGGATTTTTTGGATTTCAGCATTGTAGATAAGGGATTGTGGGATAGTATTATGTTCATTTTATGGATAATAAAACTAAGGTTCATAAAACTTAAGTTGCCAAAGTTTAGTCCATTAGTTGGAGAGTCAGGAGATGAATCTTGCTCTGTCAGATTCCAAAGTCCTCATTTATTCTGCTATAGAAACCAGGGGAGCAAAAAAGATTTCCAGGGCCATATGCTATAAAGGGGGGATGCAGAGTTTGGGGCAAGCATATCAAAATATTTATGTTTCATTTCAGGATGAAGTCAATAATTGGAGAACCTTCCCAGTATTTTCAGGAGAAATTTCCCGATCTGGTCATGTATGTCTATAGGAAACTACAGAACACAGAATACACAAAGCATTTTCCAAAAACTCACATCTAAATAAGCCTAGGTGTGATGGAGGTGGTGGTGGTGAGCAGGCTGGCCCGCCCTAGGGCCTCTTGAATTCAGGGAAGTACTTTTTTACTGTGTAATCCTGGGCGAGTCACAACTCTCTGGGCCTCTTGACATTTTTTTTTTTTTTTTTTTTGCCCACACCACGTGGCATGTGGGATCTTAGTTCCCCTACCAGGGACTGAAGCCATGCCCCCTGTAGTGGAAGCATGGAGTCCCAACCACTGGACCACCAGGGAATTCCCTGAGCCTTTTGACTAACCTGGTTGCTTGTGAGCAATGAATTGGATAGCTGATGTGTCAGTTCCTGGTGCCGTGCTCAGCATTCTCCACGTTTATAACAAAAAAAAGCATATGCTCAAACTACTCTAGTCCTTTTTAAGGGTCAAGCTTAGTGGCAGGAGCTGGGAGAGCATCCTGCTAAGATTCCTCTTGTCAACTGCACCAAAGGAGTGAGTTCCTAAACCTCTAATGCTTTATGTTTTACATCAATTATCTCATGTAATTCTCCCAACAACCTTGCAAGATAAGATTAATATCCCCTTTTAGGAACTGAAGAGCCTGAGAGACTCAGGGAAATTGAACTACTTGCCCCAGATTATACAACTTGCACAGAGCGCGGTATAAATGGACACGGTGTTATTGTTACCTCTCACTCGGCACCTTAGAACTTAATTGCTAGCTCAGAGCTCTTCTACATGAGACCCAAAAGGTCAAATGGGCTCTGGGTGGCTCATTCATTCATTCAATATTTGTTGAGCACTAACTAGTATAAGTCTAAGCACCAACTGGATGAAATGCACTCCTTCTAGAATCACCTGTGTTGGTTTTCTATTATGTCAAGGCTGTATTTCTCAACTGTAAGAAATCTTGCCCTTCAGGGGCCATTGGGCAGTTAAAATGTCTGTCAAAGCTGAGGGTAGGGGGTTGTACTGGCATCTAGTAGATAGAGGTCAGGGATGCTGCTGAACGTTCTATGATATGCACAGGATAGCACCCCCGAAACACAGAATTATCCGGAAGAACAGAATTATCAGTGACACTGAGGTTGAGAAATTCTGCCTTAGCGGGCTGTGCTACCTTTGAACTGGCTGGGAGCCCAGGACTGTGGATTGTGTGGCTCACCTCACAGAGGACTGACTCGAGTTTGATGTCTTGCTTTTTGATCTGCAGTGAGACAGTTCCAGTTTCACCCCCTCAGGAAGTCCTCTGAGTGCCCTCACTTTCCACACCCCTGTCTGAGTGTCCTCTCCGGCTCCCTAGCACCCATGGCCACACCAGAGCATGTTTCTCTCCACCCAGGGCATGATTCTTCCCCACTGGAATGACATATATATATATATATATATATATATATATATAAAATTGGCTCCTTAGGGCCAATGACATATATATTTTTTGATGTGTATCGTACAGCCTAGCAAAATGTCTGCCACATGGTAATGACCAATAAATATTCATTGAAAAATGAATGATCCATCTTCATACATGAGTAATAATGCTAGGACACATTTTGATGGTGTTTTATAGGTTATAAATTACACCTGCATATTTTACTTCTTTTAGTTTTCAAAATAATCCTGTAAGATAAGTGTTGTGATCCTCATTTTGCAGATGAGGAAACTAAGGTTAGAGACATGTTGATTTACTCTAATGCATAGGAAGTGTCACTGTCTGAATTTGAAAAGATTTTCTGGCATGAAGTCTGATGTTCTTTCCATTTATCCTCACTGTGGTGGTGAAGATGAAGCTTTGTAATGAGAGGAGCTGTGAGAAAAAACAGTGTCTTAGGTTCTTTCTGAAAAGGAGATGGTCTTGACTTCCCTGGTGGTCCCGTGGTTAAGGCTCTGCACTTCCAGCGCAGGGGGTGCGGGTTCGATCCCTGGTTGGGGACTAAGATACCATATGCCGCAGGGCATGGCCAAAAATAAATAAATAAATAGAATTTACAAAGGAGGTTGTCTAAAAAGGGTGTCACTGAATGAAATTAACAAGTACTGGAAGAAACAAACTGAAAACTTTTCTTTAAGGTTTTAGGAGCAGCAAGGTTGCTTTAAGTTTTAAAAGTAAGATTTGTTTTTCTGATTTGTAGTGAGTACTTCGAGATGACAATCAAATGCCCATTTGTAAAGCATATTCAATAAAACTTTGAATTACCTGAATGTCTGATTTTCTCTGAGTGACATTTCTACTTTAGAGAGTAGTGATATCTACAGTAGAAAATGCTCAGTGATTAATTCCTGGGTAAGTTTTAAGAAAGGCACCCTGCTCTTTAAAAATGGGAAAAGGAGCCTCATTTCAGCCCTCCATTAATTCGGGCACAATACACACCTTGGGGGCCCTTGTAGAAAAGGAAGGGTCTGATCAGTGCTCTCTACTTTAATCCTCTAAGGGTTTCTGTGGACATGTTGCAAATATTTCTTATTCAGTTGCCATTATCACAAACATTTAATTGAGCTTGTAGTTCATGTTAGGTACTGTGTTAGGCAAAGTGATTCTGTGCTTGGGCTTGTCAAGCAGAAGTGCCAGTTACACAGAGACGAGGGGAGCTTGCCTGCCTAGAATGCACTGAACAAGCAACACAGGAGAGGAAAATTATGGTAAGAATAATAGTTACCACCTCTTGAGCGCCTACTGCTTTCCAGAGCCTAATGCTTTTATATCTGACATCCCATAACAAACACGACAATGCCATAAGATGTAATTATTCCCATTTTACAGAAGAGGCAACTAACGCTCAGAAAGGATTGCTAAGTTGCCCAAGTTCGTATGGGTAGTAAGTGGAAGAGCCAGGGTGCAAACCCCGGTCTGCAAGTCCAAAGGGTGTGGTTTTTCTGGAGAGCCAAAGATGGGGGGTTCAGGTAGGCTGGATGGTCTTTGTGAGAATGTGTATCGGGGCTTTCATCCATTCCTTCCTATTAAAGCCTAGGAGGTCAAGGTTACCCATGGCCTTCATGGCAACCAAATCCAATGGTCATTCTCTGTCTTCGTCAACCTCACACCACAGTTGATTCAGCTGACTACTCTTTGGCTCTTGCACCTGTCTTCTTTAGCACCTGCAGCACCACACTCACCTGCTTCTCCTCCCCAATGGTTGCTCCTCCACAGTGTCCTTTGCCAGCTGCTTCTCTGCTCAACCCCTAAACCTTGAGTGCCCCTGAATTAATCCTCAAGCAATTCACTTTTCCTCTTTTCTCCGTGGATGATCTTTTCAAGTGCCGTGACAAGTATCGTCATAAATAGACAGATGATATCCATGTCCTGAAATTTATCCACATAATTGCCTACAAATTATCAGTCTTGTTTGCTTCTTTTTTCCCATACGCCCTACATCCAATCTATTAATAAGTCCAGTTGGTTCTCTCGCCAAAATAAATTCTAAATCTGTTCACAACCTTTTTGCGTCTGCTGTGCTCAAGCTACCGTCATTTCTCATTTGGACTGAAGCATGAGCCTTGTAACTGACTCTTGTGCTTTCATCCTCATGCCCCATCTTTTCTCCACAAAGTGATCTTGAAAAAATAGTCCATGGTGAGAAAGTGAAATGAGCTCTTCCCCCGGTCCCTCTTTCAGCCTTGCACATGGCCAGACCCCCACTAGCTCAGTGTGAGTGAGGAAAGATGTGACCAGTGAGATGAGTTGGGCCCTGATTATGTGGTGCTTTTGAAGCTAGGCACCAGACCCTCTAGTGACATTCATCAAGTGACATGGGATGGACATAGAAGTATGTGTACAATCCGCAGATCAAAGTTACCCTCCATCGAAGGCCCCTTGCCTTCTATGGTCCCTAGCTGACAGCGATGTTCCCAATACATATCAATGTATTGAAGGAGGGAGGTGACTACAATGGGCGATTTGTTACAACATTTTACTCAGTGGGATCTCCGGAATCTTAACGTTCCCTGGTTTCCTTTCTCCTTTGGCTAGTTGAGCTGAGAATCAAGTTGTCAAATCAACCCTAGATGGAAATCTTATTCATTCATTCTTTCAACAAATATTTATTATGTGCCTACTAAGTGCCGAGTACCATTCTAAGGGTTTGGGATACATCCACAAACAGAACAAAAATCCCCGCCCTCAAGGAGCTTATACTCTAGCAGAGGAGAGAGACAATATACAATAAGCATAATAAATACATCCTCTAGTGAGAATGAAAGTTATAAGCATTACAGGAAAAAAGGAAAGGAGGATGTAGGGAGAGCTAGGGCAGGGGTGGATGAGTGGGCATTGGGCCATCAGGGTAGCCTTCAATGGGGAGGTGAGAACTGCCCAGAGACTTGAGGTGAAGGGAGGTCCATGTGAATACATGGAGGAGGAGCCTTCCAGGCAGCGTGAACAGCCAGTGCAAAGCCTTGAACTGGGAATGTGTCCACTATGTCTGAGGAACTGCAGGGAGGCCAATCTGGCTGCAGTGAGGGAGCAAGAGAGAAGCAGGAGATGAGGTCAGAAAGGCAATGGCGCCAGGTCTCTAGGACCTGGAAAGGCATTTTAGGGGCGCTGGATTTCACACTGAGATGGGAGCCATTGGTGGTGGTGGTGGGGAGGGTCAGCGAGCAGAGGAGTGACATGAACTAACGGAAGTTTTAAAAAGCTCACACGGGCTGCTGGGAGCAGAGAACAAGAGCAGCAGTGAGGAGACTGATTCAGAGATGATTTCAATAGCCAGGCGAGAAATGATGGTGGCTTAGGCCAGGTGATAACAGTGAAGGTGGTGCTACCTTTGATTCTGAACATATTGTAGGCAATTTGGCCGTCATTAACTCTCTCATGTCTGGCTGCAATGAGACAAACAGCCCAGCCCATCAGACTCCTGCTTGTTGCTCTTGGTTCCGATTTTTCAGCCTAAGATTTCGCCACAACACAGCCTGAGCCAACCATACATCTAAGGCTATGAAGGCAGCCCGTATCTGTACCTTACTGTAGGACTGACAGGCACGAGATGCTGTGCAACCTAGCTGCCCAGGTTTCTCCACACACACACCCTCTGGCTTACCTCCTTCTGGGGACCGAACGAAACTGATGAATTCCTGACAGAATGTAATGGAAACACAAGTTGGTTTTACAGGAGAAAGGTAATCGGTATTTTTCCAACCAGGTCAATAATCCTTTGTACTTTTCAATCTAGAGTCCAAACAAATAAGGAACAGAAAAGAGAAATGGAACTGAATTGCTAAGAAATGCAGCTTAGCAAGGACAATAAATAACCTCATGCTTGTAGTATTTGGCCCAGAGGAGAGGTGTGTTGATTAAAAATAGTATCTAAGGGAGGTGGAGACTGGGGTTGAGGTTCTCAAAGGACTGATTGGTAGGAAAGGAAAGGCTTGTTTTTTCATCAGAAAAATCTTTCTCATTCCTGGGTGAGGTTGTTTAAGAAAAGGTCAAAGTAAAAAAAAAAAAAATCTAAGTTTTGTTTGAGAGAAGAGAAGCAGGAGAGATGTTGGTCTGTTGTGTCAAGTCATAACTCTGCTCAACTTGCTTCTTTGTAAGCACACTTACAATTTCTCACAAGCTCCCAACCCATATCACCTACACAACACAACAAAAACACACAAACACTCACACATAACATCATTTAGAATATGGGACGGATCCCTGAAGGATGTAACTACCAGAGAAAAGAAAAGAAAAGAAAATTGTAAGTCTTGGAGTTCTCCTAAGGAAACCAAATATAAGAGTCCAAGTGGAGTGTCTTTCTCAGCTCTCCAGATCCCAGAGAAAAATAAAACCTTGTTGTGAGAATGGCTGAGTGATCTTTCTGATGCCATATGTCACAGGTAGGGCATGAGGAAGCCATTGATGAGTCCAAGGTCTACAGAGTGGAAAAGGAGAGCAGGAAGGGGGGAAAAGGAGAAGAGAAAGACAGTGAACAAGGACAAGGAAAAAACATATAAAGAGAAAAAATGATTGGGAGAAAGATATGTCTCATGGTCAAGCAGTCATTAGGAACTTTCGAGTGTCATCTTGACTTGAGCTACACCTTACAATGCAAATAATTGCTATGTGGCCCATTGGCTGCACTGCCTATCTCACACCCATGGCAAGCATTGCCAATCAATTCTCAGACTCCTTCTGGCTTAGGTGTGGCCTCTGAGTTCTTCTCAACACAGTCCTCCAAGCATCTACTACCAAACGACCACAGTGGACACGAGAGGTTAATCCCTTTTGCTAACCATGGACTAAAATATAGAGGAAAGAACTCACCAGCAGTTGCTTGCCCAAGTGGTAAAAATGCAAAAAGCAGAAATGTCTACCTGGCTTGATGCTGTTTGTCCTACTTACCTGCTTTATAGTTTCTTCCACAGTCACCCTCAGGAGCTCCTATCCCCCTCTCTCTCCAAATACACACATCAAATTCAGCTGCCTCTTCCCCCATCCCGAACCATACACCATTCAAGAATCATACTCACCAAGTCATGGGGTATTTCTGGCCACAAGCTCCACTATGAATTTTCAAGAGTGTAAAATGGTGTCTGACAAAAGACCTGCAAAAGAAAGCTAAGAAACAGCCAAAGGGGTCTAGAGTTTCTCTTCATGAAAATGTCACAGTCCATCTGCAGCCACGGGCGAAGAGAGGTTCCATTGCGTTCCTATTTCAAGGGACATTAATTCTTAACTTTATTGCACTGAATCAACTTGCTTTGTGCAAAACAACCAAGAAAGATTAAACCGCAAGATTCACTTATCTTTTGGCTCCATTCTGCCCCGACCTGGGAGTTATCTTGCCCGTGTGCAAAGGCCAAAGCTCATGACATTAAAAGGTATTTATTTTGTGTATTGCATTATTCATTTCCACAGGACTTAGAAAGAGCAAAGCCTTAAAGCCTTTTCATAAAGAGAAATACCTTTGGATTTGCCTAAATTCTTTAAGTGGAGAAAGTAGAGAGAACAGAGGATGTGAGGATTAAAGGTACAAATTACTTAGGGGGGCATTAAGAGTGTCCAAAATTGATGGAAAATTCTAGGCTACTGTCCTCTTTTGTCAAGGAGAAGGGTCTGTGACCTAGGCAGTTTTGGGACTAATGTGAAAGGGCTTCTATGTTTACAGGTAGCTGTGCTTAGCGGTCTCACTGTAGGCATCAGAATATCTCAAAGTGCCCCCAAAGTATTTGTGATAAACCAGAGGGGCTAAAGTGGACTCTCAGCACAGCACGTCATCCTGACCATCTCCCCGAGACCGGCAGCCCCAAGCTTTTGTCAGTCTGCGGCCCCCTCCTTCTCTTCCCTTGTCCTTGGCTGTATCGATGGAAGGTGATGGTGTTGCCTGCACTTCACAAATATCGGTCTATGAAGGAGACTCAATCCTTCGTGACCCCTCCCTGCTCTGCACTCAGTGTTGGACAAGACACGCCCTGCCTGGCTTGTGAAGTTACCTTTATGGGATGTGCAGTGGGACTGTGAAATCGTGAGATTTTGTGGGAGTAGTGCGTGGGAGCATTTTCACCATGTGACATTTGTGCCATTCAGGGCAGGAGGCTGATGAGGAAAACATGCCAGGCCTGGAGCCACAGGACCTGGTCACTCTAGGACTGCCCCAGATTTGCCAAGTGATCTTAGGCAAGTCATTTAACTTCTGAGACTCATCTGTAAGGAGGGAGTGATGTTGACCTGACAGGGTGATTATGGAAATTAAATGGTAGAAATTTGTAAATTGACAGCAACACTCAACATGAAATACCACTGTCTTCCTAAATAGACCACAGCCACCTAAATGGCCAGGACATTCTCAGGATTCTACTTCCCACATTACGTTCGCCATTTCTATAACATTATTGTGGGCTGCATAATTAAGTTGACAAACTGATTAGCTAAAATGCCTTAAGGTTACTTCTGAAACCTTTCATTAAGACAGTGGCAGATGCTAGAGTATGAGTGCGGATCACCCCCAAACACCTGCTCTTCGAGGCTTTTTCCTCCTTCCCTTTTTTACCATGTCACTGGCACCACCATCCACCCAGGCACCCAAGCCTGCTACCCTGATCCCTCTCTTCTTGTTACCACTTCTCTCTGACATTCAAAGTGATAGGTCCTGCGTTTCGCTTTGTGAAAAATCTCTCCTATTTATCCATCCTCTTCATCATTTTGCCTTTAGACTCTCATCACCTCTCACCTAGACTCTTGAAACAATCTCCTGACTAGTTTCCCTGTCTCCACTGTGGCCCCTTGACAGCGCTATCCATGGCCAGACTTCTGCAGAAATAATTTTCCTAGATGAAAGTCTGATCATGTCACTCCTTTACCTAAACCTCTGATGATTTTCTATTGCCCTCAGAATAATGTCCAGACTCCTAAGCTCGGCCTACCTACTCTCGGAGGCCTGGCTCTGCGCCTCATCTCTTGCTATGTCTGCCTCTCACAACTTTTTCTTCAGCCTTAGAGTTTCCCCCAAGGTGCCATAGGACTGTATTCCATGGTGCCTTTTCTTACTCTGTCCTGTCCCTAAGGCCCCTGCTTCTCTTGATACTCAACCCCCGTCTTTTCCTCTTGCTTCTTTATCCACCCTTCCCTCCCCATCTTCGTCCCCAGACAATTGTCAATAACTAGTCTTCTTTCCAGGCTTGGCTTGTGTGACCTCTTCACTGGCACCTTTCTGACTCCTCCAGGTAGGAGTGGCCTCTTCCTCCAATGTACCCCACTGCCTCCTAGAGACTTCAATCATGTCACTCACAACCCTTTGCGCACTCACATTAGACTGGAATTCCTTGAAGACACAGATGGTATCATTAATATCTGTGTCGCCAGGACTAAGCTCAGTGTCTAGCACAAAGTGGCCACCCAATAGCTGTTTGTGGAACAATAGTGTTTTTTTCCTAGTTTTGTGAAATTTCACCTATTAACGGGCAGCATCCATGGAAAAAGGTGCACTGAGATGAGCAACTATTTATAAGGCACCAGCATTCAGATGTAACCAAATATTTAAACCAAAAAAGAAGCAGGATTAGTGTAGGTTTGGTTTGAAGAATATTTTGATATTTTAGGTTTGTTTTAGTTACATAGATTGAGAATATATATAAATTTGGTTTCAGTTAACAACTCAGCAATTGCTATCTGACAAACACCGGGTGAAGGGAGTAGAGCAGAATGAATAATCCATGGTCCTTCTCCTGGAGGAATTCACAACTTCACAGTCCAGTGGGGCAGATACACACATATAACACAAGAAAGGTGCAAAGTGCCAAGGGGCACAGAGGCAGGGAGAAATAAGTTCCTATTGGGAGGACCTAGGAACTCCTTAAGCAGAGCAGGATTTAACTAGAGATCTGAAAAATGGTTAAGAGTTTGGTGAGTGAAACTATGGAAACTAAGAACACAGCCAAGGAGAAGCGTAGAGGTGGGAGAACGCCAGGTGTGCTTTGCACGGGTAGAGCGGCCATCACTGCAGCACTGGGTACCAGCAAAGGGTGTGATGAAAGATAACTGTGTACAGGCAAAGGCGATCAAGGAGGCTAGGGATTTAGGATTTCATTATATCAATAATTGGAACTCCTGGAGATTTTAGAGGATTTTCTACTTCATATTTATTTGCTCAAATTGAAATAGTTTTGATTTGGTAAGAAGTTTATTTTTAAAAGAATGCTGGAGAGGGTGTGGAGAAAAGGGAACCCTCTTGCACTGTTGGTGGGAATGTAAATTGATACAGCCATTATGAGGAACAGTATGGAGGTTCCTTAAGAAACTAAAAATAGAATTACCATATAACCCAGCAATCCCACTACTGGGCATATACTCAGAGGAAACCATAATTCAAAAAGACACATGCACCCCATGTTCATTGTAGCACTATTTACAATAGCCAGGTCATGGAAGCAACCTAAATGCCCATTGACAGACAAATGGATAAAGAAGATGTGGTACATATATACAATGGAATATTACTCAGCCATAAAAAGGAATGAAATTTTGGGTCATTTGTAGAGACGTGGATGAATCTAGAGACTGTCATACAGAGTGCAGTAAGTCAGAAACAGAAAAACAAATATCATATTAACGCATATATATGGAACCTAGAAAAATGGTACAGATGAACCTGTTTGCAGGACAGAAATAGAGACACAGATGTAGAGAACAAACGTATAGACACCAAGGGGGAAAAGTTGGATGGAGGTGGTGGTGGTGGTGGTGGTGGTATGAATTGGGAGATTGGGATTGACATATATAGACTGATGTGTATAAAATGGAAAACTAATAATAACCTGCTGTATAAAAAAAAACAAAACTTTTAAAAAAGGCACTTAGCTCAGTAAGAGTCACTATTCAGCTGTAGATGAAACATTTGGATTTAAGTCTGAGAATGCTTACTAGGAGAGAAAGAAATGTGTTGAAAAATCAGCAAAGGTTTCAGCCTGTAGCAGAATTATAAGACTTGTAGAACCAATTACTTCTATATGGGGAGAAAAAAAACCTCTCATAAGCAGGATTGCTTTGAGGATGGGAAAATGAAGCAATTGAATGGATCATTTCACAAGGGTAAATCTCAGCATGATGATGGCTTTTAGGGTCATCTAACTCAATATCTCCCCTCTCCAGGACCCTCGTCTGCAACATCGCATTGCTTAAACACTCCCAGCTGTGGGGAGCTCCCCGCCTCACAGGACTGCCCGTTCCATTTATGCAGAGAGAAAATAGTTTCATAAGATCTTTCCTACCGTGAACTGCCTTCTTTTACCTTCTTTCCGTTTGTTGAAACTCTGCCCTCTGAAGCTTGATTGAATTCATCTAAGTCCTCTTTTAATGGACAGAGATCCCATATTTACAAAGTCATTACAACCTTCTGCCTACCTTCACCCCCTCTGGCTAGTCACTAAGCATTTCTTCAATTATTCATCACATGACCTCCTTTCCATCTGGTTCTCTTCTCCTTGGCTAGAGGGGCACCCACAACTCAAGCATTCCACATCCTTCTCAGGGAGGAGCATAAGACAACTATTACCCATGTTCTATGTTATATTAGCATGGTCGGAAACGGGGTTAGCTTTTCTCACGTTACACTATTAACTCCACCATCTTTAATTTATGCAGTCACTTTTCAGAAACCAAGTCAAATTTCATCTTGTAGGTTTGGGCCCAACATTAAAGCCCCAAAAGAGGTTTTCTGAATATATTGGTAATGCAACATATTTATTATTTCTCTCAAGCTTGATCATTGTGCTGCCCAAGTTAATCTCAGGAAATAAGTGTTGACTGTCTCAAAGTCAAGCATAGAGACCACAGGTAGACTAGCTGGTCTCTCTAAGTTTACTCTAATTCACTGTCTCTGCTTTTTAGTGTATAATGTCAACTCTTTAATAGTAATTTAATTGTTCTATCAAGGGCCCAGCATTTTCCCATCATACCTAAAGTGTATAATGAAAGACTTACAGGGCTTCCATGGTGGCACAGTGGTTAAGAATCTGCCTGTCAATGCAGGGGACATGGGTTTGAGCCCTGGTCCGGGAAGACGCCACATGCCGTGGAACAACTAAGCCTGTGCACCACAACTGCTGAGCCTGTGCTCTAGAGCCTGTGAGCCACAACTACTGAGCCTGCGTGCCACAACTACTGAAGCCCGTGCGCCTAGAGCCCGTGCCCTGCAACGAGACAAACCACTGTATTGAGAAGCCCACACTGCAACAAAGAGTAGCCCGTGCTCGCCACAACTGGAGAACGCCTGCACAGCAACAAAGACCCAACACACCCCAAAATAAATAAATAAATAAATTTATTTATTTAAAAAAACCCAAAACACTTATAAAATGAGAAACCTAAATATTATACACTAGTCCTATCTCTCAGTCCAGCTAAATATCTGGTGAGAAGAGTATGTGCCACTCCTCTAGGGTGAAGTTGTAATAACATAAGAAAACTAAACAATCCCTTTCATTATTTTTCCTAATGACACTTTGGTGGTTATTGTCATCTTACAATAGAAACAGAAATAGAAACCCAGACAATCAAACACTATTATAACAGAACTGATGCCAGTTCCTGCCCTCTGCTCCATAGATGTCTTTTTTTTTCGGTACCTAGTGTTGTAAACATTTATGTGTTTTTGTCTGTCTTCCTCCTCAGCCTTCTGCTCATCTTTTTATGAGAATTCCCTGATTCTTTTTTTTTTAACATCTTTATTGGAGTATAGTCGCTTTACAATGGTGTGTCAGTTTCTGCTTCATAACAAAGCGAATCAGTTATACATATACATATGTCCCCATATCTCTTTCCTCTTGCATCTCTCTCCCTCCCACCCTCCCTATTCCACCCTTCTAGGTGGTCACAAAACACCAAGCTGATCTCCCTGTGCTATGCGGCTGCTTCCCGCTAGCTATCTATTTTACATTTGGTAGTGTATATATGTCCATGCCACTCTCTCACTTTGTCCCAGCTTACCCTTCCCCCTGCCCATATCCTCAAGTCCATTCTCTAGTAGGTCTGCATCTTTATTCCCATCTTGCCCCTAGGTTCTTCATGACCATATTTTTTTCTTTTTTTTTTTAGATTCTATATATATGTGTTAGCATATGGTATTTGTTTTTCTCTTTCTTACTGACTTCACTCTGTATGACAGTCTCTAAATCCAACCACGTCTCAACAAATGACCCAGTTTCATTTCTTTTCATGGCTGAGTAATATTCCATTGTATATATGTACCACAACTTCTTTATCCATTCGTCTGTCGATGGGCATTTAGGTTGCTTTCATGACTTGGCTATTGTAAATAGTGCTGCAATGAACATTGGGGTGCATGTGTCTTTTTGAATTATGGTTTTCTCTGGGTATATGCCCAGTAGTGGGATTGCTGGATCATATGGTAATTCTATTTTTAGTTTTTTAAGGAACCTCCATACTGTTCTCCATAGTGGCTGTATCAATTTACATTCCCACCAACAGTGCAAGAGGGTTCTGTTTTCTTAACAGCCTCTCCAGCATTTATTGTTTGTAGATTTTTTGATGATGGCCATTCTGACTGGTGTGAGATGATATCTCATTGTAGTTTTCATTTGCATTTCTCTAATGATTAATGATGTTGAGCATTCTTTCATGTGCTTGTTGGCAATCTTTATGTCTTCTTTGGAGAAATGTCTATTTAGGTCTTCTGCCCATTTTTGGATTGGTTTGTTTGCTTTTTTGATATTGAGCTTCATGAGCTGCTTGTAAAATTTGGAGATTAATTCTTTGTCAGTTGCTTCATTTGCAAATATTTTCTCCCATTCTGAGGGTTGTCTTCATCTTGTATATGGTTTCCTTTGTTGTGCAAAAGATTTCAAGTTTCATTAGGTCCCATTTGTTTGTTTTTGGTTTTATTTCCATTTCTCTAGGAGGTGGGTCAAAAAGGATCTTGCTGTGATTTATGTCACAGAGTGTTCTGCCTATGTTTTCCTCTAAGTGTTTGATAGTGTCTGGCCTTACATTTAGGTCTTTAATCCATTTTGAGTTTATTTTTGTATATGGTGTTAGGGAGTGCTCCAATTTCATTCTCTTACATGTAGCTATCCAGCTTCCCCAGCACCACTTATTGAACAGGCTGTCTTTTCTCCACTGTATACTCTTGCCTCCTTTATCAAAGAAAAGGTGACCATATGTGCGTGGGTTTATCTCTGGGCTTTCTATCCTGTTCCATTGATCTATCTTTCTGTTTTTGTGCCAGTACCATACTGTCTTGATTATTGTAGCTTTGTAGTATAGTCTGAAGTCAGGGAGCCTGATTCCTCCAGCTCCGTTTTTCGTTCTCAAGATCGTTTTGGCTATTTGGAGTCTTTTGCATTTCCATACAAATTGTGAAATTTTTTGTTCTAGTTTTGTGAAAAATGCCAGTGGTAGTTTGACAGGGATTGCATTGAATCTGTAGATTGTTTTGGGTAGTCATTTTCACAATGTTGATTCTTCCAATCCAAGAACATAGTATATCTCTCCATCTATTTGTATCATCTTTAATTTTTTTCATCAGTGTCTTATAATTTTCTGCATACAGGTCTTTTTTCTCCTTAGGTAGGTTTATTCCTACATATTTTATTCTTTTTGTTGCAATGGTAAATGGGAGTGTTTTCTTAATTTCACTTTCAGATTTTTCATCATTAGTGTATAGGAATGTAAGAGATTTCTGTGCATTAAATTTGTATTCTGCTACTTTACCAAATTCATTGATTAGCTCTAGTAGTTTTCTGGTAGCATCTTTAGGATTCTCTATGTATAGCATCATGTCATCTGCAAACAGTGACAGCTTCACTTCTTCTTTTCCGATTTGGATTCCTTTTATTTCTTTTTCTTCACTGATTGCTGTGGCTAAAACCTCCAAAACTATGTTGAATAATAGTGGTGAGAGTGGGCAAGCTTGTCTCGTTCCTGATCTTAGTGGGAATGGTTTCAATTTTTCACCATTGAGAACAATGTTGGCTGTTGGTTTGTCATATATGGCCTTTATTATGTTGAGGAAAGTTCCCTTTATGCCACTTTCTGGAGGGTTTTTATCATAAATGGGTGTTGAATTTTGTCGAAAGCTTTCTCTGCATCTATTGAGATGATCATATGGCTTTTCTCCTTCAATTTGTTAATATGGCTTATCACATTGATTGACTTGCATATATTGAAGAATCCTTGCATTCCTGTAATAAACCCCACTTGGTCATGGTGTATGATCCTTTTAAAGTGCCGTTGGATTCTGTTTGCTAGTATTTTGTTAAGGATTTTTGCATCTAAGTTCATCAGCGATATTGGCCTGTAGTTTTCTTTCTTAGTGACATCTTTGTCTGGTTTTGGTATCAGGGTGATGGTGGCCTCATAGAACGAGTTTGGGAGTGTTCTTCCCTCTGCTATATTTTGGAAGAGTTTGAGAAGGATAGGTGTTAGCTCTTCTCTAAATGTTTGATAGAATTCGCCTGTGAAGCCATCTGGTCCTGGGCTTTTGTTTGTTGGAAGATTTTTAATCACAGTTTCAATTTCAGTGCCTGTGATTGGTCTGTTCATATTTTCTATTGCTTCCTGGTTCAGTCTCGGAAGGTTGTGCATTTCTAAGAATTTGTCCATTTCTTCCAGGTTGTCCATTTTATTGGCATATAGTTGCTTGTAGTCATCTCTCATGATCCTTTGTTATTTCTGCAGTGTCAGTTGTTACTTCTCCTTTTTCATTTCTAATTCTATTGATTTGAGTGTTCTCCCTTTTTTTCTAGATGAGTCTGGCTAATGGTTTGTCAATTTTGTTTATCTTTGCAAAGTACCAGCTTTTAGTTTCATTGATCTTTGGTATTGTTTCCTTCACTTCTTTTTCATTTATTTCGGATCTGATCTTTATGATTTCTTTCCTTCTGCTAACTGTGGGGTATTTCTGTTCTTCTTTCTCAAATTGCTTTAGCTGTAAGTTTAGGTGGAAATAAAAACAAAAACAAACAAATGGGACCTAATGAAACTTAAAAGCTTTTGCACAGCAAAGGAAACCATAAACAAGATAAAAAGACAACCCTTTGAATGGGAGAAAATATTTGCAAATGAAGCAACTGACAAAGGGTTAATTTCCAAAATTTACAAGCTGCTCATGAAGCTCAATATCAAAAAAACAAACAAACCAATCCAAAAATGGGCTGAAGACCTAAACAGACATTTCTCCAAAGAAGATATACAGACTGCCAACAAACACATGAAAGGATGCTCAACATCACTAATCATTAGAGAAATGCAAATCAAAGCTACCTGTCAGAATGGCCATCAACAAAAATCTACAAAAATAAATGCTGGAGAGGCTGTGGAGAAAAGGAAACCTTCTTGCACTGTTGGTGGGAATGTAAATTGATACAGCCACTATGGAGAACAGTATGGAGGTTCCTTAAGAAACTAAAAATAGAACTACCATATGACCCAGCAATCCCATTATGGGGCATATACCCTGAGAAAACCATATTTCAAAGAGATTCAGGTACCACAATGTTCATTGCAGCTCTATTTACAATACCCAGGGCATGGAAGCAACCTAAGTGTCCATCGACAGATGAATGGATAAAGAAGATGTGGCACATATATACAATGGAATATTACTCAGCCATAAAAAGAAATAAAATTGAGTTATTTGTAGTGAGGTGGATGGTCCTAGAGACTGTCATACAGAGTGAAGTAAGTCAGAAAGAGAAAAACAAATACCGTATGCTAACATATATATATATATATATATATATATATGGAACCTAAGGGAAAAAAAAGGTTCTGAAGAACCTAGGGGAAGGACAGGAATAAAGATGCAGATGTAGAGAATGGACTTGAGGACATGAGAAGGCGGAAGGGTAAGCTGGGACGAAGTAAGAGAATGGCAATGGGCATATACACACTACCAAATGTAAAATAGCTAGTTAGCGGGAAGCAGCCACATAGCACAGGGAGATCAGCTCACTGCTTTGTGACCACCAAGAGGGGTGGGATAGGGAGGGTGGGAGGGAGATAAAAGAGGGAGGAGGTATGGGGATATCTGTATATGTATAACTGATTCACTTTGTTATAAAGCAGAAACTAACACACCATTGTAAAGCAATTATACTCCAATAAAGATGTTAAAACATAAAAATAAAAGCATAGTGTCTTAAGAAATGTGGGTATATATCAGTGCTGTATAGAACACTCTTCTAGGAAGAGAACTAAAAGAATTTCCTTTGCTCAGGTTATGATCTCTATTTTCCAAAGGAAGTGATAATCTAAGGAATAAAAGGTGATTATTAAACTATTCAGAGTTTCACCCTGAATTGTCTTAAGATGTGTGCATGTGTGTGTGTTACCCTGATTAATGAATGAGGTAATTGATGATTGAAGAAGCATGGTAGGCTACAAACTCATCTTGGAACACATGAAACATCAAGACACACATGCAAATATATTGTACTTTTAAAAAAATGTGTGCTATTTTGTGTATGTTGTTTTTTGTACAATAAAATGCGTAGATTTTGTTTTGCATTTTAAAATCTGACATTAAATTTACAAGAGCCTTTTTAAGTTCTTAGGAGAAACTTCTTTGTTAGGTTTGTAAATCTGCCTTGTTAGGTATGTAAAGTATTTTTAAAAATCATATTTTCACCTTATAATATGAAATGCCTAAGGAATTTTAGTTAACAAAATATAGAAGTGGTATCTGTTTAGGAAAATTTGATTTATCAAATGTATGATTTTATTGAAAAATAAGGAAAAAGTGAAAGCAATTTAAAATAAAATTACATTTAAAAGTAACTGTATATGCCAAGTTTAAAAGCTTAACAATTAGTTTATAAATGTGTACCATAATACGTTGAATATTGATTATAACACAGCAATTGCCAGCATTTTGTGGTTGGCACCACGCTCCACTGGAAGAGCCCATTAATAATCGTCTACCTTACATCTGAAATGCAAATTAACGAACTTTCCATAAAACAATTTGTGTGGTTTTTCCTTAGCCACCCTTCCTAGGGGATAGGAACTCAAGAGTTTTCTCTAGTACCATCGGGCCATGAAATCCCATCACTGGAACTGCAGTGCTGGGCTTATGAGTACAGGAACATATGACCTCAGAGTGCCTGCCCTGAAATCCTCTAACAAACTCCTGCGTATCCCTCAAAACCCAGATCAGAATTAAATTGACATTTCATCCATGTTACACCTGTACTAGATGCTTTATTTACCCATTCACCAACTATTTATTGTATGCCTATGGAATGAGCTAAATGAGCATTTTGATGATTTTTATAGAGTTGCTAAAAAACAGCCATTTTAGCTCAAGCATTTTGACACTGCTGTGTTTTTGAGACACACAAACATATATATCTATATATTTATGTATATACAGCTATCTGTATCTATCTATCTATCTATATATCCATCTATGTATCTGTGTATGTAGATCTATACATATATACTCTATATCAGTTGAATTTTATGCTTATTCATGTCCACACATCTAAGTTTAATAGGAAACAAACAGACCTTCATTATGCTTACTAGATGCTCGGAAAACACTGGCTTATGTATTTTTCTACCTTCCTCTTCATCCTTCCCTCATTTCTTTTAAAATTGATACCTCAGCACAAATGGAGAGCAAGGGCCCTTTCCTAGCTCATGCAAAGATGGTGCCCTCTGGTGGATGGTGGTAGAAATTACACCGCTCTCTCCAGAATTCTGTTTGGGTTTTTTATTTTTCTTTTTTTCCCAGATTTATCTTCAGTTGATTTTACATTCCAGCGTCATTAGGATTACTGTCAGAGTGCTCATACCTACTGTGATATGAGGAATGCAGAAAGTTCCTTATCACCCAAACAGCAGCCCTGCCCATTCCACCATTATATCAGGCCTCAGTAACGATCCTTTGTGGCTTTGAAGGTCCCTGCTACTATTTATTATTTTACCTCAAAGGTACACATTGTGAGACATAATAATATTTTGAGGCATTAATTTACTACAAGAGATGAGCTCATCAGTATCTGATCTCAAAAGTACTCAGAAGCAAGACAGATCTGTCAAAAAGTGGCTTAGGTATCTCTTCAACTTCTACCTTTGTAGAGAGAAAATACCTTAAAATAGTAATATTTTGTCTGTTCGTTTCTGCCCTTGTATATAACTTTTCTCCCTATTAGTGAAAGGCATTGCCTCAAGATGAGGTCAGATTGCAATACCAAAAAAATAAAGTCAATTGTTAGGTTAAAATAAATCGAAAATATGCTTTTAATATGAAGAAGAGGAGGCCTGCATGAAGTAGAAAACAGTTTTGTCAAATCACTAGGAACGAATATAGAGGAAAACCAGACTCCCTGCCACCCCAAACTCAAGGCACTAGGGGAGTTCGAACGAGGCCACAGGAAGGAGGAGCTGCAAGGCTGGGCAAGGCCTGAAAAGGTACCCAAGGTTGTGGGTAAGAAACAGGGAGCTGGGACCCAGAGGTGACAACCAGTAACAGAGAAGAACCTCCAGGGGAAAGTGCAGAGCTCCACAGTCACCAGGAGCAAGGAGAAGCACAGAAGCTGAACTAATGTCTGGGGAATATTTTATTTCCACCCCGGGGACCATGGCTCATCTCCCGTGGACAGCATCATTACTTGATCATCCCCCTGGTGCAGGGTGTAAGCCTCCCGTGGAGAGCTGCCCGCTGCTCACACACTGCACTTTCAGCACATGCATGCCAGCCTGCATCCTGAGACACTGCTGAGCCCCCTGTAGATAACACTTGGTAGTACCTCCATCCTTTGCAATGTTCAGAATGCTCACAGATCCCCAAAACCAGAGAGTAGAGGCTCTTAACAGCCAGACAACAATTTACCCCTGCTACACCTTAACTTTTGAACAAGAAAATTAACACGGAAGAATAGCGCCAGAACCAAAGGAAAAGGGTTACATCTTGTTTTCCTAGGAACTAGAAGTAAGGGGGAAACTAGAAGGATAATGGCTCTCTAGAATCCTTGTCCCAGCCTCATTCTGTTCGAAGCATAAATATTTTAGCCGTGACCACAAGTAGGGAAGCTTAGATTCTCCACATCCTGGGGACAGCAGGGAGAAAAGCAGAATGGGTCACATAAAGACATTCTTTTGCAAGATCCCAATACTTGAACTCTACCCGCACAGAATTCTATTCCCTTTGACTCGCAGCTATAGCATTATGTGACATGGCTAAATGTCTACCTACATTAAGCCACTTTGTTACAACTTTGGAGTTTTAGGTTATCATCTATAAGTCTACTTCATAGAATAGTAGTGAGGATTAAAAAGACAAATATGCAGAATAAACAAGCCATTGGATTTTGTATTGGAGTATAATTGCTTTATAACGTTGTGTTAGTTTCTGCAGTTAGCTGATACAATGAACTATATCAGCTATATATATATATATATATATATATATATATATATATATATATATATATATATATATATCCCTTCCCTTTTGGACCTCCCTCCCCTCCCATCCCATCCATCTAGGTCATCACAGAGCACTGAGCTAAGCTCCCTGTGCTATACAGCATTTTCCCACTAGCTATCTATTTTACACATGGTACTGTATTTATGTCAAACCTAATCTCCCAATTCATCCCACCCTCTCCTTCCCCTACCCTGTGTCCACATGTCCATTCTCTACGTCTACATTTCTATTCCTGCACTGCAAATAGGTTCATCTGTATCACTTTTCTAGATTCCACATATATGCATTAATATACGATATATGTTTTTCTCTTTCTGGCTTACTTCACTCTGTAAGACAGTGTCCATCCACATCTCTACAAATGACCCAATTTCCTTTCCTTTTATGGCTGAGTAATAGTCCATTATATATATGGACCACATCTTCTTTATCCATTTGTTTATCGATGGGCATTTGAGTTGCTTCCATGACCCAGGTACTGTAAATAGTGCTGCAATGAACATCGGGGTACATGTGACTTTTTGAATTATGGTTTTCTCAGGGTATATGCACAGTAGTGGGATTTTGGGTCATATGGTAGTTCTATTTTTAGTTTTTTTAGCAACCTCCCTACTGTTCTCCACGGTAGCTGTATCAAGTTACATTCCCACCAACAGTGCAAGAAGGTTCCCTTTTCTCCACACGCTCTCGGCAGTTAGTTTGATGATGGCCATCCTGACTGGTGTGAGGTGATACCTCACTGTGGTTTTGATTTGCATTTCTCTAATGATTAGTGATGTTGAGCATCTTTTCACGTGCCTCGTAGCCATCTGTATGTCTTCTTTGGTGAAATGTTTATTTTGGTCTTCCACCCATTTTTGGATTGGGCTGTTTGTTTTTTGATATTGAGCTGCATGAGCTGTTTGTATATTTTGGAGATTAATCCTTTGTCCATTGTTTCATTTGCAAATCTTTTCTTCCATTCTGAGGGTTGTCTTTTCATCTTGTTTATGGTTTCCTTTGCTGTGCAAAAGCTTGTAAGTTTCATTAGGTCCCATTTGCTTATTTTTGTTTTTATTTCCGTTACTCTAGGAGGTAGGTTATAAAAGATCTTGCTGTCATTTATGTCAGAGTGTTTTTCCTGTGTTTTCCTATAAAAGTTTTACAGGGTCTGGTCTTATATTTAGGTCTTTAATCCATTTTGAGTTTATTTTTGTGTATGGTGTTAGGGAGTGTTCTAATTTCATTCTTTTACGTGCAGCTATCCAGTTTTCGCAGCACCACTTATTGAAGGGGCTGTCTTTTCTCCATGGTATATTCTTGCCTCCTTTGTCATAGACTAAGTGACCATAGGTGCATGGGTTTATCTCTAGGCTTTCTGTCCTGTACCATTGATCTATATTTCTGTTTCTGTGCCAGTACCATACTGTCTTGATTACTGTAGCTTTCTAGAATAGTCTGAAGTCAGGGAACCTGATTCCTTTGACTCCATTTTTCTTTCTCAAGATTGCTTTGGCTAGTTGGGGTCTTTTTTGTTTCCATACAAATTGTAAAATTTTTTGTTCTAGTTCTTTGAAAAATGCCAGTGGTAATTTGATATGGATTGCATTGAACATGTAAATTGCTTTAGGTTGTTTAGTCATTTTCACAATATTGATTCTTCCAATCCAAGAACATGGTATACCTCTCCATCTGTTTGTGTCATCTTTGATTTCCTTCATCAGTGTTTTATAGTTTTCTGAATACAGGTCTTTTGCCTCTTTAGGTAGATTTATTCCTAGGTGTTTTATTCTTTTTGTTGCAATGGTAAATGGGATCGGTTCCTTAATTTTTCTTTCTGATCTTTCAATGTTAGTGAATAGGAATTCAAGAGATTTCTGTGCATCAATGTTGTATCCTGCAAATTTTCCAGATTCATTGATTAGTTCTAGTAGTTTTCTGGTGGCATCTTTAGGATTTTTTACATATAGTGTCATGTCATCTGCAAGCAGTGACAGTTTTACTTTTTCTTTTCCAACTTGTATTCTTTCTATTTCTTTTCCTTCTCTGATTGTCATGGCTAGGAGTTGAAGAACTATGTCGAATAATAGTGGCAAGAGTGGATATCCTTGCCTTGTTCTTGATCGTAGAGGAAATGCTTTCAATTTTTCACCATTGAGAATGAAATTTGCTGTGAGTTTTTCATTTATGGCCTTTATTATGTTGAGGTAGGTTCCCTCTATGCCCACTTTCTGGAGAGTTTTTATCATAAATTGGTGTTAAATTTTGTTAAAAGCTCTTCTGCATCTATTGACGTGATCACATGGCTTTTTATCCTTTAATTTGTTAATATGGTGTATCACATTGATTGATTTGTGTATATTGAGGAATGCTTGCATCCCTGGGATAAATCTCACTTGATCATGGTGTGTGATCCTTTTAATGTGTTGTTGGATTCTCTTTGCTACTATTTTGTTGAGGATTGCTGTGTCTATGTTCATCAGTGGTATTGGTCTGTATTTTTCTTTTTTTGTGATATCTTTGTCTGGTTTTGCTATCAGGGTGATGGTGGCCTCATAGAATGAGTTTGGGAGTGTGTTCCTCCCTCTGCAAATTTTTGGAAGACTTTGAGAAGGATGGGTGTTAGCTCTTCTCTAAATGTTTGAAAGAATTCACCTGTGAAGCCATCTGATCCTGGACTTTTGTTTGTTGGAAGATTTTTAATTACAGTTTCAATTTCCTTACTTTTGATTTGTTTGTTTATATTTTCTAATTCTTCCTGGTTCAGTCTTGGAAAGTTGTACCGAGACTGAACCAGGAAGTTGCTTGTAGTAGTCTCTTAGGATGCTTTGTATTTCTGTGGTGTCTGTTGTAACTTCTCCTTTTTCATTTCTAATTGTATTGATTTGAGGCCTCTCCCTTTTTTTGTTAATGAGTCTGGCTAAAGGTTTATCAATTTTACTTATCTCCTCTAAGAACCAACTTTTAATTTTATTCATCTTTGCTATTGTTTTCTTCTTTTTCTATTTAATTTATTTCTGCTGTGACCTTTATGATTTCTTTTCTTCTACTAACTTTGGCTTTTCTTTGTTCTCTTTCTAGTTGCTTTATGTGTAAGGTTAGGTTGTTTATTAGAGATTTTTCTTGTTTTCAGTTTCAGAAACAGAAAAAGTATTCCCTTTTTCAGTTGTAATAGATACTGATAAATGTCCCATCAAAGTGGTGGTACTAATTTTTATTCAACCTCACAGCCCATTAATCAACAAGTTCTCAGATTCTCCTTCCTAAGTAACTTTTCTGGTCAGTTCCTTTCACTCCATCCCCACCCACCGCCCTTGTTCAGGCATCACCAACCCTGCATTGTTGCAATATCCTTAACGAGGTTCCAGTCTTCATTGATTCCTATCCACATTACAGCCACAGTGAATGAAGACCTAATCTTGGGAATAAAGATCTAATCATGCCACTGGCTAATCTGAATTCTCTAGTGGCATCCCCTTGACTTGTGGATAAAATCCACGTCCTTAGAATGAGCTTCAAGTCCCCTCGTGTTTTGGCCTGGCCTCATTTCCTCTCCCTTCCCACATTCTCTCCAGGCATATCAGAAGCTTCCAGCTCGGTCTGAAATGGGCTTCCTATTGCACATTTTTTCTCTATCAGAGAAACTCTGCCTTTCCTTCAAGGCTTAGCTCAAGCACTGCCTCCTCTCAACTGGGAAGGATATCTCTCCATGCAACTTCTAGCCATCTCTATCGGTACACTTGTCACCCTGTTTCACCAGTCTTTTATTACTGGGAAGTCTTTGAAGTAGGAAACCATATCCTGTCTTGTCTCTTTAGAATCTAGCCCTATGCCTGGAGGTGCTCAATGGATGTTTGTTGGATGAATGAATACATGAACACATAAACACGTGAGCTCCACCATAAAATGCTTATGTTATAGTAATAAAGACAGAACAGATACATACAAATGATGCAAGTCACTAATGCTAAGAGTGAAATACCAAATGAGTGGAACTATTGACCAGAGCTATGCAATTACAAGGGAGAATTCACCCCAGCTGTCAAAGGCAGGGCAAATTGGATCATTCCCAAAGAACAGCTGGAGAGACTAACATAGGTGTGTTCAAAGTTTATCTTGACTCCTTTCTCCTCAATTAAACACAGAAGAGGCCGAATGAAAGGGTGTGGATGACTTGGCATAATTATAACTTCCCAGAGACATAGACCCCTTTTGCGTAAACCAGTGTTTTTCAACCCTTTTTTCATTTTTGTCCTCCTTAAGGAAGCTTTTCAACATATGTTCCCTTATCTCGTCCCCCCCGCCGCATGAAAATTTAATAACGAAATATACTGTCTATCTGTTTTATGTCCTATAGCCCTCTGGAAAGCCACACATCGTTGTAATATCTAAAATCACAAATGTGTACTTCCTTGGGGGTCATAATGCCCCCTTTGAGAGCACATGGTGTAAACCAAAGGCAGAGCGTGATCCCAGCAAAGAGCTTGGTGGCGCAGCACAGAGCTCATCTTCAAACACACTGGTCTTCAAGAAATGTGTTCTTAGCAATAGGCAGTGAGGGTTCTTTAGTGAGAGGCAGACTAGATGGCCTCAGAGGCACTTCCAAATTCTACATATGGAGCTGTCAGAACCCAGAGATCTCAGGGGGAATGTCCTGGTATTTAATTAGAAAACTAATGTAATTTGGAAAGAAAGTAATTAGGAAATTCATGTTCTATTACAGGGACTTGAATGAAAATCGTTTTCCTCTTACTCTTCTCCAGTCAATAACCAGGGTGACAACTATAGGAGAGAGGGAAGTGTTATCTAAAAGGATGAAAGGGATAAGCATACCTCTGGTTTAGGGACTTGTAGCCCAAAATAGATGAAATGTAAATCAGGAGACTGAGCTTGCCCAAATGTGGTGGAAGCAAGGAGCTCCCTTCTATTCAGCCACACATAGCACCGATGGGGTATCCAACTAGGACGGGGAAGGAGCAGCTGTCAAACTCACTAACTGACGTTCTGTGATCTGCAAGTAAGGCCTCCTCCGGAGACAACACTCCTGGTACTGTGGTGGACACTTGGCCACTCACTGGCTTACCCTCAGGGACAGCGTCTGATGGGCACTTGTCTCAACAGTAAAGTATGCGTCTTGCTGCACATCAGAATCATCTCAGGAGAGCTTTTCTAAAATACAGAGTACTAAGTTTCGTATGACCCTACCAAATAAAGGCTCTGGGCTGGGGCCCAGGAATCTGCAGTTTGAATCATCCCCCCCTCTCCCACCACTGGTGATCCCAATGCAAGGGCATCTTTCACCTGATGTTTGGAGACCATTGCCTTCGACTGGAAAGCACCACCCTGGTCATCAGGTCACACCTGGAAGCTATCTTCCTGCCCTCACTGACCCACAGACTCACACAGGAGTGTGGGGCAACATCTTTGTAAAAGCAGAACCCAAAAGGATTTCCCAAGAAAGGCTAGCATGCAGGAGGAAATGGAGGGAGGGGGAGGGAGGTGGCTAAGAGGGGATGGAGAGGGAAGGGAGAAGGAAGGGAGGGTGGAGGAGAGAAAGAGAGATGGAGAAGGCTGAGGGAGAACATGGAGAACTCCGCAGAAAGAAGACAAAGAGGGTGAACGCAGACCAGACCCTGGAAAGGAGAGGTGAGGAAAGGAGGAAACAAGGGAGCCAGAGGCCTGTGCTTTCCTCTCAAGGTGGGAGAGAAGTAAAAAGTCCTCATGTCCAGGCCAAGGAGATAGTACCAGTTGGTGATTAAGAAAATGTGTGTTTGGCCAATTGCTAGGCGGGTGTTCTAAGACAAGGTACTTACTTTCTCTAACATTCATTCTCCTCACAGGTAAATGTGGAATTGTAATCGTGAGGACTCCATGAATAGTGCATCTTAAAGCAGGTTATAAATATAAAGCACTTTAAGTTGTTAATCTTAGGGCTGGATGAGACCATTGGGTCTATTTCCTCCAAACCCCTCTTTTCACAGAAGAAGAAACCGAAACCCAGAGACAAGTGACCCACAGGGTCAGTGACAAAGTATATGGTGAAATACTCGGTCACCAGCTGTCAAGAGGTACGAGAGAACTCCAGCCCACCCTCAGGCAAAATGGGAGGTAAGTGGGCGAAAGCTGTGAGCCTCTTTCCCAATCAGCCCCCTCGGCTGACGGCCCCCAGGCCACAGGAGAGCACAGCACTCGGGCCAGCCCACGAGCTGGATCTTGGTCCGTCCCACCCTGCCCACCCCCTCAGCAGTCTTGTCAAGAGGAGAGGCCAAAGGAGGCATCCCCAGAATTGGGGGACGAGGAGAGTCAGCAGCAAAGAAGCAGAATGGTCCCTGCAGGAGCACCCCACCCTAAGAGGTACTGGGCACCACACACATGTCCACCATTAAAATGCTCACTTGAATGTACCCTCAAGACTGGAATGCAGCTAGAAAAAGCAAGAATAAAATCAGTTATTTTGAAGCTGGGCTTCGTGGTAGAAGGATGTGTTGGCTGAAGGGGAGTGGCTGGTCAATATGGAGTCCAGAAACACATATAGTTAGAAGCAAGAATTTATCGTCTTCATCCAGTGCTAACCAAGGAGAAAGACTGTACTAGGGAGGAAATAAGTATTACAGAAATGAAATCCTTTTGGAGAAGGGGCAACTTGTCAAGCTTTTCCTTTACATGCTTTATTTTCCTCGCGAATACATTTAGTTATCTATGTTCTGAGTCAATGTTCTGAGCTAAGCTATCCCTTGCTACTTTGATCTCAGGTGAGGGGCAGGGTGGGGGGCGGAACGTGGATGGGTGGGGGCGGGGAGCATCTCATAAGCAGGCACAAGTAATTCAGTCACTGCAGAGACATATCCTTTAATGTTAATGAATACACGGGGCTTCTGGTTTATAAGCATCGGTCAGTCTTTCGGAACCTAAACACACTGATAAACGTGAGTTTCTGGATCTGTAAAGCTGAGGTCTTGGTCCTACTCAGGATTTATCCTGCCTTGCTGCGAGCCCCAAGCCCTGCCCCACCCTACTTGCCACCATCTCAGCTACAACAATACTCTAATACTGCCCAGATCACACACTTACATTTAAGGGAAACACCCCAGAAACACCAGTGCCTTAACCCATTTCACTTCAACAAATGTGTATTAACCAGCTATAATCAGCCAGACACTACACTAAAAGCCGGTATTAAAAAGATGAGTAAGACATGGCACCTGCCTTCAGGGAACTTGGAGGCAGAACCTTGCCACTGCAAGTGTGGTCCATAGGCCACCAGTGTCAGCATCACCGCACAGCTCGTTAGAAATGCAGATTCCGAGGCCCTACGCCAGACCTCCTGATTCTGAATCTGTATTTCACTACGATCTCCAAGTGATTTGTATGCATATAAAGTTTGAGAAGCGCTGATCTAGTAGCAAAGATTCAACTAAAGCCATCTTGAATTAAACTTTATGACGATGAAGTAAACTAAGTATGGTGGGAACATCGAGAAGGGTTTGGTTAATTCTGAGGGAGAAGTAGCCATTTGCACTGAAATTGAACTGGCCAACAAGTTGGGGCTGGGGGCAACTGAGAGTAGGTAGGAGCACTCACTGTGGAAAAGGGCATGAACAAAGCTGTGAATGTGCATTTTGTGTCGGTGGGGGAGGGGGTGGTGACGGGGAGGGTAGGCCATGTGCAGAGCCGGACTGGGACAGACTGGAAGAAAGGTCTTTCAAGGGCTCCTAAATCTCACCCCAGGATGGATGGCTGCCCAGCCTATAGGTGCCGTGTTCTTTGCACCGCCCTTGTTACCAGCCCTCCATGCTAGGATCTGACCAGTGCCTGGACAGGGAGAGGCCTCTTCCCAACTTCTGGCCCTCAGTGATCCCTTGGGGATGGGGGGCTGATATTTGCAGACAGCAAAGGATGCCGAGTCTCCGATCTCACGCCAGGACACCTGGTCCCTGGCAACAGCTCTGCAGAACGACCTTGGTAGGAAGTGGATGCACAGATTCCCACGGACCCCACGGATTACTGGCAGCCCAAAGAGCCTCTGAAGAGAGGGCTTCCCCCTTATTCAGCTCGTAAGAGAAGCTGACTCTGGAGAAAGTTGAGAAAGTAATGACATGTTATGGAAGAGGATTGAGTCAGAGTCTGGAGGCTGGCTTCCAGTTCCGACCTGGCCTCTAGCTGTATAACCATGAGGAAGTCTCTGGGTCTCAGCTGTAAAATGAAGAAGATGGACAAGGTGATTCCCAGGTCCTTTCCAGCCCTGATAGTCTGTGATTCTGGAACCTTCCAGTTTTAGAAAGGTCTGCCATGTTCCCCTTTTTCAGACTACTTGGATTCTTGTGGAATTTACTGCTGAGTGGCAAAAATAAAACATCCTAAGGACAGGATCTCCATCCAACTAACAAGGGCATCTGGATTATATTGTCCATTGGGTTACATTTAGAGGACTAAATAGATAGATAGATAGATAGATAGATAGATGACACACAGGCAGATGGGTAGATAGATAAATTATGAAACTGACATTAAACCTCTACCATGGGTTGTGTTTGGCAACTGAGTTCAGCACCCAAAATGCAAAACCTTTCATTCTGGCCAAAATGTTGTCATATATATTTGGAGAAATATGACACATATTAACAAAGAAGAAAGCACTATATAATTTCATAATAAAGTGTTCTGTTAATGATAATTGTTAACGTTTTACAGTGCTAAACACTTTATAGGAATTTCCTCATTTATCTCCCTCAAATCTGTAAGGTAATAAGTCATGTAATATGTTTTTGCCTGTAAACAATAGAAAACCCTGATGATGCTGGCCTAAGCATTAAGGAATTTATTCTCTCACTTAACAAGAACTCCAGAGGTAGTGTAGCTCCAGAGCTGGTTAATACAGTGACTGAATGAAATCATCAAGGGTCCAGTTCATTTCTCGTTTTTCTCTCTGCCATTCTCATTGGCCTTGTCCTCAGATTAGCGACCATAATCGTTTCAAGATGCTGTCACACTTAAAGATGCCGTATCCTCATAGAACGTCCAGAGGCAGAAAAGACAGCTCTATCATATACATAAAGTATTCCTTTATGATGGGGGAGCACTTTACCAGAAGAACCTGAGCAGGCTTCCCCTCGCATCTCCCTGCCTGGGCTTGCATTTCACGCCCACCCCTAAACCCACCACCAGCGAGGGAATCACTGCGGGGCTCAGCCTGCTTTACTGTTGTTTTACTCCTTGCCTGTGGTGGGCACGCAGGCCCACCTTCCTCGGAGAGGGAGTGGAGCTAGTGAAAAGAAAAGGAGGGGGTGTTCTACAGGAAAAAAGAAAGGCAAGTGGTTTTAAGGCAAAAAAAGAAAAAATATCATTTTACAGCGTAAGAAATGGAAGTTTCGAGAATTAAGTAACTTGTTCAAAGGCATGCAACTTGCAAGCAGCAGAGTTGGGATTCAAAACAGAGCCCCTACCCTGACACATTCCAAATCAGGTCAAAGTCACCTGCCCCCTGCAGCCTCCTGCATTCCTGATCTCAGCCCCCAGGCAGTTACTCACTCTGGGGTCAGAGGCTTCTTGCCCCATCAAGGTAACAATGCACAGATGTTATTTGCTCTCCCAGCCTTCTCCAGGGCAGGGACTAGATTTCATCCATCTTTTTATTTCTCTTTAATCCTCACCCTCTAACACCATGCTTAGTTTCCTTTTTTTAAAATTAATTAATTAATTTATTTTTGGCTGCCTTGGGTCTTCGTTGCTGCGTGCGGATTTTGTCTAATCGTGGCGAGCGGGGGCTACTCTTCGTTGCGGTGCGCGGGCTTCTCACTGCGGTAGCTTCTCTTGTTGTGGGGCACGGGCCATAGGCACGTGGGCTCAGTAGTTGTGGCACGCAGGGTCCGTAGCTATGACTCGCGGGCTCTAGAATGGAGGCTCAGTAGTTGTGGCGCACGGGCTTAGTTGCTCCGCGGCATGTGGGATCTTCCCGGCCGGGAAGTGGGATGTGGGGATTAAACCCTTCTGCTATATTGCCAAAAAATGGAAGTCCTTGGACTAGCTGTTCAAGAAAAGCTCATTTTCTAATTCATTTATGCAAATGAATTACTTTTTAGTGACAATAAAACCTGTTTATTTGCCATCAAGTTGTCTAGAAAACTGGAATTAAATTCGGCATTTAGTTTCAGTTTTTAAAATAATTTTAGACATGGATATTGCTAAAATATGTTGAAACTTCTCTGCTACCTTTAATAAGGGATGGTGAAAACAACTGAAGTTTTTATTTTTTATGGCTCAGTTAGTTATCTTGTTGTGCTATCACATAGGAAGGAACACCATGAGGTAGGGGGTGGGATACAGAGGGAGCTCTGTGATTATCTACACTTAACCCCAAACTGGTAAAATCGTTCAAGTTTTGTTTTGCTTGTCAGAGTTTTTTCTCTTAGGCTACCAGCTAGCTCTTCTCTGCTGTCAATATGTCAATTTTCTCTTCAATCAACATACTATTTCTAACTTATGACCTAATAAATGAATCAGGAAGATACACTTATTAACATTGCATATAAAAGAAGAGCGAATTGGCGCTGAGTGAGGTTTCCAGGTGCCTCTCTGCGTGATTGCCACTGCTTGAACTTTAGAACGTTGATTCCAGCTAAAGTGTTTAAGGGGGCTCTTTTCTCTTGGACCTTCTCTGTATTCTGGATACTTGAGGTTTCCCATCTATAATCTTCCAGAAGTGAGTCAAGTATAAGTATGGACATTATTCTCAGAGATTCCACTCTTTAACACCTAACTCCATGTGTAAAGGTGTGGATCTGAGCACTCTTTCATCTTTCCTTTCTGTGTTCCCTCCCTCTCCCGGCTAATATTGCCCTGTCCCCTTCTCTCTAAGCATTCATGCCAGCAGCATATCGTCAGGAAATAAAATTGGCCTCTGAATTTCCACCACTCAGTCGAATTCCTAATTTTTCTTAGGACGTAAATTTGGAACGTCAAATGGCTGCTCTGAACCTCAATCACCTGATTAAAAAGAGTGATAATTCTTCTTAGATGGGAAAACTGAAGGTGGTAATGCTGTGAAAGCATTTCCTAAAAGTATCGTCATTAAACAGTGTAACCTTCTCACATGTCCTTGCTAACAATTATTGACAATTATTCTGTGACAGACACTGAATTAGGCTTCATAGTGTTTTCTCATTTAATCTTCACCAAAAAATCCTAATTTATGCTACAATAATGCTAATTTTATCCTCATTTTGAGAAAGAGGAAACGTGCTTAGAAAGGCTAATTAACCCAAGTTGATGCAGGTAGTAAGTGTTAGAGTTAAGGTTTAAGCTCAGGCAGGAGGACACCAGACCCCCAATCTGAGTCTCCATACAATGGCAGAATTCAGATATCTTGTCTGGTGGGAGGAATCAGGGAAAGAGGAGGGGTGAATTAGGGGAGCAGATTAGCAAAGGCCCCTCAGACCACAGCCCCACCGGTGGCTATCTCTCCATCATTCTCCATTCAGGCCCAGGCAGCCCTGGCCCCGCATTCCCACGACAGCTTTCAGAGTCCCACTTCAAGAATGATTCAAACTCCCTTCCAGGTAGAGGTCGGACCACCTCCCTCACAGGCCATGCTGAATTTCTCTGGATTCCTGTATGTAGCTGGCATTGCAGCTTTTCGGTGGTGAAGTGGGGCAAGCAAGGCCCTAACACCCATGGAAACACATCTGTGTCTCCATCATGCCAGCCAGCACTTGCTGACCTAAGAGAAAGCTATAGCTCTATAGAGTTCCACATCTCTCCAAGCTGCTGATGGAGCCCAACGTCACTGGTTTACAAGCACTTTCTTTGCCTGCTCCTTCCCTCTGGCTATGCACCTGCCTGATCTCTCTATGTGAAAAGCCCCAGGATCAAAAAGGATATTGAGTCATTACCTAATAATCTAACAATCTAAAGAATTCAGCAATGACTGCAATCTCCTGTGAGAGCTTTCCTTGTAGCTTGGACCATGTAAACAAAGTAGGATTACCAAAGAGGGGACTATAATCTGGGGCTAAGTGGGATCTAACTAGGTGGAACTGTCACGTTCTGGCCAAAAAGTACTGGCGCTTCTCTCCATTTACCCCATCGTTTATTGACTCCTCACAACTGGATGGCATTTAAACATAAACTAATGGCATAACCCTTCCTTTGCAACACTCTCTGTGGGTAGCAGATCCTTACAATAAGCGTCACCCTATTTGACAGATAAAGTAATTGAGGTTTAAGGACTTGTCAGAGGTCACATAGGCAGGAGGTGAAAGACTGGGATTCAAACCCAGGTTCAGCTGGGACCAAAGCCTGGTGCTTGCCCCAGGACCACATTGCCTCTTGGACTGACCGTCACCACTCATTCCCTGGGTAATTTGACTGTGCCAACCATGCCTGGTCAGAATCTCAATACCATACGTGATAAGATGAATAATCCTACCTCTAAAATACCCAGCCGGCTAGCTGTTTTCTCGCCCTGATTCATTGGAATGAAGAGGCATTGTTAAAGCATATATTAGGCCCCTGCCTGAGAAACAGAGCCTGCTGCTAACAGGCAGCTGACAGCAGTGCCTGGCTTTCTGCAGACACAGGCTGCTTTAAAGCCAGCATCAAATGCACTCATTCAGGAGGACCCCTTCTTCCCACCCCTCCTTAGATCCCTGGTGAGTTTCTATTCCCCATTAATCTTTATCCCAAGAATTGTATTCCCAGGATGGCCCTAACTCAGGAAGGAAACTGAAGGTTGGATTAGCATAAAAATATGTGCTTTTCATTAGATTGTCCGCAGGCAGCATGAGTTGTAACCTGCCCAACTTCAACACTTGGAATAGAAGCATAGCTCACAGTCTGAGAAATACAGTCAGTGCTAGATTCCCACTATGCCCCTGACTGTTCGGGATCTCTGGCTCCCTACTGGTGCATCAGACCCAAAATAAATGCCACAGTCTGGCATTCAAGGTTTTCTGTCTGCTGTCTCCAGGGCTCCCTAGTCAAGCCTGGCTGCTCCGCCCAAAGCTCCCCGGCTTGGCAGGCAGCTGCCCCCAGCGCCTCTCCATCTTGGTGCCTTGGCTTATGCCTGAAACACCCTCTCATCTCCATCCTCCCCTTCTAAGCCCATCATTCCTTTTAAGACTCACAAGTCTCCAGGAATGTCTTCCTGACCAGCCCCTATGTCTGCATGTCTTTCCATTAGCCCTTACTCGGTAGACCTCCCATGGGTCATCAAGCCCTTCTTTGGCCAACATTTTCTGAGCCCTTTCTGTGTGCTAGGCACTGGGATAAGTGCTTTGCGTATGATCCTCTTGCTCTGCTCCCGTTTACAGGAAACCTCCTCAAAGAAGTTGTTTAAACTTGTGTCTCAATTCCTGTCCCCTCATGCTCTTTTGAACCAACTTCAAACAGACCTTGTCCCCACCTCTCTGCTGAAATTGTTCTTTTCAAGGTCACTGATGATTTCTACACTGCTAAATCCAATGATCACTTTCCAATCCTCTTCCTGGTTGACGTTTCAACAGGATTTGATGTAAGCATCGGACTCTATCATACCTTCTCATGTTGAGTAAGTTTTACTAAAGAGAAGTTAGATAATACCCCACCAAAATTGTCTATTTCTTCCTATTTAACCTTAAGAAATAAAGGCTGAATATAAATACACACACTCCCCTACAATTACTATAATTGTTTCAGCTGCAACTGTAATCTCATATGAGGTGTGACTACTCAAATAATGGGTCTTGCTGCTAACAATGTATTTTTCCCCCCAAATGGTAACTTTCGATAATATTCTGAACAAAGCAAAGTACAATGTTCCTTTGATTTAAATGATTAAATATTAAGCATATATTGCCATACTAAAAAGAATTTGTTTTTTTTTGTGTGTGTGTTACACGGGCCTCTCACTGTTGTGGCCTCTCCCGTTGCGGAGCACAGGCTCTGGATGCGCAGGCTCAGCGGCCATGGCTCACGGGCCCAGCTGCTCCGCGGCATGTGGGATCTTCCCGGACCGGGCCACGAACCCATGTCCCCTGCATCATCAGGCGGACTCTCAACCACTGCGCCACCAGGGAAGCCCTATAAAGAATATTTTGTAAAGTAGAAAGAGAGTCGAGGTTCAAATAATTCAAAGAATTATAATTTTTTTCATTTCAGTGAATGCTTGACAAAACATTCAAAGTTGTGTGGGACATGAGATCGTTCTCTTTGTGTGATACTTGTCTCGCACATTGCAGGATATCGAATAGCCCTGGCTCCTGCCTATGAAGTGCCAGTAGCACCCCCAGGCATTGCAAAAGCCAACAGTGCCCCTTAAGAATTCCACAATGCTGCTTCAGGGGTGACACCATGTGGGGAGACAATTGTCCTGCACTCCTGAACAGCTCATGAGCAGAGATGCCGACTAGCTTTATTCCGGACTGTCTTTCCAAGGATCTTTGTGTAGCAAACAGCTTTGGAACATACAGATAGTGTCCGTCTCCGAGCAAAGGATAGGCGTGCCTATTGCCTGTTACAAAAGCTTCAGGCTCCCTCAGCCTGGGGTTCCTTTCCTGTCATGCAACCCACTGTGTGTTTGCAGGCACCTCTGGCCCTCTCCACATTGCCTTAGGCAACTGAGACTCAGGGAACAGGGCAGGGAAGGGTGGGTACTCTGGCTACTGCTGTTGCTGAGAGTAATAATGTCCTTTGTCTGTGACCCCAGGAACTCATGTTTTCTGCCAGCATCCGTGAGGCTGGGGTAAGCTGACCTTAAATAGGGTCAAACTCAGATCCTTCACACTTCCTGACAATCACTCCACTGAAAATCAGAACTCTACACTAACTCCCATTTCTGTACACTAGTCCTGACCCCTTCCTGAAGTCCAGACACTTATAACCAATTACCATCAACACTTGAACGTGCAACAGGCATCTCAAACTTAAAGTGCCCCCCAATACACTCCTTAACTTTCCCCCAAATCCTTTTCTTCCTGAAGCCTTTATCATCTCAACGGAAAGCAAATTCATCTTTTCTTGCCTCAGGTTGAAAATCTTGGCGTTGGGGTTTGGGGAGGTGCTTTCCTTTCTCTTGTATCACACATCTAGTCAGTCTCTTAGTCCTCTTGACGCTGCCTTCAAAAACCATACAAACTCTGAGCACTTCTCACCGTCTTCACCTCTCTCACCCTGGTCCACACCACCATCACCTGCCATCTGGATAACTGCCATCGTCTTAACTGGTCCCTTCCCCAGACAGTGCATGACTCACTAGCTCATGTCACTTCTTTCAGGTCTCTGCTCAAATGTCACCATTATCGCACAGGTTTTCACGTATGACCCCATTTAAAATAGCATCCCCTTGCAGGCCTGGTGAATCCTATTCCCTTTCTCTGCTCTATTTTTCTCTCTAGACTTTACTAGCATCTCATATATACATACATTGCTTGCTTATCTTTTATGATCTATTTCCTGCCATTAAAATGTCACTGTCTGTTGAATGGGTGAATCGATCGATACAATGTTCACAGCACACCCCTAGAATTCCAAAAGGAAAATTTGCAATAGTTGCTAGAACTGAACTGCTCATAACCTGTGTGGAGGGAGAGGATTAAATGCCATGAAACAACTGACAAACAAAACCTGAAACCAGGAAGCCTAGGGTCAGATCCTAGTTACATCGTTGGCTAGCTCTGTACTACTGGGTAAGACAATAACACTGACCTACAGTTATTTCATTTGTCGAACAAGTACATTCCCTGCTCATCTCGTGGGTTGCGGTGATTGTCAAACTTAGTAAGTTATCCTCCAAAGCTCTGCAAACTGTAAAGGACTGTAGGATTTGTTTTTTGCTGTTTATCTTTAAAACATACCACATTTTTCATTCCCATTGTCGCAGTTACAGCCTGTATGATCTTGATCGGCAAGCATTCCTGTGCTTTGTTGTACACCTGGATTGTCTCAAGCAGTTCTGTCTGTTTTACATGCCTTTGCCCCGCCCTTGCCATTTGCCCTGACCCAGATCCCCTGCTACAAAGACTCCAGGTCCTAAGATGGAATGTCTTTCCCATCCCTATACTGCTTTGGAATGGTACTGTCAGGCTTCTCAGGGTGTGAGTGTTATTAAAGGTGTTACTGCTCCTTAGCAGCTCCTAGGTTGCAGGTATTGGGCCTATTCACTTTTGTGACTCCCTGACTCCTAACACAGTGTGGTTATAGCACAGCCTCTACTTGGCTGAATGAGCTCAACATGTCAGGGAGCAAGCTGGAAGCAATTTATGATTTCTCACTGACATTCTCTGTAAAGAAATCACCACTTTCCAATCTCTTGTCAACCTCAGCTTCTTACATGGGCTGCGTGATGGACAAAAGCCAGCAGTGTGACTCCAAGCCTCCCTTAGAAAGTCTTTCATAGGGGCTCTAGCCTCTACCCTTGGAATGACAGCAGGCTTTCCCATCAACGGTTGTATTACTAACCATTGAAGCCTCTGCCGAAACTTAGAGACAAGAGTGAGTTACAGTGAAGATCTTATTTCAAGCATTTGTTGAATTGAATACCAAAAATTCAAAATGACAAGATATACCTCCAAACGAGGTGTATGACACTTGAGACGAGTCCAGAAGACCTACTCTGCTAGGAACAGAGCAGCTGATGAACTCTTAAGCTCCTTTCTGGAAATGTCTTCAAACAGAAGACTGGGAAAGCAGTGAAGGAAATGTCTTTGAAAGAAGAGCTCTTTGGTGATGCGGATGTGAGAAGACACTTGGAAAAGATGCTCATGCCATCCTGCAGTTTGTAACAAGATGGGAACAGTTCAGTCCTGGACCCAAGGGCCCTTTGATGACAGGGAGGAACTACCTCTGCTAGGGACTGCCTGTGGCAATCCTAAACCTCCTCAGTTAACCCTCAGTATTGACCTGCCGATCCCTCCTTTTTTTGCCCCCAAATTCCATGTCCCAGTAGAAGTTCCTGGGAATCTGCTTCTCACCAGTGTAGGGACCTCCGTGAAGGGGAGAAACAGAAACAGGCATGAGGGACACTAACTTCCCTTATTCAAGCACATACAACGATCTACACACTTGCCTATTTTAAGCCATTTAATCTTTACAATTATTCTGAGGAGTACACAGAACTAGCCCCATGGGGAAACCGAGGCTCAGGTTGCTGAAGACATTGTCCCATGAAAACACAGCTAGAAGAAACAGGGGACGTACAATTTGCTGTTCCCAGAACCTTCCCTGGACTGCCCTGCTGGCACTCACCCTGTGTGCTCCACCTGAAAGACCGCTGCTCATCTCTACTGGTCCAGAGCCCACTCTTCTTAAAGGGGCAGCTCTCATCTAATTACCTGCATACAGCAGTCTTGGTTCCTTCCAAGGTGGAAACAGCGGCTTCTTCTTCCATCAGATGAAACTTTGTACCTTTTATCCAACATGTCACAGTCCCCCGCCTCCTGCCCCCAACGTGGCCATTTGTGTACATCTTAGTTCCTCTACTAGAAGAAACAATCCTTGTGGGCTATGACAGTGTCTTATTCACCTTGGTATTACTCAAAGCATATAATCAAAGCATTAGAGCAAGTTTCTTGCTCATAGTAGGTATTCAACACATGTTCGTTGAATGAGGAACACAGAGACATTGTAAAAGGTGAAATCCCAGGTATTCTGGTCCCAGAGCCCCTTGTTTTCAGCTCAGATGAACAAGATCTGAGGGTTCGCTGTCATCAAAAGCAAACGCTGGCCCAATTCCAGAGGGCATCTACCCCTTCCTGGCTTCTGCTTCAAAGTTTCCCCTAAGTCCCAGTCGCAGCCCTCTTGATCTTTCCCTGTTTGCTCATTAAAGTTAATTTGGGACATGAAAAGATCCAGGACTGAATATTTCACTCAGGCCAGGTCTCCTTAATACAGCAACTGCAGACAAAACGTACCAAGATGGCAGAGGTTATCAGTACGAGGCCAGTGCACGGAGCACCTGTTTACACCCTGGACCCTCTGTTCATGGATATAGATCTTCAGTCAGCTTTGGGATGCTAAGAATAGCAGGAGAAGTAGATTATGTCTCTTCATAGAGATGTCAAGAGTCTTCAAGAAGTTCCACAGCTCTCCTTCTGGGAGGGATTAAGAAAATGCCGATTTGTGTGAAAATGGTCTTATGTTGAGTCCTGGGTATGGAGGAAGATCATTGTTAAGAATATCAGTTGTTGGGACGTCCCTGGCAGTCCAGTGGTTAAGACTCCATGCTTCCCTTGCAAGGGGGCACAGCTTTGATCCCTGGCTGGGGAACTAAGGTCCCCCATGCCGCATGGCGCAGCCAAAGAAAAAAGAAGAAAAGGAATATCAGTTATCATCTTCCGAGTTCTTACAGTGTGGCGAGGATTGTGCTGAGTATTTTCACATGGATTACCTCTTCCAATCCTCCCAGTAATCCGTATTATAATTGGCCTTGTATTTCTTATGAGGAAAGCATGGCCTAGAGAAGTTAAGTTACTGGACTGAGATCTTATAGCTATCGGACGACAGGGAAGGTGACAAAGCTGAGATTCCAGCTGTAGAATCCTAGCTTTTAAGAAATCAGAGTGGTGAAATGGGGTAAAAGAATGACTGGAAATAGAGAGACCAGGAATCTGGTCACCATTTCCCCCTAAATAGCAGAGCTTTGGTTTCTCTATGAAAAATAAGAAAGAGCTTTGTCACCTGTCTTGTCTAAGGATGGGCGTTGTGGGGTAGGGGGTTGGAGAGCAGAGAAGGGAAAAGAAAAGGGAGGGAGAGAGAGAAGGAGGGAGGGAAGCGTGGGGTTGTTGCCTAGAAGGGAGTGATTGTGTAACCCCACAGTATTTCCTTTTTAACTAGTGACCAAAACACCCAGAAAACTTCAGAAAGCTAAATGCTCAGGGAGAGGCGGTACAAAGGGAAGCCATGCACGTGACACTGTGATGAGTGAACCAGGGAGGAGAAACCTCCAGTATTCTCTTTCGTTCTTGCCGGCGCTCTTGGGAGCTGTGGAGCTGCTGTGAGCGGAAGTGGCCCTCTGTGTAGGCAAAGGCCATTGCTCCGCTGAGTATTCACCATCAGCAAGGAGCCAGTGCACGTTTCTGGGTAGCCCAGCTCTGCCTAGATTGGACTGCAGGTGTCCAAAAAGGCTGTTTTAGGTTGCTCCTAATGATATCTCCAGCACCTCAGAGCTGTAGATCTAAGGGACAGAGTGGACACTCAGGGACAAGCAGACACCAGTCATCTCCCGACCACCACATTTCTCTCCACCTCTTGGCCATTTCCGGCAGCTGATTGCCAGTGGCCGGAGGAGAGAGAACAGCAGCACTGAGCCCACAGCAGTGTGAGGGTGCAGGTGGCATGCATGAGGACCAGGGGCCCCTCTTCAGGTCCCGTCCGGGTTGCGCAGGCCCCACCTTGGCCAGGCACCAAGGCTGCATGGTGTTCATTAAAATAGGAACCTCCTGACCAAGACTTTGAAGATAGGAATCACCCATCCCAAACCAGACACGGCCCACCAGTTGTCAGGAGGAAGCCAAAGATGGTGAATGATTAGCAGAGCTGGCAGACAGCTCCAGAGTCTGTGGACACCGAGTGCCTCGAAAGAGTTTCCTGAGGAAAACTCAGCTTGACCACAGGAGCCCACGGACGTCCTTCATGGCCTGGCTGCTCCATGGCGAGACTCCCCCTCAGACCTGTCTCCCTGACCACCACCCCACGTGCTTGAGGGGCCCCAGGCACAGCCACTGCCACTTGTCTGGCATGAAATGCCAGGATGAGCCAGAATGCCTTCAGGAATTCAGTACATATGAATTTACTAAATGTTTGAGATAATCTTGCCCTCACAAAGCTTATGATATAGTTAAAGGTGTAGTAGACTCAGACACGCACAGGAAATACACAAATTACACACTAATGAGAGAATGTCACGCTGAATGAGGGGTTGATTGCAGATTAGAATAGTTCCATGACAGGAGGTGTTCCTGGGGGAGGTTCAAGGTTGGCCAGAATCATCCCTGGATATGTCTTAGAAAACTGCCAGAAACTCAGGGAAGGTTCTAGTGTCAAGTACTTTCAAAAGCCTTTATACCAACTTGAAAGGAATCCGTCAGTTCTTATCGTTGCAGGGCCGACATGGCTAAGAACCCAGTGCTGTACGGGGTGTGTTGTAGAGTGGCAGGGCCAATTAAAGGCCTGCTCCCCCTGTCTCTAGCGCTAAGACAAGGCCCTGTGGAGGAAGGCATGGGACCTTGAGATCTGGAATGGGGAAACAGGAGAGGCTGAGGTTTGAACTCCCGAATTCCATAGGACCTCTATTTCTGATGGAGGAAACCCGTCTTCCCACTTGAGAGAAAATGTCTTCCTCTGCATAAACACCTTTCAGTGACTGCACCCGGGAGGATCCCGTCACCGGGGGATGCCAGTCTTTGTAGGCCCTACTCCCACCACTCTTAATACCTGCATGTCCCTAACAAGAGTAGATCCCAGCACAGCCCAGACAAGGGGTACAAGACCTGCCCTGAGGTGAGAGAGGGAATTGACCCACTAAAAGTGTAACAAGACCTCACCAATCAGCATCGGCAAGAGTATGGGGAACGTGAATGTGAATGAATTCTAAAGGTGTTTGACTATGTAGAGTGCAATTGAAGAGTTGATTGAGCCTCATTTATCAATATGAGTTGACTCTCCTGAGATTCTAGGTTTAATACGTGGCTTGAGCATCTGGGAATGGTATAAATATCGATAGTTGGCTAGTTTGGCCAATTGAAACCTGGGCTCAATGGCGGCCTACAGTCAGCAAAGTTGACATACTGGAACTTCTCTGGCAAACTCTAGAGAAGCACTGCCAAGCAGAACATTCTGCAAGGATGAGAAGTTCCTAAAATCTGTGCTGTCCACTATGATAACTTCTAGCCACTTGTGGCTATTGAGAACTTGAAATGTGGTCAGTGCAACTAGGGAAGTGACTTTTTCATTGTAATAGATTGAAATTTAACTAGCCACATGTGGACAGTGGCCACTGTAGCAAATGGTGCAGTGCTAGTGTAAAGAGCCTGAAGGCTCAGGAAATGGCAAGGTGACTTCTTTTTGAGCTGAGTCCACTCTCGCTGCATCTCATGGGTTTTGGTACATAGAGCGCTTTCACTGTCATTCACTTCTGAATAATTCTACCATTTATATTGTCATTATTACTTTATTTATTTTTTATTTAACCCAAAAGTTATCTGGAAAACATTTCTCTTTTTATTTCTATCGGTTTTATTTTATGCATATAGAGGCCGCAGTGTTAACGCATTACAATTGATAATTGTTATATCTTCTTTGTACTTGAAGGTGACAGAAAGGACAAAATATATTTGTCCCTTTTTTTTTTTTTTTTTTTTTTTTTTAACATCTTTATTGGGGTATAATTGCTTTACAATGGTGTGTTAGTTTCTGATTTATAACAAAGTGAATCAGCTATACATATACATGTGCTCCCATGTGTCTTCCCTCCTGCATCTCCCTCCCTCCCACTCTCCCCCTCCCACCCCTCCAGGCTGTCCCAAAGCCCCGAGCTAATATCCCTGTGCCTTGCGGCTGCTTCCCCCCAGCTATCCACCCCACCACGTTTGTTAGTGTGTATATGTCCATGACTCTCTCTCGCCCTGTCAAAACTCACCCTTCCCCCTCCCCATATCCCCAAGTCCGCTCTCCAGTAGGTCTGCGCCTCCATTCCCGTCTTATCCCTAGGTTCTTCATGACATTTTTTCCCCTCAAATTCCATATATATGTGTTAGCATACGGTATCTGTCTTTGTCTTTCTGACTTACTTCACTCTGTATGACAGACTCTAGGTCTATCCATCTCATTACAAATATCTCAATTTCATTTCTTTTTAAGGCTGAGTAATATTCCATTGTGTATATGTGCCACATCTTCTTTATCCATTCGTCCGATGATGGGCGCTTAGGTTCTTTCCATCTCCGGGCTATTGTAAATAGAGCTGCAATGAACATTTTGGTACATGACTCCTTTTGAATTTTGGTTTTCTCAGGGTATATGCCCAGTAGTGGGATTGCTGGGTCATATGGTAGTTCTATTTGTAGTTTTTTAAGGAACCTCCATACTGTTCTCCATAGCGGCTGAACCAATTCACATTCCCACCAGCAGTGCAAGAGTGTCCCCTTTTCTCCACACCCTCTCCAGCATTTATTGTTTCTAGATTTTTTGATGATGGCCATTCTGACTGGTGTGAGATGATATCTCATTGTAGTTTTGATTTGCATTTCTCTAATGATTAATGAGGTTGAGCATTCTTTCATGTGTTTGTTGGCATTCTGTATATCTTCTTTGGAGAAATGTCTGTTTAGGTCTTCTGCCCATTTTTGGATGGGGTTGTTTGTTTTTTTGTTATTGAGCTGCATGAGCTGCTTGTAAATTTTGGAGATTAATCCTTTGTCAGTTGCTTCATTTGCAAATGTTTTCTCCCATTCTGAGGGTTGTCTTTTGGTCTTGATTATGGTTTCCTTTGCTGTGCAAAAGCTTTGAAGTTTCATTAGGTCCCATTTGTTTATTTTTGTTTTTATTTCCATTACTCTAGGAGGTGGGTCAGAAAGGATCTTGCTGTGATTTATGTCATAGAGTGTTCTTCCTATGTTTTCCTCTAAGAGTTTGATAGTTTCTGGCCTTACATTTAGGTCTTTAATCCATTTTGAGCTTATTTTTGTGTATGGTGTTAGGGAGTGATCTAATCTCATACTTTTACATGTACCTGTCCAGTTTTCCCAGCACCATTTATTGAAGAGGCTGTCCTTTCTCCACTGCACATTCCTGCCTCCTTTATCAAAGATAAGGTGTCCATATGTGCATGGGTTTATCTCTGGGCTTTCTATCCTGTTCCACTGATCTATCTTTCTGTTTTTGTGCCAGTACCATACTGTCTTGATTACTGTTGCTTTGTAGTATAGTCTGAAGTCAGGGAGCCTGATTCCTCCAGCTCCTTTTTTCGTTCTCAAAATTGCTTTGGCTATTCGGGGTCTTTTGTGTTTCCATACAAATTGCGAAATTTTTTGTTCTAGTTCTGTGAAAAATGCCAGTGGTAGTTTAATAGGGATTGCATTGAATCTGTAGATTGCTTTGGGTAGTAGAGTCATTTTCACAATGTTGATTCTTCCCATCCAAGAACATGGTATATCTCTCCATCTATTTGTATCATCTTTAATTTCTTTCATCAGTGTCTTATAATTTTCTGCATACAGGTCTTTCGTATCCTTAGGTAGGTTTATTCCTAGATATTTTATTCGTTTTGTTGCAATGGTAAATGGGAGTGTTTTCTTGATTTCACTTTCAGATTTTTCATCATTAGTATATAGGAATGCCAGAGATTTCTGTGCATTAATTTTGTATCCTGCTACTTTACCAAATTCATTGATTAGCTCTAGTAGTTTTCTGGTAGCATCTTTAGGATTCTCTATGTATAGTATCATGTCATCTGCAAACAGTGACAGCTTTACTTCTTCTTTTCCGATGTGGATTCCTTTTATTTCCTTTTCTTCTCTGATTGCTGTGGCTAAAACTTCCAAAACTATGTTGAATAAGAGTGGTGAGAGTGGGCAACCTTGTCTTGTTCCTGATCTTAGTGGAAATGCTTTCAGTTTTTCACCATTGAGGATGATGTTTGCTGTGGGCTTGTCATATATGGCCTTTATTATGTTGAGGAAAGTTCCCTCTATGCCCACTTTCTGGAGGGTTTTTATCATAAATGGGTGTTGAATTTTGTCAAAATCTTTCTCTGCATCTATTGAGATGATCATATGGTTTTTCTCCTTCAATTTGTTAATATGGTTTATCACATTGATAGATTTGCGTATATTGAAGAATCCTTGCATTCCTGGAATAAACCCCACTTGATCATGGCGTATGATCCTTTTAATGTGCTGTTGGATTCTGTTTGCTAGTATTTTGTTGAGGATTTTTGCATCTATGTTCATCAGTGATATTGGCCTGTAGTTTTCTTTCTTTGTGACATCCTTGTCTGGTTTTGGTATCAAGGTGATGGTGGCCTCGTAGAAGGAATTTGGGAGTGTTCCTCCCTCTGCTATATTTTGGAAGAGTTCGAGAAGGATAGGTGTTAGCTCTTCTCTAAACGTTTGATAGAATTCACCTGTGAAGCCATCTGGTCCTGGGCTTTTGTTTGTTGGAAGATTTTTAATCACACTTTCAATTTCAGTGCTTGTGATTGGTCTGTTCATATTTTCTATTTCTTCCTGATTCAGTCTTGGCAGGTTGTGCATTTCTAAGAATTTGTCCATTTCTTCCAGATTGTCCATTTTATTGGCATAGAGTTGCTTGTAGTAATCTCTCATGATTTTTTTTATTTCTGCAGTGTCAGTTGTTATTTCTCCTTTCTCATTTCTAATTCTATTGATTTGAGTCTTCTCCCTTTTTTTCTTGATGAGTCTAGCTAGTGGTTTATCTATTTTGTTTATCTTCTCAAAGAACCAGCTTTTAGTTTTATTGATCTTTGCTATCGTTTCCTTCATTTCTTTTTCATTTATTTCTGATCTGATTTTTATGATTTCTTTCCTTCTGCTAGCTTTGGGGCTTTTTTGTTCTTCTTTCTCTAATTGCTTGAGGTGCAAGGTTAGGTTGTTTATTCGAGATGTTTCCTGCTTCTTAAGGTGGGCTTGTATTGCTATAAACTTCCCCCTTAGAACTGCTTTTGCTGCATCCCATAGGTTTTGGGTCGTTGTGTCTCCATTGTCATTTGTTTCTAGGTATTTTTTTATTTCCTCTTTAATTTCTTCAGTGATCACTTCATTATTAAGTAGTGTATTGTTTAGCCTCCATGTGCTTGTATATTTTACAGATCTTTTCCTGTAATTGATATCTAGTCTCATGGCGTTGTGGTCAGAAAAGATACTTGATACAATTTCAATTTTCTTAAATTTACCAAGGCTTGATTTGTGACCCAAGATATGATCTATCCTGGAGAATGTTCCATGAGCACTTGAGAAAAATGTGTAATCTGTTGTTTTTGGATGGAGTGTCCTATAAATATCAATTAAGTCCATCTTGTTTAATGTATCATTTAAAGCTTGTGTTTCCTTATTTATTTTCATTTTGGATGATCTGTCCATGGGTGAAAGTGGGGTGTTAAAGTCCCCTACTATGAATGTGTTACTGTCTATTTCCCCTTTTATGGCTGTTAGTATTTGCCTTACGTATTGAGGTGCTCCTATGTTGGGTGCATAAATATTTACAATTGTTATATCTTCTTCTTGGATCGATCCCTTGATCATTATGTAGTGTCCTTCTTTATCCCTTTTAATAGTCCTTATTTTAAAGTCTATTTTGTCTGATATGAGAATTGCTACTCCAGCTTTCTTTTGGTTTCCATTTGCATGGAATATCTTTTTCCATCCCCTTACTTTCAGTCTGTATGTGTCTCTAGGTCTGAGGTGGGTCTCTTGTAGACAGCATATATAAGGGTCTTGTTTTTGTATCCATTCAGCCAATCTGTGTCTTTTGGTGGGAGCATTTAGTCCATTTACATTTAAGGTAATTATCGATATGTATGTTCCTATTCCCATTTTCTATATTGTTTTGGGTTCGTTATTATAGGTCGTTTCCTTCTTTTGCATTTCTTATCTAGAGGAGTTCCTTTAGCATTTGTTGTAAAGCTGGTTTGGTGGTGCTGAACTCTCTCAGCTTTTGCTTGTCTGTAAAGGTTTTAATTTCTCCATCAAATCTGAATGAGATCCTTGCTGGGTAGAGTAGTCTTGGTTGCAGGTTTTTCTCCTTCATCACTTTCAGTATGTCCTGCCACTCCCTTCTGGCTTGTAGGGTTTCTGCTGAGAGATCAGCTGTTAACCTTATGGGGATTCCCTTGTGTGTTATTTGTTGTTTTTCCCTTGCTGCTTTTAATATGCTTTCTTTGTATTTAATTTTTGATAGTTTGATTAATATGTGTCTTGGCGTATTTCTCCTTGTATTTATCCTGTATGGGACTCTCTGTGCTTCCTGGACTTGATTAACTATTTCCTTGCCCATATTAGGGAAGTTTTCAACTATAATCTCTTCAAATATTTTCTCAGTCCCTTTCTTTTTTTCTTCTTCTTCTGGAACCCCTATAATTCGAATGTTGGTGCGTTTAATGTTGTCCCAGAGCTCTCTGAGACTGTCCTCAGTTCTTTTCATTCTTTTTTCTTTATTCTGCTCTGCAGTAGTTATTTCCACTACTTTATCTTCCAGGTCACTTATCCGTTCTTCTGCCTCAGTTATTCTGCTATTGATCCTATCTAGAGTACTTTTAATTTCATTTATTGCGTTGTTCATCGTTGCTTGTTTCATCTTTATGTCTTCTAGGTCCTTGTTAACTGTTTCTTGCATTTTGTCTATTCTACTTCCAAGATTTCGGATCATCCTTACTATCATTATTCTGAATTCTTTTTCAGGTAGATTGCCTATTTCCTCTTCATTTGTTAGGTCTGGTGGGTTTTTATCTTGCTCCTTCATCTGCTGTGTGTTTTTCTGTCTTCTCATTTTGCTTATCTTACTGTGTTTGGGGTCTCCTTTTTGCAGGCTGCACGCTCGTAGTTCCCGTTGTTTTTGATGTCTGTCTCCAGTGGCTAAGGTTGTTTCAGCGGGTTGTGTAGGCTTCCTGGTGGAGGGGACTAGTGCCTGTGTTGTGCTGGATGAGGCTCGGTCTTGTCTCTCTAGTGGGCAGATTCACGTCTGGTGGTGTGTTTTGGGGTGTCTGTGGCCTTGTTATGATTTTAGGCAGCCTCTCTGCTAATGGGTGGGGTTGTGTTCCTGTTTTGCTAGTTGTTTGGCATAGGTTGTCCAGCACTGTGGCTTGCTGGTCGTTGAGTGAAGCTGGGTGCTGGTGTTAAGATGGAGGTCTCTGGGAGATGTCCACCGTTTAATATTATGTGGAGCTGGGAGGTCTCTTGTTGATCAGTTTCCTGAAGTTGGCTCTCCTACCTCAGAGGCAGAGCCCTGCCTCCTGGGCTGGAGCACCAAGAGCCTTTCATCCACACGGCTCAGAATAAAAGGGAGGAAAAGTAGAGAGAATTATTAGAAGTATGAGGAAAGAAAGAAGGAAAGGAGGAAAGGAAGGAAGGAAGAAAGAAGCAAAGAAGGAAAGAAAGGAGGGAGGGAGGGAGGAAGGAAGGAAGGAAGGAGGGAAAGAAGGGGAAAATGTAGAGAGAATTATTAGAAGTTTGAGGAAAGAAAGAGGGAAAGGAGGAAAGGAAGGAAGGAAGAAAGAAGCAAAGAAGGAAAGAAAGGAGGGAGGGAGGGAGGGAGGAAGGAAGGAAAGAAGGAGGGAAAGAAGGAGAAAATGTAGAGAGAATTAGTAGAAGTTTGAGGAAAGAGAGAAGGAAAGGAGGAAAGGAAGGAAGGAAGAAAGAAGCAAAGAAGGAAAGAAAGGAGGGAGGGAGGGAGGAAGGAAGGAAGGTAGGAGGGAAAGAAGGAGAAAATGTAGAGAGAATTAGTAGAAGTTTGAGGAAAGAAAGAAGGAAAGGAGGAAAGGAGGAAAGGAAGGAAGGAAGAAAGAAGCAAAGAAGGAAAGAAAGGAGGGAGGGAGGGAGGAAGGGAGGAAGGAAGGAAGGAAAGAAGGAAAAAAGACAGAAAGAAAGAAGATACAGTAAAAATAAAATAAAGTATAATATAGTTATTGTACTAAAAAATATTTAGAACAAAAAAAAAAAAAAAAAAAGAAAAAAAAGAAAAAAAAAAAAAAAAAAAGAACAGATAGAACCCTAGGACAAATGCTGGAAACAAAGCTATACAGAGAAAATCTTACACAGAAGCATACACATACGTGTTCACAAAGAGAGGCAAAGTGGGAAAAATCATAAATCCTGCTCCCAGAGACCACCTCCTCAACCTGGGGTGATTCGCTGTCTAAAGGAGGGAAGGAAGGAAGGAAAGAAAGAAAGAACGAAGGTAAAGTACAATAAAGTTATTACAATTAAAATTAATTATTAAGAAAAAAAAATTTTTTTTTTTTTTAAAAAAAAAACCATGGACGGATAGAGCCCTAGGACAAATGTTGGAAGCAAAGCTATACAGAGAAAATCTTACACAGAAGCATACACATACACGTTCACAAAGAGAGGCAAAGGGGGAAAAATCCTAAATCCTGCTCCCAGAGACCACCTCCTCAACCTGGGGTGATTTGCTGTCTAAAGGAGGGAAGGAAGGAAGGAAAGAAAGAAAGAAAGAACGAAGGTAAAGTACAATAAAGTTATTGCAATTAAAATTAATTATTAAGAAAGAAAAAAAAATTTTTTTTTTTTTTAAAAAAAAAACCATGGACGGATAGAGCCCTAGGACAAATGTTGGAAGCAAAGCTATACAGAGAAAATCTTACACAGAAGCATACACATACACGTTCACAAAGAGAGGCAAAGGGGGAAAAATCCTAAATCCTGCTCCCAGAGACCACCTCCTCAACCTGGGGTGATTTGCTGTCTAAAGGAGGGAAGGAAGGAAGGAAAGAAAGAAAGAAAGAACGAAGGTAAAGTACAATAAAGTTATTGCAATTAAAATTAATTATTAAGAAAGAAAAAACTTTTTTTTTTTTTTTAAAAAACCATGGAAGGATAGAGCCCTAGGACAACTATTGGGAGCAAAGCTATACAGAGAAAATCTTACACAGAAGCATACACCTACACGTTCACAAAGAGAGGCAAAGGGGGAAAAATCATAAATCCTGCTCCCAGAGACCACCTCCTCAATTTGGGGTGATTAGTTGTCTAAAGGAGGGAAGGAAGGAAGGAAAGAAAGAAAGAAAGAACGAAGGTAAAGTTCAATAAAGTTATTACAATTAAAATTAATTATTAAAAAAAAAATTTTTTTTTTTTTTAAAAAAAAAAAACCCATGGACGGATAGAGCCCTAGGACAAATGGTGGAAACAAGAGTATACAGACAAAATCTCACACAGAAGCATACATGCCCACATTCACAAAAAGAGGAAAAGGGAAAAAAATCACCGATCTCGCTCCTAAATTCCCCCTCTTCAATTTGGGCTCACTCCCTGTCTATTCAGGTATTCCACAATGCAGGGCACATCAAGTTGATTGTGGAGCTTCAATCCGCCGCCTCCGCGGCTGCCGGGAGAGACCTCCCCCTCTCCTCCCTGCTCTCACAGCTCACAGGAGCTCAGCTTTGTACCCGGCCCTGCCCCTGCGCGCTGATCGCTGGAGGGCGTCTGTTTTTTTTGCTCAGACAGGACGGGGTTAAAGGAGCCGCTGATTCGGGAGCTCCGGCTCACTCAGGCCAGGGGTTGGGGGATGGGGGAAGGCGGGGCACTGCGTGCGGGGCGGGCCTGCGGCGGCAGAGGCAGCGTGACGCTGCGGCAGAGGCCGGCGTGACGCTGCACCAGCCTGAGACCCGCCGTGCGGGAAGCTGTCCCCAGATCCCGGGAACCCGGCAGTGGCGGCCTGCACAGGCTCCGCGGAAGAGGGGCGCGGAGAGTGACCTGTGCTCGCACACAGCCCCCCTGGTGGCGGCAGCAGCAGCCCCAGCGTCTCCCGCCCGTCTCTGGGCTCCGCAGTTTCAGCCGCGGCTCGCGCCCGTCTCTGGGGCTCGCGCTTCCCGCCGCCGCTCGCGCCCGTCTCGGGGGCTCGCGCTTCCCGCCGCGGCTCGCGCCCTTCTCGGGGGCTCGCGCCCTCAGCCGAGGCTCGCGCCCGTCTCTGGGGTTTGCGCTTTTTAGCCGCGGCTCGCGCCCTTCTCTGGAGTTCCTTTAAGCAGCGCTCTTAAACCCCTCTCCTCGCGCGCCAGGAAACAAAGAGGGAAGAAAAAGTCTCTTGCCTCTTCGGCCGGTGCAGGCTTTTCCCCGAGCTCCCTCCCGGCTAGTCGTGGCGCACCAACCCCTCCAGGCTATGCTCAAGCCGCCAACCCCAGTCCTCTCCCCGCGCTCCGTCCAAAACCGAAACCCGAGCCTCAGCTCGCAGCCCCGCCCGCCCCGGCGGGTAAGCAGACAAGCCTCTCGGGTTGGTGAGTGCCGGTCGGCACCGATCGTCTGTGCAGGAATCCCCCCGCTTTGCCCTCCGCACCCGTCGCTGTGCTCCACTCCGCGGTCCCGAAGCTCCCCCCTCCGCCTCCCGCAGTCTCCGCCCGCGGAGGGGCTTCCTAGTGTGTGGAAACTTTTCCTCCTTTACAGCTCCCTCCCACTGGTGCAGGTGCCGTCCTTATTCTTTTGTCTCTGTTTTTTCTTTTTTCTTTTGCCCTACCCAGGTACGTGGGGAGTTTCTTGCCTTTTGGGAGCTCTGAGGTCTTCTGCCAGCCTTCAGTAGGTGTTCGGTAGGAGTTGTTCCACGTGTATATGTATTTCTGGTGTATCCGTGAGGAGGAAGGCGATCTCCACGTCTTACTCTTCCGCCATCTTCCCGCCCACCTATTTGTCCCTTTTAATGTTAGTGATTCTCATCTTTAGTGTTCTTTTGTCGGATGTTAGTATTATAACATCTATTTTCTTTTATTATTTTTCTAGTCTACTTTAATGCCTATGTTTTCAGCCTTTCTGTGCCCAGTTGTTTAAGCCTATGTCTTATAATCAGCATATAGCTTGACTTTGTATTTTGACCTGTTCTGAAAATCTATTACTTTGACGGGAATTTAAGATACTTACATTTACCGTGATCATTGATATATTTGGACTTATTTGTAGAATTTTATTTTATGCTTGCATCGTTTCTTATTTTAGTCCTGATCCCAGTTCCGCTTTTAAAAATATTTCCATAGGAGTGAGTAACTTACATTGACTAGAATTACAATTTCTTCGAAAACAAATATATGTCTGTTAGAATCAAAGGCAATGGGCACTTGAGACTGGTGATACTTTACTGTGCTTCTGTGTTCGTCCACTTTCCTCACGCTCTGGCTCCAGTTTGTAAACTTTACAGACCATCCCGTTGAATCCTGAAACCTTGACATGCCATGTAGGCATGTCACAAAGGCAAAGTCGTCCTTGGGTTCTCACGGCACCAACTGTTTATGCGACAACCTCTGTTCTTTCATTCCTCAAATAAATCAGTTTTATATGTGAAATTTCACAAAAGCCAAGGCCTTACCCCACTCTTCAGAGCAGCACCATCTAAGGGAGCAGTTATTGGTTCGTATCTTTTCTGCCTGCTAAAAACTACACTTTGAGACATCCTAAGACACAATAGGATGTGGTGGTTAGTAGTCCAGACCCTGGGGCTATTCTGCCATGGCTGGAATCTCAGCTTTGTCACCTTCCCTGTCCTCCGATAGCTGTAAGATCTCAGTCCAGTAACTTAACTTCTCTAGGCCATGCTTTCCTCATAAGAAATACAAGGCCAATTATAATACCACTTGGAGGATTACTGGGAGGATTGGAAGAGGTAATCCATGTGAAAACACTCAGCACAATCCTCGCCACACTGTAAGAACTCGGAAGATGATAACTGATATTCCTTTTCTTCTTTTTTCTTTGGCTGCGCCATGCGGCATGGGGGACCTTAGTTCCCCAGCCAGGGATCAAAGCTGTGCCCCCTTGCAAGGGAAGCGTGGAGTCTTAACCACCGGACTGCCAGGGACGTCCCAACAACTGATATTCTTAACAATGATCTTCCTCCATACCCAGGACTCAACATAAGACCATTTTCACACAAATCGGCATTTTCTTAATCCCTCCCAGAAGGAGAGCTGTGGAACTTCTTGAAGACTCTTGACATCTCTATGAAGAGACATAATCTACTTCTCCTGCTATTCTTAGCATCCCAAAGCTGACTGAAGATCTATATCCATGAACAGAGGGTCCAGGGTGTAAACAGGTGCTCCGTGCACTGGCCTCGTACTGATAACCTCTGCCATCTTGGTACGTTTTGTCTGCAGTTGCTGTATTAAGGAGACCTGGCCTGAGTGAAATATTCAGTCCTGGATCTTTTCATGTCCCAAATTAACTTTAATGAGCAAACAGGGAAAGATCAAGAGGGCTGCGACTGGGACTTAGGGGAAACTTTGAAGCAGAAGCCAGGAAGGGGTAGATGCCCTCTGGAATTGGGCCAGCGTTTGCTTTTGATGACAGCGAACCCTCAGATCTTGTTCATCTGAGCTGAAAACAAGGGAATCTGGGACCAGAATACCTGAGATTTCACCTTTTACAATGTCTCTGTGTTCCTCATTCAACAAACATGTGTTGAATACCTACTATGAGCAAGAAACTTGCTCTAATGCTTTGATTATATGCTTTGGGTAATACCAAGGTGAATAAGACACTGTCATAGCCCACAAGGATTGTTTCTTCTAGTAGAGGAAATAAGATGTATACAAATGGCCACGCTGGGGGCGGGGGGTGGGGAGGACTGTGATATGTCGGATAAAAGGTACAAAGTTCCATCTGATGGAAGAAGAAGCTGCTGCTTCCACCTTGGAAGGAACCAACACTGCTGTAGGCAGGTAATTAGATAAGAGCTGCCCCTTTAAGAAGAGTGGGCTATGGAACAGTAGAGATGAGCAGCGGTCTTTCAGGTGGAGCACACAGGGTGAGTGCCAGCAGGGCAGTCCAGGGAAGGTTCTGGGAACAGCAAATTGTACGTCCCCTGTTTCTTCTAGCTGTGTTTTCATGGGACAATGTCTTCAGCAACCTGAGCCTCGGTTTCCCCATGGGGCTAGTTCTGTGTACTCTTCAGAATAATTGTAAAGATTAAATGGCTTAAAATAGGCAAGTGTGTAGATCGTTGTATGTGCTTGAATAATGGAAGTTAGTGTCCCTCATGCCTGTTTCTGTTTCTCCCCTTCACGGCGGTCCCTACGCTGGTGAGAAGCAGATTCCCAGGAACTTCTACTGGGACATGGAATTTGGGGACAAAAAAGGGAGGGATTGGCAGGTCAATACTGAGGGTTAACTGAGGAGGTTTAGGATTGCCACAGGCAGTCCCTAGCAGAGGTAGTTCCTCCCTGTCATCAAAGGGCCCTCGGGTCCAGGACTGAACTGTTCCCATCTTGTTACAAACTGTAGGATGGCATGAGCATCTTTTCCAAGTGTCTTCTCACATCCGCATCACCAAAGAGCTCTTCTTTCAAAGATATTTCCTTCACTGCTTTCCCAGTCTTCTGTTTGAAGACATTTCCAGAAAGGAGCTTAAGAGTTCATCAGCTGTTCTGTTCCTAGCAGAGTAGGTCTTCTGGACTCGTCTCAAGTATCATACACCTTGTTTTGAGGTATATCTTGTCATTTTGATTTTTTGGTATTCAATTCAACAAATGCTTGAAATAAGATCTTCACTGTAACTCACTCTTGTCTCTAAGTTTCTGCAGAGGCTTCAATGGTTAGTGATACAACCGTTGATGGGAAAGCCTGCTGTCATTCCAAGGGGAGATGCTAGAGCCCCTATGAAAGACTTTCTAAGGGAGGCTTGGAGTCACGCTGCTGCCTTTTGTCCATCACGCAGCCCATGTAAGAAGCTGAGGTTGACAAGAGATTGGGAAGTGGCGATTTCTTTACAGAGAATGTCAGTGAGAAATCATAAATTGCTTCCAGCTTGCTCCCTGACATGTTGAGCTCATTCAGCCAAGTAGAGGCTGTGCTATAACCACACTGTGTTAGGAGTCAGGGAGTCACAAAAGTGAATAGGCCCAATACCTGCAACCTAGGAGCTGCTAAGGAGCAGTAACACCTTTAATAACACTCACACCCTGAGAAGCCTGACAGTACCATTCCAAAGCAGTATAGGGATGGGAAAGACATTCCATCTTAGGACCTGGAGTCTTTGTAGCAGGGGATCTGGGTCAGGGCAAATGGCAAGGGCGGGGCAAAGGCATGTAAAACAGACAGAACTGCTTGAGACAATCCAGGTGTACAACAAAGCACAGGAATGCTTGCCGATCAAGATCATACAGGCTGTAACTGCGACAATGGGAATGAAAAATGTGGTATGTTTTAAAGATAAACAGCAAAAAACAAATCCTACAGTCCTTTACAGTTTGCAGAGCTTTGGAGGATAACTTACTAAGTTTGACAATCACCGCAACCCACGAGATGAGCAGGGAATGTACTTGTTCGACAAATGAAATTACTGTAGGTCAGTGTTATTGTCTTACCCAGTAGTACAGAGCTAGCCAACGATGTAACTAGGATCTGACCCTAGGCTTCCTGGTTTCAGGTTTTGTTTGTCAGTTGTTTCATGGCATTTAATCCTCTCCCTCCACACAGGTTATGAGCAGTTCAGTTCTAGCAACTATTGCAAATTTTCCTTTTGGAATTCTAGGGGTGTGCTGTGAACATTGTATCGATCGATTCACCCATTCAACAGACAGTGACATTTTAATGGCAGGAAATAGATCATAAAAGATAAGCAAGCAATGTATGTATATATGAGATGCTAGTAAAGTCTAGAGAGAAAAATAGAGCAGAGAAAGGGAATAGGATTCACCAGGCCTGCAAGGGGATGCTATTTTAAATGGGGTCATACGTGAAAACCTGTGCGATAATGGTGACATTTGAGCAGAGACCTGAAAGAAGTGACATGAGCTAGTGAGTCATGCACTGTCTGGGGAAGGGACCAGTTAAGACGATGGCAGTTATCCAGATGGCAGGTGATGGTGGTGTGGACCAGGGTGAGAGAGGTGAAGATGGTGAGAAGTGCTCAGAGTTGGTATGGTTTTTGAAGGCAGCGTCAAGAGGACTAAGAGACTGACTAGATGTGTGATACAAGAGAAAGGAAAGCACCTCCCCAAACCCCAACGCCAAGATTTTCAACCTGAGGCAAGAAAAGATGAATTTGCTTTCCGTTGAGATGATAAAGGCTTCAGGAAGAAAAGGATTTGGGGGAAAGTTAAGGAGTGTATTGGGGGGCACTTTAAGTTTGAGATGCCTGTTGCACGTTCAAGTGTTGATGGTAATTGGTTATAAGTGTCTGGACTTCAGGAAGGGGTCAGGACTAGTGTACAGAAATGGGAGTTAGTGTAGAGTTCTGATTTTCAGTGGAGTGATTGTCAGGAAGTGTGAAGGATCTGAGTTTGACCCTATTTAAGGTCAGCTTACCCCAGCCTCACGGATGCTGGCAGAAAACATGAGTTCCTGGGGTCACAGACAAAAGACATTATTACTCTCAGCAATAGCAGTAGCCAGAGTACCTGCCCTTCCCTGCCCTGTTCCCTGAGTCTCAGTTGCCTAAGGCAATGTGGAGAGGGCCAGAGGTGCCTGCAAACACACAGTGGGTTGCATGACAGGAAAGGAACCCCAGGCTGAGGGAGCCTGAAGCTTTTGTAACAGGCAATAGGCACGCCTATCCTTTGCTCGGAGACGGACACTATCTGTATGTTCCAAAGCTGTTTGCTACACAAAGATCCTTGGAAAGACAGTCCGGAATAAAGCCAGTCAGCATCTCTGCGCATGAGCTGTTCAGGCGTGCAGGACAATTGTCTCCCCACATAGTGTCACCCCTGAAGCAGCATTGTGGAATTCTTAAGGGGCACTGTTGGCTTTTGCAATGCCTGGGGGTGCTACTGGCACTTCATAGGCAGGAGCCAGGGCTATTCGATATCCTGCAATGTGCGAGACAAGTATCACACAAAGAGAACGATCTCATGTCCCACACAACTTTGAATGTTTTGTCAAGCATTCACTGAAATGAAAAAAATTATAATTCTTTGAATTATTTGAACCTCGACTCTCTTTCTACTTTACAAAATATTCTTTATAGGGCTTCCCTGGTGGCTCAGTGGTTGAGAGTCCGCCTGATGATGCAGGGGACACGGGTTCGTGCCCCGGTCCGGGAAGATCCCACATGCCGCGGAGCGGCTGGGCCCGTGAGCCATGGCCGCTGAGCCTGCGCATCCAGAGCCTGTGCTCCGCAACAGGAGAGGCCACAACAGTGAGAGGCCCGCGTAACACACACAAAAAAAACAAACAAAAAAACAAATTCATTTTAGTATGGCAATATACGCTTAATATTTAATCATTTAAATCAAAGGAACATTGTACTTTGCTTTGTTCAGAATATTATCAAAAGTTACCATTTGGGGGAAAAAATACATTGTTAGCAGCAAGACCCAATATTTGAGTAGTCACACCTCATATGAGATTACAGTTGCAGCTGAAACAATTATAGTAATTGTAGGGGAGTGTGTGTATTTATATTCAGCCTTTATTTCTTAAGGTCAAATAGGAAGAAATAGACAATTTTGGTGGGGTGTTATCTAACTTCTCTTTAGTAAAACTTACTCAACATGAGAAGGTATGATAGAGTCCGATGCTTGCATCAAATCCTGTTGAAACGTCAACCAGGAAGAGGATTGGAAAGTGATCATTGGATCTAGCAGTGTAGAAATCATCAGTGACCTTGAAAAGAACAATTTCAGCAGAGAGGTGGGGACAAGGTCTGTTTGAAGATGGTTCAAAAGAGCATGAGGGGACAGGAATTGAGACACAAGTTTAAACAACTTCTTTGAGGAGGTTTCCTGTAAACGGGAGCAGAGCAAGAGGATCATATGCAAAGCACTTATCCCAGTGCCTAGCACACAGAAAGGGCTCAGAAAATGTTGGCCAAAGAAGGGCTTGATGACCCATGGGAGGTCTACCGAGTAAGGGCTAATGGAAAGACATGCAGACATAGGGGCTGGTCAGGAAGACATTCCTGGAGACTTGTGAGTCTTAAAAGGAATGATGGGCTTAGAAGGGGAGGATGGAGATGAGAGGGTGTTTCAGGCGTAAGCCAAGGCACCAAGGTGGGGAGGAGCTGGGGGCAGCTGCCTGCCAAGCCGGGGAGCTTTGGGCGGAGCAGCCAGGCTTGACTAGGGAGCCCTGGAGACAGCGGACTGAAGACCTTGAATGCCAGACTGTGGCATTTATTTTGGGTCTGATGCACCAGTAGGGAGCCAGAGATCCCGAACAGTCAGGGGCATAGTGGGAATCTAGCACTGACTGTATTTCTCAGACTGTGAGCTATGCTTCTATTCCAAGTGTTGAAGTTGGGCAGGTTACAACTCATGCTGCCTGCGGACAATCTAATGAAAAGCACATATTTTTATGCTAATCCAACCTTCAGTTTCCTTCCTGAGTTAGGGCCATCCTGGGAATACAATTCTTGGGATAAAGATTAATGGGGAATAGAAACTCACCAGGGATCTAAGGAGGGGTGGGAAGAAGGGGTCCTCCTGAATGAGTGCATTTGATGCTGGCTTTAAAGCAGCCTGTGTCTGCAGAAAGCCAGGCACTGCTGTCAGCTGCCTGTTAGCAGCAGACTCTGGTTTCTCAGGCAGGGGCCTAATATATGCTTTAACAATGCCTCTTCATTCCAATGAATCAGGGCGAGAAAACGGCTAGCCGGCTGGGTATTTTAGAGATAGGATTATTCATCTTATCACGTATGGTATTGAGATTCTGACCAGGCATGGTTGGCACAGTCAAGTTACCCAGGGAATGAGTGGTGACGGTCAGTCCAAGAGGCAATGTGGTCCTGGAGCAAGCACCAGGCTTTGGTCCCAGCTGAACCTGGGTTTGAATCCCAGTCTTTCACCTCCTGCCTATGTGACCTCTGACAAGTCCTTAAACCTCAATTACTTTATCTGTCAAATAGGGTGACGCTTATTGTAAGGATCTGCTACCCACAGAGAGTGTTGCAAAGGAAGGGTTATGCCATTAGTTTATGTTTAAATGCCATCCAGTTGTGAGGAGTCAATAAATGATGGGGTAAATGGAGAGAAGCGCCAGTACTTTTTGGCCAGAACGTGACAGTTCCACCTAGTTAGATCCCACTTAGCCCCAGATTATAGTCCCCTCTTTGGTAATCCTACTTTGTTTACATGGTCCAAGCTACAAGGAAAGCTCTCACAGGAGATTGCAGTCATTGCTGAATTCTTTAGATTGTTAGATTATTAGGTAATGACTCAATATCCTTTTTGATCCTGGGGCTTTTCACATAGAGAGATCAGGCAGGTGCATAGCCAGAGGGAAGGAGCAGGCAAAGAAAGTGCTTGTAAACTAGTGACGTTGGGCTCCATCAGCAGCTTGGAGAGATGTGGAACTCTATAGAGCTATAGCTTTCTCTTAGGTCAGCAAGTGCTGGCTGGCATGATGGAGACACAGATGTGTTTCCATGGGTGTTAGGGCCTTGCTTGCCCCACTTCACCACCGAAAAGCTGCAATGCCAGCTACATACAGGAATCCAGAGAAATTCAGCATGGCCTGTGAGGGAGGTGGTCCGACCTCTACCTGGAAGGGAGTTTGAATCATTCTTGAAGTGGGACTCTGAAAGCTGTCGTGGGAATGCGGGGCCAGGGCTGCCCTGGGCCTGAATGGAGAATGATGGAGAGATAGCCACCGGTGGGGCTGTGGTCTGAGGGGCCTTGGCTAATCTGCTCCCCTAATTCACCCCTCCTCTTTCCCTGCTCCCCCCACCAGACAAGATATCTGAATTCTGCCATTGTATGGAGACTCAGATTGGGGGTCTGGTGTCCTCCTGCCTGAGCTTAAACCTTAACTCTAACACTTACTACCTGCATCAACTTGGGTTAATTAGCCTTTCTAAGCATCAGTTTCCTCTTTCTCAAAATGAGGATAAAATTAGCATTATTGTAGCATAAATTAGGATTTTTTGGTGAAGATTAAATGAGAAAAATCTATGAAGCTAATTCAGTGTCTGTCACAGAATAATTGTCAATAATTGTTAGCAAGGATATGTGAGAAGGTTCCACTGTTTAATGACAATACTTTTAGGAAATGCTTTCACAGCATTACCACCTTCAGTTTTCCCATCTAAGAAGAATTATCACTCTTTTTAATCAGGTGATTGAGGTTCAGAGCAGCCATTTGACGTTCCAAATTTACGTCCTAAGAAAAATTAGGAATTCGACTGAGTGGTGGAAATTCAGAGGCCAATTTTATTTCCTGACGATATGCTGCTGGCATGAATGCTTAGAGAGAATGGGACAGGGCAATATTAGCCGGGAGAGGGAGGGAACACAGAAAGGAAGGATGAAAGAGCGCTCAGATCCACACTTTTACACATGGAGTTAGGTGTTAAAGAGTGGAATCTCTGAGCATAATGTCCGTACTTATACTTGACTCACTTCTGGAAGATTATAGATGGGAAACCTCAAGTATCCAGAATACAGAGAAGGTCCAAGAGAAAAGAGCCCCCTTAAACACTTCAGCTGGAATCAACGTTCTAAAGTTCAAGCAGTGGCAATCACGCAGAGAGGCACCTGGAAACCTCACTCAGCGCCAATTCGCTCTTCTTTTATATGCAATGTTAATAAGTGTATCTTCCTGATTCATTTATTAGGTCATAAGTTAGAAATAGTATGTTGATTGAAGAGAAAATTGACATATTGACAGCAGAGAAGAGCTAGCTGGTAGCCTAAGAGAAAAAACTCTGACAAGCAAAACAAAACTTAAACGATTTTACCAGTTTGGGGATAAGTGTAGATAATCACAGTGCTCCCTCTGTATCCCACCCCCACCTCATGGTGTTCCTTCCTATGTGATAGCACAACAAGATAACTAACTGAGCCATAAAAAATAAAAACTTCAGTTGTTTTCACCATCCCTTATTAAAGGTAGCAGAGAAGTTTCAACATATTTTAGCAATATCCATGTCTAAAATTATTTTAAAAACTGAAACTAAATGCCGAATTTAATTCCAGTTTTCTAGACAACTTGATGGCAAATAAACAGGTTTTATTGTCACTAAAAAGTAATTCATTTGCATAAATGAATTAGAAAATGAGCTTTTCTTGAACAGCTAGTCCAAGGACTTCCATTTTTTGGCAATATAGCAGAAGGGTTTAATCCCCACATCCCACTTCCCGGCCGGGAAGATCCCACATGCCGCGGAGCAACTAAGCCCATGCACCACAACTACTGAGCCTCCATTCTAGAGCCCGCGAGTCATAGCTACGGACCCTGCGTGCCACAACTACTGAGCCCACGTGCCTATGGCCCGTGCCCCACAACAAGAGAAGCTACCGCAGTGAGAAGCCCGCGCACCGCAACGAAGAGTAGCCCCCGCTCGCCACGATTAGACAAAATCCGCACGCAGCAACGAAGACCCAAGGCAGCCAAAAATAAATTAATTAATTAATTTTAAAAAAAGGAAACTAAGCATGGTGTTAGAGGGTGAGGATTAAAGAGAAATAAAAAGATGGATGAAATCTAGTCCCTGCCCTGGAGAAGGCTGGGAGAGCAAATAACATCTGTGCATTGTTACCTTGATGGGGCAAGAAGCCTCTGACCCCAGAGTGAGTAACTGCCTGGGGGCTGAGATCAGGAATGCAGGAGGCTGCAGGGGGCAGGTGACTTTGACCTGATTTGGAATGTGTCAGGGTAGGGGCTCTGTTTTGAATCCCAACTCTGCTGCTTGCAAGTTGCATGCCTTTGAACAAGTTACTTAATTCTCGAAACTTCCATTTCTTACGCTGTAAAATGATATTTTTTCTTTTTTTGCCTTAAAACCACTTGCCTTTCTTTTTTCCTGTAGAACACCCCCTCCTTTTCTTTTCACTAGCTCCACTCCCTCTCCGAGGAAGGTGGGCCTGCGTGCCCACCACAGGCAAGGAGTAAAACAACAGTAAAGCAGGCTGAGCCCCGCAGTGATTCCCTCGCTGGTGGTGGGTTTAGGGGTGGGCGTGAAATTCAAGCCCAGGCAGGGAGATGCGAGGGGAAGCCTGCTCTGGTTCTTCTGGTAAAGTGCTCCCCCATGATAAAGGAATATTTTATGTATGGTAGAGCTGTCTTATCTGCCTCTGGACATTCTATGAGGATATGGCATCTTTAAGTGTGACAGCATCTTGAAACGATTATGGTCGCTAATCTGAGGACAAGGCCAATGAGAATGGCAGAGAGAAAAACGAGAAATGAACTGGACCCTTGATGATTTCATTCAGTCACTGTATTAACCAGCTCTGGAGCTACACTACCTCTGGAGTTCTTGTTAAGTGAGAGAATAAATTCCTTAATGCTTAGGCCAGCATCATCAGGGTTTTCTATTATTTACAGGCAAAAACATATTACATGACTTATTACCTTACAGATTTGAGGGAGATAAATGAGGAAATTCCTATAAAGTGTTTAGCACTGTAAAATGTTAACAATTATCATTAACAGAACACTTTATTATGAAATTATATAGTGCTTTCTTCTTTGTTAATATGTGTCATATTTCTCCAAATATATATGACAACATTTTGGCCAGAATGAAAGGTTTTGCATTTTGGGTGCTGAACTCAGTTGCCAAACACAACCCATGGTAGAGGTTTAATGTCAGTTTCATAATTTATCTATCTACCCATCTGCCTGTGTGTCATCTATCTATCTATCTATCTATCTATCTAGTCCTCTAAATGTAACCCAATGGACAATATAATCCAGATGCCCTTGTTAGTTGGATGGAGATCCTGTCCTTAGGATGTTTTATTTTTGCCACTCAGCAGTAAATTCCACAAGAATCCAAGTAGTCTGAAAAAGGGGAACATGGCAGACCTTTCTAAAACTGGAAGGTTCCAGAATCACAGACTATCAGGGCTGGAAAGGACCTGGGAATCACCTTGTCCATCTTCTTCATTTTACAGCTGAGACCCAGAGACTTCCTCATGGTTATACAGCTAGAGGCCAGGTCGGAACTGGAAGCCAGCCTCCAGACTCTGACTCAATCCTCTTCCATAACATGTCATTACTTTCTCAACTTTCTCCAGAGTCAGCTTCTCTTACGAGCTGAATAAGGGGGAAGCCCTCTCTTCGGAGGCTCTTTGGGCTGCCAGTAATCCGTGGGGTCCGTGGGAATCTGTGCATCCACTTCCTACCAAGGTCGTTCTGCAGAGCTGTTGCCAGGGACCAGGTGTCCTGGCGTGAGATCGGAGACTCGGCATCCTTTGCTGTCTGCAAACATCAGCCCCCCATCCCCAAGGGGTCACTGAGGGCCAGAAGTTGGGAAGAGGCCTCTCCCTGTCCAGGCACTGGTCAGATCCTAGCATGGAGGGCTGGTAACAAGGGCAGTGCAAAGAACACGGCACCTATAGGCTGGGCAGCCATCCATCCTGGGGTGAGATTTAGGAGCCCTTGAAAGACCTTTCTTCCAGTCTGTCCCAGTCCGGCTCTGCACATGGCCTACCCTCCCCGTCACCACCCCCTCCCCCACCGACACAAAATGCACATTCACAGCTTTGTTCATGCCCTTTTCCACAGTGAGTGCTCCTACCTACTCTCAGTTGCCCCCAGCCCCAACTTGTTGGCCAGTTCAATTTCAGTGCAAATGGCTACTTCTCCCTCAGAATTAACCAAACCCTTCTCGATGTTCCCACCATACTTAGTTTACTTCATCGTCATAAAGTTTAATTCAAGATGGCTTTAGTTGAATCTTTGCTACTAGATCAGCGCTTCTCAAACTTTATATGCATACAAATCACTTGGAGATCTTAGTGAAATACAGATTCAGAATCAGTAGGTCTGGCGTAGGGCCTCGGAATCTGCATTTCTAACGAGCTGTGCGGTGATGCTGACACTGGTGGCCTATGGACCACACTTGCAGTGGCAAGGTTCTGCCTCCAAGTTCCCTGAAGGCAGGTGCCATGTCTTACTCATCTTTTTAATACCGGCTTTTAGTGTAGTGTCTGGCTGATTATAGCTGGTTAATACACATTTGTTGAAGTGAAATGGGTTAAGGCACTGGTGTTTCTGAGGTGTTTCCCTTAAATGTAAGTGTGTGATCTGGGCAGTATTAGAGTATTGTTGTAGCTGAGATGGTGGCAAGTAGGGTGGGGCAGGGCTTGGGGCTCGCAGCAAGGCAGGATAAATCCTGAGTAGGACCAAGACCTCAGCTTTACAGATCCAGAAACTCATGTTTATCAGTGTGTTTAGGTTCCGAAAGACTGACCGATGCTTATAAACCAGAAGCCCCGTGTATTCATTAACATTAAAGGATATGTCTCTGCAGTGACTGAATTACTTGTGCCTGCTTATGAGATGCTCCCCGCCCCCACCCATCCACGCTCCGCCCCCCACCCTGCCCCTCACCTGAGATCAAAGTAGCAAGGGATAGCTTAGCTCAGAACATTGACTCAGAACATAGATAACTAAATGTATTCGCGGGGAAAATAAAGCATGTAAAGGAAAAGCTTGACAAGTTGCCCCTTCTCCAAAAGGATTTCATTTCTGTAATACCTATTTCCTCCCCAGTACAGTCTTTCTCCTTGGTTAGCACTGGATGAAGACGATAAATTCTTGCTTCTAACTATATGTGTTTCTGGACTCCATATTGACCAGCCACTCCCCTTCAGCCAACACATCCTTCTACCACGAAGCCCAGCCTCAGAATAACTGATTTTATTCTTGCTTTTCCCAGCTGCATTCCAGTCTTGAGGGTACATTCAAGTGAGCATTTTAATGGTGGACATGTGTGTGGTGCCCAGTACCTCTTAGGGTGGGGTGCTCCTGCAGGGACCATTCTGCTTCTTTGCTGCTGACTCTCCTCGTCCCCCAATTCTGGGGATGCCTCCTTTGGCCTCTCCTCTTGACAAGACTGCTGAGGGGGTGGGCAAGGTGGGACGGACCAAGATCCAGCTCGTGGGCTGGCCCGAGTGCTGTGCTCTCCTGTGGCCTGGGGGGCCGTCAGCCGAGGGGGCTGATTGGGAAAGAGGCTCACAGCTTTCGCCCACTTACCTCCCATTTTGCCTGAGGGTGGGCTGGAGTTCTCTCGTACCTCTTGACAGCTGGTGACCGAGTATTTCACCATATACTTTGTCACTGACCCTGTGGGTCACTTGTCTCTGGGTTTCGGTTTCTTCTTCTGTGAAAAGAGGGGTTTGGAGGAAATAGACCCAATGGTCTCATCCAGCCCTAAGATTAACAACTTAAAGTGCTTTATATTTATAACCTGCTTTAAGATGCACTATTCATGGAGTCCTCACGATTACAATTCCACATTTACCTGTGAGGAGAATGAATGTTAGAGAAAGTAAGTACCTTGTCTTAGAACACCCGCCTAGCAATTGGCCAAACACACATTTTCTTAATCACCAACTGGTACTATCTCCTTGGCCTGGACATGAGGACTTTTTACTTCTCTCCCACCTTGAGAGGAAAGCACAGGCCTCTGGCTCCCTTGTTTCTTCCTTTCCTCACCTCTCCTTTCCAGGGTCTGCTGTGCGTTCACCCTCTTTGTCTTCTTTCTGCGGAGTTCTCCATGTTCCCCCTCAGCCTTCTCCATCTCTCTTTCTCTCCTCCACCCTCCCTTCCTTCTCCCTTCCCTCTCCATCCCCCTCTTAGCCACCTCCCTCCCCCTCCCTCCATTTCCTCCTACATGCTAGCCTTTCTTGGGAAATCCTTTTGGGTTCTGCTTTTACAAAGATGTTGCTCCACACTCCTGTGTGAGTCTGTGGGTCAGTGAGGGCAGGAAGATAGCTTCCAGGTGTGACCTGATGACCAGGGTGGTGCTTTCCAGTCGAAGGCAATGGTCTCCAAACATCAGGTGAAAGATGCCCTTGCATTGGGATCACCAGTGGTGGGAGAGGGGGGGATGATTCAAACTGCAGATTCCTGGGCCCCAGCCCAGAGCCTTTATTTGGTAGGGTCATACGAAACTTAGTACTCTGTATTTTAGAAAAGCTCTCCTGAGATGATTCTGATGTGCAGCAAGACGCATACTTTACTGTTGAGACAAGTGCCCATCAGACGCTGTCCCTGAGGGTAAGCCAGTGAGTGGCCAAGTGTCCACCACAGTACCAGGAGTGTTGTCTCCGGAGGAGGCCTTACTTGCAGATCACAGAACGTCAGTTAGTGAGTTTGACAGCTGCTCCTTCCCCGTCCTAGTTGGATACCCCATCGGTGCTATGTGTGGCTGAATAGAAGGGAGCTCCTTGCTTCCACCACATTTGGGCAAGCTCAGTCTCCTGATTTACATTTCATCTATTTTGGGCTACAAGTCCCTAAACCAGAGGTATGCTTATCCCTTTCATCCTTTTAGATAACACTTCCCTCTCTCCTATAGTTGTCACCCTGGTTATTGACTGGAGAAGAGTAAGAGGAAAACGATTTTCATTCAAGTCCCTGTAATAGAACATGAATTTCCTAATTACTTTCTTTCCAAATTACATTAGTTTTCTAATTAAATACCAGGACATTCCCCCTGAGATCTCTGGGTTCTGACAGCTCCATATGTAGAATTTGGAAGTGCCTCTGAGGCCATCTAGTCTGCCTCTCACTAAAGAACCCTCACTGCCTATTGCTAAGAACACATTTCTTGAAGACCAGTGTGTTTGAAGATGAGCTCTGTGCTGCGCCACCAAGCTCTTTGCTGGGATCACGCTCTGCCTTTGGTTTACACCATGTGCTCTCAAAGGGGGCATTATGACCCCCAAGGAAGTACACATTTGTGATTTTAGATATTACAACGATGTGTGGCTTTCCAGAGGGCTATAGGACATAAAACAGATAGACAGTATATTTCGTTATTAAATTTTCATGCGGTGGGGGGGACGAGATAAGGGAACATATGTTGAAAAGCTTCCTTAAGGAGGACAAAAATGAAAAAAGGGTTGAAAAACACTGGTTTACGCAAAAGGGGTCTATGTCTCTGGGAAGTTATAATTATGCCAAGTCATCCACACCCTTTCATTCGGCCTCTTCTGTGTTTAATTGAGGAGAAAGGAGTCAAGATAAACTTTGAACACACCTATGTTAGTCTCTCCAGCTGTTCTTTGGGAATGATCCAATTTGCCCTGCCTTTGACAGCTGGGGTGAATTCTCCCTTATAATTGCATAGCTCTGGTCATTTGTTCCACTCATTTGGTATTTCACTCTTAGCATTAGTGACTTGCATCATTTGTATGTATCTGTTCTGTCTTTATTACTATAACATAAGCATTTTATGGTGGAGCTCACGTGTTTATGTGTTCATGTATTCATTCATCCAACAAACATCCATTGAGCACCTCCAGGCATAGGGCTAGATTCTAAAGAGACAAGACAGGATATGGTTTCCTACTTCAAAGACTTCCCAGTAATAAAAGACTGGTGAAACAGGGTGACAGGTGTGCCGATAGAGATGGCTAGAAGTTGCATGGAGAGATATCCTTCCCAGTTGAGAGGAGGCAGTGCTTGAGCTAAGCCTTGAAGGAAAGGCAGAGTTTCTCTGATAGAGAAAAAATGTGTAATAGGAAGCCCATTTCAGACCGAGCTGGAAGCTTCTGATATGCCTGGAGAGAATGTGGGAAGGGAGAGGAAATGAGGCCAGGCCAAAACACGAGGGGACTTGAAGCTCATTCTAAGGGCGTGGATTTTATCCACAAGTCAAGGGGATGCCACTAGAGAATTCAGATTAGCCAGTGGCATGATTAGATCTTTATTCCCAAGATTAGGCCTTCATTCACTGTGGCTGTAATGTGGATAGGAATCAATGAAGACTGGAACCTCGTTAAGGATATTGCAACAATGCAGGGTTGGTGATGCCTGAACAAGGGCGGTGGGTGGGGATGGAGTGAAAGGAACTGACCAGAAAAGTTACTTAGGAAGGAGAATCTGAGAACTTGTTGATTAATGGGCTGTGAGGTTGAGTAAAAATTAGTACCACCACTTTGATGGGACATTTATCAGTATCTATTACAACTGAAAAAGGGAATACTTTTTCTGTTTCTGAAACTGAACACAAGAAAAATCTCAAATAAACAATCTAACCTTACACATAAAGCAACTAGAAAGAGAACAAAGAAAAGCCAAAGTTAGTAGAAGAAAAGAAATCATAAAGGTCACAGCAGAAATAAATTAAATAGAAAAAGAAGAAAACAATAGCAAAGATGAATAAAATTCAAAGTTGGTTCTTAGAGGAGATAAATAAAATTGATAAACCTTTAGCCAGACTCATTAACCAAAAAAGGGAGAGGCCTCAAATCAATACAATTAGAAATGAAAAAGGAGAAGTTACAACAGACACCACAGAAATACAAAGCATCCTAAGAGACTACTACAAGCAACTTCCTGGTTCAGTCTTGGTACAACTTTCCAAGACTGAACCAGGAAGAATTAGAAAATATAAACAAACAAATCAAAAGTAAGGAAATTGAAACGGTAATTAAAAATCTTCCAACAAACAAAAGTCCTGGATCAGATGGCTTCACAGGTGAATTCTTTCAAACATTTAGAGAAGAGCTAACACCTATCCTTCTCAAAGTCTTCCAAAAATTTGCAGAGGGAGGAACACACTCCCAAACTCATTCTATGAGGCCACCATCACCCTGATAGCAAAACCAGACAAAGATATCACAAAAAAAGAAAAATACAGACCAATACCACTGATGAACATAGACACAGCAATCCTCAACAAAATAGTAGCAAAGAGAATCCAACAACACATTAAAAGGATCACACACCATGATCAAGTGAGATTTATCCCAGGGATGCAAGCATTCTTCAATATACACAAATCAATCAATGTGATACACCATATTAACAAATTAAAGGATAAAAAGCCATGTGATCATGTCAATAGATGCAGAAGAGCTTTTAACAAAATTTAACACCAATTTATGATAAAAACTCTCCAGAAAGTGGGCATAGAGGGAACCTACCTCAACATAATAAAGGCCATAAATGACAAACTCACAGCAAATGTCATTCTCAATGGTGAAAAACTGAAAGCATTTCCTCTACGATCAGGAACAAGGAAAGGATATCCACTCTTGCCACTATTATTTGACATAGTTCTTCAACTCCTAGCCATGGCAATCAGAGAAGGAAAAGAAATAGAAAGAATGCAAGTTGGACAAGAAAAAGTAAAACTGTCACTGCTTGCAGATGACATGACACTATATGTAAAAAATCCTAAAGATGCCACCAGAAAACTACTAGAACTAATCAATGAATCTGGAAAATTTGCAGGATACAACATTGATGCACAGAAATCTCTTGAATTCCTATTCACTAACATTGAAAGATCAGAAAGAAAAATTAAGGAACCAATCCCATTTACCATTGCAACAAAAAGAATAAAACACCTAGGAATAAATCTACCTAAGGAAGCAAAAGACCTGTATTCAGAAAACTATAAAACACTGATGAAGGAAATCAAAGATGACACAAACAGATGGAGAGGTATACCATGTTCTTGGATTGGAAGAATCAATATTGTGAATATGACTAAACCACCTAAAGCAATTTACATGTTCAATGCAATCCGTATCAAATTACCACTGGCATTTTTCAAAGAACTAGAACAAAAAATTTTACAATTTGTATGGAAACAAAAAAGACCCCAACTAGCCAAAGCAATCTTGAGAAAGAAAAATGGAGTCAAAGGAATCAGGTTCCCTGACTTCAGACTATTCTAGAAAGCTACAGTAATCAAGACAGTATGGTACTGGCACAAAAACAGAAATATAGATCAATGGTACAGGACAGAAAGCCTAGAGATAAACCCATGCACCTATGGTCACTTAATCTATGACAAAGGAGGCAAGAATATACCATGGAGAAAAGACAGCCCCTTCAATAAGTGGTGCTGCGAAAACTGGATAGCTGCACGTAAAAGAATGAAATTAGAACACTCCCTAACACCATACACAAAAATAAACTCAAAATGGATTAAAGACCTAAATATAAGACCAGACCCTGTAAAACTTTTATAGGAAAACACAGGAAAAATACTCTGACATAAATGACAGCAAGATCTTTTATAACCTACCTCCTAGAGTAACGGAAATAAAAACAAAAATAAGCAAATGGGACCTAATGAAACTTACAAGCTTTTGCACAGCAAAGGAAACCATAAACAAGATGAAAAGACAACCCTCAGAATGGAAGAAAAGATTTGCAAATGAAACAATGGACAAAGGATTAATCTCCAAAATATACAAACAGCTCATGCAGCTCAATATCAAAAAACAAACAGCCCAATCCAAAAATGGGTGGAAGACCAAAATAGACATTTCACCAAAGAAGACATACAGATGGCTACGAGGCACATGAAAAGATGCTCAACATCACTAATCATTAGAGAAATGCAAATCAAAACCACAGTGAGGTATCACCTCACACCAGTCAGGATGGCCATCATCAAACTAACTGCCGAGAGCGTGTGGAGAAAAGGGAACCTTCTTGCACTGTTGGTGGGAATGTAACTTGATACAGCTACCGTGGAGAACAGTAGGGAGGTTGCTAAAAAAACTAAAAATAGAACTACCATATGACCCAAAATCCCACTACTGTGCATATACCCTGAGAAAACCATAATTCAAAAAGTCACATGTACCCCGATGTTCATTGCAGCACTATTTACAGTACCTGGGTCATGGAAGCAACTCAAATGCCCATCGATAAACAAATGGATAAAGAAGATGTGGTCCATATATATAATGGACTATTACTCAGCCATAAAAGGAAAGGAAATTGGGTCATTTGTAGAGATGTGGATGGACACTGTCTTACAGAGTGAAGTAAGCCAGAAAGAGAAAAACATATATCGTATATTAATGCATATATGTGGAATCTAGAAAAGTGATACAGATGAACCTATTTGCAGTGCAGGAATAGAAATGTAGACGTAGAGAATGGACATGTGGACACAGGGTAGGGGAAGGAGAGGGTGGGATGAATTGGGAGATTAGGTTTGACATAAATACAGTACCATGTGTAAAATAGATAGCTAGTGGGAAAATGCTGTATAGCACAGGGAGCTCAGCTCAGTGCTCTGTGATGACCTAGATGGGTGGGATGGGAGGGGAGGGAGGTCCAAAAGGGAAGGGATATATATAGAGAGAGAGATAGATAGATAGATATAGATATAGATATATGGCTGATATAGTTCATTGTACAGCAGAAACTAACACAACATTATAAAGCAATTATACTCCAATACAAAATCCAATGGCTTGTTTATTCTGCATGTTCTTGTTTTTAGTCCTCACTACTATTCTATGAAGTAGACTTATAGATGATAACCTAAAACTCCAAAGTTGTAACAAAGTGGCTTAATGTAGGTAGACATTTAGCCATGTCACATAATGCTATAGCTGCAAGTCAAAGGGAATAGAATTCTGTGCGGGTAGAGTTCAAGTATCGGGATCTTGCAAAAGAATGGCTTTATGTGACCCATTCTGCTTTTCTCCCTGCTGTCCCCAGGATGTGGAGAATCTAAGCTTCCCTACTTGTGGTCACGGCTAAAATATTTATGCTTCGAACAGAGTGAGGCTGGGACAAGGATTCTAGAGAGCCATTATCCTTCTAGTTTCCCCCTTACTTCTAGTTCCTAGGAAAACAAGATGTAACCCTTTTCCTTTGGTTCTGGCGTTATTCTTCCGTGTTAATTTTTCTTGTTCAAAAGTTAAGGTGTAGCAGGGGTAAATTGTTGTCTGGCTGTTAAGAGCCTCTACTCTCTGGTTTTGGGGATCTGTGAGCATTCTGACGATTGCAAAGGAGGGAGGTACTCCCCAGTGTTATCTACAGGGGGCTCAGCAGTGTCTCAGGATGCAGGCTGGCATGCATGTGCTGAAAGTGCAGTGTGTGAGCAGCGGGCAGCTCTCCACGGGAGGCTTACACCTTGCACCAGTGGGATGATCAGGTAATGATGCTGTCCACGGGAGATGAGCCATGGTCCCCGGGGTGGAAATAAAATATTCCCCAGACATTAGTTCAGCTTCTGTGCTTCTCCTTGCTCCTGGTGACTGTGGAGCTCTGCACTTTTCCGTGGAGGTTCTTCTCTGTTTCTGGTTGTCACCTCTGGGTCCCATCCCCCTGTTTCTTACCCACAACCTTGGGTAACTTTTCAGGCCTTGCCCAGCCTTGCAGCTCCTCCTTCCTGTGGCCTCATTCGAACTCCTCTAGTGCCTTGAGTTTGGGGTGGCAGGGAGTCTGGTTTTCCTCTATATTCGTTCCTAGTGATTTGACAAAACTCTGTTTTCTACTTCATGCAGGCCTCCTCTTCTTCATATTAAAAGCATATTTTCGATTTATTTTAACCTAACAATTGACTTTATTTTTTTGGTATTGCAATCTGACCTCATCTTGAGGCAATGCCTTTCACTAATAGGGAGAAAAGTTATATACAAGGGCAGAAACGAACAGACAAAATATTACTATTTTAAGGTATTTTCTCTCTACAAAGGTAGAAGTTGAAGAGATACCTAAGCCACTTTTTGACAGATCTGTCTTGCTTCTGAGTACTTTTGAGATCAGATACTGATGAGCTCATCTCTTGTAGTAAATTAATGCCTCAAAATATTATTATGTCTCACAATGTGTACCTTTGAGGTAAAATAATAAATAGTAGCAGGGACCTTCAAAGCCACAAAGGATCGTTACTGAGGCCTGATATAATGGTGGAATGGGCAGGGCTGCTGTTTGGGTGATAAGGAACTTTCTGCATTCCTCATATCACAGTAGGTATGAGCACTCTGACAGTAATCCTAATGACGCTGGAATGTAAAATCAACTGAAGATAAATCTGGGAAAAAAAGAAAAATAAAAAACCCAAACAGAATTCTGGAGAGAGCGGTGTAATTTCTACCACCATCCACCAGAGGGCACCATCTTTGCATGAGCTAGGAAAGGGCCCTTGCTCTCCATTTGTGCTGAGGTATCAATTTTAAAAGAAATGAGGGAAGGATGAAGAGGAAGGTAGAAAAATACATAAGCCAGTGTTTTCCGAGCATCTAGTAAGCATAATGAAGGTCTGTTTGTTTCCTATTAAACTTAGATGTGTGGACATGAATAAGCATAAAATTCAACTGATATAGAGTATATATGTATAGATCTACATACACAGATACATAGATGGATATATAGATAGATAGATAGATACAGATAGCTGTATATACATAAATATATAGATATATATGTTTGTGTGTCTCAAAAACACAGTAGTGTCAAAACGCTTGAGCTAAAATGGCTGTTTTTTAGCAACTCTATAAAAATCAGCAAAATGCTCATTTAGCTCATCACATAGGCATACAATAAATAGTTGGTGAATGAGTAAATAAAGCATCTAGTACAGGTGTAACATGGATGAAATGTCAATTTAATTCTGATCTGGGTTTTGAGGGATACGCAGGAGTTTGTTAGAGGAGTTCAGGGGAGGCACTCTGAGATCATACGTTCCTGTACTCATAAGCCCAGCAGTGCAGCTCAAGTGATGGGATTTCATGGCCCGATGGTACCAGAGAAAACTCTTGAGTTCCTGCCCCCTAGGAAGGATGGCTAAGGAAGAGCCACACAAATTGTTTTATGGAAAGTTCGTTAATTTGCATTTCAGGTGAAAGGTAGAAGATTATTAATGGGCTCTTCCAATGGAGCGCGGTGCCAACCACAAAATGCTGGCAATTGCTGTGTTGTAATCAATATTCAACATATTATGGTACACATTTGTAAACTAATTGTTAAGCTTTTAAACTTGGCATGTAGAATTACTTTTAAATATAATTTTATTTTAAATTGCTTTCACTTTTTCCTCATTTTTTAATAAAATCATACATTTGATAAATCAAATTTTCCTAAACAGATACCATTTCCATATTTTGTTAACTAAAATTCCTTAGGCTTTTCATATTATGGGCTGAAAATATGATTTTAAAAAATACTTTACAGGGCTTCCCTGGTGGCGCAGTGGTTGAGAGTCCGCCTGCCGATGCAGGGGACACAGGTTCGCGCCCCGGTCCGGGAGGATCCCACATGCCGCGGAGCAGCTGGGCCCGTGAGCCATGGCCGCTGAGCCTGCGCGTCCGGAGCCTGTGCTCCGTAACGGGAGAGGCCACAGCAGTGAGAGGCCAGCGTACCGCAAAAAAAAAAAAAAAAAAAAAAAAAAAAAAAAAAAATACTTTACATACCTAACAAGGCAGATTTACAAACCTAACAAAAAAGTTTCTTCTAAGAACTTAAAAAGGCTCTTGTAAATTTAATGTCAGATTTTAAAATGCAAAACAAAATTTAAGCATTTTATTGTACAAAAAACAGCATACACAAAATAGCACACATTTTTTTTTAAAGTACAATATATTTGCATGTGTGTCTTGATGTTTCATGTGTTCCAAGATGAGTTTGTAACCTACCATGCTTCTTCAATCATCAATTGCCTCATTCATTAATCAGGGTAACACACACACATGCACACATCTTTCCTTAGATTATCACTTCCTTTGGAAAAGAGAGATCATAACCTGGGGAAAGGAAATTCTTTTAGTTCTCTTCCTAGAAGAGTGGTCTATACAGCACTGATATATACCCACATTCCTTAAGACATATGCTTTTATTTTTATTAACATCGTTATTGGAGTATAATTGCTTTACAGTGGTGTGTTAGATTCTGCTTTATAACAAAGTGAATGAGTTATACATATACATATATCCCCATATCTCCTCCCTCTTGCATGCCCCTCCCACCCTTCCCATCCCACCCTCCCTATCCTACCCCTCTAGGTGGTCACAAATCACTGAGCTGATCTCCCTGTGCTATGTGGCTGCTTCCCACTAAGTAGCTATTTTACATTTGGTAGTGTGTTTATGCCCATGCCATTCTCTTACTACGTCCCAGCTTACCCTTCCCACTTCTCGTGTCCTCAAGTCCATTCTCTACATCTGCATCTTTATTCCTGTCCTGTCCCTAGGTTCTTCAGAACCATTTTTTTTCTAGATTCCATATATATGTGTTAACATATGGTATTTGTTCTTCTCTTTCTGACTTACTTCACTCTGTATGACAGACTCTAGGTCCAACCACCTCACTACAAAAAACTCAATTTAGTTTCTTTTTATGGCTAATAGTCCATTGTCTATATGTGCCACATCTTCTTTATCCATTCATCTGTCAATGGGCACTTAGGTTGCTTCCATGCCCTGGCTGTTGTAAATAGAGCTGCAATGAACATTGTCGTTCCTGAATCTTTTTGAATTACGGTTTTCTCAGGGTATATGCCCCGTAGTGGGATTGCTGGGTCATATGGTAGTTCTATTTTTAGTTTCTTAAGGAACCTCCATACTGTTCTCCATAGTGGCTGTATCAATTTACATTCCCACCAACAGTGCAAGAGGGTTTCCTCTTCTCCACAGCCTCTCCAGCATTTATTGTTTGTAGATTTTTTGTTGATGGCCATTCTGACAGGTAGTTTTGATTTGCATTTCTCTAATGATTAGTGATGTTGAGCATTCTTTCATGTGTTTGTTGGCAGTCTGTATATCTTCTTTGGAGAAATGTCTGTTTAGGTCTTCAGCCCATTTTTGGATTGGGTTGTTTTTCTGATATTGAGCTGCATGAGCAGCTTGTAAATTTTGGAAATTAATCCTTTGTCAGTTGCTTCATTTGCAAATATTTTCTCCCATTCTGAGGGTTGTCTTTTTATCTTGTTTATGGTTTCCTTTGCTGTGCAAAAACTTTTAAGTTTCATTAGGTCTCATTTGTTTATTTTTATTTCCACCTAAACTTACAGCTAAAGCAATTAGAGAAAGAAGAACAGAAAAACCCCACAGTTAGCAGAAGGAAAGAAATCATAAAAATCTGATCCGAAATAAATGAAAAAGAAATGAAGGAAACAATACCAAAGATCAATGAAACTAAAAGCTGGTACTTTGCAAAGATAAACAAAATTGATAAACCATTAGCCAGACTCATCTAGAAAAAAAGGGAGAACACTCAAATCAATAGAATTAGAAATGAAAAAGAAGTAACAACTGACACTGCAGAAATACAAAGGATCGTGAGAGATTATTACAAGCAAGTATATGCCAATAAAATGGACAACCTGAAAGAAATGGACTAATTCTTAGAAATGCACAACCTTCCAAGACTGAACCAGGAAGAAATAGATAATACAAACAGACCAATCACCAGCACTGAAATTGAGACTGTGGTTAAAAATCTTCCAACAAACAAAAGCCCTGGACTAAATGGCTTCATAGGTGAAGTCTATCAAACATTTAGAGCAGAGCTAACACCTATCCTTCTCAGACTCTTCCAAAATATAGCAGAGGGAGGAACACTCCCAAACTCATTCTACGAGGCCACCATCACTCTGATACCAAAACCAGACAAAGATGTCACAAAGAAAGAAATCTACAGGCTAATATCACTGATGAACATAGATGCAAAAATCCTCAACAAAATACTAGCCAACAGAATCCAACAGCACATTAAAAGGATCATACACCACGATCAAGTGGGGTTTATTCCAGGAAGGCAAGGATTCTTCAATATACTCAAATCAATCAATGTGATACACCATATTAACAAATTAAAGGAGAAAAACCATATGATCATCTCAATAGATGCAGAAAAAGCTTTCGACAAAGTTCAACACCCATTAATGATAAGACACTATGCTTTTAGACTTGTCTTCAATGAAGTTATGTGAAGCCACCCTCTACTCCTAATCACTGCCCTGCTATCTTCCCTGCAGCTCAAAGAGGCTGACTACTGGAGCTATTAGCAACCAAATGGAGTGTTGTCACCCCAATAATAGCAAGGACTAAAAGCCAACAATGCTGGCTAGAGGCTTGAATTACATGATAGTTACATCCCTGATCCTTTCAAGACCTTCTAGTTCCCAAAGTGAAAGGGTACCAGATGTCTCCCTTACTTGTGTGATGATAAGAATCACCTGGGGTGCTTGCTAAACACATTCATTGGGCTTCCCTGGCGGCGCAGTGGTTAAGAATCCGCCTGCCAGTGCAGGAGACACGGGTTCAAGCCCTGGTCCGGGAAGATCCCACAGGCTGCGGAGCAACTAACCCCGTGCACCACAACTATAGAGCCTGCAAGCCACAACTACCGAGCCCGCATGCCTAGAGCCCATGCTCTGCAACAAGAGAAGCCACAGCAATGAGAAGGCTGCGCACCGCAAGAAGCAGAAGCCCCCACTTGCCACAAAAAGAGAAAGCCCGCGCACAGCAACAAAGACGCAACATGGCCAAAAATAAATAAATAAACAAATAATAAAACAAAACAAAAAACACATACATTACCATGTCCATGCTCTGACAACTCTAGCTTAGAAGAGCCTGGGTGAGGCTCAAGTGTTTTGTATATTTTACAAGTGCCCCAGATGATTATTATTATCAGGCAAATATAAAATATATTGTTTTTTAAAAAATTATACCTAAGTTCATGTCTCAGCTCTACCACTTACCAGTTGTGTGTTGGAGCGGATCTAGTGTGCAATGATTTCCCAAAGCTCTGGGCATCTCCTTTACTCCAGTGAACCCTTACCCTGGAAATGGCGGCAGATCTCTGGCAAAAGTTAAGAAGAGACTCCCAGGAAATACTTGCAAAAATATTACAAGGTTCTTCCTAAGGGGCAAAATGCTTTCTTTTCATTTAAGAGCTTCTAGTTCTGACTCAGGACTGAAAATTGGATGAGGGGTCTGGAATTCTACCTGACGGCTCATTTTTGGTTCGTATTCATATTAATTCATTCACTCAAATATTTACTGAGCACTTCCACGTGACAGAAACTGCTCTAGATGTTGGGGATGCATCACTTGAAAAAAGGGTAAAAAATTCCTGCCACCATGTAGTTTATGTTCTCAAGTAGAATCTCACTGAGGCTGCCACACAGTTTTTCCAAGGGACCCTATGATCATTTGCCACCACAAAGAATCTGTGTGTTGGATCATTCTGATATCCATACACCATAGCTGCTATTATGATATCCACATATACTTTGGTGGTTAGCACCACCTCCCATTGCAATCAAAGGTAATTTTCAACTACAGCATCTTCTTTCAGCCTTTGTGGACACCTCCACTGTGCCACTACTGCTGGCACCATCACCAATGAGCCTTTGCTGTAATAAGCGCCACCATGCATAATCTCTCATTGCCCCTAAGCTTTTTCCTTTTGCTTTTTAAAATTATTATAATTATTATTGTTTATTGGAGTATAACTGCTTTGAGTCACCCCTTCAAGATGAAGAGCCCTGGATGGAGGATCTGACTGCTGAGTCTAGGACAGGTGCCTGTGTCCTTGCGGCCAGGACAGGAGAGGGACTGTCCGGCCCCTCTGGCAGGAGACAGTCCCTCCAAGACTCACACAATTTTTCAGCCCAAATAAGAAGGATGGTCAGAGACTGAGTGACCAAAACAAAGCTACACAAAACCCTAATAAATGCACTTGCCCCTGGCCCACTCAGTGTTCAGGAGCCTCTTTGGGCTAATTTACAGGGATCCTAGGACAGTGTAAGGAGGGATCTAAATGTGGCAAATCAGACCCAAACCCGGGACTACCCAAAATCATTTGCCTCTCCTTCAAGTGAACAAGAACTTACTCTGCAAACCCATTTGAAGGCAATAAAAAATGAGTATCAAAAGTTAATTTCCACATTAAAATCTTCTGAACACTTGTCTTATAACCAGCTGTTCTCTGTGAGCAAACTCATGCTGAGCTCCACATTTCCAACTTGCTACCAATGTTTTAGACCTTGCTAGAAATTACTTCCGCCTCCTTTCTCTTCAGTTATTATTGTCCTTCATCTCTAAAGCTCTTTCTATGTGGATCAAAAGTGTTCTGCTCTTTTCTTTGAGCTACTCATGATCCCAGAAGTAGGCCTGGCCCAGTTTACAATAGAAAATCATTATACCATCCTGAGAAAAATTAAAATGAAAGAATTATAACTTCTTTCCCATATTGCCTCTTGCTTGCCTCTATTTTTCTGGAGTGACTGGTCTAGATGAATGAGGGATTGATCAGGGTTAGAACATTTCTGGTCAAAATTGGTCACGGAAAATCTGCAGTTCTTTTGTATGCTATGATTTGATGAAAATATTAAATGACTTTGTCTTAGTCTTATGGTAAAATTCTTAGATATGTGGGGTACCTTTTTCTAAGTAGCTCCTTTCCATATAGATATTGTTTATGTCTTCCTTTATAACATCTGTGGGAAAGAAAGTCTAATTAAACATATAAGGATACGCACAAGAAGTGGCAGGAGAAATTATACAGAAAAACACATCATTGTGAGCAAGTCCAAGAGACTTATTTCTAAGCCCATTAAAACATGTTTTTCATGTGAAAGGGAGGTTTGATTTACTGGCACATTTGAAATAAGATGGGCTCTTGAATCACATAGGCAGAGTCCAATCTCAGTGTTGCACTTACTATCTTTCGTTGAAAAGGAGGTGATGATAATCCCTATTTTGCATGGCTGAGAATGGAATGAGAATCAAGTATAAACACCTCATCTAATTCTTCCTCATGGAAGGCATTCAGCTAATGTTTATTCAATCTTTTTTCAAAGCCAGTGGATAGTAACCCACAGCCAACCAGAGGAAACTATTTGGGAAGGAAGAGAAGGGGTGGAAAACAGCATGGATATTAGGTTGAATTTTCCAGCTTCTCTGAGAGACAAGTCATTAAACATTCACTGTGTACCTGTTAAATTTCTAGCAGGATATTGGATCCAAAAGACACGTGAGAAATGAATGAACAGATTCCTACTCCCTCGAAGCATAAAATCAAGTTAAAAAGACAGAACTTAAACTCAGGATCTAGAATTAGACAACAATTTTAAAGAAACTGTCGAACCACACCAAACAGTATGGACTAAAGCCCTAAGTATGGGAAGAGTCTGTACGGTTAAGGGAATCCAGAAGATTAGGTAACGTAAAGACTTATTTTCAGACTGAGGTCTCTACCAGAGGTATAGAATCTGGAACCCCTAGGAGAAAGTGTCATTGTGCATTCATAAGGAGCAGGGTTCTGTTGACTGGGGGCTAATTCTGCTCCTAATCAATCACAGTGGCAGGAAGAGCAAGGCCACATGAGCAATGCTGGTGAGTCTCTGAGAGGGATGTCTCCGTGGCTTTGAGCCCCCCAAATAAGGCAAACCACTCACCTTCGTGGTTGTTGACAGGAATGAGTCAGTCATTCAGGGCCACCACATGTAGATTTTATGTTATTCATAACAGTTGTTTTTCTTCTCTTTTCTCCCTTTAACCCACCTTATGCCACCACATCTTTTAGGATCAGATAGAGTCCCATTCATAAGACAACTAAGGCAACTAGGCGGGATAAGTAAGAGGGAAGAATTAAAATGCATATTGGCCCATTTTGTGTCATACCGCCTCCAGGGAGAAGGCTAGCATGAGGTTTGGGGTTATCCAACAATTTCTTTGTTACCACATCAGTATCACTATTGTGTGGAACGAATGTTGAAAGCCTGCTCAGATTATTATGAAGTTTGAAGGCAAAACAGGTGAGAATGGAAAAACAAGAATGGAGAAATAGGACAGGGAAGTGGAGGATATGGAGAGCCTTGTTCCTATATCCTGTGAAGACTGTATTGTTAATGCCAAGCACTGCTCTCAGTCAAGCCCCTTGTCACCAACAGTATGTGTGACTATAGAAAACAATCGATTGAGAAATTTATCCAAAGCCTTGCTTTCCTGCACTCAGATCGTCTCAACAATCTTATTCAGCAAATCCATGCCAGGATTTATGAATAATAACAAATGAACAAAAGTCCAAACGATTGAAGATCTTTTCTTGAAAGAATAATTCATTCAACATTTACAGAACTTAGACACTGTGCAAACACTCTTAGTGTCTAGAGGAAGAAAGATGAAAAGACAGAAATCCCACCTCTCATGGAGCTCAGTCTGTTGAGGCAGACAGTTGAGGAATACTCCTCCACTGCATAGGGGAGTATTGAGAGAGAGAGAGAGAGAGAGAAACAGAGCAACAGGAATCAAAGATGATTTTCAAGTTTCTGGTTTAGACAATTGGATGGTGGTTCCAGTAACTGAGACTGGGAAAACAGGAAAAGGAGAAGGTTGGGAAGGAAAATTATCAGATCAGCTTTGAAAACGTTGAGATGAAAGTGCTTGACAGGTGTCCATGTGGAGATGTCCCATAGCTCATTGGATATTTAAAACTAGAGCCAAAGAAAGAAGTCTGGACTGAGAACATAGATTTTGAAATTATCCATGTGGAATAGATAAATTAAATCAGGGAATTATCATAAAAAGATGAGCAGAGGGCTGAGGAGGAGGAAGATAGAAAAAAACACATAAATATTTACAACACTAGGTAGCAAAAGAAAAAGACATCTATGGATCAGGGGGCAAGAACGGGCATCAGTTCTGTTACAATCGTGTTTGATTGTCTGGGTTTCTATTTCTATTTCTATTATTAGAAGACAATAACCACCAAAGTGTCATTAGGAAAAGTAATGAAGGGGATTATTTAGTTTTCTTATGTTATTACAACTTCACCCAGGTGGAGTGCCATGTACTTTTCTCACCAGACATTTAGCTAGCTGAGAGATAGGACTAGTGTATAATATTTAAGTTTCTCATTATATGAGTGGGTTTTTTTTTATAATTTTATTTATTTATTTTTGGCTGCGTTCAGTCTTCGTTGCTGTGCACGGGCTTTCTCTAGTTGCGGTGAGCAGGGGCTACTCTTTGTTGCAGTGCATGGGCTTCTCAATACAGTGGCCTGTCTTGTTGTGGAGCATGGGCTCTAGGCAGGTGGCCGTCAGTAGTTGCGGCACACGGGCTCAGTAGTTGTGGCTCGCGGGCTCTAGAGCACAGGCTCAGTGGTTGTGACTCACGGGCTTAGTTGCTCTGTGGCATGTGGGATCTTCCTGGATCAGGGTTCAACCAGCGTCCCCTGCATTGGCAGGTGGATTCTTAACCACTGGGCCACCAGGGAAGCCCCGTAAGTCTTTCATTATACACTTTAGGTATGATGGAAAAATGCTGGGCCATTGATAGAACAATTAACTTACTATTTACCAGTTGACATTATACACTAAAATTAGGGGCAGTGAATTAGAATGAACCTAGAGAGGCCACCTTGTCCACCTGTGGTATCTATGCTTGGTTTTGAGGCAGTCAACATTTATTTCCTTAGATTAACTTGGGAAGCACAATGATCAAGCTTGAGAGAAATAATAAATATGTTGCATTACCGATATATTCAAAAAAGCCTCTTTTGGGGGCTTTAATTTTGGGCCCAAACTGACAAGTTGAAATTTGACTTGATTTCTGAAAAGTGACTGCACAAATTAAAGATGGTGAAAGCTAACCCCATTTCTGGCCATGCTAATATAACATAGAACATGGGTAATTGTTGTCTTATGCTCCTCCCTGAGAAGGATGTGGAATGCTTGAGTTGTGGGTGCCCCTCTAGCCAAGGAGAAGAGAACCAGATGGAAAGGAGGTCATGTGATGAATAATTGAAGAAATGCTTAGTGACTAGCCAGAGGGGGCGAAGGTAGGCAGAAGGTTGTAATGACTTTGTAAATATGGGATCTCTGTCCATTAAAAGAGGACTTAGATGAATTCAATCAAGCTTCAGAGGGCAGAGTTTCAACAAACGGAAAGAAGGTAAAAGAAGGCAGTTCACGGTAGGAAAGATCTTATGAAACTATTTTCTCTCTTCATAAATGGAACGGGCAGTCCTGTGAGGCGGGGAGCTCCCCACAGCTGGGAGTGTTTAAGCAATGCGATGTTGCAGACGAGGGTCCTGGAGAGGGGAGATATTGAGTTAGATGACCCTAAAAGCCATCGTCATGCTGAGATTTACCCTTGTGAAATGATCCATTCAATTGCTTCATTTTCCCATCCTCAAAGCAATCCTGCTTATGAGAGATTTTTTTCTCCCCATATAGAGATGATTGGTTCCACATATCTTATAATTCTTCTAGAGGATGAAACTTTTGCTGATTTTTCAACACATCTCTTTCTCTCCTAGTAGGCATTCTCAGACTTAAATCCAAATGTTTCATCTACAGCTGAATAGTGACTCTTACTGAGCTGAGTGCCTTTTTTTTTTAATTTTATATTATTTATTTTTTATACAGCAGGTTCTTATTAGTTATCCATTTTATACATAATAGTCTATATATGTCAGTACGAATCTCCCAATTCATCCCACCACCACCACCACCCCCAGCCACTTTACCCCCTTGGTGTCTATACGTTTGTTCTCTACATCTGTGTCTCTATTTCTGCCCTGCAAACAGGTTCATCTGTACCATTTTTCTAGGTTCCATATATATGCGTTAATATATGATATTTGTTTTTCTGTTTCTGGCTTACTTCACTCTGTATGACAGTCTCTAGATTCATCCACGTCTCTACAAATGACCCAAAATTTCATTCCTTTTTATGGCTGAGTAATATTCCATTGTATATATGTGCCACATCTTCTTTATCCATTCATCTGTCAATGGACACTTAGGTTGCTTCCATGCCCTGGGTATTGTACATAGAGCTACAATGAATATTGTGGTACCTGAATCTTTTTGAAATATGGTTTTCTCAGGGTATATGCCCAGTAGTGGGATTGCTGGGTCATCTGGTAGTTCTATTTTTAGTTTCTTAAGGAACCTCCATACTGTTCCTCATAATGGCTGTATCAATTTACATTCCCACCAACAGTGCAAGAGGGTTCCCTTTTCTCCACACCCTCTCCAGCATTCTTTTAAAAATAAACTTCTTACCAAATCAAAACTATTTCAATTTGAGCAAATAAATATGAAGTAGAAAATCCTCTAAAATCTCCAGGAGTTCCAATTATTGATATAATGAAATCCTAAATCCCCAGCCTCCTCGATCACCTTTGCCTGTACACAGTTATCTTTCATCACACCCTTTGCTGGTACCCAGTGCTGCAGTGATGGCCGCTCTACCCCTGCAAAGCACACCTGGCATTCTCCCACCTCTACGCTTCTCCTTGGCTGTGTTCTTAGTTTCCATAGTTTCACTCACCAAACTCTTAACCATTTTTCAGATCTCTAGTTAAATCCTGCTCTGCTTAAGGAGTTCCTAGGTCCTCCCAATAGGAACTTATTTCTCCCTGCCTCTGTGCCCCTTGGCACCTTGCACCTTTCTTGTGTTATATGTGTGTATCTGCCCCACTGGACTGTGAAGTTGTGAATTCCTCCAGGAGAAGGACCATGGACTATTCATTCTGCTCTACTCCCTTCACCCGGTGTTTGGCAGATAGCAATTGCTGAGTTGTTAACTGAAACCCAATTTATATATATTCTCAATCTATGCAACTAAAACAAACCTCAAATACCAAAATATTCTTCAAACCAAACCTACACTAATCCTGCTTCTTTTTTGGCTTAAATATTTGGTTACATCTGAATGCTGGTGCCTTATAAATAGTTGCTCATCTCAGTGCACCTTTTTCCATGGATGCTGCCTGTTAAAAGGTGAAATTTCACAAAACTAGGAAAAAAACACTATTATTCCACAAACAGCTATTGGGTGGCCACTTTGTGCTAGACACTGAGCTTAGTCCTGGCAACACAGATATTAATGATACCATCTGTGTCTTCAAGGAATTCCAGTCTAATGTGAGTGCGCAAAGGGTTGTGAGTGACATGATTGAAGTCTCTAGGAGGTAGTGGGGTACATTGGAGGAAGAGGCCACTCCTACCTGGAGGAGTCAGAAAGGTGCCAGTGAAGAGGTCACACAAGCCAAGCCTGGAAAGAAGACTAGTTATTGACAATTGTCTGGGGACGAAGATGGGGAGGGAAGGGTGGATAAAGAAGCAAGAGGAAAAGACTGGGGGGTTGAGTATCAAGAGAAGCAGGGGCCTTAGGGACAGGACAGAGTAAGTAAAGGCACCATGGAATACAGTCCTATGGCACCTTGGGGGAAACTCTAAGGCTGAAGAAAAAGTTGTGAGAGGCAGACATAGCAAGAGATGAGGCGCAGAGCCAGGCCTGCGAGAGTAGGTAGGCCGAGCTTAGGAGTTTGGACATCATTCTGAGGTTAGGAGAAAATCATCATAGGTTTAGGTAAACGAGTGACATGATCAGACTTTCATCTAGGAAAATTATTTCTGCAGAAGTCTGGCCATGGATAGAGCTGGCAGGGGACCTCAGTGGAGGCAGGGAAACTAGTCAGGAGATTGTTTCAAGAGTCTAGGTGAGAGGTGATGAGAGTCTAAAGGCAAAATGATGAAGAGGATGGATAAATAGGAGAGATTTTTCACAAAGCGAAATGCAGGACCTATCACTTTGAATGTCAGACAGAAGTGGTAACAAGAAGAGAGGGATCAGGGTAGCAGGCTTGGGTGCCTGGGTGGATGGTGGTGCCAGCAACATGGTAAAAAAGGGAAGGAGGAAAAGGCCTCGAAGAGCAGGTGTTTGGGGGTGATCCTCACTCATACTCTAGCATCTGCCACTGTCTTAATGAAAGGTTTCAGAAGTAACCTTAAGGCATTTTAGCTAATCAGTTTGTCAACTTAATTATGCAGCCCACAATAATGTTATAGAAATGGCGAACGTAATGTGGGAAGTAGAATCCTGAGAACGTCCTGGCCATTTAGGTGGCTGTGGTCTATTTAGGAAGACAGTGGTATTTCATGTTGAGTGTTGCTGTCAATTTACAAATTTCTACCATTTAATTTCCATAATCACCCTGTCAGGTCAACATCACTCCCTCCTTACAGATGAGTCTCAGAAGTTAAATGACTTGCCTAAGATCACTTGGCAAATCTGGGGCAGTCCTAGAGTGACCAGGTCCTGTGGCTCCAGGCCTGGCGTGTTTTCCTCATCAGCCTCCTGCCCTGAATGGCACAAATGTCACATGGTGAAAATGCTCCCACGCACTACTCCCACAAAATCTCACGATTTCACAGTCCCACTGCACATCCCATAAAGGTAACTTCACAAGCCAGGCAGGGCGTGTCTTGTCCAACACTGAGTGCAGAGCAGGGAGGGGTCACGAAGGATTGAGTCTCCTTCATAGACCGATATTTGTGAAGTGCAGGCAACACCATCACCTTCCATCGATACAGCCAAGGACAAGGGAAGAGAAGGAGGGGGCCGCAGACTGACAAAAGCTTGGGGCTGCCGGTCTCGGGGAGATGGTCAGGATGACGTGCTGTGCTGAGAGTCCACTTTAGCCCCTCTGGTTTATCACAAATACTTTGGGGGCACTTTGAGATATTCTGATGCCTACAGTGAGACCGCTAAGCACAGCTACCTGTAAACATAGAAGCCCTTTCACATTAGTCCCAAAACTGCCTAGGTCACAGACCCTTCTCCTTGACAAAAGAGGACAGTAGCCTAGAATTTTCTATCAATTTTGGACACTCTTAATGCCCCCCTAAGTAATTTGTACCTTTAATCCTCACATCCTCTGTTCTCTCTCCTTTCTCCAGTTAAAGAATTTAGGCAAATCCAAAGGTATTTCTCTTTATGAAAAGGCTTTAAGCCTTTGCTCTTTCTAAGTCCTGTGGAAATGAATAATGCAATACACAAAATAAATACCTTTTAATGTCATGAGCTTTGGCCTTTGCACACGGGCAAGATAACTCCCAGGTCGGGGCAGAATGGAGCCAAAAGATAAGTGAATCTTGCGGTTTAATCTTTCTTGGTTGTTTTGCACAAAGCAAGTTGATTCAGTGCAATAAAGTTAAGAATTAATGTCCCTTGAAATAGGAACGCAATGGAACCTCTCTTCGCCCGTGGCTGCAGATGGACTGTGACATTTTCATGAAGAGAAACTCTAGACCCCTTTGGCTCTTTCTTAGCTTTCTTTTGCAGGTCTTTGGTCAGACACCATTTTACACTCTTGAAAATTCATAGTGGAGCTTGTGGCCAGATATACCCCATGACTTGGTGAGTATGATTCTTGAATGGTGTATGGTTTGGGATGGGGGAAGAGGCAGCTGAATTTGATGTGTGGATTCGGAGAGGGAGACGGATAGGAGCTCCTGAGGGTGACTGTGGAAGAAACTATAAAGCAGGTAAGTAGGACAAACAGCATCAAGCCAGGTAGACATTTCTGCTTTTTACATTTTTACCATTTGGGCAAGCAACTGCTGGTGAGTTCTTTCCTCTGTGTTTTAGTCCATGGTTAGCAAAAGGGATTAAACTCTCATGTCGACTGTGGTGGTTGGGTAGTAGATACTTGGAGGACTGTGTTGAGAAGAACTCTGAGGCCACACCTATGCCAGAAAGTGTTGAGATGTCCTGCTTTCTGTTCTATTGGGTCCAGTAGTTGATGAGTCTAGGAAGCTGGCAGCACTGGCTGACATTCCTGTTCATCATAATTAAATTTCATGGAGGAACAAATCCTAGTTTAAAGGTGAAATTCTGGATCACCATGGATCAGGCAGGGAAGAACTAGACCGACTGTCTCACAGTTTGTCACTCAGACTTCTGCCCTGGCAAAGCTGTGAAACAGGGAATGCAGTCTTTGGCACCTTTTGGCTCCAGTGTCCTCTGCAGGCTGCTCTGAGACATGATCTAGGAAATGTTCTTTTACCCCTGATCTTTATTTTTTGGACAAAACCTAAATGTCTAATGATTTATTCTCAGAGTCTCGTGGTTTTCCCTAAACTGACAGTTTTTCTAACAACCAAAAAAAACTCATGAAAGACTCCTGTGTATTAAGTCCCTTTTTTCCATGCCTCCCATCAGCTCCTGCATTAGGACGTTTCTGGAGGTGATGCCTTAAGCCAAAGGAGTGGCTGAAGGTGATGTTGGAGGCACTAGAGCAAGCTGGTGGTTGGGGGTGGGGGGATCAGAGGCCACATGCAGATGCAGCCGCTGAGGGGCAAGATTGGGGTGCAGCTTGGTGCCTATCCTATCCTGTCCGACCCACAGGTGAAGAGCTGGTGGATTTCTGGATTCTTGCTGAGAAGATCCTGAGCATAGATGAGGTGGACATGGAAGTGAGAGACTACTACCTGTCCCTCCTCTTCATGCTGAAGGCCACCCATCTGCAGGAAAGCTCACGGGTGGTGACTCTCTACAACATGAACATCAGTGAGAATTATAAAGCATATCCGAAGTGAAATCCCTGGGAGATATAAGAAAAAAATCAATCCAGTGTCTGATAGTCCCCAGTCTCTTGCCTTGCAGACTGCTACCCTCTCCATCAGGGATATCAGTGGGAACCCCAACCCTAAACAGGGAAGGGCTTGAGAGAGACCAGTTGTCCTGAAGCTGGTATGTGCCTGTTCCTGAGATAGTACTTGTCAGTGAAGGGTGGCTGGCAAGAACGAAGGGGAATTGGGACAGGGTAATTGAATAGCTCCTGCACTTCTAAGCCTGCATGGCGTGTTTTTGTTGTTGGTTTGTTTTATTTTTCAATTGGGATTCTTGAGAACAAACTACAGTCCACAGGCCAAATGCAGTACATGTGGCCTAGGAGCTAAGAGTGTTTTTGTGTTTTTAGAGGCTTAAAGGAGAAGAAGACTGTACAACAGAGATTATATATGGGTTACAAAGCATAAAATACTTACTACTGGCTCTTTACCGAAAAAAGTTTGCCAACCCCTTCCCTAGAACATCAGGTTCATTCAAATGTATTTATTTATTTACTGAGAAGGTGTTCCTAACCCAAATACAAATGTGTTCCAGAAGACTCGCTGTTTGGGCTTTGTCACACTCCTCTTTATTCATGTAGATAACTGAGAATTGATGACATTAAAATCAGGGCTAGTTGGGATTTTTTCAATTTGTCCAGTCCAAACTCTTTCCTTCAGTCAGATCTAACTTTGAGAAACCCCATTCAGAGGTACATGTTTCCTGTTCTTGAACATGTTTTTGTGTACCTCTTGCTTTCCTTTACAATAACTTTCAGTAGTCTGAAAAGTAACTTGAGGAATCCCACAAAACGGTTATTTCTCTGGGGAAGAAGGAAGGTAACCAGAAGAAGGGGTCACTGTGTGTTGAACAAACCCTAAAAACATGTTCACTATATATCTGACCTGTCTACACCCCAGGACACAAAAACATTTGGAAAAATTCAAAAACCTCACCATTCCACATCATTTTCATCCTTTATCTTTCTTTCCAGAGGCCCTTCTGAAACTTTCCGTCTGGCATCCCAACCAGTCAACCACCAGGAGGGAAATCCTGAGTCACAAGCAAAAAGTGGCTCTGTTCAAACTCCAAGCTATTGGCTCCCAAACTTTTACACCCACGCTAAGACGATCATGGCCAAGGAGGAATTGTGCCAGGCTCTGATGCAGGAATACGAGACTTGCCTGTACAGTATCTGCTATACCCACGTAGGAGGGCTCCCTCTGAGTATGAGCATCAAGAAGGGGCACCACCCCCAGAAGCGGTACTCGAGCGGGAAGGCCAAGAGGAAGATGTGGCAGTTGACAGACCATGGCTCTTGGTCTCTGGAAGTGAGTACCAGCCCAGATATCAACACTTTGCTCCCCCAGGAGCTGTTTCCTCAAGGCAAGTTGGTTATACAAATGCCTTCCCCGAAAGAGACCTCTTTAAAGGAGAGAATTATCAGTTTCTGGGAAAAGGATATTCTCTGTGCCAAGAAGTCCAATGTGAAGAACAAAGCCAAGAGCCACCTCCACATGGAGGGCCTCTCTGAGACATCATTCTTTACCCACCTGAGGACTGTCACCCCCATCATCAATTACTCCCCCCACATGACAATTAAGAAGGCCGTGGAGCAAAACCTCTCCTTGGGGTACAGCCACTGGGCCTTGTGTGCTGATGCCTTGCAGGGAGTCCCTTTTGGGACCACCCGAAGAAGCAAAATTTGAAAGTGGAGGTCCAACTCCTGGACCTATGGCAGGACCTGCACGATTTCCTCAGTGTCCTGATGAGTAACAGGAAGACTGGGAAAGCCATCTTTTGGCACATGCTGGGCAACCGGATCTGTGAGCTCTGCCTTAATGAGCAGATTGGTCTACGCCTACCACTAAAATCCCAAACCATCAAAGGCCTGAAGGAGCTGCTGCCATCTGGGGACGTGAACACCTCTGGATTCCCAGAGCCCAGAAGGAGATCGGCAATGCAGGCCATGCCTCACAGAAATGGGTCGGTATCTGGAAGATTAGGTCAAGACTGACCAAAAATCCTATCTGGCCATCTATCCTGGCTAACTTAATGATATAACTACCCACACAACACTTTCCATACTGAAGAGTTGGTTGATCACTTAGGAGCAAGTTATATAAATTCCCAAGAAGAGCCAAAACTCCAAAGTAGGATGGAGGCAGAGGAGTGGTCTTCAATTCCCCCTTATAGGGAGTCACCCAAAACTGTGAACCTCAGACTGTTCTATTGAGGGAAGTTTTAAGAACTCTGTTCTAAACCTCATGTACTGAAATACAGGGTCTCTGTTTCCTAGACTAGCCATCACGGAAATGGCCAAATGGGAGGGTTTATTCTTTATTATTATTTTTTTGCGGTACGTGGGCTTCTCACTGTTGTGGCCCCTCGCGTTGTGGAGCACAGGCTCCTCCCTGACCGGGGCACGAACCCGTGTCCCCTGCATCGGCAGGCGGACTCTCAACCACTGCGCCACCAGGGAAGCCCGGGAGGGTTTATTCTTATCCCCAAACAGTAGATAAAAGCATGGGACTATCCTGGAGACACAGGAAGTAATAGTTTGATGATTGTAAGTCAAGATCTTGGCAGAAAACAAATGGTGGAGCTAAATTGGTAACAGATGAGAGCTTAATAAAAAGGCACTACTTACAAAGGAGGGTAGGGAAACCACAGGGATACCCCGTGCAATACCCCAGGGCCAGTAAGGGTGGGCCACCTTCATCACTCTTAGGCCTGAAGAGTGGAAGAGAGGGAGCAGTTACCAGAACCAGGGGATAAAGAGCTGTGTAGAGTGGAGCACTGGTCAGGAGCTGTGACTGTCAGTAGAGGGACGTCTGGAAGGATCGGGGTGGGGGGGGTGGGGGAATAGGTATTCCAAGCTCACTCTCCACCTTTTGTTTCCCTTTTCCTACCAGCTCCGGATATATCCAATGAGAGGTCAAGGGAGTGTGTTAATGTGTCCATACAGGTTAATTTCCCCAGGCACAAGCAGGGTGAAGAAGGGTAGAGAGTGGATCTGGAGGGCAATGGCTATGAACAAAGAGCTATTTGGTGCATTATAACATATTTACCTGATACGCACACTCATTACCTCCTTTGGGCTTCTTAGCTCCTCCAAGCAGCAGACAGGGTAGTATTATTGACACTACTACACAACTGAGGAAAATGAGGCTTAGAGAGGGTGTGTGGATTATCCCAAAGGCATGCAGCAGACTAGCGGAGGAATCAGGGTTAGAACTCAGGAGTCCTTGGCTCTAAATCCAGCACAATTTCTAATGCACCTTAATTATCCAGGGTTGCACATCTGGGCAGTGTAGGGATGAGATTAGTCCAGTGGGTCCACAGCCAAAGCTGTTTGCACAGTTCTCGAGTAGTAGAAGCTCCAGAGAAGTCCTCCCTCCCCTCCCTTCCCCACCCTTTGTAGAGGCATTTGGGGCTAAAGGCTTAGATAGGCTGTGCTTTCTGGATCAGCAAATCCACACAGTAAAGCTCCCTCTCTAGGCCTTTGGTCTTCAGCAAAGATATTGAAGGTATTTGTGTTATCGATAATGCTGGACTATCACAGTTTCTAAGATTAAAAATCTTGATATCATCTATGACTCTCCTCTTTGTCTCATACTCACATCTAGTCTACCAGTAAATCCAGTTGGTTCAACCTTAAAAATATATCCAGAGTCTGGTATTCTTCCCCTCACCTGTTACAACCACTCTCATCCAAGTCCTGTCCAAACTCGCCTGGATCACTACAGCGGCCTCCTACCTGATGCCTCTGGGTCTGCTTTTGGCCCTCAGCAGGTTCATTCCCAGTGTGGCCACAGTGATTCTGCCAGAACATAAACTGTGTAATTTAACTGAAAGTAAGTAAAGGAAAGTCAGAGAGGACCTTGAAAAGAGATGGCTGTCTCCAGTAAAAGCCCTTGCTAAAACCAAGGTCTACACTATCTGTCCTCTGCCTCTCCTCTCTGGCTTCATCTTCCTCTGCCTCTGTGCTCATCACATTGGCTAAAGCCAGACACACCCCTAGCTCAGTTGTGCTGCTCCTGCTGTATGTAACGTGCAGATTCCTGCACGGCTGAGTCCCCCACGCCCTCAGGTCTTTACTCAAGTCATCTCATGAGGCCTTCCCTGCCCACTTGATATAAAACTTCAACCCTATCTCCATTTCACTTTTCTCCTTAGCACTTATCACGATCTGGATCAATGCATCCATCCTTCCACACATACATACATACACTTTGCCTGCATTCATGTATAATACATGTATAATCCTTACAATGCACATGTATGCATTTGTGTATACAATGTACACCTATCATATACACATATAATACACTTGTACTATATTTCAAATAAATACACTATATATGTTATGTATGTTATATATATTGTGTTATATATATGTATATATAAATACATATATATTTAACTTAATTTGCTTATTTTCCTTCTCCCTATGAGGGCAGAAGTTTTCATCTGATTCGTCACAACTGTCTCCACAGCATCTAGAAAACTACTGGCAGTGCAGTGTTTAGTTCTCAGTAGGGCTGATAGACAGTCAAATGCCAACAAACATTTGTTGAATCAATCAGTCCTAGTTGGAGATGACCCTTCTTTGGGCTTTTCCACAATCTTTTCTGGTCTGAGACACCTGTCTCAGCGAGAACTCTGATTTTCATCCACCTGTTCAACCATCCTCCAATTATACAATCAGCTTTTGTTGAATGCTGATAGCATGCCAGTTAATATGTCTATATCCTGACTTTTGACTCACTGATGTGGAAACAGAGTCCACGTGGAATAGAGGAAATTACTCTAGAATTTGTCGTAATTCTAGAGAATTGGGACAAAATCATATTTTGTTATTATATTTGTGAATTCAATAAGTTTATACTTATGTTGAGAATACTCTAGTGTAAAAGATAAATAAGCAGAGAGAAAAGGGTGTGAACCTGGAAGACGCAGCATCAGCCTTAAAGTCTGCTCTTGCTTCTAACCAAAGAGGGGAAGATTGAGAGATGGTGCTGAAGATGTCTGGGGTATGCAGTTTCATAGACACTGATCGGAGACCAAGTAGGATGACAAGAAATTTAACTAAAATTTCCTTAATTAAATAAAATCTAATGGAAAATAGATTCATAGTTACCAGAGGCTGGGGGAAAGGAAAATGGGGAGTTGTTTCTTAATTAATACAGAGTTTCCATTTGGGGTGATAAAAGGTTTTGGAAATAGATGGTGGTGATTGTTGCATAATGATGCATGTAATTAACGCCACTGAATTGTACACTTAAAAATGGTTAAGGGCTTCCCTGGTGGCGCAGTGGTTGAGAGTCCGCCTGCCGATGCAGGGGACGCGGGTTCGTGCCCCGGTCTGGGAGGATCCCACGTGCCGCGGAGCGGCTGGGCCCGTGAGCCATGGCCGCTGAGCCTGCGCGTCCGGAGCCTGTCCTCCGCAACGGGAGAGGCCACAGCAGTGAGAGGCCCGCGTAACGCATAAAAAAAAAAAAAAAAAAAAAAAAATGGTTAAAATGGCAAATTCATGCTATATATATTTTTTTTTTTTAATTTTTTTTTTTTTTTTTTGTGGTACGCGGGCCTCTCACTGCTGTGGCCTCTCCCGTTGCGGAGCACAGGCTCCGGACGCGCAGGCTCAGTGGCCGTGGCTCATGGGCCCAGCCGCTCCGCGGCATGTGGGATCCTCCCGGACCGGGGCACGAACCGGCGTCCCCTGCATCGACAGGCGGACTCTCAACCACTGCGCCACCAGGGAAGCCCGCTATATATATTTTACAACAATAAAAAGTTTCTTTTTGAAAGAAAGTAAAAGATACAAAGGACACTGAGTTTTAGTGAGGAGAGCAGACAGCAGTGAATTTGAATTCTAGCTTCTCCACTTTCAAATAATTTGATCTTAAGCAGAAGGCTGCCGGGCCCCTTTGATCCTTGTCTCCTCATCAGTATAATGGGGATCATAATGGCTCCCTCAAAGAAAGACACTGTGTATTTAGTGTCTGGCAAGTGGTAGTACACAAATGTTCACCTCTTACGACCCTTAATCAGAACCATAGAACCTTAGAATAGGACGAAGCCCTCGAGGTTCCCTCAGCCTCCCCTCTCATTGTACAGATGATAGAGCAGGGTCTAAGGTCCCACTGCTGTTTCCTGACAAGTTTGGAGCCAGTGTCCAGATTCCCCCAGTCTACGGCAGAGTCAGCAAACTTCAGTCTGGGAGCCAAATCCAGCTTACCTCCTGTATTTGAATAATCAGTGAGCTAAGAGTGGTTTTACATTTTTTAAATGATAGAAAAATATCAAAAGAAGAATTCATCATGCCACATGGGTATTATATGAAATTCAAATTTCAGTGTCCATAAATAAAGTTTTATTGCAACACAGCTATGCCCATTTGTTTACATGTTGTCATGTGCTCTAACTACACAGTTGAATCATTGCAACAGAGACCGTTTGGTCTGTGACCCACGCAGACTAAAATATTTACTATCTAGCTCTTTACACACTGTTCTGAGGAGAGACCAAGAAGGTTTACCAAGTGATGGACAAACACAGTTCTGAAGGAAACACTAATACATTCTAACAAAAAACAATTACAGAAAAATAAAATATAGGGACTTCCCTGGTGGCACAGTGGTTAAGAATCTGCCTGCCAATGCAGGGGACATGGGTTTGATCCCTGGTCAAGGAAGATCCCACATACCGCGGAGCAACTAAGCCTGTGTGCCACAACTACTGAGCCGGAGCTCTAGAGCCCACAGGCAACAACTACTGAGCCTGTGGGCAACAACTACTGAAGCCCGCGTGCCTTAGATCCCATGCTCCACAACAAGAGAGGCCACTGCAATAAGAGAAGAAGAGAAGCCTGTGCACCACAATGAAGAGTAGCCCCCGCTCGCCGCAACTAGGGAAAGACCGCACCCAGCAATGAAGACCCAAAGCAGCAATAAATAAATAAATAAATTTAAAAAAAGAAGAAAAAGAAAAATAGTTCAAATTTTATTTAGGTCTTCTGCCCATTTTTGGATGGGATTGTTCGTTTTTTTGTTATTGAGCTGCATGAGCTGCTTGTAAATTTTGGAGATTAATCCTTTGTCAGTTGCTTCATTTGCAAATATTTTCTCCCATTCTGAGGGTTGTCTTTTGGTCTTGTTTATGGTTTCATTTGCTGTGCAAAAGCTTTGAAGTTTCATTAGGTCCCATTTGTTTATTTTTGGTTTTATTTCCATTTCTCTAGGAGGTGGGTCAAAAAGGATCTTGCTGTGATTTATGTCATAGAGTATTCTGCCTATGTTTTCCTCTAAGAGTTTGATAGTTTCTGGCCTTACATTTAGGTCTTTAATCCATTTTGAGCTTATTTTTGTGTATGGTGTTAGGGAGTGATCTAATCTCATACTTTTACATGTACCTGTCCAGTTTTCCCAGCACCACTTATTGAAGAGGCTGTCCTTTCTCCACTGTACATTCCTGCCTCCTTTATCAAAGATAAGGTGACCATATATGCATGGGTTTATCTCTGGGCTTTCTATCCTGTTCCTTTGATCTATCTTTCTGTTTTTGTGCCAGTACCATACTGCCTTGATTACTGAAGCTTTGTAGTATAGTCTGAAGTCAGGGAGCCTGATTCCTCCAGCTCCGTTTTTTGTTCTCAAGATTGATTCTGCTATTCGGGGTCTTTATTTCTCCAAAGAAGATATACAGACTGCCAACAAACACATGAAAGAATGCTCAACATCATTAATCATTAGAGAAATGCAAATCAAAACTACAATGAGATATCATCTCACACCAGTCAGAATGGCCATCATCAAAAAATCTAGAAACAATAAATGCTGGAGAGGGTGTGGAGAAAAGGGAACACTCTCGCACTGCTGGTGGGGATGTGAATTGGTACAGCCACTATGGAGAACAGTATGGAGGTTCCTTAAAAATCTACAAATAGAATTACCATATGACCCAGCAATCCCACTCCTGGGCATACACCCTGAGAAAACCATAATTCAAAAAGAGTCATGTACCAAAATGTTCATTGCAGCTCTATTTACAATAGCCCAGAGATGGAAACAACCTAAGTGTCCATCATCGGATGAATGGATAAAGAAGAAGTGGCACATATATACAATGGAATATTACTCAGCCACAAAAAGAATGAAATAATGCCATTTGCAGCAACATGGATGAACCTAGAGAGTATCATGTTAAATGAAGTTAAGTCAGAAAGAGAAAGACAAATACCATACAATATCACTTATATGTGGAATCTAAAATGTGATAAAAATGAACTTATTTACAAAGCAGAAACAGACTCAGAGACATGGAATACAAAGTTATGTTTACCAAAGGGGAAAGGAGGTGGAGGAGGGATAAATTAGGAGTTTGGGTTTAGCAGATACAAACTATTCAATACTATATATAAAATAAATAAACAACAAACTCCTATTGTATAGCACAATATATGTAACGTACACTCAAAATCAATACCCAGATTATATAGACAAAACATTAATAGGCAAACAGAAACACAACTTAGTACAAAAAAATAGTAGGATATATAAGTAACTATGACTCAGAAGAAGAGCAAATGATTAATAAAGATTAAAAATATGTTAACCTAAGGACTTCCCTGGTGGCACATTGGTTAAGAATCCACCTGCCAATGCAGGTGACATGGGTTTGATCCTTGGTCTGGGAAGATCCCACATGCTGTGGAGCAACTAAGCCCACGCACCACAACTACTAAGCCTGCGCTCTAGAACCGACGAGCCACAACCACTGAGCCCTAGTGACACAACTACTGAAGCCCGCGTGCCTAGAGGCCATGCTCCGCAACAAGAGAAGCCACCACAATGGGAAGCCTGTGCACCGCAACGAAGAGTAGCCCCTGCTCACTGCAGCTAGAGAAAGCCCGTGCGCAGCAACGAAGACCCAACACAGCCAGAAATAAATAAATAAATGAATAGGCAGACTGAAATAGAGCTGTTCAAAACACAAATAAAAAACTAGTTTTTTGAATTTTATTTTATTTAATTTTTTATACAGCAGGTTCTTATTAGTCATCAAAAAATTATTTTAAAAAATGTTAACCTAAACAATTTTGAGAAAAACAGATTTAAATAAAGTAGGATCTTTTTTTCACCATCAGGTTGCCAAAAATTGTCACAAGTTTTGAAGAAACAATATTATCTACTGCCGGAGAAGATTAGGGAAAAAGGAATTATCGTACACTGTAGGTGGAAATATGAACTGGTCTACATTTCCTTGAAGTCAGCTTGGCAGACTTTTGGTGTGCCAGAATTTAAAGTGCATATATCCTTCAAGCAAACAATTCCACTTCCTGCTACCTGCAGTGGACATTTGTCATGTGAACCTAACAACATCTTTGAAATAGCCTCCCAACACTTTCATCAGTTTCCACATTGTCAGGCCTGCCTTCCTGATAGATTTCTGTTTTTAACCCCTGACCTCCCTTGTAGCCAGCTAGGGTACAGGCATGTGACCAGTTAGACACACCCACTTAAGATTTCAACTGAGAATTGAGCAATGTAAGAAAACTGAATCTGCATGGGGTCTCTATTCTGTAATAAGAGTAGTGGCAAAGATGGCAGCCTCTGTTCATCACCAAGCTGGTTTGCCCTGTGGTTCTGAAGTCAGTGCCAGAAGCAAAAACCTAAACCCATCTGACAGTGAAGTCCTGGGCATTGGTCCTTCAAACTTAACCTGGAGCCTTTCTCCAGCCTTCCTAATGATTCTGTGAACTAACATCTATTTTAATAAATTTCTTTCCCTTAAACTAGCCAGAATGGATTCTTGTCTGTAGCTAAGAACTCTTTCACAGTGTCTATTCTAGAAATACTCACATATCTACACAAAAAACATGTACAAGAATAGTCACTGAAGCACTGTGTCCATAGGTAGCTTTATTTATTTTTTATAAATTAATTTGTTTTTATTTATTCATTTTTGGCTGCATTGGGTCTGCATTGCTGTGCTGGCTTTCTCTAGTTGCAGCAAGCAGAGGCTACTCTTTGTTGCGGTGCGTGGGCTTCTTATCGCGGTGGCTTCTCTTGTTGCACAGCACAGCCTCTAGGCATGCGGGATTCAGTAGTTGTGGCATGCAGGCTCAGTAGTTGTGGCTCGTGGGCTCTAGAGCGCAGGCTCAGTAGTTGTGGAGCATGGGCTTTGTTGTTCCATGGCATGTGGGATCTTCCCAGACCAGGGATAGAACCTGTGTCCCCTGCATTGGAAGGTGGATTCTTAACCACTGTGCCACAAGGGAAGTCCCCATAGATAACTTTAAATAATAAATGTTCACCAGTAGGGGAATGGGTAAATAAATTATGGGGTACTATGAACTAGTGAAAAGGAATAGGGGAGATCTGTGTCTTAAAAGATCTCCAAGATGCAGTGAAAAAAGTTAAATGCAGAAAATATGGGGCATATGATCCAGGTTTTGGAGACAGTTGTGTTCTTGTTAACTTCAGAAAGTCTTAAATTTTCTCCTTACACCTGTCAAGAATGGCTAGGACCATAGAGCAATCAAGAGAGAGGACATCTTGATGGGTGTGACTTGCTTTACTTAACATACCCTACAGCAGATTTTATCTCCATTTGAATAATGATCCAATTGGATTTTAACCTATAATTAATGTGACTATATAATTTATTATTTAAACTTGGACACAAGAGAGAAAAGATGCAAAATTAACCCTTCCACTGAAACAACAGGTAAACACCAAACTACTCCAGGTAAATCAGGATCTATGGTTACCCTACCGTAACCTAAAAAGAGATGTGCCGTATATTTTCAATTTGCCCCTCCAAATCCATCTTTCACCTCCACCCTTCTCCCTCTCCCAGGAGACTGCCCTGGTCTGTAACACATCATTGAGCCCCCTTATCCTCTGGCTTCGGGCAGCACTTGGCCAATGACCAGCCCCAGCAGGCGGATGGAAAGAATAGTGAGATTAGGGTAGTATCCTCTTAGCTACTATCTCTGGGGTCACCTCAGGCTGGCTGTACCCTGCCACCACAACACCATCAGTATTAGTTTCCCAGACTGCCACAACAAATGACCACAAACGTGGTGGCTTAAAACAACAGGAATTTACGCTCTCACAGTTATGGATGCCGAAGTCCAACATCAAGGTGTAGGCAGTACTGGTTCCTTCCGGAGGCTCTAGGAGGCTCTGTGCCATGCTTCTCTCCTAGCTTCTGATGGCTGCTGGAAATCCTCAGTGTTCCTTGGCTTGTAGACGCATCACTCCAAGCTCTGCCTCCACCTTCACATTGCTCCTCTGTGTGCCTCTGTGTCTCAAAAATCCCTCCGCCTTTCTCTTATAAGCTCATCTGTCATTGGTTTAGAGCTCACCCTAAATCCAGGATGATCTCACCTCGAGATCCTTAATTATATCTACAAAGACCCCTTTTCCAAATAAGGTCATGTTCACCGGTTCTGGGATTAGGACTTGGAAGTATCTTCTTAGGGGCCATCATGCAACCCACAACACTGTACTTGCACATACCCAGGAACTTCGCTCATCCCATGTCTCTTGGGGCCTAGAGGTAGTAATAGCTCCAACAGTTACTCAACTATTCCTTGTGGTGTCCTTACACTGTACCCATGTCTATGTAAGAAGTACCTTTATCAAACCTTCCTTGAACTATCCCAACTTGGGTTGCCATCAATTTTCTGTTAGGACCCTATCTGAAACATCAGTGGAGTACTTGCACAGGAGGCCATAAGCCTTAAACAGAATTTACTCCCAGATATTTGGAACAATGACAAGAGAAAAAAATTTACAACTGAATTTCACAAAAGTGCACATACAACGAAGGAGATTAATTTGTAAATTTGCAGGTAATACATTAAGGAGGTCTTCCAAATTCAATCAAGATGACCAAATGATTAATTAATTCATTTAAAAAATCCTAAAATAGCTACTATTTTCCAGGTACTGTGAAGGTATTAGCAATATAATAATGAGAAAGATACAAAGATGTGCACAATTGTATTGCAACTTACAGTAATGAACAAAAACAAGGATTGGATGGTCTGGTAAGCAGAACTCTAGATGGCCCCCAAGATTCCTGCCCCTGGTATACATGCTCTGTACCCTCCCCTTGAGGGTGAGTGGGACCAGAGAATATAATGGAATATCACTCCCATGATTAGTTACTGATCAGTTGAGTTACGAAGTAGTGAAAAAGAAGTTTGTCCTGAATGGGTCTGACCTAGTCAGGTGAATCATCTAGGAGATGTACTCCAGTTGGCCTGGAAGAAAGCAAACAGCCATGCTGTGAACTTCCACTGAGGGCCACATGGCAAGGAACTGTGGGCAACCACTAACAGCCAGCAAGAAATGGGAGCTTCAGTCCTAGAACAGCAAGGAGCTGAATTTCAGAAACAGCCAGTGAGCTTGCAAGAGGATCCTGAGCCAGACAACACCTTGATATCAGCTTGGTGAGAGTTTGAGCAGAGGACTCAACTAACCCATATTGGATTCCTGACCCATGGAAACTGTGAGATAATAAATTTGTGTTGTTTAAGCTCCTAATTTTATGTTAATTTGTGGCATAGCAATAGGAAACCAATTACAGGTGGTATTAGTTTGGCGTGAAGCACTGGTCAGTGAGGAGAAACACCGTATCTCATTAAGATGTGCGGCCCTGTTATTGGAAGATTGTATCCAAAATGAAGCAGAGGTCCTAATGAGAATAAGAAGCTTCAGGACCACCAAGATATTGTGCTCCGTATCCAGAATCATAAGGCACCTTTGTGAACTCACTTTCCTGGGCCCCAGAAGCAGTGGCTTGGACAGGGTATGTGAGAATTCTAGACTTTGGGATACTGGAGGCAGAGGAGGGAGTTGGATGGGAGTAATCAACTTAACCCTTCAGGTAGTTTACATCAAAGGTGATGGCCAAGAGTTGCATATACATGAGCTCTCAGTGGGCCTGTTAGAGGCCTGGTAGACAATGTAGTTTCATTAACTGATTTCAAACAGATAAACCCTTAAATCATACTGGCTTAACACAGCAGAAGGTTATTTCTCCCACATTCATAAAATTAAATGCCAACACTTCTAGTTAGTAGGCAGCCTTTCACCTGGTCCTTCAGAAGCCAGACTCTTCCCATCTTGCAACTTTGTCCTCTAGTGCCTCACAATCTTCTGTATTCAGCCAGCAGATACGGAGAAAGAAAGGGTGAAGAATGAGGAGAGAGGTTTCTATGGGCCACGTCTTGAAGTGCTGTACATCACTTCCACACACATTCCACTGGCCCAGACTCAATCACTGAACACGCAAGTAACATGGTCCCTGGCTAGATGGCAACTTCCCAACAACACCCTACATTGTGGGAGGGGAGCAAAGATATTCAGTGGGGAGATAGATGTGTCTCCCACAGGGAATTTTGAAATTTACAGTGGGGTTCCCAAATTGCAGAGTTAAGAATCCTGCACAAGAGGGCACGAAGGTTAACTCCTGATTTGGGGATGCAGATTCCGGTTTGGAAGAGGATTGATCTATGGAGAAACAGACTCTGGGTCCTTGAGTTCTCTCCTCAGCCACAGGTGTGAGTTAATACCATAGTCATAAGGGAAGAAATAGGTATAACAGAGGTAAGGTGAGTATGTGCTTCCACCTTGCCAAAAGTTTCCAGAAGAAAAAGAAATTTGCAGCTGTTGAAATGTGATCACCAAAAGTAACTGAAATCTATTATATGAACTATGAAACCTAAGTCATGGTTATGCAATGAGGTATAAAACTCCCATTATAGGAAATTTCAAAGAGGAAAATTATGAGCTGGTGTGCCAGGAGAAATAAAGCAAATATGTCCTTTCAAACTAAGAAATGAGAATGTTGTTTTCCATCTCTCATGAGCTTTGTTTTGGTAAGTTAGTGACAAACCCCAAGGTTTAGTAACCCCTACTTGAAATAAGATGAAAGTTTGGCACATAAACAAATGGGCTCTGACCTTGTTCTGATTCCATGGACCCACTCCCTGTGTAGTTCTGCTCAAGCACCTACCTCTGGCTTTCTCCCTTCCTGTGGTGTATTTCTGCCTAGCAGCAAGGTGAGTTGTAATCATTTTTTGATGATGATGATGATAATGGTGCCCCTCCCAAACAGAAAGGAAGTAAATTAAAAGATGCTTTTGGAAAGCACCATACTAAAATCCTGCAAACATTAAGTTTATAGTATAGCTGTCTAGATGCCATTTCTGAAGAAACCTCTACCTCCACCATGAACTATTCCTTTCACTAAAACTAAAATTCACTCGACATGTCATTCTATACTGTCTAAATCTGTGTATATCAATATAGCAGCCACTAACCACATGTAGCTATTGAGCATGTAATATGGCTCTTCTGAAATGAGATGCACTGTACATGTTAAACATAACACTGGTGGGACTTCCCTGGCAGTACAGTGGTTAAGACTCGGTGCTTTCACTGTGGTGGGCCCGGGTTCAATCTCTGTTCGGGGAACTAAGACCCCACAAGTCCTGACGCACGGCCAAAAACAAAAAAACAAAACATTGTAGTTTGTAGACTTAGTATGAAAAATGGAATCAAAAGTACTTCATTTATAAAAAAAAATACTTCATTTATAACTTTTATATTAATTACATGTTGAAATGATATGTGGGCATATTGAGTTAAATATCTCATTAAAATTAATTTCATCTTTTTATGTTTTTAATGTTGCTGTTAGAAAATTTGTTTTTGCTTTTTAATTCTTTATCGAAGTATAGTTGATTTATAATGTGTTAGTTTCTGGTGTACAGCAGATAAATTCATATATATATTATATATATGTTCTTTTTCATATTCTTTTATATATATATAAAATATATTATATTTTATACAATAAAAATATAATATATATAAAAATATATATTTCATATTCTTTTTCAATTCATATATATATTATATATATGTTCTTTTTCATATTCTTTTCCATTACAGTTTATTACAGGATATTGAATATAGTTCCCTGAGCTATACAGTACGAGTTTGTTGTTTATCTATTTTATATAGTTTGTATCTGCTAAACCCAAACTCCTAATTTATCCCTCCTCCACCTCCTTTCCCCTTTGGTAAGCGTAACTTTGTTTTCCATGTCTCTGAGTCTGTTTCTGCTTTGTAAATAAGTGCATTTTTATCATATTTTAGATTCCACATATAAGTGATACCATATGGTATTTGTCGTTCTCCTTCTGATTTACTTCATTTAACCTGATAATCTCTAGGTTCATCCATGTTGCTGCAAATGGCATTATTTCATTCTTTTTTGTGGCTGAGTAATATTCCATTGTGTATGTACATATGTGTATGTGTATATATATATATATATATATACACACACACACCCTACATCTTCTTTATCCATTCATCTGTCAATGGACATTTAAGTTGCTTCAATGTCTTGGCTATTGTAAATAGTGCTGCTATGAATGTTGGAGTACATGTATCTTTTGAAATTATAGTTTTCTATATGCCCAGGAGTGGGGTTACTGCATCATATGGCAGCTCTACTTTTAGCTTTTTAAAGAACCTCCATACTGTTTTTCATAGTAGGTGTACCAATTTACATTCTCACTAACAGCAAAGGAGGGTTCCCTTTTTTCTACACCCTCTCCAGCATTTGTTATTTGTAGACTTTTTAATGATGGCTATTCTGACCGTGTGAGGTGATACCTCACTGTAGTTTTGATTTGCATTTCTCTAATAATTAGTGATGTTGAGCATCTTTTCATATACCTATTGGCCATCTGTATGTCTTCTTTTGGTGAAATGTCCATTTTTTGATTGGGTTGTTTGTTCTTTTGCTATTGAATTGTATGAACTGTTTGTATATTTTGGAAATTAAGCCCTTGTTGGTCGACACATTTGCAAATATTTTCTCCCAGTCCATAGGTTGTCTTTTTGCTTCATTTATGGTTTCCTTTGCTGTGCAAAGGCTTATAAGTTCGATTAGGTCCCATTTGTTTATTTTTGCTTTCACTTCTATTGCCATGGGAGACTGACCTAAGAAAACTTTACTATGATTTATGTCAGAGAATGTTTTGCCTATGTTCTCTTCTAGGAGTTTTACAGTATCATGTCTTATATCTAAGTCTTTAAGCCATTTTGAGTTTATTTTTGTGTATGTTGTGAGGGAGTGCTAACTTCATTGATTTACATGTGGCTGTCCAGCTTTTCCCCACTTGCTGAAGAGACTGTCTTTTCTCCATTGCATATTCTTGCCTCTTTTGTTGAAGATTAATTGATCATAGGTGTGTTGGGCTTTCTGTCTCATCCATTGATCCATGTCTGTTTTCTGTGCCAATACCACAGTGTTTTGATTGCTGTAGCTCTGTAGTTTTGTCTGAAGTCTGGGAGGGTTATGTATCCAGCTTTGTTCTTTTTCCTCAGGATTTCCTTGGCAATTCTGGATCTTTTATGCTTCCATATAAATTTTAGGATTACTCGTTCTAATTCTGTGAAAAATGTCATGGGTAATTTGATAAGGATCACATTAAACCTGTAGATTGCTTTGGGTAGTATGGCCATTTTAACAATATGAAATCTTCCAGTCCAAGAGCATAGGATATCTTTCCATTTATTTGTGTCCTCTTCAGTTTCCCTTATCATTATTTTATAGTTCTTGGCACATAGGTCTTTCACCTCCTTGGTCAGGTTTATTCCTAAGTATTTTTTTTGGATGCGATTTTAAAAGGGATTTTTTTTTTAACTTTCTCATATTTCATTATTAGTGTAAAGAAATGCAACAGATTTCTGCATGTTAATCTTGTATCCTGTTATCTTGCTGAATTCATTTATTAGTTCTAGTAGTTTTTGTGTGGAGTCTTTAGGGTTTTCTATATATACTATCATGTCATTTACATATAGTGACAATTTTACTTTTTCTCTTCCAATTTGGATACCTTTTATTTCTTTTTCTTGTCTGATTACTGTGACTAGGACTACCAATACTATGTTGAATAGAAGTGGTGAGAGTGGGCATCTTTACCTCCTTCCAGATTTTAGTGGGAAGGCTTTCAGCTTTTCACCATTGAGTATTAGGCTGGCCATGGGTTTGTCATAAATGTATTTTATTACGTTGAGATATGTACCCACTTTGGTAAGAGTTTTCATCATGAATGGATGTTGAATTTTATCAAATGCTTTAGAAAATTAAAAATTACATACATGACATTTGATTTCTATGGAACCAAGGTAGTCTAAATAGTTCTCTATATGTTGTGTGTTTGTGTATGTGTGTTTGAGTGTGTGTAGAGATGTGTGCCTTCAAATTGTAAGCCCTTTGTGGATAAGAACTACATCATATACTTTTTTATATGCCTGCTGTATTCAGCAGAATCCACAGCAGCTAGTAAATTCACATGTACTGAATTCCTGAAGGCATTCTGGCTCATCCTGGCATTTCATGCCAGACAAGTGGCAGTGGCTGTGCCTGGGGCCCCTCAAGAACATGGCGGTGGGGGAAACAGGTCTGAGGGGGAGTTTCGCCATGGAGCAGCCAGGCCATGAAGGACCTCTGTGGGCTCCTGTGGTCAAGCTGAGTTTGTCTTAGGAAACTCTTTCCAGGTACTTGGTGTCCACAGACTCTGGAGCTGTCTGCCAGCTCTGCTAATCATTCACCACCCTTCGCTTCCTTGTTGGCTACTTGTGGGCAGTGAGTGTCTGGTTTGGGATGGGCGATTCCTATCTTCAAAGTCTTGGTCAGGATGTTCACGTTTTAATGAACAACATGCAGCCCTGGTGCCTGGCCAAGGTGGGGCCTGAGCAACCCGGACGGGACCTTAAGTGGGGCCCCTTGTCCTCATATGTTCCACTTTCAACCTCACATTGCTCTGGGGTCAGTGCTGCTGTTCCCGCTCCTCTTCTGACCCCTGACTCACAGCTGCAGGAACAACTGGGGAGAGGGGGATAGGAGCTGGAGAAAGCTCTACTGCACCCACCTTACTAGGGCCACAGCCTCGAAGTACTAGAAGCAACATTAAAAGCAACCAAATGTGGCTCCTCTTGAGGCCTGTAACCACATGCTTCCTGTCCCGGTCCTGCTGATACATAGAGGAGCGATGGACCCTGTGCCTCTCCCAGAGCAAATCCAAGAACCTAAGAGAATCCCTCGGGTTCTCTCCTCCTGACGACTTCAGAAGCGTCACTCAGATTCTCCCTTTGAATCTCTTACCTCTGAGCATTGAGCACTACAGAGCTCTCCCAGTGTTTTGATAATTCACCAAAAGGGAGAAGACAGAAGATAAACATGTTCACTTCTGTGCAACCATATTCATGCCCTTTTATTTTCACTTTAATAGAAAGTTAAGTTCAACACTCAGCTTTTTTTAGATGAGGGGTATGACATGCAGCAAATCAAGGGGAACTGGAGTGAGAAGGCAGATTTCTGACTTCCATCGATGCATTTTCCATTCTTCATGCTGCTTTCTTAGAACTGTGTTTCTACACCTCAGTGGTAAAAATGGTCACCTCCAGATTATGAAATTAGATGATTTGTAACGTTCTTCTTTTTGCTGATGCATTTTATCTGACTTTTCTATAACGACTGTATATTAATTGAATAAAAATACTTAATTTTAAAATTTAAAGTTAGAAAATTCCCCCAGAAAGATGAATTAAGTTTTGCTTTTCTAATTTCCCTTCACACTCAAATCCCTAGCCCCACCAGACCTCTAAATAGCAAGAAGAAATGTGAATTATTGTCATCCTCAAGGTCAGAAAGAGATTTAACTTTTTCTGGAATTAAGTGGACTTGCGGAAGTGTAGGTAGTTGGGTAGGCGTGAGGTCTCAGAGGCAGTGCTGTGACCTGTAAGTTCTCCTCCTCTTCACTAGGGGCACTGTCAGCATACAGGTGCTGCCTCTCTGCCCCACAGCATTACTTGTACCGTAAGGACAGATGATTATGCAGAAAACTGTGATGTCAGTACCATTCACGTTGAGCAGTGAACTTCTCCCCTCAGCATTATTATAACCCCCAGAGAAATTCCTATTCCATGTACCTTCCACAGTAAACCCAGAACCACTATGAGCTTCACATTATCTGTACTTTGTTCTTCACCATCCTCTCTGCCTTATACTCAGCTGGCTGTTACCCAATACCTAGGACTCTGTCTTCTGAGGTGCATTAGACACTAGCGGAGTCATAGATAAATGAAGCTGATGGGCTAATTCACATTAGAATCCAAATGGCCAACACTAGCTCACTGGAGTCACTCCTCTCAACGGTATCTACATTTTAGGGATTACACCTTAATCCCTTGCATCAGTTAGGGATAGATGGGAATATGGATTTCTTATGGATATTAGACCTTACACATTTGTAGTGAGGAAGTCTATGGAAGGCTCTTGCCTTTCTGTGTGATGGGGTGGAGGCCATTTCAGCTCAAATTGGCAGCAGTCAGGAAGAAGTACATTACATGAAGTTGGGGAAGAGTAAGGACAAACTGCAGCTTACGAAGATAGACTGAAGCCTCTGTCTTCCTCTCATCACCTCATACTTCAGTGGCAGGTGGCCTGCAGAAGCAGCTGGTGCCCTTCGCACAAAGAGAAGCTGAGGGAGCTGTAGGCCTGGCTGTCCATGCCAAAAGGTTGAGCCAGCAGATCAGTAACTGAACGCGTGAACTGCAGTGGCGCCTGGTACCCTACACCTTCAGAGTGTCTTAGGTTGCTTCATTTCCGTCTTTAGGTTCTCTAAACTTCTCTTGCAGCCAACTCAATCTGGAATCATAGAGGGAAGGTAACTCTAGGAAACATGGCTCAAGCTTAGTTAGGTTGACACAGTACAAAATACCCACTGTTCCTGAAATCAGTATCAAAAGTTAGCTTTTCAGATCCATTTACTGGCCAGTAGAAATGCTGAAGTGGGGAGACAAAGGTGGGGGGGTGAAAAGATAAGGGGAAGAGAGGAAGGGACCTTTCTCGGTGATCCTCAGAACGTGTCTATAAAAGAAGAAAAGCCAGATAGGTACGAAACATGCTCATATATCCAAATGTTTTTAAATATATTTGTCCAGAAAGAAAACTTTGTAATCAGGCCAAAGTTATGTCTGAGAGATACCAAAGGAAACCTGAGGATTTGTGAGTGCCCAGGCTTCCTCTGGAGACCATGGCAACCCCTAACCCCATCCCATGCTTCTGTGCCCTTCTCTGAATGCTGGGCAGTACCAGGGGAAGGAAGCCATAGGAGAAAGGGACAAGTATGACCAGAAGCACCCCAAGGGCCCTAGAGGCCCCTAAAGGCACATTCACCAGCTGTCTTCTTTGGCTGAAGCCAGTTAGTCCCCAACGTCCCAGAATGGAATGGAGCAATGAGGCTTTACACCACCAAAGTCGTAGGCTTGTTTCAAGAAGCATTTCCTCTCTGTGGGGGAGCAGTGGGTGGGGCGAAATGATAAAAGTTGGTGGAAGGCAATTCCTTCCAAAGTCCAGATCTTGAAGTGGCCCCAGAAGGTGTGGACGTGCCTTGGTTTTACTCTTCTCACCTTCTTTAGAGGGATTTCTAGTTCAATGGGAACCTTTATCGGTCATGCGTACCCAGGGCTGTTTCTACTCTCATATGGACTGTATCAAGCAGTAGTGGTCTCCAAAGCTGTGATATTCAGTGACTCCTTCCTGTATCCTTCATCACCTCCCAGGAATAAGGGGAGATGGGCCAGGCTGTGGAAAATATCCTACGGTGGTTTGCTGAAGACGCTGGCTGGCTCCGGCTTGTGAGTGTGAGATAAGCTGCATGAAGAGAGGGCTGACACTGATGAACGGGCAGCTGCCCCTGAGAGTTATGTACGCCAAAGAGTGGCAGCACGTCACCATGTACGTCCTTCTCACCCTCAACGGCTGTGTAGAGGTCGTGAGCAAGAACTTGCTGCCTCAGCACTGTGTGCCCCTAGAAGAAGGGACCTTGGTGCTGACTTTCTATGTGCTCCTGCTGTTGCTGGTGTCACATGTTCAGGACTCAGCAGGGGTGGAGCTGCAGGTTCACTCTGTGCTCATCTTGGTGGTGTTGCTGCTGATGCTGGTGTTGACCGTACAGCTGTGGGTTCCCGACACGTTTCAACTCTCAGTGATCGAGACCTTTCTGTTTCAGATCATGGGCTTCTGGCTGGTACAGGCCGGCTTCATTCTGTACAAACCAGGCACCGGCTACCTGGGGCAGGATGATGACATCATTGACATCATGTTTGTCCCCACCTTCTTCTGCTGGCATGTGATGATCGATGCTTTGTGCCTGTTGGGAATCTATGGTGTCTCTTCCTTTTGGCATTGTTGTTACCTTCCCAGCTGGAAGCTAACAGGGTCCAGAGAAGCTCCATGTTACACGACCACCATGGGACCTCTCTACAAATTGTTGCGGGAAGGGGATCAATCAGAGTCTGACAGACTCTCAGCCTCTAGCTGGGTCTTAAATGTCTGGGCTCAGATCCTAGTGAGGGCTGAGGATAACAACTGTTGTGACCAAGTTTTCTGATCCCTGCTATTTTCCCTTAATTCTTGGTCCGTAGACTCTTTCCAATTACCTTTGTTGGGGGAACCCCTTTTTTGTCTACCTCTCATACACACTGATGTCAGATGATGAAAAAGCACAGGTGCTGCCAGCTGCCCATTTCTAGTCATTTGAGGCCTAATTTTATAATGATAAACCTCAAGTAATCAATTGATATCCCCCACACAATATCTCTAAAATATCCAGTGTAGGTAATAAACTTGCATGCTATTAATTTACTATAGTATTTGAGATGTAACAGAGAAGCCCTCCCCTTGAAGGCCAGCCAAGAAAAGAATTCTCAAACACTCTTAAGGTTGGGGGGAGAAAATTGCAATTCTCACAAAATTCCACCAGAGGGCACTATATTCACATCACCCCAGCCAAGCCTCTAACTCTCCAACCCAGTAAAAAGTCTCCTAAGAACCGGTTCAAAAAAAGTGGGGGGAGGGGAAAGGAGGTCAGGAAAAATATAGAGCCAAGTGTACGTATTGTCCAAATATCCAGAAAATGTACCCAAGCGCTGTTTGCTTCCCGCTAATATTTGGCGTGGAAATGTGAAATAAACAAGGATTCAAATCAACTAATGGGATAGGAGTGAGGGAGGATGAGCTGTGGATCCAGTTGAGGATATCTTTGGGAAAAGTACCAACTCAAGGACACACTCTGATCCTAGTCAGTTTTTGACCACAATGCTAAATTTCCTAAACTTCTAAATAAGCTTCAATAATGTTCCAATCAATCTAGAGAACAAAGATAAATCCACACATACCTTGAGAATAGGAAGAAAATTTCTCTGTGAAGATCCCAGATTCACAAAACAACGAAAGAGGTTATTAAATACACAAAATGATCTCCAGAGATTCCTTTAAAAAGAACCTGTCATACAGCACTTTTCCCCCTGGTAATCTAGTTATTCACAAAGAATATATTGAATGTCCATTGTATGTAAGGCACTGGGTAAGCCACTATGCAGGATTCAGAGGTAAACTAGTTGGTTCCTGGACTGGGTACTTTCCTTAGCGGGTACAGTAGGGATTTCGGAGTTTAGAGGTGGTGGCCCAGGAATGCATCATCCACAGCCCGAGAAGGCTGAAGGAAGGGAAACAGGAAAAGGCTCTCAAGGGAATTGCACCTTGTAAGCATATTAGCCTGTGAAATACTTGCACTAAGGTGAATCCAGCTAGCTACTGCAAGTGAGCACGTCCTCAGCTTCCTCACTGGTCAGCTAGAATGATTTGAAGGTTCATTCTAGAATTATACAGCTGTAATTTTCTCAGTAGCACTTATTTTACCATGTCGTTAGCTAAGATGAACTTAATTCCTCCCAACTCTCCAAGCAGTTTCCTATTAGAGACAAGATTTGGGGTAGGGCTCAGACCCAAACCTTCAATCATAAGGTGTAGGCTGGGAAACGAAGAGTTCTCTATATTTGAATGGTTTCCAGGGGCCTTCAACAAAACTCAAATCAGACAAAAAAAAAAAAAAAAGCTGAGACTTGAATTTCTGAGCTTAAGAATATCAAACAATCAGAAAAGAGATAAAGAACAATTCCTCTGGGTTCAGTGTTAGGTACCAAATTGACGTAAAACCTGGTCTTTCCTTCTTTAATTGTGTACTGTGAAATTTGAAGGCTTGGTCAATTGCAGCTTTTCCCCAAAATGTGCTTTAAGAGTAATGACATCAACTTCCAAGGCTGTTTCTTTTTCTTTTGTTTTATTTTTGTTTTGCTTTAAGATATACAATGGTCTATTCTTTTGGAAAGAACTGGCGTTGGTTTATTGAAAAAAAAAATTTATAATTCTGGGTTGGGTTTCCAGGGTGTTCCTCAAGCCTGAGTCTCAGCTATGTGTCTTTAGTCTAAGTTAAGGGTTTTGTTCAATGCCTACTGAAATCATTCAAATGTTGGAAAAACTCCATTTCCCAAACTACATGTTCTGGTTGAAGGTTTGAGTACATTTGAGCCTTACCCCAAATCTTCTCTCCAATGAGTGCAAGGCAACCAACCACACAGGCCCTGGGAAGGCACGCTCAGATCACTAGATTAAGGGCTTACGACCTGCAGAGTGAGAACGGGTCCTTTAAAAGAGAGTGAAAGAAATTGAGAGAACTCACAGGTAAAGCCCACCCAAGACAAGGCCTTTATTTCAAGCAGCAGAACAACACTGAAGAAATGCTTTTTTTCAGTCCCCAGTCATTTCTGCAGATTTGGAACCAAATTTTTACCTGTGATATTTCTCTCCCACTCCACCCACCCCTTGGACACAGCTGCTCTATCATAAGAGAGGAAAAACCTGACTTCAAAGCACACGTAACAGAATCCCCTGTGTGCTTTGATACTGGGTGTACCAAGAGACAGAAGAGTTCATCCGTTCAAGTGCTCTAATGCTTTTTAGGGAGCGAGTGGAGAATGTGGGCGGGTAGCAATTTAGGGAAGAAGGAGAAAGAGAACAAAGGGCAGCAGACACAGCAAAGTCAAACAGGATCAAACAGTCCATTCTACTTCTAACTTCTCTAAAAGTACAGTCTGGGTTTCTGGGGGCGAACCAGTTAGTTTAAGGACTTGCTTCTGCTTTTTCTTCCCTCATACTCTTTTAAGGTTCCCTGAACAATCACTGGACTCATTTGGGCCCTAATTCGGTTGGGTTAAGTAAGTATGGTGCTGACCAAGGGGGACAAGGCTTCTTGTTCTGCCTGAAAAAGTCAGTAGTCATGTACCACCTTCCTAACCCTCACAAAGTACGCCCCCGTCACGTGAATGGATCAAAGCAAATCCATTTCCATTCTTGGAAAAGCAGCTCAAAGCACATGTTCTCTTGATGGTGCCGCTGTCATTTCTGTGTGGTCAACAAACATCGGTTATTGACCACTCACCCTGGACACTCCTGGGGGACACTAAGATGAATAAGCTGCTCAGGGAGGTTAAGACACCAGCAAGGGCGGCAGGCACCCACAGACTAGAAGCTTTAAGAACTGCACATGCTTCCTACTTTTCCATTTTCTATTCTGTGTGCCATCCCCACCTCGGGTGCTGGTGGTGACGAGTACAGTAAAAAGCTCTGGCTCACTTCTGGCAGTTTGGCAACTGGAAATTAACATTTTTTCAAACAAGAACATGACTCTTCCCCTCCCTCACGCCCCCTCCTCAACAATTTAAACTCAAGACCTCACAGAAAGAAACGGAATGAAGACATCTCAGTTTGCTACCAGGTCTAAGCCCACTCTCATAAAACCAACGGTAGAGCATTACATGAAGTTAGGAAGTTGTACTTCACAGGTTGTGGTGGGGAAAGAAAGAATCCAATCCCATCAGATTATCTTGACCTATAATAATTATTATTGCCCTTTTCTAAAAATTTACTATATGCATGTGCCATCACAATTAATCCTTACAATATTACAAGGTAGCCGTTATTCTTATTTTGGAGGCAAGGAATCTGAGGCTCTAGGGCTAAGTATCTACCCCAACACAAAGCTGGTAAGAAGTAAAGCCCAGATCTGAACCTGCGTTGCCTGAACTGAAGCCCAGCTTTTAACCATCATATCGAAGGATCACATAAAGGATGGAATCCCTTACACTTGCAAGGCGACTGACCTGGTCCACAATGTTACCTGTCTGAAACATACCAAAAGCCCCTGTTTGAGATGAATCTTGCATCTCTCATTTTAAATCACTACAGTGTTAGACACACTCTCACAGGGAAGGGATGTTGACCAAAGAAGCCAAGTTATGTGTGTGTGGTCACAGGCAACATTTCTTTTCCATATTTGTGGTACAAAAAATAACCAGAAGTGCAAACTTCTTCCCTTCCTCTTCCAAAGGCCCTGGAAACATGACTTCTTAGTCTTCAAATAGAAAACCTCGAAGTCTCAAATACTGGGGCTCTTGAAAGATGCAATAAAGGCTAGACACCATCAGATGGATTCAGGCAATAAAAATAGTATGATCAAGTAATAGCACTGGTAGAAATGAAAACATTATATTCACGTGTGTGTTGTGTATGTGTTGTATACGTATATATATAGTTATTGTGTATCTGTTGACAAGCATCCACTTCAAGACTGTGTTCACATACACATACACGTTTTCTCAACTATCATAGTAAGGCTATAAGGAGGAGGAGGAAGGGGTACTGATTCTCATTTTCCATATTACAAAAACATGCAGTAAATTACTTGACAAACAAAAACAGACAGAATTCGTTTCAGGAATTCTAAATTTTTGACATACCCTGAGCTTCGAAGAGGAGACGCCAAGACTTCACCTTCCTTTCAGTTGTCCTCGGGAAACAGTTTGCACACAGAATTTCAAATCTGATGGGCAACTCTTAAGGTCCTTTCTTGAACCGCTTTACTGAACAGAATTTCAAATCTGATGGGCGACTCTTAAGGTACTTTCTTGAACCACTCTATTTATTTTTTTAATTAATTTTATTTATTTTGGCTGCGTTGGGTCTTTGCTGCTGCGCACGGGCTTTCTCTAGCTGCAGAGAGCGGGGGCTACTATTTATTGCGGTGCGCGGGCTTCTCATTGCAGTGGCTTCTCTTATTGCAGAGCACGGGCTCTAGGCGCGTGGTCTTCAGTAGTTGTGGCTCATGGGCTCAGTAGTTGTGGCTCGTGGGCTGTAGGGTGCAGGCTCAGTAGTTGTGGCTCAAGGGCTCTGGAGCGCAGGCTCGGTAGTTGTGGCGCACGGGCTTAGTTGCTCCGCGGCATGTGGTATCTTCCCGGACCAAAGCTCGAACCTGTGTCCCCTGCATTGGCAGGCGGATTCTTAACCACTGCACCACCAGGGAAGTTCCGCTTTATTTATAGATGAGGGAACTTGGGCCCAGAGGCTGCGAGAGTTGCCTCAGGTGTGGCAGAGGCAGAATCAGGTCTCCCGACTTGTGTCTCCGCCCGCCAGGATCCCTTCTATGGAATGAGACAAAACACAGCACTTTCACTACCAATGTGAGATCCTAGACTTCTGTTCACATCCCCAAACCCGCCGAGAGACCTCCGGCAGCCCCCTGTCTGCGCCGCCCCCTCCGACGCCTGGCCACGGCTGCGGCGAGCCCAGGGCTTCCCCCACCCCGCGAGCTCCCTCACAAACTTGACCCGAGGGCCGGGAAAGGGGGCCGGGGGTTCTCTAACAACAAAAGGCAAAAGCGGGTGCCCGTGGGTCAGAATTTCCTCTGGGAGCTCTGGGGCGTGCAGTGTGACCTAGTAAAACAGAGAACTCTCCCGCAAAATATCCGACCTGAGTGCAATACTGGGCTGCGGGGCCGGCCCCAAGCCGGGCGGGCGGGGGCGCCGCGTCGCTGCGCGGCAGCCCGGGCGGTCGGGGTCCTTCCCGACAGGCACTGGGCCCTCCGCCGCCGCCGCCGCCGCCGCCGCCCCGCCCTTCCTCGCTCCCCTCCCCCACACCCCCTTCCCCCACCGCCCTTTCTCTTTCTTTCTTTCCCGGGCCGGCTCGCCCCCACCCCGGCGGCGCCCGCTCGGCGGCTCGCCCAATGGCCGAGTTGCCGGGACGCGCATCAGCTGATCCGCCCGGGCTCCGGGCCTCTGGGAGCCAATCAGGGCGCCGGGGCGGCCCCGGCTGCAGATAAAGCGTGCTGGGCCGCAAGACTGCCCTGCAGAGCTGAGAATGGGAGAAGAGCCGGCTGTGTAAGCAGTTCTTCCGGCCTCCTCGCCTCTCCTCTCCGCACCTCGCTCTCGCGGCCTGCCCACCCTGCCGCCTGCTCGCCGCATAGGTAAGCGCCTGGCCGGCCCGGGGGGCTCGGAAGTGTCGCGAGCCGCCGCGCTCTGACCGATCGGCTGAGCTCGGTTCGGCCCCTTCCCACCTCCAGCCTCTACTCTGCGCCCCGGCCTGCGGGCCCTCCCGCTTGCTTCCGCCGCCCGTGCCTCCCGGCGGGTCTGGGTCGGCGATGGCGGGGCGCGCGAGTCGCCAGGGCTTCGAGAAGGGCGGGGAGTTGTTTTGATCTTCCTTCAGCTGCTTGCAGCCCCAAGCGCCGCCCCTGGATGTCGCTCGGCAGGGCGAGCTGTGGAGGCACTGCCCGGGCCCGGCGCCCCCGGCTCGGCCATGTGGTGTGCGTGGTGGATGGAGTGGTCCCCTGCTGGAGCCTCGCTCTCTTCCTCCGCGGAGGCGGGCCCTGGGGCGGTCGTCGCGGTTAGCCGCCTGCGCGGAGGCGACGGGCAGTGAGCGTCTGTGTTGCGGCCCGCTCCCGCCGCGGGCTCCCGGGGGCCTACCCCTGTGACTGAACAATGGGGAGCCCGGGATGCGGCATGGCCGGCGGGCGCGGCGGGTGGAGAGGACTGGCCGGCCGGACAGGGGCAGCAGCGGCACGCTGTCCCTCAGGCGGATGTCCCCATCCCCCGCCCCTCCTAGCCCTGTCCTTGGAGAGGGATGGCCCCCTCGGCTAGGCCCTGAGATCCAGACGGGGGCCCAAGGGGCGGGGCGCCGATTTTCGGGACCTTTCTGTGGGAAAGGGCTGCTCTCAAAGTGGATTATCCTAACCACCCCGGGGGCGGGAAGCGGGGATCCTCCCCTGGCCGCAAATCCGTGAAGAAGACCACGAACGAAGGTGACGACCTGGAGTCTCGGTCCTCGGGGTCCCCCTCCAACTGCTTCGGCTTCGTCGCCTACTCAGTGAACGCCAGAGAGAAACCGCGAGTCAAGATCGAGACGTTGACCCACCAGCCTTAGCATTCCAGCTCGTCCCGGTCCGATCCCTACCGCTCTCCAACTCCCTCTCCCTCTCCGTCTCCCTCGCCCAGAAAGCTCCGGTGCCTGGACCAGCGAGAGCCGGAGACCCACGAGAGGCGCGAACGCCACTCGAAAAGGAGAAAGGCTAAGGAGGGCATCGATACCGTTGACCTTATGTGGCTGGGGTGAGTGAGGAGCAGGGATGAGGACCCCGGCTCCCACTGCAGCTGCAGAAACAGCTAAAAACTGCAGAATCCCATCCCTCCCAGCACCCACCACGTAATCTTGGCACCTCGGCGGCACCAGTTGATATAGTAGACTAGGCTGTTGGCATTGCAACTCGTCACCAAAAAGAGCAGGATCTGAGGCTTAAAAAGAGACAGCGTGGTTTGAAATTGGAGGTGTGACAGGTTGGGGACGAAAGCCAGAGACCGGGTTATAGCTTTTAGTGGGAGCTGAAAGGGTCAGGGATTGCTCCCTCTGGCTTTTAAAGGCAGGATGGGCGTCGGGGGTGGGATTTGACTGACCAAGTCTTCTACAGGGAGCAGGCAAAGGTAGTGGTTGTCTGGTAACACTGTTTGACAGACAGCTTCTCCGCTTTGGGGGGGGGGGGGAGGGTGAGGCTGTTGGAGGGAGAAGCAGTTATGTTTTCAGCTGGGCAAACATGGACGGTTGCCCATAGAAACTTTGCCACTGTACTTCAGAAAGTTACCCAAGTCATTGGAGGAGAACAGTGTGTTCCCTTTCCAGCCACCCTGGGCTGTCGACAGCAGAGGGAGGAGTAGAACGTTTCCTCTTAATGTTGAGGTTTGGTTTTGTGGCTTCAGTGTCTCTTCTTTCAGGGGTTTTGCGGTGGAGCCTCGCAGTTTTTAGCATGCCTCAGCTTTTGAAACCCCAGAGCTTTTTGATTTAGAAGTGGGAATTTCTTAATTACTTGAAAAGCTCTCTGGTGGAATCTGGTCAAACTTAAATCTCCTGTCTGAAGTGAGAACTTTGCCTCAGACTGATGCAAATTATGCCATCGTGTATCTTAGAATCCAACTTGGATTGGCTATTTTTACATCTTGGTAATTGTGATAACTGCTGTTCTTCTAGGAAGCCACCAGTCTCTTAAATCTTCTAGCTAGCCCCCTTGTTTCATCCTACCAACTAAATGGGGGGGGGGTGTTTGTTTTTTGGAAGGGTGGAGGAATCTTCAAAAGCACTCTTTACTGAGATATCCTCTGGGGTGTAAGGAAAAGGGAAGACTTAACCCAGAGATCATAGCAGCCAAGCCTTTCTGTGACTGGATTTTACTTGGAGACGATGTCTGTTTGGCAGACTTTCTGTTTCAGAACTTTTGTATCTTCATTGTGTTTTGGGGTTTTTTTCTCCCTCTAGTATCTTAGGGTGAAAAATGAAACAATTCCTCTACCTCTGATAAACTGCAAAAAGTAGAGCTTAGTGCTCACAAGTTTAGATTCTGGCTTGAGGAAGCTTATAAGGAGACTTTTGTCTAGTATAAAAGTTTAATCTCCCTGAAAGCAAGTTAAATAGGGAGGGGCCACCACTCCCGCTGCTTCTTGATTTAGTTGTCCTTATTGCGTCAGAGGATCTGTTTGGAGTTGGTGTTCTTATTTTATTTTGTCTCTCTCCAGAACACCTTCCACCATGGCCACCTCGGCGAGCTCCCACTTGAACAAAGGCATCAAGCAGGTGTACATGTCCCTGCCTCAGGGTGAGAAAGTCCAAGCTATGTATATCTGGATTGATGGTACTGGAGAAGGACTGCGCTGCAAGACCCGGACCCTGGACTGTGAGCCCAAGTGTATAGAAGGTGAGAGACTGAGCTGGCTGGGAGCAGCGTGAGGGTGGGCGGCAGCCTGAGACCAAGCCACTAGATTTGGCCTCTGTTTGTGAAGCTTTTCGAAGGCGGGACTTTTCAGACTTCATTCAACCAACATTAAGCTCCTACACTGCCTCCAAGCATAACAGCAATGGACCCCTTCATTTAAATGAAATCTTGCGTGTAAGCCAGTATATTGAAGGAAAAGAGACTAAGTCTGGGGGCGAGAGGGGTTGGAAACTTTGTTTACTTGGGCAGTCCTACTTAATTGGCCCTAAGGTACGGCCAGGAACCCAGTTTGAAAACCACCTGACTATGCCATCTACTTTACAAACTCTTTGAATGCTGTTTCAGACTCATGTGTCACTGAGGTTCTACATGCAAAACAAACACCCTAAAGTGGTCTCTAGGACCAGCCGTCATTAGTTTTTAGTTGATGCCACTTCTGGAAATTCTTCAGCTGGCTGATTGCTTATCCTACAGGAGCTATTATATGAGTTGTGACAACCTCATTCTTTTGGTCTAGAACAAACCGTAGCCACTCTCCTTCTGGAAAGGGACCGTGGTCCATCATCTTTTACCTGCTTTTAGGTTAGGTTACTCTTCTGATAATGTTCACATTTGAGCGAATGAATGAATGACTGTAATATAAAGCATATACTGTGCACCTGCTATGTGGCAGGTATTGGATAGGCCCTGGGAATACAAGATGAGAGTCTGGTCTCTGCCTTGGGAGACCTCATAGGCAACTGGAGTGATGAAGGAACTGGCCTTTAAAACATAGTGTGGATACGTGACATGGGAGCGCCATTGAATAAGTCATCCGGCTGGTGTCTGTTTCCTCATCTGTTAAAATAAGGACACCACTTGAACTAGGACAGTCCGTCACACAGTGGGCGGAGGAATTAGAGAAAGAAGCAACAGAGTTGGCTCTCAGAGAATCTTTATTTCTCCGATTTCAATACTTTAAATGAGGACTGACTGACTGACTGGTGATATCCAGTTTGTCTCCTTGGTGTCCAGTAGACTTATTTACAGAGGAAACGTCATTCTTAGGTTGTTCTTGTGACTGTTACTTCTTTTAGGAAAGTGATGCGGTGGTCTTACTTGGAACTCAGATAGGAAGGACTGTAGGGCTACCTGCAAACATCAGGGTTTGCGTGTAATAGTGGCAGTCATGCATGCCTCACGGGCTTTCTGGACAAGAGAGTATAGATCTTGTGAAGATCTGAAAAGTTCCTGTGCGTTTTAACTATAATTTCCCCCTCTCTTTTTTACCCCAGAGTTGCCGGAGTGGAATTTTGATGGCTCTAGTACTTTTCAATCCGAAGGCTCCAACAGTGACATGTATCTCGTCCCTGCTGCCATGTTTCGGGACCCTTTCCGCAAGGACCCCAACAAGCTGGTGTTCTGTGAAGTCTTCAAGTACAACCGAAAGCCTGCAGGTGTGTATAGGATAGGTATGGATACCCCAGTCCATGAATTGTAAAGGTGGGCGGGAGAGGATATTCCAAAATCGGTATTGGAAAGACAAGCTTATCTCAGAGCTGTCTTAGAAGTCTGAAGGATTGGACATGGACCTCTCCGTCCTGAACTTCCTTGTTCAGAGAGGTTGTATGGTCCATCCTCCCATTGTTGGTTCCATAAAACGACATTGGATTCTTCTAAATCTGCTGGGGGAGTGCCGCATGTCACAGTCGTCCTGCTTGTAGATTTTAAGAACACGGATTCTGAAGTGAGAATGTTGGGTTTGAGTTCTAGATCTGCCACTTATTTGGTATGAGCTTGGGCAAGTTATTTTTCTCCTATACTTTTCACTTCCCCGATTTTAAAATGGGGAAAATAATGAAATCCGTCTCATAAAGTTGTTTAGAGGATTAATTGAGTTAATATGTGCAAATGATTGAGAAGAATTGTATGTTAAATATTGGTTGCCTTTTCATTCCAGAGAGCTTGTCTTCTTTCTCTGTCCACTGACTAAAATAAGAGCATCTTGGTTCACTGATAACATACGTTTGCCTTGAGGTTTGCTGTAACTGCACCTTTGGTTTTTGTCTGGCATACCCATTGCTCCCAGTTCTCCACCATTCACCTTTTTAAGCTCAGCTGGAGTCTCACTTCCATGAAGTCTCTTGCTACACTCAGCCAGTGAGACTTTTTGGCAAGTCACTTAGTGACTCTGGACCTTACTTGTCTTTGTTTTGAGAGGCATTATCAAATTGTGGTAAAGGGCCTGAGCTCTGAAGTCGACAAGCAGGGTTTCCTGACCTTGCTGCTTGTGCTGTACCCTGGGCAGGCTACCTACCATCTCTGAGCCTCATTTTCTCGTTTGTGAAAATGGAGACTCGTAATACCTACCTCAGGGCTGTTAGGAAAACGAAGTTGGGGGTTTTCTTTGATGTAACGTAGAGATCTTAAAATGGTTCCTGGGACATAGTGAAACAGCCATAATGAGTCTATAAAGTTCCGGTCTGGGTTAGAAATTGTTCCCAGTTGAGCTCGTCGCATTTTATTTTATTTTTATTTTTTTGTACTAAGCAGTACTATAGAACTTAGCACTTTATCTGCTCTCCTGGAATGTAAAGCTCTTAATAGGCAAATGATTCTCTCAATAAAAATTGTAGATTTGGCTCTAAATGCTTGAGAAACTAGGAATAAGTCTGACAGCTAGAAGCAGTTCTTTTGTGAATAGAGGGTTTACGTGCCTGACATTTGGTATTTGGGAAGGAGCCAGCTTGCAGATAAGGTGAAAACTTGCTCTGTTCTGGATCCACTCCCATGTGACTCTGTTGTAACCCAGTTTAGTTATAAATAAAGCCTTTTGAGAGTCTCCCTGCAGATATATAATCATAGCTTCTCTCATCGTCCCCTTTTACACCGACCGACCGGGGCACAGAAAGGTTAACACTGGGTCAATTCAGCTTACAATCAACATCTCAAGTACCTGGAGTCCAAGGAGTATTTCCCACCAATGCAGGGATTCAGTACATTTGTCCATATGTCTCTAATAGTGCGTTGACTCTTTCTTTTTCCTAGAGACCAATTTAAGGCACACCTGTAAACGGATAATGGACATGGTGAGCAACCAGCGCCCCTGGTTTGGAATGGAGCAGGAATATACTCTCATGGGCACAGATGGGCATCCCTTTGGTTGGCCTTCCAACGGCTTCCCTGGGCCCCAAGGTAAGTCCCCTTGGTGAGGGGTGAATCTTGCTCCTCCCCAAGTGCTTAATTAGCAAGGAAAGTCTCTCTCCCCAGAGATGGGAGTGAATCCTTGTGGATCAAAAAGCTAAGGGAGTATCTGTGAGATTGGCTGAAATAATACCGTAAAGAGAGAGAGCCCTCGTGCTACCCAAATCCAGACGTGGATGTTGAGACATGAACATTGCGGGAAAACCTTTGGCCCTACCGAGAATGTGGCCAGGAGGGCCCCCTGCACTCCACTCCTGCACCTCCAGGTGAAGGCAGGGATGGTGATTCCAGAGAGCAAGTGTTGAGAGCTTTCTGACTTCTGACTTTGGGCCGTGCATCTCACATAGATAGGAATTTTCTTGATGTCCTGCCTCTTGACCTTCCATCTTGACGCCTCTGCAGGTCCCTACTACTGTGGTGTGGGAGCAGACAAAGCCTATGGCAGGGATATCGTGGAGGCTCACTACCGGGCCTGCTTGTATGCCGGCATCAAGATCGGGGGCACGAATGCCGAGGTCATGCCTGCCCAGGTAAATGGCTCTAGTCCGTCACCTTCCCCACCTAGAGGCGAGTGGGGACTTTTGCTAGCAAGTGCTGCTATGGGGCCCCGCTCCTTAACCCAAAGTCCTCAAGGTGGCTTGGAGTAGGGGTAAGAAGGGTGCACGTGTCAGAGCTTCTGGTTGGGGGGTGAGCAGTGGGTTTTGCTTTAAAGGCCAGTCTTCTCGTTCTCTCTAGTGGGAATTCCAGATAGGGCCCTGTGAAGGAATCGACATGGGAGATCATCTCTGGGTGGCCCGCTTCATCTTGCATCGTGTGTGTGAAGACTTCGGAGTGATTGCCACCTTTGATCCTAAGCCCATTCCTGGGAACTGGAATGGTGCCGGCTGCCACACCAACTTCAGCACCAAGGCCATGCGAGAGGAGAATGGTCTGAAGTGAGTGCCGCCTCCTGCTGGGGCTGTTTCACTCTCTTTGCAAGAATACTTGCCAAGGGTTTGATGTATCGGGGATGAGTCAGCCGCCTTCTCAGTTCGTACCTTAGCCCTTGGCTTCAAAAATTGTCTTCTGATCCTGTCATTTTGTTTCTATTTGAAAAGTACCCCAAAAATACTCTAGGAGTAGGATTCAAGGATGGTGATAGGGGAAAGTTGACACAGATGAATGCATTTGAAAGTCTTTAGTAAGAACTAAATTAGTAACCGTACAGGCTTATGAATGAATTCAATGCCTGTGGGTGGGAGAAAGTCCTTGATTGGGATCTTTTCATTCAACAAATGCCATCTACTGCATGTCTAGCACTCTTCTGAGCACTAAGAGACACAGGTTACAAGGCAAAGTGCTGCCCTTGTGGAGAATTTGTTCTCCTGGGGCCATGTTTTGGTGAAGTAGACCCTGGACAACAGTCTTTGGTAGATGAGTCATTCCATTCTTGGATCCACACCTGCTCCTCTGCCCTTGAAGGGTGGGTTTCCTGGTGGCAGGTTGGACCCTCATCTTAACTGTCTCCTCCAGGTACATTGAGGAGGCCATCGAGAAACTAAGCAAGCGACACCAGTACCACATCCGAGCCTACGATCCCAAGGGGGGCCTGGACAACGCCCGGCGCCTAACTGGATTCCACGAAACCTCCAACATCAACGACTTCTCTGCCGGCGTGGCCAACCGTGGCGCTAGCATCCGCATTCCCCGGACTGTCGGCCAGGAGAAGAAGGGTTACTTTGAAGACCGTCGCCCCTCTGCCAACTGTGACCCCTTTGCGGTGACAGAAGCCCTCATCCGCACGTGTCTTCTCAACGAAACTGGCGACGAGCCCTTCCAGTACAAAAACTAAGTGGACTAGACTTGCAGCCGTCAAAACCCCTCCTAATCCTACATCCTGCTGCCACTCTTGCCCCTCTCACCTGTTATAATAGCTGTTAACTCAAAGGGTGGGATGTCAAGGTCTTTTTTTATTCCTCACTCTTGCTTTCTTTGGCCAGGATAGAGGGGTCAAGTTCTTAATCTCCTCACAACCACCTACCCCCCCACCATTTTTTTTCCTATCACTGAAGCTTTCTAGTGCGTTAGTCGGGGTGGGGTTGGGGAAACATAACCACTGCTTCCATTTAATCAGGTGTGTTTGTCCAATAGGCATAGCTATCCGGACAGAGAGCATAGTATTTGTGAAGGGAGGGGGAAGACTTTCTCTGCGTGGTAGCTGAGTGGGGGGCAGGGGGCATGATTCTGTGGTAAGGTTAGGATTTCCCTTTCTTGGTGAGAAATTCCATTACTTATAAGGTTATAACCAACTTTCTATTAAAAGTGAGAATTAGGGGAGAAGGAATGGTGGGAAATCAGGTAGGAAAATGCCCTACATCTCCTAGTGTGGTGCTTCCCTTGCCTGGGGCTGAATGCCCTGACAAGCTCAGCATAAATGGATGGATAGCCCTACCTTAAAAGAAAGAGTTCCATGTTGTTTGGTCCTCCATTTATAACACAAAGCAGAGTAGTATTTTTATATTTAAATGTAAAAACAAAAAAATTATATATACGGGTGTGCAGATAAATGTGTGTTTTCTCTTTAGCAAGTAAAAACCATTCTGGTCACAGGGAGCCAAATTTGAGTTGAGTAGTCTGGTCTCCTTTTGGTGGGGGGAGGGGGGTGCTTGACAAGTTGGCTACCGGGCTCTCATCCCCTCACTACCACTTCAGGGCTTCTCTGCCCTGCTCACCCTTCTGGGGAGGCTGGCACGGCTTGGCTGTCAGCCCGCGGGAGCAGCAGTCACCTGAGCCCTGGGTCTTTGGTTCAAAAGACACACATGTACTTGTACACACAGGGGTTTGGAAATATGAGTTGGCTGGTCAACTTGAGCATGTTACTGACAAGGGGGTTTGGGGGTTATTTTCTGGTGGGACTAGCATGTCAGTCACTAAAGCAGGCCTTTTGATATATTAAAAAAAAATTTTTTTAAAGCAAAACAAGTTTAGATTTTAATCGTATTTGTAGGGTTTCTAAGTCTTTGTTTTACAGAATTGCTTGTTTGCTTCAGCTGTCTTCTTCCCATGTCTGCTGTTGGAGAGATGAGGACAGGTCTGGAGTCAAAACACTTGTAATTTTGTGTCCTGGTGTCTATTCTCTGAGTGTGAAATATTCCCTTCCTTTGTTTAGATTCCTGAGGAGTTTTTTTTTTTTTTTTCTTTTATAATAAAAACAAACCCCACCTTTGTCCCTACGTCTCCCCTACTGTTTCTGGCTGTTTTTGTGTTGGCTGCAGCAGGCAGGCTATGGTTTTTTCTTACCATGACAACTTCTAATTGCCATGTACATACAGTATGTTCAGAGTCAGATAACTACTCATTGTAAACAAACTGTGTTAACTGCCCAGAGCAGCTCTTATAAACCAACCTAACATTTATAAGATCTCTTCTGACTTGATTCTTTGTGATTCTTTTAAATCGCTATGTGCCTCTTCATTCCCTTTTACTACCAAAAAAAGGGGAGTTTTTTAAAAGAGGCAAAGTAAGTTCAGGTTTACCTGTTCTTGGAATTAAAAAAAAAAATCTTTCCTGAGTCTTGTTGCCAACGAGATCTTTCCCATGCTTTGGGAATTTGGATATGTGGGTTAAGGCATATCCCAGCCTTAGAATTTTGCAGTAGGGTACAAACACCAGCCGCCCCCTGCCTGTACTCCAGAGCTTGCCTTTGACCTATCGTGCTGTCACATTGTTCTGAATACCCCTCTGCCTTAATTTTATAGCAGCCTGAAGTGTTTAGTGTGCTTTCAACTGGTCTCACTATCCCTACTGGTCTCCATTTCATCCTGTGCCCAGCTGCCAGTGATTCATCTAAATAGCAAATATTGACCACGTTGCTACGCTGGTTAAAGCCTTTTTTTTTTTTTTTTGCGGTACGCAGGCCTCTCACTGCTGTGGCCTCTCCCGTTGCGGAGCACAGGCTCTGGATGCGCAGGCTCAGCGGCCATGGCTCACGGGCCCAACTGCTCCGTGGCACGTGGTGTCCTCCCGGACCGGGGCACGAACCCGTGTCCCCTGCATCGGCAGGCAGACTCTCAACCACTGCGCCACCAGGAAAGCCCTGGTTAAAGCCTTTTGAGGCTGCCTGTGCTGAGGGCAAGCCAGCCCCAGACATGCCTTGGATATGCTTTTCCTTGCAGCACCAGACCAGTGAGCTGCTTGTGATACCCTCAAAAGCACTATGTTGACACCTCAGTGCCTTTGCTCCCTGTCCCTTAACCTGGAAATTCTTCCACCTCGTCCTGGCTTCTTCCTACCCTAGTTTCATTTCCACATCAGGCTGGGTAGGAGCTCCCTCCCGCTCTCCGGTGCTGTGCACATACCTCTAGCAAAAGCACTTATTCATCCTTTGTCCTTGTAAGGTACCAAGTATCGTGGGCAATCGTAATTAGCTTTTTAAAAAGTAGCGTCCTCTATCAGTTTGGAGGTAGCTGGTGCCTGTTACAGCAAATTTATTATAGAGATGGGTTTTCTTTGGGCAAGTGCTTATTGCTCTAGTCTTAGGTGATCCTAGATATCTGCATTTTTTTTTTCTAGGTTATATCCCATTTTCAAAGTAGGATGATCTTACCTGTTGGTTTGCTGGGAGTGGTCCCAGTTTGCACCATGTTTTGGCATGATTTAAGAGTGCCCTCTTGCTCTCGGTGTTTTCCAGGTTTTGCTGATAAATTATTTATTTCAACTGAAGCTCTATTTCCCTCTCTCCAGCCGAAGTTGGCTTCCCTTCCCTGGGTCACCAGCACAGTTCTTGGTGAGGGGGTATTCTGCACAGCACAAGCACTACATTAAGGAAATAACCTGAGCACTTTGCTTGTGTGCTCATTGTAAGCAATTCTCTGACAGACTACATAGAAAGGAATTCTCAATGTGATCAGGATTTAGGTGGAAACAACTAGTATATTTCCTTCTCCAACCTCTTACATAGAGTTAGCTTTGACCTACAGGTCGCAGTGCAATCCCCTTGTATTTCTAAGGTGTTTTTTATAGCTCATTTAGCAGACACTAGGTTACGTGATAACTTTATCAGTGATAGATTAAACAGAATGACCAAGCCTTCAGCCTTAAAGAGACAGGCCAGTATTCACAAAAGGAGTTTCTCCATTTTAAACACGAGTTCCCTTAATTCCATCCTACCAGTTATTGGATAAGAGCTAAATGACAACACAAGCTAGAAGAAGAACGTCAAGGAGTTGATAAAGGATTCCAAGGAGTTCCTTGGATGGTTATTACTGGGATCATTTAACAAGCCAGATCTGCGCTGCTGGGTAGAATTTTACCCTAGTGGATAAAAGAACTTCCTAAACAAATACTTGGTGCTGGGGCTCCAAATATCTCGCCAAAGGCTGCACTTAGGTAATTCCAGCTACTCCTTGGCCCTTACACCAATAAAAGTACAAAGTTTGAAAAGTAACTTGCTATCGCAAAGAAAGCCCTTCACTCACTAGACTTTTTGATTGTAAACTTCATGAAGGCAGGGATTCTGTTTTTCTTTCTCAGGGCTGTATCCCGACCTGTCATGGTGCCTGCAGGGCTTGTTTCATGAATTATTTTTAAGTACCAGTTTTGCAAGCTTTAAGCCCACAATTCTATTGGGTGGTGTTAAACCCACGAGGTCTTGGTGGTTTGGCTGTGTTTTAACTCTGGTCATGGCACTAAGGTGAAGTTCTGTTTTACTGAATTTTTAATGACTGCTGGCGTGGTTGGTTCTGGCTGGAGTCAGGCTGCCAAGAGCCTCATGTTGCTTTATGAGTAGTGGCAAGTTACCGTGTCATTCCAAAGGCTTCAGGTAGATTGCTACTGTAACCAATTTGACTTGATTAGAGCCCTATCATTTTATAGGCTTTAGCTCAATCACCACCTACTCATTAAAAAAAAAGGTCAACTTGATTTTATCATATGCAGATATATGCACATATATAAAATATAGACACATACCATATTGGGACATATGCATATATGTACACATTAGAACACAATCTAGGTACCCTACACGAACCTTCTGCAAAAGCTATAGCACCTTATAAAGGAGACAGGAACTTAAGAATATCTCTTCCAGAAGCAGTACATATTCAAGCAGATTCACTGGTCTGAAAAGCTGTCACTAGGAGTAGGGGGCAGGACATAGATGCTCAAAGCATGGTTCTACCGCCAACCCTTTCTAATTCTACCCTCTCCTGTGCTTAATGGACAAGAAGTTTTGGGGCACTGTCAACTAATTGTTTATCTATGATTCACTGCCTGGAGCCCCTCTGAAATAAAGGGGGTGGTGTCCTAGTCCCATGTTACAGAGGAAGTGTCTGCAGTTCCTATTGTTATTTGATGACTTTCTTTTGCAGGGCCTTGGACCTCAGCAAGTTGTCCTCTTTCTCATGGATTTCAGATTAAGTTACTTGCATTGTCTTGAGGTTGTGACTGTCTCAGCTTCCTCTACTCCTCCACCTTATGGCATAGTCAGCAGATCTATAGGCTTGCACACTCGTCAAATCTAAACTCCGCATGACAGCCTTTCTGCACTTGCCTTTCAAGAAAGATTCAGAATAACTCCTCCTTTGTGACTATTATTCTGCTCTACTGACGTTAAATGGAAGAGGCATTCAAGATACCTCCAAAATTTAATAGATATAATGTGGACCAAATAGGCACTACTTTTTGGTGTTTTGGTGCAAACATAGGAATGAGGGTATCAACTGAATAGAAATTCTTCCTCTTCTTCATGCCCCTCCCTCTTACAGCTAAAAGAGTGTCATTGGCATCATGAAACAGTATGAGACTTCAGGACATATTGCTATGTATACTAGCTTATCCTCGAATGATTTTTTGAGCTGTTTTGATAACTCCTCAAATAATGCTATATAATGAAGTACAGTATCATACTGGTAGAAGGGAGGAAAGAGGATTGGGGGAGGGGCAGAGAAGTGAGTTGTCTGGTCTCTGGCAAGGAATTTGTGATATGTTAAGAGAGACAGTATAGTAGGAGAATCCACTTCCCCAGGGCTTTGTTTATAAGAGAGGATCATGAAATGAATGTACTGGGTTTCTCCTCCCCAAATAACCTACCTCCAGACTCATTCCTAGGTGGGCTTAGGAACCAGAAACTGCCACCCTATTAACATCTTTACATAAATACATTATGGCCTAACCTACTTAAGGCACTGTAGCCATGTAAGCCTTTGGTAAATGTTTGTCGAATTAACTGGAAAGGTCATTATCTGTGTCAGTGGCTAAAAGAAGTGAATAGAGGGTGGAGGATGGGGGTGGGAGGGCAGTTTATCACAAGCATGAATCTTAGATGTTTATGATTTGTGTATGAGCTTCCTTACTCCTGCAGTTCATCCCAAATTACCTGGTCCAGAAATAGTCTCCTCTCCCTGGTCCCAAATGCAGGGCCTTCAAGGATGATCACCCCAACCGCTCTATCCTGGAAACAGCTGAGACTTGCAGGTTCCTCCCTTCCCTAAGGAGGGAACAGTTGGGAACACATTGATACCTAGACTATCTGGCATTAAATGATTCATTTCTACAGAAATTGACACCATCCTAATAGAATCAGCCTGAGATAAGCTATGGACATCCATGAAATTCCTTCTGGATTTAGAATTCCATGCAGTGAACCATGTTCTACCGTGAAATGAAGCAGTTAAGGGTTACATTTGCTTTCTTGGAGGATGACTGCTTTCAATGTACAGTTATTTATTTGTGATCAAGGTTCACAGCTAAATTCAGAAAGTCAGGGATGTTGGAGAAGTCTGAAAGAAATGAACAAGTCACACCTTGACACAATGTTTCTTTGGGGGTAAAAAATATGAGGCAACATTTTAGTATGAGGAATGACAGGAACAGTTAACCTATTTAAAACTCATTTCTTCTAGGTTAGAGAGAACACTTTCTCTCTGTTTGAAGACTCCTGCTTCATGTACAGGAATCTTAAAGCTGGATGACAATCTTTCCCAGGAAAATTAGCCCAGTACTCTCCATCCCTGAGGGCTATATATAATTTGAAAGCATTGAAGTGTGTTACCCATCATTGCATAACAAATTACTCCAAAAATATAGCAGCTGAAAACAGCAAATATTTATTATCTGATACGGTGTCCTGGGGTCAGGAATCCGGGAGTGATGAAGCTGGGTGGTTCTGCCTCAGAGTTTCTTTGGAGGTTGAGTCAAACTGTCAGAGCTGCAGTTTATGAAGATGTGACTGCACTACAGGATCTGTCCCCAAGCTCAGTCACATGACTGGGTAGGAGGCTATAGTTCCTTGCCACACAGGCCTCTCCACAGTGCCACTCGTGACACATCTTTCTTCAGAGTGAGTGAAGCAAGAAAGAAAATGAAAGCAAGAGAGAGAGAGATGGAAGACACAGTCTTTTTATAACCTAATCTTAGAAGTGATATCCCATCACTTTTTTTTTGCGGTACGCGGGCCTCGCACTGTTGTGGCCTCTCTCGTTGCGGAGCACAGGCTCCAGCCACGCAGGCCCAGCGGCCATGGCTCACGGGCCCAGCGGCATGTGGGATCCTCCCGGATCGGGTCACGAACCCGCGTCCCCTGCATTGGTAGGCGGACTCTCAACCACTGCGCCACCAGGGAAGCCCCTCCCATCACTTTTGCTGTGCTCTATATGCTGGAACTGAGTCACGAAATTCAGTCCACGCTTAGAGGAAGGAAAAGCTCCACCTCTTGAGCTTAGGCCAATCTTTAAATGTATCACGGTGAGCAGCTTTGGCCCTAAGACAATAGTAAAGATTAAAATATTATCCTGGGGAGAAAGTCTTTTATTTACAGTTTCTGGTTTCATTTCTTTGATTCCTGTTTTTAATGATTCTCTCTTGTCTGTCAGAGAGTGGAATTAAGGATTTCCAGTCCAATGCCTGCACTTAATTGGGAGCGAGGAATAATTTGGATATGTCTTTCCCTTTCTCCATCCCAAACCGCAGGAAGGTCCTCTGGGAGCTATACAGGGAACACGGAGCAGGCAAGAAAATAGAGGCAATGTTTCCAGGGACCAAAAATGCCCCCAAGTGTGTGTGCATATAAAGTAAATTCCCAGACTGGACTCCTATAGGCCTTCCAAAGCCAGGTGCAACCTCTCCATTCATATTAGCTCCACTACAAGCCCAAACCTGCATGCTCCTCTGTGAGATATCGCCTTCCTGTCAAAGATGCCCTTGATGGTCATTGTAATCCACATTTCACCTGGATTAAAATGTTTGGAGAAGATATATACACAGTGTGATTGATTCCCCTTTAGCCTGGGCTAAACTTTCTCTAATCCTAAAAAATGACATTATGGATCAGCCCTTCTCCTGATCCATATACTTAGGAAAAAAAGGCGAGTCCTCAGCAGAATGAATACAAACCCAGAAACCGCAAAAAAAACTATGTTCTTAGCACAGCATTCCCAGGAGAGACCCCTGGGGAGGGCTTGCATTAATATTTCTGCCTGAATAATCAAGATCTGGGAGCCAGGGACATCTCCCAGGGGACGAGGTTAACTTAAGTCACTTCTGGGAGCTTGAAACTATTGATATGGACCTGCCGTTTGTCCTCCCATCTATTGAGAAACCAAGAAATACATCTAGGGGCTAGTAAACTAGTGTGTATTGTGCAAAGTTTTCAGCAGAGACGCCAACTTAGAATTCCAGAGGTGGTGACAGAGTATGGAAAGGATGGAAGGTTCCTGTCCTAGTTCACACGTTTATTTAACCATTGAGTCTGTCTTTGCCACCACTCACTGCAGCCCCACCTTCCCTTGTCTCTGACCTGTTCTGCCTCTGCCTTCTGGAAAGCTCCAAGACCTGACTGAGTTCATCTCAAGAGAGACTCAGCTGTCTGGTGCCCTCAGAGCACGCAAGCCCTTTTCTGCTGACCCTCCTTGCGAAGAATCCAAGAAAACCCAGAAGTGCCGAGCACCAGGTGCTTTTTTTTTTTTTTCATCTGGGTTTCACCCAGCCTGGCATGGCAGGCGGCAGGGTTATTTTGCTTTCATAAGCCATGTTATGTAACTAAAATTTTGAATAGTGACACTGAGCCAACTGAGATGTCACACAGAAGGGGAGGGGAAGAGCAATCAAAGAAGTGGAGAGAGAATACGGAAAGAGAGTAAGAATGGAGGAGCAGAGAAGAGAGAAAAACTGGAAGGGAGAGTGGGGATAAGGAGACTATTTATTTCTCCTGCCTGTTCGTATGTTCTTGGTCTCCAGTGACAGGATATGCTACCTGAAAAGTTCTCCTCCCCTCATTAGAGCTGGGCTGGAGGCCTCCTTCAGGTCCCAGTCTGTGGAAAACCTTGCTGAGTGCCAGCTGTCTGCAGGCATCACCCCGGGGCCCACTGGTGTCCTATTGGAGGCTGCAGCTGCCTGGCATGGTGTAGCACAGAGTGTTCTAAGTGGAAGACAAACAGGCATGACACTGTCTCCAATCATGCAGCCTCCAAGACAATTCCAGGCTGACTGCGGGAGTCAGGGGCTGGTGAGTAGAAAAGCCCCAGAGGGTTCTGGAGACCTGAGGCCTTTTTCTTCTGCCATATTTCAGAAGATTAGAGCCTACTCTCACCCGCTTCCAGGAGCTTGGGTAGACATCAGGAGCAGGTATCAAAGAAGGCTAAAGGGTTTTGAATTTGTACCCACAAAATGTCACTTTGTTTCACTTACTACAGATTAGATCTGAAGCCAAGGGAATTCCCTGGCGGTTCAGTGGTTAGGACTCCAAGTTTCCAATGCGGGGGGCCTGGGTTTGATCCCTGGTTAGGGAACTAAGACCCTACAAGCCGTGGTGTGGCATGGCCAAAAAATGAAAAAAGATCTGAAGCCAAAAGTAGTGATACTGAGGTAGGGATGGCCCACATCTCCATCCCAGGCATCCAAAGAATCCTCTTTGCTTGTCAATGCATGCTCATTGGAAGTTTCACTGACCTTTGGCACACAAAGATGCTGGTGCAGGAATTTCAATCCTAGAATCAGAGGTGGAAGTCAGCCTAGGGCAAATCACCCTAAACTTTATTTTGGGTTATTCCTTTCTTGGACACTCTGGTTTAAACATACAAATAGAAGCAGTTATGGATAGATACAGATGCCTCCCTAAAATAAGCTTTATTTATAATTTCAGTGTGTTCAGAGTCTGCCTGAAGCCTACCCAGGGATTCAGGTTAAAAACTCCTGCCCAACGGCTGATTTTGTGCAGGCTTCCAGGTTTAGAAACTGTTTTTACAGCATTCATTATAGGCTGTCATGTACTTTATGCTCAAACTCTCTAGGGCAGGGAGATCTCACTATATCATAAGGAAGCCCTTTCCATTTATGCAATACTTTATGCTTTTCTTTATGATGAGGTAGAAGTTGCTTCTCTGTAGTTGTTGTTTGTTCTTTCCTTTCTTTTTTCTTTTCTTTTCATCTTTATCCTCATTCTGCCCTCTGAAATTACACAGACCCAGGAGGCTAATCTTTCTCAGATGAAAATTCTTCAGAGTTGAAGACAGGACTCATGTCTCCATTGAGTCGTTTCTTTTTCACATTGAACATTCCCAGTTACTTCTGTCCTGCAATGACTTCTAGATCCTTCCCCAGCCTGTTCTCATTCCTCTAGATATTTTCTGGATCACTGATCCAGTTCTAAAAGGCTGATTCTCTAGGACAATTCTAATGGATATGATTTTTAAACTGGTGTCTTGGACATCCCTGATGGCACAGTGGTTAAGAATCCGACTGCCAATGCAGGGGACATGGGTTTGTGCCCTGGTCCGGGAAGATCCCACCTGCCATGGAGCAACTAAGCCCCTGCGCCACAACTACTGAGCCTGAGCTCTAGAGCCCACAAGCCACAACTACTGAGCCCACGTGCCGTAAGTACTGAAGCCCACGCCGAGAGCCCATACTCTGCAACAAAGAGAAGCCACCGCAATGAGAAGCCCGCGCAATGCAATGAAGAGTAGCCCCCACTCACCGCAACTAGAGAAAGCCCACACACAGCAACGAGGACCCAACACAGCCAAAAATAAATAAATTTAAATTAAAAAAATTTTTAAATAAAAAGCTTGCCAGTCTCACTACCAAAATTTGTATTTTAAAAAATTAGGGCAGCGTTCACCCAGTGTATAGTATCCTGTCTACCCTTGTGCTAAGGTTACTGAGGGTGGTTCCAAGAGCACTTTACCAGGTAGTCCTCCCCTCCCCCACCCCCAGCCGACCCCACAGCTTGGCCAACGGTTAGCTGGGATTTTTGTTTCTTTGCCTCAGGGGAAGGTTGGGTTGCTGGGTGGAAACCGAAGCTGGGTGGAAATCTGAAGCTACAGGGGAGACTACTTCCCCAGTAGTCCTTAAATGAAAGCTCAAACACTTTAAATCTTACTGGGGGAGGGCACAGAGGGCTCTCCAAGAAAGGGAGCCTCTGAGAAGACTTAAAGGAAATACTCCCCAAGACATAAGGGACATTGATATTGTTTTGGGGGTCCAGGAAGGGGGCAGGTTTCACCTGAAGAGGCTGGGTCAGAGTGGCGAGGAGGCCACCTGCTTCCGGGTACCATGGGCAGTGATATCGCGAGCAGCAGCCACTTGCCACCTTTTCCTTGTGTTCTGGGCACCAGGTAGTTCTCCTGAATTTATTTCCAGCTCTGGGCAGGGCCAGGGACCCAGCAATGCAGGCTCGGAGTGCAGTGAGGGCTCCATTGAAAGGAGGGGCACAGGGCAGCTCTTTGGTCATCAGGGCAGCCTGGAGACTTGTCCCTGAGTTTAGAGAACAGGGACACTTTTTACATAGCTTGTAAATCTATTTGGAATGGCTGAGTAGAGATTCTGATGGAGGTTATGAGATTGCTGAAGCCACCTCAATACCACTACTATTGGCCTCAGATGAAGTAAAATACCATTTTATGGGTGTAAATTCAGAACCCTCTACCTCATCTTTGGCATTCTTTCTGATATCTATCCAAGTTCCTAGTAGATACTCAATAAGTGTTGTTGAATGCATGGATAAATTCAGGGGCTTTTTGTTTGTTCTTTTTGGCCCTGCTGCTCAGCTTGTGAGATCTTAGTTCCCTGACCAGGGATCGAACTGTGCCCCCTGCAGTGGAAGCTCAGAGTCTTAACCATTGGACAGCCAGGGAATTCCCATGTGGATGAATTCTTAATGGAGCTGAGCTACTCATTTATATTCCTTTATCTTTTCAGCATGTGCTTTAAAAAAAGTATAAACTCAGGACTTCCCTGGTGATGCAGTGGTTAAGAATCTGCCTGCCAGTGCAGAGGACATGGGTTTGAGCCCTGGTCTGGGAAGATCCCATATGCTGTGGAGCAACTGAGCCCGTGTACCACAACTACTGAGCCTGCATGCCACAACTACTGAAGCCCGCGCGCCTAGAGCCCGTGCTCCACCACAAGAGAAGCCACTGCAATGAGAAGCCTGCACACCGCAACGAAGGGTAGCCCCTCCTCGCCGCAACTAGAGAAAACCCGTGTGCAGCAACGAAGACCCAACGCAGCCAAAAATAAATAAATAAAAATAAATTTTAAAAAATATAAACTTTACAAAAATCTCTATAATAAAAGACTATCGGTAAAGGATTTTTTTTCCCTATTGGTAATTACTGCATGCCAGGTGCTGCTGACTCACTTAATTGCACAACAATCCTATGAGCTGCTGTTGCTATTATTATTCCCATTTTGCAGATAAACAAGTTGAGGCACATAAAGATTAAGTCACTTGCTAAAGGCCACACACAAGTAAGAGGCATAGTTAGGATCTGATCCCAGACAGTCTAGTTCCACAGCTTCCTGGGACTCTGGTCTGTCATCCTTAAAATGGTAGTGATAGCTGTCCTGTGCCCACCACTACGGCTGCACGGACACAGTGAATGTGGAAGTGCTTTGTAACTTGCACTATGTGGCACTGGCGTACAGTAATTTTAGCTACGAGAGTAACAGAGCCCTTTCTCTTGTTGTAACTTTCTGTGATGTGGCCACAGTTTTATTTTAGAGCCTGTGTTCTTGGCTCCTGCTCCATTGCCTTTGTGTCTCAGAAAGGGAACATTTCTAACTCAGGTTAAGTTTGACTTCTTGGTTGCCTCGGTGTGTTCCTCTGAAACCTTTCCTAAGAAGTCGAGATGGTGTAACTCACAGAAGCAATCACCTTAGGACACATCTAAATTGAGATCAAGCACAGACGCTCACAGACACAGTTCAAAGTTATGGCGGTTTGATGCTGAGATGCTGAGTGTGGTTCCCAGGAAATAGCTTGCTGGGGCCACTCTCACTGCTTGGGTGGGGTGTGTGCTGCTCTACAAAGGAGGCTCCGGCAAAACAAACACTGAACCCTACTTTCACTTTTCCACGTTTTTTGTAAAAGCAAAAATCCTCTTCGGATTTATTTCAGTTAGCAAAAACAGGTACTACCGTAGGTCTTTCCTAAAATCGGAGAGGTGTAAAGGTACCTGGAATAAAGTGAACTTTTTTTTAGAAATTTTATTGATTGATTGATTTTTGGCTGCATTGGGTCTTCGTTGCTGTGCGTGGGCTTTCTCTGTTTGCGGCGAGAGGGGGCTACTCTTCGTTCCAGTTCGTGGGCTTCTTTTTTTTTTTTGCGGTACGCGAGCCTCTCACTGTTGTGGCCTCTCCCGTTGTGGAGCACAGGCTCCGGACGCACAGGCTCAGCGGCCATGGCTCACGGGCCCAGCCGCTCCACGGCATGTGGGATCTTCCCGGACCGGGGCACGAACCCGTGTCCCCTGCATCGGCAGGCGGACTCCCAACCACTGCGCCACCAGGGAAGCCCCGTGGGCTTCTTATTGCTGTGGTTTCTCTTGTTGCGGAGCACGGGGCTCTGGGCGCACGGGCTTCAGTAGTTGCAGCACACGGGCTCAGTTGTTGTGGCTCACGGGCTCTAGAGAGCAGGCTTGCTATTTCTGGCACACGGGCTTAGTTGCTCCGCGGCATGTGAGATCTTCCAGACCGGGGATCGAACCCGTGTCCCCTGCATTGGCAGGCGGATTCTTAACCACTGCGCCACCAGGGAAGTCCCTAAAGTGAACTTTTGAAAACTGGGGGATACCTGTATGTGAAATCCATTTAACTTTTCCTTTGTGATATGAAAAGACTAAGTGTAATGATAATAACTCTATAGTTTTGTTTTTTTTTCTTTTCTGGCTATACCTCACAGCATGCAGGACCAGGCCAGGGATCGAACCCGCGCCCCTGCATTGGAAGGGGGGTCTTAACCACTGGACCGCCAGGGAAGTCCCTCTACTGTATTCTTAAAGAACTGCAACAAGGGTTAAAATGACCAGATGGATGAAGAAGAAAAACAAACAGCTTGAATTTTCCACTATGATTCTCACAGTTTCCTGAGCTCTTCACACCTAAGGACATACTAGCTAACGGGCAACCTTCAGGACATCCCTAATAGGCAGGTGGACATGAGGTTCAAGTAAAGAAAGGAGCAAGGAAACTAAGTGTGATGTCCCTGAGAAAAATGATTAATAGATCTACAATTGCTATACAGCTAGTGTATTCGTTGACCATATAATTCTTGCTTTCAAAAGGCAAAGGACTTATTTGTATGCTGTCTGTTTTTAATTGGTGGGGATACATGAGACTAAACCAGAGCCAACCTTTCACTTCCCCTCTACCTTTTCCTCAAACATCACAATCATATAAAAGATCGTCCTGTAAAATTCCAAACTAACCAAAGAGTTCTGTGTTCCCAGCAGCATCTTCTTTCCACAACTGCAGTCATGCGGCAAATTATAAACTTTCAGAATTAGGGACCCCACCGTAGACCTAACTACATAATAATCTCCAGAGGAGGGAGAGAGGGAGTACATATTTTTAAGAACCATTCCAGATGACTCTTCTCAGTCAAGTTTAGGAAATACCTCTGAGCTTCGGAGTGCCGGGCCAAGCCCAGATTTTGGACTCAAAGGACCTAGTTCACTCTCCATCTGGCATCAATTTTCTCAAACTCATCAAGTGTAATTTTCTACACTTGTAAAGCGGGACTCATAATACCTCAAGCTTCACAAGGGAGCTTGTTGCTACAAAGCCTACTCTCCTCACTCAGACATTAGGAATATTCTGGAGTGTACTTTGAACTGATTACCCAATACGAATTCCATCCCTCAGCCTTTATCGCAGGGTCTCTTATATCCATGCTGTCCCACACATTCCCTAATGTGGACCAATTTATTCCTCCCTTCCTCACATCTGACCCCTCCACTGTGCTTGCTAGAACGCCTGGCTTGTGATCAGCAGACTTTCTATACATATAGTCCTAGCTTATTCCTTCCATTTCATTGCCTGGACTAAGGCTCCCCTTCAGGGCTAGTTGGATATGAGTCCGGAGCTCTTGGTTCCCAGATGTTTCTGTGAGTTCTTAGCCCTTTCTCATTCCCTACATCTCACCTGGCCTTTCCTTTTCAATCTCTTTCACTGGTTCCTCCTCCTCCCTTGACTGGCTCCAATGTCTGCATTTTGGAGAGTTTCTAGGGCTCTATCCTAGACTCTTTTTTTAATGTATATCCCTCCCCTGGTAACCCTCAGACTACATGTCCCAACTTTTACCTCCAGCCTAGATCTTTCCCTTGAGCTCTTGACTTCTATATCCAACTACATACTTGAGAACCTCACTTGGTTATCAATAAGAATCTAAAACTCAAGTATGTCCAACAAAGAGCTCTTCATTTCAGAGCACCATTTCTAAGACTCTTCCTCCTCTTCTCTCTGGTACCAGTCATTGTTGCCCCAAACCTAGCAACTGATCTTGCTTCTTCCTCTTCATTTACGGCATGCTCTTTCCCCATCTTGTCTATCAGCAAATCCTCTATGTTTTATTTACAAATGTATTGTGAATCCTCCCATTTTTATCTATCTCCACCATTACATTCCTAGTCCAAGTCACCATCATCTCTCACTGGTCCTTCCACTTAAGCCTTGCAAATGGTCTTCCTCCTTCAACTCTAAGCTCTGATGAATGCATTTCCCAACAGCAACCAGGGAATTCTTTCAAAAACCCAACCTGGATTATGTCTCATCTCTTCTAACACTTTTTAATGGTTTCACATTGTTGTTATGGAATTCAAGCTCCATTCTGTTGTCTCTTAGGTCTTGCTTTGATCTGGACCCTTCCTGCTTCTCCAACTTCATCTTAGACCAGTCCACCCTCACTCCCTCTGCTCAGTCCCTCCGTTCTGCTTTCTGTTCTGTGAACACACCAAGATGGTGACCTCTGGGTGTGCTGCTTCTTCATTCAGAAGAGGTGCTTCCTCAAATTCCAAGCAGAGCTGTCTTTTTCGTAAGTCTCAGCTCAACTGCCACCTTCTCAGAAAAGCCTTCCCTAACCATACTCTCTAAACCCTCTACTCTGGCCTCTGCTTTATTCTAGCACATCCATCTTAACATTTCTTTCATCACAAGTATCATAATTAGCATAACATTATAATGCTAATCTATTTATCTGTGTGTTGATTATCTGTATTCCTTATGATAACTAGTATTTTCAATATGAGATACTAGAAAGAGTTTGGGATGGAATTCAATGCAAGGCATAGGTTAATTTTAGGTCTCATTACTTACCTACTATATGATCTTGGCAATTTACTTTCTCTCTGTCTTATTTTTCTCATTAGTAGATGGGATTAACATAGCAATATAAAGTCATTACAATTAATGAGCTAACATCCATGAAGGGCTAAGCAAAGTTTTTCCCGTTACTATGCACTGGACGTGGCATTTTTAAAGACGTTCACTTTCACAAAATTACTTCCCAAGTAAAATCATTTTAAGGTTTACCTAAGGGCTTCCCTGGTGGCGCAGTGGTTGAGAGTCCGCCTGCCGATGCAGGGGACGCGGGTTCGTGCCCCGGTCCGGGAGGATCCCACATGCCGCGGAGCGGCTGGGCCCGTGAGCCATGGCCGCTGAGCCTGCGCGTCCGGAGCCTGTGCTCCACAACAGGAGAGAGACCACAACAGTGAGAGGCCTGCGTACCGCAAAAAAGGAAGAATTACTTAAGAAGTTTTTTTCTATAGTTCACCTCCCATTTTTATGATATGAATCAGGGAATGCTCTGGGCACCTGTATCTTGCAAACCAGTAGAATGGACACAAGGGCCCTCACTCTTGGAGAACAGACACTAGGGAAAGAAGGCAAAGCTTTATGGACCCACACAGTAAAAACTTCAGAGCCAGACAAGCCCAGTGAGGCCCAGGGAAGGCCTTGGAGAGATTCAGTGGAGACAAGGTAGTACTATAAAGTAGATCCATGCAAGCGCTGGACTTCTGAGGCTCAGAAAGAGGGCTGGCCATTGGACCTTCGGTTGTTTAGTGATTTGTTCAAAAGTTTGTATTGCTTTCTTTACTCCTAGGAGCTAAGCTCCAAAGGTAGAGACACTATCCCTTCTGTTTCATTTAAATTCTGACTTTCTCCCACCTCCTTTAGACTATGTCTATGTGGAAGGTAATTTTGCATAAAAGGAAAAATAAACAAATACTAGAATTAAAAACAGAAGTCCTGGGTCTGGGCACTGGTTCTGTCAGATACAATGTGGAAAGGTTCTGGGTCTTATGGCAGGTTGGGAATCACCAGCAGTCTCTCAGACATTGTTACTGGAGGTGGAAGTTGGGACATCCTTTTGGGAGGGCAATCTGGCAATTTAAATTACTATTTCCCATACGTGTACCACAGTGTTCATTGCAGCTCTATTTACAATAGCCCGGAGATGGAAACAACCTAAGCGCCCATCATCGGATGAATGGATAAAGAAGATGTGGCACATATACACAATGGAATATTACTCAGCCATAAAAAGAAATGAAATTGGGTTATTTGTAATGAGGTGGATGGACCTAGAGTCTGTCATACAGAGTGAAGTAAGTCAGAAAGAGAAAAACAAATACCGTATGCTAACACACACATATGGAATCTAAAAAAACAGTACTGATGAACCTAGTGGCAGGGCAGAAATAAAGACGCAGACGTAGAGAATGGACTTGAGGACACAGTGGGGAAGCTGGGACGATGTGAGAGAGTAGCATTGACATAAATACACTACCAAATGTAAAATAGATGGCTACTGGGAAGCAGCTGCATAGCACAGGGAGATCAGCTCGGTGCTTTGTGACCACCTAGAGGGGTGGGATAGGGAGGGTGGGAGGGAGGCTCAAGAGGGAGGGGATATGGGGATATATGTATACATATAGCTGATTCACTTTGTTGTACAATAGAAACTAACACAACATTGTAAAGCAATTATACTCCAATAAAGATATTTAAAAAAACTTAAAAAAAATTACTATTTCCAATGCACATATCCTTTTGACACAGCAAATATCCTTCTAGAAATATATATGCTTGTATATATGCATAAATACATGTAAGGAAAGATCATTGCCCTACTGTTTATATTAGCAAAATATTGAAACCAAGTGGTTAGATAAGTAAGGCCCATTCATAGGTATTACGCAGCTGTTAAGAAGAAAGAAGGAGGTCTATGTGTACTGATAGGGAAATTGGACCTATATTGTTAAGTGAAAAAGCAAAGGTGGGAGCACACCAAAAGCAGACACACACACTCCCAGGCACAATTATATGCTTATATTCGTAAATTATTCCTGGTAAAATTTTCAAGTACTGATGGTGACTTCCTTGAGACAAGGATAAGAGCAAATTGTTTGTGGTTGCTTTTCTCTGCAGTTTGGAGTTTTAAAAAAATCATGCATTTATCATCTTTTCAGAAGAAAAAGTCTACACTCTTCAGCCCCATGGCCGTAAGTCTACAGCACTGAGTCAGTGAAGGAGTGATGTCTGATCCTTTTACCTTTGGGCAAATCATTTAATCTTGCTGAGATTTTTCATCACCTACAACATGTTTGCTCGTTAGCCTCCCTTTCTGTCCTTGCCACAGTAGGTAGAGCCGTGGGCACATCGTCTCTTGTGGCTTGGGTTTCCTTTCTTAGGCCAGGAAAGTTGCTGCAGATGCCACAGCTATTTAAATCAACTGACCTTTCCTGCTAAGGCTGCAGGGCAGCCTCTATCTTAGGCTGGGGATGACTAAAGTTGCTGATGATGGAGGCTGCTGACGGTGGGTGTGTTGGGAGGTGGGGCAGGGGTGGGGCCATTCTTTCCTCAGACCCTTCTGACCTACTGGCTCTCATGCTCTGCAAATTTCTCTTGACAAGAGATGCCTGCCAGCCAGACTGGTAATCTCTGGGAAGATAGAAATAGCAGGGCTCACGGCTCCACCTCCCATTCTTTGGGAAGGGGACTTTGGCCTGAAGTCTTTTTTCACTTTTGCCAGAGTTTTAATTCCCTTTATTGCCTTGGCCGCCCCAAGCCCTCTCCTGAGGGTGATGGAGCTTTGTCAAAGCAGTAGGCTGGGCTTGCATGCTTTCCAGAGGACACGATCTAGAGAAACACCCAAGAACATTTCATTGTCTCCTTAAGAGGTGCTGTCAGGATGTCATTGTCCCACCTGGTTCCTTCAAGTCAAGTGACCTCACTAAGGAAAGTCATGTGATTTAACCACCTCCATTCACAATTTCCATCAGCTCTACTGCGAACTCCTATCCTCATCACACAATCTAAACAAAAGTCATTCCAGGGAGTAAAGCACTCCACGCATACTACCACACCCACTAGAAAACTCTTCCTAGAATTAAGTAAACTTGCCCAGGGTTCAGCACCTGGCATGATTTCCACAAATACCGTTATGGTATGAGAAGCAGCTTACACAGAGCTCCATTCGACCCTCAGAACTTTTATTTATAAAAAACTTTTACAAAGTGTTTTTAATTTTTGACCACATTATGTGGCATGTGGGATCTCAGTTCCCCGACCAGGGATCGAATCCGCACCCCCTGCAGTGGAGGCACAGAGTCTTAAGCCACTGGACGGCCATGGAAGTACCAAAGTGTTAGCTTTATATATCAACTAGTCTGGGCCATGGTGCCTGCCCGTGGTTTCTGTGAAGGTGTTTTTGGATGAGATTAACATTTCAATTGGTGGACTTTGAGAAAAGCAGTTTACCCTTAATAATGTGGGTGGGTCTCCTCTAATCTGTTGAAGTGGGACAAAGAGTAACTTCCCAGAGCAAGGAGGGACTTTGCTGTGACTCAAACTGGAACTCTTCCCTCAATCTCCACCCCCTTTGGGTTTGCCAAGCCTCCATGATCCTGTGAGCCAGTTCCTGAAAATAAACCTCTCTCTCTCCCTCCCTCTCTCTCCCTGTCTCTGTCTCTCTCTCTGTCTCTCACTCTCATATATATATTTTATATATTTATATATTATATATTATATTTATTATAGATATACATATATATATTTGTATTTACAATTTTGTCCTAGAAGAAAATAAAACCTAATTAGGTTTTATCAGCATCTTACCAAAGTCAAAACCAAAAAAAAAGCACACATTGAAAAAAACTGGAAAAAATATGTTAAAGTTAAATGGTAGAACTATGGGTGATTTTCCTACATTTTAAAATGTTTAGTAATGAGAATGTAGGACTTTGTAATGAAAATGTTAAAAATTAATTTTTTAATAGGGAGGTTTATGTTATGACAAGATAGAAGTTTTAAGTAAAACAAACAAAAAAAAAGGGTGTGCTTCCTAAGCAAATAGAGCTTCAAATCAAATATCCCAGAGCTCTCTTTCAACCATGCTGCCACTAAGACCCTGTAGCTAGGAATCTTGCTGAGGTTTTCCCTGAGAGCTGGGGCTGCCCGTCTCCCAAGATTCAGATGTGACCAACAGTCTATGAAGGCCAACTACATGCCAAACTTGAGCTGGGTGCACTTGCTCACTGCACGTGTTCATCTGATTCTCACAACTCCTCTACGTGAGAGGTAAGTTATTCTCAACAGATGAAGAAACTGAGGTTCCAGGACTTCCCTGGTAGCACAGTGGTTAAGAACCCGCCTGCCAATGCAGGGGACATGGGTTCGAGCCCTGGTCCAGGAAGATCCCACATGCCATGGAGCAACTAAGCCCATGAGCCACAACTACTGAGCCCGCGTGCTGCAACTCCTGAAGCCTGCTAGCCTAGAGCCTGTGCTCCGTCACAGGAGAAGCCACTGCAACGAGAAGCCCGTGCACTGCAACCAAGAGTAGCCCCCACTTGCCGCAACTAGAGAGTCTGCTCAGCAACTGAACTCAACGCAGCCAAAAAGAAAAAAAAAAAGAAACTGAGGTTCCAAGAAATGATGTGATTTCCTTAAGGCCTCACAGTTAGTTAAGTGGCAGAGCCAGGATCTGAACCCTAATTTCCTAACTCCAGCCTCAGTGCTCTTGCCTCTATCATGGCTGTCTTTTCCGGGATCCCAGGAGATGTGGGAGAGGGCAATACGCAGAGTCTGGTTCATTCTACAGCAGCTTTTGTACTGGAGGAGGTGTAATGTGAAAAAATGCATATGATCAAAGTTTTGCATACCATTTCCCCGGGCTTGTCATCCCCGCCTCACCAAGTCTCTAGGAAACCCACATTCCAACTTTCTGTTCCAAACAAGAGAGGGAGACGAGGCCAGTTCACCCCGGGAGCTCAGCAGAGGCTTAGGCCCTGATCCTCGTTGGCTCATGTCTCAGCCCCTGCCTGGCCTCCATGGTGGCCATCTGCCCTTTACTCGTACTCTGCCATTTTCTTCACACCACAGGAAACCAGCCTTCTCTCCTGCCTCTATCCGAACATGAACACAGGAGAAAGGCAAGGACATCCTATTGACATTGAAAGGAGATGGTAGGCGGGGGTGGTGGTGGTGGGGGTGTGGATAGTACTGTCGAGGAAGCAGAGGGATGGGGGGTGGTGGAGGTAGCTTGGGAGAGTGGAGAAAAAGCTACTGAGGAAGCAATGGAATAAAAAGTGGTTAAGAGAGCACAGACTCTCTGGAGGCAGATTATGTGGGTTCAAACCCCAGCTCTGCAGCTTACTGTCTCTGTGTGACCTCAGATGAATTACTTTGCCTCAGAATATCCACTTGATAGGGCTGATGTAAAAATTAAATGAATTAGTGGATGGAAAGTGTAAAGTTCCTGGTATATGTGCTCTGTGTTTGCTTTTATAATACCCAAACTAGCTGTGTGACTTGGGCTACTCACTTCCTCTCTCTGACCTTCAGTTTTCTCATTTATAAAGTAAAGGGGTTGGATTAGGTGGTCCAAATTCCTTTCTCACTTTCAAGTTTTAGGCTGCTGACCTCTCTTTAGTCATTAGGAAATATTCTCAAGTTTCTATTGAGAGCTGGCTCTGTGTCTCGTCCTTTAAATGATCACAGTACCGTTGTCACTTGGCATTTACCATTATAACATGTCTTTGGACATTAAAAATGTTTCATTTTTAAGATTGTCTAGCTGCAGTTCAAATTCTCTAGGAGATCCTAAAAGCAAAAAGGATTAAAGGACCCTAAGAGCAAACAAAAGGATAGGAGGCACCCAAGGAGATGGGGTGGCAGTGCAGGCATGGCTGCAGCCTGCCACCATCTAAAATTCCCACTCTGTGTGCCCCTTCGGTCCTGCTGGCTACCTCTCTTGCCTGGACCTCCCTTCTTTCCTCAACTCCACCGTGTTGTTAAAGCTGCTGCTACCATATTTGTTTCTTTCCTCACTGCCAGACTTTAGGAAACAATGGCCAACCCCACCTGCCTACACGGCCTGGCCGACTGGCCACACCACCATATTCCCGGGCCTCTCTGAGTAGCTCCACCCAGTTGACTCCTTCTCAAAAGGTTCCTCCCCTTTCATGTCAGTGACTGACACTTTGGTCTCCTTTTGACATTCAAACAGCCTCCAGTCTAGTCTAGCTCTAGTCTGGCTGACCCTTGGCTGAGCCCAGGTCTAGGGTGTGGTCAGGCTCCGGGAAATCCCATCAGGGGAGATTTGGCCCATCTGAAAAGACTAAGATTGCCTTGGGGAATATAATCCATTTCAAGGGTGTGTGCCATTCCTTTCCCTTCTCCTAAGCTCTTTTTTTCCACCCCTGAAATGTCCCCTTCCCTTGCCTGCTTTTGAAATAAATGTTCAGGGAGCTGCCCAGGCAGGTTCAAAACCAACAGCTGCCCAAGCACCAGCTCTTCCCCCACACTTGCTGCTGCTATATGTAGAGTGGGATCTATGGCCCTAAATGCTGGAGTCAAATTGCAGGTACTCAGCTCTTTAGCAGCCTGTCCTTCTGCCCTGTGTTTTTGCTTAGGGGGATCTGAAACCCGCGCACCCCCGCCCCCTTCATTCCATGTTTCCCCGAGGCTTTGAGGGCTGTGGCTCTATCTGATGCCCAGTGTGTCTGGCACATGCTCTGGGCCTGGTGGTCCCAGGGAACCTTGGAGTGGAGCAGCAATTCTCTTACATTTTCAAAGCCATGCTAGGCTAATGCCTTTCAGGGACCTCTATTCTTTCCCCAAAATGAACCTCTCCAGAGTCCCGTGTGTTTGTTAGACAACACTTGTCAGCATGGAACCGAACTGTGGGCTTAACCAAAAGGTTTATTTTTCTCACAGAACAAGAAGTTGCAGGTAGTGGCCCAGGCTATGCAGCAATGCCAGGATGTAATTAAGGTACCAAACTCCTTAGATGTTTTTGCTCCACCATCCTTAGTAAGTGGCTCTTCTCATGGCCTAAAGATGGCTTTTGCATCTCCCAGCATTATTGAGAAAGGATGCTACCTTCTCCTTTTCTCTGCTTTTAAGTATGAAAGCAACTATTTTAACTAAATGAGTGATCCATAAATTCACAGGCCTTGTAAAAATTTAGAAAATTACAGAGAAGGCTAAAGGCATCCCTTCACCGTTCCTTTTCCCAGTCCCTGGAAGTGAATATTGTTATCACTTTTTGGTTTTCCTTCAGACCTTTTCCTGCATATTGCATACACGTATATGTGCACATGGAAAATACAAAGTTTTAAAATAATTTTACTTGTATCATATTGTATGGATAATCCTTCAACTTTATTTTTCTTTCCAATTCAACCATAAATTTTGGCAATCTATTCTTTTATTACATGTAGCTTTCTCAAGTTGTCTTTTATTTTCTTTTTCCAAACCGCTTCCTGGTATTTCCTACTATGAATACATAATGCTCTAGTTTCTTTAGCCAGTCAATCCCCTATTAATTGACATATAGGTCATTTCCAACTTAGGATACTGCAGAACAATGACGCAAAGATTATCCTTATACATATGCCTCTTTTGTACATGTAGATACCATAAAATGAAATTTCTGGGTTTTAGGATGCACGTATTTTTAAAAAAATATTTATTTATTTGGTTGCACTAGGTGTTAATTGCGGTATGCAAACTCTTAGTTACAGCATGCATGTGGGATCGAACCCGGGCCTCTGCATTGGGAGCGTGGAGTCTTATCCACTGCGCCACCAGGAATGTCCCAGGCATTTTAAATCTTTACAGATATTGCCAAGTAACCCTCTCCTCCCCCGCAGAGAGAGCCATATCTAAGAATTTGGTTTGTTCATCTTTAACTCCGTTCTACCTTTGGGTCTAGCATGGTCTAAGCTCAATAAATGTCTGTTAAATTGCATGCTCCACCAAGATTTTATATGGAGATTACACAGGCAATTAGCTACTCCTCCCTTAGACTGCTTTCTCTGTTAAAAGTACATTCTATTGAGTCTTATGTTCTCTCTCTCTCTTTTTTATTTATTTATTTATTTTTGTGGGATCTTACTTCCCCAACCAGGGATTGAACCTGGGTCCTTGGCAGTGAAAGCATGGAGTCCTAACCCCTGGACCGCCAGGGAATTCCCCTCTCTCTCTTTACCATTAAATTACTTTGGTTCTTTCCTATCCCTAAGATCCAGGGAGAACAAACCTAATTCCTGTTTCATGTGACATGCCCAGCCTGTATCAGACTGAAGATTCCTGCTTCCCCCTCCCCCATGCCCATTTTTAATTTTTCAGGGTTTTTGTGAAGATAAATGAGATAATCTTTGTGAAAGTAGTCTGAGTTCTCTTCAAGGCTGGAATGTAACTATGGCAACAACATGTCCCCAGTTTTTGAGGACAGATTCGTTTCTATCTGATGAACTCTTATTTCATACATTTAAGTTTTTGAATATGTAATACATTCACAGGGCTCAAAAATTCAAAAGTACAAAAGGGTATACATTGAAAAGTCTTGCTGCCATCCTTATCCCTCCCCCCCATCCTTTTAGTTACTGACTTCTGTCTCCATGCCCCCCACGTAACCACCTTAATTCATTTTTGGATAGCATTCCATAATTTCCTTATTTAAGTCCTTACAGATGTATGTTTCCCCACTGTGTCCCCCCATCCTGCTCCTCACTTCTTTCTGTTTACATGTATATCTTGAAGATATTTCCATATGAAAACATAGAGTGCTTCCCAATGATTACTTTTGCCTTTTTCTATTAATAGAAAATTTAAAACTTAGTATATAGAAAAGTTAACCTTTCATATAACCTCCATCCAGCTTCAACAACTATTGACAATTCGCCAATTTTTAAATCTACTCTTCTTTTAAAATTTTTGTTGTAGGATCCTAAAGCATATCATATTTCTATTTTCATCTTTATTATTTTTAATGGATACACAAATACTCTGATATAAAGATATGCACCATAGTTTAATTTAGCAGTCCTTCACTGATGGATATTTGTTTCCATAGTATAATTCTTTTTAATAAATGGGATTATATCTACATATGTATATATGTGTGTATATATATATATATATATATAAATACAGATATAGATAAACACATACATACACATGTAGTATATTTTTTACTGTTTAAAATGTTCACATAAATTCACTACTCAGAAAAGGAAAATTTTTATCAAACCATGGCTTCAATTTGGAGTTCATAAAATAGAATCACTGCAGAACCTGAACAGCAACTATGGGGTTTCTAATCTGCTCTTCTCAAAATGCTGCAGGATCTTTGATTTTAAGTATTAAAATCATATTAACACTCTTCTCGCAATTTCATGATTAAGAAAGCTATGGATTTCCTGAATTTTATTTTCTCTTTTTTCTTTTCAAGGCTTTTCTCAACTTACCCAGACTTTGTCCAGTTTCTCAACCTCAGCACTACTGACATATTGCATAACTTTTTTGCTTATCCAATTGTTCTGTGAATTGCAGGATGATTAGCATCATCCCTGGTCTCTATCCACTACATGCCAATAGCACTTCCCACCCCCCTCCATTTTAACAATCAAATGTCCCAGACACTGCCAAATCAAGTGTCCCAGACACTGCCAAATGTCCCCTGGGGAGCAATTTCCCGACCTTGAGAACTATTGCTTCAGACTTAGAGCAAATGGAGGAAAATTGGGCAAGATGGCCAGTAGCAAACATAGAAACACATCATGCTCTACTAGCTGATATCCAAACAAAAACAAGTAAACTGAATTATGCTTCTGTTTCATTTTCCATTCTGAGCTAATTACTTCTTTGTTTATCTAATCAAAAAGTTCTAACTTAACTAGTTTAAACAACGTTTGAGGATATTATTAGAAGCAGAGGGCTAATGAATGAATTTTCTAATTCCTCTTTCCAGCCAGTGACCTTGGTTAATATTTCTTAGCAGTGACATGTCTCGAGTACTGTTTATCTTTTTACCTCTGATAAGTCATATTTTGTGTATTTATTTTGTGATTTAAAGCTGTATTTTCCATTGAATGCCTCAAAGTGAACTCTATGAAGTTGAAACATTTTTTATATGTGAATTTATATATAAGTCTTGATTAATTTCTGCATCAAAAGTTCTCTGTTGTGGTCTAGGTGGCTCTCAAGATGTGTATTCAGTTTTAGAATTGGATACTGACTTCAGATGAGAAAATGGAAGAGGAGTATGGAGTCTCCTTTATCCTCCTTTTTGAGAAACAACTTGTCTTCTTTGCAGAGGGAAGAATGTAACCAATTTTTCTCAGCCTAGACTATAAACATGCTGTCAGATGCCTAGAAATCCTGCCTAGCTAGCCAGGGTCAGTTCACTTTCCTACTTTTCTATGAGTTCCTGCACCTGCTAAGCCACACTGGCCAGTCTCATCCTCTTTGCTCTGACAGAGTTTTAAAACTCTGCCTGACATCATGGTGAGGTGTGGACACATGTCCCGTTTTGTTTGTTTTTTTAAATGAAACTGTGTGACTTTATTAATTTACTTGTTTATATTTTGGCCATGCTGCGCAGCTTGCAGGATCTCAGTTCCCTGACCAGGGATTGAACCCGAGCCACAGCAGTGAAAGCACCTAATCTTAACCACTAGACCACCAGGGAACTCTCCACATGTCCCCTCTTAACCTGTCACCTCCTCCATTTGATTGTGAGCAGCTTAAGGGCATGAACTCATTTATATGATATGCCCAGTATCTGTTATCTTACTTGGCACACACTATTTGCCAAGTAAATCTCAGTTTAGTTTGAATTAGTTAAATAATTGAACCCTTTCCCCTCAAATCTTCTGACTGCTTGAGGAGCATTTATTGCTTATTCCTTTTGGAGTTTATGCCTTTGGGATATTCCTTCTATGCCCAGTGACCAGCGTTGCTGTGTTGCTATCAGTGAAAGATGACATTCATTATCATCATCATCATCATCATTACTATTAATAAGAGTCTCTTATGTGCCAGATATTTTACACATAATCTCATCTGTTATTTTGTAATTACGTTGCAAAGTAGGCATTCTTATACCCATTTTTCAGATGCATTAGAAAGCAGAAGCTGGGACTTCCCTGGTGGTGCAGTGCTTAAGAATTTGCCCGCCAATGCCGGGAACACGGGTTCGAGCCCTGGGCCAGGAAGATCACATGCCACGGAGCAACTAAGCCCGAGTGCCACAACTACTGAAGCCCACGCGCTCTAAGGCTCACGTGCTACAACTACTGAAGGCTACTGGCCTAGAGCCAGTGTTCCACAACAAGAGAAGCCACCACAATGAGAAGTCTGTGCACTGCAACGAAATGTAGCCCCCGCTCACCACAACTAAAGAAAGCCCACACTCAGCAAAGAAGACCCAATGCAGCCAAAAAAAAAAAAAAAGAAAGCTGAAGCTCAGAAAAGTTAAGAAACGTACCCAAGGTCACCCAACTCATAAGTGGACAAGTTAGAGTACAAACTCAAATGTCTGATCTCTAAATATTTGCTCTTTCCATGTGTCATTTCACTATGTGATCAAGGAGAATCTCTGGGGGAGAACCCATATGGGGTAAAAGCTTTGGTCAAACAGGACATTCAAAACCTTGGTGGTCTCTTAGATTTCTCCTCCACAGGAGAGAGTCCTTTATCTGTTAGGGTTAGAAGGTCGTGGGTCTCCTGCTTGGAGAATTAGTTTGCTCACAGTAAGGCAGGGATCCACTGGAAGGGTCATCTGGGGTCATAAGAATCCTCCGGCATGTTCCAGCCTTATTTCCTCCTGTCCTGTAGGTCATAGCTCTGGCATTGTGCAAGGAGGGGTATGAGCATTTTGGAAGAGAGCATCTGAGGCAAAGCCGGCGGGAGTAGCAGGGGTGGGGCAGACCCTGAGAACAGCAAAGCCCTAATGAGGCCTTTTCCATGCCTACTGCTCAGTGACCTCTTGAGCAATTCTTTTTGTAGTTTTTTCTATTCCTTTGCTCCTGGTCTATCTTGGATAGGGTGACTATGTAACATTGTCCAAACTAAGACAATTTTGAGAAGAGGACAATATTAATAATAATGCTGGGATATCAGAACCTCCTGGGGAAACCAGGATGCATGATCTCTCTATTTAGTTTGTAATCTTTTTATTTTTTTGGCTGCATAAAGTGGCATGTGGGATCTTAGTTCCCTGACCAGGGATGGAACCTAGGCCACAGCAGTGAAAGCACTGAGTCCTAACCACGGGACCACCACAGAATTCCCTGGTCTCTCTATTTTTGAAGTCCTATTTCCATAACATTTCAGAAACCTTTCAGAGGTGAATGTCCCTGACACCCTTGAACACAGAGAACACATCTGTATAGGCTAGATAGGAAATGTCATAAGGCAGTAAAAATTGACGGGGCCTTTTCCAAACTACATGACCTTGGATAAGCCACTCAATTTCACTGAACTCAGTTTCCTCATGTATGTAAGAGCATAATGGTATTTATCTCAGGGGGGCTTACATGGAATAAGTAAGATATCATAGATACTATCTGCATAGTAATCCCTTTCTCAGCTGAGTTGGGAACCCTTGTGGCTTTGGGGTGATGGTGGGGACCCCTGAATATTTGGTCCAAGGTCAGGGGATCTCTGGAAACCTTGAGAGATGGTCTGAATTTCACGTTCCTGTGATCTGAGGATTCTTGGCCCACCCTTAGTTAATGAAAGTGGGGCCCACTCATTTTTACTGGTTAAAGAATATTCATCCACCAGCTGGGAATAAGAAAGGAAAAAAAGAAAAGAAAAAAGAGCTTCAAAAACGTGCGTTTTGTACTGCCCTGGAGATAGGGCAGAGAAGGGTCCGGGGAGACTCTGACATGATCCCACCCATAACAACGTGGAGAGAGTATGAGAGTTCATCTTGGTTGCTGTGTTTGCACTTTCTGTACAAATAGGAACTGAATAAATAGGAAGTGAAGGAAAGAGCTGAGATCCTAAGCTTAGGGCTGGAAATGACCTCAGTTTTGGCCTTTTACCTGTTTTCTTGGCCCTGACAAATAGGCTTGCAGTTTCCTGATTGGACAATGATCCGTCAGGCATCCAAGCTCAGGGAGCATTTTCCAAGACTAATTAGAGTTTAGGAGAGACTTTTCCTGGTAAAATGGCCTCCACCTTAGGTTTCCTTGTCCTGAGGGGAGGAGAGAGGGAGGCCTTGCTTGCCTGAGACCTACTAGTTTTGCTTAGAAGGGAAGACTGTTGAGTGCCATGCTTGCTTGGTCGGTCCTGACTTCATTAGTTTTGCTGGAACAGCTACAAGATGGGCCACATGACATCTGTTCCCTGAGAGTAAGCTGAGAATACCACGTAAATAATGGTCACGAATTCCATCCAAAGAGACAAGGACACAAGTGACTCCGCTTACTGGGCTTCGAACAAAACACAGCAGGCCTGGGCTGGCACCCGGGGGGCTGGGAGATTGTCATGAATTCTCATCTTCCCTACCTTTGAGCTCCTTCTCAAGGCCTGGGGCTGTGTCTCTCTTTTCAGCCCTCCAGGCTCCTCTGCTCTTCCAGTGGGATGAGGACCAGATGTGCTGAAATGCTGGAAGGCACATGGGGCGCTGCGATGCTATTTCTGGCTTGGGCTGAACTCACAAGTCCTAGAAAGAATGTTTCTGACACGACTTGCCTTCTGAGAATTCATGATGCTCTGCCTGGTTGTTCCTGGTACTCATTCAGACAATAAGCTTGTGGACCGTGGCATCCAGAGGGGCCAGGGCAGAAGGGTGATAGAGGTGGTGACCCAGCACACACCGAAGCAGCTTTCTAGTGGCTGGCTCAGAGCAAGCCACACCCTTGGCTGCTTCATTTATTTATTCATTTGTGCATTTATTAAGCAACTATACTTGTCAGACATTGTTCTGGGAACTTGACAGGCGTAAGAGAAAAGATCAGACTTAACATTCCTGCTTTCATGGATTTTATATTCTAGCAAGGGGAATATAGATAGTAAATAATAGGTATCATAAATAAGTGAAATGTTTAATGTTAGAAGATGTTAAATGCTATAGAAAAAAGAAAGAGCAGAGCAAAGGAGACCAGGAGTGCCAGTGGGGATGTTGCACTATTAGCCAGTGTGGTCAGATTAGATGTCATTGAGAAAGTCTTCCTTCAAAGACCTGAAGGAAGTGGTTAACTTAGGTTATAGCTGAGGGAAGAGTGATCAAAGTAGAGTTAACTTCTAGAGCAAAGGTGCAAAGATGGAAGATGTCTGGACTGTTCAATGAACAGCAAGGAAACCAGCGTAGCTGGAGGGGAAACAGCTAAGAGGGGAAGAATAGAAGAAGGGTTCAAAGAAGTGAGGAGTATGGGGGGAGGCACTGACCTTACAGGGTCTTGTAAGCCATTGTAAAGACCTTGGCTTTCACTTTAAGTGAAATGGGAAGTCATTTCAGGATTTTTGAGAAGTGGCATGATCTGACATGATTCAAAAGGATCATTCTGGTAAGATGGCAGCAGCAGTGGTGGCATACTTTTTAGATGTTTCTGAATCTCCACATAAAAACAGACAGAGAAACTAGAATGAAAATTATAAACCCTTGGACGTCATTTAGCTCAAAACTAGGTGACACTCAGCTTGGTGCTCTCTGATGACCTAGATAGGTGGGATTGGGGGGTGGAGGTGGGGTGGGAGGGAGGCCCAAGAGGGAGGGGATATACGTATGCATATAGCTGATTCACTTCATTGTACAGCAGAAACTAACACAACACTGTAAAGCAACTATACTCCAATTAAAAAAACCCCAAAAAACTAGGTGACAAGGTGTTTTCACAACTCCCCAAAAAAGAAATGGACAGAACAAATCACCAAAAGCCACAAGACCTGCATAGTATCAGCTTCTCTGCAGAGGAAAGGAAGGGATTTGATGGACCTGAGGACAGGAGAATCACAAAATAGCCAACAGTTATTCACTGGAAGACACAGGAGGCCAGTCTGAGAACAGCATTCGGCTGGTGGGGGACTTCAGGGCCTGCGTTAAGGTCAGGGCTGGAGCACACCAGTCCCGTTGAACTTTTGAAACTGCCCATTCCAGGCTCCCTCCCTGGACACAGTCCTGTTTGAGGAGAACCTGCTGGGAGTGGATTCAAAATACAACAAAATAGGACAACAGAGATGCAGAAAGAGAAGCCAAGTGGTAGAGGAAAATGGAACCAGGAAATCTCAGAAAAAAAGCCACCATGGCTCATTTTGTTTTGGTTTGCTTGGTTTTCAATATTGCCCAAAACAACAGAGGAGGAGGTTCTTCGAAATTAGAGAAGCTATCTGAACCAAGGCTCCTTCTAACAATTCTAGAAAATTTAACTCACATCAAAATGAGCAACAGAAAAGTATCAAATTTAAGTCCATACAAAACGGTTATAAGAAAAACAGAATATGGATCATGAAATCATGCCAGAAAGGCGTGCTCAAAAAGCAAAAAATCAAAGCAGTAGTATATATTTTTTCAAAATGAAATAAAAGATGCTAATAAAATGTCTTACATTTGAATTAGAGAAACGGAAATCAAAATTACATAAGCTCAGAAATGATGTGGCAAAACTCAAGAACTAATCAGAAATGAAAAGAAAAAAATTGAAATAAATATCATAATAGAAAGACCACAAAAGCAAATTAAAAAAAAAAAAAACCTTAACAGAAATAGAAGGTAAAAAGGCAGAACACTTCTAAATATCAAAAAGTAATGGGGCTTCCCTGTGGCGCAGTGGTTAAGAATCTGCCTGCCAATGCAGGGGACACAGGTTCGTGCCCTGGTCTGGGAAGATCCCACATGCCTCCAAGCAACTAAGCCCGCGCACCACAACTACTGAGCCTGCACGCTAGAGCCCATGAGCCACAACTGCTGAGCCCGTGAGCCACAACTACTGAAGCCCATGTACCTAGCGCCTGTGCTCTGCAACAAGAAAAGCCACCGCAATGAGAAACCCGCGCACCGCAACAAGGAGTTGCCCCCACTCACCGCAACTAGAGAAAGCCCACGCACGGCAATGGAGACCCAAAGCAGCCAAAGATAAATAAATAAATAAATTTATATATTAAAAAAAAGAAGTAACGAAGAAGATAAGGATTTGAGAGAATGTGACAAATATTTCAGATTGGTAAAAAGATACAAAATAAAGGTAATGGGAGTCCTGAAGAAGAAAACCAGAGCAAGGAAACTAAACACTATAACTTAAGAAAATTTGCCTAAATTGCAAAAAAAAAAAGAAAAAAAGATTTAAAACTACATATTGGAAGAGCATATAATGTGCTGGAGAATAAACATATCTTAGTAAAATTTTTAGATTGTGAAGAAAGTGAAATGAGCATGTTACTTATAAGGGAAAGAAAATTTGTTTATCATCAGACTTTTTCACAGCAATGCATTATGCTAGAAGCAAGTGGAGTACCATTTTTAAGGTACTCAAGGAAAGTAAATATGAACTGAGGATACTAAATCCAGCTAAATTTACCTTAAAATAGAAAGGCCCTGACAAATCTATCAACATGCAAGAGCTCAAGGAATATTGTTCCCATGAGCCCTTCCTAAAGAATTTTCTAAAAAATGTGCTTCAGACAACCACAATGACTTAGGAATAATTAATATAAGGACTGTTGGTCAATATTAAATATACAGTTACTTGTAGAATTAGATTAAATGAGAGTTAAAAGGCGTAAGGCATAGTGAATGCAATAGCTATATGCTCTGACACCGTAAATTTAATATAACCATTAACAAATAAGAAAGAAGAGAATAGGAATGGCATCAGCAAAAGCGATTGAAGGGCGGGGGTGGAAAAAATATTCTTACAAAGGAAAATATATCCTTTCTACCGCTTCTCAGGAATGTCTCCTACCCTAGCCAGTCTTCTATTTTCATCTATAAAGGGGCCTGACTGAAAGGAGCTTTGCTTTCGCAGTGAAGTTCAAACAGCCACCCACCCACATTTTTCTAGCCCACAGGCTGTTTCCCTGCCCAACAAACATTGTCCTGTGTCACTGCACTGTTGTCTGTGGCGCTAACAATATCCTGAAGACATATCTTAGACAGTTCAGGAGTTCACATTTTTATGAAGTTTCTCATTTGCCACCTGTGTTCTTTTTGGCCTGGCTTAACATTCCCCAGCCCTGGAGAACAGGCTTCAAGGAAATCGTGCGGACTGATTTAAAGCTAGAGGTCCTTGTTCCTGTTGTTCTCTTTAATCTGTGTCTGTAATCCCTAGCAATCCTGACATGGCATGTACCCTCTCACGATCTCCTGGGTCCCCAGCGACTTCCTGGCACAGATAGACTCAGGGTCCCCAGGACTACCACCTCCCGTGCCCTCCACTGCCCTGTGCCTTGCCTCTTTCTTCCCTGCCCCTGGAGCTTGAGCCTGATGTCCAAACACTGAGAATCCCACTTGTTATGTAAGTTTCCTGGTCCCTGAACTGGGTGACTCAGCACGGCATGGTGCCCCGCTGTTTCCCAGCCTGGGGCAGCACGCTAGCAAGCTGCAGTGGAAAACAGGCCTGCTGATGGGGTCCAGCCCTGCAGCCTTCCTTCCCAGTGTGTCTGCTGAGCCCAGGAAACCCATGGGAACCACCTGAGGGCTGTAGCACACTAACCCATGGGTGGAGTTCTCCAGCTCCCTGCCCACTTCCTGTTTCATCCTCACTCATCTTTGGCTGAGCATCACAGAAGCTGCACATTTGGTTCCCCTCTGCCCTGAGGCTGCCACTTTCTGGGTCCTTGTTAAGAACTGAATGGTCCTTGTTAAGAACAAAATTTGCATGGTGAAGCCCTAACCCCCCAATGTTAAGAGGTGTTAAGAGGTGGGCCTTTGGGAGGTGTTTAGTTTAGATGAGGTCATGAAGGTTGAGAGTCCCTCTCCTTCTCTGCCATGTGAGGACACAGCAAGAAGGTGGCCATCTGAGAGCCAGGAAGAGGGTCCTCATCAGAAACCCACCCTGCTGGCACCCTGATCTTGAACTTCTAGCCTCCAGAACTGTGAGAAAATTAATTTGTTTCAGCCTGAGCTAAGACAGTCCCACTGACTTGAGCCCTCACCTCTGAGTTCTATCAAGGCTCAGGCAGGCAGCAATGTTGGTGCAGGAGGAGGTCCCTTGGGTGCGGTTCGCCTGGACCCAGACTCTATCTCTCCTCTGCCCCAGGTCCCAAGCACAAAGGAGGAAACCCACTGGGAACACTGGTCATAGAGAGGACAGACTTTGGCTGATTTTGGTCTTGGGTCTGGTTCTTCCTCATTTCCCTTTCCTGCAGGCATATAATTGAGTTTTCTTTCCCTTCTAGGACAGGGACAGGTGCTGGCATCCTGCTAACTGTTGGATTAGGAGCCAGAGACCCCAGATTCTAGTACAGGTTTTGCCACTAATCAGGTGTTCAGGGTTATAGGCAGCACGCTTTTTCTCTCTGTGCCCCGGGGATTCATCTGAGCGACACCCGCCTTAGAACTATTACTTGTTCATTAATAAAAATTGTGTGCCGGCTCTTCTAGTGTTGGGATATGGTGCCAAACAAGATAGCTATGATTGCTGCCCTCCTGGAGCCTGCATTCCAGAGTGAGGGGCACGAAGGAAATAGGTAAATAAGACAATTACTGATAGTGACAAATGCTCTGAGGGAGATAAAGAGAATGATGAAATAGACAGCCACTGGGAGGAGGTGACATTTATTTAAAAGACTCCTCCACCTGCAAACTGAGAAGGCGCTAGCCCTGCCACCAGGGAAGAGCATTTCAGGCAGAGCTCTGAGCTAACAAAAGTAAACATGCTCTACAAACTGTATAGTGCAATGCAGATATCAAGTTTAATAGGAGTTAAATCGCCTTCATCCTCTGTGGCTTTGCCGCATATTCCTTGATCACAGCCTGGAGTTGGCACCACTGGCCAGTGTCTGGAAAGCAGTGTGAGGACAATTTAAGTCCCAGAGTGTGGTAAAAAGAAGGGTGGACTGAGTTCTGCTCTCTTTGAGGACGTGATGATCCAGTCTATGTAGGCAGACCCTTCTCCTCCCACAGACTCGTGTCCCCAAATGCTTCAGTTCTCTGTCACCGTGCTTGCAACATTCAGCTGGCATTTATGGAGCACCTTCTGAGAGACAGGGACTCTCCCCTCCTCCAAGCAGGAACTCGGGCCTGTGGGAGGCCCCTTCTCCCAGCCTGTCCATGTTAGGGTCCATGTTGCCTGCTGTCCACTTGGTTTATTATTTTGCTGTCCAGCTAGATCCTAAGCATGTGGCTCCGAGCATGCTGCGATTGTAAACTGATGCCATTTACCACCCAGAGGGGCCATTTGGGGCTGGAGTGTTTCCACGTGTGTCTTCTCTCTGTGGACAAATATCCAGGGGCATGTGGAGCAGTCATGTGGTGCATCGCCCTCAGGGCACCCCGGCAGAAAAGTTCCCCAGCTGACCGAGTGAGCCAGCCTCAGCACAGTGGCACAGCAGGGCTGCTGCTTCACATCCTTTCTGGGCACGTCCCCTCAGAGCCAGGGACGCTGGACAGAGTGCCATAACACCAGGGTCTCCACCTGCTAAGCGTGGAAGCTGCTCTGCAGTTTTATGTTCTTTTGGTGCTAACATTCTCTAGCTGTGTGACTTTAGGGGGACAGTGGTTTTCAAACTCCAGCGGGCATCAGAATTCTCTAAGAGGTTATAGAAGCATAGCTCCTTGGACCTGCTAAATCAGTAGCTCATTGAGTAGCAGTGCAGGAATGTTCGTTTTTAACAGGCACTGAAGAGCGATTCTGACTGCAGGTAAACTGCAGCTGAGGAAACATGGCTGTTTAAAGACATAATTCAGTTCACTCCTCCCTTAAAGGACTAATGGTTCCTCAGGGAGCCTTGAAGCCAGGCTGCCTAACAGGGTCTATGCAGGCAGCAAAGGTGACAGTGCCTCCTCTCAGGTGGCACCGATGCTTCACAGAGTGCAGGGCTCAAGAGTGTGTGCTAATGTCGGCTGAATGGATGAAGGGCCCAGAGATGCAGAGAGATGGGAAGGGCAGCTGGGGGTGGGCTGTTAATTATGTTTGTGCTGCCAGAATGCAAGTTCCAAAAAAGTAGGGAAGTAAGAATAATAATTCTTAATTATTCCCAGGGCCTGATCCATACTGAAAATGCTAAATGAATTAATGACACCACCACTCTCCCTTGGGAAAGAGAGAATGTCTAAAAGCCCAGTGAAATAGACCTACCATATCTAATGAAATTCCCTAATTCCCCAAATACTTGATTTAAATAGACTCCCATAGGATCAGCATTGTGTGATTAAAAACCAAGTTCAGGGGACTTCCCCGGCAGTCCAGTGAATAAGTCTCCACACTCCCAACGCAGGGGTCCAAGGTTAAATTGCTGGTCAGGGAACTAGACCCTGCATGCCGCAACTAAAGATCCTGCGTGCTGCAACTAAGACCTGGCACAACCAGGTAAATAAATCAATAATAAATAAATAAATATTAAAAAATAAATCAGGTTAAGACTTCAAGGTTTTTAAAATTTATTTATTTTATTTATTTTATTTTTTGTCTGCGGTGGGTCTTCGTTGCTGTGCGCGGGCTTCCTTTAGTTGTGGCGAGCGGGGGCTACTCTTCTTTGCAGTGCACAGGCTTCTCATTGAGGTGGCTTCTCTTGTTGCAGAGCACGGGCTATAGGCATGCGGGCTTCAGTAGTTGTGGCTCACGGCCTCTAGAGCACAGGCTCAGTACTTGTGGCACACGGGCTTTGTTACTCCGCAGCATCTGGGATCTTCCCGGACCAGGGCTTGAACCCGTGTCCCCTGCATTGGCAGGAGGATTCTGAGCCACTGATCCAGGACTTCAAGCCCCATGACGTCAAGATATTTTTGATACCCAGTGACAGGCAAACACATCAACTGGGCATAACAAAGTGAGTCATGCAATTTCTATTGTAATGAGAAAGGATGGAGTAGCTGATTTCCCATTCTTCCCCTTAAAACACCAGGGCCAGAACAGCTGGGCCATTAGGAAAAGTTACTAAATAACAAACCTCATTAGAAGCAAAGAAAGAGTAAATTAAACTGATAATGGAAAACCATTTTAGAACCACCAGGTGGACAAAAAGTAAAGAGTCTGACAATAGCAAGTGTCAGCAAGGATGTTAGTATGATAAAAACTAGTTGACTGAGGATGGTCAACCACTTTGGAAGAAGAGTACACATCCTCAAGCAAAGTTGCAAATGTGCCTTCATGTTTTATGACTCAGCATTCCCACTTCTAGGGAGTTACTCCATTCTTGCACGTATACAAGAAACATATAAGAATGCTCACAGCAGCACTGTTTTATATGGCAAAAACCTGAAACAAGCAGCCCAAACGTACATCAATGGTAGAATAAAGAAACCATTAAGCACATACAATGGCAAACTATATGGCCGTGAAAATAAATGAACTACAGTCGTGCATCAATATAAATGAAATTCAGTAGTATAGTACTGATTGAAAAAAGCCAAGTCACAGAAGAATTTACACTATGATTCCCCTGATTTAAAGATCAATAACAGGACTTCCCTGGTGGTGAAGTGGTTAAGAATCCACCTGTCAATGCAGGGAACACGGGTTTGATCCCTGATCCGGGAAGATCCCATGTGCCTCAGAGCAACTAAGCCCGTGTACCACAACGACTGAGCCGGCACTCCACGAGCCACAACTGTTGAGCCCGCATGCCACAACTACTGAGGCCCGTGTGCCTAGAGCCCATGCTCCGCAACAAGAGAAACCACCACAATGAGAAGCCCGCGCACCACAGAGAAGAGTAGCCCCTGCTCTCCACAGCTAGAGAAAGCCCGCACACAGCAACGAAGACCCAATGCAACCAAAAAATAAATAAAATAGATTCTTTAAAAATAAATAAAGATCAATAACAGAACAAACAAAACAGGTTATCAAATTTGGGCAAAACTCTATGTTCTAGAATCTTTGGGGTTTCTTTCCCTGGAATTCCCTTCCTTATTTTATTTAAGAACTTCTCATTCTTTCCTCAAGATAAAACTTAAAGGCATCATCTATGATGCCTTCCCCAAAGGCTCCAAGTAAAGCTATTGCCCACCTCTCTGTCCTGACATATCTTTCCCTTGCACATACACTGTCACAGCTCTTGTCACATCATGTTGGCACAAATGTTGGCAATGTCTGAGCCAGTCGTGTGCTGGTAGCTGGTTACTAACTGGATTTCCATGGCTATCTTTCTATCTATCTACCTATCTATCTATCTATCCATCTATCATCTATCTACCTGCATATAAATTTATTACAAATTTTACTGATATAAAGGGTATATAACACATAATCTATAAATAATAATAAAATATTCAGTCTCCTTATGTGAATTCTATGTAGCCAAATTGATTCTCACAGAATGTTTTTTATTGTCTGCAGAATCTTGAATGCATAGCCAGCCTTACATTAATTAATAAGAAAAAGTAAAATAATAAAGACATTAGGACTTCATTTGTTCGTTTGCTGATGACTTTGCTGAAATGGATGATAACTTTTGAGTACTGGAAGAATATTTCCTCAATTTTCTGAGCCATTTACAATGTAGTAGCTATAGACATGAGACACTTTGAGTTTTTATCTGCATTCTTAACATTTTCTCCATCGCTCAGGTCTGACAGCCAACCAAACAAGAAATGAAGCACTGATTTGTAGTGTTTGCCAATTTCCATGGTGTAAATTCTCCCACCATGGAAAATTCAGGGTTTTAGGGTGATGTTGAATGAAGAGTTGGAAAGAGATGCATGGGAGCATAGCATTATACATACTTGTACCACATAGACACAGTACAGGTAAGTCATCACAGGAGCATAGATAACAGTGAAATGTAGTAAATAGTAAAAGACCCAAATGAAGCTATAAGTAATTAGGAAGTGATGAGTACTACTTTTGCTTGTAATATAATTTACTTAATGGTAAGTTTATATAATTTTAAAAATAATGGCTGTGTTTAACAACTGGCTCTTAAAATTCCTGAAAATGTAACCACCAGCATTTGTATAGCATTTGTCTGCATGAGTCAGCTCCAGCAAGTGTCACTGTGTGTCTCCCAACCGAAATGTAGCTCCTGTGTGGTGTGGATGTGCCTTATTAGTTTTGTCTCCCAGTGACTATCATAGTCCATGGAACATAAGAGTCATTTAATAAAAATTGGACAAATGAATGAATGAACTCATACACTGCAGGCCATTTTGCAAAAATTCTGGGAGTGTAAGTGGCTTAGTTCTGGTATCACACAACATCTAGGACTTCTGAGTCTCCTTTTTGTTAAGGGTCTCCCAGCTCTAGGAAGCATTCTCATATGCTCACACCCAGAGAACAGTGCAGGTGTGCACCTGACTTATATGGCAGGGAGAAGGGTCTGTAACTGGCAACTAGAAGAGTGCAGGGAGAGCCCAGGACTCTACCTGAAAGAAAAATTTGTAAGATATAAGTTCAAAGGCAGGCTGGGTGCCATGTGCTGAAAAATGTGTGTTTAAGAGGCAGAGGTGAAGGGGAAGGGGTGCCATCTGAATTTCCTCTTGTGGCTTTGAAACACAGCATGTAGGCTTTCCCCCTAGTGATTTACTGTCCTCATGATCAAATTGCCTGTTTGGCTCAGTGAGCCTTAAAAGAGGTTGTTTACCCTTGGCCCACCATAGCAAGAACTAAGGACAGTAGTTTGTTCCTAGAAGAAACCCATCTGAAATTAAATACTATGTTTTGGGCTTTTTGTCTGTTTTAAGGGTCAGACCCAGGAGCAAAACCAATAGCTGAACACATCCTTGGTTCTGGCAATGCACCCAGAACAGAAACCAGCCTACATGACTCCCTTCATGAGCTCCCACTGCTGTCGGAGTAAAATCTAACTGCAATCTGACTGCAGCCGACCGTGCCAAGCCCCTAGTATATTTCTACCTCTCTGCCTTCTTTCTTGTCCTCTGAAACCCTGCGCTCTTTCTTTCCTTGGTGGTTTGACATTGCTGCCCCTGCTGTCTGAATAGTTCTTCTTCTGGTTCCTTAAAAGGATGGCTTATCCTCGTGCTGCAGATCTCAGCTTAGATGTTACCAACTTACAGAAGCCCTTGCTGACCTAATTCACCCCCCTCATTTATTTGCCTACGAGCCTATTTCCTTCGTCACGCTCACAGCAGTGTTTAATTATCTGGTTTATTTGTTTATTGCTGCTTCTCCCATTAATGTCCTTTCCTTCTAGTTAAGGACCTTGTCTGTCTTGAACATTACTCTAGCCAAGGCCTTCAGCAAATATTTGTAGAATGAGTGAACGAAAATGTAAAAGAGGATTCCTCAAGACAGGGGTTCTCAAACTTCAGCATGTAAGGGAATCCATGGAAAGGCTTTTTAACACAAGATTATTTGACCTTCACTCCCAAGGTTTCTGATCCTGAACATCTGAATGAGCTGAGGGGTTTCCAACAAGTTTCCAAATGCTGCTGGTCCAGGGACCATAGTCTGAGAGACACTGCACACCCCCATCTGTACCCCATTAAAATGTATCTGTTGACCAGTCACAGGAGGAGCCTGGGAGGGGGGAGTTCATGTTGAGGGAGAGGAGAAATCAAGACAAGTTGACCTCAGAGGTACCGTGGAAAAGGTAAGGGGCTCCAGGACAATGGTTGGGTCTCTTTCTACTCAGAGATCCTGGACTTCGGAGATAAAAGGCTGCTTTTCCAATGAGGAAGCCATGGTGGATAAACAGATCTTTCCTTCCTCGGCTGCCAGAACAAGCAGGGCTAAATAGTGGTTTGTAGGCTCCCAAACTGTACACCCATCATATTCTTGACTTGCAGTGGTGATTTGTGCTCTAAGTGAGTTCTGCCTCCAACAATCCCCAAAGACCTAACCCAAAGGTTAAAAAGTGGAAAAAGGGGGAATTCCCATCTTCATCCAAAGTCAGCTTTTCCCAAAGGGTACTCTGAAGAATATTTGTTCCATAGAGTCACACCATGACAAAAGCCTTCCATAGTCAGATGAAATGAGAGGATTCTGAAAGCCATATCCCTTTCTCAGAGATCCAGAGGACATGTCTGAGAAGTCTTGTGGTCAAGAAATCAACTTAAGATCATTAAACTCAGTCTTGGGAAATAGGACCAAAGAGCATTTTTGCTTATAACACATGTTTTGTGGCACATACTTAGAGAAGCGCTGCTTTTGAATGCCTTCTTTCTTCAAAGAGAGGAACTTTGTTTTGTTGGTGATGGCAACTTCATGTAGGCATACAAGACCAATCTGATACACACGCGCGCGCGCGCGCACACACACACACACACACACACACACACACACACACACACACGCAAGGCTGCCTCCAGCCTCAATCCCTAGATAGGCAGGAGAGGAAGTATCCAGAATGACCACTTCAGTTCTCTTTCCTTCCAGATGTGAAGCTGCCCCAAGGTATGACATTAATTGCTGCCTGGGTGGGGCACAGGGGCTGCTTTCTGTTTGTTTGTTTGTTTTGCGGTACGAGGGCCTCTCACTGTTGTGGCCTCTCCCAGTTGCGGAGCACAGGCTCAGGACGCGCAGGCTCAGCGGCCATGGCTCACGGGCCCAGCCGCTCCGCGGCATGTGGGATCCTCCCGGACCGGGCACGAACCTGTGTCCCCTGCATTGGCAGGCGGACTCTCAACCACTGCGCCACCAGGGAAGCCTGGGGCTGCTTTTTAATGGGGCAGTTCAGGTGGGTGGAGGAGGAGGAAGCTCTGGGCATAAGTGATAGGCAGCCAGGAAAGTGCTGGCCTAGGGAACAGCAAGTGGAATTTTCCTCTGGAAATCCTTTTGAACTAAGTGGATTTGAATGTTGCACCCCTGGTTGCTTAGATCCCGTGGCTAAGTGATTTTGTCTTCATTTTCCAGTAATGATTAACATTGCTGTAGTCACTGCAGTTTGGGGACAGTTTATTTAACTGTGGTGATGGAAACGAGGAGAAAACCCTTCCCCAACCCCCTCAGCAAAATCTGCTTTCCACTTCTGACTGTTGGTGGGAAGAGGAAGGACACTAAAATGTTCCTGTGTTTGGAAGGATTGTTCTGCCTTTTCTTAAATCAAATACTTCTCAGTGTCTTATTATATTCTTGTAACAAAGCACCCATCTGGGGCTGATGGGTGACGTTTCCATTAGTCATGCTAGTGAAACTCCGCTAGGAAATGGTGTTTTTAGATTAGGAAGCAGAGGCTGATAGGCCCAAATCTTTTGGGGGCAGGAGTGGGGAAGAATGGGGTGCCTTGTCTCCTAACCTGTTGGAGACCTCTGACACCACCTGGCAAGCTGTCTGGGTTCCACATTTCACTTTGAATAAACAAGTGGGATGTGATAACCAAGTGGGGTCAAAGAGTCATGGCTTATAGGATGTAATGCCACGTACCCAGCCCCTGAATTGCAGGGGAGCACTGCACCTCCTACCCCCAGCAACCAACCAACGCTAAAAAGCATGGCTCTGTAGTGTGATTTTTTATTTTGTTTCCAAGAGCTTTTCTCTCTCTCCCTCCCTTCTTTCCTTCCTTCCTTCCTCCCTTGCCTCTCTCCTTCCTTCCTTCTTTCCTTTCTCTCAATGAAAGAGGAAAGGATAACAAAATATTGCTCATTTGAGAGAGGTAACAATAGAAAGCCATCAGAATCTGCATCTGGGAGTAAGGGGAGAGCTTCCTCTTCCATGACACAGCGGATGCCTAGAATGTCAAAATAAGGAGGGACCTCAGGCATTGTCCTGACCCATCCTGTCAAAGAAGATGGAGGCCAAATGCTGAGCTCTTGCACAGGACTCTTCATCACAACACTGCCCCTTTCTACTGCTCCAGGCTAGAAGTGGGAATACAGTTTGTTAGGCAATGTCACCAGTTCTGCTGCAGCTCTCTCTGAAGCATGGCATGCATGACATGACACTTTTTGGAAACTTTGAGCTGGAGCATCCTCTGGATCGTGCTGAGGACTTGGTCAGCTTGGTCATATTCGTGGGTGCACAGGGTGGGCTGAGATAGGGATGAGATGACCACCTGCAAATAAAGGCTGCTTATCCTAAAACCTAAAGGTATTGAAAACATGCTTGATGCATTTCTGAGCACTCTGCCAAAGTAAGTCTGCCAAAATTATAATGTTTGAGGTTTCTACGATGGAGAAAGAGGGACACAGAGCAAGGTGTGGAATACCCCAGGCACAGGAAAACCCACCAGGACTCCGACATCATTTGAAGCCCCTGTGTAACTCCATCTCTCATGAGGTGATGGCTGAGTTTAAATGCTGGGCCTCATAGTTTCATGTCATTCGATGCTATGGAACCACTGATGAAAAGCATGGCAGTGTTTCTTCTAGATAGTTTATTCCTTATTCTTGTGACAGTGGGATAAATGTAGACTTTTTTATCATTGGGAATATTATCAAGTATCAATTATTTGTTAACCATATTCTTAAAGTTAATATGCAATGACGGGGACTTCCCTGGTGGTCCAGTGGTTAAGAATCTGCCTTTCAATGCAGGGGATGCGAGTTCAATCTCTGGTTGGGGAACTAAGATCCCACATGCCGTGGGGCAACTAGGCCCGCGGACGGCGACTACTGAGCCTGAGCACTCTGGAGCCTGTGCGTCACAACTAAAGAGAAGCCCGCGTGCTGTGATGAAAGATCCCACATGTCACAATGAAGATCCCGTGTGCTGCAACTAAGACCCGATGCAGCCAAATAAAGTAATTAATTAATTTAAAAAATCTTAAAAAAATATGCAGTGATGGGAACTGTTAATTATACCCGTGACTACAGTAGTAAAAGTCATTTTTAAGGTAGAGTATAGAGATCGAGTGATGGAGGGGGTAGGGAGGATAAGAGCAAGGAAAGGGGAAAAGACACAGAGACAAGAGAGTTTTGCGGGTGATTGAGGTTGTTGAAGTTTGTGTCTCTAAACTCTCAACCAAGTCCTCATCTAATCATGTATGTTGTTTCCTCTGGATCTAAAGTAATAACAACGTATGAACAAGAATTAAAAAGCCTGGGAAAGTGCATTTCCCAGAGCAGGGGTATGAATATGTGGTTTAGCGCCTCAAAGTGAATCCCCATGTTGGGACTGACTCATACCAGGCAGAACACAACTTGACATGTTCCTCAGTTACAGCTGCAAAGAAGGGTGGCTATCAGGAACCTAAGATTGCTCAGGACATAGACACCACTAAATGCTAGGGCTGGGAGGACTTTGTAGGTCATCTAGTCCTTTCTTCTGCCTTCCAGCTCTCAGACAATGAGTCATTTGGTTGAAGGAGGGGGTGGGTGGGTAGGGGGGAACTCCTGCCTCTGATTTTGTCCTAAATATCCCAGAAATGAGAATGATGTCTTGGCCACCAAGATGCTATCAATCTGTTCTAGTGTTTATTTATTTATTATTATATTTTAAAATATTTATTTATTTTTTGGTTGTGTTGGGTCTTTGTTGCTGCGTGCGGGCTTTCTCTAGTTGCGGCAAGTGGGGGCTACTCTTCGTTGTGGTGTGTGGCCTTCTCATTGCAGTGGCTTCACTTGTTGCGGAGCATGGGCTCTAGGCACACGGGCTTCAGTAGTTGCAGCACGCGGGCTCAGTAGTTGTGGTGCATGGGCTTTGCTGCTCCGTGGCATGTGGGATATTCCTGGACCAGGGCTCAAACCTGTGTCCTCTGCATTGGCAGGCGGATTCTTAACCACTGCGCCACCAGGGAAGTCCCTAGTGTTTAGTTTTAAAGGGACGCAGTGCATGGATAAGAGTGATTCATATTATCGAGGGCACATAATGTTGTGTCTGACACCCTGCTGAGCACATGCAATGCATCCTACCTCATTTAATACTCACACCAGCCCTAATGAGTCAGGCACTTCATTATACAGATCAAGAGACCAACACAGAAAGAGTAAATAACTTACTCTAGATCACAGTTAGCAAGTGGCCGAGCTAGGGCTCAGACCCAATTATGCCTGATTCACACTTCAAACTCTTAACAGTCCTATTCTATTCCCCATTGGCAAGGAAGTCCTACCATTATGAAAAGTTTCTCTTTATATGCTGAAAAATTGGTTTTGATTTATGGGTGAAGAGACCTTTCCCTTACAAGTAATAAGAGGTTCATTATTAGGGTTGCTAGATTTAGCAAATAAAAATATAGAATGCCAAGTGTTTTTCATTTTCTTTTTTTAAAATTTTTTTTCTATTTGTTTTATTTATTTATTTATTTTTGGCTGTGTTGGGTCTTCGTTGCTGCACGCAGGCTTTCTCTAGTTGCGGTGAGTGGGGCTACTCTTCGTGGCAGTGTGCGGGCTTCTCATTGCGGTGGCTTCTCTTGTTGCGGAGCATGGGCTCTAGGCACTCAGGATTCAGTAGCTGCAGCACGCAGGCTCAGTAGTTGTGGCACAGGGGCTTAGTTGCTCCGCAGTATGTGGGATCTTCCCGGACCAGGGCACAAACCCCAATCCCCTGTGTTGGCAGGTGGATTCTTAACCACTGGGCCACCAGGGAAGCCCTGAATTTCTGATAGATAATTAATTTTGTAGCTTAAATATTTTTAGTATAAGTACATCCCAAATATTACAAGGAATAGGCTTCACACTAAAAAACTATTCTTTGTTTATCTGAAATTCAAATTTACTGGGCATCCTGTGTCTTATCTGGCATCCATATTCATAATGAATGAGACCAGGTTGGTGAGTTTAGTCTCTCTGTAGGACACTTTATGTTGCTCTGTTCCATGGCTGACCCCTCTCTACTGGGAACCTCTTCATCCAAGGCTTCTGTGAACCCCTCAGTCCCATAGTCCCTCATTGTCTATGTATATCATAGATTAATTTATTTATTTTAAAATATTTTTATTATTAAATGGTTGATACATACAGAAGAATATATGTAACATGTTCTAGTTAACAATTGCTGAGTCAAAGGTTATAGGCACGTCTAGCATTGCAAGATAAGGTTAATTGTTTTCCAACATGATGGTACAAATATTATTCTTCCATTGGTATACATTAGTTCCCTTTGTTCAGTATCCTCACTGCACATGGGGTATCATCAGTCTTTTAAACTTTTGCCTTTGTAGTGGGTGAGAAGTGCCCTCCCACTGTGATTTCAATTTGCATTTATTTCCCTGATTTCTAATGAGTTTGAGCATCTTTTCACAAATTCACTGTCTCTTCTTCTTTTTCTTATTTTTTCTCAGATTTTTGCATTCCAACTATGTGCTGGGGTCTGAAAGTCCATTGTTTTCAGGAGGAGACTCAGAGATAGTAACTCAGGAGAAGATTAAACAGAGAAGACTCCAGATACAGAGTGCACACTGGTCCTCAGTGAGAAGAAGGAGGAAAGTATGCTTTGTATGCAACACTACCTGAGGCCTGGAAACCCCTCTGTTGCCCAACCAGCACATAGCTCCTGCCCACTGGCAGCCAGGTGTTGTAGAAACTATTTCCAAGCCAGACAGACGTGGATTTAAATTCTATTTCCTCGCTATGTAACAGCAAGTTACTTTCTTTCTCTGAGTCTCAGTTTTCTTATCTATAAAATTGGTATGGAAAAACATGCCTTGCAGGGTTGCTCTAGGATTAAAGATAGGAAATGGAAAGGACTGTCAGGTAGGGCCTCAACCCATGTTGCTTTCTACCAGGCTTCTTTGTTTTAAGAACTGACCAGAAGAAAAACACCTCAAGAGAACCAATATTCTGTTCCAAAAAATTGTCAGGAACTTTGCACTTAAGATCTTATTTGTGGCAAAGGTAAGCCTAGGGTTTCTCTGAGAATCAAAAGGTTGGGTAGATTTTGGAGACATTCTGACTTGATGACTCCTTTCCAGGCGGTTCTGGGAGTAGATCGTCAGAGAGCTGTGCCAGCCATCATCCTGATGCTCCTTCAGAGGGAGATTCCACCATCACCCAGATGCCTGACTCAGTGTCTCACAATCTTTCTGTAGTTTAGAGTTCTTCCCAGTGTCTTACATAGAATCTCTCCTGCTTCAGCAAAGACTGTGCTCTCGCCAGAGTGAGGGAGCTGTGCCATGAGACAGATGTTTGAACTACATAGCAACTCTGCCAGCTGCTTCACTGGCCTGGTTCACAAGTTATTATATTATGGGATGTTGGGCCTAGGCCACACCTCTTAATTCACATGAGAAAACAAGGTCCAGAGAGATCTGTTATGGCTATGATACTACAGCTAGTAAGGGGCAAGACCTGTGTTTCAACTCAAGTTTTCTGAGTCACAAACTTAGGATTATTTTTTTCCCTTTCACCGAGGGTCTCTTTTTACTTGGTCTGTGTCCAAAGGCGACCCAGAATCCTTTGGTCATCCAAGGGCCACTTTCAGACATCTTAGCCCAGGAGTCAGGAGACCCTAGTCCCAATCTTGGTCCTCTTCAGAATTGCTTCTGTGGAGAATGCAGTGACAAAAGAGCTTTTGTTTATGTGCTTTTGAGGGATATCAAGTGTTATGGGTGATGCAGGAATATCCTTTGGAAACTAGAGTCTTTGCATGGGACGATTCAATTATATATATAATTTTTTTAATGGAGAGAGGAGTTATAAATTTCATCCAATTTAAAAAAAGGGGCCCAGGACCTCAAAAAAGGCTAAGTAATGCATTCATTAATCTTTCATTCAGCAAATATTTTTCAGGTGCCTACTGTGTGTGAGGTACTCTACTAGGCCCAGAGAATATAATAGAAATATAATAGATGTGATCCCTACTCTCATAGCACTTACATTCTAGTGAGGGAGGCAAATGATAAATAATAACATGAAATAACACCTGAACAGGTTCAGAACTACTGGTCTAGCTAGACTTTGTCTTTCTCTCTGGACTCAAATATAGAGGTTTCCTCAACTGAGAAAGCCAAACCCCACTGGAAGCAGACTCAGTTTGACTTCTCAGTTGTAATTTGAAGGTATGTAGTTAAGTCCCTAAGTCTCCTGACTCTTCTCCAGGTTAACAGGGTTGCTTTGTGCAGCCAGGCTGATTAGATTAACCCTTCATTCCTCCCAGCCTCCCAGGCAGGCAGGATAATTCCAGGTCTCTAGAAATGAAAGACAAGTCTGTTTGGCTAGGATCAGCCACGTACTTTCCCCTTGCAGAATCTCCCTGCTGATTACAACTGCTGCTTGTGCAAGACTAAATGATCTGAAAGCCCCAGAAAGGCAAACCACCAAGAAGCTTTGGTGAATTTTTAAACTTTGTGGAGTCTCATAATGAGGATATTGTTCACAGTTTTATCTCAGATCAGGTTTTTGTGCACCGCTGAGTGGATTTTCACGTGTGCACCTCTACTGTTTAAAAATGCAAGTGAGTTGGACTTCCCTGGTGGTCCAGTGGTTAAGACTCTGCTCTTCCACTGCAGGGGGGCACAGGTTTGATCCCTGGTTTGGGAAGTTCCTCATGCCATGTGGTGCGGCCAAAAAGAAAAAAATATATATATATACAAGTGATTTTATATATATATACAAGTGATACAACCCCCCTGCCCCCATTTCCAATCCTGAACAAACTCATAGAATTGTTGCTAGTTTTGAATTGGTGTTTTCCTAAATTCAGCTTTGGGGGTTGGTAGTAGAAAGGAGTGACCTGCTGAAAGTGTTACAACTCAATGGCAAAGTGGCAATCCAACTCTAGGACACCTGATTTCTGGGTCCCTGTTCTCCAGGCACTAGATTAGATCCAAGGGCCTGGCTCAGATTACACATGCACGTGCACACAATATTATCAGAATGCTGTTGAGGGTGGATTAGAATGTTCAGTCCTTACTAATTCTAGGGAAAGTGTCACACTGCCAACTGAAAGGCCAATTCTGATTAAAAGAAAAACAGACTCTGTCAATGAAACTGGAGTGCATGGTCATTACACTTTGAAAACACAAGTATAGGAAATTAAAAAAAAAAAGAAGTTGGGGAAGGTTATGGATATCATCTGGAGGGTGTAAATGAAAGGTTAATGATGATGTACAATTAAGGTTACCAGGTCAGTACCTAAAGTCCTATCGGTGGTCCAAAGGGAGTCTGAATTGGTTTGAACTCGTTGATGGCTTCTCTGTTCCTTTCTTCATACCGCCATCCTCTACTCCATGTCTCCCTCCCATCCGTTCATATCTTGGATCTGGTGGGGAAGTGACATTCCCTTTTCCTGAGAGTCTCTCTGAGGATGGACTTCAGGTCATGGTATTATTAGCCTTAGAAATGAGTTAGCTTTGAGGGGTCTCCCTTAGACAATATCGTCCTCCTCAATCCCCCAGCAAAAGCATGGGAAAGAGTCAGAAAAGGAGGGACTTCCCTGGTGGTCCAGTGCTTAAGAATCCACCTTCCAACGCAGGGGACTTGGGTTCCATCCCTGGTCAGGGAACTAAGATTCCGCATTCCATGGGGCAACTAAGCCTGTGCGCTCTAGAGCCTGCGTGCCGCAACTAGAGAGACGCCCGCATGCCGCAATGGAGATCCTGTGTGCCGCAACTAAGACCCAATGCAGGGCTTCCCTGGTGGCACAGTGGTTAAGAGTCTGCCTGACTATGCAGGGGACATGGGTTCGAACCCTGGCCTGGGAAGATCCCACATGCCGCGAAGCAACTAAGCCTGTGCACCAAAACTACTGAGCCTGCGCTCTAGAGCCTGCATGCCACACTACTGAAGCCCGCGTGCCTAGAGTCCGTGCTCCGCAACAAGAGAAGCCACTGCAATGAGAAGCCTGTGCACCGCAACAAAGAGTAGCCCCTGCTCGCTGCAACCAGAGAAAGCCCACACACAGCAACAAAGACCCAATGCAGCCAAAAATAAAAATAAATAAAGTAAATAAATTTATTTTTTTAAAAAACCAATGCAGCCAAATAAATAAATAAATATTAAAAAAACCCAAACAAACAAAAACGAGTCAGAAAAGGAAATGTGCCTGAACTGGAGAGAAAGTCAGACTTCCTTCCCAGGAAGCTATTGGTTACTTCTGGAGAGCCAGGCCCAGGATTTATGCCCATTGCTGAGAAAGTGTCATGGCACAGACTGAAATAACTAGGCACAGTGTCCTCCCATCTTGTAAGTCCGTGCAGCATTGGTTCCTGGACTAGGGGTGTGTGTGTGTGTGTGTGTGTGTGTGTGTGTGTGTGTGTGTGTGTGTGTGTGTGTGTGTGTGTGTGTTGAGGGGCCAGGGAGAGAGCCTGAAAGATAAACTGAACAGGGACTCTTTTTTCATTGCTATTGTCTCAGTCAATTCCAGGATTTAAACGCAGGCCCATTATGCCTCCTATTCAGTTCTCCTGGGAAATGCCATCTGTTGCGGGTACTTATTTCTGGGCAGCAAAAATGCCATTAGTTCGATTTTGGTGTAGCTGCTATGTGGCATACCTCCCACCAGCCTCGTCCCAGGCGTCAGGGAACAAGGGTAGGGCTCAGGCATTTGCCACCATCCAGTTCTCCCTCTTTTTTATGTTGTGCCTATTAACCCAGCTTTCTGTAAACACCCCTCATTTCCTTGACCCACATATACACAGCCAAACCCTCCCTTAGTTTTCAAGCCATGACATGATTTAAATGCTTCTGTGAATTCCATATCAAGTGTACTAAGGCTTAACATTTGCTTGGAGTAAATAAGGAAGTGCTGTTAGGAAATTCATTCCTTAGGATCTTATTTATGTCTTAAACAAGACCAGCACCTTTTGTTATTACAGCTGTTCTTCAGTGTGGTGCACATAGGCTTGCCTTTCTGACCCTTTTTGTTTGTTTGTTTTCTTTCTTTTGGCCACAGTGCTGGGCTTGAGGAATCTTAGTTCCCAGACCAGGCATTGAACCCAGACCCCAGGCAGTGAAAGCACCGAGTCCTAACCACTGGACCACTAGGGAATTCCCTCTGACCCCTTATTTTGAATGCATTGTTGGCTGACACTCACCCCTAGAAGAAATTTCTACCCTTTTTCTGATCGTTAGGACAAATTCACATGCCAGTTTAGGCTGGTTCACCTGCTCAATACTGAGTGATTTGAATGGGGCCGTCTTCTCTGCACTTCACTGGCCACAATGCACAGACACACTCCACTCAGGAATGTAGTCCTGGGAATTCCCTGGTGGTCCAATGGTTAGGACTCCGATCTTTCACTGCCTGGGGGGGGCCCGGGGTTCCATCCCTGCTGGAGGAACTAAGATCCTGCAAGCCCTGAGGCACGGCCAGAAAAAAAAAAAAAAAAAAGGAAGGAATGTAGTCCTGGCATGGGAGCTCAGGAATTCCTTAAAGATTTCAGGAGCGCATGAACACAAGCCAACAGAGAGGAGTGATGCATATGCTGGCTTGAAATTCTGGAGACAAATTCCTGTTCAAAGCCCAGGAAAGCTAGTTTTCTGGCTAAAGTCTTAGGGAGATGGGAAATTCTGGGGATGTGGGTTAACAGAGGCCAGGGCTAGGGATGAGAGGGGGAAGGAAGCCATGTGCTCAAGACAAAGTCATAGGTGACATTCTTGATTTTTCTCTCCTTCTCACCCCTCATAACCAGTCTATTAGCAAGTCTGGCAGTCCCACCTTCAAAGCTTGTCCTGAAGTCCCTTCTATCTGTTTACCCTCACTGCCATCACCCTAGCCAAGCTTCTGCCATCTCTCATCTAGTCAACCAGATTACCTCCTCCAACTAGTTTTTGTGCATCTCTCTTGCTAATTTCTAATTAATTCTCCATGCAGATGATAGAGAAATCATTTATAAGTGCAAATTAGATCATATTACTTCCCTGCTTAAATCCCATCTCAGCTAGAATTACATCCAGCTCTCCTCCAAGGCCTACAAGCCCCATGTGCTCTGGGGTTTGCTCACCTCTTCAAAGTCCTCTCACTCCGTTCTCCCCCACTGACACTGCCCTCTAGCCACACCGAAAACATTACTTGCCAAGCATTTGATGCCTAGGGACCTTTGCTCTGACAGCGCTCTCTGCCTGGCATGCTCTGCTCACTTCTTCACCTGGCTGGTCCATTTTTACCTTGCAGGTACCCACTGCGATGCTTCCCATGAGAGGCCCACGATGACTTCATCTAAAGTAGCAATACTCCCCATCCCTACCCCTCAGTGGCTATCTCATCACCATTATTTCACTTCTAGCATTTCTCATAATCTAAAATCATCTTCTTTATTAATCTCTTTACATATTTATTTTCTAACTTTCCCACTTGTATGACGGCAAGAGAGATTTCTATCTAGATCTGTGTTGTCTAGTATGGTAACCACTAGACCCACGTGTGGCTACTGGGAACTTGAGATGTGGCTAGTCTAAATTGAGATGTGCTTAAAGTATAAAATACATGTCAGAATTTGAAGATTTAGTATGAAAATATCATATTGATAAGTTTATACTGATTACATGTTGAAATGATAATATTCTGGAAATACTAGTTTAAATAAATTATATAAAAAAATTTTTTTAAACATTTTTTTTCTTTAATATTTATTTATTTGGTTGCACCGGGTCTTAGTTGCAGCAGGCGGGCTCCTTAGTTGCAGCTCAAGGGCCCCTTTTTAGTTGTGGCTCGAGGGCTCCTTAGTTGTGGCATGTGAACTCTTAGTTGTGGCATGCATGTGGTATCTAGTTCCCTGACCAGGGATCGAACCTGGGCCCCCTGCATTGGGAGCGTGGAGTCTTAACCACTGCTCCACCAGGGAAGTCCCTGTTATAAAAATTAACATTGCTATTTTTTATCTTTTTTTAAACTTTATAATGTGTCTACTAAAACATTTTAATAGCATTCATGACTCACATTATTCTTCTATTGGCCAGGACTAATCTGGATCACCAAAACGCTCCTCAACTGCATTAAATACTTGTTTACTGAATGGTTATTTGCTTCCACTCTCTCTTTGAAATTTACCAAAGAGAAGTCAAATGTTTTTCATTTCCTCCTTCCATCTGTTCCAAATTAGGAGAAAGACAAAACAAAGCTCAATACCAACAACAACACCATCAACAGAAGAAATCCCCTGAGCCATTTAGCTCCTAGCAGCAAGCCAAGGAAGGCAAACTGGGATTAGGGAACAAAAGGGTAACCTGGGATGGTGGCTGGATGGGGTGAGCAGTTTCAGCAGCCAGAGATCTTCCCTTAGGCCTAGGAGGTAACACAAGCAATTTTCCCAGGATCATCTTGACACAAGCAATAAAACAAGTTAACAAGGCAGAAGGTCACTGAACCTGGTCTCAGCCAGTCCTGATGCAGCTCTCCCCTAACATGTAAGCAAAGTGGCTGGCAGAGAAGTCTCCTCATTCATCAGCCCGCCTCAAAAGCACATCTTCCTGCTTGTATTGTGGGAGGAGTTGCAGAGTTTGGAGAGTCAAAGTGGAGTGGGGGAAGGGAAATAACTGTGGGGATAGGAAAAACCCTACTGATTTTTTTCCAGCTTTCCTTTTAAGGGCTTCTGGAGACAAAAGGGGATTAAAACTTCAAGTTAGGGAGAAGAAAAAACTCATAGTTAACTGATTAGGTGGGTTTATCTGATTAATCCTGGGGAGTCTGGGTCATGATTCAATGCAACAAAATTTACCAAAGTATGGAAATTTAAAAACGTTTTGAAGCCAGATGCCCTACCCCGACAGGGTAATGGGTGGGATAGGATGGGAAGGAATGAGACAGAGCTAGGAACTGCCTTGTTCTGGGAACAAAAAAAGGTGAAAGAGCCCCCAGGCCAAGTGGAGTTGGAGTAAGACTTTGCCCTTACTTTCTTTCAGTTCCACTCATTAATTCATTCATTCCACAAATATTGAGTGCCTACAGTGTGTTAGGCCTTTGCTAGCACTATGAGTTGGACTTCTAGAGTTGTTGACTGTCCTTTGAGAAACCACAAATATTACCTTAAAATCCTTAAGTCGGTAAGAAAGTGCTTCAACTGAATGAGCAGGCAGGTGGATCTTCCACTTACTCCTTTTATCCCTTCTCCCTAGTAATCTGCAATCCCAACCACTCCATCCCTCTGCTATTTGCTGAAGTTGTTTCCACTAAATTTCCCAATGACCTCCATTTTGCCAAAACCATATCCACTTGCATCTGTGGAGTATTTTTTTAATATAAATTTATTTATTTATATTTATTTTTGGCTGCGTTGGGTCTTCGTTGTTGTGCTCGGGCTTTCTCTAGTTGTGGTGAGCAGGGGCTACTCTTTGTTGCAGTGCACGGGCTTCTCATTGTTGTGGTTTCTCTTGTTGCGGAGCAAGAGCTCTAGGCGCATGGGCTTCAGTAGTTGTGGCACACGGGCTCAGTAGCTGTGGCTCGCAGGCTCTAGAGCGCAGGCTCAGTAGTTGTGGTGCATGGGCTTAGTTGCTCCGCGGACCAGGGCTTGAACCCATGTCCCCTGCATTGGTAGGAAAATTCTTAACCACTGTGCCACCAGGGAAGCCCCCACCTGTGGAGTATTGACATCTCTTGAAATTCTGTCTTCCTTTGGTTTTTTCCTTTTCATTGGTTCTCCTCCTTCATTTAAAGCTGCTCATCTTTTAATCTCTTTCACCTTCTTTGGCTGACTTTTGAAATGAAAAGGAGTCCTCAGGAGTCCTTGGCTTTCTCCTTTTCTCACTCTATTCATAGTTCTTGGGCATCAATAACCAAAATAACAGCTTCATCTACCATATAGACATGGATTGGGCTCTCAAAACTGCATCAGGCCCTTATCGCTCATCACACTTGTAGTCACATGTGATAAACTGCCTGCTAGACCTTCATTGGATGAACTTAACCCCTAAGCCAGTTATTCTCCTGTTATCCTTATCTTGAGGACTGACACTACCAAAAACCTGTGTCTGTTTAGACTTATGCTCCCTGTCACATCATTCATTCAATAGATTGATTCCTTCCTTACTAGATCCTAGACACTGGGCCCTGTGCTAAAGGGTACAGAGATAAGTAAGATACAACCCCTGCCCACAACGGACTGGGCACTTGGAGACAGGTAAACAATCAGAGAAGTATACTGTAAGACATCATCAGAAGGAAGTGAAAAAATAGAAACACATTTAAGATGCAAAACACAGGGACTTCCCTGGCGGTCTGGTTGTTAAGACTCCGAGCTTCCACTGCAAGGGGCATGGGTTCACTTCCTTGTTGAGGAACTAAGATCCTGCGTGCCACTTGGTGTGGCCAAAAAATTTAAAAAAAAAAAAAAAGATGCAAGACACAGAGAAAGCACAGTAGAGGGACTAACTGGGAGATGGAATATGAGGAAGTGCTTCCTTGAGGAGATGATGCCTGAGATGGGTTTTGAAAGACAAATGGAAATATAATTTGCATGACAAGCAAGGAGTTATGGTATTTTTAGGCATTGAGAATAGTATGTAAAAGGCATGAGTACGTGAAACCAAATAGCATATCTGATAACACATGAGCAGTGTGATATTGATGGGAATGTAAAGTACATGGCAAAGGGATATTTGGTAGGAGGTGAACTTGGAGTAGTAGGTAGGGACCAAATCATAAGGGATCTGTATAATAATAAGAACAATAAAGGCTACAATTAACAAAGCAGACTTTACCTATAAGACCACTAGTGCTTAATCGGCTCTATGTTATTATTCACACACTACAGCAAGGAAGCCAAGGGGCTACATATCTGGTATGGTTTAGCTGAAATTCACACCCAGGATTCTTTGACTCCAAAGTCTAGGCCCTTGGTCATACATCTTGCTGCATGTGCATGATGCTAAAATGTCCTTACCTCATGGAGCTTATAACATAGTGCAGGGTGAAGGATATGGGGGGTTGGGGCAAGGATGGGAGATGGCTTCTGTGCCTGTTTGCAGGGTCAGGAACTAGGATGAAGCTGGCTTAGCCACAGCTGGTGGTGGGCTGGGTCTTGCTTGCTCTAGGAAGTCCACACCCCTGGGTGGTGTACAGTTCTGAAGAAAGTCAAAATATTCTTACTTCTATAATAGTTCTTTCCCTTGGCTTCCCATGCCCTCCTCACCTGCTTCCTTACCACCACTCTCCCACCCTCAGCAATCATCTTCAACACCATCCAAATTTGACCTCATCCATTCCTACTTAAAATCCTCCTCTGGATTCTCATTGACTTTGCTGACACACAAACCCTTCCTGGTGAGGGTTCTGCCCACCCCCTTTAGCTCTGTCTTCCACCTGTGACTCAGTCACACTGCATGGTCTGCTATCCCACCCTTCTGTATCTTCCCAGGTGCTATAATTGTGCCTGGAATGCTTTCCCCTTACCTGACTTCCTAATCCCATACCTAACCTTCAGGATGGTGTACATATCACCTCCTCCAGGAAGCCTTTCCTGACTTCCCCTGGCTGGTCTAAAAGCCCCTCTTTGGTGCCCCCAGCATAATTTATATATTCTTTACTATCTATGCACTTCTTTCTATTGTCTTCTAATTGTGTTAGATTCAACTCTTAGTCTGGCTTCTTCCTAACCACTTGACCTTATGCAGGTTATTCAAACTCTTGATTCCTCAATTTACTCATCTATAAAAGGGGGTGAAAATGTCATTTCTCATAAATGTGCTCTGAAGATTCAAGATATTTAAAACATTAAAATGTATTACATGGGGCTTCCCTGGTGGCACAGTGGTTAAGAGTCTGCCTGCCAATGCAGGGGACACGGGTTCAAGCCCTGTTCTGGGAAGATCCCACATGCCACGGAGCAACTAAGCCTGTGCGCCACAACTACTGAGTCTGCGCTCTAGAGCCCACGAGTCACAACTACTGAGCCCACGTGCCTAGAGCCTGTGCTCCACAACAAGATAAGCCACTGCAATGAGAAGCCCGTGCACCGCAATGAAGAGTAGCCCCCGCTCACCGCAACTAGAGAAAGCCCACGCACAGCAACAGAGACCCAACACAGCCAAAAATATAAATAAATAAATAAATAAATGTTTATTAAAATAAGTGTATTACAACATATGTTAAATATATTATATATCAGAATATAGTATTTTATGTTAAATATATTATATATTATATATCAAAACATATATTAAAATTCTCTGTATAGTGTAAGCACTAAATAAATGTCACTGTTATTCTACCTGTTACAATTGCTCATCCATACTAGACTCTAAGTGGCTTGAAGGCAATGATTTATTTAATATCTAGTATACTGCCTGGCATCTGGGAGGTGTTCAGTAGACATTTGGGTTTTATATCCTTCTCCTGTTTTCAATGTTGGCTTTGCCACTTCAGGTTCTCAATTCAATATATTTTTTTTTCTTTTTAAAAATTGAGTAAGATGAGAAGAAAAGGGGGACGGGATATTTGCATTTACTTATAGAGATTTCTTAACCCTGGGCTGTGGTCCAGCCCCCAAGGGACTGCAGGGAGATGTTATTTCTGTAGATAAGAGAGCTTTGGCGCCTACCCTAGTCTTTCCCACTGTTCCACCTCCTTCCCTGCAGAGATCCCTTCCTACTTATACTGCCTTCTCTGTCCATTCCTGGCGCTTTGAAGATTTTCAAAGAATGTGGTGGTAGTGGTGGTGTATGGGGAGAAGGGGAGTTTGTAGGTAGCTTGGGGGGGAAATCCAACTTTCTGAGGCAGTCCCAAGAGAAATGAAAAAAGATGAGGTTGTACACTTTCCCTAAGGGCCTGGAGGCTTGGAGAGCGTTATCTGAACCTGATCTTGTAAGGCAGAGGGGCAATCATTCTTTTCCATGTTTTTGTTGAGCATTTGGAAGTCCTAAAAATAGAGAGCTCATTCATCAGATAAGGACTCAGGGTGGGTGGGAAGCTGCACTAGATGAAGTAATCATTGTAACCAAATTTTCAAAACCAATATAGAACAAACTATGGCATAAAAGAATTGTTTAAATTCTGATTTGTGATTTTATTTACGTAAAGATCATGAGAAGATATAAAATAATGAAATTGCCTTGAATGAATGGTCTTTATTAAGGACCATAATTACACAAAAGTAAAAAGTACAGTCAAAAATATTTTAATGTTTGTAGCATTTCACAACAACGAAGACTTAATTCAAGTCTTTTGCTCACTATTGCATTGAGTTGTCTGTTTTCATTCTTACTGATTTCCAAGAGTTCTTTAAGAATTCTGGCTATGATTGCAAATATCTTTTCTCATTCAGTGGCTTGCCTTTTCATTCTTTTAATGGTGTCCTTTCATGAACAGAATATTTAAATTTTAAGGGAGTCTACATTATCACTCTTTTCCTTTATGGATAGCCTTTTTTTGTGTTCTGTTTGAGAAGTCTTTGACTGCCCCAAGGTCATGGCAATATTATATGTCTTCTTCTAGAAGCTATATTAGAGAATGTTCAGATGGCTAACAAGCTCGTGAAAAGATGCTTGACATCATTATTCACCAGAGAAATACAAATGAAAACTGTAAAGAGGTATATCTATACCAGAATGGTATATATATATATATATATATATATATATATATATATATATATATATATAAAATGAAAAAGTACAATACCAAGTGTTAGAGAGGATGTGAGCAACTGGAACGTTCATGCTCTACTGGTGGGTGGGTAAACCTACACAGTAAATTAGCACAGTCACACGGGAAAACTTTTACTGAAGTTGAACATAAGCTTACCCTATGGTTTAACAATTTCACACCTAGGTTTGGACCCAATGGAAACTCAGACATACGTGCATCCAAACCGAAAAGTGCTCACAGCAGTTTTGTTCATCAAAGCCTCATATTGGAAACAATCCACATGGCTGTCAATAGTACTGTAGAATGGACAAGTGCATGTAGCATATATAGTCAATGGAACATTATACAGAAATGAAAAAAAACCCCAGCAAACTATTATTGCATGCAAAAACATATATAATTCTCAGCCACATAATATTGAGCAAACATATCCAGACATAAAAGAGGACATACTGTATGATTGCATTTATATAAGTTCAAGAACAAGAAAACCTAATCTGTGGTGAAAGAAGTCAGGATATTGGTTATCTTTGGTGGGGGTGGGAGCAGGGGTTGATTAGAAAGGGGCAGAGGGAGGCCTCTGGGTGTAGATAATATGCTCTTGCTTGATCTGTGTGGCAGCTTTAAGGTTGTATATGTTTGTAAAAATTGATCCAGTGTCACTCAGAGATTTGGGCATTTTACTTCAATATAAAAAGTTAAGGGACTTCCCTGGTGATGCAGTGGTTAAGAATCCGCCTGCCAATGCAGTGGACACGGGTTCGTGCCCTGGTCCGGGAAGATACCACATGCTGCGGAGCAACTAAGCCCATGCACCACAACTACTGAGCCTGCGTTCTAGAGCCTGCAAGCCACAACTACTGAGTCCGTGAGCCACAACTACTGAAGCCCGCATGCCTAGAGCCTGTGCTCCACAACAAAGAGAAGCCACCACAATGAGAAGCTCACACACTGCAAAGAAGGGTAGCCCCTGCTCGCCACAACTAGAGAGAAAGCCCGTGTGCAGCAACGAAGACCCCAACACAGCCAAAAATAATTAATTAATTAGTTAATTAATTTAAAAAGTTAAGAAAAATGTTATTTAATAAAATATTTGAGTTGTGATTTTTACCATTCATTGACAACAGAAGTTGAAAGAATATTACTTTGATTATATTTGTGTGTCAAAGAATAAAGGTTACTCAGTCATAATATTTACTGATGGATTCATTCGGATATTGTTGGCAGGACTCTATGAGGGCTGGGATATTTAAATTTGATATAGCACCAGAAAATACAAGGAGTAGAGTTGGAGGACATCTAACATCCCTCTGGAAGGTATAATGAATTGTCTGAGATCACATATAGTAATAATAATATTAGCCTTTGATTATAAAAGCAAGAAGATATAAAGACTTGTTTGAAGTATGTATAACAATAATAGCATTGTCCTTTGATTATAAAGGGTATACTATGGAGAATATTTTGAGTTTTTTCCAGAAGTGTTGACTGAATTGAAATTGACTTTGCAATCTTCTGCATAGAACATTCCAAATACTTGGTTCTTGCATTATACTTTTCAAAAAGTTTTCCATGTATTATGTGATATGCTACTTACATGTTCAGTGAATAAATGAATGAATAAATGAACAAAAGAGCACACCATTCACTTTTTTGTGCCTAGTACTAGGATCATAGTAGTGAAAAGTCAGACCCGTTCTCTGCCCTGATGGGTGCCTAATCTTCTAGGAGGAGAGACTGACCTTAAGCAAGCATAGGCATGGAAGTGCTAGGAAAGGGACATATCGTCTGATCTAGGAGGTCCAACCTAGCCTCAGGGATCGCAAAGAGTTTTGTGAGGCACCTGACACATAACCTGAGATGAGTTTAAGCTTGCTAGATAAAGTGGGAAAATGGAGGTAGTTTGGGCAGAGGGTTAGCATATTCCAAAGTTACAAGAATACAGAGCAGCATGCTTTGGAAGAAAAAAAAGCCCAGTGGGTTGGAAAGGAGAATTTGAGGAGTTATCTGGGAGCCATTAGATGTGGAGGGCCCTGTTTGCCCTGTTTAAAATATGGGACTTAATCCTGGGACAAGGTGAAGCCACTCCAGGTTTTAAGCAAACTTATATTTATAAATTTAATATTTATATTTTAGGAAAATCAGACTTGAAAAGGGACAACGCTCTCCTTTTGGTAGGTTCTGTGGATAAGAAGTACAGCTGGAACTAGATAGCAGCTCTCCAGGGGCCTGATCTCTTACCACGCTCTATTCTCTGCTCTTTGTTGGTCTCAGACTAAAGTGAAAAAGGAACCTTGCGTTAGAAGTGAAGCTTAAGAGCACAGCTGGCCCCCTTTTCCTTCTTTACTTGTATCAATACCATGCCATAAGCTGGAGAGAAAGGAGGGCTGACTTCTTGCGTGGACTCATGGCAGAACCCTTTACAGAGGAACCTATCCTTGTAGGTTCACACACAGCAAGACTTTTTAATCCTTTTCATTGATTTTATCTAGAAATACTTTTGAGGTAAAAGCAAAAATCCCTCAAATAGTGTTTCCATAAGGCCCACTTGGAATTCTGTGAAAGGATAAATGTCACCTAGGAGAGTTGTAAAAGTCACTTGGTCTATATCCAGAACACAGTGCCCAGGGTTAGTAAATTGGAAAGCAGAGGGATTTTCCAGGACAGACAATTGTTTTTTGAGAGGAAAAAAGAGAAGAGTTACAGAAATATCACTTCTTGAAGGTCCACTCTATGCTCCTCGTCCTTACTTCTTCAGATCCACGGACAATTGCACCCACAGGAATTTGCTTTCTGTTCCTACTGCTCTATAGAAACTGCTCCTGTCCAGCTCATCAATGACTACCATTTTTTGCAAACCCAGCAGCTTCTTTTTGGTGCTTATGCAAAACCAATAATCTGTCCTGAAAAATACCTCTGCTTTTCAAATCCTGTGCACTGAGTTCTGGAAACAGACAGATTGATTTTTATAACTCTCTGTGGTGACACTTAGTGTTTCACAGGATTCCAAGTGGGGTTATGGGAACCCATTATTTGAGGAGTTTTTGCTCTTTGCATTTTCATTCTGTTGACCTTCCTCTTCTGTGCAGGAGAAACTTTCACAGTTCTCTTCTCCATGGCTTTGGTGATGCTCCTCATTCCAGGTTCTCCTTTTAGTTTCCCATCTCTGATTGGTGTCTCTAGCTTTGCACCCCATTAAATGCTAGTACTCCCCAGGGTTCTAATTGTAATTTTCTTTTTCCTTTCATATTTGCTGAATAATGTCCTCTACTTTCATACATCATTGACTGATGATTCTCAAATGTATATTTCTAGCTCCTACATCTTCAGGGTTCTAATTGTAATTTTTTTCCCTTTCATATTTGCTGAATAATGTCCTCTATTTCATACATCATTGACTGATGATTCTTTCTTTCTTTCGGGCTGCGTTGGGTCTTCATTGCTGCACATGGGCTTTCTCTACCTGCGGTGAGCGGGGCTACTCTTCGATGCGGTGCAAGGGTTTCTCATTGTGGTGGCTTCACTTGTTGTGGAGCACGGGCTCTAGGTGCGCAGGCTTCAGTAGTTGTGGCACGCGGGCACAGTAGCTGTGGCTCGCAGGCTGTAGAGTGGAGGATCAGTAGTTGTGGCGCACGGGCTTAGTTGCTCCATGGCATGTGGGATCTTCCCAGACCACGGCTCAAACCCGTGTCCCCTGTATTGGCAGGCGGGTTCTTAACCACTGTGCCACCAGGGAAGTCCTGACTGATGATTCTTAAACGTATATTTATAGCCCCTACATCTTCTGGGCTCTCGACTTAGAGTGTCAATGATCACCTACTGGATTTCTTCACCTGGATGAACTAAAATCGTGCCATCTTCCACAAGTTAACTATGCCCAAGGATCACCCACATCCCAAGTAGAACTCCAGCATTTTCTGTTTCAGTTAATAGCATTAATATCTGCCTTGGGCAGATTCTGGATTCACTCCAGAATCCCAGGATTTGTTCTTCAACTCCTTTCTCTACCTCACCTAAGAGCTCAATATGTCATGAATTCCTGTTACCACTGTATCCAAGATCTTTCTTCCTGCCACACTTCTCCAACACCCATGACTTGTTTTGTTTTGTTTTTAAACTTTTTATTTTATATTGGAGTATAGTTGATTAACAACTCATGACTTGTTCTTAACCCAGGATCTCTCTATACTAGTGCATCCCTCCCTGTTGCTACCAATAATCACTTTTAAAGAGCACATCTAATGATCTCGCTCCCTTCTTTTAAGTCTATGAAGTCTCTGAAGGTTACCCATCTAGAATAAAGTGTTACCCCCGACTATGGTACACAGGGTCATCCACACTCTAGTGTCAGCTTATTTCCCATGGGTCACCCCCTCTGTTGAACATGCCCTTGGTGCCCTGCCCCTGCTTTTGCCCTTGCTGTTCCCCTGTACCCTCATGACTTCACCCTTTCTTCACCCCTAACAAACTCTTCTCCACTCTTCAAAGCTGTCACCTCCCTGTGACTTTTCCTGATGCTCCTCTTCAATATCCCAATAGATGAAATCATTTTCTTTGCTCCCTTGGTACTTTGAACATGCCTCTATTATAGCAGCTATTGCATTGTTTCATAACTATTTGCCTTATTGCTTCTCTCTTCCTCTCTCAGGGATCTTTCCTTATTCACCACTATAATCCCCAAGTGCCTGGCCTATAGTAAGCACTCAACAATGTATACGTTTTAATGCTTCTTCCCTTTTTTGTTTCTGACCTCTTTCCAGTAAACTGATTAAAGGTATAGACAAAGCCCAACTCATATTTTCCCAGCTGAGCCAGTGCTAATGGACACAGAAGGCATGAGAAATAGTAATAAGAGTGAAAGATCAAGGGCTAGGAGAACAAAGAACACACTGAGTCTTTTCAGTAGGGGTGACTGGGATTGCACTACCCCCAATGCTTGCTCAGAAAATAACAGTAATGCTTTATTGCCAGGTCCTATCTTACACTTTCCAGCATGTAGGCCAGCTGGTGTTAACAACAGCATGGTGAATGAGCCAAATGGTGTGTGTGTGCGCTGGTAGGCATTTTTGTGGTGACAGAGGGGAAGGTGTTATCTTTAGTTGGGAGGTGGGAAGCACGGCTGGAATTGGGCTACTGATCTTCTAATGCACGGCGGACTAACTATTTTGTATTTTAGGCTTTGTGGGTCCTTTGCAAAAGCAGCTATAGAAGATACGTAACAAACGATCGTGACTGTGTTCCCGAAAAACCTTACTCATGAACACTGTAATGTGAATTTCATATACCGTTCACGTGTTGTAAAATAGTCTTCTTCTTTTGATTTTTTTCCCAACCATTTAAACATGGAAAAACCATTCTTAGCTCTCAGGCCATACAAAAGTAGGCATCAGGCAGGATGTGTCCACAGGCCACAGTTTGCTACTACTGCCCTGGTGCTTAGTCCACTACTACACTACCCGGAGTAGCTTTATTGGGACCAAAGCCACATGGAGAGTGCTGACTTTATCATAGGACCATAGTAGCCTCACCAAGAGCTGGGCTCTGCGCTTCATATGCTCTCTCATTTATTTCTTACAAAAATCCCAGGAGCAAGGAACTAGGATCATCCCTACTTTACAGGGACTCAAACTGGTCACCCAGCCCGTTAACTGTCAGAGTCAGGCTTTTGAAGGTCTGTCTGGTTCTGAGGTATGTGTTCTGACCACTGCATCAGACTGCCTTCTGTGGCAAAGTGTCAGTGCTGTGGAAACCATATGTGAAGGCTTATGTTTTTCAAGAACACAGATATATTTTATCAAAAAGAGGTCGGGTTTCCAAAAGATAAAATGGGGGACAAAGATGACCATGGGAAGATTGGCTCCGAATCCCCCAAGACTTAATGACTTTTCTGAACTTGTTATCTAGTTCTTTCCCCCAGAAATTTGGAGGAATGCACAAATCATCTCAGTCTCCACAGGGACCCTCCCCTCATTGCTTCCCACTACCCTCCACTAACCCGCCCTCCACACACACACGCGCACACCCACACACACCATCTTAGGCGTGCATGTTAAACTACTGTCAAGCAACCTATTTGGCATTAGTATCTAAAGAACAGATGTCAACCTATTGTCACTGCTTCCAGTGGGCCCTGCCAGGTGAGTGCAAAGGTGGGCATCGCCCAGCAGTGCCTGCACTTTCCTGCCTTCTGCTTCCATAGTTTCTCTTCCTTGGACACCCACCCACTTGGAACCCAATACTGAGGGCAGCTCAAGGGTGGGCCGTACTAGCACTGTAATGGGGGTGGTGGGGAGCTGGGTGCCCTCAGCTGCCCTCTCCACACTTCTGAAAAGTCTACTCCAAGCTTTTTCCCTCCTCCCCACCCAGCCCCACCTCCCCCACTTCCTCCCTGACCTCACAAGCTACTTCCCTCTTCAAGAACCGGGTGTGGCTGTCACCCTCACAGCAGGAGCTGCAAGCCCTGGAGAAACAAGCTCAGATTGTCAGGGGGTGGTGGAATTAAGTTGGGGGTGGGGGTGGGAGCTAGAGTTTGGGTGAGGAAGATAAAAGGAACACAAAAGGGAACTTAAGGGGCTTCCCTGGTGGCGCAGTGGTTGAGAGTCCGCCTGCCGATGCAGGGGACACGGGTTCGTGCCCCGGTCTGGGAGGATCCCACATGCCGCGGAGCGGCTGGGCCCCGTGAGCCATGGCCACTGAGCCTGCGTGTCCGGAGCCTGCGTTTGCAACGGGAGAGGCCACAACAGTGAGAGGCCCGCGTACCGCAAAAAAGGGGGAAAAAAAAAAAAGGGGGAATTTAAGATGTCTGGCCGTGAGTAGAGGGGGTTGGAGCCAGAGGAGGAGGTGGAGTGTGTCTGAGCTGAAGTGAACCTTGCCTCCTGTCGCTGGTTTTCTCCCAGGCCTTCTCTGCATCCTTGGAGGTCCTTGGAAATCTGCCAGCCCCTGAACAGGGCAGTTTCAATTCTGTATTAGAAACCCCCTTCTTGGCTCCTTTGCCTCATTCCCCTCCTACTCTTGATCTCCTCCCTTTCCCATTTTGCTAATGAATCTTTTGGGAGGAAGCTCTCGGGGTGCGCTGGGGGTAGGGGCACAGCTGTGGAGCCATTGGTGACCTCTTAGCTTACGTCTGAACTTGGTTCCTACAGACCTATGTGCCTGAACTACCTCTGTTGTGTGGTTTTCAACTCACCATCTGCCCTTAAATAAGGGTAATGGCCTTTGCCGGATGCTGTGCTGGACAACAGGAAGGAGGGCTGGGCCGGCCGTGAGGTAGGAAGATCTGAAGCCTTTGTACTCAGGTCACTCAGCTTTCAGTGAGGCTTCTTGATGGGATCAGGTCAAGGCAAGGCGATCTACATTAAAAACAAATTTAAAAATTCATCCCATCCACCATTACTAGAGTCACATTTGTTCATAGTAAAAAACCTCGGACAGCACAGAAACATAAAGACAAATAGGAAGCAAAATGACCCATAATTCACAATGCTGGGAAAATTTCTCCAGGCATTTTGATGTATTTCCTTCTACTCTTTGCTCAATGCATATCTTTGTCTCTATCTCTACCTATAATATATGGTATCTACCATTTGAAAGCCTGCTTTTTTTTTTTCCTATTGGCTTTTTTTTTTGAGTATTTCCCCATTAAAAATTCTTCTAAAGCAATGATTGACATTTAACGAAGAGATATTTGCCTTCCAAGACTAGACAATGTTCATATGCAGGAATTCATTTTGAATTATTATTGACGACATTAACATCCCCACTCAACACTACACACACACACTTCTGTCTGAAGGCTTATCAGGAAGTCAGGTGGATCAAATACTCCTCACTATGAGGGGCAGACTCTCCAGATGGGATTTGTAGGCTTGGGGTGGGGTGGAAGCCCGGGGGTGGGAGGTAAGCACACAGGGATTGTTTATAGCTGCTCATTCCCCCTCTTGAAGGCCCCACTCCTTAAGCGGAGAACTTCATCTGGGATGGACTGTGCTGGGACCAGGGCATATGTTTTGATGTTCAAGCAAGCAAAATGATTCAACATGAACTCTGCCCAAATAAAAATGGATCAGACAGGGAGTTTTATCTGTTTTCCTGGGAGTGCTGACATTCTCCACATCGTGGTTTATTTTCCTGCTTCCCTGGGCTGCCCTTAATCTGTCACACACTCCAGAACAGAAGCATCCTTTCTGTGGAGATGGTGGCCAGCACAGCCCTAAAGGCCACCAGCACAGCCTATGTGTCCAGTCCCCTAGGGCACAGTTCTTGGTAATATTTTGGATTTGGTGGGGCGAGCAGAGGGTAGGAGAATGGGGGTATAGGTGGGAATTATGGCTGACAGCAACTGTGAACCCATCTGCAAGAAACCTGACACAAGCAGCAAGTGAGAGTTCCCAAGGAATGGTTCTGAGGGCCAAGTTTCTCAGCTTGGAGGGTCAGCAGCTCATTCATGCAGCTTTCGACACCACTGGAGGTTGGAAAGAAGCGAGAGGAAAAATGAGAGTAAAGGTGAAGGAATAGGAGCAGGGCTTGATCACCAAGAAGCCAACTGTCATGCTCAGGTATCCAAAAACAAGGGAACCCAATATTTAATATTTCATAAAGAACATTCATGTATTGCCTGGAGGTTAGGGTAATGTGGACAAGGGGAAGGTGATTAAGACCTTAATTATTTCCAGTTATTAGGACCTCAACAAGTCCTAATGGACAGAAAGGAGATGGGAAAGGAGGAAAAAGAGAAAGTTGGAGGATAAAAGGAGAGAACGAAAAGCAAGGATAGAATCCATTTACAAATATGTATTAAGTGTTAATTACGGTGTAGGCTTTGTGCTAGAAACTAGGAACATAGAATTAAAATTTTCAAGCTGTGCCTTCAAGGGATGGCATACCACAGAAAATGTGTTTCCTAAGCCCTGCCCTAGTGATTGCTTCTAGAGATCTTTGTTGTTTGGATGAGTCATATGGAGTCAGAGGCTGTGTACAGATTTCTGGGCTCCAGATGCCATGCTGGTCGTATTCACTGTGTTGGCTCCTGAACTAACATCCTTTCATGGCTGCCTGTTCTTCAGTCTCCACCTTTAGATGGAATGTGTTCTAGAGCCATGGGGAGGGGCTGCAACTCTATAAGGAAGACCAAAGAAATGTCAAATATCTTCATTTAAATAGAGTCTGGCACGTTCACCATTTATTTATTCATTTGTTCATTTTTCAAACTTAGAGATCACACCTTATTGCTAAAGGTGAGATTAAAAAGAATATATCCAATGGACACCTTATCTTTGATAAAGGTGGCAGGAATGTACAGTGGAGAAAGGACAGCCTCTTCAATAAATGGTGCTGGGAAAACTGGACAGGTACATGTAAAAGTATGAGATTAGATCACTCCCTAACACCATACACAAAAATAAGCTCAAAATGGATTAAAGACCTAAATGTAAGGCCAGAAACTATCAAACTCTTAGAGGAAAACATAGGCAGAACGCTCTATGACATAAATCACAGCAAGATCCTTTCTGACCCACCTCCTAGAGTAATGGAAATAAAAACAAAAATAAACAAATGGGACCTAATGAAACTTCAAAGCTTTTGCACAGCAAAGGAAACCATAATCAAGACCAAAAGACAACCCTCAGAATGGGAGAAAATATTTGCAAATGAAGCAACTGACAAAGGATTAATCTCCAAAATTTACAAGCAGCTCATGCAGCTCAATATCAAAAAAACAAACAACCCAATCCAAAAATGGGCAGAAGACCTAAATAGACATTTCTCCAAAGAAGATATACAGACTGCCAACAAACACATGAAAGAATGCTCAACATCATTAATCATTAGAGAAATGCAAATCAAAACTACAATGAGATATCATCTCACACCAGTCAGAATGGCCATCATCAAAAAATCTATAAACAATAAATGCTGGAGAGGGTGTGGAGAAAAGGGAACACTCTTGCACTGCTGGTGGGAATGTGAATTGGTTCAGCCACTATGGAGAACAGTATGGAGGTTCCTTAAAAAACTACAAATAGAATTACCATATGACCCAGCAATCCCACTACTGGGCATATACCCTGAGAAAACCAAAATTCAAAAAGAGTCATGTACCAAAATGTTCATTGCAGCTCTATTTACAATAGCCCGGAGATGGAAACAACCTAAGCGCCCATCATCGGATGAATGGATAAAGAAGATGTGGCACATATATACAATGGAATATTACTCAGCCTTAAAAAGAAATGAAATTGAGCTATTTGTAATGAGATGGATAGACCTAGAGTCTGTCATACAGAGTGAAGTAAGTCAGAAAGAAAAAGACAAATACCGTATGCTAACACATAGATATGGAATTTAAGGAAAAAAAATGTCATGAAGAACCTAGGGGTAAGACAGGAATAAAGACGCAGACCTACTGGAGAACGGACTTGAGGCTGTGGGGAGGAGGAAGGGTGAGCTTTGACAGGGCGAGAGAGAGTCATGGACATGTACACACTAACAAACGTAGTAAGGTAGATAGCTGGGGGGAAGCAGCCGCAAGGCACAGGGATATTAGCTCGTGCTTTGTGACAGCCTGGAGGGGTGGGATAGGGAGAGTGGGAGGGAGGGAGACGCAAGAGGGAAGACATATGGGAACATATGTATATGTATAACTGATTCACTTTGTTATAAAGCAGAAACTAACACACCATTGTAAAGCAATTATACCCCAATAAAGATGTTTAAAAAAAAAAAAGAATATATCCAGCCATTTCTTTTCCATAGCACTTTATTTTATTTTTTTTGCCTCACAGCATGTGGGATCTTAGTTACTTGACTAGACATCGAACCCGTGCCCCCTGCAGTGGAAAGACGGAGTCTTAACCACTGGACTGCCAGGGAAATCCCTCTATAGCACTTTAAAACACAGGAAAAGCTGTTATGACAGCCTCTCCCTGTGGCATTAATGATCTTAGTAACAAGTTAGACCTTAGACCAGATTAAGAAGGGAGGTAGAACCATTCTTGAATCACTGAACACTGGGGACTATATAGCCTCAAGGTGAAACCCCTCTAGGTTGAGCGTTGGGGACAGATGTGGGAAATCTGCTTAGAGCTTCTTACTCTTGGCTCTGATTGGTACCCAGTGGCTCATTACCTGGGCAGAATCACGGAAGGTGTGTGTGATGCTGCTGAATTCATGCTCCGCACCATCGGCTGCCTTTACCATCAAAGGCTCTTGGGAGACCGGGCTGCTGTCATGTAAGGCTTGAGTTACAGAGATGAAGAGGATGCATTCCCTGCCCTTGCGTTACAGCCTAGGAGAAGAAGCAGGAAGGTAAACAAATGATTGGAATTTGAAGCAGAATAAAGTGAGTTCTGAACTGTGGAAGGGGCAGTGGGCTGTGGGAACTCAGACGTAAGGGCATTTAATTATCATGCAGGATTACAGAAAATTTCATGGAGACGATATTCATTTCAGGTGGACCTTCAAGGATAAGTAAGATTTCACAGGTAGAAAAGATGGAAGGACATTTTCCAGGCTAAGGGAGTTACATGGAAATATGAAAGCATGCAATGGGTTCCAGGAGAAGCAACTCTTGGGAGGTAGCTTGAAGGGAGAGGGAATGCATGGAGTGATGAAGTAAAAGTCATGGGTAGGGCATGAGACCCACAGGAAGAAACTCAGCAACCTTCCCATGGATGTTCAGATGGAAGGCAGTGCAGGACCATTGAAAGAGTGTGGTATTCTAAGCGAGGCACACCAGAGTTTGCCTCTCGACTCTAGCTCACTGTTGCTGACTGACACTGAACAAATTATCTCACTCACATCTTTGATCCTTATTTTCATAATGTATAAACTGAAGATGTTATTCTTACCTCTCAGACTGATGTGAAGTTTAAATGGTATGATGTTCAGAAAATGCCAAACAAGTGCACATGATAGACCTTCATTAAATGTAGCCCCTTTGTTTACCCCCTCAGGTGGAATAAATTAGAAAATGTAGTTGTGCATCAAAAGGTTGTCTGTACTGTCATTCATTTTACAAATTATCGACCACCTACTATGTGTTAGGTCCTGTGCTAGGTGATGCAGGATATCCAAGATGCAAGCTCTCAAGGAGAGAATAATACAGCTGGGGGGATGATATACAAAGAGTCAAAGTTAGGTAATAGTCTGAGATAACTAGCTGAGAGCCATCCTAAGCTGTCTGTGATTGATGAATGAATGAGCGTCCAGACAGTGAACACTGTGAGTGAAGTACAGGTGGACAAAGGGCAGTGTGAGGTCACTGAGGGCTGGGGGATTGGGTGGCTGGAATTGTGTCAAGGAGCAGAAGAAATGTGAGCCAGACCTCAAACACGGTTAGCATTTGGTGAAGCAGAGGAAAGGAAGAATTTTGCTACATGGTAAAAAACCACCCATGGAGCAAGGTGAACTTAGGGTGCAGTCTGGTTGGATTGTAGGAGGAGCCCTGGGAGGTAAGGCTGAGATGGGGGTGGAGGTCAGATTATGGAAAGCACTGGAAGTCAGGCTAGGGACTTCAATTTCCATTATAGACAATGTCTTTTTCATTGTGTGCTCTAGGCCACACTATCTGATCTGCCCACCAGATGCACGCTGATCTGTCCCCAGCCACAACTTGTATTTTTTATGCCACTTATTCTCTAGTATTATTGCCTTATCTTATTTTCTCTGTCGGATATATGTGTCACACTGTGCACAAAGCAAGATTGTAAGTTTCATAGGACAGGTCACATAAGAATTTCCTAACTTGACATGACTCAGAGTGGTAGCACACCTTAGAAGCTGAGAGGAAAGGAAGGCTTAGGGATACCCATCGAGAAGCTGAGGTCATACGGTGGTGATGGCTTGTAGGAAGTCCCAGCCACTGCATGGGCACCATAATCAGCGCATTTGTCATCTCTTCAATGTTGATCTTAATGCTCTTGGTGTTGCCTTCATGGTTTGGCCCTCTAGTTAGAGCAATATCTCTATGGACTATATTTGATGTACTTCCCATCCATTAATACAGAATCCTCAAATACTAGTGGAGGGGACACTTTTATGATAAAGGGTCTTAGACCTTCCAGATTCTTTTGAGCTTTGCCTGGTCAAGCCCCTTGACTTTCCTGGAAAAATCAACCAATCATTTAACAAGAGAACTGCTATGTGACCCTAACCCTCTTACCCTCTAGAAATCCCTGTCCTTTGATATTCCCAGCTGCCTTTCTCAGCTTATTCCCGAGGAGGAGATCAACCAGGAACCTTGGGAATCAGATGACCAAGGGTGGACAGCAGAACTACAGAGCAAACCTGGCCTGCACCAGTGTTTGCTTTGGTTTAAAGAGTTACTGGGGAGAGTATACTAACCTTTTGTTTTGCAGGAGCTTTGCTTTCCTGGTAAATAGCTGTTTTTTAATAGCAATTTCTCCATGTGACCAGTTGAACAGATTCCTAAAATAGACCTGATTCACTTCTTTGTGGATCAGCCAGGATGGCAGCAGTGACATCTGGGTCACTGGTCCCACTCGCATGCCAGAACAATGGCCAATCAGGAGTGTGTGGGTTCTTTATGCAGGACACAGCTGTTCCTTCCTCTCGCTGCCTCCTGAAGCTGTAGCCTTTGGTAGCCCTGATCACCACCAAGTGCTAGAGTCCTCAGATGAGTGTTTGCCGCCCCAGACACTGCTAGACAACCTCACTATGGGGCTTGTGCATGAGTGGTCTCTGGAGTAAATTACTTTGGCTCTACAGACGCTTTTTAACTTGGTTTTCCATGAAACAACAGCAGCTAAACTGGGGTGTGGGTGAATATGGGACTGGAAAGAAGCCATACCTAGTTGTTCCTATAAGGAACAAGGACATTGAGAGGTAGGGGGAGTCTGTAGCTGGTTGGTTGATTTAGGTCACAGCCAAGCTCTCAAGGCCCAGCAAAGGGTGGCTATCATTTTTTCCTTCCTCTTCCCCTTATACATATTTTCACTGGAATAAGACTAGCTCTCTACAGACACCCCCAAGTCACATTACATACATGCATCTTGTGCCAGTTTCCCCCTCTGGTTCTATGTCTTCTATGTTTGTGCTGTTCTTTTCTCCTAATAAGTCCTTCCCTTTCCTCTGTATCTATTCAAATCTTTCCCATCCTTCAAAGTCCGACACAAACCTACTCAACATGACCCATGAGCCTTATTTTGGATGCTTGAAAATGAGGGTGTCTAAAAACATAATGGCCTTTGCGTGCATTTCTCTTTCATTTAGTTGCTGACCAAGGGAGTCTGACTTTAACCCCTCTGATGTTTAGTTTGAACAAGTCAAATTAGTAAACGTTAAATGAGCATCTGCTAAGTACACTTCACTCTGCTGGATCCTGGTAATGAGACCTGAGGCCCTGCTCCTGGAGAAGAGAGTCGAGAAGCCTTTATTAGTTGCCTTCTTAGCCCTAATGGGAAGTGACCATGATAGATAAGAGCAGTAGCCACAGGCTGTTCAGGGCAAGAATAAAAACAAGGAAGGGATACTAAGGGGTCAGAGGGTCAGAAGCGGGAATGAAGGACTTCAGGTTCCAAGAACACAAACTTGTTGGTTCTCAAACTGGTTGGCCTGAGGTGACTCAAATGACCAATTACACAAGTGACACAGTAGTCACCAGAACAAGATGAGATCTCCAAGTGAGGGGAGCCAGACCCAAACTCTTTCTGGGGAGCAGCCAAACATTCAATAGTCATGGAACCAAGTCAGCAAAAGTCCCTGAGAAGAGCTAAATTTATCCAGGTTGCTGGAGATGATTGAGGGCATGAACTTCAGGGAAAGAAATACAAATGAGGAAACACTTATATGCCAGGGAGAGAGAACAGAAAAGATGGTACCCATGGCTGGTGAATCACAGCAGCAAAAGAGGGAAGTCTCATCAATGCTGACCAGTATACATCACAGTATGTGGGGGACGAGGCTGGGGTGGGGGGTGGGAGGGGTTGTCTTTAACTGACACACTTGAGCCTTCCCGAGGATTTAAAGATGACAGAAGACCAGGAACCTCATCAAGCTTCCACTACCTCTAATGACAGATAGAAATGCAATATTTTCTCAAAGAACCGGGTGAACAGCTGAGAGTTACAAAAGCATGTCAGCTCATACCCAATGGTTGACGCATGCAATGCTCAGGGTGCAATATCTTGGTGACATGATGGTAGAATCCCTACTAATGGTCCACAGAGAAAATGCTGAGATCATTGTCAGCTTGGGCAATGTGTCTAATTTGCAAGGAGTTGCAGGAAAGCCAAGATTATTAAGTGTTATCTTGCCCATTCAAGGGTGGCTTTCAAGGGGAAGATGAGCAGAAGGAAGTAGGAGGTGAGGGAGCGCTTGTTGAGTACCCACTGGTACCTTTTCATAAATACTATCTCATTCGATCCTTTGAGGTAAGCATCTTCCCCATTTTAAAGATGAAGAAAGCAAGACTCATGGGGTTTACATAACTCTCACAAGATCACACTGATTAATTGTTAAAGTCAGGGTTCAACCTTAGGCTGTGTAGCTCCAAAGCCTGGGCTCTTTCTTCTCCACTACAGTGCTTTCCAGCTCTCTCTACTCCCTTTGGGTATGAAATCCCAGCCAGGGAGAGCCTCCAGGGAGGGCCTAGTGTAATTAGGACATGGGGGAGGAGATCTGGAACTCCTTGCTCATAAAACCTACTGGATCTTGGATCAATCAAAAACTAACAATCAACCAACAACCCCTTCCAGGCCAACTCAACACTTTCCTACTTAGAATTTCTATTTTTCTAAAATGACATTTCCCTGAGAAATACACTTAACTAGGTGAAAGATGCATGTCATTGCCTTTTTCCCTTTGCTTTTAGCATATGATAACCTTTTTGGTCATGTCCAGTCTCCTTGGCCGTTCTCCTTATCACAGAGCAAGTGCATGTTTACCCAACCTTTATACCACATGGCTCTGAGCAGCACATGCTCTGATCTGGACCAGGTTCATTTGGCAGAGGGGTAGATGGCCTTCCATTGACCCTTCCAGGAAACACCTGTCCTCCCCAGGTTTCCCTGGGGCCCCCGCTAGTGGCAACAGTGCTACAATGGGGGCAGAGGGGGCAGCAGCTTACTTTTCCACAGGAAGTCCAAAACTTGTTCCACCAACTTCTCCAGGATGAACCTGGAGAAGTTTGAATGCCTTTGCTCACCCTTAAATTCTCCCACTTCCTTCCTTCTATAACTTCAAGCACTGGCTAAAGATACTGATGACACACGTTTAACACTCAGGAGAAAAAGCAGCAATGAGTTTAAGACGTATAAGATGGTTACTCAGAGACAGGTATAGGTTCCAGGCACTGCTTGTATTCTCCTTTACTCTTCCTGTCCTAAGGCTGGTGTTCCTTAGGATCTTGTCTTGGGCATCTTCTCTTTTCAGCGTACTCATTCTCCCGAGGCAATCTCATTCTTCAGTGTGACAGTGATCACCACCTAACTTGTCGATGACTCTGAAATCTCTCACCTCAGACCCCAATATCCACCTGTCCACTGGACACCTCTATCTGGAAATCCCTCAGGACATAGTGGGTGCTCAATAAGTCATTGTTGAATTCATGGACCATCTAAACCCTAAAGGTTGGCAGCTCAGGGAGAGGTAAGCCTCTGACTTGTTGGATTTTATATCTCCCCTTTTACTGTTGTTGCTTTGTGAGGCAGCCTGGAGTGGTGGAAGGATCACAAGTCTCAGAACTACAACTGTGTCCAGATCCTGATCTTGTTCTAAAATCTATATCTATTTATCTGTCTGAAGGCTACAGGTCAAACTCTGAGGTTGGCAGTATGGAGTCCCATCCAGGGTTCTAGATCCAGTTCTGATATGAGTAAGCTGCGTAGCTTTGGACAATCTCTTTGCCTCTCTGGTTCTCTGGGGACAGTTGAACTGGATGATTTCTAAGGTCCTTTCTAACACTTACCTTTCAGTGTAAAGCATTCTATCACCTCTGGATAGGATGGGTTTTTTTCTGACTAATTAGCTGATAGTTTTTGCTGGAAGGGGATATTATAAATCTCAGCAAGTTGGCAAATTTCATTCTGTTTTTCTATAGCTTTGTGTAGATCTCTCTGAATGAGGCTGAGAACTAGCTGTTGGCTTCAACACTGTTCAACATTCAGGCTTCTATCATAGTAGATGTACACGTAGCTGGCTTAAAGATCAAGGTAAAAAAATCTCTTTCCACACAGACACCTATTTTTGTCTAACTCATCCCTTTCCCTCTTCCCGAAATGAGGACTGGCAGAAGCAGCTGTTGCCTGAGCATACCGGGCGGGGGTTTGTCTGAACGGGTGACTGTGGTAAGGAGCTGTAACTCCAGGTTGGTAACTGCTTGATAAGATGCCAGATGTACAAACGATGCATCTAAGTGAGTTGTTATTTTTCCAGCATTCACCTTGGTAGGTGCATAGTTATTCTAAAACTGTCTGGGGGCTACTATATATTTCGGAGAATAAATTAATTTAAAATTTAATTGAAGCGACATAGGCCCTGAGTTGGAACAAGTCAAATGTGCTAAAGATACTTATCAACCCAGTAGCCCAGTGGCCTCCTGACCACCTTCCCCCACATTCTGCTCCCTAGAGGCAATTACACTCATCTTCCAGCTCTTTCTTGTGATATGTACTTCCATTTTTCTTTTTCCAGTACGCGGGCCTATCACTGTTGTGGCCTCTCCTGTTGCGGAGCACAGTCTCCGGACGTGCAGGCTCAGCGGCCATGGCTCACGGGCCCAGCCGCTCTGCGGCATGTGGGATCTTCCCGGACCGGGGCACGAACCCGTGTCCCCTGCATCGGCAGGTGGACTCTCAACCACTGCGCCACCAGGGAAGCCCATATTTTAAAATAATATACTCATCCTGCTGTCACTTGATTAATGATTTGACATTATTTTTAAATTTTTACTGTAAATGAGGTATTAGATTTCTCATACCCTCTTTTTTTTCTCTAATGCTTCCAATTCCTATTCCTCCTACAGAGAATTAAAAACAATATTCAGGGTTTACATTATTATTATCACTGATAGACTGTGCATGCCAAGCCTAAGGACTATGATTTCAACCTTTTGCTTTTTCAGGTAATTCACGGTAACCTACTCCCTTCTCCTCCTCCTCCTCCTCCTTGTACTCATCCTCCTCCTTCTCCTCCACTTCCTCTTCCTCTTCTTCTACCAATTACCTTGGTATCTATGGCTAAATTCCCCTACATCATTCAACATCCACTCTATATACATTTCCATGTGGTCAAACCAGGTGTCAGTGGAGGATGGAGATAATTTTGCGTTTGTCTTGAAGCTTGTTATGTGTCCAGCTTCATTTTTTTTCTGTAGCTCTTGCTCCAGGAGGCTCTGTCCTCCAACTCCTCTTTGGGCTTGCTCTCCAGGCTCACTGAAAACCTGACCACATGGAAATTCCCTTCATAGTCATCCCGAGAATTTCCTCTATCTTTCTCTTCTGCTGCATCTCCCATTTCCTGGATCCCATGCCTTCTTCTCAGTTTACATCTTCATTTTGGTGGGGCACACTCACTAAGAATTCCTGAGAAAGCATACATCGGCAATGTTTTGAAATCATGCTTATATGAAAATGTCTATTATATGCTCACATTTAATTAAGACTTTTAGTTGGGAATAGTTGAAAATAATTTTCCTTCAAAAAATTTTTTTGTCTACTAGCTTAGGCTAGTGCTGATGTTGAGAAGTTTACTACTATTCTTATATCTCATTTCTTTGTCTGTAACTTACTTTTCTCTGTAGAAGCTTTTGTTTATCCCTGGTATGTTGAAATTCTATGATTTTATACATTAGTGTGAGCCTTTTTAAATTCATTATGTTGTGCACTTGATGGGCCCTTTCAGTCTGGGACTTCGGATTCTTCGATTTCTTGTATTATACCTTTGATAATTTCTTCTCTATTATTTATTTTTTCTTTTCTTTTTCTTTCTGGAACTATCACTAGTCAGAAAAATAACTCCCTGGCTTCTCTTATTTTTAAAAGATATTTTTATCCATCACTGTACACATTTTCTCTTACCTTTTGGAAGAGTCCTTCAATTTTATTTTTTACATCTTCCACTGAGTTTATTGTATCTTTAGTTCTCAAGCACTTTTTCTTATTTTCATGGTTCCTTTTGCTGTTGTTTTGCATCTTCTGCTTGTTGCATAGATATAAACTTTCCCTTACCTCTCTGAAGTTAGTTTTTTCTGTTTTTTTCTGTTTCACGGTAGTTTTCTGTTTTCGGAATTGCCTCTGCTTCCTCCAAGTTGCTTTATTACTGTTTGTTATTATTTTCATCTTTCATGTTGGAGGGTTTCCTTAAGCATCTGAAGTTTCCTGGTTGTCTGCTCTTATTTAAGAGTGAGGTCTGTCAACTGGTAGGCTACATTTTACAGTCATCAGGTGACAAGTGGGCTTTTCACACACAGCTGGTCATATTCAGAAGACAGAAAATGCAGTGCAAAGGCCACAGGGGTGGAATTGAAACAGGGGTCAATGAATTAGTATGGTAAAAGTTCAGTGCTTTTCCCTCTCATTTAGGGTGACTGTTTCATTCTTGAACTTTAGAAATCATCAAAGGGATTAATAAGTTATTATCCCTTTGAGGTCATTTCAAATGCTGTCCAAATCTTGGAACTAGATTCAAGGTTGGAACTGCAGCTCACTGAGCCTGAAAAGCACCCTCTTTGGGGGGTGGGCACAAACAATCAGCTGGAAAAGATGAAAAGAAAGATTACTTGGATATTATGACTATCCAGGGAATTGGGATTGATGCAACTGTGGCAAGCAAGAGTGAGACTATACAGATATAAAATCCTAATGTTATATGATCTTTCTGTTTGACTTTCAAGGGAGCAGCTTATTGCAATATCACTACAGGATCACTGCTGTTGACTAGGAAGCTGTCTACAATAGGACAGTCATATGGGAATGGAGAAATTACAGATACCACTGTCTTTAAATAAGTTGAAATTTCTTCTCCCTGCTCTGAAAACAAGCTTTCGTATTTTAAAGGAAAAGTGCCAGATCTGTACTTCCTCAATTCCAGCCATGGCATGCCATGAAAAGGCGTCAAGTCCATCCTGGAACCCAAGGGAAATGCTTTCCTCTCTTTAATCTATCTAATTATTTATCCATCCAACCAACCTTATCCTATCTACTTGTTGAGACCAAGTTTGAGAAGCTTTGCTTAACTGTCTAATTCTACAGATTTCTCCTTTCCCTGAATACCTGCAACATAGCTATCAGCTTCATGCATTCTAGCATATAATAGTTCACGACTTAGATTGTCCTCAGGAGCAGTCACGAGCACAAATGACTCCCAAGGGCGAGCAGATAATGTAAATGACGTCTTCTCAATGAGTCAGCTCATAGGGAATTCTGGGGACCGGAGTGAACTGGAGAATGGGCGCTCTCAGTAATGGGCAGTCACACCTTCACTGCAGTCAATTGCTGCCTGGCAGTAATGCAGGTTAGAAGTCATATACCTTCTAGTTTTTCGAGAGGAGCCAGATATCCAGCTTTTCGTGTGATCTTTTAAAATAATGGTTCAATTGAACAAAAACACAGTGTAGGACAAGCACAGTGGGTGTTTCATGCTGTAGGTTTGTTTCCTCTGACATAAGTTTTCTCTCTTCAGGGGGTGATGAGCTTCTTGAGCTCATTGTTTCTGAGTCTCCCCACAGCAGCTCATGCATTAGCCAGCATGCATAATAGGTACCTGGTAAATGACTGTCCAACTTTGCAGAATACCATGCTGAAGCCAAGCAAAATTTTTGCCTCAGCTGACTCTCTGTAGCCTATAGGTGGTGCAAAGAAAAATCTTCCCCTAAAACTCGTTTATGTATTAAAGCTCTCCACCCTGCCCCCTGAATCTGGTGAGTCTTGATGTATTTGTCTGGCAGGTTTAAATAAGGTATTAATGTGTTCTCTGCCATCTTTACATAAAACCCTCTCTCAGCCTCATCTTTCCATTCTTCTATAGCTACCACTAATAGTGTAAACTCACTACCTCTTTTTTTTTATCATTTCATTCGTATCCTTCCACACTCCTTAGGAATCACTCTCAATAATAAGTGACCTCTTTGATATTACATGCGGTGATGCTAATCAATGCTTCTCATCCTCTAATCTGCCTTGAATCAGGCTATAGCATTTGATGCTGTTGATTATTTCCTACTTCTCAAAATTCCTTTGTTCCTTACCCTTTGGGGGCTCTACTGCCTCCTGAATTTTCTTGCATCTTCCTAGATACTCCTCATCAGACTCCTTTCCTGCCCAATTCCCAAAATGCCAGTTTTCTGCAGGTTTTATTCCAGGCCCTCTCCCTTCTCCCTCCACACATTCACCCCGAATGACCTTATCCTCTCCTATGACTCTCCCCCACCATGAGTGCTGATGACGCCCAGTTCTACCATCTCCGCTCCAGACTCATCTAATCAGCTGCCTTCTGGCAGTGTCTGTCTCTGTTGATACTTCAAACTCACACGTCCAAGGCTGAGCTCATCTCTACTCTGCCCCTGCATATCCTCTTCCTGCATCCCTGTTCTTGGTGAAAGGCATGCCATCCACCTAGTGGCTCACACATGAATTTCACAACTCCCTCCCAGTGCTGGCTTTTCCAATAAGCATGAAAAGGCACGTGCGTGAAACACCAAGAAAACAAAACCAGGATGCCAAAGAATTATTTGGAAAGAGTTTAGTGCTTTCAAACAGTATCAACGTAGCCATTCTAAAATAAAACAGAAAATGTTTGGAATTCCATACACCTATTTTATTTTGAATGATGTATACACAGGAGGCTGATTGGGCATAAATTTTTCAGGGCTGAGAACCAGTACGTAAGTTCTTACTACAACCCTGATCATGCTCACCCAACCCCTCTCCACACCCAATTTGTTCCTAAGCCCTGTTGACTTTGTCTCATTAACAACAATTGAGCCAACTCTAATGGAATGTTGGGGCTTTTGCTGTCTGCTACCCGGCTTGCTACGGCAGCCCCTTAACTGGCTCTTCCTTCCCATCTGTCCTTCACAGAAGATGTATCTTCTTCACAGAGGAAATATCTGCTTCCTGTATGTCACTCTCCTGTGTAAAATCTTTTCATTGACACTTAGTACCTTCAAGGGAAGTTCCAACCACTTGCCATGGCCCTGCACACCCTGCTTCCCCGCATTTGGCCTCCTCAACTCCATGCGCTACTTCACTTCTAGCCTTGGCCCTGGATTGTCCATGGTTACTCCACCCCCTGCACCCCTCCATGTCCCTGAACCTGAGGAAAGGGTCTGCATGAGAAGTGAAAAAAAAAAAAAAAAATCAGAAGAATCTAAACCTCTGGTCTCCAGAAAAGAAAAGAACATCCCAGCCCCCTCCATCTCTTAAACGTTTCTAAAGAAGAAATGAGCAAACATAGAGAAAGACCTCAGCCAAGAAATCATTTCCTTCTTCCCTTGGGATTGTCTTGTGGTCATAGCTCTTGCTCATCAAATGCAATTAGATGCATTACTGGGGCCACATGCAGAAGAGGGTCATTGTCTTCTTTCTCTCAATGCCCTGCTCAGTGTGAGCATCTTCACGTCACCAGCCACGAGCCAGCCACTCAGCTGATAGAACTCGTGTTTGCTGTAAACAGGGACTGGGAGAACACTCGCCTCCAGCCAAGGCTCAGCCCTGGCTGGGGAGGATGGCATTACTCACTGGAGCCCCATCCATTCCTCTCCCCAACATTGTTTGCCCATTTTCACCAGGGGACTAAAATGGGGATGGAGGGGGAGGCGGGAGAACACAGAGGAATGGGGCTGTTTGTTTTTTACTTGGTGTTAACAATACAACATCTGTTCCCCAGCCTGGCAGCTGGACCAAAGCAAAATGATGTGAGCATTCATTGGCCTCTGGATCAGGGGGTGGAGTGGGAGACGGAAGGAGGGAGGGGTGTGGCAAGGGCCAAAGCCTCCCTGAACAATACCAACAGCAACACTAATGAGAATATCTTCCATACCACTTGGCAGGCGGGTCCATGGAACCCACAGAGCTGGGTAACTTGATGTTCTGGCTGTTCCACATGCTGTAGCTAATGTACCTAAGAGTGATCTATGTGCCTTTTAAAAGAATCACCCAATTAAAAGGATAGTGTTTACCTGGGAAATATCTGTTTTGGCTCATGCACTTTGACAGAAAATGTCTTTGTTTACCTAAGAGTGAGGCTGAGGGAGGTGAGGCTGAGAGAGGTGGAGAGCAAACAAGGAGAATGAGAGATGGAGGGAGAGCAGCTATGACAACGAACGACCCACATCCTCCAGGTTTCCCTCCTCCCTTCCTCCTGTTCCGTCTCGTTCTCTGATGCTGAATTCTGCCATGCTCCACAACTCAGGCAGTAGGCCTCGTCTCCCTTCTCTCTACATTTGCCCTCAGTGTTTTCATCTAGTCTAGTGATTATACATCTCATCTAAATACTGACCATTCCCAATTTATACCTCTAGCACCAACCTATTCCCTGCTTTCCAGCCTCATATATCCAACTGCCTGCTTGTTATCTCCAATCAGATATCTAAAAGTATACCCAGCCAAGCATCCCCCAAATGAGATTCTGACGTCCTCCGTCTCCCAAACTTGCTCTTCCACAGTCTTCCTCTTCTCAGTTAATGGCAACTTCATTCTTCCTTGACTCTCCTCTTCCTCTCACATCCCACAACAAAACAGTTGGCAAATCCTGTTGACCTGACCTTCAAAATGGAACCCAGAACCCAATCACTTCTCCCCACTTCAACCACTGTCACCCCACTCCAAGTCATCATTAGTGCTTATCTAGATCATGATAACAGCCTCCAGACTGCTCTGCTTCCACCTATGACCTCCTTTCCCAGTCCATCCAGTCTATTCTCAACACAGCAGTCAGAGCCCTCCCATAAAACTGTAGTTTAGATCAGGTCAATCTTCCACTCAGACTCCCCAACAGATCCCCTTCTCACTCAGAGTAGAAGCCAAAATTCTTACAGTGGCCTGCGAGGTTCTCTGTGACTTCTCATGCTGTTAACTCTGCTTCAGAACGTACCAGGCACAGTCCCAGGACTTTTCCTGAACTGCTCTTCTCTCTGAGTTTTGCTTATCTTACTCTCTCATTTTTAGGTCTTTATCTCAGCATCTTCTAACCTCCTTTCTTAGTTTATTTTTCTCTATAACACTGATCTCATCTAACAGGTTATATCTTCACTTATTTATTTTGCTCATTGCCTCTTCCCAGTGATGATGCAAATGGTACAAGAGTCTAAGACAGTCACCAACCAGAACTACAAATACTCTCCATTCTAGGTGCAACAAGAGTTGAATTTTGTTCCAAGGAAGAATAATGCTCTTTGTTTTGTTTCTGGTTCATGATGATGTTCAGCATTTTTGTTTGACTTTTTTTGACCAAAGCAGTATATTCATCTCATGCTCGTTGCTGGCTCAGAATTAGAAAAATTCATCAGCACATGGAATAGGCACACAATAGTGAGACTCCTCAATTAACGCCTCCATCATAATCAGGATATGAAGATCAGTATCTGTAAGATTCTTTTCATTGGGTTTATTATCATATTTTTATAGCCTTTTATTACAGCAAACTGCCAAGTGATTTCTTTCTTTTTAAATTCCTGTCTAAACTTCATTGCAGTGTATAATATAAAATAATATTAAGAGGTAGCAATATTAACTTTACAGTATTAAATCCATCTTCCTTTCCATCCATAGATCAGGAGAAATAGGAAAAGTGCTGTACTCCCATCTCTGCTAGTCAAAGCAAATATTTAATATAAAACTTCTTGGTTCCATCTGAAAAGCTGACAGACCTCTGAGTAATAGGTCTTATATCTTAATAGCTCTTGAGACAGTTGCAGGAAGAAATGGTTGAAGGTGGTGGTAATAAAGTAGAGATTCCTTAAAATTAGTAACAGTTTCAAACCGAATGAAATAACAGTTTAGATTCAGTTGGGAGAACATTTTGATGTTCCAGGTTTATTCAGCTTCAGTTGTTTTCAAAAAAATCAGAAATTTTAACACAGCTAAAACAGTTTCTCTAAGTGTTCTTTAAAAATACTTCTGGCATTTTGTGAAGAGAAAGTGTAAGTTTATTTTAGCTAAAGGGATGTCAAAGGCTCTTCTAAATTTGATTATCAAATGACAGTCTGTCAAGTATTTGAAGACTTTCTCATGGAAGTCTGCAATTTTCTTGGGTAAATATCTTAGCTTCCTTCCAACTATTTCTTATATGGCAGGGCTGCCCTATTCTGGGTATTGTGTCTAGTTGTCATTCAGTGTGCCTGTTAATCTGCGAGTGTGGCACCAAGAATTGAATTTACTACTTCGCATGTGGATTGACCTGGACAAAATAAAGTGGTACTTCTACAGTCCCTCTTTGGAATTTTTTTAACTTCTATAAATCCTAGCCACATCAACATTAGTTTGTCAACCACATCACAATATTGATTCATAATATCTTGTAGTCAACTAAAACCTCTAAAATATCTGCTGTTATTTCTTTCTCTTAAACAAGAGTAATTTTTTTTACATTTTTATTTTGAAATAATGATAGATTCTCAGGAAATTGCAAAGATAGTACAAAGAGATCCCAAGTACCGTTCCTCCAGTTTCACCCAATGGTTCCTACTTACTTAACTATAATAACAAAACCAGGAAACTGATATTGGTGCAACGTGTGGGCATAGTTCTTTGCCGTTCTAGCTATTTTTTTGACCTAAAAAATCGAAGTTCATCAAATAACAAACACTGTAACTACATAAGTTTCTTCAGATGCCATCCTCTTTCTCCTGTATTGGAATAATTTATATTGTCAGAGTTGAATTTTTTAGAACTTCTCACTTCACTTTCCTCTCTTAACATTTCTTAATACTTCCCCTGACAAAAAACCAACCAACAAACCAATAAAAACAAAACAAAAACAAAAACAAAACAGAAAACCAACCCTCCTCTCTCAGCATCCTATATCAGTAAAATGGTACAACCACTCACTCAATTACTCAAACTAAAATTCTTGGAGACATTGTTGCTCCTCTCCTTCACTTATACCCTATATCCAATTCATTAGCAAATCCTATCAATTTTACTTTAAAAATTTATCTTGAAGCTGTTTCTTTTCACACGCATTATGACCACCTTGGTCTAAGCCGCCATCACTCTGGCCACCACTGTGGCCTCCTAACTGACCTCTCAGTCCCAGGCTTGCCACCCTAGAGTCTATTCTCCACAGAAAACACAGAGAGATCCCTTAAAGAACTAAACTGAGCCATTAACACTACTCTGCTCAACACCTCCAGTGGCTAAATACTTATTTACATATACAGCACTTATTGTATGCCAAGAATGTTAGTGCTTTTTTTTTTTTTTTTTTTTTTTTGCGGTACGCGGGCCTCTCACTGCTGTGGCCTCTCCCGTTGCGGAGCACAGGCTCTGGATGCGCAGGCTCAGCGGCCATCGCTCACGGGCCCAGCCGCTCCGCGGCATGTGGGATCTTCCCGGACCAGGGCACGAACCCGTGTCCCCTGCATTGTCAGGTGGACTCTCAACCACTGCACCAGCAGGGAAGCCCTGTTAGTGTTTTAAATGTACGAACTCATTTAATCCTAACAACAACCCTCTAAGGCAGGTTCTAGTATGATCTACATCGTATAGATAAAGAATTTCTGACACAGAGAGGTTAAGTGACTTCCCCAAAGGCACACAGCTATTATGTGGAAGAGCCAGGATGAGACATGGGCAGGCCGGCTGGAGAGGGCACACTCTGCTATTCTGCCTTGTGCCTTTGGAGGAAGACATGATGTGGAGCCCACACTTATAGGGTGGGAGTTATGGTCCACCTCCTTGAGGAAGGATTATTTACATAAATTATTTGGAATTCTTCTTCATGGAAGAGTCACCTCTTCTCCATTTATTTGTTTGTTGAATCATTTATTTATATCAGTGTGAACTCAGAGATATTCATTTTACACCTTGGGTTATAATTCAGTACTGCTTTGTTTTGTTGCTCAATTTATTCCAGTTCTGGCCATTGGGAATGCTTTCAGTTTGCTTCTGTGTCCCTTTGACACACCCCCATTAGTGTGGGTTTTTTTGTTTTTGAGCACTTCCTTACTTCCTGACACTATAAGATGTTTCAAGCTTATTTTGTATATTTCTTGCCCTAGTTCTAGAATCAGCCATTTCTCCAAAGAGCTTGCTCAAACTACTTTTAAATTATATACTTATTTATATATTTGTATTTTATTCCTCTCTCCCCTGACTATACCGCAAGTTCCATGAGGACAGGAACTTTGCTTTATCCAATGCTGTATTCTAGCCATAGAGTGCCTAGTAATTATCAGTCAATTTTGTATGTGTTCAGTCCATTTTGTTAAATCAATTTCTGACATGGGACCAGTGTTCTTTTTTCTCTGAACTTTAATTTGCTCTCCAGAAGTTGGGAATATGCAACTCACCATTTACTTGTTTGCCTCTTCATGGTTATTTTCCCCTAAATTTTCCCTCATCTCTGCAATCCTGATGACTTTTTACTTGTTGATCAAAATTAAGTCTAGAATAGCAGTTCCTTCATTGCTTCCTCATGTGCAAGAGTTCAGAGGAGTTCTGTTTTAAGAAAAAGAATGAGGCTTACAGTAGATTTCCGGATAACTGAAAATAATTCCTCATCACATCTATATTTTCTATCCTGTGTTAGAATAGCATCATTCTCAGTCCAGCCATGTTGCTACTACTGGTTATCCTTGTCTTTAGACTTCCCCAGATGGTCCCCTTTGGGCTTTCATCTTTGACTTCATGGATACTCGAGACTTGCTGTATCTGCTAGGTCCAGGAAATCTACAAAAGCATACCCTTCCATGGCCATGTTGCAGTTACCAGACACTGTCCACTAAGTCTCTAGAAAATCCTTAAGACTGCATTACATTCTTTTAATTAATTTATTAATTAATTTATTTTTGGCTGCATTGGGTCTTTGTTGTGCACGGGCTTTCTCTAGTTGCGGCGAGCAGGGGCTACTCTTCGTTGAGGTGTGCGGGCTTCTCATTGCAGTGGCTTCTCTTGTTGCAGAGCACGGGCTCTAGGCGTTCACGAGCTTCAGTAGTTGTGGCACGCAGGTTCAGTAGTTGTGGCTCATGGGCTCTAGAGCGCAGGCTCAGTAGTTGTGGTACACAGGCTTAGTTGCTCTGCGGCATGTGGGATCTTCCCGGACCAGGGCTCAAACCCGTGTCCCCTGCACTGGCAGGCAGGTTCTTAACCATTGTGTCACCAGGGAAGTCCAAGATTGCGTTACATTCTTATATGAAAATTTCCAGTTTATTTTGTTATTTAAACTCTGGTATTATTACTGAACTCTATTACAGTCATCCCTCATTATCTGCAGAGGATTGGTTCTAGGACCCCCATTCATAGCAATATCCAAGGATGCTCAAGACCCTTACATAACATGGGGTAGTATTTGCATATAGTCTATGCACGTCCTCCTGTATACTTTAAATCATCACCACAGTATTTATGATACCTAGTACAATGTAAATTCTGTGTAAATAGTTGCTAGCTCGTGGCAAAGTCAAGCTTTGCTTTTTATAACTTTCTGTAAAATGGAGCTCGTAAAGGTGTCTAGCCCTTTGTATTAGCAACTGTGCCAATGTGTCTATTCAATCATAATAAATAATTTACTTCAAATATATTCCAGGGACTTCCCTGGTGGTCCAGTGGTTAAGACTCCGTGCTTCCACTGCAGGGGGCATGGGTTCGATCATGGTTGGGGAACTAAGATCCTGCATGCCATGGTGTGGCCAAAAAAAAAAACCAGAACAGCAGCAACAAAACCAAATATATTCCAAAATACCACCTTTTTATTAATTCACAGAGTTTCCTTCCAAATAATGCAAATTGGTGGAATTTTTTTTTTTTCTTTGCGGTACGCGGGTCTCTCACTGTTGCAGCCTCTCCCGCTGCAGAGCACAGGCTCCGGATGCACAGGCTCAGCGGCCATGGCTCACGGGCCCAGCCGATCCACGGCATGTGGGATCCTCCCGGACAGGGGCATGAACCCGTGTCCCCTGCATCGGCATGCGGACTCTCAACAACTGCGCCACCAGGGAAACCCAGTGGAATTTTTCACATCTATAAAAATGATTTTCTTTTTTTTTGAGGCAGACAATGGTGGCAAATTTTTATCTGAATCTATTGAGGATGGCATAATGGCCTTTGGTTGCAGCAAGCAAGAATGCTGTCAGACAGAAAGGGGAACTGGACGCAAGTGCAGATAAAACTATTCATGGTAAGTTCCCCTTGTCCCCTGCCCGAGCTGACCTGACACTAAATAAGAGTCTTGGAGACGCCTTGCAGTGACTGCTGTAAGGGTGCTGCTAAGGATATGCCCATCATATTGCTCAGTGTCCCTTTTATGAGGACCCTTCAGAAAAAGCTTTTCCTAGTTTTAGTATAAGCTCAATTATTCAACCAATATTCACTGAGGCTCCTCCTAAGTGCCAGACTCTGTCCTAAGAGGTGCAGGCCAGGTCTTGTGCTCATGATTTTCTGTAATGGGAGAGACACACAGTAAACATATTATCAAATAAGTGAGTTAAAATTTTTCATGTAGTGATTAGGGGCTATGAGAAAAAAAAAGCAGGGTGAAGCAATCTCACATTGGGCTTAGGGGAAGAGGAGCCGTTTTCAAGTGGGCAGTTAGAAATCACTTCTCCGAGATGGGACTTTAGGCTGAGGCCTGAATGACGAGAACAAGGCAGATGTGTGAAGATCTGAGGAAAGAGGAAAAACAGGTGCAAAGTTCTCGAGTCAGGAATGACCTTGGTGTGTTCAAGGAACAGAAAGGAGGCCAGGGTGGCTGACGTGTGGTGAGGAAGCAGGGGGTTGGGAGCTGCTGAGATTGAAGGCCCAGAAGGACCTGGGCATTGGGCTTCCTAGGTGAAGAGGAAGTTGCCAGAGCTGAGAAACACACCTGGGCTGCTCTGCCGTGTGTATCTCTGGGTCCCATGAACGGATATCTTAACCCACTTCCTGTTCTCATCTCCTGTTCAACAGCTTTGGGCCAGATTTGTGACCTTTGGTGAGTGCCTCGGAGCCTGAGTTGCATATTAACTTCATTCACGGCACCATCTCGTGCCCAACTCTTGTGTGTCCTTTTTCTTTCTAATACTTCTTATTGTAGCTAGTTCTGGTTTATGTCATGTTTTGGGTGAGTCACTTCCTGTTTTGTTTTGGATGAAGATGGGCGGACAGTGCATACACACAAAAACAATGGTGGAGGGAGGGGGTAGCAACATCTCCTTCACGGAGTCTTCAGAACGGGATGGATTTTGATCTATCCAGCTGAACTTAGAGGCTGTCGCCCCTGTCTTTGACTTTCTGCTCCTTGGATTTTAGCGTGACGCTATGGGTTTGGAAGAGACTACTATTCGTTAGCCACCTCTCTAAGGAGGAAAGAAGAAAGAGAGGGAGGGATGCCACCAGGAATTTTTACCTGAGGCCACCTCAAGAGATATAAGATGGGTCCCGATGGAAACAGGAAATGTATTTCAGATCCCAGATACCTAAGAGGCCACAGCAGTCAGTTCCAAGAAAGTGTACATTAATTCCATAAACTCTGTAGAGTAAAGGGACAAAAAGAACTGGGAATGTCAGGAATTTCCCTCAAAAGTTACCTGGAATTGCTGTGGACTTCTCAGAGTGTTGTGGTCTCCACAGGCCCTTCACTCAGCGGTGATTCCAGGTGTGGCAGAGCCATCCCAGGCTGACCACTGTCCCCTGGTCATCTCTAGCTCTTGGCTAAACCAGACTTGAGGTTTTGAGAAGATACACAGGCCAGGGATCTCGTCACGTTGTGGTAACTACCATGTTCTTCCCTGTTAAACGATCATCTAAAAAAAAAAAGGTAAGCACTCAGAGTGGGTGTATGATGGGGGGTGGGGCAGGGAAGAGTCACTTACAGATTCTCTCCAGGATAGGGGACAAAGACGAAGGCCTGAGATCATTCTACAGGCAATAAAGTAGCATATCTGTTTTGCTTTAAAATAACTATCTTTCTCTAAAAGTAATGCTAACCTGAGTCAAATTTGCCTCCATTCACTTCCTCCATAAATATTTCCTGAGTGCTGATTAGGTGCCAGGCACTTTTCTGGGCGTGGGGATACACCACTGACATTGCAAGCATCTTCTCCCTCCAAGGTGATCGGGGCCTTCTGCCTGTGATGACCACAATCCTGTCAATGTTCCCTGTCGCCCTGAACTTGCTGATTCCCTCTTGAATAATTGTACTCAATGAGCTGTACAAGGAGCTCATGAAGGAGGAGCTGGGTGAAAGCAGGGAAAGAATCTGGGTATTAGTTCTTGCAATACTCTACCACGACGATGTCTGATTGAGAGAGCTGCATGCCCATGTGGCTAATTCCACAGTGGCTTGGGCCTCTTCCAACCCACTCTACGCCCTCCTTGCAAACTTTACATGAGCTTACATGTAAATTTTTCAAGTCGTCACCTCCTTTCCCTGTACCCTCCCCCTCCAAAAAAAGGTAGAGGGTACATTTCTTCCTCATTATTTTGCCTTTTCATGCCCCTCCTTACAACTGGCCTCTACCACAACTGGCAGCAGAAGCGCTGACCTATCATGAGAAAGACTTTCTGGGGGATGTGTGGCCTGGGCAGCAGCAGCAGGAAGTACAGGAAATCTCATGAGACAGTCTGTTCTTGAACACTTGCCCGTCTTCTTCTGCAGACTCATGAGGTAAAGAGAAGCATTCGAGTTACTGGGGAGGTAACTGAAATGGAGTCGCAGTTCTTAACTGTTTGAGGTTCACCCATAACTGGTAAAATAACCGCAGGGCATGACCGTTAGACTCCAGCCAAGCCTGCGGCCATTGTGCTGTATGTTGAGATACTTTTGATTCTAACGGTTCTAAGCACCCAGGGAGCCCAGCAGTTATAACTAGCAGTGAAAGTCATAAAGCCAGGCTTTGTCTGCAAGCACTATAATGTGCTGGCTCGTGGTAAGATGCTGCTATGGAGTCCTGGGGCGGTCACGTGAGAGGGGAGGCATAGTGGTCTGTTTTCTTGGGGAAAATGAGAGCTGCTTCCAAGAGGAAGGGCAAGGAGGCTGAGTCATAGATCAGAGCTGACTTCTGTGGAAGACTCAGCATGGGGCCCTGTGATGGCTCTTGTGCTTTTCTGGATGATTTAGCTAACTGATCACACACAAATGTGAGTTCTGGGATGAAGACACTGGCCCCAAGCCCCAGACTTCTAAAAGTTACATCACTTGTTACTAAGAAAAAGGGAGAAAGAGAGAGAGCGAGCGAGAACAAGACAGACAGACAGAGAGAGAAAGAAAGAAAAGAAAGAAAGAAGCTTTCTCTGCCACATCTCTGGCAAGTGCTGTCTCCTGATACAGCAAGGTCCATTCTTAGAAATGGCCAGGCTTCACTGCCAGGGTTTGCTGAAAGCACTGTGTTAAAGCCAGCACAGAAAGACCGGCCCCAGGCTGAATGCTCTGACCCATCCAAATCCACCCAGGCACATGCCCAAATACCACACCCTGTCTTTTGTTTTTGGTCACATCTGATCCTCTGGTGCACACCTTGGGACACTGGAAATTCTAGGATGGTTTGCCTCTGTCTTACATACACCAAAACCACCAGGCCAGGCACAGTGGCTTCCTTAGAGATAGCATCTAATGAACCCAGTGGATGACTTCTTCAAGCAAGTTGGCAGGTCAACCTAATTTGGAGGAAGGAAGAGAAGCAGGCCAAAATATGGCCAGAGATCAGAGATGGGCCCTGGACCAACCATCACCAACCTAGGATTCTAAAAGCCCCCTCTGCTACTTCTCTTGCCTGAAGGGGAACTCCTCCCTAGGCTGAAAACGTGAAGAGCAGAGCTGGGTATTGTCAGAGGCTGGGTGGATTACAGCCTGGAACAGGGCCTGCCAGTCAGGGGACCAGGACTGGGGTCCCAGCACTATGATCAGGTGAAGATTATCATCTGACTTGCCCACTGGCCATGTTGATAAGGCCCCCCAGCCTGGTTGTGGCCGGGGTGAGAGGGTTCCTACTCTGCTCCTAATTTGGATGGAAGGTATCACATGACTGATTTATAAAATGCAATTGATGCTATGTAAGCTCAAAACACTTAATATGTCTTTCTAAGCTCAGATATGGTTATTGGAGTATAGTCGTTTTACAATGTTCTGTTAGTTTCTACTGTACAGCAAAGTGAAGGAGAGGTCCCTGTGCTATACAGCAGGTTCTTATTAGTTATCTATTTTATACATATTAGTGTATATATGTCAATCCCAACCTCCCAATTCATCTCACCCCCCACCCCCCATATCCCTAGGATTATTATTAAAAGTTGCTTTTTTTGGTGTTTTAAGGTAAAATCTTCTTATAAGTAACACCATCATCATAAAAAGGTCAGAATAAGTGAGGGATGCGTTGGGAGTTTGGGATTGACATGTACGCCCTGCTATGTTTAAAATACATAACCAAGAAGGACCTACTGTATAGCACAGGGAAGCTGCTCGATACTCTGTAATAACCTAAATGGGAAAAATTTTTGAAAAAGAATAGATACATGTATATGTATAACTGAATCACTTTGCTGTACACCTGAAACTAACACAACATTGTTAATCAACTATACTCTAATATAAAATTTTTTTTAAAAAGGTCCGAATAAAATTTAAAATTTCAAGTCCCTACCTATGGCCAATTTATTTCTAAGTAACATCCAGAGTAACAATATTCCCATAAAAATGTTGGCTTGTGTAATACTTTCACCTGCCTTATCTGGTCCTTATGATCACATGAGTAAATTGGCCCAACTCTACCATCCCCACTTTACAGTGTGGAGGAGCAGTGGATGTGGGAGCACATCTCTCCTGCCAAGGAAGGACCCAGCCGAAGGGCACGCGACTGACCAGCAGACAGCCTCTCACTGTCAGCTCCTTCGGAGTGGCCTCAGCGGCCAAGATCCACCTCACCTGAGGCACACCCTTCTCAGAGGTGACTGAGTGAGGAGGGGTAGAAAAGCCCAGCACTTCAGCCCCCTGCACGATGACCACAGTGGGCAACGCTCACCCCAGATCTCCCTGCCCGGGTCAGCCCAGGTTCTGTCAGATCTACATTGCAGGTTGACTGCTTCCTCCGCCCAGCTCTGCTTCTTCCCCCCATCCTCTCACAGGTGTTGAACCCCAAAAATATCTGCACCCTAAACTCCATCTTAACATTGTCCAAAGAACCCAACCTTCGAGTATGGATGCCAAAAAGGCAAGGGTGTGAAATGAGATTTCACTGGCTGGACCCCTCACTGCCTGGTTGGCAAACTTGTCACTGGTGGTGAGTGAAGCACACACAGCCCCCCTGCATGAGGTGGTTATTCACTCGTTCAAACGTTAACTTCTGTGAATTGGGAAGGTGTACTGGTGGCAGGGGATGCACTAACCTGTGCAGATACTCCAGGTGTCTGCAGTGTGTGGAGGGAAGGATGATATTGTTGGATGGTTATTACTAAGCGCCACTGGTGCTCTGCATGAAGATGAAGATCAGATGAAGAGTCACAGGCAATTGAAAGCCAGGTGTGGAAGCCAGATGGCCTCTTTGGTTGCCCTGCAGAGGAAGAATGGAGAAAGACAAGGACCAAGCCCATGACTTAAGAGTGCCTGAACTTCAAAGACAGTTAAATGCCCAACCGAGGCAGATCTGCTATGCCAAGTTCAGGGCACTGGTTGGAAAAACCTGAGACCCTAGCACAGTGCATGTGGGGACACTTGGGTGGATCGTCCCTCCACAGGACCCATCCCTACCTCCCTCATGGCCTCTAGGTTTGAGTCACAGGATAGCACAGCTGGAAATGTACCAGGCCTGATGAGGAAGGAGAGAGCCTATGCCTCAAAGGAGTTGGAAAAACTGAACAGAAGATACTGGTAGAAGCCAAGGGACCATATGTATAATTAAGTTCTGTGGGTGTTTGATCAAGGGAGCTGAAATATACAGATAGGGAAGGGTTTATAGGATTGAGGGAAGCCTCCTGAGATACAAGACTGAACACCCTGGCAAGGAACCCAGGAGATAGTGTGAACTTGCTACTCGGATGGCTCCTAGAAGCATAAAGAAAAAGTGATGGTACACATTGAGAGAAACTGAAATGCTAGAATTGTGGTGGCAGATAGTAGAGGAAGGGATCAAAACGCTATGGTGGTGGGGGGGACTTCCCTGGTGGTCCAGTGGGTTTAGCTACACGCTCTCAATGTAAGGGGCCCAGGTTCAATCCCTGGTAGGGAACTAGATCCCGCATGCATGCCGCAACTGAGAAGCCCACATGCTGCAACTAAAAAAAGATCCCGCATGCCTCAGTGAAGATCCCTCATGCCACAACTAAGACCTGGCACAGCCAAAATATATAAACAAACAAATAAATATTTTAAAAAAGCTATGGGGCTGGTCATGTGACAGTGAGTATAGTAGGTATGGCTGGATGATCCACTGAATGCTTATGTTTCAGAGGAATGCCCAAAGGACACACCATTCCACAAGGCCTTTGGGATGTGCTAGGGGAAAGTTAAACAGTGGACCCCCTCTGAAGGCCAGGGGCTGATGGTAGCAGAAACTGTTACAGACCTTGGCTTGCTCATAGCAGTAGGGATGATGGGACATTGAAATAATAAAGGTCAGGAGACAGCATTTAACTGCCAAAGTTAAAAGTTTGTAATTATTAAAAAGACTGATGAGGTCAGAGTGGCAGCAAAGGAGGCCTGATCCACAGAGAGTTATGGCAACAGTTAACAGAACATGGGGGTCCTAGGAGAAAAGAGATGGAAAGTTGACAAGGATATTACTCAGACTGTATTAGCAGAAAAAATCTAGCATGGGTGATTGGCAGATTGTGTATGAGAGGAGGGTGGTCATCCCAATACTAAGTCACCACTCCTTGCACAGCCCCTAGATAGGATCCAGTTTTCAGACCTGGAACACACTGTCTGATGAGGTGGCTGGGTCTCCAGGCAACAATCTGGAGGATGCTGCAACACCATGACAAGTGAACAGAGTGTTTCTCTAGTCCTTTTCCAAAAGGATCTATAGCTATTTATTTGAGTAACTGTGTCCTGGGCACAGGGTCTGAATTGACATTGCTATGCAGAGACCTGCAGTATAATTGTGGTCCTTCTGGAGGGCACCTGAGGTCAGATATTCAATACAGTCCTAGCCAAAGTTCTGCTTAGAGTAGGCCCACTGAGTGTGCAGACCCACCTGTTGTCACTTCCTTAACCCTTAAGTGTAAAATTAGGATTGACATACTTGGTCCAACTCCCACATTGGGTCCTTAGCTTATGGGGTAAGAGTTATTATAGTGGAGAAGGCCAAGTGGAAGTATATGAAACTGCCTCTTCCCGAGATAGTAAATAAAATTTTAAAAACCACTATTGCATCCCAGGGGGGATGGCAGAGATAAGTGTCATCCTTAAGTGTCCAAAGGATTCAGGAGCAGTGGTTCCTAGAATATCTCCATGTGAGTCACCAGTCTGGCCACTGCAAAAACTAGATGAATCCTGGAGGGTGACTGCAGATTATTACCAACTCAAATAAGGAGTAGCCTGATTACAGCACAGCTGCTGTTCCAGATTAGGTCTTTCTGCTAGAACAGGCTAATATAGCCTCAGGTTCATGGTATATCGTCATTGATTTGGTACATGCATTCTTTTTAATCCCATTTAAAAAAGAGGATCGGAAGCAGTTTTCATGTTGCTCCAGGGCTATGTTAACTCTCCTGACTTTTGTCCTAACAAAGTCCAAAGACAGCTCTACTGTCTGGACATTCTATAGTACTGATCCATTATATTGATGATATTATGTTAATCAGGCTGGATGAGCAACAGATGGCTAGCACACGTGCACTTTAGAGAGTAGAAAATAAACCCTATGTAGATTCAGGTTCCTGTCACTTCTGTACAATTTTTGGAGGTCTAGTAGTAAGGAATGTGCTGGGAAATCCCTTTCAAAATAAAATATAAATTATTGCATCACATACCTCCTACTATAAAAAAGGAAGCACAACACCCAGGGGGCCTTTTGGGGTTCCAGAGGCAGCATATTCCACTCCTAGGAATGGAGGACATGAAAGGATGCCAGATTTGAGTGAGGCTCAGAGCAGACAAAAGCCCAGTGGCAGGTCCAGGCAGCAATACAAGCATTTCTGCCACTTGGACCATATGATCCAGCAGACCCACTGGTGTTAGAGGCATCCTTGGTAAGGAAAGGTGCCATTTGGAATGTGTGGAAAGCCCTAGAAGGAGAGTCACATGGATCAAGGCCATGCAATTTGCAGTAGATGATTATATGCCTTTTTAAAAAACAACTCCAGGTGTGGTACTGGGCCCTGGAAGAAATGCTTGACCATGTGAGACCAAGTGACCATGAGTCTAGGACTATTCATCTTGAGCTGAATCCTGTTATACCCATGAAGTCATAAGGCCAAGTGGGCCCCCGAATAACTCATCATAAAAGAGAAGTGGTTCATCTGGGACTGAGCACACGCAGGCTACATAACAGAGCTCCCCCGCACCGCACACTCATCACTGTTGCATCCACGCCTCTCCCTCAGCTCACACCCAGGGGTGTGAAGGGTGATTTTTTTTTTTTTTTTGCGGTACGCGGGCCTCTCACTGTTGTGGCCTCTCCCGTTGTGGAGCACAGGCTCTGGACGCGCAGGCTCAGCAGCCATGGCTCATAGGCCCAGCCGCTCCGCAGCATGTGGGATCTTCCCGGACCCCGGGCACGAACCCGTGTCCCCTGCATTGGCAGGCGGACTCTCAGCCACTGCACCACCAGGAAAGCCCTGGGGTGATTCTTAACAACTAACTGAAGGAGGATCGAAAAGCGCAAGCTTGCATATGAATGGATTGGCTGGGTATTTCTGTGAAAGTTGAATGTTGATGACAGCTGCAGGACAGTCTCACTCAGGCTTGGCCTTGAAAAAGGCAGGGGCAAGAGAAAGTCCTCCCAATGAACAGAGCTCTAAGCAGTGCCCATGGTCATTCACTTTGTGGCAAGAGAAGGGGTCTGAGGTTAGAATATACGTGGACTAATGTACTGGAGTATAATTCTAGCAGGAATGATCCCCGATGTCTCACCCAGCCTCATAATTTGCATTTATAGCAGCCTGGTCAAGCTTTGGGCAGGGGAAGGAGGATATTTTTTTTCAATTAGACACTTGATTGGTGATATAATTTAAATATTTCAGATTGCAATTCATCCATAAGCAGATAGAGGAGAATGAAAAACTGGGCAGAGATTTTCCAAGAAACTTATTTAACCAACAATTGCCATTTTTTATCATGGAAAGAAAGACTGGCCTACAGAAGCCTTGCCCCTTGTCCACTTCTGGTTCTGTAGCTACCACAAAATACCCCCAAATCCAGGAAAACCTAGTCAAAAAGGACCGAGGGACCCGGAGGAGAAGGCCCTTGTTGCCATACATTCTTGCAAAATTAAACTGGCTTGTCAACCTGCAAGAATAATGATGAGAACATAGTGATAACATTTAAAATAAAGTAAAACTGTTATCTTTAACCTTTACTTTAGATGAGAAATACTTGGTGGGGTGGTGCCTTTAAAAGACACGTGGGCTCTATTCCCTGAGGTTCAGAGATGCAATTGCTCTGAGGAGGGGGCAGCCTGGTGGGTAAACACCAAAGAAGACCTTGACCTAACCTAGCACCAGGTGATTTCTATCCCCACAGAAGAATATACGTTTGGCAGGGGGTGGGGTGGAGAGAGGGAGGCCTAAAAGAACCATTGAAAAGAGATCTACAGAAACCAGTAAACCGAAGCCCATTTTAAAATGACAACTCATGAGCCTCTATATTCCACAAAGATCCTGTGAACCTTTTGAAACACACCATGATATTAAATCCACAATTCATGTATTAATACCAATTTGTTTGCTAATAATTAGACAATAAAAAGGTTATTGTTTTACAATGTCTTCAATCTGGGTTCTGTAAATGGGCAAGCAAATTCCTACTGGATGTGCCAATCAGAAAAAGAAGTCTACTGTTTTGTTGATTTATTCCCTCCCAGAGGGCTTCTGAGAAAGCCCACCCCGTCAGTGCAGAACTACATGTTGGCAGCCCAGTAGAGAGATGAGCATTAGTCCAGGAGCTAGGTGACTTGGATCTTTGTCTGTTTTTGATACCGACTTAGCGAGCTATTTACCTGAGATCCTTTTTCATCTGTAAAATGGAGATAATAATGATTATTTTAATAACTTGAAAGGTAGTTGTTATTTTATTATTACATTATTATCATTCCACATGTAACTTGACCCAGTGGGTCTTATTCTTGTTTTACAAAAGGACAGTTTGGGAAATTACTCTTTTTATTATAATCTTCATGACCAATGTCCTTATTTTTATTTTGGTTGGCATCATTATTTCTGTAGCAAAAAACCAGAAGAAGTGCCAAATAGGTGACCCCAGCGAAATGGCCTCAACGATACAGTTATCTAAAGGATCCTTCTCTCCCACGTTATACAACAGTACGTTTTATTACATTGTCTATACTCTTATACCATGGAAATACCCGCTTCAAGGCCTAAGGAAAAGCCAGTGACTTCAGTACTCATGACCCCAACTGCAGAATGTCCTTAGAGGGTTGTTAGCATGGAATGAGAGTGAATATGAAGACACTTTGTAAACTATGAGGCACTAGACATGTGTGGGTGATGGTGATGACAGTGGTGGTTATAGAGATGATGGTGTTAATGACAGTGATACAGACCAATTTGTTAACCTTGAATAAATAGGTAAGGACATGAACTGCTGGTCCCCACTCGAGTAGTAGATGTACTAAAGGAGACAGGGCAGCCTCTGGAAAAAGGCTAAGTCATGTAGAGTGAAACACAGAGCTGGCTGGTTATAAAGTCCTATAGTTCTAAAACTCTATCCTATCCCTTTCAAATCTGAGAAATGCCAAACAACTCCCTGGTAGTATTCATTGGGTTTTCTTCCCCTGCATGCTTCTTTCTAGATAGTTCACTTCAGGCTTTGTCATGCATATCTCTTGTTCAGCAAAGTCCCTCCTCCTGCACAATCTCAGCGAGTACCACTCTCTGGACCATAGGATGGGTGTCAACATTGGCCAAAGGGCAGAGTGTAGAAAGGAAGGGGCAGGACAGTGAGGAAGACTTGTCTACTCATCCCCAGGAAAGTTTCATGAATTACTTGTCCTTACAACCCACTGACTGCTCTTTTTCTAATGGTTAAACTCTTTGAGACAGTAACACAGAAGCTTCCACTTTGGTGGAGAAGATAGACATAGTAAAGCATTATAAAAGTACACATAAGTACCCCCAGTGCTCAGAGCAGGCTGCTACAATTCCATTTTAATTGGAAGATGAAAGGACTTCCCTGGCGGTCCAGTGGTTAAAACTCTGGGTTTCCACTGCAGGGGGTGTGGGTTCCACCCCTGGCTGGGGAACTAAGATCCCGCATGCCGCACAGCCAAAAAAATTAATTAATTAATTAAAAAAATTGGAAGATAAAAAAAGATTTCATAGAGGAATAGGAGTGGGGACAAATTTTAAAAACTGGATTGAAAACTAAATAAATGTGAGGGATTTGTTAACCATCCAGAGGTTCACTTTTTTTTCCCCCAAACAGGAGAAGAAAAGTATCATCATCCTTGTCCCGGGGCTTCTCCCACATCTTTTGGATCCCTTAGTCTGGCAGTTGAAAATTTCTTTCTCTAATAGTTGAGGAGCTTTTCCTCCAGAGAGCCATTCTGTCTGCCTGCTACTGCTCAAGGTATCTTTGACCAAAAGAACTGCATAGAGGACAAGATGTCAGTTCTTCAGGATCAGGGCTGGAGGTCAGAGGTAAAAGATCCATAAGTCTGTACCTCTCCCAAGCCATGAGCTATCTCCTTGGATTAGCTCAGAGCAGTGAATGGCCATGGGCGCATGACCATCGGGTCATCCCAGCCTTGTGGAACTTGATCAGTGACATAACTATGCCCTGCTGCTGACAATCCCTCTCTTTAGAAAGACATGGGGTGGTTGTGAGAACTCTTACAACTTGCTGTGGGACCATTGGGTAGATAACACCCCATCTGCCTTCATCACAACACTTGACCCTTAATCCTTCGATGATGCTTTTATCAGAGATTTTTTTTTTTTAATCTCTGGAGACCTTCCCAAACTCTACTGAGTTTCATGTTGTTGGTTTCATCTCACCCTGTGTGTTCTAGCCATTAGTGTCTGGCCCTTCTTTTAGAGCAGACTTTCTCATGAGAGTTTTGGGCGCTAGAAGTAGATATTCTTCAGATTGACTCTTTTTCTAGGGAGATTAGGCAGGAGTCTAAGAATGTAAATAGACAGGCCCAAGAGAACGCTTTGTGTATGACTGGATCCCAGGGCATCATGGGCTGCATTGGGTGGGGGATGGAGCTTGACCAGAAACCTGGTGAAAGTTCATTCTCCCCTGAAGCCCCACTGGCTCACTGCATAATGAAATGATGGCTCAAATAGTCTGTCTCCTCCACAGTCAACAAGGCCTCTTGCAGCAGACTGCTCAGGCATACCTCCTCATGTGCTCCCACATCCTATCTGCCGTGCGCTTCCTCTTCTCCCATGGACTCTTCACACGTTCAATGCCTGAGAAGCCACTTGAGGACCCTTCAGCACCACAGCTGCCAGTTCCCTCCATGACAGCGCTGATATCTGTGCAGGTGTTGCTGTCTGCCCGCCCCCACCCCCGGCCCTTACCCCGTGTCCCCAAAGCTGTGTAGACCAAGGAGCTGTTACAGTCTCAGAAGACCTTAGTCCTCAGTATGTCTAAAACACCGCAGCCTCAGCACAGAAGCAAACAGAATGCTCTTCCTTTCCACTTTCAGTTACCCTAGCATCAGAATCCTGCTTTTTATATCTCCTCCAACGTTGAAAACTGGCTGTTGTAGCTTCAGCTTGTAGCTTCTCTTTCCCTGGGGCCAAGGGCGAGATTGGCTAATGTCTGAGATACCCATTCCCACTCCTGCCACATAAATCCCTTCCAAAGTGACTCTTGCCAACCTTTCTGTGACACACACTCAGGCAGGTCTGAATCCCTGAAATGGGCACCATTTAGGCTGCAGTGGGGGACCCTGTATGCTATTTAAAGAAACAAACAAAAAAAGAAACAGAAATCCCAGGAATCGTGAAGCTATTCATCTTGAAGACTATTCATGGAAGCAGGGAAATTAAACATGACATCCTTGAATATATACCCTCCACAGAGCAGCTTGGCCTATTGTTTCCCTCATAATGACAATTTACCTCTGGGAGGTTGAGAGCCGGGCACTCTGCTGGATCAGGTATCGGGGAGGAAATGAGAACAAAGCTATATTGTCAGGAAGCTTGAGGGCTGACACAAACATAGCAGTGCTCCAAAAAATTATTGTTGAAAATGTTTCCTCCATAGCTGCCTGCGGTTATTCAACCTAATCTTCAGTCAGACTGGACCTGGAGAGGAAAACTACTCCTATGTGCTGCTATTCCATTAAGGAGAGAAACATAAAGACATAAATAAGAAGAGTGGTGTGAGCCATTCCCATTGTTCTGTCTTCCCTTTCTGCTCCCTCTTCGACATCACTTTCCAAGACTCAAGTGTTCTCTTAGCTCTAAGGGCTGTTGTCATTAGGAGAAAATATTGATTTGACTTACATGCCTTTCTTCCTTTTGTGGAACTCCTACCTGCTCACCTGCTCATTTGATTACCTGGGGACCTGATGAGAGTAGAAAATCCCAGAGACAAAACCAGGGCCCAAGATGGAGTGTATAGAATCTTTAGAAGCGAATTGTTGGGCTAGAAAAATTGTCAAGGTGGAATCTAAAATGGGATCTGTCATCAATAAAATCCTTTGGCCCTTCTGCTTCTTTAGATAATCCCATGGATACCCCAAAGTAGATTTAAGTGCCCAACTAAAGGACACGGGGGATTATTGTGGATGTGTGAGGCTCATTGTGAGCAAGATAAAGTTTCTCTAAAGTCTTGACCTGTCAGCACTTCTGGCTGAATTTTTCTGTGGCAGCTGTAAATCAATTCCTTTCTTAAGAGTGCAGGAGAAGCTGTGAAGAATCCTGCAAAGAGTGAAGATGAAATATGGAAGGAGAAAAGGGACAGAACTGTACTAATAAGCTAGTCATGACAGATGGCTTTGGGGATTCATTCATTCGTTCATTTTTCATTCATTTATCCACCCAGTCACTCAACACATATTCACAGAACCGTTTACTGTGTGCTAAGCATTATATTGTTGGGGGCAGATCAGTGAATAAAATAGGGAAGATTGCTGCTTTCTTGGAGCTTTTGCCTGGTAAGGGAGACAGACTAATACGACACAAATTATGTAACTGTAATTGTGGTAAGTGTTAGGAGGCAGAGGCACAGGGTGCTATGAAAGCAAATAACAGGGTGGCGATGGTTCAAAAAAATTTCCATGAGGAAAGCTGAGCCCTGGAGGATTAGCCAGATGAAAGAGAGGGGGAGTTTGGGGAAATGACCTAATCAGGAAATAATAGCACGAATGAAGGAAGAGTCAGGTGAAAAAAAAGAATCTTAAAAAAACAGTCATCTGTAAAAAGCAAATGAGCAAAACTCAATGAAGAGAAGGCAAAACAAATAAAGCCAAACCACAGTGGGGCAAATATCTGCTCCAAAAAGCTGCAGTGGCGGCAGGGGAGTGGGTGCAGGGTCTCCTCCATCCATCTGGCTTCCGTCTCTCCCACACTGATAGCAAAAGGCATTTTGTGGAAGCACAAGGTCAAGTCCTCCACTACTGCATCCCTAAGATGTTACCCTAAGGCAGATAGATGCCATGAATTCTTTGTAAAATTAATATGGTTATCAAATGACAGAATGGCAAAGTTGGAGGTGGGGATAAAACTAAAATTACTGGGCACCCATGATGTGGCAGGTAATGTCTAAGCCCTTCATGTGTATTTTCTCATTTAACATTCAAATAGACCTCCATGGTGGATAGCAACATTTTATAGTCTAAAGAGAACTGCAGTCTGGATAAGGTAAGTCACTTGCTCAGAGAGTTAAGGATGGAGATAAACCAGCTCCAGCTGGTCTAACTCTTACATCTGACCATACTCCCACTCTTCTTTGCAACCTAATTAGAACCCATAGAGCTTGTCTGGTCCCAGCCTGTTCTTTTGCAAGGGGACCTGGAGCTCACAAAGGTTCAGAGACTCATGTAAGGCCTTGGGATTAGAGGCCAGTGTAGGATTAGACCTCTGGTTCCCATTGCTAATCCATACATCTTCCCCATTTCTTGTTGTTTTGTTAAATGTAATAAAAACACACAGTTGAGAATTATCAGGATAGAATGCCAAAACTACACAAAAATTCATCATCATTTTTCTTGAGTTATATCCCCTTTTCCCTGGAAAGCTTCAGTGTCAAAATATGTAGTGGAAACTTCCTATCAAAAAAATAAAAACCCCACTAAATGATATATTTTGTAATGAAGCAATCATACCTTAATTTAGGATTTTTGTATTTTGAACTCTATTAAAGCAGGACGTGTTTGCATTAAGCAGCTGATTTGTGCATTTTATACAATATTCTTCAACATTCATCTAATAAAATGGAAAGTCTTAAATAAAGTATATTTAATCAATTAGCTTCTCTAATAAAATCTCATATCCAGGATAATATCTTGGCTCATACACTGAATAATGAAACAATACTGTGGAACAGGAAGATAAAAAAATGGTAACCATTTGCTCCAACAGAGAGGAATTCTACATTTGTTATTATAGAGTTGCTTCTAATTAGGTTTAACTTTGAACATGTCGCTCACTCTTCTGGCCTTGGATTCTGCATTGGAGAAATGTAGGGATTAGACCTGATGGTCTGTAAGATTCCTTTTAGATTTGAACTTCAATGAGACAATGGGTCTTGGAGGTGTATTTACAACTAGCCCACCCTTTCCTCCTCCACAGCCCTCAGCCATCATTCTCATCAGCTGTCCCTTAACTTTTGATTTCCAGCCCTTCCCTACTGGGTCTTAGAAATGCTAAATTAGGAACTTCTGACATTTTCAATTCCTGGGCCTGAGCGCCCCCTAGGCACACAGAGAAAAATTGTAGCTCTGGGAGAAGACGGTGTCTCACTATGGTCAGCATCAAACCCTTGCACTTCCCTGTATGTACTCTGAGGCAAGAACACTGGGGCAGGGAGGGAGCTAGGAAGGACAAGAGGGAGTGGGTGGCAAGCTCCGTCATCAACCACACATTGCAGGGGCTCTGTGCGGCTGTCCCCCTAACAACAGGTACATTCAGAATGGAAGGAGGTGAGCTAGAGGTAGAGCAGACCCTGCCCCGTGGAAGGAAGTCAGGGGTCACATAGTGAATGTATCAGGCTAAAGAGTAGTTACTGGAAAAACTGTACTGTTCAACTAAATCCATTAGCAGAAAATGATCCAAAGGTTACTAAATAAACATCAATTATTTGTATTGCTTACGTTGCCTTCCTGTTCCTATAAATATCATGCATGCATATCACTGGATTTCATCTTTGTGTATTTACCTTTTCTGCTGCTTTTCTTATTTCTGGTACTGTTTTGTATACATACCTCCCACATTCACAGTCCACATAAATATTACCTTAAACCTTTTGTAATATGGCTAAACCATAGTGAGGCACTTATTGAGAAGAAAATTTATGCCTGTGTATATGTATGTGGTATTAAGTGTTCACTGTGTATGTTTGTGGGTGTGTATGTTTGGGATGTATGTATTATATGTGATAGTATGTGTCTGCTGTGTGTCTCAGTATGTATATGTGGTATATGTTCATGTGTGTGGTATGGTATGTGTATTTGTGTGTATATGTTTGTGGCATATGTATTTGTGCCTGTGTGTGTGTACATGGTGTATGTATGTGAATGTCTCTGTGTTTGTGTGTGGTGAAGTGTGTGGAGGGTTTTGTGATGGGTGTGGTGTGTATGTGTGTCTCTGTGTGTTTGTATGTGTGGTTTGTAGTGTGTATGTGCCTGTGTGTGTATGTGGTGAATCTCTGTGTGTGGAGGTGTGTGTGGTATGTATGTCTGTGTGTGTGTTGTGTACATCTGTGTGTACATATGTGTGTATATTTGTGGTGCATATGTTTCTGTGTGTGATATGTGGTGTGTATGTTCGTGTCCCTCCGTGTGTGTATGTTTGTGTTTCTGTGCCTGTGTGTGTGTTCACTCCTGTATGGGGACTTCAGTCCCACAGGTCTTGGTCCTGGGCCCTTCTCTCAGACCTCAGCATCTGTGCCAGAATACAGATACAGAGACTTCCTAGGCACTCACATGGACTGCGGTTTGTGTCCGGAGAGAGTGGAGAAAGCATGTCCTATTGCAGGTGTTTATAAGCCTGCACAGTTGTGTGCCTGGGTGTGTGATATGCCAACTGCTTCTGCAGAGGACAGGTGTCTGCAGTTATCAGCAGAGACAGGACCCTCAGGAAGCAATTACCACATGCACCAGGCTGCTTGAATTCCTGGGGGTCTGTTTCTCCTCTAAGATCATACTTTCATTCTCTATTAAAAGAAAAAGAAAAGGCAAAAATAAAAATCTCTTGGGTGAATCAGTCAGTCATTGTTATTAGGCCCTTCCATCTCGACATCCTCTGATCCTAGAAGCACTCAAATCCACCAAATGGCTTTTCCCCTATATTCTGGCTTCAGTTCTCTGTGGGACTTGCACACACAGCTCCAACTCCGTCCACCACATGGGCACCTCTTTTGTGTCTCTCTTATCATTGTCGGCCTTCTGCCTTCCTGACCTGGATCAGACCCAGAAGGTGAAGAAGACTGAAGCCACAGTATCTAGGTTTAATTCTCTGTTTAAATCCCTGATAATTAATTCCTCTAATGTTCATTGAGTAGGTGTGGCCACATGCTGGGTTAGGCATGCAAGGTACAGTGATGGGAAGAATAATACGGTAGTTAAGAGTGAGGGCTCCAGAATAATATAGAACCTGTTTACCTCCCATCCTCACCTCTTAATCTGTGACCTTTGACAAAGCAACTTCCTTAAGGCTCTGCTGCCTTATTTGTGAAATAAGTACATACCTCACTGGATGGCTGTGAGGTTAACCTGGCATGAAGTACATAGAAGAGTGCCAGGAATGCAATAGTCCACACATGTTAGCTCTTGTGTGGACTGGCTCACAGACCTTCATTCCAGCCTCCCAGGTAGAGGGAGACGTTGGGAAGCCAAGCACCATGTTTTCTGGATGTCTTTGCAGTCAGAGTTCTAGATGCAAACTGCCTTCCATCATGTAGACGCACTCAGCATAAGAAGTGCAAGGCATAATCTGCTCCCTTTTGTGACATGTGAAATAAAATGGAGTCACTTATGTCAAGGGGTCTTAAAATGGAGCTGGGAGGTTATTAAGGAGGTGAACCTTATGCATGTCCTCACTGGGTGGAACCATGAAGGTTTGAACTGAAACCACGAAAATTCCAAGGACTCTATAAGAACACCTGAAAACTGTCATAGTAACAAACTTCTACCTTCCTCTAGTGATAGCCTTAGCATGAAATCATGATTAGCCAAGACTAGCTTCCACCTCCAACTCCAATTAAGACTTTGTAATGCAGACCTCCCATCTTTGCCTTTATTTTGTTTTTATTTATTTATTTTTTGCTTTGAATATCCAGCTTCTAATACTTGTTTCTTTAAAAAAAATTTTTTATTGAAGTATAGTTGATTTACAATATTGTGTTAGTTTCAAGTGTACACACAGTGATTCAGATATATATATATATAAATACATATATAAATATATATCTTTTTCAGATTCTTTTCCCTTATAGGTTATTATAAAATACTGAGTATAGTTCCTGGTGCTATACAGAAGGCCCTTGTTGGTTATCTATTTTAGTGTGTATATGTTAATCCCAAACTCCTAATTTATCACCCCTCTCCCTTTCCCCTTTGGTAACCATAAGTTTGATTTCTATGTCTGTTGTTCTAGTTCTGTTTCATATATAAGTTCATTTGTATCTTTTTTTTTTTAGATTTCACATATAAGCAATATCATGTGATACCTGTCTTTGTCTGGCTTACTTCACTTAGTATGATAATCTCTAGGTCATTCCATGTTGCTGCAAATGGCATTATTTCATTCTTTTTTTATGGCTGAATAATAATCCATTGCATATATATGTATACACACACACACACACATACACATACACACACCACACATCTTCTTTATCCTTTCATCTGTCAATGGATATTTAGATTGCTTCCATGTCTTGGCTGTTCTGTTCTATTCTATTCTATTCTGTTCTCCATACTGTTCTCCATAGTGGCTATACCAATTTATATTCCCACCAACAGTGTAGGAGGGTTCCTTTTTCACCACATCCTCTCCAGCATTTATTATTTGTAGACTTTTTGATGATGACCATTCTGACTGGAGTGAGGTGATACCTCACAGTAGTTTTGATTTGCATTACTAATAATTAGCAATGTTGAGCATCTTTTCATGTGCCTTTTGGCCACCTGTATGTCTTCTTTGGAGAAATGTCTATTTAGATCTTCTGCCCTTCTTTGCCTTTAAAAGCCCCTGAACTTTACTCAGTGTCCCTACTAGGGACACTGGGTTGTTACCGAAATCTGTGTGCCCGAATTGCAATTCTTTGATCCTAAATAATCAAGCTTTTTGCTTGATTATTGTCTCTGAGGTTTATTTAGGTTGACCCTCTTTTAGCCGTTTTTGCTGGCAACCAAAGTTGTGGAAATGTGAGAGTTTTCTGCAGTGGTGCTCTGGAGTCCATTTTCCAGCTTCTTGGGCATTGAAAGGCAGGGACTGTAGCAGAGGTAGCTTCAGGATTCTAGCACAGCTCCCGAGGTGCCCCAGAGGTGGTAACTCCCCTGACTGGTCATTTCTGTGTTGTTTTGGAAGCTGTTTCTGGAGCCCCAGCCTAGAATCGGCTCCTTCAACCCTTCTACTAACTTTGCAAGCACATTATTCCTTTATAAACTCCATTTCCAATCATTAAATTAAATCCTATTTAATATAAATAAAGCAATTTCTATTTCATGCCCTGAATTCTGATGGATACAACTATTATTATTTGTATGTGTTATTAATATTAATATATTATATTATCTTGTCATAAATAATATATAATATATCATTATATATTATGCACATTAATATAGTATTTGTATATATTAAATAATATTAAAATAATAACAGCTACCAAATATTGGTTATACTATAGGTCCAAACGTTTACAGATGTTATCTAATTGCACTGTCCCAGCAAAAGCACACAGTCTTTAAGGGACCCAATCAGGGTGTGAACCTAGATCTTTCTGCCACCTAGATCAGGTGCCTAACCACTGCACCCTACGGTTCCTTCTCTGGTGGAGCTCTTGGTGCAGTGAGGATGGCTACCATGCACTGTAAGAAATGCTGAAAAGAGCTGTGGGCCCAGGGCTGTGAGAGCCCAGAAGAGAAAATGTCTAATTCTGCCTGGGCCTTAGAAGTCCACGATGGTGTCTGTTTTCCACCTTGGCAAGGGGTCACGACCTCTAGATTCCTTAATATGTTGGGGGACCCTGCCTCAAAGATCCAGTGGCCTGTTTCTCAAGTAATAATGACTTAAGAACCCCAAATCTGCTTGTTTGCAAAGGTAACTGTCTGCTCTTGCATCCAGGTGAGTCATTGCAGGCCCTGGGACATTCAGACTCCTTTGTGGTACACATTCTAGCTGGCAGCTGGAGAAGCACATAAGCAGAGAGTTCGGCCAGCCTGGGGCAGATGTGTACACTCACCTTCCGGGCGGCTCTCTCCCTGTTTCACACAAGACTTCTCTGCAGCAACACCTTCTTGCTGGGAATGCCTCAGTTTCAGAGACCTTGCCTTATTCAGGTCTGTACCTCTCGCATCGAGCATATTGCAGATGCTCGGAGAATGAACACATGAATAAATGAATGAAGAAACCCCAGCCTGCAGCTAAGCCGGGCTACCTGGAGAGCTGGATTCTTTGCATTCTATTCTCAGCTCTTTTCTGTCCCTGCTTCTGGTTGCCATGGTTCACTCACGTGCCTGGCCTTGCAAGGACTGCACTACTCTCATGCTCTTCCCAGCATCTGAAACACTGGGGTTTGACTTTAATTGATGCTTCTTTTTTTTTTTTTTTTTTGCGGTACGCGGGCCTCTCACTGTTGTGGCCTCTCCCGTTGCAGAGCACAGGCTCCGGATGCGCAGGCTCAGTGTCCATGGCTCACGGGCCCAGCCGCTCTGCGGCATGTGGGATCTTCCCGGACCGGGGCATGAACCCGTGTCCTCTGCATCGGCAGGCGGACTCTCAACCACTGCGCCACCAGGGAAGCCCTTGATGCTTCTTTTAATTCCATGAAATGAGCTATATCTTCATGGGTTGTAATAATTTTCCTTCACTCAATTTAGAAGCTTATGTGCAAAAACAAAAGCTTATGGCTTCCAGTGTGTGTCTGAAAGGTCTCTTGATCCAGAAACAAACAAGACCTTTTTTCAGCTGAAGGACTGATGAGAGTTTCTATCTGTAAGTGGAAGGTTCATCCCAGTAGCCAGTTATAGCTGACCTTTTCTTTTTGGGGGTCTGGGGACCCGGGGCTATACAAATCTTTGCATTTGCATGCTTTACAATTCACAACAGGTTTTTTTATTAAAAAAAAAAAGCTCCCATTGATCAAGATATGCAGAGCAGGTATTATCCCTATTTCAAAAGAGTAGCTTTTGAAGCCAGAGTCACACAGCTTTAAGTGGCAGAGTCAACCCATGACTCTGAATCAGTGCATTTTCCACTTTTCCTTGGAACTAAATCTTTCCCAGAGCTGTGGGTTCCACTGAGCGGGTGGGGGCCAGGCACAGGGAGTCTGACTTCCTGGCTCTCGCCTCCCTCATTTCCAGGATTCACTATCATCCCTTAATTTTCAGGTTTTGGGTCTTGTAAAATGCTATGAATTAGACAATTAGAAGCCTAATTCTGGAACACATTTTCAAATTCCTAGCCTTCGGGTAATTGGATCCTCTGCCTTCACATTCAGCCAACACCCACGACCACACCTTCAGCAGAGCCCTGGGTAGGGGTGCAGGGAACTGCAGGAGATTCTGGTCCCAGAACAACTTTTAAATGATGTCAGACAAAGACCGCCACAGACACACACTTCAAATAGTCTTAGGTCACAAGCACCTGAAATACCACGGTATTTTATAGGGGGCACAAAAAGGGGGCTAAGAAAGTATGCAGCTTCTAGAAGATGAGATGACAGAAAGTTACAGTGGAGGTGACAAAGCACTCTTAAAATAATGATACCAAACATTGCATGCATACAGTGCTTGACAATGTTATAAGCTTTCTCATCTATATCATTTCATATAATTCTCAGAATAACAGCCTTATCAAGCGGCAGAGGAGACATTAGGATACCAGTTTAAGAAATTAAATCTGAAGCTTGGGCTTGAGGTCTTCTGACCCCAAATCCAGCTCCCTCATGAAAATTAGGACCAATATGATATAAGGTTATTTCAATTTTTTAAAAAGTCTATAGTCCAAGTTACATGCTTCTGCCGCTTACCTGTGTATGCAGGCGTTTACTCTCCTGCAAATTCCCCCTTGATTAGTTCTGGGAGTCCCTAAGTTCTGGGAGTCCCTAAGAGGTTTCTCATATGCGTTCAGCAAGAAGACCACTCACAGAAGTTTTGCTGCCGGTGACTGTTCCAGTTCTGGCTGGACCCCATGAAGGTCACAGCACCCTAGGCCACTGATCAGGACCCACCCCAGCACTGTCATTGCCTCTCTGGAGCTGTGCTCTTTCCTGCAACTTCATCAGACCCACCAGTTTCTGCTAGTACTCGTTTCCAGTCCTCAGGCTGTCAAGGATATCTGGTGCTCTGTGGCAGTGTAGGGGACCTCCCTCTTTGTGGAATCATGCTTTGTCAGAGACTCCCAAAGCAGTGTTGTTATGACTGCAGTGTGATACAGGGTTTAACTGAGCAGCTATGTCAGTTTTTATGTATCCGGGGGTGACCTTGGGACAGGTGCATTTAACAGCCACAGAGCTCTACTGGATTCCACTGGGTGTCTCCACAACAGGGCTGTCTATCAGTCAGTCTGAACTTAGGAACTGAATGGAGTAAAGTACATTTTCAGTTAAACCTTTGTTGTTCAAAACTAAAGACTCAAGCAGATTTGGGTAGCCCATCATTCTTCAATACCTAAGTGCTCTTATTTGGATAGATGGGAACGCTAGTCATAAGCCCTCTGATATGTCAGGCTTGTAGTTGTAGACACAAGTGATCCAGTGACATATAAGGTGGATGCAATTCCTACTCTATTGGATCTTACCCTCTGGAAGGTCAAGGTCATAGCACCAAGTTCTTTGTTTATCTAGGATGAGTTCTTTCCTGGGAGACTTATCTGGATTGTTCACTCCCCTCCTACACACCTCCCTACCATCTCACCTTCCCAACTTGCAAGTAAACATTGTTTTAATTAAATTTTTATTCTGAGATGATTGTAGATTCATTTGCAATTGTAATAAATAATATGGAGAGATCCTGTGTACCATCTACTTCATTTCCCCCATCTTGTAAAACGATGGTACAATACCACAGTCAGAATTGACATCAACACAGCCAGACACAGAAAATTTCCACATCCACCACAAGAATCCCTCATATCACTCTGGCATAGCCAACTCCACCTCCTTCCCCCATCCCTGATCTCTGGCAATCTGTTCTCCATTCCTGTAATTTTGTCGTTTTGAGAATATTATATAAATGGAATCATACAGCGTGTGCCTTTTTGGAATTGACTTCTCTTCACTCAGTGTAAGTCCCTAATTATCTGGAGATTCACTGAAGTTCTTTTATCAATAGTTCATTCCTTTTTATGGCTGAGCAGTATTCCATGGTGCAGATGTGCCATCGTTTGTTTATCTAGTCACCTACTGAAGGACATCTGAGTTGTTTCCAGGTTTTGATTATTATGAATAAAACTGCTCTTTATAGGTTTTTATGTGAATATAAAATTTCATTTCTCTGGGACAAATGCCCAGCAGTGCAATTGCTAGGTTGTAGGGTAGTTGCAGGTTTCGTGTTGTAAGAAGTTGCCACATAGTTTTCTAGAGTTGTGGGACCATTGTCTGTCACCACTAGCAATGTGGGAGGAATCCAGTTTCTCCACATCTTCATCAGAAAGTAAACTTTTAACTGACTACCCCACCAAATCACCAGACCCTCCCAGACAGGTTGAAATTCACCCAGGGGGCACAGCCTGAGATTGTTTATTTGTTTGTTTGTTTCTCCCAGAGGGCTCTTTAGACTCTGTGCAAATTTGACTTCTACCCAGCATGTCCCACCGTTTCCCTGGACATGTCCAGACATGCCTGAAGCCTCAGAGGGGTCAGCAAAAACTGTCAGCTCAAGCTACATGTCCCTCTGCATATAGTGAGATGTTTAGGGGTTTTATCCCCAGAGCCTCTTCTAAAGAACTGCCTCTCCCCATATCCCCTGCTGGGGAAAGGTAGGACCCAGATACCAGTTTGTCCCCATCCACCGGACCCAAGGGAGGCTGTCTGTGACTTGTGTAGAGTCAATCCCATTCTTTCCCTTGGTGTCTACTATGTGTCTGGCACTGTTCTAGGTGCTGTAGATAAAATAGTGAACCATTGGGATTTCCCTGGCAGTCCAGCAGTTAAGACTCCATGCTTCCAATGCAGGGGATGTGAGTTTGATCCCTGGTCAGGGAATTAAGATTCCCTATGCCACATGGTGCGGCCAAAAAAAGAGAAAAATATGAAGGGGAAATAGACAATAAAGAAGCAGGATGATTTCAGATGCTGATAAATACAACAGAGCCTACACCCAGGGCAACGTGATAGAGTCTCCAAGGAACTCAGCTTTTTCAGTATTAGAATTCCTACTTTTTTTCAAAGCTAATTATTTATATTTTTTTCTGTAATATGTTTTCTGATCCTAAGATCCCAGAGTTGACTTTTGCTATCAACAATTCCTTTTATCCATTAAAGATCATTTTATAATTTGGTTTTTTGAATTAAAAAACAATTTTCCAAATAGGGAATGGAGCACTACAGATGCAGTGAAAATACTTTCTTCTTTAATTTCAACACCATATTTTTGTGAATACAGCCAAAGACTGCAGGCTTTTGGAAGGTTCTGTTCTTGTCCATTTCTTGTTCTGTGAATTAATATTCCCAGGTCCTTTCCAAGCAAATACTGTAAAGTCAAACCCCTCACATCCTGTACTAACTAGTTCCGAGCTATTTACGTAGATATACATCAAACTTGTTAGCCTCAGACTGCCAGATATTTCTGCCACTTGAGTCTGTTTTGAACAAATCAGGCGTCTACCAGGCATCAGGTTATCTGTGAATGTGATAACGTGCACTCTTAGATCAAATTTCATCTTCAGGTGTTAAGAGTACAGAACATCGAGGCACGCTTGGCCTTCAGACCGGCATAGTCCACTTATACTCTATGGGCTTAGTTGCTCAGTGAGTTAGGAAGTCATCTTAGGCTTCCCCATCTTGCCCATGAAAGCATTACCCATGAGAGCTTTGATAAGATATTTTGCTCAGATCAAGCTACGGTACATTACCTGTTTGGTAATCCCATCAATAAAGCAAATGAGAGTTTGATGAGACTTGTTCTTAATGATCCCATGTTGGTTTCCAGCTTTTCAGTCCTGTTTGTAATATTACACCATCTGCCTCAAGCAGTTAGCCTAGACTTTTTCTGGTTCTTCCTGCTCTGAACACGACTGAAACAAAAATCTTTGCTGTCCTTAAGCTTCTTGAAATCTCGGCTTCTTCTGACATTGGTCTTTGGATGTTCCATCTTTTGTGCTCATGTTTATAACATCTGAGTGCCCTGAGCAGCCAAATTGTTAACTTCCATGTATTATTTTTGGCATGTTCATGCACAGATGCACAGCAGCTTGAATGACTTATGACTGTATTAATAAAAATGTTATTTTTAAATAATCTTCCAAGTCCCTTGACATGTTCCGTCTTCTGGAGTCATTAGCCACAGGATCATCCTCTCTTCTCTGTTTATTTTATCATACCCACTTTCCTAAGCCTTAATGTGCAAGGCTGATTCTTCCTAGACTTCTCTTTCTTAACTATATGGTCTTTAAAATGGCATGGTTACTTTTCACCAATCTTAAGAGGCCTGGTTAACAATATGGGCTTCGGAGTCAGGTAGATCTGGGTTGGATTCTCAGGTACTTTATTGCTAGCTAAGTAACCTTGCACTCATTAACTTCTTTAACGCTCAGTTTCCTCATGTGTGAACTGGGGATAGTTTCATAGCTTGTGAGAACATTAAAGGAAGTAATGTTTGACACATAGTGAACACCCAATAAATGATATTAAGGGCTCAACAAATGTAAGCTATTGTTATTTGTATTATCTTTGTACATTAGGATTGCATCTGGAGTGTCATTTCCTCAAAATGTTACTTCTACTTTCTTCAGGAAGGAAAGAATTTACCAGATCCTTGCTTTTGGAGTATAAGTCTTCCCGGTGTTCAGATAGATTTCCTTCTCCATTGCTATTGTCTCTTATTGTGTTAGTTTCCTAATCTGATTTGCAAAATGTCCTCCACATCCTTAAATGCTTCCACAGTTTGATCATTCCATTTCTCTATTCTTTAATCCTCATCTAAAAGTGTCTATTCTGCTTTACAAATGTCCCTAAATGTAAATAATTCTATTATATGTTGCAATTTTTCCACCCTTCAATTAGTTGTCCTTCTTTTGGGTGGTGGATGCTATCACATGATGCATGCCTTAACATGGCAGAGAATATACTCTAGCCTAGAGTCACTTTTTAAAAAGCCAAATACTTCTTTTTAAAAGCATGATTTCCTTTTGATATGAATTATCACATTAGCTTTTATTATCTATGCTTAGCTCATATCTGAGATCATATGTTTTGCTGCCACATCTTTCTCCTCTTGTTTTCTCCTGAGATCAGCTGGGAATCTTCACCACTGTTCTTTTCATTTAACACCTGAGTCTTCAGTTTTATCTGAATCCTTTTCTCCCTCCTCATCAAATGTTAATGGAAAACCCTCTTGTTCAGTTTATGAACTACCTGTCAAACTCTTCCTTCCTGTCCTGTCTCTTGCCAAGAGTCCATTGCTCTATTATTATAAGCCATGGTCCAGGAAAATCAAACCTGTTTTTCAACTCGTTTATGAAGCTAGCAGTTCCCTTCCAATATCTCCTTTTCTCTTTCAAGGTTATTACTTTCAACTGAAATATGAGCTTAAAAGATCTTCATTGCCCTTCAAATGCCCATTTCCTATTCATGATTTTGCAGCCATCTGAGATGCACCAGCAAATGTCTTTGTGCTGTATTTTCTCTTTCCATGAAGATTGGTGGGAGCAGGCAGTGGTCAACAGGCTTGGCGACCCTTGGCAGGCTCTCTTACGTTTCAGGTGCCCGTGTCAAAAAACAACAAACCTCCAGAGTTTCCTATTGGGATCTCCTTGCTCAACTCCATTTCAGCCACACTGGCCTCCTTGCTGGTTCTTAAATACACTGGGTGTGGTTCTGCCCTGGGGTCTTTGCACCAGATATCTCCCAGACATCTGCAAGACTCACTGCCTCACCTCCTTTGTCTATGTCCCTCTGCCCTATGTTTCAATAAGGCCTACCCTGACCACCTTATTTAAAATCACAAACTGCGCTGCTCTGCTACCTCTATGTTACATTCCCTATCTTCCTTACACAGCTCCATTTTTTTCCACAGTACATATCACCTCCTAATATATGAGACAATTGACAAATTTATTATAGTTACTGTGATTGTCTGATACCCCCTCTGCCTCCCCTTCCTACTGGAATATAAGCTCCATGGAACAGAGATTTATACATCCTGGAAACTTACAACAGCCCTTTATACATACAGATGTTCAGTCAATATCTGCTGAATGACACTCAGGATTCAATGGCAAATTACAGTTCAAATCCACCACCTGCCTTCTTTCCTGTTTTCATTCCTTTACTTTTTTTTCCTTCTAAAATAAGATTCTTTAAAATATAAAAATAATACTAAAGTTTGGAAGTAAAAATTAGGAAAAAAAGGAAAATCATAAATGGTAAAAATAAAGTTAAACATAATCTTATCGCCTAGAGGTAAACGTTGATAACCATTGTTAACACTGAATATTTTTTCCAGTTTTTTAAAACTGGATGTGTGTTTATACATAACTGAAACATGCTACTGTACATGTTATATAAGCAATACTCTACATAGTATTTATACACACAGTATTTATATGCAATGTATTTATACATACATTACTATGTAAATAATACCGTACATAGAGCTTGGTATTCTGATTAATATTAGAGGGAAAGTGTTTTTTTCCTGTTTTCTTGGTGCCCTGCAGGCTCTCAGAACAAAGTCACCCCATTTCTCTGCCTTCAGTAAAGAAGAACCTAACCTAACCCTAACTTAGCCCTAACCCTAATCCTTAATGGCTCTCCTAGACTAGGACTTCTTCCTATTGGGTCTTGGGAGAACATGAGATGGTCTTAAAGCTTTATTTTGTTTTACCCACTATGAAACTTCTTTGAGATCAACCTTTTAAATGGTTCTATTCTAGTTCATCATTTAGACTTGGCATTTGCCATTCTCACCCTTTTTCTTTAGTGAAAAAATATAATTTTGTTCTAGGCCGCAGTTTACTGAGCCAAAGGACTATATTTCTACGTCTTCCTTGCAGCTAGTAGTCCATGTTACTGAGTCCTGGCCAATGACATGTAAGTAGAAGTGTGTTGTGGGACTTATGGGAGGGCAGCCATAGGCATGGTGGTTGGGGTTGTCATAGCCATCATGAACTTTAAATTGACCTTGAGGATGGAAGTCACTTGCTTGGATGTTAGAACAGAAAGTAGGCTACCTACTTTAGATTCCTTTTACACTGTCCAAGAAACAAATATCTATCTTGTTTCAGTAAGTATTATTTGGGGCATTAGTGAAATTCAAGTCAAAATACCAAGAGGATTTTTATCTATTCGACACTTGGTAGGCTGTTTGAAAATCTATATGGAAAAGTAGAGGGAGAATAGCCAAAACATTTATGAAAAGTACTATAATGTAGATGGACTATGAGATATCAATACTTATTACAAATTAGAGTATATAGCTAAAACAGTTTTTTCTTTATGAAAATAGACAAATTGATCAAAGTAATAAAATAGAAATCCAAGAAACAGCAACGAATATATAGAATCCTTATTTATGAGAGAATAGGCATGGCTTATCATAGGGGAGATGATGGATTATTCAGTAAACAAATTGGGATGATTAGCTATTCATATGGAAAAATAACAAAGTTGGAGCATTATCTCACACTCTACACAGCAAAAAATCAATTCTTAGTAGATTAAATACTTAAATATGGATACACATAAAATTTTAATGTGAAAGAGAGAATCGCAAAATTTTTAGAATATAGAAGAATCTTTGTGAACTCAGTGGAAGGAAACATTTCCTAAATAAAACACAAAACTTGCTAGCCAGAAAAGAAAGGATTTCTAAATTTAATTACCTTAAAATTTAAAAAACCTGTTATCAAATAACATCAGAAAGGAAAAGACAAGTTATAATCTGAGTGAAGATATTTGTAACTCATCTAATTGACAAAATATTAGAATCCAGAGAACATAAGATAAAGCAATATAAAAAATATAACCCAACAGAAAAATGGGCATCAGACATGAACAGGCATTTCCATTAAAAAAATGCAAATATCATATAAACATCTGACAACATGTTCAACAACACTAGCAAATAAATAAATGCTAATTAAGAAAACAATGAAATACCATATACACCTACTAGATTGGCAAAAATTAAGATATGTGTTAATGTCAAGTGTTGATGGGAATGTAGAACAAAGGAAAAGTTTAGACACTGCTGGTGACAATTTAAATTGATACAACCACTTTGGGAACAGTTTCCCACACCTTATGACTCAGCAATCCATTCCTAACTATATGCCCCAGAAACCCTTATGCACTTGCGTACCAGGGGCCATGTTACAAGAACATTCATATCAGTATTGTCTGTAATAGCCAAAATGTCTTATGGCAGGAAAATGAATAAATATATTGTAGTGTAGTCATACCTTGGACTACTACACTGCATGAAAAATAAAAACTTCCACTCCACACAATAATATGAATTAATTTTAGAAACTTGATGTTTAAAAGAAAGTAGATGCCAGATGTTGACACACGTACGTCCCTCCCCACACTTCTTTTTCATATTTAAAGACAATTTTTTAGAGAAGTTTTAGGTTCACAGCAAAAATAAGGGGAAGGTACAGAGATTTTCCATATACCTCTGTCCCCACTCATGTGTAGCCTTTTGCATTATCAACATCCCAGAGTACTACATTTGGTACAATTGATGAACCTACACGAACACATCATTATCACCCAAAGTCCACCAGTTACATTAGGATTCATTCTTTTTTTTTTTTTTTTTTTTTTTTTTTTTTTTTTTTTTTTTTGTGGTATGCGGGCCTCTCACTGTTGTGGCCTCTCCCGTTGCGGGGCACAGGCTCCGGACGCGCAGGCCCAGCGGCCATGGCTCACGGGCCCAGCCGCTCCGCGGCATGTGGGATCTTACCGGACCGGGGCACGAATCCAGGTCCCCTGCATCGGCAGGTGGACTCTCAACCACTGTGCCACCAGGGAAGCCCCTAGGATTCATTCTTGATGTTGTACATTCTGTGGGTTTGGACATGGACATTCATATAAGATTTAATTCTAACATATATAAATAAAGCTTACCTCAAGAAAAAATCAACAACATTAGCTGAAAGAAAGCAGATGGAATAAAATAGTAAAGATAAAAGCAAAAATTAATGAGTCAAAAATAGAAAATAAGTAAAACTAATAAATTAATAATGCTGGTTCTTAAAAAAGTAAATGAAATGGGTAAACCATTAGCTGATCCAATAAAAAATGAGAAAGCATACTATAAAAAATTAAACAGGAAACGTTTTTAAAAATGGCATTAACTTGAAAAAGTCTGTGTAAATAAATTTGGAAATCCCGATAACACAGATAATTTCTTAGGAAAATACTCTTTCCCAAATTGACCTGCATAAAGAGAGAAACCTTAAGCAGACACATTTCCATAGGAGAAAGAAAGAAAGTGATCAAGACATTACCCTACAAAAAAAACACAACACCCGGATTATTTAACAGGAGAATTTTTACCAACACTTCATTTCTAGTTTAGCTCCAACATGTAAAGAGCTGTTACTCCCCTCCTTACAACAAGAAAAATGCTGAATGCACAAACTAAAAATCAATGGATTTTCTTCAATCCATCAAAGAATTGAAGTCATAGGGCAAATGTCCACCCTGTAATTTGGAGAGACATGCAAGTACAGATATCACAGCCAAGATCAAAGTCATTCAAGCCATTAACTGGTAGAAACATTTAATGGTAATTTTGACTAATTGCTGGGGGCTGAGCATAGACTAGCTCGAGAGTTAGACATTCCTAGGGGCCCAGGCTTAGGGAGGATTCCACACTTTTGAGGGATTTATACCTCCAGGTTCTCACATTGAAGACTGAAGAAAAATATCCTTTGGTTTCTAGCAGGGGGAAGGGAAAAATAACCATTTAAAGATGTGCCCAGGGCTTCCCTGGTGGCGCAATGGTTAAGAATCCAACTGCCGGGCTTCCCTGGTGGCGCAGTGGTTGAGTCCGCCTGCCAATGCAGGGGACAGGGGTTCCCCGGTCCGGGAAGATCCCACATGCCGCGGAGCGGCTCGGCCCGTGAGCCATGGCCGCTGACCCTGCGTGTCCAGAACTTGTTCTCCGCAACGGGAGAGGCCACAATAGTGAGAGGTCCGCGTACCGCAAAAAAAAAAAAAAAAAAAAAGTATCCAACTGCCAATGCAGGGGACATGGGTTTGAGCCCTGGTCTGGGAAGATCCCACATGCCACAGAGCAACCAAGCCTGTGCACCACAACTACTGAGCCTGCGCTCTACAGCCCATGAGCCACAACTACTGAAGCCCGCGCGCTTACAGCCCATGCTCTGCAACAAGAGAAGCCACTGCAGTGAGAAGCCCCCCCACCACAACGAAGACCCAACACAGCCAAAAATAAATAAATAAAATTATTAAAAATAATAATAAAAAATAAATAAAAATGTGCCCAGAGTGAAAGAAAACATTTTGAAATATTTCAAAGAAAACATTTTGAAATATTCTCCATACCAAAGTTCTGCCCTCCAGGGGAATCTACTTTCCCAGAACCTTATCTTACTGGGAGAGAGGGTAAGCTCCAGCACTCTCTACCCTTTCTGTCTGAGGAAAAGAAAAAAAAATGATGAGACACATTTCTGAAGGGCAGAGCCCAGCGACTCAGGCCTGTTAATCATAAGATTATAGAACACTTATCCTCTCCAACACATTAACAGGGCTCCAATATAATAGTGGAGTACAACTGAGAGAGCTGTAAGATGAAGACTTAATTTAAGAAGGAGTTCTTAGTGAAACCCAAAGAAAACAAGGGAGGAAAACAAAAAAACAAAAGACCAGGAATTCTCAGTGCTACTTAAATGCCAGCGTAGAGAAAAAAAGTCCAAATTCTATATACCTATACCTGAACTAATGCAAAAATCCTGAAATAAAGTATTAGTGAACAGAATCTTTTAGCACATTAAGAAAACAATACATATGTATCAGGTGGAGTTTTTTTCAGGAATATAAAAATGATAGGATAAATGCAAGGATGGTTCAATATTATGAAATCCATTAATATAATTCATTATACTATTTGTTATAAGCTAAATATTATTTTAGCATCTCTGTAGATTATTAAAAAGACTTTTGACAAAATTCAACACCCATTCCTGATGAAAACTCCAAATAACATAGAAATTGATAGAACTTCAACATAATAAAACATAAAACCCACACCTAAAGTTAAGCTATTCTGTGACCATGAATTGGAAGTCTTAATATTGTTAATTTCCATTGAGGAAAACAATATGGAGTTTCCGCAAATAGCTAAAAATAGAACTACCATATAATCCAGCAATTCCACTCCTGGGTGTATATCTGAAGAAAATGAAAACACTAATTTGAAAAGATATATGCACCCCAATGTTCACAGCAGCATTATATACAATTGCCAAGATACAGAAGAAACCTAAATGTCCAACAACAAATGAATGGATTAAAAAAAGTATACATGTATATGATACACACACACACACACACACACACACAAAATGGAATACTACTCAGCAATAAAAAGAATGAAATTTTGCCATTTGCAGCAACATGGATGGACTTGGAGGGTATTATGCTAAGTGAAATGTCAGACATAGAAAGACAAATACTGTATGGTATCACTTATAGGTAGAATGTAAAAAATACAACAAGCTAGTGAATATAGCAAAAAAGAAACAGACTCACAGATATAGAGAAAAAACTAGCGGTTACCAGTGGGGGGACAGAAGGGAGAAGGGGCAATACAGGGGTAGGGGTTTAGGAAGTACAAACTATTATGTATAAAATAAACTACAAGGATAGATTGTACAGCACAGGGAATACAGCCAATATTTTGTAATAACTATAAATGGAGTATAACCTTTAAAAATTGTGAATCACTATATTGTACACCTGTAACATATATAATATTGTACATGAACTACACTTCAATAAAAAAAGAAATCAGGTTCAGAAAATTTTTAAAAAGAGAATATATCTAGTGTTATAAATTGAATTATGTCTTTCAAAAAGATCTGTCCTAATCCCCAATACCTCTGAATGTGACCTTATTTGCCAATAGGGTCCTTGTAGATGTAATTAGGTTAAATGATGTCATACTGGAGTAGGGTGGGCCCTTAATCCAATATGGCTGTGTCCTTATACAAGAGGAAGCAGAGACACATGGAAAAGATAACCATGCTACATTAGAGGCAAAGACTGGAGTGATGCATCTACAAACTAAGGAACACCAAGGATCGCAGGCAAACTCCAGGAGCTAGACAAGGCAAAGATCCTCTCCTACAGGTTTCAGAAGGAGCACAGCTCTGCCAACACCTTGATTTTGGACTTCTAACCCCCAGAAACGAGACAATACATTTCTGTTATTTTAAGCTACCCAGTTTTGTGGTAGTTTGTTAAGGAAGCCCTGGGAAATCTAGTAACATTTATGCATATATGTATGAATTTTTAAAAACTTATTTTTGCAAAAAAGAAATTCACAATGGGTAAACCAGAAACTAAATGAAAGTGATTTCCTTTAGGGTATGTGTGGCTACAAGATGGAAGGGGTTGGGATGGCAAGAAGACAACTAGAAGCATGCCTTTTTAAGCTTTGGCCTTTGAAACTTGCAAATGTTTTATATAATAAAAGAATAAAATACAATCAAAAAGAGTGTAGAAAAACAAACCCCCAAATTGAATATCATCAGAAACCATTAACTACCAATGAAATTGATAATAAAACCACACAAAGAATTATTTCATGTAACTTTGGAACACAGTTACTCTAGCTATACATCTTTAGTGCGATATATTCAAAGTACAAAAAAGTAAAGCTTTGTATCCCCAAAGGCAGATTATGAGTGGCATTCTGAGTCTGATCAAAGGGACCTTCTTCAACTTACCTACCTCCTCCTGGATAAGATGCTGCTGTGATTGGAGAATGTTTTGTAATTCAGCTGCGATACAGATGCCAGGGAAATTGGGTTAACTCCATTTCTTGCAGCTCAGTTGGACTTCCTTGGTTTCCACAAATGCAGAAGCCTGACCTTATGCTAGAAATAATCAAGCCCCACACTCCTGGCTGAAATGGCAAGAGAGTGCATGGTGCCTAGAAAGGACAAAAGGGAGGTGCTGCAGGCACAGGTCGATATTCCATCGGCACTGGGGGCTCTACCTCCAGGAAATAGAAGCAGTCTCTACACGGGGCAGAGCTACCATGAAGGTTGGAATTGCACTATTTAGTTTGTGGTTGAGGCAGAGGTTGAAAGTCCTAATAGCATCTAGCAGCACAGCGTACAAGGTCTTAGGAAGCTTAATTTGCTGAAGCAAAAAAACAACACTCACACTCCAAGTTCTTGGGAAGTGTTTAGGAGTCTTCTAAGGAGTTGCTTCCTCTTTTGTCATCTTTACCAGTTTGGTTCCTGGGCCCTTTCTCTCTGACTCCTCTGGCTTCACTTGGCCAGGTTTTTGCCATCTGAATATTCAAAATACTCAAATTCCTGGTTCAGTCTTGGAAGGTGTACCTTTCTAAGAATTTGTCCATTTCTTCCAGGTTGTCCATTTTATTAGCATAGAGTTGCTTGTAGTAACCTCTCATGATCCTTTGTATTTCTGCAGTGTCAGTTGTAACTTCTCCTTTTTCATTTCTAATTTTATTGATTTGAGTCCTCTCCCTCTTTTTCTTGATGAGTCTGGCTAATGGTTTATCAATTTTGTTTCTCTTCTCAAAGAACCAGCTTTTAGTTTTATTGATCTTTGCTATTGTTTTCTTTGTTTCTATTTCATTTATTTCTGCTCTGATATTTATGATTTCTTTCCTTCTACTAACTCTGGGTTTTGTTTGCTCTTCTTTCTCTAGTTCCTTTAGGTGTAAGGTTAGATTGTTTATTTGAGATTTTTCTTATTTCTTGAGGTAGGCTTGTATTGCTAAAAACTTCCCTCTTAGAACTGCTTTCACTGCATCCCATAGATTTTGGGTTGTTGTATTTTCCTATGTTCATCCATTTTTTTCCGGAGTTCCCTGAAAATCTTTATGATCATTACTTGGGACCCCAATGTTCGAATCAGATCTGACTGTCATAGAGAATTACTGTACTCTGCTAGAGGCCCAGGATCTTAGGGTTGTTAAGAATCCTAATGATTATCGGTTACTTCCAAAAGATCCTGAAACCATCTATACAGTTCCTGCTGAAGGATTACTGCTTGAATACCTTGTATGCTGGGAAACTCATTATCTTATAAGGCAGCCAGGCCATTAATTCATTAATTAAATATTTATTGAATGCATTCCCTAGGCAGGCACTAGGACTACAAGGTGACAAAAACTTAGGCCCAGTACTTAAGAAGTTTATAATTCAGAACAAACTTCTCTTCTGTGTTTGTTCATTTGTTTGTTTGTTAAACAGGACCATATACTTTGCTTCTGCTAATGGTACTAATCACTACTCTGCATTCCACAGGTCACCCAGCATCTGGGTGAATTACAGGCACAGTGCAATAGTCCTCTCTCAGACTCAATCAACCTCACCCTAATTATTCCTAGAAAAGTGCATTGTAATTCCCCTGGGGCATTTAGAAAGGGCTTACACAGCATTTTTCCAAACCCTCTTCTCCCCAGAGGACTTTTACAGTCAGTCATTTTCTAGTTGACAAATTGCTTCTCCTCTGCCTTTCCATTTTAGGTTTCCAAATTCTACCTCTAGGTCCATTTCAAAACCTGTAATTAGATCACTCAGGGGCTGAGCTGCTGTGGAGTGTCTGTGTCCTTCTCCATATTCATCTTGGAACAAACCCACACCAGAACTCACTTTTCATTGCAAAATTTGCCTGTGCTTCTTATTCCAAAACCATTGCATCTGAAAAATGGCCACCCATCTCAAAGCCACCGTCTACTTTGTGTTACCAATTCAAAACATAAATTGTGTCTAGAAACCAGGGTGCTTTCAAAATTGTTTTGGAAGGTATTCTAGAAGGTCAGTTTAAAACTGTCAGGATTATCTTCCCTGACCACTCTCCTCCACTCCAGCCCCCAGCTCTCTTCATTCTCCCTCATTTAGAGTCCTAGGTCAGACCACAGATCAGCTTAATCTTTGCTCTCAGCTTCACCAGAAAGAATTCCTGTCTGATTAATGTGTCAAACTTCGCTGTAAAGTGGGAATTTGCAGATTAATAAGCAAAAGTTATTTCTCAATGTCCCAATTTCAACTTTTAGGCAAAACCCATTGTGTTTTTAAGCTCCATTTAGCACTCAGTTCCTTCTACTGGTCTGTCCTGTTCTAACCAGCCCTGGGATGTTCTAGTGATGTGAGGGGAACCAAGCAATTCGTGCCCACTGGGTACCTGATCTATACCAGTCCGTTAAGTCCTCTACACAATCCTGGGAGACTGGCTCTACTATCTCAATGCCAAAGATAATGAAATGAGGCAGAATCAGGTCGAGTCACCTGTCTAAGACCTCCAAGCTGGCAAGTGGAAAACAAATTCACATATGTCTGACTCCAAAGCCAAAGCTTTTTCTACTGCTTCAGCTAATGAACTTCCTTATTTGAAGGTTGGAACTATTCAGGCAAATAACTTTGGACAAGCAATTAACCCCCTCTGAACATCAGGTTCCTTCCCAAATGAAGAAGTTGGACTAAATGGATGCTAGGGTCCTTTTATCTCTTACATGCTCTGTGTTCCTACTGCACTCGGGCTAGCTGATTCTGGAGGAAGAACTTATACCAAACTTAAGCCACAGCAACAGCAGTAATATCAACACTAACCATTTATTGAGTGCCTACCCTATATGAGGTGAATTATAACTTTACTTATTTTAATCCTTCTAGTACATTCTACATATCATCCCTATTTTATAGATGAGGATGACAGAAGTTAGAAACATGCCCAAAATCACACGGCCAATAGAAGCAAACCCAGGGGTATCTGATTTCCAAGCCCATGCTCATGGGCCCACTATGCTATGTTTTGGGAGAGGCAGGGGACATAAGGAGGGCAGGCATTGTGAGAAATGGTCATTTAGTGATACAGAAATGTATACACCTGGCAGAATGATCAGACGTAACTCAGTTGGGATGAGGAAGGGTGTTCAGATATCCAGGTAATTAAATCCCTGTCCTAGTCTCTGCCACTTTGCTCCCAGCTCTAGGCAGATGTGTTCCTTGCTTCCATGCACAGAATGTTGCCCTGGCAGGCACTTGGCCTGGGAGAGCTTTGCTTGGTACTGAGTCTTGCTCCCAGAGGACACTTAGACCCAAAGTCACTAAAACTTTCATCTCACTGTTGTTGTTTTTAATCTCATCTTATTACTGGGTCCAAGATTTTCTGACCTCTCTGAACTTCAGCCAAAACTGCCAGACCCCCAGCCCAAGCCTTACCATGGCCAGTACTTTTCTGGGGCTGCCTGAGTCTCGGTATGCAATAAGTAGGGCTTCCGGGAGTATGAAATCATCACAGCTATAATGGAAAAGAAATAAAAATGGGTCTCTGAAGAATAAGCAAGGGTCCATCAAGGGTTATTCTAAGCTGGTCAGCTGACTGAGAAGGACTGGCCAGTTATGAGGGAGGGCCTGGGCGTGGTATGAAGGCTGCCATCTGTGGGCATAAAAGTCCCACAGCCCCTGGGGAAGGAGGTCAATTCAGATTTACAAAGGCCAGTGCATGGATGGCCTGGTGGAGCACAGGCATGGACTTTGGGACCAGGTAAACCTGGATTTGGATACTACTTGGCTACTTCCCTTTTCTGGCTCCAATGTACAGCCCCAGTCAATAAAATGAGGATGACTATAACTTCACAGTGTGGCTATAAACATTAGAAATAATCCCCACAGTACTTTAAGCACACTGGAGAAACAGAAAGGAGGCAGTGCCTGTTATCCTTACTCTGAAGGAAACAGTATGAGAAAGGCTTTTTTCCTGCCATGAGTACACCATTTTTCATGCTGTTTTGCTTGTCCAAAAATTGGGGCGTGACCATTTGGTGAGTAAAAGCTGACAATACTTACTGGGCACTAAAATTCAGAATGAAGTAAGTCTCTGGAATAAAAAACCAGCTTCTTGAGACTGCTGGAAGACACCACTCAGAGCTTCAGTGGAGGAGTCATACAGCTTTTCACATGGGGAATTTTTAAAACCTGCCTTTTCCCCACTTCAAACTAGAGATCTAATTATTGCCTGAAGACCACTATTATCCAAGAGAATAAAGGAATAATAGGTCAAAACCAGAAAAGGGAAAGGACAAATCACTCATAGTAAAAAAGAAAGTCACCTGTGAAATGGGGCAGAATGGTGACCATGTAGGATAAGAAATGGACCCACCAGTCATGCAGGTTAAGGGCTTTGTCCCAGAATTTTCAATAGTGACCCCTTTAATTCTCAGAGATGTCCCAGTGTGAACGATAAATTCTTTGGTCACCTAGTAGTCATGTGGAATCTAGAATATCACTCACACATTTATGTGATGGGAGGGGGAAACTATACATGCTATTTGGGCTACAAATCCCCAGGCAGGTGGACACTTAGAGAAGGAACTTCCAGAACCTTGTTCTCTAAGCCCAAACATTCTTCATATTTTTACTAAGTACCTCTGATTTTTTACTTAAGCCCATTTGCTGGCTGGTGAAATGAAGTAAAGAAAATAAGAGAGTGTGGGATGAGGCAGAGAGGGGAGAAAAAGCCCAAGAAATCATAGGATCGTCAGTTGTTTTACACTATGAAATCAAATAGGGAAATGGATTGAATGACTGTGCTTGTCTGTGGCAGCTCTGTTTGTCTTTCTGGAAGGCAGAAGTATTGCTTAGGGAGTGGAGAGCATTAGTCAGCAGCTTGGCTTGGCCTGACTCAGTGGCCCCTTTGAACACTCTCTTGTTCTAGGGTTCCTGGGAAGTGTTCTAAAGGAGCTCACCAGTTTCTGACCATTGCACACTTGACCGTCTGAGGATTTGGTATTTGTCCAAGTTCCACTGGAAGTGAGGATGTGTATGTGTGTGTCTGGTGGGTGGTGTGCATGTACCGCCCTGATCCAGGAAGTGCACAAAGGCAACCCCCCCACTCCGGCCACACCCAGCTGGCCCCCTGTGTTCTATTTTAAAAGCCCCAGCATAGCCTGATCTGAGGTCTGTCCATTCCATCCCCTCCTTGTTTACTGGAACATTGGGTCACTGCAGTGCAGTTGGAATGCAATCTCTGGGCAATTCAGCAAGGCCAAGGCAGGCCCTACCAGGCGTCATGTCATTGCACTGTTTTTCCTCCCCTCCCACTGAGTGTTCTTGGAAGTTCTGAGCCAGGGTCAGTATGTATCTCCAGAGATGCATTCCAAATTCCCAGCTGCTTGCAACTCAGCAAGTCTCACTGTCCCTCCTTTTAAAATCCAGGTGCCCTAAAAGGTTAGAAGAAACCTGCACCAAGGGGTGTCCCAGACTCCTGATGTGTTAGCTACTGCCTACTGTCACACAGACTTCAGACAGTGTCCCCCCTAAAAAGCAAAGAGGAAAATCATCTCTGTTGAGATGGCTTTGTGACCCAGCAAACTTGCCTCTAGTCTGTGCATCTGTCCTAGCTGAGGGGAATTGGGGGCAGCTTTGCTGCCTTTTTTCCTCCTGAGTACAGGTTTCATGGGATTCTTTACCACCCTGAACTCCCAGTGATCTATCCCAGACCTCCTCCTTATTTCCCTCCAAACTTCCTGCCTCCTTAATTTCTTCCCTGCAGTGTTTTCTCTCCTCATCATGATCGGTTTATCCCTTCCTGGACTAGAGGAAATAATGGGGGACGGGAGAAATAGCCAAACACATCAATTATGTAAAAATCATATTTGTCTCATTAAGGGTGAAAATGGTACCTATGCCTTTTAGATTTGTTCTTGCTCTTGAATTATATATTGATTTTTAGGAATTTTTAAAAATTTAATTTATTTTTGGCTGTGTTGGGTCTTGGTTGCTGTGCGCGGGCTTTCTCTAGTTGCGGTGAGCAGGGGCTACTCTTCATTGCAGTGCACAGGCTTCTCATTGTGGTGGCTTCTCTTGTTGCGGAGCACGGGCTCTAGGCGCGCAGGCTTCAGTAGTTGCAGCACGTGGGCTCAGTACTTGTGGCACGTGGGCTCTAGAGGACAGGCTCAGTAGTTTTGGCTCACGGGCTTAGTTGCTCCGTGGCATGTGGGATCTTCCCAGACCAGGGATCGAACCCGTGTCCCGCTGCACTGGCAGGCGGATTCTTAACCACTGCGCCACCAGGGAAGTCCCTTGATCCTTCAGGATTGAGCGCTGGCTCCCCAAGTGTGGTTCCCTGACCTGTAGCAGCAGCCTCACCTGGGAACTTGTTGGAAATGCACATTCACAGGCCCTAGACCATACCTGCTGAATCAGAAACTCTTGAGCTAAAGCCCAGTAATCTGAGTTTTCACAAGCCCTCCATGTGACACTGATGTGTGCAAAAGTTTGTGAACCGCTAGGGTAGAGGATTCTCCATGCGGTTGGGGGCAGGGGAGGTTTGAGGTTTCCCTCTGCTTTCCAGATGTCAGAATCAGTGTGAGGAGAATAGAGCCTGTGCCATGCTCCTGAGGGCTGGCTCGTGCACCTTGCTTCTCAGGCAGGGGCAGGTGTGAGAGTGAATGTGAGGAGAAGCACTGAGAGGTGGTGGTAACACTATTGGATGCCCTCAGTGAGCTGGCTTCATGGGCCAACCCTTTGGATGGGGTCTGGAGCTTCCTGATCTTCTTGTGTCCAGCACCCCTCTAAGAGCGTGTCATGTAAACCATCACTCAGCTTCTCACCTGCTCTCAGGCAACTAAGCCAACCACTAGTTATAGATGGAAATTGTAGAGTTTATTACTTTTATTTTTTTCTTGTATTAAATCAAGCACTAACTAGAAACATGCTCTTCATCTTGCCAATTCTTTCCTTTCTATTCTCCAGAAGAGCCCCTAAGATTATTAAGAGGATTGGGATCTATGAGTCTAGACTGGCGACATCCAGCTCAGTAGCTTCTAGCTACATGTGGCCATTGAGCAATTGAATTGTGGGTAGTCTGAATTGAGACATGCTGAAAGCTTAAATACACATCATATTGCAAAGGTATAGTAAAAAAAAAGTGTAAATTATTTCATAAATTTTTTTAATATCGATTACATGTTGAAATTGTAAATTGGATGTATTGGGTTACATAAAATATATTAACATTAATTTCATCTATTTATTTTTATCTTTTAAAATGTGGCTATTGGAAAAATTAAAATTATAAATGTGGCTCATATTTGTGACTCACATTTTATTTCCATGGGGCAGTGCTGGTCTAGTTAGCTGGGGGCTCTGATCAAACCCAGGATTTGTTTTTTTTTTTTGGCTGCGTAGGGTCTTTGTTGCTCCGTGCAAGCTTTCTCTAGTTGCAGTGAGCGGGGGCTACTCTTCGTTGTGGTGCACAGGCTTCTCATTGTGGTGGCTTCTCTTGTTGCGGAGCATGGGCCCTAGAGCCGCATGGGCTTCAGTAGTTGCAGCACGTGGGCTCAGTAGTTGTGGCACATGGGCTCAGTAGTTGTGGCTCACGGGCTCTAGAGCGCAGGATCGGTAGTTGTGGCACATGGGCTTAGTTGCTCCATGGCATGTGGTATCTTCCTGGACCAGGAATCAAACCCATGTCTCCTGCATTGGCAGGCAGATTCTTAACTACTGAGCCACCAGGGAAGTCCAAACCCAGAATTTTAAGTAAGACTAGTGGATAGGCCAGGAGCAAATACAAGGGAGCATGTATAAACTATAACATGTACAGCATGTTAGGTAAGGCAATGTAGCCTAAAGCATGGCAACTGACCTCCTGAACCTTGGAGCTAGACATACTAGGGTTGTCTAGATTCTGCCACTTACTCAGTCAAGTAACTTAACCTCTCTGAATTCCAGTTTTCTCATCTGTAAAATGAATTGTCTTGCTTCCTAACTCAAAGTGCTTTTGCAAGAATTAGTTAAGACAATGACTGTAAAAGCCTGAATATTATTCCCAGCTGTTAATAAGTACTCAATAAATATAACTCTCCTTAAGTAAGAAGAAATTGTATTACTAGATGGTATTAGGTACTCATTGTGGAACCTTCATTTTGGAGGGTCCTTAACATTTTAGATGGATTTTCCTCTATCTGGAAGGGTTTGTGTATCATCCTACTCAAAATATGGGGTGAATATGTTACCTTTTCAGTGCTTCCTCAGCTGGAAATCCACAGCTGGCTATGGACCCCTCCCCACCACTTCGTACTGTGATACTTAAGTTCCTCACAGTGAAAAACCGGATTACATAGAGGATTGCTCCTGGACAGAGACCCTGGTTTGTTATGGTTACAAAACTTGACAGTTTATATGGCATAGACTGGATGGACTCTGACAGCAACAGAAGACAGTGTCCTTCCTGAATGAGGGAAATAGAGTCTCTTCACTAGGAAATATAGTACTCCAGGTGAGTAAAGTCAGGGTTCGGTGGTAATGGGAAGGGAATGCTATGGTTCTGGCTTTTAAGATTTATGGATGAGCCCTGAAAGAAGTGTTTTAGTCCTTCTGTTCATAAGAGCACAGAACATCTAGTTTAGACTTTCCCAAAGACAAGGCATAGCTCTCACAAGTTTACATGGAGGCAAGGATGAGATAAAAGGGTAATAGTAAGATGAAAAGACAGTGGAAAAAACAAACAAAAAGGTGCTGCCTGGCTCCACTCTGAAAGACCCTAAAAGCGTACAGTCAAAGTAGCATATCTCCAGGTGCAAAGTCTCAGAGATCCCAGAACACTGACACCATGATAAAACCTCTAACTGTTCCTTAGGCGTTAAAAAAAAAGATCCTGAGTTTCCAGCCATGGCTACTATTCAAAACAACTACAAGAATGAAGAAGCAGAGAAGAAGCAAGATGCTTCCATGCAAGACTGAGTGTTCTGGATATCTGCTCTAGGCAGTGTTCAATCTTGAGAAAAGAAACAAAGTGGTGTGCTTGGCTGAGAAAGGGATTAAAGAGTCTTTGGTCTCTTTCTGAATTGTACTACTTAATTTATCATCATCATTGTCATCGTCAACACAGCGCTTCCTACATGCCAGAAACTTTGCTTTCCCTGATTGATCTCATTTAATTCTCCTGAAAGCTCTATGAGGTAAGTACTATTATTATGCCATCTTCATGAATGAGGAAACAGAAGCTTAGAGACATTAAGTAACTTGCTCAAAGTTACACACACCCCTGTCCTGGGCTTGCTGGGACTTCCATGCTCAATAAACAGAGAGGCAAACTGAAAGTGCCTTATTATAAATCACAAAGGGAATCCCTAGATCAGAAGTTCTGAACCCTATCTCAACCCTAGGGCCCCTTTTTTATAAGAAATCTTTTATAACACCACATTTACTATCCTGAAATGAAATTCAGATTATATAACCCACCTAACACACTACATTTGAAAATCAATATTTAGTCATAAAGAGACATTAAATGAGTGTATATTATAATAAAGTAGTATACATTGCAATACCTAAATATTCAAGCATGATGAAATCATCAGATGCTGGCACCTATGTATAGAATCACCATGGAAACCACAGCTACAAATGCTGACAATTCAAATACCACAAGTAGTACTGATATTGGTCATATGTTTATCTGGCAAGATAAGAAACTCCTAGTAAATTTCTAAATAAATAAAGTACAATTTTACCTTGATTTATATGTTGATTATATTCTGGGAAAATTCAGTGTGTATTAATTAAAAACATGCAAATAATACTTTGTGTTTATATGTAAGGTGGAGTTAAGTTCCAGATCATATAAATTTTTCAACTGTGTCAGTATCTGGTAGGACATTCAAAGGGTGGGACAATGTTTTTATTGGGAGGGAATTGTTCTAGGCATTATAAGATATTATGACATTATGACATCTAACCCATATCTCTGCCAAGAGAAATGCCAGTAATATCTCTGCCCCAATTATTGGGCCACCAGAGAGACTCCTTGTAAATTTCCAAACACCTTAGGAAAATAGTCCTCAACCCTGGCTTTAACTCAGATACTGACACTAGGGCAGCATCTGCAGAGCCTCTGATATAGTTGGTCAGGGCCAATGCCTGGTCATAAGGGTTTTTAAAAACTGCTCAGTTGATCCTGTGCAGTAGCCAAGGCTGAGAACCATGCTGTAAGGGAGGTTCTGCTCTTTTGAGCATCGTTGCCTTAGCTGAGTCAGATCACCAGAACATCGACCTGACAGGTTTTCTTTCTGCCTCATGGAGTTATTTCCTGTCAGATAGAGCCCAAGGGCCTCCTAACCTAAGGATCAACCTTTCTAATTATAAGGTGGGACAGCGGGTATGTGGCTCTAGGCTCTGAAAAGTCAAAGACCTACTTTCAAGAAATCCCAAGAGATGGGTAAATGATTAATCGTTTACTTCCACATTTAGAACAAACAGAAAAACATAGTTTAACTAAATTAAAAAACAAATCAACCAGTGACTGATTATTTAGGAAATAAACTTGTACTACATTGTGACCAAACACCTTCTAGAACCTCTAGTCATCCCTCCTTAGGCCTAACTTGGGCCTTTAACTTTGTAGGAAAAATAAATTTATAGTCTTTCTTCAGTTGTCTACTAAACCCTAAATCAGGAACGGTAGATACATTTATCTCCAGTGCTAACTGTAAACAGATCAGATTTGTCTGCCTGGAGAGGACTTTGAAGTCTGATCCAGGCTAACTGAACAGTGCTGTGGTGGGTTGGTTAGTGATACCTGTCATGGGCACAGGATGGGGAGAGGAAAGGAAGTGCCCCATTCCTCCCATAGACCCTAGTGGAAGAGGCACATTTCTCAAAAATAACAGGTGATCTTCTCAGTCCTGGTCAGCTTTTGGAACCTGAGTGGATTTTATTACCATCATCATCATCATCCAGTGAGTTTCCATTTATTGAGGTATAGCTATGCACTGCACACTTATTACCTCATTAATCCTTACAACTCTACAAGATAGGCATTTTCATCACAGTCTGCGATCCCACAGCTCATGGAAGGAACTAATCATCTAATCTGTGGTTGCTTGACGTTCAACTCCCACAGTACAATAAATAATATGGAGTGAAATGTGGCCTCAGACCATTCTCCAAAGCTCTAATGTTCTTTATCCTGCATCCACATCCCCAGGATTCTGGCTCAAATGATACAAGATTCAACAAATACCAAATGATAATACACATACTTATTTCTCAGTATTTTCCCATTATTTCCTGGTACTGCATCCTGTCCATGTACTTAAGCAAAAAACTTAAAACATATGGCAAGGATGTTTGTGTTAATAAACTTTCTCTGCTTTGTGTTTTTCCTTTGTTGAAAACATTTTTAAAATGTTCATTTTCCTGTGACAGTCCAGTATAATAGAGGGAATCCAATTCATTGCCATAATTCAACACCTAGAAGGGTGTTGGCACATAATAGACATTTAATAACTATTTTAAATGAATTAATCAATGCAATTGACATTTTTGTCAAAGAGTAAATGATTTTTATGAAATTAAAATGTTTAATTTTGATGAAATCCAATTCATCAATTTTTCCTTTTATGATTTATTTTTTATTTTAAACAGTTGACTTTTTTTAAAATATATTTTTTAAAGTTTTATTTATTTATTTTTTTGGCCACGCAGCTTGTGGGGTCTTAGTTCCCTGACCAGGGATCGAACCCTAGGCCCTCGCCCTCAGAAGTGAGAGTGTGGATCCCTAACCACTGGACCACCAGAGAATTCCCCTTTTATGGTTTATTTTTTGTGTGTTAAATCTAAGAAGTTTTGGCCTTACCTAAGGTCACAAAAATTTTCACCTATGTTTTCTTCTAGAAGTCTTATAGTATTAGCTTTTACATCTAGGCCTATGATCCATTTAATCCATTTTTGATTATTAAGATTTGTGTAGAGCTTAGGGTCAGCTCTCTAAACACATCTTCATCTGCTCGGCACTGAAGAGGCAGGTGAAGCAGTTTAAAAGTATGGATATAATGCTTCCTGTCTTAGAACATGGTCTAAAAGTTGTTTTTCCAGAAAAGTGTCTCATGGCAATGTCAAATTTATCGTTTCACTCTTTCTCGTAAGTAGGGGTGTGTCCCTCCTTTTCTTCCCCTCTCTTCTACAGTCTCCAGAAACAGAAAACTCTAGTTTCTCTTTCTGTTTCAGAATAACAATGTCACAAGTAGAAAAGGAAGTATTAATCAATACTTTTTTTTTACCATCTTATTTGGAGTATAATTGCTTTACAATGGTGTGCTAGTTTCTGCTTTATAACAAAGTGAATCAGTTAGACATATACATACGTTCCCACATCTCTTCCCTCTTGCGTCTCCCTCCCTCCCACCCTCCCTATCCCACCCCTCTAGGTGGTCACAAAGCACTGAGCTGATCTCCCTGTGCTATGCGGCTTCTTCCCACTACCTATCTGTTTTACATTTGGTAATGTATATACGTCCATGCCACTCTCTCACTTCGTCCCAGCTTACCCTTCCCCCTCCCTGTGTCCTCAAATCCATTCTCTGCGTCTGCGTCTTTATTCCTGTCCTGCCCCTAGGTTCTTCAGAACAATTTTTTTTTTTTAGATTCCATATATATGTGTTAGCATAGAGTCTTTCCACGCTTCATCTACTTAACCAGATAGATAACAGCCCCGAGCAGCACTCTTTCAAGTAAACCCTGAGAGGCCTTCGCAGGCCGGTGGTGGCTACCGCGCTTGCCGCTGAGGGCGGGACGGAGGGCGTACCTGAGCGTGTGCGAGCGAGGGAAGGGGCGAGCGGGCGAGCCAGCGGCCGGCGCCCTCCTCTTGAAGCACCAATCAGGCCCCGCGCCGCCCTGCCGCTCCGAGCCGAGGCCACGCTGAGCCGAGCTGGGTCGGGTCCGGGCCGTGCCGCTCACCGTGTACCGTGTGCGGATGGAACTCCTCGAGGTGACCTTTTCCCTCCAGGTGACCTTTCCCCTCCAGGTGACCTTTCCCCTCCAGGTGACCTTTTCCCTCCAGGTCGACGCTGACTTGGAGCTGCGCAACTTCCGCGCCGTGCGATCTCGAGTCGGCATCCCAGCCGCCGAGGGCCAGATCGTCTCCACTGAGAGGGCCCCCCCAGACCACCAGGGATTACTGGCTGCTTAAGTCTTAAAAGATGGCCACGTTGGGATTTTAACGAAAGAAGGAGAATGCAGACCCTTGACTTTCCGTGCAGTTCCCAAACTTACCCCGAATAGACTTGCGTAGTTTATCAAAAGGCTTTCTTCAAAGGAATATGATTGGATATTTTCAGTCAGCAGTACTTCCCAAAGTGAGAAGTGTGAAAGGAGAGGGGAGATATGCTAAGAGCCATTTTATTTTGAGGTACTTCTTTTTTACATCTTTATTGGAGTATAATTGCTTTACAATGGTGTTAGTTTCTGCTTTATAACAAAGTGAATCAGTTATACATATACATATGTTCCCATATCTCTTCCCTCTTGCGTCTCTCTCCCTCCCACCCTCCCTATCCCACCCCTCCAGGCAGTTACAAAGCACCGAGCTGATCTCCCTGTGCTATGTGGCTGCTTCCCACTAGCTATCTACCTTACGTTTGGTAGTGTATATATGTCCATGCCTCTCTCGCTTTGTCACAGCTTACCCTTCCCCCTTCCCATATCCTCAAGTCCATTCTCTAGTAGGTCTGTGTCTTTATTCCTGTCTTACGCCTAGGTTCTTCATGGCATTTTTTTTTCTTAAATTCCGTATATATGTGTTAGCATACGGTATTTGTCTTTCTCTTTCTGACTTACTTCACTTTGTATGACAGACTCTAGGTCTATCCACCTCATTACAAATAGCTCAATTTCGTTTCTTTTTATGGCTGAGTAATATTCCATTGTATATATGTACCACATCTTTATCCATTCATCTGATGACAGACACTTAGGTTGTTTCCATCTCCGGGCTATTGTAAATAGAGCTACAATGAACAATTTGGTACATGACTCTTTTTGAATTATGGTTTTCTCAGGGCATATGCCCAGTAGTGGGATTGCTGGGTCATATGGTAGTCCTATTTGTAGTTTTTTAAGGAACCTCCATACTGTTCTCCATAGTGGCTGTACCAATTCACATCCCCACCAGCAGTGCAAGAGTGTTTCCTTTTCTCCACACCCTCTCCAGCATTTATGGTTTCCAGATTTTTTGATGATGGCCATCTGACTGGTGTGAGATGATATCTCATTGTAGTTTTGATTTGCATTTCTCTAATGATTAATGATGTTGAGCATTCTTTCATGTGTTTGTTGGCAGTCTGTATATCTTCTTTGGAGAAATGTCTATTTAGGTCTTCTGCCCATTTTTGGATTGGGTTGTTTGTTTTTCTGTTATTGAGCTGTATGAGCTGCTTATAAATTTTGGAGATTAATCCTTTGTCAGTTGCTTCATCTGCAAATATTTTCTCCCATTCTGAGGGTTGTCTTTTGGTCTTGTTTATGGTTTCCTTTGCTGTGTAAAAGCTTTGAAGTTTCATTAGGTCCCATTTGTTTATTTTTGTTTTTATTTCCATTTCTCTAGGAGGTGGGTCAAAAAGGATCTTGCTGTGATTTATGTCATAGAGCGTTCTGTCTATGTTTTCCTCTAAGAGTTTGATAGTTTCTGGCCTTACATTTAGGTCTTTAATCCATTTTGAGCTTATTTTTGTGTATGGTGTTAGGGAGTGATCTAATCTCATACTTTTACATGTACCTGTCCAGTTTTCCCAGCACCACTTATTGAAGAGGCTGTCCTTTCTCCACTGTACATTCCTGCCTCCTTTATCAAAGATAAGGTGACCATATGTGTGTGGGTTTATTTGTATGGAAACACAAAAGACCCCAAATAGCCAAAGCTTCTTTTTATAGCCTATTTTACTCATGTGTATAAAAAACCCACCTCCTAATAAAAATCAACGTTCATAAGAAAAAAAGAAACAAAAGACAAACAAAAAAAACCAACTCTGGGAAGTGCCAGCCACCAGGAACCCAGCAGTCCCACTCATCTCCTGGAAAAATAGCTTCATCAGGGCTTGGACAGTCCAGCCTTGTTCTGATACCTTTTGCTGGCCAACTCCCCCACGAGCTGTCCTTGCTGGAGGAATGCAGTCCACCCTGGCAGATGCTCTGCTCAGAGGAGATCTTGAGAAATCTTCTAGGATCCTGGTGGAGCAGCAACAGGACCGAGCCTGGAGAGAGCAAGAAAGGATTCATCTCTTTTCTGCAGATCCTTTTGATCTTGGAGCTCAGGCAAAGATAGAAGAAGATATAAGGCAACAGAACATTGAGGAAAACATGACAATAGCTATGGAAGAGGGTCTGGAAAGTTTTTGCTGAGTAGTGGTGCTTTATATTAACTGCAAAGTGAATGGACATCCTTTGAAAGCCTTTGTTGATTCAGGTGCCCAGATGACCAGTATGAGCCAAGCTTATGCAGAAAGGTGTAATATTGGGTTGGACAAAAAAATGCCTTCGGTTTTTAAGTAAAACTAAAAGACACATTTTCACCAAGGACTTTATTGAACAATGTATTCACCCTTTTGTTCCACTACCTTTTGCCATTTTTCAGGCAACTTCATAATTCCATCTTCCCAAAACGTTTTATCTTTTTGAGCAAAGAATTGTTCCCGGTACCTTTTACAGTCTTCCAGGGAATTGAATTTTTTTCCATTAAGAGAATTTTGTAAAGACCTAAATAAATGGAAATCTGAAGGTGCAATGTCTGGTGAATACGGTAGATGAATTGGAATTTCCCAGCCAAGCTGTAACAGTTTTTGTCTGGTCATCAAAGAAACATGTGGTCTTGCGTTATCCTCATGGAAGATTATGCATTTTCTGTTGACTAGTTCTGGATGCTTTTTGTCGAGTGCTGCTTTCAGTTGGTCTAATTGAGAGCAGTACTTTTTGGAATTAATTGTTTGGTTTTCCAGAAGGAGCTCATAATAGAGGACTCCCTCCCAGTCCCACCATATGCACAACATCACCTTCTTTGGAAGACGACCGGCCTTTGATGTGGTTGGTGGTGGTTCATTTCACTTGCTCCACGATTTCTTCTGTTCCACGTTATTGTACAGTATCCACTTTTCATCGCCCGTCACAATTTGTTTTAAAAACAGAACATTTTCATTACGTTTCAATAGAGAATTGCATGCGGAAATACAGTCAAGAAGATTTTTTTCACTTAACTTATGTGGAACCCAGACATCAAAGTGATTAACATAACCAAGTTGGTGTAATGATTTTCAACGCTTGATTTGGATATTTTGAGTATGTCGGCTATCTCCTGCGTGGTATAGTGTTGACTGTTCTCAATTAATGTCTTGATTTGATCGCTATCAACTTCAACTGGTCTACCCAACTGTGGAGCATACTCCAGCGAGAAATTTCCAGCACAAAACTTCACAAACCTCTTTTGACATATTCTTCAGTCACAGCACCTTCTCCATACACTGCACAAATCATTTTTTTTTTTGCGTTTCAGTTGCGTTTTTGCCTTTCTTGAAGTAATCAAGCATAATATGCCAAAAATTAATCTTCAGTATTGAACTGGGTACACAAAAATTCATCAATTTTGATGTCTTTTTTAAAATGCGTGCTGCTGTGACAGCTGTCACATACAATCTAACAAAATTGTTTAGAATGACGTTAAAGACAACTAAGTACTACTAGAGCCATCTTACAGAAAAAACCGAATGAACCTTTTGGCCAGCCCAAAATAATGAGGCTGATGGACCGTTGGTGGACACCCAGAAGATTACTGGAAGGGTACATCTAATTCAGGTAAAAATTGAAGGCGATTTCTTGGCGTATTCCTTCTCTATACTTGAGGAAGAGCCCATGGACATGGTTCTGGCACTGGACATGCTGAAATGGCATCAGTGTTCCACTGACCTCAAGAAAAATGTACTCGTGATCAGCACCACAGGCTCACAGACCACCTTCCTTCTGGAGAGGGAGTTACCAGAGTGTGCCCAGTTGGCATACGTGGCCAGGCAAGAGGAAATACGTCCAAAGGAGGTTGCAGACCAAGAATTAGCAGAAGCCCTTCAGAAATCTGTAGAGGATGCAGAGCGTCAGAAGTCATGATGCATGTCGTGTGTGTGTACTGCAGCTGGAGTGGGCCCCAGAAGAGAGAAAAGGTGGATTTAACCATAAAGCCCATCCTTCAGGACAGAGTCCTGAGATTGGTAATCCTACAAGTCTCGCTCACTCTGTCTCTGCTTCAGTCTACGCCATCAAGCCCAGTGACCCAGACAGCATTGAACCTAAAGCTGTGAAGGCTTTGGAGGCTTCAGCTGAATTCCAGATAAGCTCTGAAAAGAAAGAACATCTTCCTCTACAGGATCTTTCTGATTGTGCTTCCTCAACAGACAATGCTCAGCAAACCAGAGTCCAGCTACGCCTTTGCAGAATACACTTGAAGAAGTCATTGTTGCAGAAATCTAGAGAAATCTGCTGAAAGAAGCACCCAGGGCCTCAAATCTCATCTCCACACAAGACAGGAAGCTAGATTATTTGTCACAGCTTACTAGGATGCAAGAACCACAGAGGCTTATCAGTGAAAATGGTTGACCTCCAGAATATCAGTACCTGATTCAGGTAAATGGCCTTCAGCAGCATGAAGAATCGAGGAATGAACAGCATGAGGTTAAACAACAAAATGCTCCACATAACCAAGAACATCTTTATAACAGAGGGGACCTTGAAATTCTTGGAGAAAAACAACAAAGAAGAGTTGATTTGGAAGCTACAATGAAAGGAGACAGTTTACAGCAGAATGGGGACCTTCCAGGTACAGAGAAAAATATTCTACCTTCAAGATGCTTTGGCTGCTCAAATTCAGAAACACTTGTGGAAGTAGGTACAGTAGAACAGTCCCTAGTTGCTGTGCTTATTTCAGCTGGCAGTCAAAATACCAGTGTCGAGAACATCGGTGCATCTGATCTCACCTTAGATAATCCCTTGGTGGAAGTAGAAACATCAGAATGTAACCTTTCCTCTGAAATATTGAGTAATTCCATTTCCACTCAGGATTTACAGCTTCTAGAAAGTAATGTTGAAATGTCTGGAACAAATAAAGAATATGGGAATTGCCCTCATCTTTAAGTCTCTGTGGCAGTTGTCAGCCCTCTGCAGAGTCAACAGAGGAATCTTGCTCATCTATAACAGCAGCCTTGAAGGAACTTCATGAACTTTTGGTCATTAATAGTAAACCAGCTTGAGAAAACACATCTGAAGAAGTTATCTGTCAATCAGAGATAGTAACTAAGGGCCAAACAGGTATTAAGGACCTTTCTGAAAGATGGTCCCCAAATGAGCATCTTACAGCTACCCAGAGTGAACAGTGTTCACAAGTCTCCTTTCATCAGGCCATATCTGTATCAGTGAAGACAGAAGAATTAACAGACACTTCAACTGATGCTGGAGTAGAAGATGTAGAAAATATTAACTTCAGGGGTCCGTGTGATAGCCTGTTAACTGATAAGGAAGGTGTCCCCAAATCTAGGGAATCAATAAATGAGAGCAGTTCTGTCACTCTAGCCTCAGCTAAAATGTCTAATTAACTACACTGCACCTTAGGTGTAGAAATTTCACCTAGACTTTTAGCAAGTGAGGAGGATGCGCTCAATCAGACTTCTGAGCAAACTGAGTCCTTATCATCCAGTATCACGTTGGTTAAAGATTCAGGTCAGGGCACACAGAATCCAGTGACAGACAGGCCTGAGACCAGAGAAAATGTTCTGCAGCTGCAGGGCCACTTCTAGAATTTGAGCCACCTACCAGCCATCCATCATCAAGTCCCTCTTTTCTTACACAATTAATTTTTCCTGCTGCAGACATTGACCAGATTCTCCGTGCTGGCTTTCCTTTGCAGGAAACTCTTGGGGCTTTGCATCGAGTTGGTGGAAATGCAGACCTTGCACTTATTGTTTTGCTAGCAAAGAACATTGTAGTTCCTACATAACCGTGGAAAAGTGGGCTAGACATTACTCCATTCCCTTAAAAAAAAGCGACACACATGCACACACACACTCACTGCGTATACAGTATATGTAGAAACCTGCAAGCAGAATGTTGAGCCAGATTTTTTTTTAATATTTTTTTTGGCCAAAGTAATTTTTGATCTCTCGACTGGATTTGTCTGTTTGTCTAGATGGATTGTCTATTTGATGGATTTGTCTATTCTGTTTGTTAAAATTTGGGCCTTTTAAAATGTATTGGCAGTATGTGCATACAAAAGCTTTTTATTATCATTAAGATAATGTAATCTGGAATAAAATTGATGGTATTGTGTATAGCATAAAAAGTAAAAATAAAAATAAAACAAAGTAAATCCTACATTGTCTGCAAAATCATCCAGGGCTTGAGGAACAGACAGACCACCAAGAGTAAGCTGAGGCCTATGGATGGGAAAGGGTGAGAGGTCAAGGACCCGCTATTCTGGTCAACCTCTAGCTATTTCAACTCTGAGCTGTGATACCACATGAACAAGACCTCTCTGTTTAGGGACTTTCATGGGGAATCAGGGGAAGGGGATGTCTTAAGAAGGATCTTGTCCTCTGAATTCATACAGCTCCTGAGAAGACTTGATTTCATAGCTGGAATGGCAAACAAGGTTCTGTCTGCTTACAATTCCAATTGCACATTTATACCATATTTTTATTTCTCTGACCTTCTGGGAAGGACTGAGAAAAAGGAAATGGACTTTGTTAGATCTTCATTAGATATATGGAAAAAACGTTTGCTTCTCACAGTTGAGCTTGTGTCCTTTACTGTTTGTTTCACATACTCATGCTCTGGATCACTCTATTTGCAGGAAGGACATCCCCTGAGCTTTCAAATCCTACTTACCTATTGACCAAAATCTAACCCAAGTGTTTTTCTATGAATCCAACTCCTCAGGCATTCTTAGTGATCTCTCTATTTCCTAGTCTTATAAAAGGGCACCAATACCAGAAATAGCCAGGAGCTAGGAGAGATGCTGGGTGTATATAGAAAAATGAGACACAATACATACCTATAAGGAAACTTGCAGCCTAGTGAAGGGGTCAGATGCAGCAATAGCTTATTATAACACAGTGCTGTGGTAAGAGATGTGCATAGACAGCTATGGAAGACAAAGGTTGGGCATCTAATACAGAGTACAGTATGGAGTCAGGGATGATTTTCTGGAGGAGGCAATAGGTTTTGTTGAGTTTTGAGATTAACTTGGTATAGACTATCAACGGAGTGGTTCCAGGCAAATCTGTTTAAAGCACAGAGGCATGAGATGGCATGGGAAATCCAGAGAACTACAGGTAGTTCAGTAACCCATAACCAGACCCTCTTAGCTCACTTTTATTTTATTTTTATTTCTATTTTTTATTTTTTATGGTAGGTCCTTTTTGGTTATCTATTTTAAATATAACAGTGTGTACATGTCAATCCCAAGCTCCCAATTTATCCCCCCCCTCAACCCTTCCCCACTGGTAACCATAAGTTCATTCTCTAAGTTTGTGAGTCTGTTTCTGTTTTGTAAATAAGCTCATTTGTATCATTTTTTTAAGATTCTGCATATAAGTGATATCATATGATATTTGTCTTTCTCTTTCTGACTTACTTCACTTAGCCTGATAACCTCCAGGTCCATCCATGTTGCTGCAAATGGCATTATTTCATTCTTTTTAATGGCTGAGTAATATTCCATTGTACAATATGTACCATATCTTCTTTATCCATTCATCTGTCGATGGACATTTAGGTTTCAGCTCACTTTTAACCAGTTTCCTTTAACTTTTTTCAAAGGAAATTAGGAGGGCTCTTCGATGGCAACATGCAATTCCTCATCTCAATTGTCCCAAGCAAGTCTATTCCTTGGCCTCTGACTCAGTTCAACAAAATTGTGCAAAAATTTAGAAATCTTCTACTGTTACACAGGTCCCTGGGGGGTATCACTCCCTCTCCTTAGCAGTTTATCACAGGACCTCACAAAATATCTGCTCCTTGAGTTGTTCTGACAATTCTATCCTCTACACCTTGCTAGATTTCTAGTGATGTGTTAGAAAGCCTTACAGATTGGCTCCCTGAGGGGACTAGCCACCCTTAAGACAGCTCCAAGAGTGGCTGGAACATAAAATATAAGAGAGAAGTGGCAAGAAATTTGGTTAGGTGGAATATGAGTGGGAAACCAGATTATGAAAATCTTTGAAAGTAGACAGAGGGGCCAAAGGAAAATTAGACTGTTGACCTATAAACTGAGCCACACAGATGAAAACTTGCTTATTCTAATTGCTCTAAGGTACAAGCTGGTCCCTCCTACTGAATTATACATACATTTCCTGAGGGCAGAAGTCCTGCCTAATATTTCCTCTATGATTCTACATACATGTTCAAGCACATAGGAAGGAGTACAAAATATGTTGGTCAGTGGATTCGAATGGGCTACCAAGTGAGGCTGCATAGATTTTTAGAAAGGGATACCTTGCATTGCATAGAGTCAGATTTTCAAAGGCAGGGAGGGGTAGAGTTTGTATGTTTATTTGGAGTCTGAGATCCTCTCCAATTACTCCAGCCTATTCTAAATGGCTGTTTCTCTCAATTTTCCACCCTCTCCGCCACTAGGAGGCAGCATAATTTCCCTTTGCCCTCTGGGACAAAGATTCTCTATCCCATACTACATAGTACAAACATACATACATAATACACACAAAAATATATGTTTCACCTGAAGCTTTGACCTTGATTGACTGGAAGAATGTTGCCTGGTGTTTTGGCCAGTTGGCCCCAACGCTCAAGGCAGAGGGTTCTAGAAAAACACTCTGACCTCCAACTATCCCTGAAGGAGCTGCCCCAATGAAAACTACTTTCTATGAAGCATCTGAATGGTACATTAATTCTGCAAGCAACAACTGGCAAACTCAAACATTACAGAATCCTATATTGAGTAAAGAGGGTTTGGATGGGTTGGCAGTCCTCTCCTGTTGAGTTTTATGCAACCTTGGACCCCTAGGGAGTTTCCACAGAAAATCAGTTCAGGATGTGCCGGCCTTGTTTGTTGTAGCTTTCTGTTTATTTCTTAGTGGTTGCAATATAGTGGCACTTGTGTTTATGCCAGCAGCCTGAAGCCTTTTAGCAAACTAGAAATATAATGCCCTATTAAGAAGCCAAAGTATGTTCCAAGCATATTTTTCTCAAGGCCCGTGTTTTCAGGATTACTTCTGCCTTGGTGACAGTGAAACTTAAGGAAAGCTATTTAATTTGATCATCACTGTCAATGTGCCAGTTAAACGGTGTCGGGGTGTCTCAGGCTGTCCTGGAAAAGATTTGTCAATCACTTTAGCAGAACTGCTCAAAGCTTGTGACATCCGAGGGTTTCAGGTTATTTCTGAGTCACAAGACGGGACAGCCAAAGCCAAGAACATGGTCAGCCTCACTCAGACACGCAGCTTGTCAAAGTCAAGTCTTGGGCTGGCCTCCTGCTTAAGCCCCTTTAAGAAAGATTTGCTTTGACAGGTGACTAGTGCAAAGACCAAGATTATAAGCTACCGTATGTGTGTGGGGAGCAGAGACCATGCAAAATTTTAGGAAGAAATTCAGCTTCTCTTCCTTTGAGCTTTGCTGAAATCTCTCCAGAGTTTTCAAAGGCAAAGTCAGCACTGTTCCTTTCATAAGCATGTATTGAGTCTGAACTCTTGCCAGGGCCTAGGACACAAGGGAAAATGAGACCTAGAATGTAGATTTGGCCATCACACCTGTTGCAAATGGGCTTGCACTGGGCTAAGGGACACAGCCAAAGACAAATACTTTCCATGTGACACATTCATGATAATAAATAATAAAAAATAAATGAAATACTACTTTTAAAAAGGAAATAAACATTAAAGCAAAACAGAAACATTGACTTGGACTTTTGGAGCTGCTATTATAATGGAAGAGTCACACATGTATATAATAAAAGAGATGATTATAATGTACAGAATTGCCACCCATATAAGTATTTTCTAAATTGCTATGAGAATGCAGAAGAAGGAGTTATTGACAGGAGTTTAACTCTCTTCCCACTGAAAATTTGCAATACTAATGACAGAGAAAGCCTGGTGGAATCACCTACCAGGAAGACAGTGGCCTTGATTCAGACAAATCTTATTCATTCACTCAGCAAATATTTATGGAGCACTTATCATGTGTTGTTAGGTTCTTGGGATACCTCAATTAACAAAAGGGAAGAAGATTCCTGTCCTTATATTCTAGCAAAGAAAACAGGCAATGACCAATAAAAACACTTCCTCTTTTTAATTGTTTTATTTCTAATTTTTTAATTGAAGTACAGTTGATTTACAATGTTGTGTTAATTTCTGCTGTACAGCAAAGTGATTCGGTTATACATATATACATTCTTTTTCATATTCTTTTCCATTATGGTGTATCACAGGATATTGAATATAGTTCCCAGTGCTATACAATAGGACCTTGTTGTTTATCCATCCTATATATAATAGTTTGCATCTGCTAATCGCAACCTCCCACTCCGTCCCTCCCCCAACCACCTCTCCCTTGGCAACCACAAGTCTGTTATCTATGTCCCTGAGTCTGTTTCTGTTTCATAGATAGGTTCATTTGTGTCATATTTTAGATTCCACATATAAGTGATATCATATGGTATTTGTCTTTCTCTTTCTGACTTACTTCACTTAGTATGATAATCTCTAGCTGCATCCATGTTGCTGCAAATGGAATTATTTTGTTCCTTTTTATGGCTGAGTAATATTCCATTGTATATATGTACCACATCGTCTTTATCCATTCATCTGTCGATGGATATTTAGGTTGTTTCCATGTCTTGGCTATTGTGAATAGTGCAAAAGCACTCCCTCTTAAGTAACATGAAATCTTATTGGTTTTTTGTTGCCATCAACTACTAAAAGCCATAGGACATCATAGCTCTTGATCCTGAAGTCTCACTAAAATAATAGAATCCAACAGTATGTTAGAATGATGATTGCCCCAGATAGATCCTGAAGACAGTTTTAGAATTAATGTGAGCCAGTTGTGTGCTGGTAAATGCTTAACAATTGGCTCTCAGAAATAAATAACAAAAAATAAGGCCCTCATTTGTAGTATCTGCCACTTTTTATGGTATAAGTACTCTCACTGTGGCCCTTTCAAATTAACAATGAGATATTACTGAACACAGAGTTGGAGAAAAAACACATACAATGACTCTTAAGAGCCAGTGCAACCTGGCTCCAGCACACCACTGATTGAGGGCTCATAGGATAATGAAACCTCCCACATGCAAGAGACCTCAAAGTCCATGGACAAATGTTTCTTGTTCATGGTGTATTGCAATCATTTCTGACAGAGGTGTCACAAGTGAATTGCTACAGATACTGTATTTCCTTAAATCACTTCATTGATTCAAAAAAAGCTTTTGGGGAAAAAAGAAACATTAAACCTACACAGAATTTATTTTATTTACCAACTAGAGCACATTCAGTACTTAAAGGTTCTTCTTATTTACTTTTGGCCATGGGCAGCAATGCAGAGCATTGTAGTGAGAAGCTGCTATTCTGGGGAGCTTTACTGCTTTTGCAGACTTAATATTGACCTTGAAATTGAGACATATTAAAGAATACCTGGGTTTGGTCTACATTTCTTATTGGCTTAAGCAGATATTTTGTTTTCTTCTTAAATTATGTATTGAGGATTGTTAAACAGTTAGTTCCTCTTGAAAATCAGCCAGGAGATTTTGCCAGATCCATGTTTGGAGTCTGAGTCCTTTGTGATGGATTAGTCAGTTCCATCAAGTTATTCCACTTGGATGTTTGCTGCCTCTAATTTCATTGTGTGTGTCTCAACAACAAAATAAAACCCTGCTGGGGTCTAAAGGACACTTGGTTGTTGCTTTACCAAAAAATGTGAAGGGTGTTCACTCCTCTTTTGACAAACTTTGATTCACTTTTCCTAGGCGTGTCTGCCTGAACTTATGCACTAGGAACTTTTTCATTTTAAGGCTGAAATGTGCGGAAATATTTTGGTGAAATTTTATGCAAATTTAGAGAACTACATTAAGTAAAATTCAACCAAGCACCACATGTAGTCTAACTTTGGAATTGCGAAAAAGAAAAAAAGTAAAAATATGAAGATATAATACAACTACAAAAACATAACCTTTGACAATTAAAATAATATTCATTAAGTTATGTGTCAACATTTATAAGAGGTGCACTGTTGTTGGCTTTCAGGATGGAAGGAGGCAGCCACAAGCCAAGGAATGTGGGCAGCATTTAGAAGCTAGAAAAGGCAAGGAAACAGATTCTCCCTTAGAGCCTCTGGAAGGAACGCAGGCCTGGTGACACCTTGATCTTAGCCCAGTGAGACCCATATCAGATTTCTAACCTATGCAACTGTAAGATAATAAATTTGTGTTGTTTTAAGCCACTAGGTTTGTGGTAATTTTTTACAGCAGCCATAGGAAATGAATGCATATGTGCTTCTCTACATTTTCCAGTCTCTCTACAGAGAGAACATGAGCAGGGCTGTGAGACTAGCTCTGGCTCTTGGAACGGGGGTGGATGTGATTTGCACCCTAACTAAGCAATGCGCCATAATCTCTCTCTTTGCCTGGTTGGGCAGCCAAATGCAGAAGGTCAGTAGAGTATTCCAAGGAGGCTGTAGTGGACGGCAGAGCCACTGTTTGCAAGGAGCCTTCAATCTGAAGTCACCATTTGGAAGTGTTGCCTAAGGGGGCTGCCTCAACCAAACGCAGGAGGGCTAAAATCCCCTGAGTCTCCAGAGTTCATGTTTCCTGCAGCAGAGCTTCTCCTAGTCTAACGCCAGAAGCTCCAAATCAGAGATTCTGGAATTTAAAAAATTTTTTTTACTATTCAAGAACATTGCTGTCTATTTACAAGTGACTGATGCTATGAATTTATTACAATAATGGAATTTTATTTTAAGAATTTGACATGAGTTTTTTTTTTTTTTTAAAGAGTAAACTATTCTAAATGGGCAGTCAGAACTTTGTTGGGCTTCCTTAGCCTTATTTTGTAATTTAGTATTTTTAAAATTTCACATAGCACCTGGAGAGTATTGTAATAAAATGTCCATACTTAGGGCTTGTGAAGTTCTTAAAACCTGTTCTGCTTTCCAGGCCACGGAGGTACCCACCGCCTCACAGTTCAGACAGCTCACTGGTCTCTTACAGGATTTTCTGGCCCTTTCCTAAATATGCTCTCTACTCCCCTAAATTTCTACTTTTGTTCAGAGAGTCCTTTTTCTTGGAATATGTACCCCACCCCCTCCTTCAAGCTCAGCTCAATCCCTTTTCTTTCAAGAAGGCTTTCTAGATTCTCAAAGGAATATGAATTTTCTTCCTCTATGATTCCCTGTATTCTTTCATCATAGTTATTGCATTTGTATCTGTCCTCTCTCCCTCAGTACACACACATACACATACTAAAATATAGCTTCTAGAAGGCAGGTACCATCCCATACTCACTGTTGTCCTCACCATAACATAGTGCTCTAAATGCAGTAAATGTTCAATGCATTTGTAAATTTTAGCAAAACCATCTGTGGCTGGTGGGAGAGTTTTGCTTTGTTTGTTTGTTTGTTTACCAGGCAGGGTCATGTGGTGCCTTTTAAATGATCACATAGGACTGCTCCATTTATATGGAGCAAGGGTCCCCACAATGTACCTTGTTTATCTACCAAAAAAATAAAAATCTGAATGCTTACTCTAAGCCAGGCACTGTGCTGAATGCTGGAGTACTGTGTACCCTGTGTAACTATCATATGTCATCAACTAGCACAGCTGCAAACCACATATAGAATGTACCTACTATGTGCCAGACTTTGTGCAGATGACTCACACCAGCCTGAGCCTCTGGCCAATCCTTCTCTTTCCAGGACTTCTTCCTCTTCAGGAAATCTAGCCTCGCAGCATCTGGAGATTGAACTGCTCATTTGTTAATGTTTGTTTGCACATCAGGATTTTTCACTTTCAGGAACAGTTTGTCTCTCTGGCTCAAATTTCTGTGTTCCCATACCATTATTTATGATGTAACTAAGAATCTATTGTACAAAACTAAACTCAGTTCCATTTTGAAATTGTGCAAGAGATCTACCCCGCCCATTTTCTTTCCATTTAAAATGCAAGAGGGGTGTGTAGGAGCAGTTTATTAAGGGGCCCTGGAGCTAATCCCAGTCCATTATTTCTCCATTTCTTTACAACTCACTGAGAGGGGTCGGGGAGAACAGGGACGGGGAGACTGTTCTTTCCTGACTGATTGTTTGGCCAGATCCACAGGGATCCCTACTTTCCTACACCCGTCAGGGAAGTAGCGTTCAGAGGGTCATCCCAGGGGCAGGGCTGGCTGTGTCGGGCTGTGATGAATGGGAGGTGGTATTTGGCCAACAACAGGGAAAGTGTGATAGGAGACAATAATCATTAGAACATTTAGACATTGAGAATAGGATCCATGTTTGTCTTATGTATCCTGCGTACCAATACAACAGCTTGGCTGAGTAACTGCCCTATAATGTTTAAATGATGTCCAGTGAATGACTGAATGCATGAATGCCATACTCTTGCTTCCTTCTCCAAACACTTTTTATAAAATTATGGCATCTCATTCATGTCTCCTCTATAAATCAGGAGTTTGGTGAGGCATACAGTTTATTTCTTTGGAATCATTTTGCTTAATCACAAAGGCCCCAGGGGTTTGGGCAAGGAAAAAAGCACAGGTTAGGGAGAGAAAGTATGATAGAATCTTCCTAGAGACTTTTCAAATAGGCTAGAGCCCCACTTCCCTGTATGGTTAGTTTCAGGCTTCTAAGCCATCCTTCCAACATGTTGAAAGCTCTTTGAGAACCAAGATCAGCAGTATATGACAACAGTTAAATGCTCTGTAGTCTGGGCTTCCCTGGTGGCGCAGTGGTTGAGAGTCCGCCTGGCGATGCAGGGGACAAGGGTTCGTGCCCCGGTCCGGGAAGATCCCACATGCCGCGGAGCGGCTGGGCCCGTGAGCCATGGCTGCTGAGCCTGCAGGTCCGGAGCCTATACTCCGCAACGGGAGAGGCCCGCGTACCGCAAAAAAAAATAATAAAATAAAAAATAAATAAATGCTCTGCAGTCTATGGCTCTGGGTTCTAATTCTGGTTCTCCACTGACAACAAGGAGCTCATTTAGGCACCCTGCCTTCAATTTCTCATCCATAATATGGGGATGATAATGGTACCTATTTCATAAGATTGCTATGAAGATTAATTTGTGTATTATTCCCATAAAGTACTCAGCCCAGCCCAGGGACATAGTACGCTCTGAATAAATGAGAGCTATTATGATAATTAGCTCAAAACATAGCACACAGAACACCGCAGACATTTTTTGGTTGCCTGACTGAAATGGGATCTAGCTTGGAGGAAGCAGAACAAATTAGAGTCAGACAGTTCATCAGGATTCCTTCTAGATCTGTAGTTCAAGCTTTTCTCTTGCCTTGGTCATTTCTCCAAATGTGAGCACTTCCGGGCTCTTTGCAATGAGGGAAATGGGTATATTTGCAGGGATAATTTACAGTTTAGGGAAGCTCTCTGAAGGGATAGTTTTCAGGACTTGGCTCATTCTTGGCTAAGTACCTTAAAGAACTTGAAGGGTATTGAAGAGCTATTATTCATCTCCCCTGAGGGCAGGTGAGAGGAAATGGAACCCAATGGCAGCTGGCACACTTCCTGCTACACAGGAAGAAATTCCTGGAAGCAATTTAGTCTCCTCAGGAGGGCAGGTAATATCCTTCCAGGAAAAAAATTAATGAACTTTATTGAGGTATAATTTATATACAGCAAATGCATTCGTTTATTGGGTGGAGTTCAATGAGTTTTAACAAATGAATACATTGATGTAATTACTACCACAATCAGGGTTTAACACATTTCCATTGACCCAGAAATTTCCCTCATTCCTTTTTTAGGGCCAACCTCCCTGCATCTTGGGTCCCAGGCAATCACTGATGTGCTTTCTATCATTATTGTGCCTATTCCGGAATTTTATATGAATGGAGTCACATGGTATGTACTCTTCTGTGTGTGGTGACTTTTGCTCATCCATGTTGTTGTATATACCTGTCGTTTGATCACTTTTTTTTAACAGTAATATTTTATTATACGGATATAGCACAGCTTCTTTCACCTATCTATTCACATGTAGATGAACATTTGGGTCGTTTCCAGGTGTGATCATGATAAAGTTGCATTTGGGTGCAAGTCTTTGTGCGTATGTTTTCCAAAATGGCTGCATCATGTTACATTCTCACCGGTAGGTGTATGAGAGTTCCAGCTGCTTCACATCCTCACCAACACTGGGACTTGCAAGAGGTAGAATAATAATAGCCTCCAAAAGATGGCTGTGTCCTCATTCCCCAAACCTGTGAATATGTCACCTTCTGTGGCAAAAGGGATTTTGTAGCTATGACTAAGTTAAGGATCTTGAGCTGGGAAGGTTATCCTGGACTGTCTAGGTGGGCCAATGTAATCATAAGAATCTTTAAAAGATGGAAGACAGGTAGAAGCATGAACAGGCAGTTATGGAGGGAGAGCTAATATCTTTGGTTGCTTTGTGTTAAACACATGGTTTGTCCTACTCATCAGGGGTTGAGCTGAGCCTTTAAACCAGATTTGCCTAGTTTATATGTACATTCACTCTGCTTCTCAGCCTTCCCAGTGCAAGACACTATCAGGACCCCTCTCAAAAGAGGGATAATTGTGGGGTTTGCTGGGTGACACTGGGAAACTGGGGAGAGGGTGACAAAAGGAGCTGAGAAGGGAGTTTTGGGAAACATAATTCCAGGTTAACCAAGTTGACTTGTACAAATCACCCTGTGTGGCAAGCCCTGCAAACCTCTTTCCATGTATTACCCTCAAAAGCAGCAGGGTGCACCATCCGTGGGAGAGCCCAGAGTCTCCGGGCACTAAAATTGCCTGCACGATGCAATCTTGCATTACCTTCAGGCGTAATTCAGAGACTTATTATATGACTAATGTTCACTTACTTTCTTTTTCTTCTGTCAGAAGATTAGAGGAGGGCTTATCATTTCAGTTTTGACCATTGGTTTAAAGTATAAAAATGAACAAACAAGTTAATTCAAAAAAAAACTCTTTACAGACAGGCAAGGTGATAAATTTTTCAAGCATTGGGGCATAGAGGACAGTTAGTGCTGGGCCTGGATTCCATCTAAAACAAAAGGAAGTAAAGTTTAAAAAAAAAAAAAAATCCTTCAGTAGTTGTATGCCAAGGATTCCGGCAAAGACAAAACATCCTGAAAGCTCAGGATGAGTCATCAAATTTGTTTGCCAAGGCTTATCCAGCTAGTAGGGGCTGTACGTTCGTGCAGGGAGAATTCCTGTTTGCAGCTTACTGGTAGCAGTCACCACACCAGTAGGTTCATATTAGCTGCTCACCATCAAAATCAGTTTATGGACAAATGAGACTAACCACAGGGCAAAATTATCTTCAGCTGATTTACAGACATCCAGGAGGACCAGGAGCCCCAAAGTTCAGGGGTCTCCTGCCTGCCTCACTGTGTCCACACTCCTTGCACAGAATCCATTCTTTCCTGCCTCAGCTCAACATCTATCTCTTATTGGTTTCATTGTCATCAGGCTAAGAAATTCTCTCCAGCAACACTGTTAATTTTGCCTAACATGCAAATTCCCATGGATATTTAGAGGAGTAAAGCAGCTTTCCATGAGCATGTATGTGCGCGTGCGTGTGCACACATAGGGCAGAAGAGAGGCGGTGCCCTGAGACGGGCAGGTCAGCCCCCACCCTGGAGCTCATTACGTAATTATTTATCAAGCACCTACCTGTGTACCAGGCACTGTGCTACGTGATGTGGAAACCATGGAAAATAAAATAGGTGACTCATATCTTTTCTGGACAATGCCATTTAAAAACACTCATATTCTCTGTGAAAGTTAATTTGTGCCTATGAGACCTTTATCTGAAAGTGTGAGTTTGGAAAATAGCATGGCATATTTATTCCTCTCTATTTTTCACATTTCACATGCCCTCAGCTCCACCCTATTTCAGTCCTTATCTGGCTTCAGTAGATTAGTCTGTCAGTAGATTAGAGACCAGGGGCCTGTGTGTCATTGTCTATTTCCTTAAAATTATTTGTCATTGACTTTTGGAAAGACAAGACTGAGGGGAGCCATATCCCCAATGTGAAAACTGCAGAAACATCAGTCATGATGTCTTAACGCGTGTAACCAGATGGTAAGTCTCTCATGTCTTTTTTATAGGCTCAGGTTGTAAGTTTCTTTGGAAGACACCATCCATTTATTTTAAAAAATTGAAAAAAAAAATCCCCAAACAATAGAGATAGTGATGTGGATTCATGTGGGACAGAAGCTCTCAAATCATCTCAGACCAGCAGTTTCTCTGAATCAGAGCGATCACCACATTGTTCCATTTTTACTCAGACACTCCCAAACTCCAGGGACTTTGCGGCCATAGTTGCCACAGTTGGGTCTTTCCCAAGGTTCTAGCAGAGAGTCCAGATGAATATTCAATTAAACATGTCTGCCAGCCTCAACCATACTCTCAGTGGAGCCAGGTCATCCAACCTTGCTCCACAAGCGGAGTGTCTCTCCTTTCTCTGTAGATGACGCTTTCAAACCTTCTCCATCCTCCTCACAGGATTGAACCCTCAGCTTTCCCTTCACTTCCTACTTAACAGGAGACACAGAGAAGTAATCAGATGAAACTTCCTTCAGCTTCCTGCCTGTCTTGTGCCTACCCTTTCCCTTTCCTTCCTATTCTGATGGAAGAGGTGCCCACGCCTTCTGAGACTGAAGCTGTGCCGCCGTCCCGCCCCCTCTGGTCTGCTCAGGGACTACACCTTGGTCAGCATCCTCTCTGCTGGCTTCTTTCCACTAGTTTTTACATATACTCTGATTTCTCCCATTTTAAAAAAACAAAACAACAACAACAAACAACTCTGCATATCCAACACGATCCTCCAGCAGCTGCCTTCTCTCTCTCCTCCTGTTCATGCATTTACATCCTCAGCTCCGTCTAGCCCAGTCTAACCTGTTGTAGTTTGGCTTCTGTTCCCATTACTCCACTGAAACTGTTTTGGGGATGGTCTGTGTTAATCACGCAGGGATGCAACTAATCTCCCCTTCCGCTGACACCCGGCTGTCCTTCAGTCCTACTCTCTGGGGCTAGTTGTTGGTTTTTCTGTTTTTTTTTTTTTAATACCCTTGGATGAATCTAGAATAGGTCCATGGCTTTTCTGACCGCTCTTAAATGGTAAGAGACCCTCTGGTCACTCTGAGTTTCACAAACAACTTCATTTCCAATATTAAAATGTCTGGTCCAACTTTTATTTAAGGATACATCTTCTCTCCTTCCTGAGCTCAGGGCAGCTCCAGGTTTGAGAAAGTAGACTGGGGTTGGCTGCCCTTCTCTTTACTCTGTTGACAGTTCCATTCTCCCTATTCCCCACTCCCAGACTTGAAATCTACAGGCTCTGATCCCTCAAAGATTGGAGTGAGGAAAGAGAAGAGATAGGGCTCAGGAAAGATCTCACTTGGCTGGCAATGATGGATTGCAATTTTTCTCTGGATGCAGCAGGGATGTATTTCAATCTGACTTTCTATCAGGGCACTTTGTGGATTCTTTGGAGGAATCTCTCTCCTGTTATTCCATTGAATGGACAAATGCATCCTTTGGCTGGTCACTTAGGATCCCCACTTCCTCTCCCCTCCAAGAGGCTGTCCCAGATGGGGTTTAAGAAACACAGCAGGCTCTCTCCTATGGCCCACATGTGGTGCCAGGAAGCACTCTTTAATCCTTGGCCCTGACAAATCCTAGGAGTGTAAACTGTCAAACACAGCCACTTCTCCTGGCTCTGCCCACAGACCAGGATTCTCCCAACCACAGCTTTCCACATTTAGATGCCTCAGGCATGTGACAGAGGCCTCTGTGCCCTACAAGTTGCAGAAGACACATACCAAGCTTTCCAACTGGTTCCATGGAAGTTCTTCTCACTTGATTTGTGTAAGACGAGGGGAAAGTACTTCCTTTTCTCTCTCCACCTCCCTAAGACTTGCAGGACACAGATGACTCTTCAAAAAACTACCCCCTCTCTCAGCCTCTTTAAACATCCTGTATAAAGTGATCAGCTAATGGTCTAGAAAAATTTCCAGACACCTCCTTTGCAAGTCCAGGATAGGTATTTAGTACCTTACTGTGAAAAATGGGAGTCTCCTTTTAACATTCTCTTGCAACCATATCTCAGCTTTTATCTTATTCCACCTGTAACCAGCCATTATCTCCTGAAATTCAGAGAGGATAACATGAGCAAAGTAAGAAGACACTGAAAATCCAGAGCACATGAGGAGACTTCTATGATTGGCTGTGGCCAAATTCTGGGGCAGGGGAGAATGCATCCTAGAGTAAACCTTCCTTTGAAATGCTGCCTGATTGCTTTTTTACTTAGACTCATTTCTTGGGTCCTCTGAGGCCAGCTCCTCCTCGGTGACATGCCCCAACCAGGAAACAGTGACAGTGGCTAGAGAAGAGTCTCAGATGTGGGCTCTGTCAGTCTGAGAAGGGCTAGGTTAGCCAGGCAAAGAACTCCAATTTTGTCCTGTAGGACCCAGGGAATCTGGGGAGGTATTTTAAGCAGAGGAGCATTATAATCAGACCTGTGTGTGAAAAGGATGACCCTGAATGTGATGTCCTTACTTTTTCTTTATTAGGCACAAGTACTTTTTTTTTTTTTTATTAACCTTTGCTGTGGGGACTGCAACACTCCCAATGAACATTTTTCTGTCCCCACTTGTCTTAGTTTGCTTGGGCTGCCATAATAAAATATCACAGACTGGGTGACTTAACAACAGAAACTTATTTTCTCATGGTTTTGGAGACTGGAAGTTCAAGATCAGGGTACCGGTATGGTTGGTTCCTGGTGAAGGCTGTTTTCCTGGCTTGTAGACAGCTACCTTCTCACTGTGTTCTCATATGACCTTTGCTCGTTGTGTGCATGCAGAGAGAGAGTACTCTGGTCTCTCTACCTCTTCTTCTAAGGACACTAATTCTACCAGGTCAAGGCCCTACTTTCATGGCCTCATTTAACCTTAATTACTTCTGTAAAGGTCCTATCTCCAAATATAGTCACATTGGGGGTTAGAGCTTCAACTTATGAATTTGGAGGAGAAACAGATATTCAGTCCGTAACAATACCCAATAGATTTTTTTTAAATAGTTGGGAATATCAAGCTCTTAACATATTCCAGAAGCTTAAATGAAGTGGGGCCCCATGACATCAATCAAGGTGCAGTAATTAATCAGCAGATAAATGCAAGACCTATTTTAGTCCAGCTGTTGACCAACTTTGATTGTCTCCTTTAACCTGTCCAGAGTATCAGTTTATCCCAGTTAAATTTGTGCTACTTGGATTTCTCCAGGAATTCCTATTTACTCTCCTAAATCTGACTCTGGGGGCTTATTAGGCAGAGTTCAAATTCTGGCTTCCCAAGTGATCCTTATGAATCCAGCTTCCTTGCCATCCTTGCTCCTCAAGCATCCAGAGTTGTATCAGATGCCTCTGTGCCTGGTGTATGTCTATGAACTCTATGGGGAAGCTGGCTGCCGCATTCTGATGGGAAGCAACAGTTACTCATGAGTCTCTGTGCCCTGGTTGGGGCATGTCACCTCAGGGGAGAGGCTGCCTTCATAGGATCCAAGAAACTGAGTCTGAGTCAAAGTGAAAAAACAACCAACTAGCATTTCCAACAGAATGTCGCTTTGAGGTGGCTACATGTGGAAATTAAGTAGGCAAGGGTGAAAAATATATTTCATAAATATTTTTACTTCAGTTTTGTTAATATATCCTATTGGCTTTTCTTTCTTCCTTCCTCTCTTCTTCCTTCCTTCCCTCCTTCCTTCCCCCTCCTTTCCTCCCTCCCTTTCTCCTTTCTCTCTTTCTTTCTTTTAAAAAAACAATAGTTTTGGTGGATTTTAAAAAATGAGGTATGATCTCTGCAATTTAAATAGCAAAACACTGTCTATGAATTACTACATACACCTGACCCATAATAGATTCTAAAAGTTAGTACCCCTGTCATTATTTGTACGATTTATAGAAAACAATAAATAACCACAAAGACCATCTCAATTCCAAAGCATAATTAAAAACTAGTCCTATCCTATAAACGATCTGTATTATTCTTCATTATTCCTTTTCTCCAGAACCAGACTTAAGTATAGTTCCTGATATTTTTCTCTATGTTCTCCCAACCATTGTATGGGTTCAGCCATGCTTTAAAAATACATGTAGGGCTTCCCTGGTGGCGCTAGTGGTTGAGAGTCCGCCTGCCGATGCAGGAGACATGGGTTCGTGCCCCGGTCCGGGAAGATCCCACATGCCGCGGAGCAGCTGGGCCCGTGAGCCGTGGCTGCTGAGCCTGCGCGTCCGGAGCCTGTGCTCCGCAACGGGAGAGGCCACAGCAGTGAGAGGCCCGCGTACCGCAAAAAAAAAAAAAAAAAAAAAAAAAAAAGCTCCACAGAATGAACTAAGTTAGGGTTTGAAAAATATTTAATTACTAGTCTTTGCTATCCAGGCTCCTACAAGGGGACGATTCTTTTTTTTTTTTTTTTTTTTTTTTTGTGGTACGTGGGCCTACTCACTGCTGTGGCCTCTCCCGTTGCGGAGCACAGGCTCCAGACGCGCAGGCTCAGCAGCCACGGCTCACGGGCCCAGCTGCTCCACGGCATGTGGGATCTTCCCGGACCGGGGCACGAACCCATGTCTCCTGCATCGGCAGGCGGACTCTCAACCACTAGCGCCACCAGGGAAGCCCCAGATTCTTAATAGAATTTACTGAACCTACACAACCTCATCTGGATGGGGATACACAAATAAAATCAAAAGCAGTACTCTATGACAACAGGAAACTTTTTTTTTTTACTTTTTTTTTTAATAGATCTTTATTGTAGTATAATTGCTTCACAATACTGTGTTAGTTTCTGTTGCACAACAAAGTGACTCAGCCTTATGCATACTCATGTCCCCACATCCCCTCCCTCTTGAGCCTCCCTCCCACCCTCCCTATCCCACCCCTCTAGGTCATCGCAAAGCACCGAGCCAATCTCCCTGTGCTATGCTGCTGCTTCCCACCAGCCAACTGTTTTACATTTGGTAGTGTATATATGTCGATGCTACTCTCACTTCGCCCCAGCTTTGCCCTCCCACCCCATGTCATCAAGTCCATTCTCTATGTCTACCTCTTTATTCCTGCCCTGCAACTAGGTTCATCAGTACCATTTTTTTTTTTTTTTAGATTCCATATATATACGTTAGCATACGGTATTTGTTTTTCTCTTTCTGACTTACTTCACTTTGTATGACAGACTCTAGGTCCATCCACCTCACTACAAATAATTTAATTTCCTTTCTTTTTATGGCTGAGTAATATTCCATTGTATATGTGCCACATCTTCTTTATCCATTTATCTGTCGATAGACACTTAGGTTGCTTCCATGTCCTGGCTATTGTAAATAGTGTTGCAGTGAACATTGTGGTACATGCCTCTTTTTGAATTATGGTTTTCTCAGGGTATATGCACAGTAGTGGGATTGCTGGGTCATATGGTAATTCATTTTTTAGTTTTTTAAGGAACCTCCATACTGTTTTCCATAGTGGTTGTATCAATTTACATTCCCACCAACAGTGTAGGAGGCTTCCCTTTTCACCACACCCTTTCTAGCATTTATTGTTTCTAGCTTTTTTGATAATGGCCATTCTGACCAGCATGAGGTGATACCTCATTGTAGTTTTGATTGCATTTCTCTAATAATTAGTGATGTTGAGCATCTTTTCATGTGCCTCTTGGCCATCTGTATGTTTTCCTTGATGAAATGTCTATTTAGGTCTTCCACCCATTTTTTACTGGATTGTTTGTTTTTTTGATATTGAGCTCCATAAGCTCTTTGTATATTTTGGAGATTAATCCTTTGTCTGTTGTTTCATTTGCAAATATTTTCTTCCATTCTGAGGGTGCTCTTCTTGGCTGTTCTATGGTTTCCTTTGCTGTGCAAAAGCTTTTAAGTTTAATTAAGTCCCATATGTTTATTTTTGTTTTTATTTCGGTTACTCTAGGAGGTGGGTCAAAAATGATCTTGCTGTGGTTTATGTCAAAGATCTTTCTGTGGTATATGTTTCCTCTAAAAGTTTTGTAGTGTCTGGTCTTACATTTAAGTCTTTAATTCATTTGGAGTTTATTTTTGTGTATGATGTTAGGTTGTGTTCTAATTTCATTCTTTTATATGCAACTGTCCAGTTTTCCCAGCACCATTTATTGAAGGGGCTGTCTTTTCTCCATTGTATGTTCTTGCATCCTTTGTCGTAAATTAGGTGCCCATACATGCGTGAGTTAGTGTCTGGGCATTCTATCCTTTTCCATTGATCTATATTTCTGTTTTTGTGTCAGTACCATACTGTCTTAATTACTGTAGCTTTGTGGTATAGTTTGAAGTCAGGGAGCCTGAGTCCTCCAACTCCGTTTTTCTTTCTCAAGATTGCTTTGGCTATTTGGGGTCTTTTGTGTTTCCATACGAACTGTAAAATTTTTTGTTCTAATTCTGTGAAGAATGCCATTAGTAGTTTGATAGGGATTGCACTGAATCTGTAGATTCTTTTGGGTAGTATAGTCATTTTCACAATGTTGATTCTTCCAATCCAAGAACATGGTATATTTCTCCATCTTTTTATGTCATCTTTGATTTCTTTCATCAGTGTTTTATAGTTTTCTGAGTACAAGTCTTTCACCTCTTTAGGCAGGTTCATTCCTAGGTATTTTATTCTTTTTGTTGCAATGGTAAATGGGAGTGTTTCCTTAATTTCTCTTTCTGATTTTTCATTGTTGGTGTATATGAATGCCAGAGATTTCTGTGCATTAGTTTTGTATCCTGCAACCTTACCAAATTCATTGATTAGTTCTAGTAGTTTTCTGGTGGCATCTTTAGGATTTTCTATGGATAGTATCATGTCATCCACAAACAGTGACAGTTTTATTTCTTCTTTTCCAATTTGGATTCCTTTTATATCTTTTTCTTCTCTGATTGCTGTGGCTAGGACTTCCAAAACTATGTTGAAAAATAGTGGCGAGAGTGAACATCCTTGTCTTGTTCCTGATCTTAGTGGAAGTGCTTTCAGTTTTTCACCATTGAGTATGATACTTGCTGTGGGTTTGTCATATATGGCCTTTATTATATTGAGGTAGGTTCCCTCTATGCCCATTTTCTGGAGAGTATTTTATCATAAATGGGTGTTGAATTTTGTCAAAAGCTTTTTCTGCATCTATTGAGACAATCATATAGTTTTTATTCCTTAATTTTTTAATGTGGTGCATCACATTGATTGATTTGTGTATATTGAAGAATCCTTGCATCCCTGGGATAAATCCCACTTGATTATGGGGTATGATCTTTTTAGTGTACTGTTGGATTCTTTTTGCTAGTATTTTGTTCAGGATTTTTGCATCTATGTTCATCAGTGATATTGGTCTTTAATCTTCTTCTGTCATATCTTTTTCTGGTTTTGGTATCAGGGTGATGGTGCCTTCGTAGAAAGAATTTGGGAGTTTTTCTCCCTCTGCAATATTTTGGAAGAGTTTGAGAAGGATAGGTGTTAGCTCTTCTCTAAATGTTTGATAGAATTCACCTGTGAAGCCATCTGGCCTGGTCTTTTGTTTGTTGGAAGATTTTATTTTATTTTATTAATTAATTAATTAATTTAGTTTTGGCTGCGTTGGGTCTTCATTGCTGTGCACAGCCTTTCTCTAGCTTCAGAGAGTGGGGGGCTACTCTTCGTTGTGGTGCACAGGCTTCTCATTTTGGCTTCTCTTGTTGCAGAGTACGGGCTCTAGGTGCATGGGCATCAGTAGTTGCAGCACGTGGGCTCAATAGTTGTGGCACATGGGCTTAGTTGCTCCACAGCATGTGGGATCTTCCTGGCCCAGGGATCACACCAATGTCCCCTGTGTTGGCAGGTGGATTCTTAACCACTGTGCCACCAGGGAAGTCTGGAAGATTTTTAAATATGGTTTCAATTTCATTACTTGTGATAGGTCTGTTTATATTTTCCAATTCTTCCTGGTTCAGTCTTGGAAAATTATACCTTTCCAAGAATTTGTCCATTTCTTCATGGTTGTCCATTTTATGGGCATATAGTTGTTTGTAGTAGTCTCTTATAATCCTTTGTTTTTCTGCAGTGTCAGTTGTGATTTCTCCTTTTTTAATTCTAATTTTATTGATTTGCATCCTCTCCCTTTTTTTCTTGATGAGTCTGGCTAAGGGTTTATCAATTTTATCTTCTCAAATAGCCAGCTTTTAGTTTTATTGATCTTTGCTGTTGTTTTCTTCATTTCTATTTCATTCATTTCTGTTCTGATCTTTATGATTTCTTTCCTTCTACTGACTTTGGGTTTTCTTTGTTCTTCTTTCTGTAGTTGTTGTAAGTGTAGTGTTAGATTGTCTATTTGAGATTTTTCTTGTTTCTTGAGGTGAGAATGAATTGCTAGAAACTTCCCTCTTAGAACTGCTTTTGCTGTATGCTATAGGTTTTGGGTCATCGTGTTTGCATTGTCATTTGTTTCTATGTATTTTTTAATTTCTTCTTTGATTTCTTCAATGATCTCTTGGTTATTTAGTAGCACACTGTTTAGTCTCCATGTATTTGTGTTTTTTATAGTTTTTTTCCCTGTAATTGATTTCCAATCTAATAGCACTGTGGTCGGAAAAGATGCTTGATATGATTTCAATTTTCTTAAATTTTCTGAGGCTTGATTTGTGACCCAAGATGTGATCTATCCTGGAGAATGTTCCATGTGCACTTGAGAAGAAAGTGTATTCTGCCACTTTTGGGTGGAATGTTTATAAATATCAACTAGATCTATCTGGTCTATTGTGTCATTTAAAGCTTGTGTTTCCTTATTTATTTTCTATTTGGATGATCTGTCCATTGGTGTAAGCGGGGTGTTAAAGTCCCCTACTATTATTGTGTTACTGTCAATTTCTCCTTTCATGGTTGTTAGTATTTGCCTTATGTATTGAGGTGCTCCTATGTTGGGTGCATAAACATTTATAACTGTTATATCTTCTTGGATTGATCCTTTGATCATTATGTAGTGTCTCTCCTTATCTTTTGTAACAGTCTTCATTTTAAAGTCTATTTTGTCTGATACGAGTATTGCTACTCCAGCTTTCTTGTGATTTCCATTTGCATGGAATATCTTTTTCCATCCCTTCACTTTCAGTCTGTATGTGTCCCTAGGTCTGATGTGGGTCTCTTGTAGACAGTATATATATGGGTCTTGTTTTTGTATCCATTCAGCCAGTCTGTATCTTTTGGTTGGGGCATTTAATCCATTTATATTCAAGGTTATTATTGATAAGTATGTTCCTATTACCATTTTCTTAATTGTTTTGGGTTTGTTTTCGTGGGTCTTTTTCTTCCCTTGTGTTTTCAGCTTAAAAAAGTTTCTTTAGCATTTATTGTAAAGCTGGTTTGGTGGTGCTGAATTCTGTTAGCTTTTGCTTGTCTGAAAAGCTTTTGACTTCTCCATTGAATCTGAATGAGATCCTTGCTAGGTAAAGTAATCTTGGTTGCAGGTTTTTCTCTTTAATCACTTTACATATATCCTGCCACTCCCTTCTGACCTGCAGAGTTTTTGCTGAAAAATCAGCTGATAACCTTATGGGGATTCCTGTGTATATTATTTTTTGTTTTTCCCTTGCTGCTTTTAATATTTTTTCTTTGAATTTAATTTTTTTTTAATTCAAACAGAAAATCACAAAAATTATAATCATCCTCATCAATTCACTCAGTCCCATGTAATTAATTTTTTTAATCTTGATCTTTTGTTAGAACTTTTATGAATTCATCAGTTTTCCATTAGAGTTCTGAAAATGCTTATTCATTCAGTTCAGCAGTATAGTCAGTTACCAGAAACCTGTACTTGTCAGTCTTTTCCATGTGAATTTAATTTTTGTTAGTTGGATTAATATGTTTCTTGGTGTGTTTTTCCTAGAGTTTATCCTGTATGGGACTCTGTGCTTCCTGGACTTGGGTGACTATTTCCTTTCCCATGTTAGGGAAGTTTTCAACTATAATCTCTTCAAATGTTTTCTCAGTCCCTTTCTTTTTCTCTTCTTCTTCTGGGACCCCTATGATTTGAATGTTGGTGCATTTAGTGTTGTCCCAGAGGTCTCTGAGATTGTCTTCAATTCTTTTCATTCTTTTTTCTTTATTCTGCTCCTTGGCAGTTACTTCCACCATTTTGTCTTCCAGCTCACTTGTTCATTCTTCTGCCTCAGTTATTCTGTTATTGATTCCTTCTAGTGTATTTTTCATTTCAGTTATTGTGTTGTTCATCTCTGTTTGTTTGTTCTTTAGTTCTTCTAGATCTTTGTTAAACATTTCTTGTATTTTCTCAGTCTGTGCTTCCATTCTATTCCTGAGATTCTGGATCATCTTTACTATCATTACTCTGAATTCTTTCTCAGGTAGATTGCCTGTTTCCTCTTCATTTAATTGGTCTTGTAGGTTTTTACCTTGCTCCTCCATCTGTGAGGAAGGTGGCATTTTTTTGCCATCTCGTTTTTTTTTTGTTTGTTTGTTTTTTTGTGAGTGCAGTTGTGTTCGTGTTTTACTGGTTGTTTGGCCTGAGGCTTCCAACACTGGAGTTTGTAGGCTATTGGGTAGAGCTGGGTCTTGGTGCTGAGATGAGGACCTCCATGAGACCTCACTCCAATGAATATTCCTTGGGGTCTGAGGTTCTCTATTGGTCCAGTGGTTCGGACTTGGAGCTCCCAGCACAGGAACTTCAGCCCTACCCCGGGCTCGTGAACCGAGATCCCGCATGTCTTGTGGGGTGGCAAAAAACAAAAACAAAGTAAAAAATAAAATTAGACTAGGAAACTAACAGATATGTTAGAAAGAATGTAAAAATAAAAATATAGATGAATCAACAACCAGAATGTACATCAGTACCACAATAGTAAAAAAGAAGAGGAGGAAAAAGAAAAAAAAAAAAAGGAGGGAAAAGGCCTTGGCTGTGGAGGGTGGGGCCTAAGCAAGGGTGAGGTTTAGGCAGTGGGTGGGACCAAGGCTCAGGACCCACAGGGCTGGAAAAGGCCCTGGGGGCTGTGGGGGGGGTGAAGCTTAGTCTCAAGGAACAGAAGGGGTCCAGGTGTGCCCCCCACCCCTCTGGTCTCAGAGGGCAGGGGACCTCACCTGGGAGCCCAGCAGGCTTTCTGGGCTCAAGTGGGGGTGGCAAATGCCCTCCCCTCCTCTCCTGCTCCTCTGGTCTGGGATGGCTCCTCCCACCTACCTCTCCTGATCTCCCCAGCCTCAGGGGTGCCAATCCTGTCTAGCCTCCACTTCTTCTCCTGCCTCAGTCCCCCTACATCCTACCAGTTCACTCTGGGGTTCCTCCCGTCTCCTTGGGTATCAGAGTCACCCACTGGCAGCCAGCAGGTGCCTTCGTTGTGGGGAGACGTTAAATCTGGGTCTTCCCACACTGCCATCTTGACTCCGCCTCCTGTATATTTATTTTCTAACTGGCAATATCTTTTTACATTATTTTCTTTCTTTTTTTTTTTTAATGAATTTATTTATTTATTTATTTATGGCTGTGTTGGGTCTTCATTGCTGTGTGCAGGCTTTCTCTATTTGTGGCGAGCGGGGGCTACTCTTTGTTGCAGTGCACAGGCTTCTCATTGTGGTGGCTTCTCTTGTTGCAGAGCATGGGCTCTAGGCACATGGGCTTCAGCAGTTGTGGCACGTGGGCTCACTAGTTGTGGCACCCGGGCTTTGTTGCTCTGCGGCATGTGGGATCTTCCCGGACCAGGGCTTGAACCCATGTCCCCTGCATTGGCAGGCAGAAATTTAACAACTGTGCCACCAGGGAAGTCCCTTATATTATTTTCTTTTATAGTACATTCTCTTTGGTTTGTGATGTAGACAATCACATTATTTGCAAATAATAATTTTCATCCTCCTTTCTTCAACCCTCCTCCCCTTATTTTATTTCACTGACTAGAATCTCCTCATCATTATTAAAATAGCATCAAGATAGCCACCTCCTTACATTCTTTCTGACCTTTAACATGAAGACCCCTATTTTTTCACTATTGAACATGGTGTCGACTATAAGGTCTACATTAGTGTTGTGTCATTTATTGAATTAGTTTTCCTTATCCAGTTTACTAAGAGTTTTGGGGAGGAATGTTTACTAAATGTTTTAATCCTATTCTTGTTGGCACCTGTCAAAATGACATATAGCTTCAGCTTTGTTTTGCTGTTTACTATCGAATTATATATTCCTACCCATAGTTCTACTCCAAGACCACTTAAGAACTTTTATTTCTTATATTTCTCATAACTTGTTTACTTCTAAATTTTTTAGTATTGATATTCACCATAATATTTCACCCTCATCCCCATCAAAGATAAAATAAGCAGATGAAAACCTGTCTAGTGGACACCAACAAATTAAGTACTGTCTAGCTACAAGATTAGAGCAATCGCCCAGAGGATAATTTTAAAAATCCGTAACTTGAGTAGGTTATTTTATCCCAGGAATGGTCAGCCTTCTAGATGTATCTTATTTACTTTTGACATTTAAAAGCATTCTTAAAGGTATTAGCTTGCTCTCCTTCCTCTATCCTATATTTCTTTTTAAAAGAAATCTCCTATAATCTCCTTTGTATTTTCAATCAGTATTTATTCAGGAGAAAATATTTTGAGCACCTACTGTTTATCCTAGTATGAAAGACTCTGGGAAAACAGGTGACACTGGTACAATCCTTTTGCTCCAAAATTTTGTCCAGTATTGGGGGTGGGAGTCCTGCAAGGGAAGCTCAGGACACGGATAAGAAAATCATGGAGTCAATGGGGTGTGGTAAGTTCTTGAATAAAGATATAAAGAAGATATTTAGGAAGCATAGAGGAACACTGAACTCTGCCCTGAGATGCCTGGCAGAGGGGTCAGGGACTACTTCCCTGAATGCTGCCACTCAGTTGAGTAGATTTTGCTTGAGATGACCTGTTTATTCACCACTCCACAAATGCTGGAAGGATAGCCATCCTTCTGCCTCTGTAGCACTGAAATAATCCTTCCCCATAAAGCCAAACCTTAGTTACCTCATAAGAAGGCTGATCATAAATCCCAGTTTATCCAGGGTTGTTCCATTTGCCCCTATTGTCCCCAAGTAACTAATAGTTCTCCCTTTCATTCTCAGACATGCCCCAGCTTGAATGATAAATGACAAAGCACCCCATCAATTCCTCTTCCTCCCAGCCTTAATCAATCAAACTTCAGTCAAATTAAACTTCATGAAGGAATTGAATTTTAAAGGCAGATAATAATAATTATCAGCAACTTCATATATCCCCTGCCTCAGTCCTCTGTACCCTGTTCTTTTTTGCCCAAAGGGGCAATCTCTTCTAACTCTTAACTATTTCTTATATTTACCACCATTTTTCTAAATAATATGTTACTTCTTAATTTTATCATTTTATATCCTCTATTGACTTCTGTTGCAGAATGAATTGTTTCCCCCTAAAATTTATATGTTGAACTCCCAACTCCCAGTGTGACTGTGTTTGGAGCTAAGACCTTTATGCAATAATCAAGAATAAACGAGGTCATCAGGGTGGGTCCTGATCTGATAGGATTAGTGTCCTTATAAGATGAGGAAGAGACACTAGAGTACTCTCTCAGAGAGCACAGAGGAAAGGCCATGGGAGATCACAGTGACAAGGTGGCTGTCCTCAAGCCAACCAGGAACAGAACTGGCCCACACCTTGATCTGGGACTTCCCAGTCTCCAGAACTGTGAGAAATAAATGTGTGTGGTTTAAGCCAGCCAATCTGTGGTATTTTGTTATGGCCACCTGAGCAGACTAAAACAACTTCTTACTGTGAAGACGAGACCTTAGCTTCTTCCTACAATTCCCCTCTACACACACACACACACCCCTCATACACACACACACAACACTCACACACACACCCCCACACACCCCCCATACATATACATGACACTCACACACATTCACACACACCTCACATAAACCTCACACACACACCCCTTATACACACATATTCACACACACACTTCACACACTCTCACTCATTCACACACATCTCACTACACTTCACACACATACATACATCTCATACACACACTCACACAGCACACACTCACTCATCTTCTTCTTCCCAGCTTCCCCTGTTTCTTACCTAGTGATGCCTCCTGTCCCATTCTCTTTGTCTGTGATGATTTATGTGTAATGTGGTTTTAAAATCTTTTCCCTGACATATTAGTGGCATTTCAGGATGGTGATCACGTTTTCAACCCATCATGCTTACCAGAAGCTCTTATCACTTACCTTCACCACCACATATGGCCCTAATACACTCTCCATTCACCACTTGTGCTAATTTGCCAAGAAGTATCCCTGAAGAAGCACTTATGTCACCACTGTCCTCACATGCAAGGCTTTATGACCATCAGCTGGCTTCCTCAACCTTGGTGATTTCTAGCCCTTGAACTCTGGCCAATTTGTGTGGCCTGTTTAAGTTCTCCTTCAGGACTCCTTATGCTCAGCTTCTGTAGATAAAATATCTTTGTGATATGGATTCACCCCTGGTTATAATTTCAGGGAGGCATGTGAAAGTGCTTTTTAAAACTGTATGGGAGCACTGTTCAAATATAAACATTATTATTATCAACAGTAACAAAGTGAAAAAATGCATAAACTGTTCAATTGTGTCATCCAGATACTACCCTCAGCACTTTTAATCATTGGACTTCAGACCACTTTCCAACTCTACAGCATTCAGCTAAGGAAATGCTCTTAGTCTTGGTTTCCAGGACACAATGCAGAGAAGGCTCACTCCATGTGTTAAATGAATGAATCAGGAGGTCCATCTAAGGCCACTGATTCCTACTAGCTCACCTTTCTCATTCTGTAATGACCATATAAATTCTGAATGGCACCAGTTTTTACCTTTATGCATATAATAAGGCATTACATTACCTTCTATTGGAAACACAAGGTTTCTTCCCAGGTGAAGAAATTAAATGCCCCACAAACTCAGAGTGTAATACCAACTTCAGAAATTTTCAGCAGGAGTGGCATTACAGAATACTTTTTGCTGAACTACATCAGTGTTACATGGATACAAATTACTTTTTAACTGAATTCTTTAATTTATAAAGAAAATATTTATTGAGTACCTCCTACATTCCGGTCACTAGAAGTAGTGGATAAAAGTAATAGCTAACATTTATATAGTGCTTACTATACTCTGTATTGTTACATAAACTCATTTAATTCTTATAATGATCATATGAGAGGGCTACTATCATGATTCGCATTTTACATATGAGAAAACTGAGGCACAGAGTCAATAAATTACTTGATTGGTCTACACCAGAGGTTCTCAACCAGGGCTGATTACCCCACCACTCCTGCCATTTGGCAATGTCTGGAGACATTTTAAATTCTCATGACTGGTGATGACAGGTAATAACAAAGCCTAGGGATGCTGCTAAATGTCCTACATTGTATAGAATGGCTTGACAACTAAGAACAATCCATCCAAAATGTCAGTAGTGCTGCTATTAAGAAGCCTTGATCTACACCTGTTAGCATATAGCATTCTTCTGGCAACTGTCATTGAGCCAGTGGTAGACACATGACTTACTCTGGCCCAATCAGACTAAAGGAGACGGCTCTGGGGAGAAGTTACTTTCATTCATTTCTCTCCTGCTGGGCGTGAACAAGGAACACATAGCTTGATATCTAGGGGTAACCATCTTGTTATATTGAGAATAACCAACCTTCCAATGAAGCCAATGCTGAGGACAGCAGAATGGAAGGGCTGGAGTAACTGTTGTCCTTAACGATGTTACTGAGCAGCAGTGAACCATATCTCTCCTGGAAACCAAGCCATCTCTGGACTTTAAGTTATGTGAGGCAATACATTCACTTTGTTTAAGCCTACTTGAGTGAACATTTTCTGTTTCAGGCAGCTAAAAGTGTTGTAACTAACACACCTTGCTAATTACAGGCAATATCTTGGAAAATTCAGCAAAGTCTCTTTCACATGATCAGATAGGAATCCGAAATTCATATTTCTCCCTTCTGGCTGAACTTTGTCTTAGGAGGATAGTCAGAGACACCCTCCACAGCTTGTTCTCCTGTCTGAACAAACATGTACTAAGTAGAGACTATGTGGGGTCAGTCAACAAGCAACTGGAGTCCAATGCCCTGTTCTGGAGAAGAACGAGGGGAAGGCCGAAGAGGGAGATTGCAATCTAGGTGGAAACGTGGAATGCTATATACATGGAGAAAGCAGAGAGAAATGAGTTGTGGAACTCTGTGATGAGGACCATCTGTTTATTGGAATTTAGAAAATGGAAAGGATGAGCTGGAATGATTTGGAGGAGGCCAGCTTGGAAGTGAAGGCCATTCCCATGTACCCCAGGTGACTTGGGATGATGTGTTGAGGGAATTGAAAAGAAGTGATCTTTAAACGTTGCTCCAATGGGACATTCCATCATCGAAACGGAAGGAGATGGTAACCTGAACTGTTTGGTATCCATATTACATCCTACGGACTCTGATGGTGGCAATTTTCTTTATATGTTCTGGAAGCCACCATCTTGTTATTGTTATTACCTACAGGATGTAGCATAGATGGGCCCACCTCCTTTCATATCATTAGGCACACCTGTGAGAAGGTGAGTAGAAAAGGAGATAGGAGCTGACTTTAGAAGCCCAAGAATGCCATAAACGAAGTGTGTTGGATGCTAGATGACTTTCTTAGACATCTATACATTAGATGCATTAGGGAGTATTCTGGAGTCTGTATAGATAGGCATTGTTTTGTTTTGTTTTGAGGGAGGAATAAATTCTTAGTTTAGTTTCTAAGCCCTGGAAAATGAATCATTTCAACATAATCTGCCAAAAATAATAGTTGTTTTTATGGTGCATATAGCACTTTATTATCACAACATCATTTGTGATTTCCCACATGATCTGAGTGAATATCAATTCCTCTTATCCTGGATTGGACTATAAGTGGCCTATAAGCACACACTCCCACAGTGGGGCTTCTTCCAGAACTCTCTCACATGCACAGAAAAAGTCCCTCAAAACAGAGAAAACAGAAAGAGAAAAATAAATACCGTATGCTAACACATATATATGGTATCTGAAAAAAAAAATGGTTATAAAGAACCAAGGGGCAGGACAGGAATAAAGACGCAGACGTAGAGAATGGACTTGAGGACACAGGGAGGGGGAAGGGTAAGCTGGGACGAAGTGAGAGAGTGGCATGGACTTATATATACTACCAAATGTAAAATAGATAGCTAGTGGGAAGCAGCCGCATAGCACAGGGAGATCAGCTCGGTACTTTGTGACCACCTAGAGGGGTGGGATAGGGAGGGTGGGAGGGAGATGCAAGAGGGAAGAGAGATGGGGATGTATGTATACGTATTGCTGATTCACTTTATTATAAAGCAGAAACTAACACACCATTGTAACGCAATTATACTCCAATAAAGACGTTAAAAAAAAGATTAAACTAAAAAAATATATATTGTAAAAGCTTACATCAACCTTATAAGAGAAGCAAAAAAAAACAGAGGAAACAGGCACAAGTTTTCAATAATCTCTTTCCCAGGTCCCTAGACAACACAGCAAGAAAGATGGAGCCAGAAGTGGGATAGTAATTGGGTCTTGGAGGCTCTGAAAAATCCAGGTGACACCACATGTGTCCTCAAACATTACCTGACTTTTAATTTCCCTGTGAAAAACTGACACGTAGTCTGTGGACTCCTTACTGAAAGGCTTAGCAGGACTCCAGTTTCCCGTTTTTGCCTTTTCCCTGATCACCCAAATTAGATTTGATTTGATAATTCTTTGCGGTGGTGTCCAAGAAGGGAGAACTTTGCTGACGCCCATATTCACCGTTTTTGCTGAAGGGCAGACATATGATCCAAGCCTCTCCTGCTGAGCCTTGCCCGTGGCTCCTACACACTTGTTTTGCAATCAGTTCCTGTGTTGCCACATCAGGCTCTTTCCCTCTGAGACTGAAGAGAAACTGACTCCTCTTGCTAGCAGAGAGTCTTGCTAGCAGAGAATCTCACCTGTGGTTAGCTCCCTGGAGCAAGCCATTTCGTGTTGACCCAATGGCTAGAGAGGCAGACATACTGCAGTATTTTCCAAACTGCCGATCAAGACGCATTAGAAGGTCCGGAACAAATTTAATGCAGCACAACTAGCACTTTAAAAATGCAATAGAGTTGAAAAGAACTGAGGGGAGAAGGTTAAACATTCCAGTGCCCTGCATGTAACAAGGGCAAGTATTGTTTGGTGAAACTGTTGTTTCAGTTATATAAATTCAACAATATGAATGTGCACATTGTGTCTTGATGTAAAATGCATTCCTTACTGTGGGGTGGCAATCAAAATAATTCGAAAGCTACTGAAATGTAAAATTGAAGTTTGATTTCATTATCTTCAAAACTCGCTGCTGGGAAGTGACGAGCCTCTCGTTTATTTAGGGAACTGGAGAGAAATGCTTTTAGTTACCCACTGCATAAACTCAGTGACTCCAAGAACCTGCCTTTCTCTTAGGACACTCACTATGCTATGCATGAAAACGCCCGTGCTTCAGCCAGCTTTTCCTCCTTCTATTCCTTCCACAATCTTAGCAGAACCCTCAAGAGGAGTAGGCATCAGAACTGGTGAGGCAAATAGGAAGGTCAGAGCAGATTTTGTATCCCTCCGATGATGACATCCACTGAAAAGCATCTGCTGTGACATCTGCCTGCAAGGTTGGAAACGGCAACCTTCATCTAATAGGGCTGGAGCAGAGCTGCTCATGCAAAGAAGGGAGCAGAAACTTCAGCAGCTACTTGGACATTATTTTTCTTCGTGCTTCTTGTGGTTTCTTATTGCAGTGAAATGTACATAACATAAAATTTACCATTTTAACCATTTTGAGTTGTACCGTTCAGTGGCATTAAGTATATTTGCATTTTTGTGCAACCATCCAACTCCAGAACTTTTTCATCATCTCAAACAGGAACTCTATACTCATTTAACAACTTCTCATTCATCCCTCCCTCCACCTCCTGGCAAATACCATTCTACTTTCTGTCTCTGTGAATTTGACTACTCTAGGTATTTCATACAAATGCAATTATATTTGTTCTTTTGAGACTGGCTTATTTCACTTAGCTCTTTTCCAAAATTCATCCATCTTGTAGCGTATGTCAGAATTCCCTTTGTTTTTAAGACTTAATAATGTTCCATTATATGTATATATTCAGATGTTATTTTTAATATATATATAAACACTTCTGCTTCTCTCCTGGCATTCACTGTGTAATGCTCATTTTGGACCAGCAGCAGAGGGAAGAATGCTATGAAGCTAGTATTGTCCATAAAAGACGTGGGGACAGTGGTTCAAAAATCCTAAGGCCAAAACTACCTGGTGGCTGAGTTCTCTGGCTTTCTTTTCCTGACTCTGGAAGTATGCAAAAGTTAGAACAACATTTTTTTTTTTTTAAGAATGCCAAACTTCATAACCTGTTGAGATGTTCCCTTTGGTCCTTACTCCCAGCAGTAGGACCCAGCTTCCCTTGGAAACAAGCTGACTCCTCTCTCTCGGGGCTACTTTTTAGCATCTATTAGTGGGAAACAGAAGAGAATGTGCCTGTTTTGATTCCTTTGTTTCTATCATTCATAAACCCCCATTTGTATTAATATAACTTAACTGTGACTTCTAGAGCAGACATTTTGCTATGTGCCACTCCCCTCTTTTCCTTACTTATCCAGGTTCTAGATGATCTAGATGCTCAGTAAGAATGTGGGCAGGACATTTGTCCAGAATGGAATTGTTAGAAATGAGACTGGAACAGAAACAGGGCAAAGAATCCTCGTGTTTAGGTGTCTGATGTCATTATACTCAATGATTCAGTGACAAATTCAGGTGTAGAAAGCAGCTTGGGTAGGAGACATAGATGAAGTAGAATCCTACCTGAGTGTGTCTATGAGTTTTGAGTTGTGGCCATGGTCCCAAGCCTTTGTTTATGAGCCAATCCAGTCCTGATCACTACCCATTAGTGCTAATAATAGCTAACATTATTGAACTCTTACTATGGGTCAGGCTATTTTCTAAATGCTTTGAGTTCTCTCATTTAATCCTCAACAATAACCCTATGACATTCTATTACAGTCCCCATTTTACAGATGAGGACCAGTTAAGTGGTTTGTATGAAGTCATGCAGTTAATGAATGGTAGTGCTGGGATTCCATCTGAGGTGGTGGAGGTCCAGAGCCTTCGCTCTTCAGCACTCTTCTGTACTGCCCTCATTTAATTCTTCAACTCAGAAGCCTAACTTGTGATCAAGCTCAGACTTGCAGATGCCTCCGAATCTGGGCCATATGATCTGGATCATATTGGGCCAATCTCTCTGGAGAGTTATTACCAATACTGCAAGCACACAGCAATACTCAGAAGAAACACTGCAGGTCTCTTCCTTTGTCATCTCATCCCCAGGACATTATCCAGTAGATATAGCCTGAAGATAGCCTGTCCAGGCATCAGAACCATCAAAATTACTTATTATTTTTAGATTGTAAGAAACATTTTATTACATGTTCTACTAATACTGCACTAGGCACGTCACAGAATAAGCATCTCTTGCATTCACAGCAAGAACACTGTAGAGAATGTAGCTAGAAATTAGCTTCCAAAAAGCATTTGCTTATAAGTCTTGTTAAACACTTCACTACATGCATTGCAGAATGGGTATTGCTCCATCAGAATTACTTCTTAAAGTCCACCAATTAATATTGACTTTTTGAACACCCACTGGATGGCCAGCATCATGCTGAATACGATCGTGGATACAAAGAGATGTGGCATGAACCTTACCCTTTTTAAAAACCAACCCCTATGAACTCATGCAGGGTAATATAAAAGGAAGGGTTTAGTTCTCTGACACGTGGGCATTGAACAGTGTATGGTCCATTCAAGGAAATCTCTATATGTTAACTTTTAATATATAATGCCTGCACATTTCCTCCACAAGTCACCACTCATCTTTTTCTCTAGAGCAGATTCAATCACTTCCCATTTCTTCCTTACCATTTATTTCTTGTCAATCAATTTCTTTAAGAACCAAAATACTCCTTTAAGGATTTCCTTAATTTCTTTGCCTTAAATGGCAGAGAAACCAAGGGCCAGAAGAGGCTCAGAGCAAAATATATTCACTGCACACAAAAATGAAAACAACCCTACTTAAAACTAATCAGCACCAGAGAGGAAAGCAAGGTCAACACAAACGTTTCCTCTGTTTCCAACATGAGAGGAATTCCTCCCAGCATTTTGGTCATGCTCATTTCTGTTCATTTTCTGGTTCATTTCATGTGACTTCCCCTGTGTCTTATTTGGGTTGTTTGAATCAGAAATGACAGCCAGTGAACCCACTTAAATCCAAGTCCAGCATTGCATGAATCCTGCTATTCTTAGAGATCCTGGAGTCATTTTGGAAGAGGGAATGGAGCACACGTTTCACTAGGTGAAGACCTAGAACCTCCTTCTTTTGAAAAGTTATAGTGTCAGCTGAAAGATGCTGAAGGATACTTGTCATCTCCAAATGGCCTGGGGAGTATAGACACTATAGCCTGAATCTGGCTATATGCTTGGAAGTCTGTTTATACCATGGTTTGGGCTATATTCCAAGGTAGGTGATCCCTGAGAACAGTGTTTCTTTGCTATGTGTTCAGCATCCATCAAAACCTGCATAGATTAGGGTGCTTGTGAAAAGAACAGATTCTAGAACTCCACTGAAGGCTTAAGGACTTCTAAACTTGGAGGCGGGGCCCAGGAGTCGACTTTCTTCAACATTCTCAGGGTCCCTTTCCCTTTCCCTTAATCTGTCAGCCACTGAGAAGCGGCAGAGGGACTTCAGCCAGCTCAGTCTTGGGAACAATCGCGGGCAGCAGAGTGTCCCTTCCAGCAGGCAAGAGTGATGGCCAGGGAAGGGCCAAGAGGAAGCAGTGACCAGTGGCCTTTTGCTATAAAAAAGCCTCAGGCCAGTGCCAGAGCTGGAACAAAGCTGGGCTCCAAAAAAAAAAAACAAAACAAAACAAAACACAGCCTGATTATATCTCTGCCTAGAGATCCTCTGGCTTTTAATTCTCAAACTTAATAGAAAAACCAGATTTCTTCTTCCCACACTCGACACCCCCTTCCAAATCCATCCCTCTCCCAGCACCTCTTATCCAACCTGTACTTTACCCAAAGTGATCAAATGGAAAGTTTAGTCCAGGAAGAGAAGGATGGGGAGGTGCTGGGGGACCAGTTGTTTGCCATGGGAACCCCGCCTGCTGCAGGGTCTCAATGGTTTTCTGTTTGCTGACGTCCAGTTCTTTAGGGCAGGCCTTGGCCTCAGCAGGGGCCTGGGCACCGCATCCTGTGTGTCCCGTTTCCGGCATCCGGCCCAGTGGCATCCACCCCAACAGGTCTCCTGGGAGCAGGCAGGGTGTCTGGGACTGAATGCTTCCTCCTGACCTCTTGTCCTGCTGCTGCTGCCCTCCCCAGCTGGGAAGTGAAGGGAAGCAGAGGGTGTTTCCCAACTCTTTGAAGAGAGAGTCCTTGTTTTCTTTTGCATTTTATTCTTTCCTTCCTCATCATCCAAACACAAACCATTGGCCATTTGCCTGTCTCCCTGCTGGTCAGCTGTCCTTGCCAGTCTCAGTTCTGAATTTCTATTTATCTCACAGGGACTGCAGAGTTTGTTTTCATCCAGCTTGGTACACTGGGTGAGCTGCTGTTTCTAGTTGCTCTCTGAAATTGTGCCTCCAGCAGCTGATTAGAAAGGCTGAATGACGGCCATCCAGATGATCCAGGGAGATGATCGATGGTTTTAGTCTATTTGAAAGGTTTATTAGAGCCAGGTTAGGAATGACCGAGGCCTCTAGGTGCCTAGCTCATGCTGTGTATAGAGTGTATGCCACCCTGCTGTAGGCTACCATGCTCACATACCAGTTCCTCCAACTGCCAACTGTGTTTTACATTTGTAGGGCTTTACATGGGCTATTCCTGCTTGGAAAGTCCTTGCTGCCCATTTTTATTATACTTTGGCTTACCAAGCCTTGAATGTACCAGCCCCTGCTTTCCTCCCTAGCAATGTATCATGCATCTCTCCTTTTCATATTCACCTTGCACCAGACACAAAGGCCTTTTTGCAGTTACTGTATAGTCCTGGCAATTTTCTGCCTCAGGGCCTTTGCACATTCTCCCTCCACCCACCCATGCTCTTACTTGTCTTCCCATGGTTAATTCCTTCTTATCTTTCAGGTCGTATCTAACATCAGCTCCTCAGCAAGGTCTTTCTTGATCATTTTAATGTGACTTCTCTTTGTTCTCTATATCAGCACCTTTATTGTTTTTCCTAGCATGTCACACTTTGTAATATTTGCTTACTTCTTATTGCCTTATCATACTGCCTGGTGCAATATTTATTGAATAAATGAAAGAGTAGCTCATTTCTACCCATCCTTCCAAATTCCACCTGGACGTCAATTGCCTCCTTGTGTAAATCCTTCCTGACTACCCCTCCACAGGCTCACCTCCTGGGTCTTGGTGGGGTGTCTGCCCTGAGTGTTCCCCTGCACCCTGGGCTTACCTCTCATGCTATATTACAGTGCTTGCTGGTGTGTCCTTTCCTTCAAGCAGAGGGTAAACTTTGAAAGGGAAGGATTATAACTTCCATTTCTAGAAAAAGATCTGACACGTAGAGATTGCCTAATCAATGTTGGTTAAATGAATAAATGAATGAATAAATAAATGACTAGGTAACATTTCAGATATGTATAGAAAACTTGGAGTGGAGCTACTACTTACTTCAAAAAGAGGCAGAGATAAGTTTCAGAAGAAAACTTTTGTACAATTTGGTTCTCATGTTTCCTGGTCCTTCCTGGCCTGGTGATATTCCAGTAAACTAGGCAAGCAACAATCTGGTAAGGTCTTAAACATAAATTAAACCAAGGAGTCTCAATTCTTACAACTGAAATGTTCCTATCATTACAGGATTTTATGATGCTCATTCCCAAATCTTAAAACATGGGGTTGGGGGGACTTCCCTGGTGGTCCAGTGGGTAAGACTCTGGGCTTGCAGGGGGCTCAGGTTTGATCCTTGGTCAGGGAACTAGATCCTGCATGTATGCCGAGTCTGCGTGCTAAGAGTCTGCTAAGAGTCTGCGTGCCACAACTAAGAAGTCCGCATGCTGCATCTAAAGATTCCCATCCCGCAACTAAGACCTGGCACAGCCAAAATAAAAATAAATAAATAAATAAATAAGTAAATATTTTAAAAAAACACACTGTGTTGGGGTGAATTTTAGACACCTCTTTGTGCCTCTGTTTCCTCATCTGTAATGAGAAGGATGGATGACATCATCTCTAAAGAATCTTCTAGCTCTAGCACTTTATGATTAAAAAAAAAAATCAAGGTAACTAACATTGACTTTTGAATGCTTTGAAAAATTTCCGGCGTCTCATGAGCTCACTGGGGGTGCTCTAGGGCTGAAGAGAAGCCTGGCTGGAAACCTCAGCTCTGGGCATCTCAAGTTTGATGTTCTCTCCCAGAGCAGATGAGAGTTACCTTCTTACCCACATAATCAAGTGGGTTGTAGCTCAAAAGATTGTGGGGAAAGAGTGTAATATGGGACCAAGTGCATGAAGGGGAGAAGAGAGACTCTAAAAGATGTGGCCCCATTGGTCCAGCAAAGAGTGATGCTGAGGGGGCCAGAGGTGGGTAACTTTATTTTAATTGAAATGAAGGCATAATGTGTCCTAGAAAAATAAAGATTTAGGAACAAACTAGACACAGGGGTCAGGGTTGCCCCGAGGGTCAAGGGATCTTTGGTCTGGGGCTGGACGTGCTAACGAGGGCTCTAGTCCAGGAGGAGCTTACGGAGGACCCTGGCCCACAGACCTCACACTGCATCCCTTGTGGGCAGGAATGGTCCGGTGGGGAGGGTCTGTCAGTCTCTGGGTGCAGGAATGCCGGTCCTCCACCCTCGGATTCCAAGCAGTTCTGGGAACACTGGATGTCAGTGGAGCTATGAATAGTGTTTCAGGGAGTGATAGGGAGAGGGCTCAAGGGGGTTGGAAATCCAGCCATTCGGCAGGGCTTTCAGCTCACAGCTAGTACCAGGTCGAGGGGGGCAGAGCCCCTGAGTCAGGGGCTTCAGAGAACATGTAATGTACTTGTGGCAGGGAAGGAAGAAGAGGACTTGGGGGAGTGGAGAAAATGTGGACTGAAGGTAGAATGAGTTGAGAGGAAGGATTATTGAGACAAAGAAAGAAAGAGAGGGTAAGAATAACAGGCAGCCAGTAAAATGCTGCAGAAAGATCATGAGCCCAGCAGTCAAAAAACTTTAGCTCAAGTCATCCACTAACTAGCTGTGTGAAGCCAAGCAAATCTCTGGACATCTTTGGGCCTCAGTTTCTGAATCTGCAAAAATGTAACAAATCGCACCCTCTCCACAACACAGGACTATTTTTCAGACTAAATTATGCTAATGGAAATGAAAGCGCTTGAAAAGAATTTTTAAAAAATGAATGAAAGCAGAAATGATTAGGTCAAAAGGGTTAAGAGCAGTTATGGAATAATACAGCAAAAAATGCTACCGCATTAAAGAAATACTACCAGGAATTTATAACTCACAAGGAAATGGATCAAAGAGGTCAGGGAAAGGTTTTTTCCCCCCAAAGGCTTGGTCATATTTTTCCAATTGTTTAAAAGAGAAAAATTAATAAATGTTATCTTTATTTTACCCAAAGGTGACTTACAGGAATTGAAAGGGTTGGGCCAGGACGAGGGCTTGATGGATCAAAACATGACTTTGATGGAGCTAAATCCCAGGTAATTACTGTCCTGGAAAGTTTCCCTAAACTCAAGGCCCTGGGCTAGACTGCCCATCAATCATCCACATACCCAGCCAGGGCAAGAGGAAAACCAACTAACCAACCAACAAAATCCGAATCCAGAGCCTGAGATGACAGTCAAGGGAGGATGCAGGTCAGGTAATGGACTTAGAAAGAGGTTAAATAAGCTCACCACCAGATAAGAGTAGACCTTTAAAGATGAGAAAACAACAATTAAGAGCAGAGAGCTGCTGTTTTATGTCTTTATTTCAGTTAAGGCCCAAATCCAATTCCTTTCACAGTAGGGACTACCCTGGTGGCCAGTGGATAAGACACCGTGCTTCCCCTGAAGGGGACAGGGGTTCGATCCATGGTCGGGAAACTAAGATCCCACAAGCCGCGTGGCGTGGCCAAAAAAGTAGAAAAAACAAACAGTTCCTTCCACTGGAAAAGGGGTTGGTCTTCTAAAGTTGGCCAAGCCCATCTTCAGAGCCCCTTCTTTCATGGGGTACCACTTCCAACCCTGGCCCTTGTCTAGTATCCTGCCCCCCTAGAATGTCCCATTTTGTTCCAAGCCCCTGTGCTATGCCTGCCTGACTTTCCTTTCTGCTCCAGCATCTCCATCAGTTCTCCATTTCGTTGGCTGCCCCCCTGAACCTCTACTGTCCAGCCCCCATCTCTTTGGATTGAAGCTTGCTAAATCAACCCAGGCTAGCTTTAGCTAAGCCCTACTTATATGCAAATGGTGCAGGGCCAGAGGCAGCCAGCCCTCCAGGGCCAGCTCTTATGCTTCCTCTTTGGGGCCTGTAAAACTTTTCCTGTAATGAACCAGATAGCAAATATTCAGGCTTTGCATGCCACGTGGTCACTGTCACAGCTACTGAACTCTGCTGTTCTACAAAAATAGCCTTAGACAATATCTAAATGAACGGTCAGGACTATGTTCCAACAAACCTTTATTTGTGGATCTGAAACTTAAATTTCATATAGTTTTTGTGTGTCATGAAATTTTTTTCTTTTGATTTTTTTAATAATTAAATATATAAAAACCATTCTTAGCTAATGGGCCATACAAAAAACAGGCAGATTTGCAGCAACATGGATGGGCCTAGAGATTATCATACATAAATTAAGTCAGAAAGAGAAAGACAAATACCGTATGATATCACTTATATGTGGAATCTAAAATATGACACAAATGAACTTATCTATGAAACAGAAACAGACCCACAGACATAGAGAACAGACTTGTGGTTGCCAAGGGGCAGGGGGAATGGGGGAGGGATGGAGTGGGAGTTTGGGGTTAGCAGATGCAAACTATTATATAGAGAATGGATAAGCAACAAGGACTTACTGTATAACACAGGGAACTATATTCAATAGCCTGTGATAAACCATAGTGGAAAAGAATATGAAAAAGAATGTGTGTGTGTGTGTGTGTGTGTGTGTGTGTGTGTGTGTGTGTGTCTGAATCACTTTGCTGTACAGTAGAAATTAACACAACACTGTAAATCAACTATACTTCAATCAAATAAATTTAAAATAAAAGGCAGAAGACAAGATTTGGTCCACGGGCCTAGTTTGCAGGTCCCTGCTTTATGGCTGCACCTTCATGGCTGACTACAGAGTACTCAAGATATGGCTGGTCTGTACTGAAATGTGTTCAAGTATAAAATATACCCATTTCCAAGACTTAGTAAAAAAAGAAAATATAAAACAGCTCAATAATTTTATATTGATTGCATGTTGAAATGATAGCATTTCAGATATATGGGCTTAAATAAAATTAATTATTAATTTTACTTTTTGAAATATGGCTACTAGATATTGACGCATGTATACGTGGCTCATGTTATGTCTTTGTTGGATGAAAACACTCTAGAGGCAGTGCTGGGGCCTTTGCTGAATGAATTCATGGGCGAATAGAGCATCAGGGAGCTAATCAGGCCCATCTCTCATTTCATGAACGATGATCTGAGAGGTAAAGTACTTCCCTAAAATCTCACAGCTGGCTGGACAAGAACCCTGGTCTTTCTGTGCTATCAGCCCGTGGCACTTCCAGTACACATTGTGACCCAGACAAGGAGTTCAGGTGTTGAGCAGGGTGCAGGTGGGGCCCTGCGTCGATGCCACAACTCACAGCAAGTAAGAACATTTCTATTCTGCCGGCCCTGGATGTTGGGATAACTCCCCCACAACCTTTCTCCTTTATTATTTCTAATTTTTTCTCAAAGTCTGGTCCCAGGACCGCTGATCAGAAAATCCTGGCAGGGTATGTTAAAAAATGCATTACGAGCCTCACCCCCAGGGATGCTGAATTAGTGGGTTTGAGGTAGGGCCTGTGAATCTGTATTCTGCCAAGAAGCCTCTTAGGTAATCCCTAAGGCACATTAACCTTTAAGTTCTGCTACTCCTGGAGTGGCTTTGGAATCCTGATCTATATGACACAGGGAAAACTTCTTTCTATGGTAGCAAAATAGACTAGAAATGAAAATGGGTTGCAAGCCCTTATTTTGCAAGCACTGTGATCACCTCAGAAGAAGGTATTCACATAGGTAACAGTATGGTTGCAGCAGTAATTTTAGACAATCATGATTTCTTTTTCTTCTTGGCATACCCTCGGATCTCTCTAAAAGGAGCAGTTTTTGATCCAAGAGGCAGCTCTTAGGACTCTAAGTCTCTTGCAAACTGTGCCTTTCAATATCCTGTACATCAGCTGCATGTGGGTGAACAATATAATTTGAATACTATTCATCAAAATATTCACGGTGTACGTGCAGGGAATGAAGGTTTAGCCAGTGCTCATCACAGTTGTTGCCACGGCTGAGAGTTCTGCATGCAGCATTGGCCAGAAATTCAGGCCAACTCATCGCAGACTTTACATTTGGGGAGAAATGAATTAGGAGGCTCAATTCCTTTGGCCACAAAGGTGCCTATAATTTTGAGATTTTGCTGATAGTAATGGCTCAAGAAACAAATGATGATATCTGTGTAAGACATATAATTTGAAAGAGTGCCCACTGCAATATTCATCTTGTGCGTAAGGTATTTTCAGATTAAAGTTAAGCAAAGTAATGCATTTATGAGGGAAAGAGTCATACTCCATTTTGAAAAGACAAGTACAGAGCTACCCATTCTGGTGTAGGAAAGGTCTCAATCTTTCCAAGAATACTTCAATTCAATGTGCTACTGCAACTTTACTTATTTAATTTTTAAAATTCTTATACAATTTTTAAAGGCTACACTTCATTTACAGTTACTACAAAATATTGGCTCTATTCCCCGTGTTGTCCAGTATATCCTTGAGCCTATCTTACACCCAGCAGTTCGTACCCCCATCCCCCCATCCCTATATTGCTCCCCATCTCCCACCCCCAACCCCGCACCACTAGTAACCACTAGTTTGTTCTCTGTACCTGTGAGTCGGCTTCTTTCTTGTTAGATTCACTAGCTTGTTGTATTTCTTAAGATTCCACATATAAGTGTTATCATACAGTATTTGTCTTTGTCTTATTTCACTTATCAATATGCTACTTCAATTTTAAATGACCAATAAAATGTTGGAGATTGTCCGATACAAACTATAAAATGTTATCTTAGCCTTGTATAAGCCCTCACTAATCTATCACATGGAATGCTTCAAGCAGTTAAGCCTATCTAATTCTGATAAAGAAAGAGAAATGTTCCAGAAAAGAAATCAAGCAAAACCACTGATTTATATATTCATTCATGCATTGAACCAACACGTGAGTACCTAATTTAATACAAGCCCCTAGAATGGAGATACAGACTCTGCCCTCAAGTAGATATAATCTAAAAGGAGAAATATGAAAGTTTTGTGTAACTAAAATCCAATAAAGAAAGTGAAACGTACCATAAGAAGAATTGAAAGGTAGAGAGTCCTGTGGTTATTTCACGTGAGAGTGAAATCACTTCTATCTGGGGGCATTAAAAAAGGCTTCAAGGAGGGGTTCATCTTTGAGCTAATCATCAAGTATAGATTTTGGCTACGGGGAAATGAGGAACAGGTGGGCACAGAGGAAGGGCATTTCAGTTTGAAGGGTCGTGGGAAACTGAAGGCATAGACCAGCCTAGAACTGGTGGTTTGCCTGGAGCACAGCGTCAGGAAAGGACGCATGAGAGCTGCCTTATAAAAACACTGAAAACATGACTTTTTGGCCTTGAAAGATGAGGCCTTAAAGCATAATATAATAAATCTAAAGAAAAGCGAAGTCTCTGTGAGGGGAAATTGGAATTTACAAATCTTGGAGTATTAGAATTACGGACTGTTCTTTAAAGATTGGAGATAGGGGCATTAGTTCAAATAAGAGGAAGCACATAGAATCTGATTAAAACCATTTTACTCAAGACATTGTGCAAGCAGAAGATTAAGATTCAAGAGGAATTTAATTAACTTTGAGATAATAAAATTGCCATGGTTGTTGAGAGAACTAACCAGTGTTTCAGGGAGCCCAACCCCAATCTTATGTGGTTAGTTCCTTTGAAAGAACACGATTCTTCCCTAAAAAACCTCATCCCCAGAGTGTAATTGGTTAAAAGCTTGGGTTTGGGCTTCAGACAGCTCTGGGTTCAAGTCTTTTTTTGTAGCATGCAAGATATATCTCTTTGAGCAAATTACTTTGTCTCCCCAAGTTCCAGATTCATCTGTAAAATGGTGACAGTGGATTGTTATGAGAACAGCCATATTAAATAAGAAAACACTTGAGAAGTACTTAACAGAATGCCAGTACTTGAAAGTAGATGTTGGCTGTTACAGTTATGACCTGAGTTGAATGGACCATGGGCCCAAATGGGGGTGACATTTCCTATGGTTTGAATTTAGGGATTCAAAGGAGTAAGTAAATATGTCAGAGCTTGCCTTCAAAGGGGGCCTAACAGGTATGTGTTTTGCATGTAACATTCTCAGCACTACACCTGAGGGCTATCACTACATGTCTTTGTAGTGTTGAGAGCCATGGATTACACATGAATTTGGTTTTAGGTACCTCGAGTCTTCAACTGTCAAGCTCAAAAATCCACAGAAGATTAATCCTGTCTTGTGCCCAGGGCTGGGCTGAGACTTTGAGGTTTTTCATGTGAGAGCTGAATAAATTAGTTATGCAAGTGTCAGGGCCAGGCTAAAAAAACATGGGCTGGGTGAATGTGATATTGAGCTGAGATTGACATAGCAGGGAGCCACGGCTGGCCTGGGCACAAAGACAAAATTGAAATTCCTTGTGGGGAAAAGCACCAAAGCACACAGTTCTCGGGGGTCAAGGCAAACAAAGAGTAATGGGTCGGTAGGAGAGATGGCCAAAACTGGAGGCCACATGATCCTGTCTGGAGACACTGTGTTCAAAGCTGAATTCCATAACCAAAAATTTACTCAGAGATGGGCTGGGAGGAACAGTCCTGAGACTCTCTAAAGAAATGTAGTAGACAGAGAGCAAAAAAATTATCTGCAGTGACTCAGTAGGGCCGGAGCAGAGGCTGAGTGAATCTGTTGTCATGGAACGATGAGACTCTCCATGGCAACATGAGATTGGGGCCCCTCAGGACTCTCTGGGGGCCACTGTGTGCCCATTTCGTAGAACAGCATCCACCCTCCCTGGATGAGTTGCCCCATGAGGACCTCTATCACTTAGGGAGTACCTCCAAAGACACCTCCTTCCCTCCCCAGGGGCTCCCATCAAAGACAGCTCCCTTCCCCTCCCGTATTCCCCTCAAACCAAACCCAGTCCTCAGAAGCTTCCTCCGAGCCTCCCCTGTTTTATTTTGAAAAGAGACACCAGCACTAAGAAACAGTCAAGACTTGAAAGAAATCAGATTCAGAAAGAAGGGTAACATTGGATAGTGACAATAATAATCACAGCTTTCAATCTTCCTCAAGCTTTAGAGCTCAGGTCTCTGAAGCCCCTCACCAAGGCCATGACACCAACGAGGGTGGGGAAGGCTGACGGCAGGTCTTAGCGTCCCTCTTGGCAAATTGGCAGTGCGTGGAAAGAAATGGAAGCATTTTCTCACTCTTGTATTTCTTTGCTGCATCCCTTATTTTTCTTCCACTCCTGCCTCTTGCCTCTGCCCATCTTCCTACCACCAGTCCTCTGCCTTTAGAACCTTTCCCAATAACTGAAGAACTTCCAGAATGAAGTAGGAATAGGAAGGGAGTGAGAAGGAAAGAAGGAAGATCTTCCCAGAGCTGAGATGTCTTACAGGTTCAATAAAATATTTGTGGTTTGGTGGAACGTTTTTCTTTAAAATACTTTTGAACATTGGCACTAAAAATGAAACCCAAACTCATTTCTTCTTCTTGATCTTTCCTTCTGCTCCTTTGTGCCAAACACTCAACAACTGAGACTCTTTGAGCACCTCATATGTGCTAGGCACTATTCTAGGTTCTCATGAGATAAATCAGACAAAATTCTTGCCCTAGAGGTACTTACAATAAAAGAAGCTTCCAATTATATTTCTCATTTATTCATGCATGTCTTAGAGAACTACTATGCAGAAGGGTAGGTGTTACCAGTAGTAGAGGAGGGGGCAGAAAGAAGAAAGGAAGGGACTGGGGTAGGGAGCAGTTCTGGGCAAAGGAGAAAGCACTGTGGTTTCTCTGCAGGCTCTGAGGCCATTGGTTACCCCTGCACATACTGCTACAGACACCCAGGTCCAAGTGACCAAGGCTTCTTTGCTCACCATCTGGGTTTCCAGGTAGGACTGGGTCAGCAGGAATCTAGAGGGGGCAGAACATCCCACCCTGGTACCCTGCTCTGAGGCCTAGGTTCGTGGGAACACCTAAGGCAGAGCTGCAGCCTCGGCTGACATTGTAGCTCCCACTGAGTCAGGGAAGCATGGGATGCAGAGCAGGTCCTGAATGCTGGTGAACAGACCTGAATCCCAATCTTGAATCCATCATTAATGGTTTGCTCCTAAGTTACTTGACTTCTCTGAGCCTCAGTTCTCTCAGCTGTAAAACGGAGACAGAATGTGTGTGCTATTGGGTTATTATGAGAATTAAGTAATTTAATCTTGTATAGCACATAGTTAACCCTCAGTAAGGGGTGGCTGGTGTCAGGTAGTACACCGAGAACTCAGGGATGAGTTGACCCAAGCGTTCAATTCATTTTAAATATCAGAAAATATTTTCATTATCTGAACCATCTGGTTATGAACTCATCTGAGTAGCTGACAATTGTTTTGAACATTATATATGGATCCTTGGAAAATGAAATAACATAAAATACCTTTATAACTATTTTTCTAGATGGGGATGCAGCCGGGAGTGGATGAGGAACCCATTTTCCTTTACTTTCCAAACATTACAAGGTAACTCTATACATTCTAAGACTAAGATTTTAGAGATTGCTGGGTAAAAGTCACTCTCCTCATTTTGGTTAGAAATTGACTTTTAGTAACCAGTCTCACAGAGGAAAACAGTTAAATTTTTTTCGGTCTTTCCGACTCAATACTCTAATGAGTAGGAATTTTAAGTCCCTGAATTCTGCTAATGCTAATACTATGACTACTGATTGTCATGATAGCTCACATTCGTTGAGAGCTTACTAAGTGCCAGGCCGGGCGGTGTTGTAAGTGTTTTGCAAGTATTAACTCATGCAGCTGTCAGAAACAACTCTGAGATCAGTGCTATTATAAGCCTTCCTTGACAAACAGGGAACTAAGGCACCGGGATGTGGAGAAACTGGCCCTTAGTGGTCTCCCAACTCCTCTCCTAAATGGGGAGCTGGGACTTAGATTCAGGAAGTCTGGCTGCTGTGCCTGCGTAACCGCCTCTAACAGACGTAGCGTTTCATCATCCTCGAAAACTAGCACGTGGAGCCAGATATGCCTTTTTTACAGGAAGATTAGAAACTGTTTCATTTTTCTCATAGAGGAACTTATTTGCATACATTGATGAGACTTAATGCTGCTTCCAAGGTATTTGAAATAGCATTGTTTTCATGATTTCATGTTGTCAGTTCTGGATTTTTATGCTTCCTTTTTATTTAAGAAGTGATCTTGATTTTGCACTTAAAATGAAACCGAAAAGTTTTCTTCTGAAACAAACCGTTTTCAGTAAAAAAAAAAAAAAAAAATCTGCTTCTAGCAAAGTGATGAAGCATTCAAAGTATCACCAGTGTGCCTGGCATGGTCACAACGGGCTGGTAGACCTGAGGATTGCTGAGCACACGTAAGCCACAGCCATCTCTGGTCAGCGAGCTGACATTTGCCTGGACGAGTCCAAGCAGCAGATGACATGGGACCGAGGCTGGGGTGCCACCGGCAAACTCACCCCAAGCTGACCTCATGATCCTTTGGGAGGGCAGTCTCAGATCTCACATTCCTAGTCACCTTGTTACCGACTCCTGTGGAAAATTTAACGTGGCCAAAAGGAACTCTGACCCCTTCTAGGGAGAAACATGCTCATGCTTTAATTATTAACTCTTTAATATTTTTATTGAAAGTATTTATTTTATACTGCTCTAAAAGGGTGAACATTTTTTAGGTATTGATCTAATGCTGCCAAGAACAAGAGAGGATACAATAGAAGAAGGTGTCAGATTCAATACACACTGTATTTAATTGTTCTTTGATTTAAACCCCGCCCTTTCGCTGATGTTGCCACTTTTCTCATTTTTCAAAATTGCATGTTGGAAAACAACAAGAGGGGAGGGAGCAATAGTGTGGCCTGGGAAACTAGGGTGTTTACTGCCTCGAGGAACCAGAAGTTCAGAGGGGTCTGGCTGGACTAAGAAATGACAGCTCAGCATAGGGAAGGGGAAGAAAAGAAAAAAAACAAAAAACCGACAGCAGCAGCAAAGCAAGAACAAAACATGTTAAGAGATCTGGCCAGAACTGGTCTGCACAAATTCCTGTCCCGCCTTCCTCTTCCACTATGCCCCAAGCGGTAGCAATCTTGCTTCCCCTAGAAAACCTGCCTGCAACTCACAGCCACTCCCGGCGAGCTGTGCACGCGCCCCGTGCATTGCTCCGCTCGCCTCCCACGCACCCACTGAAGGCAGACCACGTGTGAGGGAGGGTGAGGAGTGGAACAAGAGAGACACAGCTCAGCTGGCTGGCCCCGGCCCCTGAAGAAAACAAGCGGAGTCAGGGAGGGGCACGTACTGTTCCCTGCAAGCGCATCACCTCCGTGCAAGCCTCTGGGTTACACACCCCGGGACGCCGAGGCCCAGAGGTGAAGCTGATTAGACCCGGCAGGAAAACCAAGCGTGCTGACTGTTCCTGGGCAGATTAGAAACACGTTGTTGGAGAAGCGGGGTGGGGTGGGGGGCGCGGGAGGGCTGGAGGCTGGGGGTTGGGGGGAGGCTGGAGCCCGCGAGCGGGCGGGGAGCAGGCAGAAGGCCTGCGGGGAGTGCTCTCCTTGTGAGCTGCGATTCCAGCTCCCGGGGTGGCCCCTGGCAGCTGCCCAGGCCTCACAGTGAGAAATCTGGAACAGCCAAGGCGCTCCGACAAAAGGGTCTCTGGACAGAGGGGCTACAGGCTTCATGGGGCCAGGGGCACTTCAGTTCCGAGGGGCATCGAGCAACCCCGGTGGGAGACTGGAAGCAGATTGCCCACCACGCGGGATTACTTAGGAGGAAAACTAACGTTTATTGGGCATTTTCTGGGTACGGGGCACTATGCTAGGCTCTTTTTACGTATTTCATCGAGTTTGGGGTCACAGTATGGATTCTCACTGAGTTGGAAAACGGGAAGCAAATAGCATTTTTTCCCCAGTGACCGACACCCTAGACTTGCGCAGTATCACATCAGTGCAGTTGTAACTAGAGGCCCGCTGGGAATTTTGTCACTAGGAAACCAGTAGAGCATGCCCCTGTAGCTTCCAGCGCAGGCAAGGACATTCAAGAGTGTGAGGACCGAAGTATGTTTTCGCATCTTCCCCTCTCGGCCGCCCCCCATTGCTGCTGGACCGTCAGCCTCTCAAACCCCGGCTCCCCTTGCGGGATCCTCGTAACAGCTGAGTCACCGCCAAAGTTCTCTACTCTAGCGCCACCTGGTGGCCCTGACGGCTAATCCATGGCTGACTTGGCTAGGAATTGCTGGTTTATAGCAGCTAAATTAATGTCACCTAGCTCAGCTTTGTGAGGCCCACCTGTCCTTTCGCGCCGCCATTGATCTCCACGTTCTCATCAGTCTTTTTACTACTTCAGTCTTTGCCAGTTCTCTGCTGCTTCATCTCACTAAGGCACCCTCAGTATTATTTTCATGGGATCCCAAATCAGGGAGATCTTGCTCCCATTCTTACAATTTTGCCCGTGCACCAGCTTTTTCATTTGCGTAGTTTTCAGTTTTCTAGAGCATCCTTCTCTCCCTTTCCCTCCGAGGGTTTGGGGCACGGACATATTTCTGAGTGTTTGATTTCACTCTCTGTGAGTGGTACAATGCTGTGTCCCACCCAAATTGTCCCTCCCACCGATACTCAATCAGCATCTACGTCTGGGGACAGAAACTGGGGACAGCAGCTCTGTCCAGTTCCAGGGTGGTTCCGGGCCCACCTGGAAGCCCTCTCTGAGAATGCAGATGAGCAACTTTGCCCTGGTTTTGACCAGGAGGCTCAGTCTGGTGTCTGATTCCAATCCATGAAGCTTGACCAAGCACAGTGGGAAAATCAGCCTTATGGGCAATGGACGTGGAGGCCAAGCTTGAGTGAGAAGGGAATTTGTCCAGAGTGCCCACTGCAAAACAGGAGGACAGCCAAGGTTGGAATGAGAGAGGTAGGGTCAGGCCAAGGATGTCGGGGAGAGGAGGACAGATGAGATCTGCGAGGAGAATTGTGAAGAAGCCACGGCAAGGATGTTGAGGCTCTTATCGGTGGCCTGCTGCATGGTGGGGGTCCAGGTTGGCAAGGTGGAAGTTTGTAGTGCTGGCCCAGATCCACAGGGCTGGACACACCCTCCAGATGTCTGGTTACTGTTTCTTCAAGTAGGCCAATCGAGATCTCATGTAAACAGAGCCCCTGATTAGGCACCCTGGTGATAGAAAGCCCACCGTGGATGTAGAGCACAGGTACCTCTGGGGTCTTTGTCACACTGATGTAATAGGTTGATCAATAGGGCTTTCATTTATATAGCGCTTCATTCCAATGTTAATTTGTTTCTTAAATCATTTATTCATTTTCACTCAACTGTCTACCGATGTGCTGGTACAATGCTGGGTGAGGGAGCAAATCAGATACAATCTTGGCTATAGGAACTTACAGTTTGAGGAGAGAAACATATACATAGGGCAACCATCACATCATTATCTCCCAATAGTTTCCCAGTAACCCCGTGAAGTACCCAGGGCCAGCATCACTATGATCACTTAGCAAAAGCGGCTGACTATCTGAGACAGTTTTCTCTTCTATGTAATGGTACTTAGGGAACATTAAAGCCAATGACGTCAGTCAAGTCCTTAGCATTTTGCCTGGCATGTAGGAATTGCCTCATAAATGTTAGCTTCATGAAGGCTGTGATAAATTTGGAGCTGAGAAGAGTATTGTAATTGGCCCAGGATTATCTACTAATGATAGAGAAAGTGTGGGCTCCACACCTGGACCTTCTGATTCAAAATTCAGTGTACTTCCCTTTACTATCTAGTAAGATGCTGTCTTAGAGATAGACACAGCAGCTGGGTAGTAAAATGCTTTTAATCACTTTTCTACTGTAGAGTTGACAGCAAAAACTATGATTTAGGAGGCAGAGAGGCAAATGACTGTTTGGCTGCGCAAATATCAGTCGCAGCTGTGATTCTTCCTGCAGCCTGGGCTTGCGCCTGAATCAGAGATCACATGAAACATCTTTAGGGCTGAAAGGAAGCTGTGAATTCAACATACAGTAGGAGGATTCTCCTCTGTCCAGGCTAATTGAAGTGGATGTCAGTTTGGATGGGAAATTCGGCAGAAGAGTGGGGACACGGCCCCCAGAGGTCCTCATTCAGTAAATCCCTCTCAAGGTGCAGGAATCTGTGCCTTTAAGGCTCTGATGATGCGCAGGTTTGGGAAGGACTGGACTAGATACCTCTTAAGGGTCTCTGTTTCTCCATGGCCTGGCTGCTCCCAGAAAGGAACGGTCTGTTTGGCTTAGAACATGGCTGGGAATGAAAGGCAACTGAACCACAGAGGACGAAAGTCTGCAGGAAGCTATGAACTCAGAGAAACGACTTGAATTCTGGCCCCGGGAAGGGCATTGCCAGTCCAAGCCCTAGGTGGTAGGGCCCGCGTTGGCCTGCTCTCAGCTGCCGTCCAAATACCAGTTCTCAGGAATTCCCTGGAGATCCGGTAGTTAGGGCTCCGTGCTTTCACTGCTGAGAGCCTGGGTTCAATTCCTGGTTGGGGAACTAAGATCCCACAAGCTGTGCAGTGCAGCCAAAAAAAAAAGGACCAGTTCTCATGATAAAATAGGCAAAGAGTATGTTTATATCTTTCTTCTAAGTTCTCTGCTAGGTCTGGGTAACTCTCGTTGACAATTCAGCAAGATCAACCCTGAGCCAACACATTGAGAGACCAGACATCTCCAGATTGGTTCATTTCCAAAATTCTGCTTCAGGCTCCCTTATTCACCTGCACTGCCCTTTCAGCCAGATCTTTTGTCCGAGGGTGAGGCAGCCCAAGAATAACAGCACACAAATTCCTTGAGCTTGGGCAGGTAAACAGGCCCAGGCCAGCCCATGTGATGACCTCGCCCGGCCTTGGGTCACAGGCTCCTGATAAGTAAGCAGCAGCTGCAGGTAGTATCACCACCCCCAGAGGATTTCTCCAGGCTCTATCTCCTAACATCAGCTATAAACCCTCCCCGCTCTGTGCTGGTTCCCCTGCATCTCTTTCCTGGGTTCTCCTTGCCTAGATCCTCTGCTTTGATGATGACTCTCTGAAGTGTTCTCCCTGGATTTAATTCTGTTTTCCCCTTGAAACACCACCCTCCTCCTCTCCATGTCCTGCATCCCTCTGTGAGAATCCTGGAACCCCAGCACCACTGGCTTCCAGGACACAGGACCCCTCCTGTGTCCAGCTCCTATGACCCCTCCTTGTCTAGAGCAGAGAACGAAGGTTGGGTTCTATAGCCTAAGCAAGAACTGGGTGTTTCTATCCCGGACAGCACAGGACCTGAGAGCCCAGAGGAATAAGAACAAAAGAAAAGCGAAAACAGGCAAGGATGGACTTGAGCCCTGGGTTTTCAGTTTGCCTCCCTGGACCAGCAGGCCTGAGTGCCTTAGACTGCCTTAAAGGGCCAGGAACAAGGAAAATCGATGGTTCTCAGCCATGGTTGCACCTTAGAATCACCAGGAGAGCTTTTAAAGAAAAACACCCATGTCCAGTCTCCACCACAGAGCAATTTAATCAGAATCTCTGGGGATGGTCCTGGTGTGTGTGTGTGTGTGTGTGTGTGTGTGTGTGTGTGTGTTTTAAACCTTCTCAGAAGAGCTCGATGTGTAACCAGGGTTAAAAACCCCTGAGATGATGACAGAATCAGATCCCTTTGCCTGGTCTTCAGTGTCTCTCACCTCTGTCTTGTGCAGCAGCATGTGCCGAGGTCCTCCCAGGCGCAGCTTGATGGGGTAGAGAGAGCCAGGGCTTTGGAGTCATACATGAATTCAGATCTTGGCCGGATCACCAGCTAGTTGTGATCTTTGGCAGGTCTGAACATTTCTGGAGTAGTCTGAGAATTAAAAGAGATGGGATATTTAGCACCCAGCATCTGGCAGGTTTAATAACATGTCAACTCCCTTCCCTGTTACCACACAATTAGCGCCCCTTGTAGGCCTCCCTGGGTGCTGAGACCATCCTAGAAGAGATGAGATATGCATCAGAGCCACTGCCCAGCACCCTGTGGGAGCTGGGCGTGAATTCAGACTGCCAGGCGTGGGAGGGAGACCATGGCCACTGGGCTCCCAGGTTGTCCCAAAACCTTGTTACACTGTCAGCTCTTCCTGGGATCTAGCATCCTAGGATCAAATGCCCAGGTTATCCCTAAACAGCTTAAACCTCTCTGCTTCCCTCTACTCCCATGCATTGTCCCAGTCCACATGTTTGGGATTTTGACCTGAGCTAACTGTTGTTGGATTCTCCCTTGTCATCTCTCCCTTTGCGGAGACCTTCCTTGAGTGTCTAGTCCGTTACCCTGCTTAACTCCTATCATCATCTCTCCCTGGGATGAGGCCTGGCTCTCACATCTCAGCCCTGGTTGGGTTCCTAGTCTATGCTGGCACATCTTCCAGTATCACCCTCTGCCTACTTGGTAACCACAGGCTCCCGGACTTTGACTGGCTCCTCCACCTGCCCACCAGCTCCAGCCCTGAGATGGAAATGGCTGTGCTACCCACGACACCACTCCTGGAGCACCCAGCTGCCCTTCCAGGACCAGTCTCAAATCTGGGTGGGTCATTCCTGTTTCTCCCTCTCGTCACAAGGGATCAGACCCTTGCTGGATTCAGTGAGACCTCTCCCCTCCTCTCAGCCCCAGACTTACCATTCTTTTTTTTCAAGTATACAATACCACATTTTATTATTGCTCTTTTAACTACAATTATTGCTGATAAGAAGTGCTTTTTTGATAAGAAAGTTTGCATTTTTTCTTTCTGTGTTTCCTTTGCCTTAAGATTTTAAAGAGAAGGTTACTTTCTTTTCTATACTACAGTAACTATTACTATTTTTAGAAGTTACAAAGTTCATCCCCAATAGTTTATTTTTATTTAACATTTATAAGTTTGCTGGGCACTAAGAGTTTCTATCATATTATGTTTTGTTTTGTTTTTTCCCATTTATTTTATTTATTTATTTTTGGCTGCATTTGGTCTTTGTTGCTGTGCACGGGCTTTCTCTAGTTGAGGCGAGCGGGGGCTGCTCTTCGTTGCGGTGCGCGGGCTTCTCATTGCGGTGGCTTCTCTTGTTGTGGAGCACGGGCTCTAGGCGCACGGGCTTCAGTAGTTGTGGCACGAGGACTCAGTAGTTGTGGCTCGTTGGCTCTAGAGCACAGGCTCAGTAGTTGTGGCACACGGGCTTAGTTGCTCCGCAGCATGTGGGATCTTCCCGGACCAGGGCTCGAACCTGTGTCCCCGGACTTACCATTCTTCATTCCTGAACCATTTCAAGCCATCACACTGTTGTGCAATGTAAATACTTGGTGACAAATTGTGACTTTTGTGGAATTTGGAAAGAAAAGGGGAAGCCGTTGCATTAAGGTGGAGCTGTCTGCCTGAAGGGGCCCTGTGATATTAAGATGGATGCTTGATTTCTTGCCACTTTGTGTGGAATGATGAGGTACATTTAATGTGTTATAGAAAATATCTAGAAATACATTAATCTTTTCCAAAATCCTAATCAACTCTGAGTCTTCAACAGTGCTTCTAGTTTCTACATTAATTCAGACAATCCAGATGTATAGAACATGTAACATAAAGCCATAGTCTCTTCCTGGAATCACTTCTGCAATTTCCTCATAAAAGGCACTCTTTATGGGCAGCAAACTCATGTTGATAGCTTTTGGATGGCTCAAATTCCTTCTGTCATTTTTCCATACCAACAAATTGACCAGTATGAGTCAGCTTGGAAAAGCAGTCTAGGGGGACCATCTAATGTAAAATCTCCAAGTAAAGGTGTCAGAATACAATCTATGGTGGCAGGTCAGCTTTTGATGTTGTTCAGGCTTACAGTGCCGAATCAGAATCTGAGGCTGCATCTGAGATGATATTACTGGGCTATAGGCCAACGGCAGCAATTAGTCCTATCATGTATCAACTCTGATCTATCAGTAATGGCTTTCTAGAGCACTACGCTAAAAGAAGTTGGGAGGCCCAGTCTGGGCTGAGTGAGAAAGAATGCAATGATTGATTAGTGATGCCTGCTGTGGGCAGGACAGCATAGTAGTTAACAGCCTGGGTATTGTAGTCAGAAGTTCAAGTTCCGTCTCCACCACTTATTTGCAGGGTGACCTTGGGCAAGTTACCTAATCACTTTCAGCCTTGTTTCTCATCAGTCAAAGGTAGATAAATTATAGCACCTGCTTCACAGGATTTATTATGAGGATTGGTTGAGATAATTCATGCCAAGGGCTTAGCAAAGTATCTGGCACAGAGTACTCAATAAATATTAGCTGTTAGTAGCATAAATATTACAGGCAAAGGACGGGGTGAGACAGCTTGTGCTTGGCATATCTGCCTTTCCAGGTTCAGGCTTATACGAGTGCTTATAGGGACGTAAGACAACTTTTAAAGGCATTTGTAGAGGTTGTTGGAACTTCTTTATTCCTAGGATACTGTCAAAAGGTTTTCAGTTGATGTTGGTATAGATTTATTTTTTTTCCTGCTTAAATACAAGTGGTGTCTCAGAATCATCAAGTAGCACAGACCCTCATTGTAGGTATATACAAGTCTGATCTGATCTTCTAATTGGATTCTCACTGTTTACAGGACAGAACAAAGTATCAGCATGGCTTAAAAAGATTTACCCCTGCCTGATTTGCCAGTTCCTACTTCTTTCCAGTACATCTCCTGAGCTCCAGCTGTACCGAACCACTAATTTCCCAAATTCATTGCACTGGATAATCACAGCTGTGATTTTCAGCAGAGCCTACTCCAACTTCAGAGGGAGGCTGTAATGTTTTACTCTTAACCAGCATTATCTGACAACCAACTTTTATTGCCTGCGAAATCTCCTTTTATTTATTTATTTTGGTTAGTTTTAATTTAGTAAAGAAAATCCCTTATTCAAAGAAGATGTCTTACGTCACAGGAATCAAGCAAGGGGCATTCATTCATTGAGAGTGACTGCTTGAGGCCTAAATGCTCTTCCAGCCTTTTCCCCAAGCCCACATTCACTGCTGCAAGTGCCCACAACAGCACTTCTCAAGAGCACCCACTCTCACCCCAGGCTTGGCTTTTTAAACTTTAGGGCACCAAATCCATGTTAGCAGTGGACCTGATATGCCTGTAATTAAGATGCATCCTCATGTCCAGTGCTCCCTAAGGCATTATCAGGTGACTCCACCAAGAGCCTGCAGGTCCACACATGAAGCTGGCCTGGTGATGGCTTTCAAGAAAGACTTCATAAGCTTGAGAAGTAGGCAAGTCATTCATGTTACTGTGGTTAAAATGGCTTTGGGGGCTGCTAACCAGAAGAAGAAATGTGCCAAATTTCACATCTCCTCTGAATTAAAGTCTAGTCGTTCAGCTCCTCTGTTCTCCAATAATCTCCTTGTGGAATTTAGACTCCATGGAACAGGACCTGTGCTATTGCACTGTAGTTCACAGCAGTGTTCTGCAATGTCACCAGAGGAAGGAAGAGAGATTGTGGCCCAAACTAGAAGGAGCATGGGGGGCGGTGGCGGGGGACAGCTCCTAGGACAGAGCAGTCCAGGTTCAGCTATATAAAAGGCTCCAAGAGTCTCAAACTGTTCAACAGTCAGCTAAGAAGGAGAGTAGCAAAACAAAACTGGGTTCAACTTTAAGGTTAACCAAGTGAAAAGAAAGCGCATACATTAAGACAATCTTTTAAGCCAATTGGCAAGTTTTACAGGAACTAGGCAGTGGTTGGGAAACAGTATACCAAAGCCAAGGGTGGGGCTGAAGCCAGGCCTCCTGGTGGGTTAGTGGGGAAGCCATTCCTCTGGCCAGATGGGAGACCACGAGCTAAAGGTCACTGGTACTCTGACCACATAGTCCAAATCACCTAAGATACACCTGTGTTTCCTTCCAACTTAGTGTGAAATTCCACCTAGGCATGGCAACGAACACCAAGATTTTAGTGCTAGAGCAAACCTCAGAGCTCTGTGACATGCTTTACTTCCAGATGGGGTAAGCTAGGCTTAGAGAAGCTGAGAGACTTAACCAAAGCTATATAGCTAGTGAGTGGCAAATCCTTCCAAAACCAGGCCACCCGACCTGGTTCAGTGCTTTTTCTAGTACCCAGTCTGATTCCCAATGTCTGGCTTCTGGAAATTCTTGTTTTCCTATGGCGCCATGTTTCACGTGTGCTTTTGTTATAAATTCTACTTATAGCTAATAGTGGAAGTATTAGCAGCCCCTATGGTGGTAAGAAATGCCTCACTAGTTTTCATTTTGCAGGACGGACATTGACTACGGGAGATTAGAATGAGTTTTCCACTTTCTCATTTGGTAAAACGACATTCCTAATGCAATCTTGCTTCCTGAAGCTGCTTCTGGGGGTGGTATGCGACATTCAGGGTATTTATTCAATGTCAACAAGAAAATAGTTATCTCCTACTCAAAATCATGGAGTTTACTAACTAGTCCAGGAGCTAAAACTGGTCCATATGGAAAAGCAGTGATTCTGTAAGGCAAGTAGCTTTATGAGCTAAAAGGATATGCTCTGTGAAGTTCCTGGATGGGGAGCCCAGTGAGGGTCGGAAGTGATCAGGGAAAACTTCATGTGGAAGATTGGACATGTGTTAGTCTTGGGATAGATTTATGAATGGGGGACTCCATTGCCAAGGGAAGGGAACACCAAGAGTGAGGGCAGAGACAAAGGAATATGCAGGGCGTCTTCATGAAGGGTCGGCTGGACTGGGACGGAGGAGGAGATGGTATGGCAGGGAAAGAGGCTGAATGATATATAGTTCCTAGTAACGCAAAAAGAAGATTATAAATGAGCCACCATAGGAAATGGGGAGCCACAGAGATGTTGAACAAAGAAATGACATGAATGTAGTTCTAAAAGGTGATTGGTTTGCCCTGGCATGCAGGACAAGTTGGGGGACACACAGACTAGAATCAGGAGAACTTGCCATTACATCTATATTGTAAGATATGAGTATGAAACATCAAGAACCAGGGTGTACCAGTACAAATGGAAAGGAAGCTACAGGTATGGTAGACATTTGAAAGGAAATACTTTCCTTTCACATGCCAGCTGCTCATATTGGCCTAAGTAGCCTTTGTTCATTCCTCAAAGAGATGAAACACCAAATAGCTTTGCTTTTGAAATATTGTATCATGTAAATGTCTATATATCAATTTTTATAGGTTTCTCATGGTTTACTTCATTTTCCAAATATTTAATTGCTTCAGATGAGGTTTAAAGTATTGGATGCATTTTGTAGGGTGGAATTAGCAGAATATTTTTTGGTTTCAAAATGTCATCTCAAAACACTTTTGAAATCTTTCAAGGCTCTGAATTTCACAACAGATGACATATTGTTCAGGCTCTTTCAGATTACAAGAAAGAGTCTTACTTAAATTATCTTAAGCGATGCAGTTTTGCTGTTGGAATTTACAGGGAAGTAAAGAGGTAGGCCAAGTGCTCAGCAGTTCCATAGCCATTGTGGGTCCTGCATGTTGGTCCAAGGCTTTCACAGTGGGATGCACGGTAGGTCTAGATTGAGTCCAGGGTAGCAATGCAGCAGTTTTTAAAATTAATTAATTATTAATTTATTTTTGGCTGCCTTGGGTCTTCATTGCTGCGTGCAGGCTTGCCCTAGTTGTGGCGAGCGGGGGCTACTCTTCGTTGCAGAGCACGGGCTTCTCATTGCGGTGGCTTCTCTTGTTGCAGAGCATGGGCCCTAGGCTCAGCAGCTGTGGTGCATGGGCTCAGTAGTTGCAACTCACGGTCTCTAGAGCGCAGGCTCAGTAGTTGTGGCCCACGGACTTAGTTGCTCCAAGGCATGTGGGATCTTCCCGGACTAAGGCTCGAACCCGTGTCCCCTGCATTGGTAGGCGGATTCCTAACCACTGCGCCACCACGGAAGCCCAGTAAAGCAGTTTGACATGATTCACCTTACTGTAATGGCTCCTGTGTGACCCGTCTTGTCTGTGAGCACCTCTCATACTCCCCAAGAGCACTGTTGTCAATCATTGTCACTATCCAATGTGGAGGGCCACCACTGGATAGAGTTTCTCCCCAAGGCACCATGTAGAAGTGTGTTTTGCATCATCGTCATCCCATACTTGATGGCCTTTGACTGGGGCTCCATTCCTATGGTCGTCAGCTAGAACAAGGTTGCTGTCTCTCATCACAAATGACATAAACCATAGCCATTCAGGCAGAAAGAAAAGCCTGGGTTCACTTTCCTCAGCAGGGGTCTGTGGCAGACACTCAGAGCTCCTCTGTTTTGATGGGGTGGACAAACTATAGATGTCTGTTTGGAGGCAGAAGGAGAAATTGTCTTTATCAGAGAGTCATATAATAGCTCCCTGAGTTTCTAAACTTAGGAAGACAGCTGAGTTTCAAATGGGCAAGTGTTTGTGTATATTTCAACTTATCACTAGCTTCTGCTTACATCAAAAATTTCTCTCCTCTTTCACTGATGAGACAGGAAATCTGGTCAGACACAGCACACCTTGGGAATATGAGAATGTTCCATATTTTATTGTGGTCTTTATTGGAAATTAGATATCAGAGAAGGTCAGCTGCCTTTTTTTTCCCTTTTTTCTGGAGTCCAGAATTTGTCTAAACTACTTCACCCAAGTTATTATCAATAATTAACCAATGACTATCTGGTGAGTACCTACTTTACTCATTAGCTTCGAGATGTCGTGTTATTATTTCATCTCATACACTAGCTCTGACCTATTAGAGTGGTTCCTAGAACGTTCCTGAGTTGAGAAGGATTCTAAGGTTTTAGCCTTTCTCAAAAGGAAAAAAGCCAACACTGATTAGTGACAACTCCATGAGCATAGGAAGGAGGAAAAGGAACATATGCATGGTATTCGCCAACATTATACCAACCTTACACCCTCTCATTACTCTCAGTAATGTGCCAGCCCCTTACCCCCATCCCAGTTTGCTGCTCCTAAAACTTGGAGACTTCGTTGATGCCTGATTTCTTTCACTTCTTCACCTCCACTCAAATGCATGTTATCAACAAGACCTTTCTGAAACCTCTCTCTCCCTTTCCATTCGTCCAGCCATAACCTTGGTCCAGTTGGCTTTGTTGGCTTTCAAAGCTGTTGTCACTTAGAGGGGGGTGGTAGAGTCCGGGAGATGCCAATTAGGTGCCCAGAAATTGTCCAAATTGGCAGGTCCTTGGGGATCTGAGATCTAGTCTTCCCTCAGCCTTGTAAGTCTAAAAACTCAATTGTGTCGGGGCCCCAAATTGAACCCAGAGGGAAGTGATTTATATGAATTAGTCATAGGAGACTGATAGATAAAATAATTACCGGAAAAAAAATGTACTGGCCTTAGAGAAAATTGTAAAGTTCTGATCTGCATATTTGTCCCTGGTGAGAAATTTCCATGCCAAGTCAGGACATGATCAGAAGGGGGTTCGGTGAACATGAAACCAGGGTAGGGAACTACTGTGGGGTCTAAAGGGAATGAAGCCGTGATGGCCCATCTCCACACAGGGATGTCTCATCACCATTTCCCCTGGACAGTCTGGATAAGTGCTGCCATGCTCCACTCTTTGCCAGTCTTCACGCTGTGCCGAGCCTTTGTCAACATGCCCTTTAACAGCATGGATATCGCTTTAGCTACTGTCAAGTTGCTCCATTCAGTTTGTCCTGAACAGCCTGCACTTTTAGTACTGTTGATTTTGTTAGGGGAATCCCTCCAGGTTTGGGGGGGGTCCCCGCTCTCATGCCTACCTAGCCCACTTCCTAGCTGTTTAGCTAGCTTTACCATCTCTAGATTTCTAACTAATTCATTTGCCTAAAAAGACCTTTCATTATTTAACACATTTGATGGGCCCAAGTTGACAAAATCCTTCCACAGGCATTGTCACCCAAAGTCCTCACCATGGGCTTGGGCAGCAGGTAAAGCGTGGATTCCCACACGAGGGAGGAAGTGAGGCCCGGAGAGGTCTTAAGCAAGTTCCTGCGGGGAACCCACCCCAGCTCCAGGCCTGGGACCACGGCTCCTGTCTTGGGGACCCATGTTTTCTCTGCCACTCACCCTCCCCTCCTCTTTTTCTACTAAAGAAGTTCGTAAAAGTTCCCAATCTCTGTTCTTGAGGTAGGATGAAGTTCCTAATGATGAGTTTTCAGGTCCTCAACCCATGTCTGACTTCCTGCTCCCAACCCCACAGACTTTTCATTCTTCCCAGTCATGTGAACCCTCTTCCCATTTCCACTTGCTCCCACGCTCCAGCCCCCGCTTTGGCAGCCGCTGAGCAGAGAGAAAACAAGTTCAGGGTGTGCTTCTGAGTCCCCTATGTGTGCCTTTCCCCAAGCTACCCGGGGTATCAGTTTGGCAGGTCACCTTCTGCTGGCAGTGGGCTCAGGACCTGGAGATGACGAGGGGAGGGGAGGGACAACAGGCTGAGAATGGGATATTTTCAATGCATGTTTAATTTCTCATCAGCATTCAGGGCTCCTCATTAAGCCACAGATGCGGTGCGGACGACCTGCTCTTCATTTTGAGTTGGCAAGGCCTGAAGCCCCATTAGCAGTAATATGCACCAGTGAGACTCCAGGGAGAGGAAGAAGGCTGAAAGGACTAGAGTTTCTGGCCCATTTTTAAAGAAAAGAAGAGAATGAGAGACCCATAAAACTCAGCAACATTCTTTTCCCTGGGCTCATTCACATGGAAATGCAAGTCTGCTGATCAAGGACAGGGAAGTGATGGCTCTGGAGCAGGGGTCAGGGTGACCTCCAGCCTGATGTGCCAGCAGGACTCACCTCCTGAGCCACCAGTGCCAAAGGGAAAGACTTTTATGTCACATCTTTGGACACTTGGCAGGAAGAGCCACAAGTGTTCCAATTACTAAACTAATAAGCACTCAAGACCCCAAACAGCCCTTCATGGTGCACGTACTCCCAAGCTTTGGGTGCTGGGAAAACTTCTCATCAATCACAAGTCTCTTTGGTTGCTATACTCGTGATAGGAGCAGAAAAAGGATAGCAGTAATGACACTGGCAGTGGCTGTCAAATGTTGCTCTGAGGGCTTTGTATGATGGGTATGAGGCTCAGGCCTGGTGGGTGTCAGGGTTAATGCAGGGAAAGGAAGCTGTGGATCCTGTTCCTTGAAACTTAAAGAAACAGGTACTAAAACAAGATCTGGTGTTTTGCAACCAGATCTCTTAATGAACAATGTAGAGAGCGGCACTGCCTTTGTTGTAATCACTCTGCTTCTCGCTTAATCTCTAAGAATGCCACCCTGAGCTCAGCATTACAGATGATGCATGGGGAGATGCCAGCCCTGGTTCCAGTGGCACAACCTTCACCTTCACTCAGTGAATTCTCAGCCCATCCTCAGAGCCACTCAGGGAGGTACACAGGGTGGTGTTAATCTGTCCACTTTGCAAATGAGGAAATTGAGTCTCTGCGTGTAAATGATCTGCCTATGATCCACAGAATTTAGACTCAAACCCGGACCTTCTGACCAACTCCAGTACTTCTTCCAGGAATCCACCTTCTAGAAAGATCTCAATCTAACCCATGAGGTGGGGATCGGGAAGGGGCATCAGATTTGGGACTGTGAATCACTCTCAGTTTGAAGACAAGTTTCATGACATGGGCTTCCCGTAGATCCACCAATTGTTAGACTTTGAATAAGAGGCCTGAGCTAAGGCTCTCATCTCAAGGAGCAGCCTAATATTAATATCATCAAGAAAGATATATTGTGCCCTTCAGTTTACAGAGTTGACTTCCTGTACTTGACTTCCTGTTCTGCTTTCCAGCTGGCATCTGGGTTTCACATTCCTCTTGTTGATCATTTGCTCTTCCTTCTACGACTGTTGACCTTTTTCCTTCCTGTCCTTGGGTTTATTGCCCTTTTTACTGTCTTCTTAACAATGCTGTCTGAGGATACCTGTTGTCAGAGACCAGAAAATTTGTATCCATTAGAGGAAAGAAAATAGAGAAAACCCTTCAATGAAGCCTCAAACATGTGGGCATCCTACCAGCACCAGAACATCTCAAGCATCACAGATCATGTATCTGGAGTGCACTTATCCATCAGACCAGAATGGTGTTGTAGAGTGATATCAGCCTTATAGAGTTCTGCTTAGGGAACAGAGGGGTTTAGAAGACAGAGATTGACTCATTTTACTAGTGAGAGGTGATTTCCCCAAAGTTACATGGCTAGTCAGTGGCAAAACAAAAGCTCATTTCTACTTGTGTTATTCTCCCTCCCCCCTTATAATTTGTACGACTGAAGGATTGGGAGGAATATCCAGCACCTTTTTAGTTGAGAGAATAAGTCATACAAGCCTACGTTCCTTTCCCACATAGTTTTTCTGAAGGCTTTAATGGTGAGCTAAGAGGATCTTGCCAAGAGGTACTTGAGGGAAAGATCTTAAAGAAAAAGATCAATCTGTCCTCTCTTAGACTCTTAGTCTTTCCGTCCATTCCTTTAAGGTATGAGTAAGGAGTACGAAATATGATTATATAATCCTCAACCCAAAGGCACTACCTCACCTGGAGTGAAGAATTGAAAACAGGATTTTCCATCTGGGATGCCTCAGGTGAAAGCATTTTTGCAATCTTCGGCTTGAATCCTGGATTTTAAAACACAGTGGCTACATAAAATGACCCCATATAACACTTCTCTATAAAGAAAGACTTACTGTGGAGCCCTCAGATTTGTCCATATCTGAGCAGCTTAAAGGACTTGCCTGCCTTTGTTTTCCCTGACAGTGACCTTATTTTCTGTTTTCAAACCCAAGACTCCAAATGTGGCAAAGTCTTGCTTTATATTGTGAGTTAACTTATACAGAAAGTCTTATAAAGGTGTAAAAGTCAAAGTGCATTTAATCAATGCACTTAGCTAAACATAGATATAAAAAAACCCCAAAAATACCTGAAATCAAGACTGTCCCCATTAATATTTTTCATGGGGAGAATCATGAGTTGCTAGTTTAGTTTTTTAAGTTTATTAACATTTTTATATATATTTGGTTACTTTCTTTTTTTTTTTTTTTTGCTGTACGCGGGCCTCTCACTGTTGTGGCCTCTCCCGTTGCGGAGCACAGGCTCCGGACGTGCAGGCCCAGCAGCCATGGCTCACAGGCCTAGCCGCTCCGCAGCATGTGGGATCTTCCCAGACTGAGGCATGAACCCGTGTCCCCTGCATCGGCAGGCGGACTCTCAACTACTGCACCACCAGGGAAGCCCGGTTACTTTCTTTTTAAAGTACCTTTTTTCATATTATAAAACTTAATAAATATTCTTTGTAGAATATTTAGAAGATACAAATAGGCAAAAACTGTAAAATTTTAAAACTTTCTGATCTTACCCATTCAAGATAACCAGTGTTTGGTCACTTATTTTACTTTCCTTCCAGACCTACACACATATTATGTAAACACATGCACACGTGCACACCTGTGCACTTGTGGACACACACACCCACTGGATTACACTGTACAAACAGCCTATATTTTTTTCCATTTAATATTCCAATAAATACTTACCTATGACATTATTTCAATGACTGATTTGTATCTCTTTGTATGGTATTAGTTAATTAATCCATCCCATATTGTTTGGTTATTTTAAAGCTACTGTAAACATCTTTGGAACTAATTAATCACTCGAGAGGTTTCTCAAATTCGGAAACAGTGTTTTCCTAAAATGTTTACTTCTATCACATTCATTTTCAGTAGCAGGGAAGTTATAAAAACTGTTAAAAGCTTACAAACCATCATCCTCAAAATAACTTAAGATGGTGACCGAAAACAGTCAGATTGCTAGAAATTCAACTTTAATAATAAAAGGCAACGTGATCCACAAAATAGTATCTCTTCAGGTATTTTTTTTACACAATTCTTTTTTTTAAATTTTAATTGAAATGTAGTTGATTTACAGTGTTGCATTAGTTTCAGGGGTACAGTAAAGTGCTTTAGTTATACATATATGTATATATTCTTTTTTTACATTCTCTTCCCTTATATGTTATTACAGGATATCAAGTATAGCTTCCTCTGCTATACAGTAGGTCCTTGTTGGTTATCTATTTTATACATAGTAGTGGGTATATGTTAATCCCAAGCTCCTAGGGGTGAGGGAGGAGCCAATGTGGTGTTGCAAGAAGGAAATTGCTCTTCTAGGACTGGTGTGAGAAGACCACCAGCTCGCACCACACACAGTCAGCACCCTGAACTCCCCAAGGGGCCCTTCTTGCATTTATTTTTCCCTTCTATGTTGACCTTCACTAGAGAATAAAACTTATAGAGTGGTGACGAATTACATGTGATTTGTCCTGGGTTCCGTGACCCACGTCCTCCGTCCTATCATCGTTCATCATGGCTGGCCCCCGTGCATTGTTAATAAACAGAGGGAGGAGAGCTGATGAAGACATGGTAGAGAAGATTTGAGTGCTGTTCCTGGAAGACTGGTGTGCGCTGTCCCACATGCAAGTCAGCAGAAGCATATTCCCTTTGTTGCCTGAGACTAGATTAATACCGTTGGTTTCTGCACCACTCATCAGTGTCAAAATTATGAGCATAATAACTTCCTTAAGTGACACACGTCATAGCCCAAGTAACAAAAGCTTCCTTTAGAATATTTGGCAATGGTAATTTACTACTAGTAATGTAAATTATGGATGGTCACAAGGTTTTTTGTTGTTTGTTTGTTATCATTTGTTTATTTATTTGGCTGCACTGGGTCTTCGTTGCTGCTCACGGGCTTTCTCTAGTTGCGGCGAGCGGGGGCTACCCTTTGTTGCAGGTGCACAGGCTTCTCATTGCGGTGGCTTTTCTTACTGCAGAGCATGGACTCCAGGTGCGTGGGCTTCAGTAGTTTTGTTGCGCAGGCTCAGTAGTTGTGGCGCACGCGCTCAGTTGCTCTGCGACATGTGGGATCTTCCTGCACCAGGGCTTGAACCCGTGTCCCCTGCATTGGCAGGCAGATTCTTAACCACTACGCCACCAGGGAAGTCTGGTCACAAGGCTTTTAAAAAATATCCCCAAATTTCTTATACTAAGCATCTGACAAAAGAAAAAAAAACCCAGCTCATCAAATTCTCAATTTCTCATCCCTATTTAAATGTATAAATTTATGAAAAAATGGCCACTTCCACATTAGCTGGTTTGGCTACTTTGGAGCAATTTTGGTTTTCTACTACAGCCTCTTTCCTCCATAAAATGCCTTGCTCAATAACTCTGTTCCAGATGCCTGATTTTGGCTGCTGGTGGGAAGAACCAAGGGATGCAATCAGCCCCTCTGTCTCTTCTATCTTCAGGCCTGGACAGGGGCCCTCCTCCGCTCCGTGGCCTTCTTGGATATGGCGTCTGCATTCATTCCCAGCACAGGGCCTGCCCCAAGGAGGGGACCTCCTTGCAGAGCACTCTTTCCCCACAGTCCCTGATGCCTGTATTCTGAGATAAAGTAAGCCTGTGCTCCATCCCCTCTGCCAAGCTTCTGCTTATCACTAGGCAAGGCAAATATCATTGGAATGTTTCAGTGTGTTACTAACCAAATTCCAATGCAATCCCAATCACTTGGTTAAGCGTTGTGAGCACTCACCAGTCCTGGCATTAAGTCCTTGAAGGAGGTCAACAACCTCAACGAGGATAAATATCAGCTTGCCCTTTCACATTGAACATGTCAAGCTGACCTACAAAGATGTAAGCACCCCAAGGGCTGCAGTTTCTGTATTGTTCTCTAATGCATCCCCCTAGTACACCTGGAATGCTACCAGAACAGTACCCTAGAGTACCAGGGACATAGTTGGTACTTAATAAATGATTTTTAAAAATCGAGTTAAAGTTTCCTTACAGTGAACAACCCATTCTTGAACTTCATATAAGTGTAGTCATTTAGTATGAGCTCTTTTATATGTGTCAGAGTTTTAAACTCAACGTGTTTTAGAGATTTATCCATGTTTGCATATATTAGTAATTTGTTCTTGTTTATGGCTGTGTAGTATTCCATGCATAAATATTCCACAATGTGTTTATCCATTCTCTAGTTGATGGATATTTGGTTATTTCCAGTTTGGGGCTGCTATGACTAAAGCTTCCAAAAGCATTCTTTTATGTCTTCTTGTGGATGTATGTTTTTAGTTCTTTTGGGTAAATACTCAGGAATGAAAATGCTGGATTATAAGGTAAGGATAACTTGATAAGATTCTGCCAAGCTAGCAATAAATATTGATTGAGTCCTTTAATACGTATCCAGATAAGTTGGTCTTTCAATTTGAAATATCCTTTCCCTTTCTCAATCAATTATCGTAAAATTCATTTTTCAAGGTTTTGTTCCATAAGGACTTACTTCCCTGATTGTCACAATATGTATTCAGCAAGTTTAGTGTTTAACAGATATTTATTGCACATCTACTAGTTTCCTGGTATTTTATTGTTTTCTGAGGCTACAGAGGTGGAACTCAATCCTTGCCTTCAGGAAGCTTGCAGTCTAGTGGAGAAGACTGATAGACAGCTGTGATGGGGGATAGTGAGGCGTGCACAGGGTGCTAAGGGGCTGCAAAGAGGAAACACATAACTCTGTCTGAGAGGTCGTTCTAGGACTGGAAGCCTCAACTGAATGTAATAGTTTGGGGAAAAAGAAGAAGACATTCTAGGCAAAGAAAACTGCAGGTATGAAGAGAGATGAAGGAGAGCATGTTCATTTGGGAACAAGTGGATCCCCGTGGCTGGAGCACTGGGCATGAGTGTGGGTCAGGGGAGGCACCAAGGAGACAAAGGGGGCTGGGGAACAGCCAAGACCTGGATCACAGAAGGCCTTGAATGTCATATTAAGGCATCTGGACTTTACCTGCAAATCAATGGGGAACCACTGAATGGTCTTAAGTAGGAGTGACATTATAGGATTAACTGCCTCTCCTACTTTTCCACAGCAACTGACTTGACTTTTATTACACCACTTGTTCCAATTTGCCTCTTGCTGCTGTGGTTTGTAGGTGTGTCTCCTCTCCATCTGGCCTTCAAGGTAAGCCTTGTGAATGTCTTCGGGATCTCCATGACCCCAAAGCACCTATCAGCTGGTGTGTATATGGTAGGTGCAAGTGCTTTGTGGGGTTGAGCCATGAATTCCTAGAGGCAACCATCACCCTTGGGGCTGCTAGACTGAGGTTTAAGGAGGATGTTCATTTTCCTTGGGGCATAGATCCCACTGAAATGGATTTTAGAGAAAAGTTCTAAACTCTAAGATGGAAGAAAGGGGGCAGAAATCACACATAACTAAGAGCCCTCAGTTTTTCCTGTCATGATTTTATCTGCCTCCCACCCCGAATTCCACTGAGGTATTTTGGGGTTGTTCTATAGCAAAAACCTGGTTGCTTTTCTGAAGCTTTCTGGAATTTCCATCTAGTGAACAGATGGCATTGCTTTCTTATGTAGAGCAAAAGAATCTCATGTACTCAAACACTGAAAGCTTGAGAAAACACACAGAGCCTGGGTAGTAATTAAAATGGGGAAAGAACATGATATGTCAACAGAGAGCTAGTCTCTGTACAAAGCAAGAATCCGGTTGGTTCCTTGGCAGGTAATGTGGCCTCTGCAGGGAATGTCGGGGTTGAGGGTGTATGTGCACTGATGTGGTGCTAATAATGGATCTGGTCCGGGCAAGGTCTCATCTACCAGCACAACTGAATTGTCTTCTCTCTATATATAGAAAGTTCCTATTATGTGCTTGGCCCTGAGAATCCAGAAGTGAAAAGACACAGTCTCTGACCTCAGGGGCTGTCAGCATGGTTGTGGAGACAGACTCATAAAAGGTCTGCACAAAAATCGAGAACAGAAAGTAGAAATCTCTAACCCAGCCTGGAGAGATCAGGGGAGGCCCCTGGGGGAGGTGACATGTGAGCTGAGTCTTATGAGTGGGCTGGGAGCTGGCCAGGAGGAGTGGTAAGGAGGTGAAGTAAAGGGCAAGACAGCGGACATTCCGGATTGAGGAGACAGTGTGAGCAAGGTCATGGATGTCCCAGGAGTGAAGTGGATACAGAGACGTCATATAAGCAATGCTTCATGGCTGGATAGGGTAGGGAGCAGCCAAAAATGAGGCTAGAGATGCAAGCTGGGGATTAGAAATATCTGAATATAGGGAAATACCTGAGCAAAACAACATTACACAAGTTCATGCAAATTACTTGCATAACAAGGTGCACCCTATCAGGAAACCTGCTTACAAGGTTGACAGCATGGGAATATTTGGTAACAGAACCCTACTGCCAAGGTCAACACATCTCACAAAGGAAGAAGTAGTCATTTATTCATTTAATCTAAATACATATAGAGAGCAGGTGCTCAGTGCTAGGCACTAGAAGTCTATGCTGAATACTATATTCCTGACAAAATGACTAGTACTTTTCATTCTGCCCAAGGTGAGGACTCCATAGATAGTTGTTCAATAAATCAATGATCAATTTGAGCCCCTGCCCAAGGAGTTCACATTCTATCAGGCAGGTCAGAGAGGTAAGCAGATGATTATGACAGCAAATGATTACAATTAAGATAGGACAGGGAACTCAACCTAAAAATGTCTTCAAGAACCAGAAAAGTAAAATAAGTAAATGAAGAGACCTCCAGGTGAGGGACAATAGGGACTGGTGGGGACTACAGCCAGTAGAGAGCGTGTTCTCATTCTCAGGGGGATAGTTGCTACTCAACTCCAGGTAAATTAGGATCAAAAGGGGCTGGAAATTTGTGCTTTCATCAAGTGAATGTTACTGTGTAAATTGGTCGCTCCCACATGCTCACTGTTCCAGCATGATCAGCCTGGTACCTACATGGAGGTGGCCTGGAGAGCGAGACATTGGTTAGCAAGACACAAGGGCTGAATACCTGCCTTTCTGGGTGAACATGGCATGGGACACGGCAACCTGCAAGATGAGAGGGGGACACGATAGTCCTTGCAGCCAAGAGGGCAAACAGTGTCAGGCACTGCCAGGGACCCCAACCTCCCGGCAGCCCATCAGGCTCATGTGCACATGTTTTAGGTCAATCTCTGACCTTCTTAGGTCAGGACTGGGCTCCAGTGCAGCTCCTGCCCCAGAGAGGACTTGTGTGGCAGTTGCTAATTCTCTGGCCACAGGGATCCGTTTGGGGCTATTTGTTCTGTAGAAGGAAACAGAAGATTGCAGCGTGTCAGAATCCTGCTCCTCCTTCTGCACTGCTCCCTCTCCCACCACATTAAAAACTACTGAACAAACAGAGAAATCAAAGATGATTATATGCTGCTGGAAACCCGCGTGCTTCCGCCTGGCTGCGTACCCCTGCCAAACTGTTATGTAAGCCACGGCCCCACTCAGGCCTGGAACCAAACAGAGATGCCATTGACAGCTCATCACCCACAGCTTTCCCCAGATCCTGTCTCACCTGTAGTGAACCTTCCCCCAGGGGAGGGGAGGGCCACAGCACAAATTGACAAGCTGCTTTTACATTTGTTTTGGGATTTCCCTCTCTCCCTTCCCAGCCAGTTCAGAGGTATGGGTGGATCAGGAATAGGAGTTTACTTTGGCCGGATTCCCAGTGACTGAGACGTTTTATACTGGAAAACTCCATCTGACAATCCTGGGGAATTGAGTGTTTTTCACCCTCTGAAGTGAATAAGGCATTTTGGACGTTTAGATACCAGAGTTGAACAAGGAACTTCTGGAGCCCGAGGTGACCTCTCGGCCAGACCACACTGCTCTGATGACAAATACTTATTTCTATTTAGGGATTCTGGGCATGTTCCCCAGCCCTAAACCACCTAAATGGACTTAGAAGAGCTTTTCCTTTGATGTGTCAACGACTTGAGTAAATGAGCTGAATTCTCAGGCTTTTATTTTTTTTCTTCTGCACCACAGGGTTAGGAATACTCAATAGCTCTGATAGCAAGTGCACTAAAGGTTTTCAATGTTAATTATGACTTTTTGGCATGGTTATAATTATATCTGAAGTGAGCTCCCATCTGTTTACTGTTGACAGTGTTCAGGAGTTTATATATTCATAAATATTCAACACTGGGATTCCATTCCTTTCCCTTTTGCGGCCTTAACTGGCCATATTCCACATGAGAGATTTAAATCTCAACTAGAAGGGCCTGAACTTTGGAGTCAGATAAAACCTGTGTTGGAGACACAGCTTGCTCATTCAGAGTCTATGTGACCCTGTGCTGTAGTTTCAGCCTTGCTAAGTCCCTCTTCTACTGGTTCCCCTTAATTTTCCTATATCACTTTAGAAACAAGGCTTCCAAGGTCCAATTCTGGCTTTGGAGAATGGCTGACTGTGTCCACCTCCTGGCCCTCATCTCTTTTCCTATTAACCCTGGAGGGAGCTCCTCACAAGCCAAGGGGCCAGGGTGGTCGTTCAACTCTTTCTAACTCTTGGTGACCTAGAAGCCAGATCTTATAGTTGATCCAGATGTCTCCTCCCAGGCAGATGGCCAGCAAATTCTTATTCCTTGCACAGGCATTCTGAAAAAGCTCACACCAAAGAAGGAATTGCCTTTTTTAGATCCCAATCTATAGAGGGACTAGTCAGTAGGCCCCTAAAAAGAGAAGAGATTTATGGGGGTACCACATAAGCATTATGGCAGAGAGAGCAAACTAAATACACTGAGAACTATTTTTACTAAGTGAAACTATTTTGCACACCGTGAAAACAGTCAACTGCCCTCCCATTGTCTGAATGTAAATAGGGGAACCAAGCTCAGAGCCTAACCCTCTTCTTACAGGGAAGCTTTGCTTCCCACTCTGCTTCAAGATGACCTTTGGCTGGAAATAAAATGTGGGTCTGAATTCAGTAAAGCTTGGGTTCTTTTATATGACTCAACTCTCCCAGTCCAGAGGAAATAAAAATCCCTGCTTCCGAAATCCAGTGGCCTCTGTGAGTGAGCTCACCCAGCCCTTAATGGTTTTCTGGATAATAATTAAACTCATGTTGACCAACCTCCTTACGCTGTTATCTAAAAAAAAGAGAAGTGGTGTGGTTGGGATGGGGCCCTGGGAAGCAAGCCTTTTTGAGCATCTTTCTCCCTCTGTCCAACTGCTGGCTTCCAGCCTGGCTATACAACCTCCAACAGGAAGCCTCCCTCCTCAGACCCTTCAGATCTCCGCCTGGAGAAAGGAGATGAGGGTAACAAGGAGTTGAATAATCTTAACTAAGGGAGTTGGTTTCTTCATAAAACATGCTCTCCTTAATCTGGCTGGAGCAGGGTAGATGAGAGGGAAAAGCAGCCCAGTGAATGCATCAAGGCTGTATCAACCATGCCCCCCAAATGGGCACAACTAGAATGGGGTGTTTAGCACCAGAGAACACTTTCATGTGCCTGAGAACTGGCCAGCCTGCCAGTTTGAATTTATGAGATCAGCTCTTTGGAAGCCTCCTCTTCAACCCCAGGCAGTTTGACTAATTCAACAGCTCTTAAGAGATGGATAAAGGGACGTGGGTCAGTAACATGCAGTTCAAAGATATAGATAACAAGGTAAAAAAGTGTGTGACACATACTTTTTTCAATCATGCTTTGTCTACAAAATAAAGAGCAACAGGAATCACTGATATATATACATATATATATATATATCTCCATACACATATAGATTTAGAGATACATAAACACTCCAGTGTACAATTTTGGAACTTCTGCACTAAACTTTAATCATTAATAATTACTGCTCATTCTAATCTGGGCCATGATCTTAGCAAATCAGTTGTTTCTGGATGTTTCTAAGAATAAAAGCTCTTCTGGAATATGTATGTGGCTTTGGAGAATGAGGTTTTTTAAAACAAACTTTATTTTTTACAATAGTTTTAGACTTGAAGAAAAATTGCAAAGATAGTACAGAGTTTCCATGTACCCCTCACCTAGTTTCCCCTATGAGTAACATCTTACATGAGCATGGTACATTTATTACAATTAAGGAACCGATACTGATACATTATTATTTTTGAAAATAAATTTATTCATTTATTTTTGGTCACGTTGGGTCTTTGTTGCTGCGCCTAGGCTTTCTCTAGTTGCAGCAAGCGGGGGTTACTCTTCGTTGCAATGTGTGGGCTTTCTCCTTGCGGTGGCTTCTCTTGTTGCGGAGCACGGGCTCTAGGCACACAGGCTCAGTAGATGTGGCTCATGGGCTCTAGAGCGCAGGCTCAGTAGTTGTGGCGCACGGGCTTTGTTGCTCCGTGGCATGTGGGATCTTCCCGGACCAGGGCTCAAACCCGTATCCCCTACATTGGCAGGTGGATTCTTAACCACTGTGCTACCAGGGAAGTCCCAATACATTATTATTAACTAAAGTCCATACTTAAAAGAATGAGAGTTTTACAGAAAATTGGCATTAAAATTCTTCAGAGGTATCTTAACTCAAGTTTTCACATCACAGAGAGAAGTTCTTTTCTGACCTCCTATCTCCCCCATCACCTCTTAGAACATTCACTGATTGTTTGCTGCTTTGCTGCTATATGGTCAGGCCGCTCAAGATGGCTGTTCTCTTGCTCTCTGTAAGAGAGCACATCCCCTGCCCGACCAGTGCCTACTTCACCTGTACCCTATACACATGACTGACTTTCCTATGTACTTGTCCCAGACCCCAGCTAGTGATTGTTCTTATCAAAGGGGTGGTGAGGGGTGTGACCCTCTACTGGTTTCCCTGGTAACTAATGAGCCCACCTGACATCAATTCCCCTATAACAGGTAATCTCCCCTCCCCGCCCCCCTTCCGGGAGCGAAGACTGTCACCATGTCCTGCCCGTCGTTGCTCCAGGACCTTGCTTCAGACATGTAAGCTCCCTCATCCATTAAACCATTGATGTCTCTGTGGCTGACTCTGGGCTCTTTCTTTGGTCTTGAAGCTGGGCTTGTAAGCCTGCACGATGCAGCCCAACAGCTGCCTTCTATCTGCAAAGGAAAAGATGTTTTCTGGTCTAAGAACTTGACTATCCACCGGGAAGCAACTCTCATACATCTTGTTTTAAGTTGTTCCCCTCAAAAGTATTTTAAAATAGTGGTGGAGTGAAATGGTGAGGAGTAGAGATTTTGGAATCAAACAGATTGAATCCCAGTTCTGCCATTTATAAGCTATTACTTTATCAAGCCTCATTTGTCTCATCTGTAAAGTGGAAATAATAATAGTATCACAGATATAGAGAACAAACTACTGTTTACCAGTGGCGAGGGGGGAGGGGGAGGGGAAAGGTAGGGGGAGAGGATGAAGAGGTACAAACTACCATGTATAAAATAAATAAGCAACAAGGGTATATTATACAGCACAGGGAATAATATTTTATAATAACTATAAACGGAATATAATCTTTAAAAATTGTGAATTACTGTGTTGTACACCTGAAACTTATATAATCTTGTAAGTCAGCTACACCTCAAAAAAAAGAATGAGATATAAAATATGTATAAATTACAAAAGAAATAATAGTAGTATCTTTTTCATTGATTTGCTGTGAGGATTGAATAACAATATTTCAAAACACTTAGCACAGTGCCAGGCATATAATAGTAGCCCAATAATGGTAGCTATCATTAAGCTTAAAAGGTGAAGCCCTTTTGAAAGGCAGCTGTGGTCAATAGACTAGTCAATGAGTAATCTAGATCAATTTGGTCAAAAATAGCTTTTTCAAAAAAGATCAGTTTCAAAGGTCAGTAGAGAGAAGATAAATAGTTATGGAAGCATAAACTAAATTGCCTGAAGAATTCTTTTCAAATTAGAAAGAAAAAGGTCATTAAAGGGACTGCTGACGTGAAAACATGTGAAGCATTACCCAGTGTCTTGCTCTGCTTTACCATTCCATTTGAAGAATTAAATTATCAGTAAATGCTTAGGGCAGTAAATATCCCTATTGAAGGTATTCCTTGGGAAGAAATGATGTCTCAGAGCTAATTGGGAATATTATGGAGATCTGGGCCCTGTCTACATCTCCAGCTCCTATTCACCATGTCTCATCTCACCACATTCTAATTCTCCAGCCATGTGGAACTACTGCAGTGTGTCAAACATACATGCCCTCTTGCCTTCCATGGCCTTGCACGCTTGGCTCCTTCTGCCTGGGTACACCCCATACTTTCACCTAGCTGACATACTCTTCAAGACTCAGCTCAGGTATCACCTCCTCTGGAAAATCTTCCCCAGTCACTGCTCTTCTAGTTAAGGCATACTCCCAGAGGCTCCCAGGCTTCATTCTTGTAACATTTAACCCAATTCCTCACCTCTCTCTCCCACTCTGTTGTAAGTACCATAAGTAACTGAAGTCTTACATGGTACCTGAGACATGATAGGTGCTCCAAACATGTTGGCGACTGCCTATTCTCTGGTCATCTGCAAGCCCACAGGCTTTTGATTCTTCTCTCAAATTCTAAAGTGGAAGCAGTTAGGGGAGGCCCATGGATTTGGTGAAAGCTGCATTTTTACACCTGAAGCATAAATGAGAAAACTTGAAAGGTTACTCTTTAAAGAATATCATTAAAGTCAATGTAGGATTCAAACCACAGCAGATAATCTGTGCAGTGGTTTCCAGGCCCCAGTGCATGACATGATACTGGTCTGTGTGAAGTTTTCCCAAGGCAATGAGGATTCTTCTCAAAAAATTTCCACCTGCTTCATGAGGCTGTTTAGTCTTGTGAATGGCCTGAGATGGGGGGTGCCTTACAGTTCACGTCCTCCAGTTCTCCCGGGACAGATGTCTGGTCTACGCCTTCCCACCTTCCTATAAATTGTGGCCATTCTGATTGTACAGTTGAGGAAACAAAAGCAAAGTAATTTCCTGAACGTCTCATAGTTACCAAGTTTTAAAATTAAGATACAGACTCATCTATCTCATTCCAGAGCATTTAACCACCATCTTCTTCAGCTGGTACCTGATCACATCATAGGCTTAGTGCCCAGAAGGACAAAGCCTCCTCATATGGGGCTGAGCTTACAAACCCAGGTCTATTTTACTATATTTATATCCCGGACTGGACTGCACTAGTGCCTTCATATCATTCTGGAAGTGTTTTACACCTCCTAACTCTCTTCTCGCCTTCTTTATCCTGTGGAATCCTCTGGTGCTGGGTAAGGAGAAAACCTTCCAGCGTAAAGAGGGACCTTCCTATCTTATACGATTATATTATACTTACTTACCCCACAGCGGGATCCACTCTGCACCTGGGGATTACAGTGGAATTCCTAGTGGTAGGGATAGTGCCATGTGTCCAATCATTCTACAATGGATTCCAAAAATCTCTTTAAATAGTTAACTTGGACAAGAGCTTTGTACCAAGATAAGTAGGTTTTTAGTGGGGTTTGGGAATTTTCTTTAATATGTGAGATTATTTGTTATATTTTTGGTATCCTGGCATGAAATTTAGTCTTATATGAAACACTAGAAGACACACATGACTTTTAGGTTAAATTTTTGGCACTTTGTGATTTATAAGTCAAAGCAGCAATATACCTACAGTACAAAATTCCCATGCAAAGAGCCTCTGGGCCCAGCTGCTACATATTTTCTGGATGTGACTCCAGACACAGGCCTAGAGCAATGGTCCTCCTGTCCTTGAACTGAAGAGTGCCTGACAACAGGTGAGTCGGCTGGCTCTGTGGAAGAAGATGCAGCCCCTTTTGCACTTAGAGGAGATGTTGTTATTTCTGTTTCAGAGTCATCATCTTCACTGACAACATTCTTTCCCTGCAAAGTGAGCTGGAACAGAGGTAGAATATGAGTGATTCAGAAGTGAAAACCCATGGAGAGATGATGAAACAGACAGGAGCAGCAGGCAGACACATACATACCCTCTGGCTTCTGCCTTTTAGGCCCACAGCAAGTCAGCCTTGCTGTTCCCTCGCTGGGAGATTATTCTGTGGTTTTGGCACAAGACACCGACCTGGGAGAGAAAGCAAAGTCTATGGATATGGTTGCCTTTTCTCCTCTAAGCCAACTAGTGCCTTGTTTTTCTGTGAGCCTGCCACTGTGGGAAAATTGCAAGAGTGTAAAGTTTCCCTCTTTGTCCCCAGCGCACTTCATTTACCAGCGAGCCAAGCTGGGAACAGAGCCTCCTCTCACAGGCCTCATGAATGACTCCATTTTCTCAGGGCAGCTCTGCCCGCCCATTGTCTGACTGTCATGCCCTCTTGTATAGGTGTTCCCTGCAGGCCGTCTGTTATGTAACGCCTGTGCAGGGCACATCTCGTGAGAGCGACAGGATCAGAGAAAGAGAGGAAAAACCCAGAGGGTAACCAAGATCAAAATGTCTTCGTGGAGAAGGAAAAAAAAAAAAAGACTAGCCATCTGTCAACTCTTTTCCTGGGCTTGTTTGCCTGAGTGATAAACTTCGATTGCTGGCCCATGGCTGACTCAAGTGAGTGCTTCTGTCTATATTATATGCAAGATGGAACATGCTCTACCCTCAGGCCCACGCCAGCACAGCTGCCACCTAGGTCCTCCTGTAAGACTCTGACAAGAAACGCTACTCCCTCTCTCTCACGGCCTAGGAGGAAAGGACCTACCCGCTCCTCACTCACCACTTTCTATGCCTCCATCTCTTGCTACTCTGTTGGCCCAGTGAGTCTCTCCGTCCTGCTTAGAGAACCATCCACCCCCTCAGACTTTCCTCTGGCAATTTCTAGGTGGCCTTGACTCTCCATCAGAGTTCAGTGTCGAGAGGTAGCTGTTGTTTAATGTCCACAAACGGGGACCACTGTCCCCCACATTTACATCACCTGAATGCCATGTCCTGGGCTTAAATGTTATCCATCATCTCTTTTGGTCACATTACCAATATGGTGGTGACATGTAGCAAGGTGGAGGTGGTGTATGTCCTTCTTTCTCTATCTGCCCCCAGCGTCTCCTCCAGGTGTTTGCTGCAGAACACCAGCTCTGGGGTCATGAGAAGAGACTTTATGGCAAATAAAATAGGATTGCATGGTCAGATATTTGGCATACTCTGTACCCTTTTTTGCATAGAGTATACCCTGCATACTCTACTTTCCTCTTGGAAAGTTGAAATGCATGTATCATAAAACCCTGAAATGTTTGCAGTAAAGAAACCTACATCACTTTGGTATAACATATCCAAACTTACTTGACTGTTAGGCTACAAGCTCCATGAGGACAAGAACTTTACCTGTATTTTTCATGGTTGAATTTGTAGTTCACAGCCCTGTTGTGGGTCTTCAAAAAATGTCTTAAATTAAATTGAAGTGAATTTACTTGACCCTTTTTCCCAAGTCCTATCCACTAACATCTTACAGAACTAACGTGCCCTGGAATATACTGTGGTAAATGCTGGTCTGTGCCATTCACTAATACTGTTAACTGCAATGAAAAGAGAAGAACAGGAGCACAGGTAGACCCAAGATGAAGACTTTCTGGTCCTCACCTAGAATAGGCTGCAGGATGTTGCTCTGCCCACAGCACTTTAAATGCATCCAGCTCACCCACGAGCCATCCCACAGGGAGGATGGTATATGCCTCTGTCTCTGTGGCTCATCTGGACCTTCTGACTTGTCCCACCACCTACTTTCTTTCACTCACCCTGGTTCTTTGAAACCTCAGCTTTATGAACTGCCTCACAGTAGGTTTTTCTGACTCTCCTCCTTGTTATAAAAATTCATTAAAACAAAATAAAACCTTTTCTCCATCTTCCTGGCTGGGGCTTTGGAGTCTGAAACATCTAGATTTGAATCCATCTTCTGCCATTTACTTTATGTGAGGTTTTTAGAAATTTCTTGTACCTATCAGAACCTATTCTCTGTAAGTAAGGACACTAGCACCTGTTATACAGAGTTGTCCTGAGAAGTAAATGAGCAGGTAAGGCTTCAGCACAGTTCCGGCATTTAGCCAGTGTGGGGCACATGGCTGCTATTATTCAGTTGCTCTCCCCTCTTGCATTTAGCCAGTGTGGGGCACATGACTGCTATTATCAGTTGCTCTCCCCTCTTGCATTTAGCCAGTGTGGGGCACATGACTGCTATTATTCAGTTGCTCTCCCCTCTTGCATTTAGCCAGTGTGGGGCACATGGCTGCTATTATCAGTTGCTCTCCCCTCTTGCATTTAGCCAGTGTGGGGCACATGGCTGCTATTATCAGTTGCTCTCCCCTCTTGCATTTAGCCAGTGTGGGGCACATGGCTGCTATTATCAGTTGCTCTCCCCTCTTGCATTTAGCCAGTGTGGGGCACATGGCTGCTATTATCAGTTGCTCTCCCCTCTTGCATTTAGCCAGTGTGGGGCACATGCACACCTCCAGGTGAGCCTCTGCTTTCCCTCTACTGGGTTAGACCCAGCTGGCAGGAACTCTGGTGCAGATATCCTCTGCCTGTGAGGATGTCTCTCCTCTCTTCCCATCTGTCCGCTCATTGTTGCTGCCTTCAATAGCCCCTTAGATTCACCCCTTCATCCCTTCTTATGTCTTCATTATCAGACATAGTAATTCATTAGTAGAGTGTTTCATAGGTTACAAAGTTCTTTCTAATACATCATCTCACTTAGTCCTCACAACAAGTCTCAGCAGGCTGAGTTATCTTTTTACAGATGAGAAAATAAAAAGGGACTCAATGACTGGTTTGAGGTTACACAGCCATCAAACCTCAGAGGCTGAATCTGAACACAGGTCTGCCTTCAGATGCAGTGCTCTCCCTCACCACCTCACCACAGTTGCCACATGGGTGACTGTGAAGCACAGTGGGGTGGGTGGAGCCTATCCTCCTGCCCCCACAGGAACTTGTCATTACCATTCGATTTCTACCTCTACTTCCACCCTAGGATGTGGTCTTGCACAGCAAAGAAAGGACTGGAGAGAGAGGACATGGGGGGACAGGAAGATAGGAGGGGGAAAGAGAAAGGTAGACCAACTGATCCTCCAACTGCATGTCCCAGATTCTGGGACTCAAGTGTTCCCAGTCTGCCCTTTCCAGGACAGTGGCACATGGGATGCCTATGTCCATATCCAGTAACAGTGAACAAAGATATTCAATGAAACATGCAGAAGAAAATTCTGATTAGCCTACTTGAGATTCCAGTATAAGGAATGTTACATTATCAATGAGTAAAATACCTCAACCCTTCTAGGAGAACTTGTTTAGTCCTTGTTCTGTTGAGTACATATACTACACCTCCCACCCCCCACCCCTACACAGAGGCGTCTGTATGGTACTAAGGTAAGGAAATGAACAAATGGTGGTCTTCCTTTTTAGATTGGTCTTTATATCACATCCTAAAACTAAATATATGAAACCTAGTGACAAATCCTTGATCATCTTAGGATCTAGGATGCCTTTGTCATTGTAAGTCACTGAGCCTATAGATGTGAGTTCCTGTGAAGAACAAAGCCTGTCAGGAGCAAGAGACATCCAATAGTCATGGTAATCCTCAGCCAGCACCCTGGACAGTCACCCACCTTTCTCCTGATCCCTGAGGTCAGATGCCCTAAAAATATAAGTGGCAAATGAAAAGAAAGAGACAAGTCTTCTTTCTCTGTAAGAAGAATCATGCACTAGGAAAAGTAAGGCTCTTGTGTTCTTCTCTAGGGCAGTGAACACTGTTAGGGAATTGGGATCGTAATACATGACACAGATAAAGAAATGGTAGTCTCTCGTCCTCTGATGTGGAGGTACCGGGAATAGCCTGTCTGTCCCATGCTTCTCTTCCTTCTGGTCCACTTTAATTCCTCTTTCTTTCTCCCAGCCTCCAAAGGGCCCTGAAAAAGTATCTCCAGTGTTATTTTCACACAGAAGCCTCAACACAAAGAGTTTAAAGCCCTCTGACTTATCATCCCATTCTGCCATCTAAGGGCACATCTAGAATCTCAAATTTCCACCTTTACAGAAAAGGCATCGAATGAGAGTCTCTGTCTGAACTCTGATGATGAGGCGTGTTCTGCCCATATGTTCCTGCATGGCAAACAACTCTAAAACCTAGTGACTTAGAACAACAGCATTTATTTTGCTCATAAGTCTGCAAGTTGGGAGAGGTATGGAGGGAAACTTTTGATCCACCCTCACAGGATGGATCCTGTGACGATCCATCAGAGGAGCTGGAATCCTCGGAAGGCTCACGTACTCACATCTCTGTTACTTGGGTGGGAAGACACAAAACTGGAGGCTGAAAGAGCTGGGGTTCCTTGGGCATCTCTCTCTGTCTCCATGTGATATCTCCACATGACCTTTCAGGGTAAGTGGACTTCTCACAGGTCGAATCAAAGTTCCCAAAGTGTAGACTGCCTTCTATAACCTAACCTCAGGAGTTATTCAGTGTCACTTCTATTATGTTATACTCATCCAGGGTGTCACAGGATCCACCCAGGTTTGAAGGGAGAGGAGATAGACTTCACTTCTTGATGGGGGACTGACAGGTCCTGGAATAGCACGTAGGATGAGAAATATAGCTGTGGCCATTTTTGGAAAGTTTAATCTGCCACACGGAGTAAGTCAATGGAGGGAACATCAGTCTGAAGGTTACTAGTTTCTGAACTGTCAGACACGGGGCTAATGAACTTTTGTACTGCCTTTCAAGCGTTATAAGTTGTAAGGGAATAAAGCAATAAAACCAAGTACAGGCCAAGTCAGTTGTAAAAAGCATCCATTCCCTTCATATCCTTCTTGCCTCTTCAAACCACTGGTGACAGGCATTGAAGCAGGCACCACCATTACTGTCAGTCAGAAAGCCAAGGCAAGCTGTGACTTTTACATCAAAGGCAAGAAGATTGACAGTGATACCCAGGATTGATGGCAGGGTGAGGAGAACAAGACTAAATATTGCTCTTGCAACTAGAATAACCAGCAAGGGTATTTCTCATTTCTGCTGAAGGAAGGGTTTTACTCTGAGGAATCAGGGGCTTCCAGGACACAGATATAAGGAATTTGTTAGCACGTGGAATGAATGAAGACATAAAACAGTGTAGGACCCAATCCTACTAGAAGGAAGGTAACATATTAGCAAAGGTAACATATTAATAAATAAAGCTCCATGCTGTGGGGCACAGTAAAAAAAACACAAGTCTCTTTCCATGAAGAAGGAGAATGAAAAAAACATCAAAATATGTGAGGGCTCTAAAAAGAGAAAATGAGATCTCACTCTCAATACGCCCATCCAGTTATGTAAAAAAATCAACTTTTCAGATAATAAAATAAAGATTAATAAGGTAGCAAATATAATATACCTTTAAGGTAGCAATAATATAATATTAATGCTTATTAATAGTGATAAGAGAAAAATAAAACTCAAGAAACAACATAACAAACCACCTATTGAAATGACTAAGATACTTGGACTATATGCATTCTTATTCTGATTAATCTTAAATATTATTATTCAATTAAACTCTTCAAACTGAAGACCGCACACCTAGAGGTTATTAAAGGCCTATTAAGTGCCACCACTAAGCTAGAATACCTTCAAGTTTATTACAGATTAGTGAAAGTGATAAATATAAAACCTTTTCAATATAATGGATTGTGTTTTATTATTGAGGTCTACCTTGGGAGCACACTGAAAGATCACTTGTACTAGCCTGGGGAAGCTGATTCTTAAAGAAGGAGTACAAATTAAGCAGGTGAAGAAGTGAGGGAAGGAAGAGAAATTCATGCAGAAGGAATAACAGAAATGTTTGGAAGCATAATATATTTGGTAATTTTAGAACATGAGCTTCAAAAAAGGGAACATGAGTCTTGAGAGGTAGGCAGGGGCCAGGTTATGAAGAGTTTTACAATCTGGAAAGGAGCTGGCATTGTCTGCAGGTGACAGGAAAGCCCTGAGAGCTTTAAAGAATGCAGTGCTGCGTTTGGTCACTCTGTGGAGGATGGTCCAGAGAGAGTGGAGGTGAGACCAATTAGGAAGCCAGTGCTGTACTCCAGGTGGGCATTGAAAAGAGCCCACATTAAAGCAGTAAGAGTGGAGATGTCCAGGAGAAGGACAAATATGAGAAATATTTAGGTTAAAAACTCATCAAAGTTGGTGATTTGGGGTAGGATGAAATAAGGGGTGACCATTAGGTTACTAGTATAGGCAAGTGGGAAAAGCAGTGGCACCAACTGGGGCAGTAAACAAAGTGAAGGAGAAGCAATTAAAAAGGGGGAGAGGAGGGCTTCCCTGGTGGCGCAGTGGTTGAGAGTCCGCCTGCCGATGCAGGGGACGTGGGTTCGTGCCCCGGTCCGGGAGGATCCCACATGCCACGGAGCGGCTGGTCCCCTGAGCCATGGCCGCTGAGCCTGCGCGTCCGGAGCCTGTGCTCCGCAACAGGAGAGGCCACAACAGTGAGAGGCCCGTGTACAGCAAAAAAAAAAAAAAAAAAAAAAAAAAAAGGGAGGGGGGAGAGGAATCTATACTAGTGTTTCTCCTCATAATCGAATGAATCTTTTATCTTTTACTAAAGATTCACATGGGGAGGAAAAAGCATGACAGTTGCCTCAGTTCTTTGAAGGCTTGTGGGAATAAACAAAGCTGATATTTCTGTGATAAAAATAGATCTAACGACGAACTTTCCTGCTAGCCCAGTTTGTGAGACTCGGTGCTCCCGATGCAGGAGTTCCGGGTTTGATTCCTTGGTAGGAGTATGGTCCCACGTGTATCCAACAACTGGGAGTTCACATGTCACAAATAAGGAACTCTCCTGTCATAACTAAGGAGCCCGCATGTTGCAACCAAGACCCGGTTTAACCGAATAAATAAATATATTTTTTTAAAGTTTGGGGGGAGAAGAGATGCTGAGCTTTGTTTAGGGCATATTGAAGCTGGGTTGACAGTGGGTGGATCTATCTGGTAGTCTACCATCTGATAGTCCTTTACAGCCCTAGAGCTCCCTGGAAAGAAGCTAGACCAGCCTTGAACTTGAAGATCCCTCACGATATTTTGAGCAGCTGAGATTGGAGACCCTGAACTTACAGGTCTTTTCCACTCATAACATTTAAAAACTTTATCTTGAAAAGGAAACTTGGACAGAGAAACTGTGATACACTGGATGGGGGTTCATTAGATTGAGGAGTCCAGTGGACCATGTAGAAAGTACCTTCATTAACAATTGTGTATTTCACCCTTTTACCTATTCCTTCTTTTACTCAACAAATACTATCTGAAATTACTCTGCTAGGGGCTGAGAATACAAAGATGGACAAGATTTAGAGAACATACTTAAGAGATTCATAGTTAAATATTAAGAGATTATTTTGACTTCTGTAACTGGCAATGTAAAACTCTGGTTCAATTTGAAATGCTCTGGTGTTTTTCTTTTTTTTTCTTTCTTTTTCAGTTAGAGTAAAGGAGAGCTTAGTGTAAAACAAAAGAAACAAGTTTTGTAGCCAGCCTTATCGAAGCTATTCAAGATGTATGACCTTAGTGAGTTCGTTAGCCTACCCAAGTCTGAAAATGGCAAACTAGATATTTCAGACCAATTTTCCTGTTGATGATAACCAGAAAAGCTTAAAAAAAAAAAAAAAAAAAAGTGAGTGCTAACAAGAGCGTGAAGAATTACCAGGCCAGTATAGAGGCCCAGAGCAGTAAACAGGTAGATAGGACTGCTTGAGAGTATCTGGTAAATCCTGAGGGGTTGGAGAGAAGCGAAGAGGCTGAACTAAGGGAATGGATTGCAGTCCAGGGGTGAAAAGGGTCCATGGTGAATCCTCTTACTTTGAGCTGAGATGCTGAAGAAGGAAGAATTAGAATTAGACAAACCCTCCCAGGTGTTTCGGATTAGAACCATCTCAACTGCCTGGCAGAAGCAAATGTAAATCCTCTTTCAAGGAAGAACACATTTCTACAAACAGTTTTGCACATGCAATTAGCTGAACATCTTTGTTTTGTGCGCTCTTTGATAGGTGAGTTGTAGTTCACAATAAAAAGGGCTTTATACACACACGTACATACATAGTTCATACAATATATATGTTAAGCACCTAGCCTCGTGCCTGGCACATAATAGAGAACATGAGATTGCTTCCCGTCCCCCATTCCTTCTTATTTTCTAGCAGAGAAAAGAGAAAAAGAGGAAAGTGTGAATGTTCATAAACATCTCACTTCCCAAGTACAGACACCATCATTCTCTTGTTCTCTTGCAACAATTTTCTTGCCATGGCAACTGCAATCAAAGGTTGAGCCTGTGAGGAAAAGGAGGGATGTGGGCACTACAGCCTGAACTTGATTACCTCCTTGCACGAGGACATCCTCGCTGATAACTAAATTGCTGGAGTCCTAAGTTGAAAGTGCCCATTAATGGATAATATGTTTGTTTGTTCTATATTTTCTTTTCCCTTCCAAAAAACCAAAGCAAAACCTTTGTGTAAAGGCTTACCTCTGCTGCAGGTTGCAGTTAATCCTATAATCACTGAATAAATGGTTATCAAGCCAGACATTCTTTGTGTGTCAGAGAAGCAAGAGGCCTGTAGCGGAAGCCTTGTCTGCAAGGAGATTGCGATGCGTTGGGGGGACAGGGCTGGGGGGTGGGCGCAGCAGGCTGTGGGCTCCAGAGAACGGCTCGCTGCTCCTCTGTTCACCTGCTCCCGCTCTGGCAGCCCTCCCTCGGCCCGCACCCGCTGGACTGTTTGTCTGCCTCCACCCGCTCTCATGCCTCAGGGATAGGCACAGCCATCTGACATGTTTGCAACTGGGGAAAAGGCTACTGACACTTGGGAACAACACTGAAAATCTATCAGATGAGAAATCAAAGACATCTGAAAATCAAAGTGGTGCCAAAGACCATTTATAAATAAAAGATCCCTTACCTTCCTTCAAGCCACATCCCACCCTCCCATATCTGCCCTCTACCCTCAACCAATTCACCTGAAAAATACCAGTCTTGGAAAGAGATGAAAGAGTGAGATTTCCAGGCCTGAAGGTGAGCAACAAGTTCAAAGGGCCAAATACTGAAATCACAAAGGACCCGGGAGGCTTATTTTCAGCTGATGTTGAAATTCTTTCTTGTGACCTCAAAGAAAATTCTGCCTTTAGCATAGATTTGTTCTGCAAGGGGGATCAGACTGAAATTTCTTATGGACCGGGAAGGAGGTGGTGGACAGGGGGAGAGGGTCAGGAGAGGACATCTGGACTTCACTTTCTTGGACCTGTGGAATTAGGCAAGAGGCATTCTGCTGGTAGAAGTGAGAATCCCTGAAGACTAGGTTATGATTAATTAACTCAGCAAATAGTTATTGAGGACCCAGAGTATCCCTGTGCTGTGCTGGGTACGGGAGAGCACAACCAGAGAGACTGTATCCCTCACCCCATGGAGTATAAAGACAGGAGAGTGATGTGGCTCAAAACCAGGTTCCAAGTGGGCTAGACACCTATAAACACATGGGCATCGCAGGGTGACCAGCCTTTAAAAAGAGAGGAAAAATAGCTGGAGAATTTGCAGGCCAGAATAACCACCAATTCCTCCATTTCAGGTCTGCAGAAGTCTGGCAGGAGGGCGAGGCGTGAAGAAGAGGGTGGCGTAGGAGGTGTCATAGATGACTTGCAAACACAAAGACCCCACCTGAACATGGCCAAGATGGGCCAGGGCAAAGGGAAACCCAGGAATATGGTTGGGGAGATTGGTCATCTACATAAATGTATAAATTGTGTCAAGAACCAGAGAAATTAACTGAAGGCCAGAACAGTGGCATCTTGCAAACAGCAGAAACTATCCAAGTAACACCACAGATACTTGTGTGAGTATCTTCTTCCAGGGAGCCCAGAACTAGAGGGAAGAGAAAACACAATTGACAGGTGGTAGACTGACCACGCAGAGGTCAGCTAAGAAGGGCAGTCTGCTCATGAGTGGGAAGCTGAAGGTATGATGTCCCATCTGTCTGGAGCGGGTAAGAGATTCACTCAGGGATGAGGTTTGCCCACTGGTCTGGTCATGCTATGATTTCCAGAATGAACTGGTACAGAGGCAGCAGAAGGATCTGAAAGGGGAGAACTTCCTAGTCTTGATTTTGCTTTGGATTCCTCTTCATGACCCTTGGCAAGCTTCCTTCCTTAACAATTTCCTCGTGGCAAAGCATCAAAAACACTCATTATAGCAATTCCAATCCATTACCTTTATCATGCTCACTGACAAAATTAAATAATGTAACACCAACATATCCTCTGTAATCCTCCCCTATGACATCATCTCTGATGTTTATACAGTGTTTCCAGCCAAATTAGAGCCGGAAGAATTGGACCTTAACATCTAGAGAGAGGAGGATGTGGTCATCTCCTTCCACAGGTTGAAGTCATGGCCCTGCATAGTTGCTGTAGGTGGCCCTGGGGCACACTGGGTAGGACCCAGCCAACTTGGTGAGCTGAGCCAAGCAAAACATCCCTCAGCTCTTATAACCTGCAGGACCGCAACGCACAGATGTGCCCTAGTCATAGATTGCCTTGCAGTGGGATTTTACTCTTCAAATACATGTCTTTCTTCCACCACAGGATTGTAGGACAGCGGAGGACTGGAACTTGACATTGTTCTTTATTTCTCCCTCAGTATCCAGAACTAATGTTTGTTGTCCATTAAATTATTGTCGATAAAACAAATTCAAAAGACATCTGCCAAATGCTGATTGAATGGATTCTGTGTGACAGGCAGAGATAACAATCAACAGATTTTTTTTAATGATGTTTTATTTATTTTTAAATTAATTAATTAATTTATTTGGCTGTGTTGGGTCTTAGTTGCGGCACGCAGGATCTTCTTTGTGGCATGCGGGATCTTTTGATGTAGCATGTGGGCTCAGTAGTTGCAGCACACGGGCTTAGTTGCCCCGCGGCATGTGGGATCTTAGTTCCCTGACCAGGGATTGAACCTGTGTCCCCTGCACTGGAAGGCAGATTCTTAACCACTGGGCCACCAGGGAAGTCCCAGATGTTGTTTTTGTAAAGATCCAATCAACTCTCTGGGTAGGTGCTTACAGTTACAAATCGTTTTTAACTGCTCTTCAAAAATAGTCTACCAGATCTGTATTTCTCCCTAGAATAGCAGCCTCCCAGAATTGAGAGGGGAGGGCACCGTTCTCCGCCATCACACAGGCCAGTTCCAGCCCAGGGTCCACGGTGGGGTCAGGCCAGTCCTCGTCCGAGCTATCCGGGACCTGCTGCTGAGTGTGACAGGGCAGAAGCAAGTCACTGATGCAAGTTTTAGGGGCCACTAGGGACCCCCAATTCACTGCAAAGACAAAGAAGGGAACTCAGCTTAAGAGTTTTACTAGTTTATTGTGAGTTGAATTGTTTTCTGAGATTCTGGTGATGAGATTGAGGGAAGGTGGTGTGGTGTTTAGGGACAGGGTGGTAGGAGAACAGGTAGGGAGAGTCAAGCAAGGGGAACATTTCAGAGGGACACTGAAACCGTCAAATGTCATCTCAGGTGGTTGTAAAGGTGAGCGCAGCACTTACAAACTTTGTCCCTTTGATAAGATAAATGGAACAGAAAACCTGAGTGCTGTTATCTTATCACTTCTATTCTTAGGAAACAAACCTAGAAATGCTCCCTGTCGGCCAGCCTGGTTCTTATCCCACACTCAGAGTGCAGACCTGTAGACACCTGGCAGACCCAAGCAGGCTCAATACAGACGGAACAGTCTTCTGCATGCCCTTTCCAGGAAGCTGAGCCTTTGAGGACAAGGTACCATGTCCTCTGAACCTTTATTAATGGCCTGAAAGCTGAGGCCAGGCTCTTGCTATGCTGACCCACAGATTTCCTGGAAATCTCATCTCGTGACTAAAGAATGCTGGCAGAGAGGTTCTGTGGATATATCCCCCCTGACCTCCCACCCCTCCCTCCACCCATATCCCAGGGCCAAAGTGGCCCTGCAGCTGAGGGTCACAGGGCCATTCAGTCTTGCCATGACCTTTCTCTTCCCACACTGATGACCTCCCGCTAGATCTCTGTGAGAATTCAGACCTGCCCTGAGCCCGAATGAACTGGGGCATTGGCACAAGGCTGTGTCTCCACACCCCAAATGCAGGGAGACAAAGGTCTGCGGTGGCCAGAGCTCCCTGAATCAGACTGGCTTTGGAGTGAGCCTGCTGGGGCAGGCTGTAACGAGCTGCTCCATCACCAGCAACCCCTGTGGGACCAGGGAAGCTTTCTTCCCGTAAGGCCAGGGAGAGATTAGAAACTTCTCCCTTGACCTCTCTGCTGCCCCAGACGGTGCCGTCTCACTTATTCTCATACCACAACCTACCTGCTGCAAAGGGGGCCATGCTTCTTCCAAGCCCTTTCCTGGGGCCACTTAGCCTGAAGCAAGACTCTATCAATTCAGTGATAGGACAACTCTGTTGAATTCCAGAGCTCAAGAGTCACAAAGACCCAGAGCTGGAAGAGACTGGAGAGCTATCCACTTTACCCCTCATAGATGTGAGTTACCACTGCAACACCAAGGCCAAACGGCCATCTCTTTTTTTAAATCTCCTAATTAAAAAAATCCTATTTCTCCTTTCTCTGTGCTCTACAATCTCAGTTGCTATAGTCATTCCTCATCCTGAGCATGTGAAGAGGAACAAGATAGAGTGACCAGGTAGGCACATAAGTACAAGGCCCTGAGTGCTCGGTGGTGTCACGTGGCAAGTGCTACAGGAAGTGAACACCTGCAGCAGCGGGAAGGATTCTCAGGACGCCTGTTGCCTGAGCTGGCCGCTTTGGACAATGAATGAGATTTCCCAGATGGACAAATGGAAAAGGAGGGCATTCTAGTCAGAAGAACCAGCACCGATTCATTTATTTCCCCTTTCATTCATTTACCTCATATTTACTGAATACCTGCTTTGTGGCAAGATCTGCTCTAAGTAAGAAAATAAGAGTGAAAAAAAGCAGCATTGCCCTGAGGTAGCTTACAGTCTAGTTTGGGATATCGGTAGGAAAAAAAGGCAACAATGACATAGTGAGTTAAGGCAAGAACACAGGGGAAAAAATAGGTGCTTTGGGAGCCTGCAGGAGGGCACGAAATGAGAGAAAGCAGGAAGTGAGAACCAGCTTGGTAAGCTTAGGGGGACAGGCGGCCAGGGCATCAAGCCCACTGAAAGAATAGAGGGAATGGAGCTGCAGAGATAGGGTTAGAATGTGGAAAGCCTTAGGTTTTATTCTTTAGGTAATGGGAGAAAGAGCTCTGAAGATGTTAAATAAATGAGTGATGTGAGCCTATGTGTGTTCAAGGGAAACCACCCTGAGAGCGGTGTGGAGAACCGGCACGGAAGCTGTCGTGGTTTTCATGGGTCCCGCTTTTCTCGTCTCTATGCACCCTGCTATGTCAATTTCCCTCTTTAAGCATGATGCCAGAATGGAACAAAATACTGTAGGTGAGGATTGACCAGCAGAGATGCCATAAGATAACTAATTACTGTAGATACCACCCTTCTAGGATGACAATAGGTTTTGGTAACATATCGCTATGTTACTTCATGTGGAGCTTATTATCAACATTAAATTCTGGGGTTGCTTTCTCATTTACTACGGCCTAACACTGGTTCCTTATCTGATATTGAGGTATTCAGTCCTTGCTACCAAAATGCAGGAATTCCCATTCATTCTTATTATACATTACTTTGTTAACTCTGCCCATTCATCTAGTCCAACAGAATTATTTGGGATCCTACGTGTTCTGTCAATATATTTCTATCTTTCCTAGCTTTGCAACGTCTGCACACTGGACTATCATTTCAATGATATTTTCATTCGAGTCTGTGACAGAATTTTTGAACAGGCCAAGGAGAGAGAGGGTAGAACATGCCATTTATAAATTCAAGTAATAAAACTGTTTCACAAGCCCATGTATTGCCATCATGTTAAAAAATACCAGAAGAGTCTTTTTTTCAACCACCATGTTGAAATCTGGGCAAACTATTGCACTGTCCAGAGATACTTTCTAAATAAAAGAATGTGCGTCATCTGGCAAAACCTGTTCTTGGTGGACGGATCTTGAATTCTAGTTATCACCACTTTCTTTCCAAGGGTCCACTGACAATCCTTTTAGCCAGCTGTTCCAATGGTCATTTTTCAGTCTTCATCTTACTTGACCACTTGGCAGTTGTTGACACAGTCAATCCCTCCCTCCTGAAAACCTTGTCTTCACTAGCCTTCAAGATACTACCCTCTCCTAGTTGTGCTCCAACCTCTCTGGCTGCTCCTTTTGGGTCTCCCTGTGCTACTTCCTCCTCTTCTCAACATTCAACATTGAGATGTGCTCCAGCTCAGTCCTTAGGACTTCCTCTCTTTTCTAGGTTTTAGTTTCTTTTTGTTTTTAATAAATTTATTTATTTTATTTATTTATTTTTGGCTGTGTTGGGTCTTCGTTGCTATGCGTGCAGCCTTTCTCTAGTTGCAGTGAGCGGGGGCTACTTTTTGTTGTGGTGCGCGGGCTTCCCATTGTGGTGGCTTCTCTTGCTGCAGAGCACGGGCTCTAGGCGCGTGGGCTTCAGTAGTTGTGGCATGCGTTCTCAGTAGTTGTGGTTCGCGGGCTCTAGAGCGCAGGCTCAGTAGTTGTGGCGCGCAGGCTTAGTTGCTCTGCGGCATGTGGGATCTTCCTGGACCAGGGTTTAAACCCATCTCCCCTGCATTGGCAGGCGGATGCTTAACCACTGCACCACCAGGGAGAGGTACATCCCTTCTTATGGATGTATTTCTCCAACCTTGGCCTCCTCCCTCAGCTCCAGACTCAGGAATCCGACTAGCTGCCACATGTCTCTTCTGGGATGCCAAGTAAGGATCTCAACTGTAACCTATCCAAGAAGAAGCTCTTCATCTCCTCCCACCCCCTGAGCCAGGTCCTCCTATAGTCATCCCATTTCATCATCCCTCCATCATTCCAGCTGATCAGGCCCAGATCCTTGACATTAACCTCTCTTTTTCTCTCATCCTCATTCAATCTATTAACAAAATCCAGTTGTTTCTGTCTAGAATTTGACTACTTCTTAGACCACATCTCAGCACCTCCTTTAGCTACCAGCCTGATTCAAGCCATCATCACTGCACAGTTTATTACAAGAACCTCGTAACAGGCCTCCCTGCTTCCACCAAAGCCTCCATTCAGTCTGTTACACCATAGAGTGAACTTTTAAAATGTAAATCAGAACATATCACTCCCCAGGTCAATGACTGTCATCTCTCTAAAGACCATCCGTGGTCCTCACAAGGGCCTGCAAAGCCCTGCCCGGTCTGGCCTCCTGTTGTCTCTCTGACTCCATCCTCTGCCATTCTCCCCACAAGTCCTTCCACTGCAGCCACACAGGACACCCTCCTGGGTTCTTTGCACTTGCCGTTCCATCTCCAGAGGGTGACACATCTTCAGGTTTTACTAAAAGGTCTTCTTGTGTCCAAGACCTTGCCTGACTCTCCTCTTTAATATTGAAACCCTCTCCCTCTAACACCCTGCATCTTCTTGCCCGGCTTTGTTTCTCTCCACACCACATATCAGCAGCCAACATGTTGTATATTTACTTATTTTTTAAAATTATATGTCTCTCCTACTAGACCTACTACACTGAAGAGGGCATGGACTTCTGTTTATTTTGTTCACTGCTATATTTCCAGGGCCCAACACATAGTAGGTATGTAATAATAATTATTTAATAACAGTACAGTCAGAAATTTTGCCTGGCACTGATAGCATTGAGAAAATTCATTTCTTTTCTTTTCAAAATTAGAATGTATTTGTTTATCTCTGTCTTCTAAACTTTTCTCTGATTGCCATGTTTCCTAGCCGATGTTTCATATCAGATCAGCCGTATACTGTAGTAATAGCAGCATCAGCTAACAGTTTTTGAGCACTGAATAGGTGCCAGGCTGAGCGCTAAGAATAAATAGAATCTTATCCTTTTATCCTTCAGCAATCCTATGAAGTAGGTATTATTGTTTTACCCATTTAACAGGTGGAAAAACTAAGACAGATTGATTAGGTAACTTCCCCAAGGTCATACAGCTAGCAAGTGACAGAGCCAAGATTCCAACCCAGGCAGTTTAGTTCCAGGTTGTGTGTTCTTAACTATTCTTCTGAAGCTACAGCAATCCCTTCTTGAAATTTTTTTTTTTTTTTTTTGCAGTACGCGGGCCTCTCACTGTTGTGGCCTCTCCCGTTGCGGAGCACAGGCTCCGGACGCGCAGGCTCAGCGGCCATGGCTCACGGGCCCAGCCGCTCCGCGGCACGTGGGATCCTCCCAGACCGGGGCACGAACCCGTGTCCCCTGCATCGGCAGGCGGACTCTCAACCACTGCGCCACCAGGGAAGCCCCCTTCTTGAAATTTTTTCAGAATTTTGGAATGTAATATACTCAGGCCAGGATGCGTCCGTTAACTTGAGGAGTAAGTTTCACTCTTGCACACTCGTCATTCTTTGAGGGTGTTGGTGTCTTCTGCTCCTTTTGGTCTTGAAATCATTCCCTTTGACAAAGAAGTTGGAAGCAAAACAGATGGGTAGGAATGTTTTTCTGCCCCTCAGTAACACCCGATCACCCACCACTAGGGACAGAGCTAAGTCTCCTGTGTTTGTCTGCTCAGACAATGCTTTAAAAATCTGTGTTAACATTTTTCAGATAGCTTGCATCCCTGACATGACTCTTACAGCGCCATACCAGTCTTTTATAGTTTATGTTGTTATTGGTCAACAGCCGCTTTTCTTTTACACATGTTCTTTCTTAACACTGAGCTCATCTGAGAGCTTCCTGGGTAGCCACTTCTGCCTTTTTATTTACTGCCCCATGTTTATTAAGATGGCCCTTTTAGATCCCTCCGTCTCTCCTTCCATCTCAGGAGTAGCTGAGATTTCAATGGTAGACTCTCATTCTAGAATTCCCCTTCTGATTCCACCAGAGTCATGTTCTCTGTCCACAGTGTGGAGTTGGTGCTGGGAGGGGCTCTCCAGCATGGACTACATTTCTCAGCCCCGCTTCAGACAGGGAACCCAGTGGTTGAGTTCCGGCCAATGTCATGAAGGCAGACATGATAAATACCGCTTGCAGGGCTGATCCAAAAAGACCTCCTCCCTGGCTCTCCACGGCCCTCTTCCCCATCTGCAGCTGGATGTCCCCAATCCAGCTCACTTCAGAAGCCACATGTTAAATGGGCAGTGTCTCTGCCAGCCTGGGTGCCTGAGTGAGCCCTTTCCCCATCAGATTTTGTGGGAGTACAAAATAAACTTGTATCATGTTAAGCCACTGAGATTTGAGAATTTGTATATTACAATAGCTAGGATCATCTTAACTAAAACAAATCATATTTGTGTTTCCCTGTGAGTCTATTGAAATCTTCTCCCTACAGTCTGGAAAAATGCATTGAGCCTGTAGCATGGGTTTCTCTCCTCAGCCACCACAAGCTTCACAGGGAAATGGGTACATTCCCCCCATAACCCCATTGCTGCCATTCTACAAGCAATTCTTCTCCATCTCAGTGAGGTCCACATCACATTCCCTCGTCATGTTCCCCATCCTACCTTCTGGGAAAGAAAACTGTCAAAAGAAATGAAAGGTGGAGGCAGCTCTCTAAGCAGTTGGTTTGAGTAAGGGGCCACCTGGATCCTATTAAAAGAAAGAGGAGAATAAGAAGAACGTGAGGATTCAGAGAGGAGCCAGTGTTTCGGTTCTTCCTGTTAGGAAGCCTGGAATAAGCTCCAGGCCGTGTAAGGAACTTTGCACTGGGCCCTCAGGGCCAGGCCAAGGCCAAGAAGCAGGCACTTGTCCATCCTACGTGCAAGGCAGCAAGAAGCTGCTGGCAGCCCTGACCCCCAAGGGGCTTAATGTGCTCTTCGTGCAGGATTTATGCTGCAGCAACAGCCGGAGCATCCCCAGGACAGGTGGGTGAGTGAGCGCAGAGCTGGCGGTAGGGAGAACGTGAAACCAGGCTTCACTCCTTAGCCAGAGAAACACATGAATTCCTAGAAGGCCCAGTCCAGGTGCTCTGGTACCTCTTGGGCATAAGAAAGCTCCCAGGGGGAGCTTCAGAGAGCTTAGCTCAGCAAGAGGTGCAGCCTGGGACCCTGAGTTTAGAGCACCTATTGGCTGTTTAGCTTCAGTTGTTTGTATTTTGTTTTCTACATAAAAGGGAGTAAGGCAACCAATTTGCCCTGTTTGGACGTAACATGAAGTATCGAAAGTAACTGTTATTAACAACAATAATAGACACGGACCATTTACTAAGTGCTAACCACTGTTCTACATACTTTACACAAATCAACTCAGTTCATCTTAAAACAAACGCTATGAGGTGGTGCTACTATAATCCCACTTTGTAGATGAGGGAACTGAGGTCCAGAGAGGGGACATATCTTTTCTGATGTCACACGGGTAGTCGTGGCAGTGCATGGGATTTAAACCCAGGCAGTCTGGCTCCTGAGTTCACGTTCTTGACCACCATGGGAGACCTCCAGGGAACACGGCAGTCAGTTTCCACGGGAGGAGGAGGGCACATGGAGGAAAGGGTCCATGCCAAGTCTCTGACTATACCTTGCCCCGCCTCTTCCTGCCTTGTCTCCCTGTTGAGGGACTTAGAGAGGGCAAATGGCACCATTCCAGGTTCAAACAAGAAGGAGGCAGCTTTTGTGTGGTAGCAAAACACTGCGTTAGGAATCGGAAGACCACTTAGCTTTGTGATCTTAGGCAAGTGGTAGAAGCAATCAGTTTCAATTTCTGGATTTATGGAAGGAAAATATGCCCCTTGTAGGGTTGTTATGAGGCCTACCAGCATTTAGTGGCACTTAAATGAGTTAGCTGAGTGTGAATCCAGGATTGAATTCCAGGGAGATGGGATACTGTGGGACAGGCAGGGGGCTTTGAGCAGGAAACGCTCTACTGCACTAATGTCACTTGGAGGGCTGATGTCCACAGAAGTCATCGCATTTGGGCTACTACATGTTCCAACTTTCGAGAACAAAAATCTTATTATCCCTGAGCAGACTGGAGCACAGGGGCATAGCAGATGGCCAGGGGGATACTTTCCCCGGGCAGAGCAGTCTCTTGCCTACTTGACTGCCCGGAAAGCTGCTCTTCCCCCCACTAACTCTGAGCACTCCCCCATCAAACCAACATGGAAACTGACAAGGTTTGGTTTGGTTTTGCTTATGTTCAAATGATAGAAAGTCTTGTTCAGCATTCAGTGTGCCTTCTGATGTTTCCTTTCTTTTGTCTCTTGGACCGTCTATCAGGAATGAAGCTTGTTTTTTTAAATAAATTATTTATTTATTTATTTATGGCTGTGTTGGGTCTTCGTTGCTGGGTGCAGGCTTTCTCTAGGTGCTGCGAGAGGGGGCTACTCTTCGTTGCGGTGCGCGGGCTTCTCATTGTGGTGGCTTCTCTTGTTGCGGAGCACGGGCTCTAGGCATGGGGGCTTCAGTAGTTGTGGCTTGCAGGCTCTAGAACACAGGCTCAGTAGTTGTGGTTCATGGGCTTAGTTGCTCTGTGGCATGTGGGGTCTTCCCGGACCAGGGCTCGAACCCATGTCCCCTGCATTGGCAGACAGATTCTTAACCACTGTGCCACCAGGGAAGTCCCAAGCTTTTTTTTTTTTTTTTTCTGGTTGCACCATACTGCGTGCAGGACCTTTGTTCCCCAACCAGGGATCGAACCCATGCCCCCTGCAATGGTAGCACAAAGTCTTAACCACTGGACCGCCAGGGAAGTCCCTGGTTTGGTTTGGCTTTGGTAATTATTGTTACTTCTGCTGCTTTCTACTGGGATAATAGACTGGACAATGGGCTTCTTGCCTAGACAGACAAGATGGGGATCCAGCTGGGCTTTCGGCCTCCACTTGGGGTTTTCATGCATTCCATGTTCCCACATCATTTGGGATCTGACCCTATGGGTGATTTTGTCCCCACTCAGGCCACCATCTTTCTCGTGAGCTGTTACAGTTCTCAGGGTCCCCACTCTCTTGATACGATTCACGCTCAGCAGGCCCATGTTCTACTCCCCGAGCCTAGAAGGTCCATTCATTAGGTGTGTCTGCACCACAGGTGCTGTGTGTGTAGCCGAGAGCACAGGGCTCAGAGCAGGTGTGAGTGTGTGCGACCGTTGTCTGAGGTTTCAGGCATGTCACCCAGAGCTCATTTAAGCAAATACTCTGGACTAGTTAGAGCAGGAAACCATGAGTGTCTGCTATGGCTGGCCTGGGAGATTTCCTTTTGCTTACACGAGTCCATTCCTGAGTCAGAGGTGGTCCCTGCTTCTTCAGCGGGTTTCAGGATACCAAGTGTAAGATGCAGTTTCAGAAGCCAGCACCTGCAGAGCCAGCAGGCTTCTCTGAGGGGACCTGGGCTCCTGGCAGGAGGGGAGGAGATGTATTTTTCTGGCACGTGCCCCAGGTCTTTCAGTGACCAAAAGGTCTTGGTTAGCGTGATGGGCTTGATACTCCGTCCTCTGCAGCTTGTGAAGGAAAGTGAGGGAGAGGAGGGGAAGATACAACATTCTGGGCAGTTTGGGTCAAATATGAGGAGCCAGCTCATTTTTCTCCTGAGAATTTCTCAAGCTTCTATCAAATAGAACGTGTTCTCTTTCCTCTACCCATCAGAGCATCCTATAAATACTGTGTCTTTATGCTAGGGGTTTGCCAGGCCTGCAAGGGCCCAGGGAGCCACAGCAGGCTCTGGGGCAGATGTTGGGGGAGGGAAGGGGAAGAGGACCCATCACTGGGGCTCCTGTCCCAGGATGTGCAGGGAAGGGGTGGGTCAATACGCTTCTCAAACAGCCACCTTACAGCCACGATGGGCGTCTACGGCGCCCAGGCACAGATGCAGACGAGAACACGCTTCATCTAATGGGCATTTGCTAGGCGCCTGGGATGACCAGGCTCTGTGCTAGAGTTCAAAACTAAATGAGACCCGGACGTGCTGCCCAGGAGGAATGGTCAAGGGAAGGAGGCAGCACAGCTGTGCAGACAGAACCAGGCTGGTTTGCCCACCTGGTGATGGCCCTGTTCTTACAAGGTTAGCGACTCAGAGGACGCAAACTCCTGCCACAGCATCCCTCCCCTCACTTTCAGAGGAGCACCCAAATCAGCACCCCAAGTTCAGCAGCTGCTCTGTCCTCAGATCCTCTGGGGCTATATGGAACCTAAGTGTTCATTCATTACCTCAAAAGATGTCCACTGTGTGCCCACGAGGGGCAAGCATTGCACTCGCTGTCAGAGATAGGGAACCCAGGGCTTCCCAGTGGGGAGGACAGACCCATAGACAAATCACATGTCTTAAAATGAAGAACCACATCAGAGCTATGGATGCAGAGAAGGGAGAGCGTGTTTGGGATGAGCCAGGAGGGAAGAGCCGCAGCTTGTTTACCGATAAGCGCTGGTCAGCGAAATGGGCTCAGCACTCATCTTCCATAACATTCACCCAGCATCATTTTGATCTCATTACCTCTGCCTTCCCTGGTTCTGACCCCATGAAAGGGCATAGGAAGATGCTGACATCAGAAATGGCAAGTCAGGATGCCGCGGGCTGGGTTCCGGGATGCTTCGGCTTCCCTGTCCCAGCATCTCCTTGCAGCCTCTTCCTGCTGCCCCAGGGACAGGCCTGACTTCTGTGGACCTGCAAGTAGTGCTCCAGCTTTACTCTACCCCGGATGGGGACCTCCCCCTAGGGCAACAAAAGTGATTGTTTTCCTCTTGTGGTTGCCCTCCTTTTTATCTGAGTGACTCATGGGAGGCGGCAGGCCAGCCTGAAGCAGGGGAGGAGGGGTGTGGCCTAGGGCCAGCCTGGGGCTCAAAGCTGGGGCGGCCACAGATGGCCAGATCTACAGGATGCCACAAGAGAGAAGCCTGCTCCCGCATGAACACAACTTGTCTGTTTTTCTGAGCTCAGCAATGTGGCCTGATAAAGGACACAGTGAGGCCCTCAAGGAGGAAGAAAGGAAGGCAGGGAGATGTACACTTTTTGGCCAGAGCTCCATCAGATAGTAGAGAAAGAGCGCATTCTCCTAGGGGAACGCAAGGCACGCTCTGTCCTTGGGTGCTGTTTTCCCAGACAACAGAGGTGAGGCTGGGCGAGCCATGGAGGGGGAGGGTGGGGTGCTGACCATGTCATGGGCCTGCAGCTCCCCACCTGGACCACAGCATCCACACCCACTCTCAGGGGCCCATGGGGTGGCCAAGAGGGGACTCCCTGGTGGAACCTTTCTTTGTCTTAGACAAACTCAGAAGGGAGGATGGTGAGCATGGGTGATACATTCTGGGAGGAGTGAAGAAGCTGGAGAACAAGGTTTTACTCATCCTGGGGGCCCCCTTCCTCCATCCTGCCTGCTGTCCCCTCCAAACACCCTGACCCTCATTAAGCAAAGACCCCAAACTTTTCACTGAAGAGGGGAAGCACGCAAAGTCTCACAATGCATACCTCCGGGTCAGGGGAGAAGGTGGAGGAGATTCTTGAGAGCACAGAAGTCCCCAAAGATGTGTTCCCCAAAGACGTGCATTCCACCTCTCAGGCTGTTCCCTCTTTGATTTTATGATGTGGCTTTGCTGGGCTGGTGTCAAGCATGGCCATGCCATAAGCCCAAGGACTGGGTTTGGGGGTGCCATGCCCACCCTGACAGCATATCTGCCTCCAGCCCTCTCTCTGGTTTTGTGTTTGATGTTCCTTTCTAAGTGTGAGCTGGGTCCAGGGAGGAAGCCAGGGTGTGGTTCTCCATGCACTCCTCAATCCTGGGTAGTTCCACACATTCCAGGAAGTTGTACTGGGGATCGACCAAGGGCGTCAACAGGACCGCCTGTTGATCGTTGATTGGTCCATGGCCACCATGGGCCACTTTCCTCCCACCCTGAATATTTCAGCATTGACTTAAGAAGAAAGATCTGATAACATGCTGGTGACCTTTTCACCTAATCACTTAACCCCTCCTTCAGGGCCCAGATCCATTCCCACCTCCACGATGAAACCTTCCTTGTCGACTCCAGATTGCCACCATCTTCTCCAGCATCCTTATGCATTTGCAAGAGTTAACAACCACACCTCTTTTCTGGATTTCTTTATCATTTCCTGTGCACCTCCTCTTGTCAGGTCCTTCCCACACCCTGCACTAGGGGCTGGGGGCAGACGTCACACGGTACCACCACCCCCCGTTTCCGATGCAGTCGGGAAGATGTACGTACAGGAGGGATGCTCTCACATGGCGCCATGAGGGGGCGTCAGAGAATGTGCTACAGGAGGTGGAGGAGGAAGATGCTGCACCCGACCGCAGGGAAGACAGCGCAGGGGCCTCACAAGTGGCATCTGAAAGTGACTTTCCGAAACACATAGGATTTGGATGGCAGGGGCCAGTCCAGGAAGAGGCAGAGGGAGAGAGTGGACACGGCATGGAGACGGGAAGTGGTGGACGGCTATGTGGGGAGCCATCCGGGCGGACCCCCACCAGGCCAGCTCCTTCACGTTGGCCGCTTAGCACCTGGGCTCCCCTCCTCCAAGCTTTCCCCACGTTGGCAGCTTTGTGCCCAGGGCCATCTGGGGGCAGTGACTGGGGGAGGCTGCAGGAAGAGAGAGCAGCGATAACGTAGTCCCCTGCTGTGAAGACCCACAGTCAGCCACCCAGCCCGGATTTTCCATGCATGGGTAGCCCTGCCAACTTGGGCCCCCGATCAACACCAGGACGCCCTCCATGGGCCTCAGTTTCACGGGGTGCCTGCCTGAGAGGTGATGGAGCGGCTTACTAAACCGTTTGCTTCCGCAGACTCCTCAGCAAGCCCTGCGGTGGGGGTGAAAGCTCAGCGGGCGGTGAGCGTGGGCTGTGTTCTGGCTACAGCCCGAGCCAAGGCTGGTATAGGAACAAGGAGAGAGGAGGGTGCCGTGGAAGCACGAAGCTGTGCCTGGCGCCCAGCAGCCATCATCTCCTGGAGACACCTGCTCAGCCTTCGCCGATGAAGTTCGTGCCTCTGGCGGAGCGGTGGGCTGTAGGCTGAGCTGTGCTAGGCTTTCTTAATCGACAAAGTCAACTTTGTGTCTGAAAGGCTGGCCTATGGAATCAAATCAGGCAAATAAGAATTTGGCCTGCTTACATCAAAATCACCTGGGCCTTCCCAGGGACCCATCCAGGAGATTCTGATTCAGTGGTTCTGGGTGAGACCTGTGCATCTTTTTTTTTTTTTTTAAACAAGTATGCAAGACCTCTAGATCTAAGAAGTCTTGGAATTAGAAAAAATTGGATCCACAAATAGTTACAGATCCAACTGCGTATAGAGCACCTGGCATCTTGGCCTTGTCTGCGCCTCAAATCACTCTCTGAGACTGGCCTTGAGAAGGCCTCCTGGGACCATCTCCCACGGCAAGAAGCCATGCTAGCTTATCCTGGGGAAAGGAGTCCCTCATCTGAGGAGCAAGGCTGCCACCTGCTGGTCGATGCTAGAAACGTCTCCCGTTCTCGGAGGGAGGATGCAAATAGAGGTGGGAAGCCAGGGGGCGTGGCCCTGCCCTCCATTTCCTGTTCTGCCTTTGTCCTATTCTGAGAACTATAGGTGTCCCCCAGTCTTGTACCTCTTCTGGTGCCTCTCATCTGAGCCCATCTTCCCTGGGCAGCCACCAGTCAACAGGCAGAACCTGCTGATCCACCATCTTGCCCTGAATTCGGTTCAGTTTAGCACACACTTGATATGAGCCAGGTGTGGGCTGGCCACACGGAGGAAAGTAATGCAGAGGGATTGAGAAGTAAGGGTGACTCATGAATACGGATAATTTCTATCTGAGGTGACGTCTGAGCTGAGGGTAGGTGGGAGGCTGGCAGGTGAAGATAGGATATTTGAATATAGAAGCTGAATTGTTTTATTCTTAATCCACTTCTTGGCTGCCCCTAAAGGATGGAATGCAAACATTCCCCCTCAATTTCTGGGCAGATTTAAAGATTAGGAGAAAGGGAAACAAGTTTTTCAGTTGTTAAAATCAGATTCTGGGTTTTAAGGGCCTCCAGGACTATTGTGAAAGTACACGAGGGAGGCCCGGGTTTGAGGGAAGAAGCCATGTATCCAGGGGAAACAAAAGGCAGAGGGGGTTTCTCCCCTCTGCAGAGTTCTCCTGGCCCAGTGGGGTGAGGGCTCCAAACCACCACTCCCAACCTGGCCCTGCAGCGCCCCAGGGACGTATCAAGGCCCCAGAGGGAAGTGGCTGCAGTGCCAGGATGTGCTGCCCTTCCAGCCTACAAAGAACTTCCAGGTCCCGAGAATGGCAGAGAAGCATCCCTGAGCCTGCAGACCTATGAGCCCCCTGCTGTAAGAGACCCAGCTGTCTCCATGGTAACCCGTGGAGACAGATGCCCAAGAACCAGAACCCTTGGTCCTGTGAAGGACTTGAGGACCTTGACATAGTTCCAGAAGTAGAGAGATATACATTCAAACCACAATGAGAAAACAAAGGAACTCAGTATTCCTGCACACCAGCCTGTAGCAGATTCTACTGGTAACAGGTACAAGGCAGGTCAAGATGTGGCACTGGAATCAAATGGAGAAGGTGTAACTATTGTAAAGCTGGTTAATAAAATAGTCTGGGTGGTGGGTGGGAGGCCAATAGTCTAGGACATTCTGTAGCTCTGGTGATTGCAGGATTCCAGCCAAATGTTTTTCTCCTGACAGCTCTAGGCCTTGTTTTGTGCCCCCAGAAGGTTGGGGTCATCTGGCTCTGGAGTACCAGCTCTGCACTTGTTCTGGGGCCAAACACAATGGGGGCCCAGTTTGATCATGTTCTGTTTCTGCTCATAATTGTTCAGCAAAAGAATTATGTACCTTCTAAAGACAAAATAGTCATCCTTTAGTGGAGCCCCAGCTCCTTAGCATGTCCCACAGGCCCCACATCCGCATCTCTACAGCATCAGCCCCTCTCACCTCCTCTAACTCAGCCATCAGAAGGGCTCCCTACGTTCTCTCAATAGCCTCCCACCCTCTCTCAACTAACTGCTGTTCATCCTTTAGGCCTCTGTTTAGTCATTTTCTGAATCCCCCCACCACTACCGTGGCTGAGTTAAGGCTTTCTCTTGTGTGCTGTCTCTGGGTTTGCCCCATCATGGCTCTTAGCAAACTCCAACTCACCTGCTCACTTCCTCATCTGCTTCACAAGACTGGACTACTTGACAGCAGAAAATTTGTGTGTAGATCACTTCTGTGGCACCAGCACAGCACCCTGTTTTAAGGAGGATGTTCAGCAAGGTTTCTGAGAGGAAATAATACTCAACATGAGATCTAAAGGAGTGGGGTGGGGGCAGAGGTGTGATTTCAAGCATATGCAAAGGCCCTGGGGTTGCAAAGAACTTGGCATGTCTAAGAAACATGCTAAAGACACTGTGGCTGGAGTGCAGGAAGGGAGTGAGCAGGTAGCATGAGACTTGGTCTGAGAGGTTCTAAGCGTGGTGGGATGTCACCAATAGAAACATTATCCTGTATCTTCACTGTCTTCTCTTTCCCTTTTTGCTCTCATTGAGCACAGGCTCTCTTCTGGAGCAATTCCATGCAGCCTCTGCTCAAGGGCTGACTCATCTTTCTCTTCTACATCCCTCCTACCATTTGGTGGGGCAGGTGTCTTCTTCATTCCTTCTTGCTGTGTCAGGCCATTCCTTTAAGAACTTCTGGGCTTTGAAGGTCACATCATCAGCCTGCAGCACCCACCACCCCTCCTTGGTACAGTCTCCCACAAACCCCAGATCACTTTCCTTCATTCTTGATGTGGATCTTAGCATGTGGCTCACTGTCACTCTCACCCACACCATCATGTCATCATTCTTGGGACCACACCCCATGTACCTGGCTTCTCAGTTCCATGATCTCCTCTCCTCCAATGGTCTCATCTTCCACCCTATCACAGATACTCTAAATGGCCTAAGTCACATGCCTGACACTGATAAAAACCGCACCCCCTCCATATTCTCAGTTTCGGTGCATGTTCCTTTCTGACCAGTGCCTCCCAACTTCCTAGCTCACTGCTCCTGAAATGCTGTCACCAACAATCCTTCATCACAGTGGGACTGCTGGATCCTCTGCCTTTTAACTTGTTCTGTGCCCCTCATGTTCTCTCTCCCTAATTTACTTGGCTTAAATTCCATGGTTTATCACTTTAATCATATCTTCTTTTTTTCCATACTTCTTCATCTTCAACACCCTTCCTTCGCTTTACTGTATTGGTTTGGCAAAACTCTAACCCTGGTTAACTCCACTTCGGAGCCTACTCCATTCTGGTGCCCACACAGCTGACCATGGCTGGAGGAAAGTACACAACCTTCCCGACCGGTTTAACATTAATTTATGACTGCTAACCTCAAGTGGGCCTTCAATGCTGCCTGGTAATCATGGACCCATTCACTCTCCTACTCTCCTAGTTGAATATCTCCTACCTCTCTCTCTTCAGGCCTCCCACACCTCCTCCCCCACCCTCCATCTCAGCCAATGACCTGCTGCCTATCGCAGGGAGAAAAAGCAGCCCTAGAAAGCACACTTCCTCGAGTGTTCCCTCCCCACATCTCCCCACACACCTGCATCTGTGTCCATGTCCTTTAGCTTTTCTCCTGCTCCTGTGGATGAACTGTGTGGAGGCCAACATCTGCTTGTGTCCTGGATCCCATCCTCTCTCACTTTCTCAAGGACATCTCCCCAGCAATTCCTTCTGCTCCTGCCTCATCAATTTCCCTTTCTCTACAGACATACTCTTCCCATGTCCCAGCTCCCTCTTACAGGAAAACTCCTTGAAGGAGCTATCTATACTCCTGACAATTCCTGTCCTCTCCTAAATCTACCCCAATCAGCTTTTGATGCCCATGTGGTTAAGCCAAATGGTCATTTCTTAGTGGTCATTTTAACATGAGCTCTCAGCACCATTTGATATAATAGATCACTTCTTTCTCCTGGCATCATTTTTTCCCTTGATCTCCAGAATATCACATCCTTCTGATTTCCCTTCAAATCTTTTTGTTCTCTTCTTTTCATCTCTCTTTTTTTTTGCAGTACACGGGCCTCTCACTGTTGTTGCACAGGCTCCGGACGCGCAGGCTCAGGGGCCATGGCTCATGGGCCCAGCCGCTCCGCGGCATGTGGGATCTTCCCGGACCGGGGTACGGACCCGCGTCCCCTGCATCGGCAGGCAGACTCTCAACCACTGTGCCACCAGGGAAGTCCTTCTTTTCATCTCTTTTGCTGAAGATATCTTCGTTTCCCTCTCATCTCCCACACTTATTAACATTGAATCTGTCTAAGGCTCCTCTTCTCTTCCCCTTTGTACACTCCCTTGGTGACTCATTAAAATGACGTGGCTTTAAATGCAATTCATGCATTGATAACTCTTAAATTTTATATTCTACCAAGTCCTCCATCTTGAAATCCAGATGCCTATACCCAATCCACCGCCAATATTCAGTTTTCTCTTCAATGTTTCCACTTGGAAACATTGTCCAAGCCTGAACTCCTTGATCTTCTCCCTGAAACTCTATTTCCCACAGTCTTCCTTAACTCAGTTAAGGGCAACTCCATCCTTCCAGTTGCTTGGAGCAAAAATCCTAGGGTTGTCCCTGACTCTTCTCTGTCTTTCACTTCCACATCCAGTGTGTAACAAAATCATGTTAGCTCTAACTTCAAAATATACCCAGAAGTTGACCGTTTCTCACCATTTGTGGCCATTCTGGTCCAAACCACCCTCATGTCTCATCCAGATGACTGAAAAGCCTCCTAACTGATCTTCCTGAGTCTACCATTGCCGCTGCCATCAGCTTCCTGCATCTGGGGACCAAGTGAGGAGGAGGTAGAAAGACCTGGCCTCAGGACCTGGAGTTTTTGTTTGTGTGTTTGTTTTTAATTACAAATTCAATTACTTTAATAGATACAGGGTTATCATCATTACCTATTTGTTCTTGAGTAAGCTTTAGTAGTGCGTTTCTTTCAAGGGATTTTTCTGTTCTAACTTGTCAAATCTATTGGGATAACGTTGTCCATAATATCCCCTTTTTATCCTTGTGATATCTGTAGCATCTGTAGAGATGTCATATCTCCCATTCCTGATATTACTAACTGGTGTTTTCTCTCTTTTTTTTTTACCTGATCAGTCTGACTAGAGGATTATCAATCTCATGGATCTCCTCAAAGAACCGGCTTTAGGTTTCACTGGGTTTTTTCTCCGCATTAAATTTCTTTTCCATTTTATTTATTTCTGTTCTGATCTTTATCATTTCCTGTATTCTACCAACTTTGGGTTTACTTTGATCTTCCCTTTTTAGTTTCTTAAGGGGGAAATTGAGGTCATTTCTTGAGACCTTTCTTCTTTTATAACATAGACCTTCAGCGTTACAAGTTTCTTGTGGCTGGAATTTGTGTCTGCTTTGTTCGCTGATAAAACCCTAAAGTCTAAAACAGTAATTGGAACATGGTGGGTACTAAATATTTGTCAAATTAATGAATTGATACCTCCTATCTACCCAAAGCCCTCTGAAGAGTTCCCATTTTACTCCAAATAAAACCGATTCCTACATCATCTATAAGGCCTGACACAGTCGGCCCCTCGCTGCTTCTCTGATCTCCTTTCCTGCTGTCCCTTCCCTTAGCTACGCTGGTTCCTTTGTTGCCCCTCAAACAAGCTGGGCAGAATCTGAACTCATGGCCTTGGCATTTACTGTTCTGCCTGGAATACTCACCTACCCCATTTGTCCTGGTAAAGAATGACTTCAAATCTCTGTGCAGAGAGCGTCTGCCATCTCTCATTCTCTTCCCCCTCTCTGCTTCCACCCCGATGAAGAAACCTGGCTGAAAAGCTGAACCCGGACACTGAGAGTTCTCATTTCCAGAGCAGCCCTGCCTGGAGTCATCACCTCAGCAGCCCCACCACCCTGTCAGAATCACGTGTCTGTTTCTGTGAGGCTGAGGACTGGATTCAGCTAAGGCGCTTTCACCGGGTGAGGCCCAGCCACTAGCAGATTGTGGATACTTTTTTTCTGAATGCAAGATTTTAATTTAAATTTTATTCATTTTATGTACGAGGACATAACTTATCTCATTGTTGTTTTCAAATGTATGGCATAAAACTGCAAAGTATTCCTGTATGTGTTCATAACCACTCTCAATTTTGTTTGTGTTTTTACATCCGTCTTCCACCCACACCCTCCAACTAGACTTGTCCAAGGATTTCAGTCTTTCCAAAGGACAGACATGCGCACTGCTGGGCTAGGGGGCAGGGCCGGTCCTCAGCTCACCCTGGCCCGGAGAATCCGCACGTACCGAGTAATATCGCATCCCAGGAGCCCTAAACGAAATTTCTTTCAAGAATCTTGGCTTCACACCCTCTGCCAGACCTTTCTGAAGACAGGTCCTCTCCAGCCATGTTCAGTGCAGCAGCTGACAAAGGGAAAGGGAGGTGTGTTTTCCTGGAAACCCCAAACGCCCCTCCTCATCTCCTGTGAATTACCTCTGTGTTCAGGCAGCTGAGCTAGACACCTGCGAGGAAACGCGTGTGAGTTCAGTGGGGGCCTTGGAAAGAAAAGGCCCCTTTTACCCCTGGCCAGCACTGTAGGTGGTATGGCCCAGGAGGGCCCCGTGGCAGCAGCTCGGCTGCTGCAGGCAGAAGTCAGAATCCCGGTGGCAATGTTCAACTGAGCCAGAGGGAGAGCCAGAGAGCTGAGAGGCCCGCCCCTGTACAGAGAAGGGCAGAGCAAGGCCGAGGAATGTGACGTGAAATTCCTGATGGTAGTGTGGCCCTGTCCCTCCCCGTCTGTGCTTGGTAAACTCAAGTTCATCTTTCAGGGCCCATGTCAAAAATCATCCTTTTGGAAAGACTTCTCCGAAGCCCAGGCAGAGCCAATTTCTCCTCCTTCTTGCTCCCTGGAGCATGCCTCAGAGTGATGCAGGGGCTTGTCAAAATGCAGATTCTAGGGTCTGCTGTTACCCCAAGAATCTCTGGGAGTGCGGTCCTACCATCATCATACTTAAACAGATTCCTGTTTTTTTTTTTTATGCAGGGCAAGAATGATACCAAGTACAGCATCATCTCCCTTAAACCCCATAAGAACTCTGGAAGGTAGACGCTATTATTAACCATAATGTACAGATCAAGAAACTGAGGCACAGAAAGCTTAAGTAACTTGCCCACAGCCATGCAGCAAGTGGTAGAAGCAGGATTAACTAACCCAAGTAGCCTGACCCCAGAGCCTGCATTCTCGGTCCTTACACTGTGCAGGCTTCCCCCTTGCCAGGTGGTGCTATCAGTCAAGCGAAGGTCTTCTGACCTCAGGTGGCCTCAGCCGGCACTGGCTCGAAGCAGGATTTCAGCTCCCAGCCAGAGATTGAGGTCGGGCAGCAGCCGTGAGAGCGCTGAATCCTAGATACCAGACCACCAGGAACCAGTGGCCAGTGACAAGGTCCTGGCCTGTCAGCTATGTAGAAATGAATTTCCACATGGAGACGGAACACAGTGAAGTAAGTGAAGTGTTCATTAGGAGGAAAAAGAGTACAGGACGTGTGGATAGACACACGGGCGGGCTCAGAGAGAGAGTTGCGCACTCATGGTAGTTTGAATCACTTTTATGGGGCATTTCTTCTGTGTTTCCTTTGACCAATCATCTTGCTTTGCCTGGTTCTGAGTCCGTATTTGGTCTTTCTCAGGATCCTCCCCTGTGTGCGTGTGCATCTCTTAGCCAAGATGGAGTCTAGCAAAGAGGACTGTGGGTAGTTGACATCACTTACTATGAGGTGGCGCCCCCTCCATTTTTGACCTCCAAGGAGGCTTTCTGTGCATGTGTAGTCAGGGAGGTCTCCTTGACTTCGAGAATGAGGAATATGTGGTCTTTTATCTCTTATCTGGGCAGGGCCTAGCCTCCTTCATCATCCTGCTTTTATGGAGTTTCTGCTATTATGGAGTTTCTGTCCACAGGGTAGAAACTGTTCAGCCTGGGGTCCGTCTATCTCCTGCCTCACTTCTACCTGGTGCCACCCTGCAGAAAGTTCTAGGAAGTACTGACATTTGGAATCACTGCCATGTTCTGTCATCCTGTCTAGAGCACGAACCTCCCAGCCATGGCATTGACTGCCATGTGTGTCGAGTGCAACACACAATGAAAAGCCCTGACATCACTGCTCTGAGAACATCATTGGCCTTGAAAAAGTCTGCTTGGCTGGCCTCTGAGTGGGAATGCTTTGGGTAGGGAGACCAGAGTAGGAACCAGAAAGATGGTGCCCTTCGGGTGGCAGAGTAATTAAGGACAAGCATTCTGGAAGGACATGGATGGGGTAAAGACATCAGCAAGCTCCCACCAGCTCTAGGATAAAAATAATAATTTATTGAAAAACCACTACATGGCTGACACTGGGCTAAAACTTTACAAATATTGTTTCAGGGTATTTTCACAACAACCCTGTAATGAAGGTTGTAATGAATTCTTATTCCCATTCTACAGACAGAGAGCCTAAGGCTCAGAGAAGTTAAGGAAATTGGTCAAGGTCGTCAAACAAATACACCTGGGATTCAAAGCCAGGTTTGTCTAACCCAAGATCATGTACCAAGTTCCTGTTCCACCCACAATTCTGCTCGCCCACACGCATTCTCTTACTCAACAAATTTTGATGCCTGAGAGAAAAACAACAAATATTTTAAGTCTCTCCCACATATGGGCCACTTAAGTGGCTCCACTAATCTTCCTCAAGGATGACACAGGCCTGGGGCAAGAAAGCAGACTGGATGACTGGTTTCTCAGCAATGGTTCCCACTGTTTGAAAGCAGCTCAGCTAGATCACTGTGATGACAGCTGGAGGCAGAGCATGGGGAAAACCTGCAGGGGAGGGGATCCTGGAGCCTCATCAGTGGAACCGGGAAGTTCCTCAGGCCCTCTCAGAATCATAATCAGACCCAACGTCCAGGCTTAGCCATGGTTCGTGAACTCAGCGAGGTGCCCACGCGTCCTCCAGGATGGAGGGCCAGTCTGGCCTGTTCTCCACCCGTGTCACTCAGCCCTGCCGGTCCAGTCGGTGTGGTTCATAGGCACCGCTGGGCTCTGGCACCATGCCTGGCAGGGGCCAGGTTCCCTTCTCTCTCCCCAGTGCCCTGCAAGCCTCTCTCAATCTGTCTTTTCTCCCCTTCCCAGACAGGCAAGGGGACCCCTGTTTTCACCATTGCCAGTCAGAACAGCTCAAGGAAAATGCCAGATTTTGAAGGTAGACTTGCAAATAATAACAAACAAAAACAATGCCTCCCTTGTTTCCATACTGAAGGGATTGGGCCAGATTATATAGATTCCAAGAGCTCTTAAAAGAAGGAAAAAGATGTGGCTTTCCCTTCAACTCTCATGCCCGGTGGTCCCCGGAGTGACTGCTGGGGAGATTAAATAGTGAATGTGCTTGTGCTGTCGAAAGGAAAAAGATCCCTGTCCACTGGGTCTGAGCAGGTTGACCAGGGGCCTGAGCAAGACCCAGGATTCAGTTCTGAGGCCTGCTCAGCCCCCTGCTTGCGGCTCCTTAGGACGAAGTTCCATACACAGAAAAGGTGCATGACACTTCAAAATGGGATGTCAGAGAGGGCTCCGGGGATCTCTCAGGGTATGTGACTCGGGACAAGGGGCTCCTGTTCCGTCTTGCTGTCGGGAGTACCCAGGCTGCTCCTTATCCCATTTCTCACTCGGTGAGGTCGCCTGGTCCACACCAGCGAGGTGGTCAGGGCAGGGTGTCTTGGAAACCAAGGAGGAGACAAAGTGGGCAAGCGGAAGTTCCATGGTGTGTGGGCTTTTGTTATACAGTTGATGCTTAGGGTTTCTAGAAATAAAGCACGACGAGAGACAAGATGTGTTGGCTGGACAATAATAAGTTGGCATTTATGGGACCCATCGTCTCCTTGGGCAGCTGTGCTGAGGGAAAAGAAGGTCTTCTGGAGGAGGGACTTCAGGGACCACACACACACACACACACACACACACGTCACACAGCCTCGGGTGGAAGGACTGAGGGTTTCCAGGAGGAAGGGAGGGCAGTGCCAGGCCAAACACACAGGCTCTGAGGTGACAGTGTTTGAGCAGTTTGTGCTCAGTGGTTCAAGTGCAGACCCTGATACCTTGGAACCACAGCTCCACTTGGTAGTGACCATGTGCTGTGAGCCTAGAAAAGGCACTAAGCTGTCTGTGTCTCTGCATCCTCAGTCTGTGGACGGGAGTAAAATTGACAGCAGCCACTGCACTGGAATGAAGTGAGGATTAAGGGAGACACTGCATGTGGTATCAGCGTAGTGCTGGCACAAGGAAGAGCTCAGCGCATGTGCACCGGTGCCGCGAGGCTGGGAGAAGGGAGGGACCCGTACACTTCCACCCCAGCTGCAGCCTTCACCTCCTCTGGCCCCTTTGAGGAATTTAGTCACTTTCTTGCCAAAGGTATCTGAAGGCCATCCTGTATGACACGGCCACTTGGGAAATTTTGAACAGCAGTGTTGGGGTGTGGGTTGGTGGCAACACCATCTGATACGTTGATATGGGAGATATTTTAAGTACCAACTCTCCCTATCCTATTGCTCCCCCTGCACAAAGGGGATCACAGTCCCTTTGAGAAATGCGTAATAGCTAAGGATCCTCTTGCCTAGACAGTGCATATCCACATATCTGTAGCATTCTGCGCTTTATTTCAGGGACATCAGGTTTTGAACCCTCTTCCAGACTTGCAGACTCAAAGACCTAGAGGCATCTCTCTGCTGCCTGACTCCTTCCTCTGAAGCCACACCTACAAAACGCCAAGGGGCAGAGAGACCTACTTCTCTCAATCACATTCTGAAGTTTACTGTTCAGAAAAATGTGTCAGGTGTCACGACTGCTGTCAGAGTTGCAGCCCTGACAAGGCAGTGGGGATATGAAAGGAGCCCCATGAGCCATGTCTTCCCTGGAAACAAGAACATCCATAATAACAAGGTGGGCAGCTAACTTTTCTGGGCACTTACTACGCTCCAGACACTGTGCTAAGCTCTTCACATGCATGATCTTATTTAACCTCCCCAAGCCCCCATGATGGGGATACTGCCATGATTCCCATTTCATAGATAAGAAGCTAAGGCACAGAGAGGTTAAATAACTTGTCCAAGGTCATACAAGTCATGAGTTAAGATTTAAACCCAGTCCCAGAACCCTACTGTCGACCAGTATATTTTTGGCCACCTAGGGACATCACAGGGACCATACTCCCATCCCCTATTTTAATGTCCTGAGCATTCACCCTAATAAAAGCACCTTATACTCGAGTGGATGCCAATTCTAGACATACTGAGGCTTGATCCTGGGCCAATTTTCTCTTCAACATGAAACTGCACGGGAAGCAATGCTGAAAGAAAACAGAAGTAGAGTCACAGGTGCAGAAAACAAACGTATGGTTACCGGGGGTTGAGGGGGGTGGGGATAAAATTGGGAGGTTGGGATTGACATATCACACTACTATAAATAAAATAGCTAACAAATAAGGACCAGGGAACAGCACAGGAAACTCTACTCAATACTCTGTAATGGCCTATATGGGAAAAGAATCTAAAAAAAGAGTGGATATATGTATATGTATATGATTCTATGCAGCAGAAACCAACACAACATTGTAAATCAACTATGCTCCAATAAAAATTCTTTAACAATTTTCTCTTCACACTGAACCTGCATGGGAAGCAAGGCTGAAAGATGGAGAGAGAGGCTTGGTTTGTATATGAGTCAGGAGAGAAAATCATCTCCCTGTACTCCACCCGCAGCTAAATAGTCATGGGTATCCTTGAGCTGATGATGACTGCAAAACATCCTGGGAACACCCCTGCTCAAACCACAGTGCTGCAAAAGGTGGGTACTAGCATGGGGAGGTAGGGGTACAGGCCTAATACCCTGTCCTGCTTCCCAGGAAGGGAAAGCACGCTTCCCCCAGGAAGCTCACAATGTGACCAGAGGCTTACGGACATATTGGGGCAGGACGGAAGGACTGAGTGCCTGGTCTGCTGGAAGAAGGGATGACAGTGAGCAGAAGGGAGAGGGCCACCTGCAGGAGGGCTGAGTAACCTTCCTGAGGGCGGGAGGAAGGGAGGGAGGGAGGCTGGCCTTGGCAGGAGGGGAGGCGGGCGCAGAGGAAGCAGCAAGATCGGTCCCGGCAGTGAGACAGGGCAGCCCCAGTAGACTTCCCAGGCTGCCCTCTGGGAAGCAGGCAGGAAGGTTGAGTGTATTACGCTGGCCCCGCCTCCTGAAGCTCTCTCCACAGCTGCTGGACTGGACACAAAGGCGTGAGGGACAGAGACACCATCTCTGCTGATTTGTACCCAACTCTAGTTCCAGTAGCTGAGAAGCTACATATGACAGAGAAGCTGGTGGGGCGGGGCCCGTGGCTGTCTGCATTTCCCAGGTAAGTGACTATTTGTGTCAGAGCCAGAAGTGACGAGCAAGGCCTGAAGGTGGTGCGCAGGGGAGAAGGCGGGAGGTGGCTGCCCTGGGGTGGACGGGGTACCGTCTATGGAAGGAAAAAGGGGCAGGGGCTGGGAGCTGGAACAAGGCCTGTGGCCAGGCTTCTGCAAAGCATCCACGTCCATGGGTGAGGTCGGTGAGCCGGGGCCTCCCCTGGCCGGCAAGCACGGAGGAAGGTCCAGGAAAGGGCTGTGCTCTGCCCGCACCAGGGTGTCAGCGTTCCTCTTCCAGACTGGGAATATTTGTGTCGACCTGGCCAGAAAACCCCAGCCTGAGCCCTTGCCTTCCTCTCGGTCTTCTTGGTGGTCAAGAGAGCACCTTTGGCAGCTACAGGAGGAAGACAGCGGGACATATTCACTGGGAATGTGGCTGCAGACAGAGGGATTTCCCATCTGGAAGGCAATCCCCGTCAGCTGTGAGCTAGCAGAGGGCTGTGTGCCGCCCTGAGGAGGCTCCCCTGTGGCCCGGAGGAAAGGGGTGAGACACGTGTTGTGTAGAAGGCGGGGTGGGGAGTGGGTGAGATGAGTGGTCTGTGAACAGCTCTCTGTGAGCATGCATGGCGTGTTGTCCCAGAGAAAGAAAGACGCCTTGGAAGCTGCTTCAATCAAATCCAGCGTCCCCTTGCCATCCTGCTGGCAGACCAGTCCCTGAGCAGGCACACTGGCCTCAGTAAGTCATAGTAAGCTGGTTAGCGCTGTGTCCCCTCTACACACACACACACACACACACACACACACACACACACACACAGCCACTCTCTAAGAACCACTATGCTGAAAATATGTCAAACTTGGTTTCCTGCCAAGAGGTATGCCAGCTACACTCTGACGTGTTATGGGGATAGAGCAGAAGGGTCAGAGGGAGGGAGTGATCCCTGGGCTTCGGGTGCAAAGGGACATGAGATGCTGAACTCCAGTCGTTACTGCACTGTGCCCTCCATTTATCTATGGCTACTGTATCCACGGAGAGAGTGAGGAGTCCTCCCCATCGCTGCCCCTCCCCTCCCTCCAGCCCACACACAGAGTAACTGGGCTTGTTGTGATCAGGCGGGAGCTGGGGGAAGGGCAGTCTGGTGAGACAGGGGCTAATATAACAGGACATGACCTTACCGTGTAAACCTTGACCACCAAACTGCGAAGATCATCGACCTAGACACCTCCCGGGAGTCCCGCTGCGGTGCAGAGGAGCTAGCAGCACGAGTGACAATGGCCCAGTCACTGAGTGCCAGCCATGTGTGCAGGAGCGTCCCCCATACTTATACAGTAGGGGCAGTATCTCCATCCCGCAGACGAAGAGAACCTGGCTCAGAGATGTTTGTCAACACACAGGCATACGATTTTGACTATTTGGTCAACATCTGTCGAATGAATGACTCCATCTTGCTGAGGGATGATGGCACGCCTCCCGCCCTGAAGCGGCACGTTGGATCCACACCAAGAGCCTATCCCTCTGAGAGGCGGTGGAAGGTGGGCGGAGGGAAGCAGCGGCTTTTGGAAAGCAAACACTCAGTGACTCATACGCCGAACCACCTCAGGCGAAGGCCTGGCCTCTCTCTCCTGTGCAGGCCAATTTGGGTCAACAGGGTCAGGGAGGAGCCCAGCCGTGAGGCCCCGTAGCCAAGGTGTCTCGGCCCAGAAAACACAAGGGGCTTTGATGCCTCAGAAAGCAGCGGCTCTCCCCAGCCCAGGATGCTGCGGCTGCTCTTGGGCAGGGCCCAGCCCCGGGGCAGGGCCTCAGCGTGGAGGCCACAGCGGGGAGCTAGGGCAGCCCCTTGAAGTCAGAAACGCCACGGCTGCTGTCTAGGAGCTGTGTGACCCTGGGCAGGTGAGTAATCTCTTGAAACCTCCGTTTTCTGGTCTGTAAAATGGAAAGGCTACTATAATAGCAATAGCACTTCTCTTAAAGGTTGCCGGGAGAATTAAAGGAAGTCATGCTTGTGAAATGCCCAGCACGTTGCCGGGCTCATAACATTTGTCCAGAAAATGGAACTGCTAGTAATACTGCTCTCTGGGATTCTCAGAAGGTTCCCTCCAGAGCAAAGCAAACTCAGCCCCCGGGTCAGAAATTGCTCCTCTCCCACCTACACCCCATCCTGCCCCACTCCCCACCCCCCCACCCCCGGCCTCCACAGAGACCCTCAGTAGCCTGTCTCTCACTCCAGCAGCTCCTGTAAAACTCACACAAACAATCCTTATTAACCAACCCCAGCAGGCTTTCTTTGTATCTTCAAGCTAAAATAAAATCAATCAGAAAATGCAACTCAAAGCCTCCCTTGTCTCGTGCCTTGCTGTCAAAACCCTAAGTCCATACTTTTCAAGTTGGGGTATGTACACCCGTGGGAGCCTATGGGGGTATGCCAGGAATACATGAGGCCATGGGATAAATACAGCACACCTGGGGAAAAGTTAAACGTTTAAACTGAAGGTAACTTAAAACACTATTTTTATGTTAAAACAGACATGACATAGAATCTACATTCTCATGAACAGTTAAGACGAAGCAGTACCTCAGAGATAGTTCAAGCTGTTGGTGGGCATCCCTTTCTCCCTGGGTGCATGTGTCTACCCCGCCCAGCAGCAGGGGGTTCTTCACTGCAAAGGCCTGAGAAGCTCCCCTTAAGCAGTGAGAGGCAGCTGGGTTTCTTCTTGGGAACACGCTGGTGTCTTCCTGACTCACCCCCATTCTCCCAGGAGCTGGTCCTTATCTTTGGAAGGGGTGGCCCACGCAGTCCAGTGCCTGGGAGGCAGTCCCAGCTGCCACCATCAAGAGACGGCAGGCTTGCACTCCCAGCAGAAATGGCAAGAGCCGGCCTGGTTTTCAGCTTCCAGACCAGGATGGCAGTTTAAGAGGTCCGAGGAGGACCAGACCTTGCTTCCTGCCCTCTCTCTTCCCCAGGCTCACAGAGAACCCACCTGGCTAGCAGTTGGTGTTTGAGCCCCTGGGAAGGGCAGGGCAGGGCAGGGCACAGCTGGCACTCAACAAATGCCCCACGCTTGCCATCCTGACAACATTGTCTCCTGGGGCTTCGGGCAAGTGGGACCTCCAAAGGATTAAGGGTGACTGTGGAGTTCTCAGCAGGGCCCAGCTCCTCCTTCGCCTGTGAGGGGCAGCAGTGTGGCTGGAACGGCTACCAGCTGGACACAGATCTGTAGTGAGAACTCAGTCCCCGTGGCCGTGAAGGTGATTAAGTCCATTCTTTGTGATTTTCCTTTTTGCAGGTACCTTGAGCCAAGTAAAGGTCTGTGTCGGAGAAGCAGGGATAGAAGGGCCTGCACATATGGCACAGGTGGACCCCCAGGATGGACAGGGTGAGGCATCTCCTCTCTGCAGCTATGACCCCCGGATGCTAGGCATGAACTTGGAGAGTGAGGATGAGGACCGTGGACAGGCAGGAGACAAAGGGGGCACTGGTGACACTGGTCAGTGGGCCCATTCGAGGCTCAGCTCCCAAGGGACTCAGGACAAAACTGACTTGCCATGGCAGCATCCGTTCCACAAAAAGGAAGAGAAATTCTCTGACTCCTTTAGTGCAGGAGTTGTGGGGAAGAAACCCATGGCAATGCCTAGGAAGAAGGCCAGCTGGGAAAGAGACGAGTCAAAGGTCACCCTGACTCAGGACTCCCCCAGAGCAAGCACAACTCCCAGTGGCCTGCCCAGCAGCTTCTCACACAAGGGGTTTGGTCAGGTGCAACCTCCTAGGGACCCATTACCTGCTGGCAATGATGGAGACTGGAGGGCAAACCTGGACACTGATCTAGGTATCCCATCCAACTTCCCTGGTTCTGGAAGATATTTCTGTGCACAGAAAGGGGTAGACAAGTCCCCAGACAGCTGCTCTCCAGCTTGTGTCCCCAAGGCGGCGGGCAGTTGGGACCCCTCCACGCAGGAGACACATATACCAGCCCAGAGGTCGGCCACCCCAGCCAACCTGGCAGCAGAGGCACTGGCCAAAGTGCGGAAGGGCTTTAAGGACCAGAACCCGGCGGGCGCCGGGGAGGGCGGGCAGAGGGAGGCGTGTCCCCACAAGCGCCGGTGGGGCGGGCAGGCCTTCCAGAAGCCGCCTGGCGCCAAGCCTTACACGTGCGAGTTGTGCGGGAAGGTGTACTCCCACCGGGGCACTCTCCAACAGCACCAGCGCGTGCACTCGGGCGAACGACCCTACCGGTGCCCCTTCTGCGACAAAGCCTACACGTGGTCCTCGGACCACCGCAAGCACATCCGCACGCACACGGGCGAGAAACCCTACCCTTGCCCGGACTGCGGCAAGGCCTTCGTGCGCTCCTCCGACCTGCGCAAACACCAGCGCAACATGCACAGCAACGACAAGCCCTTCCCGTGTGCCGAGTGCGGCCTGACCTTCAACAAGCCGCTGTCGCTGCTGCGCCACCAGCGCACGCACCTGGGCGAGAAGCCCTTCCGCTGCCCCACCTGCGACCGGGAGTTCGCCGTGGCCAGTCGGATGATGGAGCACCAACGCGTGCACTCGGGCGAGCGGCCCTTCCCCTGCCCAACCTGCGGCAAGTGCTTCACCAAATCCTCCAACCTGATCGAGCACCAGACGCTGCACACGGGCCAGAGGCCCTTCAAGTGCGCCGACTGCGGCGTGGCCTTCGCGCAGCCCTCGCGCCTCGCGCGCCACCAGCTCATCCACACGGGCGAGAGGCCCTTTCCTTGCGCGCAGTGTGGCCAGGCCTTTGCGCGCTCCTCCACCCTGAAGCGGCACCAACAGATCCACTCCGGGAAGAAGGGCTTCCTCTGCGCCGAGTGCGGCAGGGCTTTCCGCATTGCCTCGGAGCTGGCCCAGCACATTCGGGTGCACAACGGGGAGAGGCCCTACCAGTGTGAGGACTGCGGCCAGGCCTTCACCCGCTCCAACCACCTCCAACGACATCGAGCCAAGCACCGCAGCTGCAAGAAGGAGCCCATCCCCTCCTCCTCGGACAAGTGAGGGCTCCATCAGCTGACTCTCAGGGAAGGTGAAGACATGGCCGACCTCGGATGCAGTGACGAAAAAAACTAGCCCATTCTGCCCTCAAAGCCATGTGCAAATACCGAGAAGGTCCGGGCTGGTCCTGTCTAGAGAAAGGTACTTTTCCGTTTTTATGTAAATAAAGGAATCCCCAGATGTGGTCTCTATGGAGGAATCTTCCAAAGCAGCGAATTATACCTGGGGGTAACTCAAACCCATCCAAATGGCTCAGCATTTCACTTTCCTAACGAAATGACTTTACCCTGGGGAATGTCTTTATGAGTCATGGCTTTGAATTAGAGAAGGCCTTTATCTTAAAGAGAGGGGCGTTTATGTCCTATATTTAGGACCCAGTTATCCTAGAAATCCAGAACAGCCTTAGCCTCTGAAAAAGAAGAAGCCCGCTTCTCTTCACAGTGGAGCTTAGTAACTGGAACTAATCTGAGTCTCACTCGCAAAATTCACAGGTGCCTCCTCTCTGGCTACCTCTTCTCCTGTTTCCACCCTGGGAGCTTCAATCACATGCTATATTTACAGAGGAATCTGCCCATTTACAAAGACATATACAAAATTTCTCCCTATGGGCTTGACCATGGTTCAGGAAGCCTTTTAGGTTCATTTAAACTTGCCAGGATCAAGAGCTCCAATGTGAAGTAAATAAAATAAAGGACCCCTTGCCCAAGTGCAATCAGCTTGTTTCACCATCATTAAAAACAGGTTTGAAAACCTACGTGACTCGCAGTTATTCTCGAACAAGGTTAACTGAAATTTGCATTACTAACAGCCATTCTTAGAGATGTACTGCTACATACGTTGATTTTGTGTACTTTAAAAGTCAGTAGTTCTTAGCTCTTGACCTCAACCGGGAGGAATCCGTGACTTCACAGAGTTCCGTTGATGCACGGAGGTAAACGGCACTTCTCATCTTACCAAAGTTAAAGAAGGTACTCCACAAAAAGGTATTGTACTCTCCTTTTGAGGATATCTTTGCTATATTCCTAAAATCGCCACCCAAACCTGCCAAATCTGAATTTCACTTGAATTTCAGCTGATTTGGACCCAGGGAGTGACTGCTAAATAGTGCTCTTATGCTTGACACATGGAGTCCAGAGAGAACTGCTATACGCGTCATACCTTGTTCGACAAAGGTAACCTTAGAGCTCTGACAGCATGCCTGCAGGTTTTGTGTGTTGACTCACTTAGATAGATCTACGTGTCCAAACGACAGAGTTAGCCAGTTCTGGGTCTGGCTGGAGAGCCAGTTGTTGGGTTCCTAATCCATCTCCGTATTCACTGGTGACGTGACCTTGAATTCAGCTTCTGCATCTGAATTGGCAAAATAGGAATGATAATAACGGGGTAATAAGGGTGAGCATCAGTCTCCCAGGAAAAGAGCTTTGAATTCAAAAGCATTAGATTGGTAGAAAAGTCATAAGAATCAGCCATAACCTTATGACTATGAAGAGAGCAAAGGATAGTATACTTTTTTCTGGGTAGTCAATGAAATATTTGAAAACTGAAGTTACTCTTCCTTTTCTTTGTGTTCCGTTTTTCTTAAGGTGGTTGTTAGTAGAGCTTTTCCTAATTAAAATTTTTGGTTTGGCCTGTAATTTCTTAAGGTGGTTGTTCCCCAAACCAGTTCATAGAATGGCTGTATAGAAATCACCTGGGATGTTTGTTAACCATACAAACCTGCTGAATCCTAGCCTTGAATATTGATACACGTCTGTAGTGCATCTTGCAATCTAATTTTTAAAAATTTTATTATTATTTATTTTATTTATTTATTTTTGGCTGCGTTGGGTCTTTGTTGCTGCACGCGGGCTTTCTCTAGTTGCTGTGAGCGGGGACTACTCTTCGTTGTGGTGCACGGGCTTCTCATTGCAGTGGCTTCTCTTGTTGTAGAGCACTGGCTCCAGGAGCCCGGGCTTTAGGAGTTGTGGCTCGCAGGCTCTGGAGCACAGGCTCAGTAGTTATGGTGCATGGGCTTAGTTGCTCCGCGGCATGTGGGATCTTCCCAGACCAGGGCTCGAACCCATGTCCCCTGCATTGGCAGGAGGATTCTTAACCACTGTGCCACCAGGGAAGCCCCCTTGCAATCTAATTTGTAAAGCTTCCCATGTGTTCTGGTGCACAGCTAAGTTGGGACCACTAGTATAATTAATATACTGGTGATGCTTAAATTTTATTATTTAATAAACAAATAATAGAGGAATAAGAAGTGGGCAATATGGATGAGATCACAATAGAACTAGACTTAAAATAGACACAAACTACTGGAACATCTCCTGAGTTGGATATGGTAGACTCAAACTAGCAAGCAAGTTTTGAAGTGTCCCATAAGTTCATTTCTGCAGATGAGATGCAGCATCTAGGTATGGCTTCCAGGTGGTTATACTTTTGGAGAGAGAGAGTGAGTTAATAGGCCAACTAGTTTAGCTTGTGCTGGGTACATTTGGAGCTGTATACTGTGTTTCTGGAATATAAGGGTGTATAATGTACTGAATATTATATAATATGCTGAAGAGAACTTCATTGATCCTTCAGTGCTTATTACATAAAGAAGTCACAGTTTTTTAAAGGAAAGTTGTCCCAAACAGTTTTCTCACTACATCAACTGCAAGCGTCATGCTGAGTAGGTATTGCGGGGGGGGGGGGGGGGGGGGGGGGAGCGGGGGGGGAGCAATCCTGTTGCCATAGTCACAGGGCCATTCCATGGCGCACGTAGAAGGCAGCAACACATGGAGTGGCCATCAGAGAAATCAACCAGCTGCAGGCTGGCTTGACACACATTCTGCCCAATAGTCTGTCCTTCCAAATTAGAGGCAGTTGAATCCTCTATTTGAAGAAGAATCAATGCTAGAATACTGGTTATTCTGGCTCAGATTGTTGCCTGCAAGCGATGCTGAGCTACTTTTCTGGTTTTCTATACACCCACTGTACCTCAAATCTTACTTCCCTAGTATGTAATTTAAAATCAGAGCAGGGCCCTCATTGTGATAGAAGAAATTTAACGTTTCTCTCTGGACTAGTGCTGTTTCCACGGTTTAGTTTGCCAGTTAATTTGGATATGCCCAGTAAAACTGTTCATTTGTAAGTTTTCACTTAATAAAAATTCTCCTAATGTATTAGCCAGAGTCTACAGTCACCATGATCCACATCCTTTGGATAAGAGTTGGCACTTACAATGCCAGGAACTGTTTTAAGTGTTTCTCATGTATTAACTGTTTCATTTTTAAAGTAAGCCTTTCTATTCTATTCTGTTTTTAAGATGAAGAAATCAAGAGACATTCTATTTTTTTTCTATGTATTTTTTTAACATCTTTATTGGAGTATAATTGCTTTACAATGGTGTGTTAGTTTCTGCTTTATAACAAAGTGAATCAGCTATATATATACATATATCCCCATATCTCCTCCCTCTTGAACCTCCCTCCCACCCTCCCTATCCCACCTCTCTAGGTGGACACAAAGCACCGAGCTGATCCCCCTATGCTATGCGGCTGCTTCCCACTAGCTATCTATTTTATATTTGGTAGTGTGTATATGTCAATGCTACTCTCTCACTTTGTCCCAGCTTACCCTTCCCCTGCACTGTGACCTCAGGTCCATTCTCTATGTCTGCATCTTTATTCCTGTCCTGCCCCTAGGTTCACTAGAACCATTATTTTTTAGATTCCACATATATGTGTTAGCATACGGTATTTGTTTTTCTCTTTCTGATTTACTTCACTCTGTATGATAGACTCTAGGTCCATCCACCTCACTACAAATAACTCAGTTTCCTTTCTTTTTATGGCTGAGTAATATTCCATTGTATACATGTGCCACATCTTCTTTATCCATTCATCTGTCGATGGATATTTAGGTTGCTTCCATGTCCTGGCTATTGTAAATAGTGCTGCAATGAACATTGCGGTACAAGAGACATTCTATTTTTAAGATGCAGAAATCAAGAGACAAAAAAGTTATATTGCCCAAGATATCGTAGCTAGAAAGCAGCATAATAATGATTTGACATCCTGGCTCCAGAGACTGTGTTCTTAACCACAGAGCTAACTGCTTCTGTTTGGTACAGAGGATACCCTGAAATTCTTGATAACATGCGTTTTCAAAGTGGATGATAATAAATTCAAGGGAAGATAAAGGTTGAAACACAGCACAGCAGAAACCACGGTGTGACTCTAGGAAGGAGACCTGTGAATTACTTAAGAATAGGTCTGGGAGACCCTGGGTTGGCAGCTGTTAATCATTAATTCCTTTGAAAAGCTGTCAGTAACCTGGTCAGAGGGAAGGAATTGAATCTAAAGGAACGATGGTTCCCTGAAGACCTACCATTACTTCATCTCACTGAGGAAAGAAACATTCTGTGCCTATGCTGGACACAGAAAAATACAGCAGCAATGAATCTTGGCACTCAGCATTTACACAACATTTTATAAACCAAATGCACGCACACTGAACAGCTATAGTACCCCCAATATGAACACAATAGATCACCCAGGAGTTCCAAGTAGGCCTTAAAAAATCTTACTTGGAAGGAAATTTTGTGTAAAGCATCGATTTAATTGCTAAAATACTCAAGCAGATGTCATTGCTAGGCTCAGAACTAGACTATGAACTACAGACTCAATTACCCACAAAAATATTGCCAGAGATAGAATGACTCAATGTTTCATCAAAAGAGAAAAAGGCATCTTTTTAAAGTTGAGAGGGAAGCTCATTTTTTATATCAATTGCCCTCTTTCCATTCTGTGTAAAACCATGCCAGTCTAATTAAAATTCTTCCACTATGGCTGGATAATATTTTAAAATCTCCCTTTTCCTTGTTTTCTCCTCAGTCAAATTGGCTCAGAGTTTCACTGACTCATCTCAGGAGTGTCAGGCTGTTAGTAGATTGGCTCAATGAGTGAATGGAGTGTCTATAAAATATAACCTATGATTAAGATTTAAAGAAAAACAGGAGGGAAGCAAGGATTCTGTCTGATAGTTCAGATGAAATCAAGGACAAGTGGGGATAATACATTAAATGAGAAGATGCCTGAGATTTCAAAGGTGTAGTCAATTAGGCTTGATGACAGGATAATAACTGCTACTATTTAGTGAACAATTTTTAGGGGTCAGACACTACATTCATTATCCCAATTAATCCTTACAATGGCCTATTATGGGAGACCCTTGAGAAATATTCCCATGTGGGGTCTACAACAATTTTCCTTTCCAGGAAAGCAGGTGACATTAATAGATCTTAGCTTTGTCTATTATTGTTAAGCAAGGGTCACTAAATCACTAGAGTCTGTGTACCCCTTCTAAGAAATAGGTTGCATACCTGCAACAAGGAGAACATGCAGCAAATCCCCTGCCTTTTGGTTTAGAAATCATGCTTGCTTACATTTTTATTTTCCTTCATTGTGGTGGTTTAAAAAATATATCCATGTAAGTGTCCATCAACAGGTAAATGGGTAAAGAAGATGTGGTATATGTATGCAGTGGAATATTATTTCAGCGATGACAATGAAGGAAATCCTACTGTTTGTAACAACATGGGTAGACGTGGTGAGAACATTATGCTAAGTGAGATAAGTCAGACAGAGAGAGCCAGACACTGTATGATATCCTTATATGTGGAAACTAAAAAAGTTGAGCTCGTAGAAACAGAGTAGAATGGTGATGACAAGGGACTTGGGGGTGGAAGAACTGGGGAGATGTCGGTCAAAGGGTACAAACTTTCAGCTATAAGACGAATAAGATCTGAGGATTTATGTAAAACATGGCGACTATAGTTGATAACACTGTATTGTATAATTGGAATATGCTAAGAGAGTAGAACTTAAATGTTTTCACCAAAAGAAAAAAAATAAGATAAATGTGCGAGGTGACGGATATGTTAATTAACTAGATGAGGGGAATCCTTTCACAATGTATGCATATATTAAATCACCACATTGTAGACCTTAAGTATCTTACAATTTTATATGTCAATTATACCTCCATAAACTGAAATTAAAAAAAGAATTTAAAAAAGTTTTAATAAAAATATGACCACAATTCTTTAATTCTTTTCCTCCCTTCAAGAAGTAGAGCCTAATATTTCCTCTTTCGTGTGGGCTAGACTTAGTGACTCAGTTCTACTGAATAGAATAAAGCGGAAATGTTGGTGCACAACTTCTAAGGCTAGATCATAAAAGGCACTCTGGCTTCTACAGCTCTCCTCTGTCTCCCTTTCTCTCTCTCCCTCTCATCACTCACTATGGGGGAAACCAGCTACCATGCTGTGAGTAGCCTTACAGAAGAACCCGTGTGGCGAGGAACTGAAATCTGCTGCTAACCGCCACATCAGTGAGCTCGTAGGGGATCCTCTAGCCCCAGTCAAGAGTTCAGGTGACTGCAGACCTGCCCACTGCTTGACTGAAACCTCATGAGAGACCTGCAGCCACAAGCATCCAGCAAAGTGGCTCCCAAATTCCTGGCTCTTGGAAACTGTGTAAAATAATCAATACTTGTTGTTTTAAGATGATAAGTTTTGGTTGGCAATTTGTGACCCAGGAATAGGTCACAAACGCTAGAGAACAACTTGCCCCTAATGAATTAGAGAGCAGTCACTCGATGTCACCATAAGCCCTGATTTCTGCCCTAAGGAAATTGACAGAGGGGTTGAAAAGCATCTCCACTTCCTGTCATCCCTACCCGCCCCCCCCCCCCCCCCCCCCCCCCCGGTCAGGTCACTGTTAAGGCTGGCAGAAGCTCAGCTGGTGTACATCTCTGTCATAGGCCCCATTGCCAAGTGAACTGTCCTAACTCTAGGGCCCGCAAGATAGACCCTCTGGGAAGGGGGCAGAAGCATTGTGCATAATATCTGGACACTAGCACCACATCTGATAGAGAATGCTGAGAACTAAAACCCTTTTGCTTGCCCTTTTTTTTGGAATACTGCAATTCCTACTCCGTGGAGATAAGTGAATCAATGCATGAGCTTCCCAGAAAGGGGGGAAATCTCTAGTTCTCTAGAGTGCAGAACACAATCCTGTGAAGGAAGTATTATTATCTCCATTTTGCAGGTAAGGAAACAAAGGAGTGCAAAGATTAAGCAACACGTCCAAGGTCACAGAGCTCCTAATCACAGAACCAGAATACCAAGTCAGATCTGTGGAGCTGTGCTGGCTCAGCCTTGGAGTGGGGGAGGGCATGGGAACCAAGGATTGGCCCCAGCTTTCTCCCTGGGCTCACTGGGCAGAGTCAGTGCTCTTTCCACTCTGACCACTGGCTCTTATTCCTAATTTCTTTTTGTTCCCACTTCCCTGCCCTAGGCCTTCTGTAAATACCACAGCTAGCATTTTCCCATTTCTCTTTCCCACTCTCACTTTCCAACCCCTATCTCCAAGGAATGAGGGGGTTAATGGGGACTTTAAGAAGATGGTGATGTGGACACATTTGTGCGACAACTGAAGCTCCTGTTGGGTCATCCTCAGCTCATGTTTCCGGGAGGAAAGTGACATGAAATATATAGATACCTAAAGCTTTTCCATTTGGAGACTGTGGAGGTATGTCTTAAAAAAGGGATTTTAGGGGGAGGTACAAACTGTTGTGTGCAAGATAGGCTCAAGGATGTATTGTACAGCACTGGGAATATAGCCAATATTTTGTAATACCTGTAAATGGACAGTAACCTTTAAAAGTTGTATAAAAAAACCAAAAAATTTTAAAACATTAAAAAGGGATTGTAGGCATCAATGGAAGGAGATATTTGGGAGAGACACCCTCCAAGTGCTCCTCAAATCATAAGACATCCATCTGGAAATTGATATGTAATTATTTATGACATTCAGGGCACTTCTGTGTCCCATCCCTAGAGTGAAAGAATTTGTGCACGTGTAGGTTGGCAGCCTGGAAGAATTCACTACTACAAATGGGGCAGCAGTGGAAACATTCCGCTAAATGGTTCTGCTTATACTCCTGAAGTCCTGTAAGCTCCTGGAAAGCTGTCCCACAGTTCTTAGGTTGATCGGAGCAATCTTCTCCAGAGAGTGGCTCTAGGGCTTCATCATCAAATAAGGCAATAAGGATATGTCCATCATCCCCAATAGGCTCTCCCTGAAGCTCTTCTGAGTGCTCAGAGGAATATGTTTCCAGGTCTTCCTCCTCACACTGTGTGTCAAGATGGGTACTAGAAGTGACAGAGTCCTGCGGTGGTTTCTCTCCATGAGTGGTAGTAAGTTTCATAGGTGTCCTCATCTTCTCACTCAAGTTATACTAGGAGCTCTTGCTTACCTGAGAGCGCCCCACCCAAGATATAGCCAGCTCTGGTGGGTAGCAAGTACTCTTCTTGAACTTCCAGATGGAGGCTGGATTTCTTTCTTTTTTTCATTGAAGTATAGTTGGTTTACAATGTTGTGTTGGTTTCAGGTGTACAGCAAAGTGATTCAGATATACTATCTATCTATGTAATTGTTCAAATTCTTTTCCATTATAGGTTATTATAAGATGTTGAATATAGTTCCCTGTGCTATGTAGTAGGACCTTGTTGTTTATCTATTTTATTACATAGTAGTGTGTTTCTGTTAATCCTAGGCTCCTAATTTATCCCTCCCCTCTTTCCTCTTTGGTAACCATAAGTTTGTTTTCTATGTCTGTGAGTCTGCTTCTGTTTTGCAAATAAGTTCATTTTTTTAGATTCTACATATAAGTGATATCATATGATATTTGTCTTTCTCTGTCTGACTTCACTTCGTATGATAATCTTTAGGTCCATCTATGTTGCTGCAAATGGCATTATTTCATTCTTTTTTTGTGGCTGAGTGGTATTCTATTGTGTATATATACCACATCTTCTTTATCCATTCATCTGTCAGTGGGCATTTAGGTTGCTTCCATATCTTGGCTATTGTAAATAGTGCTGCAATGAACATTGAGGTGCGTGTATCTTTTTGAATTAGAGTTTTCTCCAGATATATGCCCAAGAGTGGGATTGCCAAATCATGTAGTAACTCTATTTTTAGTTTTTTTAATATATTTTATTTATTTAATTTTATTTTGGCCACGCTGTGCAGCATGTGGGATTTTAGTTGCCTGATCAGGGATCAAACCCGTGCTCCCCTGCAGTGGAATCACAAAGTCTTAACCACTGGACCACCAGGGAAGTCCCTATTTTTAGTTTATTAAGAAACCTTCATAGTGGCTGCACTAATTTACATTCCCATCAACAGTGTAGGAGAGTTCCTGGGGGCTGAATTTCTGATGTATCTTCCCCAGGCTCAGGCTGGTTTCATCTGAAGATGATTTCTCTGTGACCTGGACATCTTCTGACTGCCATGCTACCTCTATACCCATCCTTGGGCCAATGGGCTAAGCATTTGTTTTTGGATTTTTGTTGAGGTTCTCGTCCTTCATTCTTACATACTTCCTAAGTAGATATTCTAAACAGATATAGCTTCATTTTAGTTTTTTAAACATTCCAAGGGGGAAAAAAAGAGATCAGTTTTGTTCATAGAATTAGTTAAAATTTACTCTAGGAACTACAAAGTTATTTGTTTTTCTAAACAGTTAAAGTTTTAAATTCTAAAAAGAATTAGAACTGTAGTTGCCTGTTTTTTTAGTCAAGATGGTACCGTGAGTTTATACTTTAACTACCACTCCCAAAATACATGGCAGTGCATGATAGATAAAATATAATAAAAGAAAACAATTAAAATATAGCTATATTCCAAAGCAAGATACAAATCCTCATGGACCATATCTGAATAGAAACAAAATGCAGTGATTAGGGCTAAAGGTGTATAGTTGTTGGATTCTGGGTCAGAGAATTGGCAAAAGTGGCTGGGAGTATAATTCTCAAAGCATAAATGAAATAAAAATGCAGCTGGGCTGGAAGAATATGTGACCACAGCCTGTGAGATGGCTGATGTAAAGCTGTATACCTGGAATAGTAGGTAGAAGCAGATAAAGCCACTAACCCAGAATATGATCAAGATAGGGGAAAATTAATAATCTAGAAAACAGAAAAAAAATCACCATGAGAAGCTGGTTCTTTGAAAACACTAAATGAAAAGATAAAGCGTTAGCAAGATGGACAAAGGCAAAAGGAAGGAGAGCACGAAAACATTAGAAATGAAAAAAAGCAAAGTTACATTTCAGTAGGAAATTTAAAAACTAGACTAGAATAAATATTTTGAAAAATTAAACTGATGCCCATATATTTAAAAACTTAAATGAAATGGAAAAATTTCTAGAAGAATATAAGTCATCAAAATGGCCTCAAGAAGATAAAAAATAAAATAATAACCACTAAAATTTAATCTGTTACTTGAAGTCTTACTCTCTTTCCTTCAACCTAAAAAAAAAGACTTCAGGCTTATGTGGCTTTACACTAAATCTACAAAGAATACATAATCCTTTTCTAATGCAAGTCATCCTAGAAAATGAAAGAGAAAAGGCAAATTTATATCAAGACTGGATTAGAATAATATAAAGAAAGAAAAGTATGGCCAAATCTCACTTATAAATTCAAAAATCCTAAATAAAGATTAGGAAGTCAAATCCAGCAGGAAAAAAGAAAAGCCAAGAAACCAACAATAAAACAAAACTAACACATTTTGACTAGAAAGGTTTTTATCTCCCCAAATGAAAAGGTGTTTCCACATCAAGAAATTTTATTGAAGTAATTGACCACATTAATTAAACAAAAAGAAACATAGGATCTTCTTAACAGGTGTGATAGAAAACATATTCAATAAAATTCACTAGAAATTCATGATAAAAACCACAAAATAGACACTTTTTTAGAGTTCCTTGAAAACAAAGCTTCAGACAAGTAACAAAGTATTGAGTACTTTATTTGGGAGGTGATTCCAGGTGGCAGCAGTGAGGTCGCAGAGAAAATGAAACAAGCAAGGAAGGTGAGCCAATATAAATGTGTTATCCATATCACTGTTATAAGCCACAACATCTCAATACCACTGAGACCCTGAGAAGCATAGAAAAAATCGTCCATCAGAGGAAGGAAAGACTAGAGGCCAGGACATCCATCCTTGAGCTCCCATTCACCATTGATTCAGGGGTGACCTCTAGCCCAGCACTTCTATGTAGTATCCCCACACTAGGACTGAGTGGACTCCTATGGTTTTTGAAAAGCGCTACTATTGCAGAGAAGCCCATTGGGGAAAACTAAGAATGAAAAAAATGAAAACAAAACCCCAGAGATATATGGCATATGCTTGAGGTGAGATATTGTTAACATGAGTCAACGATGTTCACTATAGGGGCAGCTGAACTATAGTGAACTTTGCTGGGTACCAAAAATGTCTGCTACAGTTACCTAATTAGAAGCTACAACCAACATCATAATGGCGAAACTCTTTAAGGTCAGGAACAAGACAAGGATGCCTCTCATTATGATTATTACTACTCAACACTATTTGGGGAACCATGTGATGCTATAAGTTAAGAAAAAAGTATAAAAGTTTGAAAGAAAGACAAAACTGTCTTTGTTTGTAGATGATATATCTGTCTAAAAAAAGTAAAAAAAAAAAAAAAAGATGGACAGACAAGCCATTGGAACTAAACACAAGATAAGCCTGTAAAAATCAGTAGATTTCTATACACCAGCAATAATCAACTTTAAAATGTAACAAAAACAGATAACATTCACATTAGCAGTGATCTCTAGGAATAAAATCCAGTAAAATATGAGCAGGACTCATGGAGACAATTATAAAATGTTATTTAAGAGTATAACAGGGGGGCTTCCCTGGTGGCGCAGCGGTTGAGAGTTCGCCTGCCGATGCAGGGGACACGGGTTCGTGCCCCGGTCCGGGAGGATCCCACATGCCGCCGAGTGGCTGGGCCCGTGAGCCATGGCCGCTGAGCCTGCGCATCCGGAGCCTGTGCTCCGCGACGGGAGAGGCCACAACAGTGAGAGGCCCGTGTACAGCAAAAAAAAAAAAAAAAAAAAAAAGTATAACATAGGACTTGATTTAATACAAGATAGATCAGATTCATGCTTATGGATGGAAGGACTCAATATCATAAAGATTAAGTTATCTGTAACACTCCGTAAAGTCATTGTACTTCCAATGAAAACCTCAATATGAATGTTTTAAGGACCTTGAAAAACTGATTTGAAAACTTATATGGAAGAGTTAAAGGACCACAGACAGCCAAAATAATTTGGGGAGGATAAAAAGAAACAAGAGGAGGAGGAGGAGCCTGAGTAGTTAGGAAGACATATGACACAGCAAGTCATTTTAGAGTAATTAAGTCAGTTTTATATTGATGTAAGGATAGACAAATAGATTAATAAAACAGAACAGAGAGCCCAGAAAAAGATCTAAGCATGTATAGGCTCTTAGTATGTGATAGAGCGGATATTACAAATCAGTGGCAAAAGGTCAACTTATTCAGTAATGATGTTGAGATAACTGGATACACATATAGAAAAAAATAAATTTCTTCCTTACAATATAAATGATTAAATACCTAAATATGAAAAACAGAGGTTAAAACTGTAAGAAGTAAATGTAAGATATCTTTACAGCACCAGAGAGATTTTTTTAACAAGACAACAAAAGGGATCATAAAGGAAAATTGGTAGAATTAGACTACATTAAAACTTTAAATATCTGTAAAACAAAGGGTAGCATAAGTAAATATAAAAGACAAGTGACACTTTGGAAGAACATTTATGACTCGTGTGACTATAACTCAGATGAATCAATAAAAAAACTCAAAAGAAAAATAGGCAAAGGTTATTAAACAACTTTAAAAGAAGTAACTTGAACATCCAAGGAAAAGATGCTCAACCTTATAAGTAATCAAGGAAATTCAAAATAAAATGCAATTTCATTTCTTGTCCATTAGATTGGCAAAACTTAAGAAAATCTGACAACCTCCTGATGTGATTCACTGAGAACACAATATCACTTATATAGTATTCCTGCCAAAAATACATAACCCCATCTAATCATGTGTAAATCATCAAGCAAATACAAATTTAGGAACAGGAGACAAAATAACTGGCCTGTATTCTTCAAATATGTCAATATCATGAAAAATAATATCTAAGGAACTGTTCAGGATTAAAAGAGACTAGCGAGAAATGACAAAGGCAACGTGTGCTGGGTCAGAAAAAAAATTGCTAAAAAGGACTTAAGTGGGAGAATTGGTGAAATGTTATAGTTCTTTAGCAATGTTAAGTTTCCTGAATTTGATCATTGTACCATGGTTACATAAGAGAATGTCTTTGTTCTTGGGAGCTACGTGTGGGAGTACTTGGGACTAACAGGTCATACTTTCTGCAACTTATTTTTAAATGGCTCAGGAAAAAATTATGGAAATAAAACGTAAATGCATATGAAGGGAAGGAGGGGAGGGAGGAAAGAAGAGAGAGAGGTAGAGAAAGAAAGTAAAAGTAGCAAAGTATTAATAATTGGTGAATCTAGACGAAGCTTATACAGGAGGTCATTGTAACATTCTAGCAACTTTTCTGCTGGTTTGAAAATTTTCAAAATAAAATGTTTAAAGCATCTGTTCACGTCAAGTATTATTAAGGTTGTAGGAAAGTGGAAATTTTCATACTCTGCTAGAAAGGATGCAAATTTGTACAGTTCTTTGGAGAGTAACATAATAATGTATTATATTGTAGATACATAATAATATAATATAATAATAATGATAGTAATATAAGTAAGGGTGAACATGTTCATATCCTGTACCCCAGCAGTTCAAATGGGATGTGGGAAGAAAATAATAGAACTTTGTATTTATTTTATCTTTTAAGAAAAAAATTTACATTTTACAGTGGATATTGTATATTAGTATGATAGAGCATTTATATAATTTATAGATAAATATAGAAATGTTGGGGATAGGCAGTTAAATATTTTCTTGATAGGGCAGCCTGATGAATACAGTAGGAGACCGCTGGTCTTAAGAAATTCAGATATGCACGAGGATATATGTAGATATGTATGTTAACCGCAAATTGATTTGTAGTGGCAAAAATCTGCAAACATCCTGAATGTCCATCAGTAAGAGAAAAGATCAACTGTCTTTTATTCATATGATGGGGTACTAAATAGCAGTTAAAATGAATGAAACAGAGCTGTAAGTGTCTACATGGGTAGGTTTAGAAAATGTTGAGTGAAAAAAGGAAGTTGGAAAACAATAAAGACACAGTACTATTATTTATGGATATTTAAATCTGCCCTAAAAACAAAAGCACTGCCTAGACAACAAAATCCTGGTGCTTGCCTCTGGGAGGGAAGGAGGAGGAGACAAGTACCAGAAAAGAGATTATACGGAGCTTAATTTGTAAAGTTTTATTTCTTTGCCCCTTCCCCTCCAAACAGAGAGTAAGAGATCTGAAGAAAATATTAGTAAATGTTAATTTTGGTTAGTTCTGGGTAGCAGATATGTGGGTGTTTGCTGTATTATTCTTTGAACTTTCTTGTACCTTTTGCTTTGTCCAAAAAGCAAAACTCAAAGTTTTTCATTTCCCTGATGAATTACAGGCCCCATACAGAAAGCACCTGACCAGCCAAACCTGTTCCTACAACTCTGCATATATCTCAGCTTCTGGACACACCAAAGCAACTTTAAATCAGAGCTTCTGAAAAAATACTTATCAACAGAAAACTAATGCCTCTTATTTTCATAAATGTATTCCTAATTTTATGGAAATGTCAGTCTAGTAAGGAGCATGTAGAGCCACAAGTGATGCCATGTTGAACCCAAATATTCTGTAGTGCTAAGTCATTGGCTGTTATCTTGATTTATGCAAGGATAAAACTGGAAATTCTCTCAAAGTTTAAAAAGTAATTTAAGAATACAAAAGTTGCATATTGCTGAGTTACATATGTTAAAGTTCATTACCACTTCTATATAAAATTACCAGCCTCTTGCTAATGGCTCCCTTAGTTCAATATTTCAAGTTATGCTTGTATAATAAAAGAACTTTAATTATTCAGGGACAAATTAATTTACATTTCTCTAACATTTGGCCTCTTAATGGCATTTTTGTTTGCACCTGTACTGACTCCACCTCCACGAGAAAGAGAGTGAAACTAAGAATTGGTCTCTTCTACTATGTGTTGGGAGAATTAATTACATTTTAGTGAGAAAAAAGAATAGACACTATTGATTTAAAGGAGACTTGAGGATTACCCCAAAAATTTAATTGTAGGAACTTCCTGTGGCCCTCATTTGCATTAATTATTAGGAGAGGGCTCACATATTATTGCTGCCAAGAAATCTATAGGATAAATGTCTATCCAATAATCCACCTATTAAGCAGTAATTTGGGCAGTTCCTCTGAGCTAGTGAGTGGAGAGAATAAAACATTAAGAATTTCTGTTTGAAGGAGTTTCTTAGGTCCTCCTCTTACCATATGTTTAATGTGTGCAGGATCTGTAGTGTGGTCTCTTTTTTCATTCCTTATATTGGACATTTGTCTTTTTTTTTTTGAAAAGTCTCACCAGAGGCTTGTTAATTTTATTAGTCCTTAAATTTTTTGTTTTGTTTTGTTGATTCTCTACTATATATGTGTTTTCTATCTGATTCTCTCTTACCTTTACTATTTCATTGCTTCTACTTTTCTTCCCCCCTGCCCACTGCCCCTTGGCAAGTCTTTTTTTTTTTTCTTTGGTGTATAGTTGATTTACAATGTTGTGTTAGTTTCAGGTGTACAGCAAAGTGAATCTGTCATACATATACATATATCCACTCTTTTCCAGATTCTTCTCCCTTACAGGCCATTACAGAGTATCAAGCAGTGTTCCCTGTGCTATACCATAGGTCCCCATTAGTTATCTATTTTATATATAGTAATGTGTATATTGTCAATCCCAATCTTCCAATTTATCCCTCCCCCGCTTACCCCCTGGTAACCACAAGTTTATTTTCTACGTCTGTAACTCTATTTCTGTTTTGTAGCTAAGTTCATTTGTACCCCCTTTTTTTTTAATTCCACATATAAGCAATATCATATGATATTTATCTTTCTCTGTCTGACTTCACTCATCTTCTACTTTTCTTGTACTTATTTTTTAGTTCTTTTATAACCTCTCTAGAAGGGTAGAATTCTTGCTCATTAATTTTCAGTCTTTCTTCATTTCTACTCTATGGCTTTAAGGCTATAAATTTCCTTCTAAGGATTTCTTTAGCTAAATTGTACAAAATTGGATTGTACGTTTTCATATTGTTCAATTCAAACTATTTCCTAATTTGTTATCATTTCTTCTTTGACCATGGGTTATTAGAATATGTGCTAAATTTCCAAATATATGAGAATTTTCTGGTTACCTTTCATTATTCATTTCAGCTTACCTGCATTAGGATCAATAATATATTTTATCTAGTCTATATGATTTCATTCATTTGAACGTTGATGAGGCTTTCTTCATGGGCCAGTTTATGGCCAATTTCTGTAGATGTTTTATGTGTGCTTGAAAAGAAAGTATATTCTGAAGTCTTGGGTAGAATGTTCTGTATTTGTCCATTAAGTCAAGTTTCTTGATTATTCTTTCCTGGTATTATATCCTTAAGTTTTTGACTGCTTGTTCTATAAATTGCTAAAAGAGGTATGTATAAAAAGCTCCCATTGCGATTATGGACTTGTCTGTTTCTCTCTGGTTTTGACCATTTTTACTGTATATATTTTGAGACCATGTTACCTTCTCTGCTTAAAATGTAGGGAAAAAAAAAAGAAGAAAAGTTGGTTGCAAAGATAATTCCACCTCCTTTTAATAAATCAAAAATGTTGCTGGACAAGTAACTAACGTTGTAGGATATTTTCCATGATGACATTTGTTCTGGGTTGTATTGTGTCCCCCAAAAGAAATAATGTTGGAGTCCTAACCCCCAGTACCTCAGAATATGACTTGACTTTACTCTGTAAAGACTTACAGTTCAAATGAAGTTCTTAGACTGATGTCCCTATAAAAAGGGGAAAATTGGACACAGAGTCAGACATATATAGGGAGAAGATGGCCATCTACAAGCTAAGGAGAGAGGCCTGTAACAGAATTCCCTTCACAACCCTCAGAAAGACCAGCCCTGCACTCACCTTGATCTCAGGCTTCCAGCCTCCAGAACTGTGAGACGATAAATTTCTGTTGTTTAAGCCACCCAATTTGTGGTATTTTCTTATAGAAGTCCTAGCACACTAATAGGACATTTATAACAACACAATTTTGTCCTTTAAAAAGAAAAGTATGTTTTTAGCAGAGGGAAAAAAAAAAAACAACAATAACCTTTCTGCCCTTAAAAATGTAAAATGAGGAACCAGGAGTTGAGAAAAGCTGATTTGCTATTTAACAGAATATCCTTTTACATGTTAATAGTAAAGACAAAACTTTTTATCTGGAATCATGAGACAGTTTTATTTAATAAACTTGGTGGGTCAGTCTTACTGAGTGAAGGAAAACAGTTCCCATGTTCTCAGAATCGCATTTTATGATTTCCTAATTAAGGATGAGGAAGACAATTCCCCAGTTTCCTTCAGAGAGGACTGGAGCAATAAACATAATGAACTCTAAGAAGTTTAATAATAAATCACCAAATCCAATGAGCATAATAAATACAACCAGGGAATTATTTTAATATAGACTCAGTGGAATAACCACAAATTCAACATCAAAGCAGCATGAGTTACACATATGTTAAACTTTGCTGGAAGTCAAATTTTAAAGAAGCTTAATTTTCTTAGCATAGATCTTGAGCCATGCCAGTTTTGAGGTTATTTCTTATTGGAAAAAAGAGAGGTATGACAATGTATAGGCTTACCTGTTCTAAGATAATGTCAGCAAGAATAACAATGTCCTCCTACAAACCTTGCTAAAGAGAAAATATGAAGCTGCAATAGCATAGGATATGAATATAGACCAAGTGATAACTTCTTTAAGACTATCTGTAGAATTTTGCCATCACATACACAGGTTGTCTTATTAGCAATATGCTGTCTAATTCCCTACTCTGATATTTTGAGCATTTTGAGGCTTTTATCTCACATGTTCAGACCAGTCCCTACAATATACGTTTGACAGACGGTCAACTGATGAATAATATGACACAAAGTTTGATGTGGCTCCATCTTTACTGGATCTCATAAACCCAGAACAAGCTTTTTTTTTTTTTTTAGTTATTGTATTTATTTATTTTTGGCTGCATTGGGTCTTCGTTGCTGCGTGTGGGCTTTCCCTAGTTGCGGCGAGCTGGGGCTACTCTTCATTGCGGTGCACAGGCTTCTCACTGCAGTGGCTTCTTGTTGTGGAGCACAGGCTCTAGGCATGCAGGCTTTAGTAGCTGCAGCACACGGGCTCAGTAGTTGTGGCTTGTGGGCTCTAGAGCGCAGGCTCAGTAGTTGTGGTGCACAGGCTTAGTTGCTCCGCGGCATGTGGAATCTTCCCAGACCAGGGCTCCAACCCCTGTTCCCTCCATTGGCAGGCAGATTCTTAACCACTGCACCACCAGGAAAGTCCCCAGAGCAAGCTTACTGTCAGTAAGAAATATATGTATAAGTTGCAAACCCTTGACTATGACCTCCAGTCTGATATGATAAATATGTAGACAATTTTGGCTGGATCAATGAAAGTCTGATTTAAAGTCTTTGGGTTTAAGTATTTTCAAGTCAAAATTTTTATAAAGGGCCACTGTATGCAGGAAACTCATACCTAAGCTCTTCCTAGAGAGTTCGAGTGGTTCAAATGATAGAAATCTCTCATATTCATTAGGTATTCCATCCTACCATCTGACTGCTCTAGTTATTAGAAATGCTTTCCCTAGAGTAGCCCTCAATTGGCCTATAGTTAAGTCTACTTATAAGGCTTAATTGTGCCTTAGGGAGATATAAAAAGAGGTTCATCCTAGAAATGACAGCTCTTCAGATATCTAAAGAGAACAATCATGTCTCCACTAAGTCTATTTCTAATTACAATATAAATACATTTCTTTATTTCAATAAATGCGGGGGATACATTTAATTTTCAGGGATGGGGTTTGTGATAAGTAGGGGCTGGGGAGAATGATTTAATAATAGAATTACTTCTTTAAAGGGATTTTTGACTCTGCCTTCAAGCTTGTAATAACCTCCCTACTAATTTGTGTCTGAGCTAAGTTTCACATTCAGGGAGTCCAAGGAATATCTCACCAGGAAGCCAGGAAGGTACCTGGAGAGGAGGAAACAGCTGGGATAAAAGGAACCTTCAGAGGACAGATAGAGATAAAGATCTTAGGTGATTTTATAGGTTGTTCATGTTGTCTGTCGTCTCTTTCCTCATTCTTCTATTTCTGGCCTTTTAAATTACAGGTAAGAAAGATCATTATGAAAAGATTATTAAGACTAAAATGTGGTGAGATACCTCAATTCAGTCATGAATTCCTTCACCTTATGATAAGCAGGATTTATACATTGTCCAGCAATTCTGTTCTTCCCAAACTTGGTTCCATAGAAGACTCCCTGGAAAAAAAGGGTGCATATTCGTTTCCATTAATTTGTAATTTCTGAAAAATCTGATTTCAATCCTTTAAATCTTGGTGCCTAAATTCTGAAAGACAAATGTCTTGAGAAAGATAACTGGAATGGTACTTAAGAGTGAATTTAATAAATAGAAACCATCTTTCACTGTTCTAATTTCCAGTAATAGCTACCTCTCCCTGTATGAATACAATATGAATCAATCCCTCAAATCTATAGATTTTAGGTATGAGCATTTTACATCCATATTTTATAATAATATATAAACAGACTGCTATCCTACAATGTTTATTTTGTGTGTGTGTGATATGCGTACATGTTATCTTAGAGGCCAAAAAAGACATGGGAGCCGGGAAGCAGTAGAAGAAAATTAAGGCCACATTCTAATTGGCATAAAAACCAGCCCATGTTTATCCCTATACCTGCCCTTGCCTTTTCCATGCTGGCCCAGTTTCTCTACTGATGCTGTTACTATTTATTCCTCCAGCCTGTCACATGTGTATGGCCACAAACATATAGGATAAACCTTTTTTTTCTCTCTTATTTGCAGTTATCCTACTTTTACTAACCAGCCTCAGCCCTAGCCAGTCTAAGCCAATATAATTGTGTTGTGATTAGCATCAGAAAAACACATCCCAGCCCCTTCAGTGTCTCTTGTAGAACCTGAGATTGCCAAAGCCTCAGTTATGTGGAAATGATTACATTGCTTAATGTGGTAGGGACTTTCCTGTTGGATGGTTATCACAGAAATTATTATTCAAAAAGCAAAGGCAGAGAAAGAAAACTAATGGCCTATATATAGAGATTATCAGATGCTAAAAGTTCTTTTTGAGAAACCAATTCCTGTTAAAGTGTATCATTCGTGAGGTCTAGAGACATGACATATTAGTGTGAATTCGATGAATATATTTAAATCTCTCCTTAAATATATAAAGCTCAGAATAAAAATATGTGCAACATGCAGAAGCACATACACACAGCAAATATATGGGCTAAAATAAACAGGGAAAATTTTGTGGGGTGATTGTCATGTTCAGTATCTTGACAGAGATTTGCGTTGCATAGGAGTATCTGTTTAGCAAAACATATTGAATGATCTATGCAAGATTTGTACATTACACATAAATTTTACCTCAAAAGGAAAAAATCATAAGCAAATATTGAAATCTAGTTAATGATGTACATGCTGAAGTGTTTAGGGGTGAAGTGTACTGATGCCTGAAGCTTACTTAAAATACTTTAGAAAATAAGATGGATCATTGGATGGATACACAGATATATGGATAAAGCAAGTAGTGTAAAATGTTAGATAGTACACATCAGTTTAAGTCAAGTAGGATTTATATAACTCGGCACCATGTGCACAGTACGCTAAGTTGCCAACTAGAATTTTGGATACTTCCATTTAATGCACAAGTGACATTTATTTCTAGGCCTTATTTTGATTATCTCTAAGTTGTAAATTGTCATCCATAATATTAAAGTTAGAAAAATAACTCTTAAATGTTATTTGAGCTAAAAAAATATGTGAAGAGAATATAATCAGTGATTTTTCCATCAGTCTGGGCTACGTGGCAATAAAGATCTCAGAATCCTAGTAGCTCACAACACAGCTTTATTTCTCGTGTCCATACTGGGGTCAAGTTTGACTCAGTTCCATGTCTTTTCCATTCCAGATAAAAGCAGCCCCTATCTAAAAAAGCAGCCCCTATCTAAAATGTAAGAGTTTCACGTCAGAATGAAAAAGAGCTGGTGGTGAAGGACCACAAAATGGCTCTTAAAGCTCTGTTCAGAGGTAGGACTGTCGGTTCAAGTCACAGTCCAATGACCAAAGCAGGTCACACGACCATGCCTGCCACGAGCAGAGATAGGTCATCCTCCCATAGGCAGGGGCCCTATGGAAGAGGCAATGAATATTTTGAGGAAAAATACCATCTATTACAAACTAATGTAACTTTCAAATTTCATCAGAAATATTTTGAACTACTATGTTCCAGTCCTTTAGTATTATTATATTAATACTTATATAATTAGTATATAATAGGTATTCAACAAATGTTTGCTGAAGAATGAGTTTTTCTGTATTACATCTTTTCAAATTTGGAAAGGAACCACAAATTATTCAATAGGATCCAGGAAAAGAATGTAATAAGCAAAATACCAGGTTTAAGACAGAGAGGCCTTGGGACTTCCTTGGTGGTCCAGTGGTTAACATTCTGCACTTCCACTGCAGGGGGTACGGGTTTGATCCTTGGTCGGGGAACTAAGATCTCACATGATGAGTCATGTGGCCAAAAAACAAAAGAGGGGGTCTTAAAAAAAAAAAAAAAAAAGCGAGGCCTGGAGTGGACTGTGGGGAATGCATGCCCTGTTATTACCTTCTTGCATTGATATGGCACATCTGTTACAAGTGGTGAACCAATATTGATACATTATGATGAATGAATAACCCCAAGGTTTTGAGCCCCAAAACTAGACAAATCAAAGTTGTCAGAGAAGTCAGGGCAGTAGCTGAAGAGAAAGAAATTAAAATTCAAGAAAGAAAACAAATTTAAATTCCAAGGTAGGCATATAGACTAAGAAGAATATAAGTCTCCTATAGTGGAAAAAAAGCAAAGAAAAGAAAAGGGTATAAGTCAAGATCTGGACTATGCAAAAGGTAACATTTCTGTGAAAAGCCAGATAGTAAATATTTTAGGCTTTGTGAACCTACCTCTGTCACAATCCCTCAAATCTGCCACGGTAAACACAAAAGTCACCATAGACAATACATAACCAAATGGACATGGCTATCTTTCAATAAAACTTTGTTTACAAACATAGTCAGTAACCCAGATTTGGCTCCTGGGTCATAGTTTGCTGACCCCTCTTCCAGACCATGGCTTCTAGATTTGAGTACTACCTGGGATGATGGGTTGATCCTGGAGTACAAACCACCTCAGAACATCACAGAGGTGGCCTCAGGCCCTGTACCTCTGTACCTGGAATAATGCCAAACATACAGAAAGTGCTCAGTACATGTTGAATCAAGGTCACTGGTGAATACAATATTAAAGAGTCACAGAACTTGGTAAGACCTCTCTACCAAGATTTCTTGGCAAATAACTCAGAGGGAATCAGATAGTGACAACCAAAATACAGTTTTGATGACTGGCTTTGATTCCCCTTCACTTTTTTCATTTACCATGTGTGAGATATTATGCTAGTTATTTTTTCATAAGTTCACACAGGATTCTCATAACAACTTTGCAAGGAATGTACTTTTTTCACATTTAATTAGACTTTTATTTAGTTATGTCTTTATTGAATGAAAGATTCTTTAAATTCTACAGTGCTTTACAATTTTCAAATTTTCACACACATGATTTCATATAATCCCATAATAACCCTTTTTCCCCCTACCCTAATATTGCCCCTCCCCCCTTCCCTTTCCACACTGGTAACCATTAGTTTGTTCTCTATATCTGTGAGTCTGCTTCTTTTTTGTTTTATTCACTAGTTTGTTGCATTTTTTAGATTCTACATGTAAGTGCTATCATACAGTATTTGTCTTTCTCTGTGTCACTTATTTCACTTAGCATAATGCCCTCCAAGTCCATTCATGTTGCTACAAATGGCAAAATTTCAATCTTTTTTATGGCTGAGAAGTATTCTATTGTATATATATATATATATATATATATATATATATATATATATATATACCATATCTTCTTTGTCTCTTCATCTGTTGATGGACACTTAGGTTGCTTCCATACTTTGGCAGTTGTAAATAATGCTGCTATGAATATTGGGGTGCATGTACCTTTTTGAATTAGTGTTTATTTCTTTCAGATATATACCCAGGAGTGGGATTGCTGGATCATATGATCATTATAATTTTAATTTTTTGAGAAACCTCCATACTGTTTTCCACAGTGGCTGCACCAATTTACATTCCCACCAACAATGTAGGAGGGCTCCACAAGGAATATACTTTTATTTTCATATAAGGAATGAAGATCTTGAGTCTCATTGGTTGAATTATGTACCCCCCAAAATGATACGTTGAAGTCTTAACCCTCAGTACCTCAGAATGTGGTCTTATTCTTGGAAATAGGGTCATCGCAGCTATAATTACTCAATGGTCATTGCAGCTATAATTATTTAAGATGAGGTTATACTGGAGTAGGGTGGGTTCCTAATCCAATATGACTCTGGTCCTTGAAAGAAGACAGCCATGTGAAGACACAGGAACACAGGGAGAATGCCTTACAAAGACAGAGGATTGGAGTGATGTATCTATAAGCCAAGAAACACCTGGGGCTACCAAAAGTTAGAAGAAGGCATGGAACAGCTCCTCCCCTAGGCTTTGAGAGAGCATCACCCTGCTGACATCTTGATTTTGGAGTTATAGCCTCCAGAATTATGGAAAATAAATTTATGTTGTTTTAAGCCACCTAGTTTTTGTTACTTTGTTACGGCAGGCCTAGGAAACTAAGACACTGAGACTCAAGGAATTTGTCACTTGTCCAAGATCACCCAGCTAGTGTGAGACAAAGTCAGTAGTCAAACCCATGGCTGTCTGACTCCCAAATCCATGCTCTTTTGATTACACTGTGCAGAATCAGTCTTTATTCTACTTTACTGTGATAAAACGATGTAAAATCAAATACTGACTCATACTAGAAAAGTGAGTCCCTCTCTTCTATTCTCACTCTACAATATTCCCTACGAGCAATACCGCTTCCTTCCTTTCTTCCTCCCTTCCTCCCTTCCTCCCTTCCTCCCTTCCTCCCTTCCTCCCTTCCTCCCTTCCTCCCTTCCTCCCTTCCTCCCTTTCTTTCTTTCTTTTTGGCTGCATTGGGTCTTCATTGCTGCGTGAGGGCTTTCTCTAGTTGCAACAAGCAGGGGCTACTCTTTGTTGCAGTGCCCAGGCTTCTCATTGTGGTGGCTTCTCTTGTTGCGGAGCATGGGCTCTAGGCGCACAGGCTTCAGTAGTTGTGGCTCTCGGGCTCTAGAGTGCAGGCTCAGTAGTTGTGGCGCACAGGCTTAATTGCTCTGAAACATGTGGTATCTTCCTGGACCAGGGCTCGAACCCGTGTCCCCTCCATTGGCAGGCAGATTCTTAACCACTGTGCCACGAGGGAAGCCCCCTTTCTTTCTTTCTTTCATTTTCTTTCTTTCCTTCCTTTTTTCCTTCTTTCTTTCAAGACTTCTCTACCAATATTACCTTTTAAAGTAAGGTTTCTTATACTATCCTTTATAGTCAGAAGCTATAAAGCTATACAAGTTTTGTCTTTCACCCTATTCTGGCCTCATGCTATCCATTTTTTTACTGTTTTCTTTTTTAAGTAAACCATCTTAATCTATCTATACATGGCATATTTCTTTTAAAAACTTCTCCAGCACACATATTAATGAAGATCTCTTAAATATAGTCAATAAATATATCCAAGTGATATTTCCTGGAAATGAGGGAGTGGAAAGTGAGAAAAAAATAGTACATGCTTTGCATCTTTCAAAATATACTGTCTCTGATTCTCATTCCAATCCTATGAGGCAAGCATTATTCCCCTATTTTTTGAAGAAGAAACTCAAGTTCAGAGAAAGTTAAGAAACTTATTTAAGATCAAAGCTAGTATATGGCAGAGCCAATATTTCCCCCAGGTCTGTCTGACTCCAACATGCTTTACCTTCTTCACATTCTCCCCTCTTTCCCTCACTTTCTTTGTGGTATTATTTCCAAACTAACACTACCTTTCCCCATTTCCTACCCAAGGAGTTACTTTGAGTTTTCATTATCCATATTCATATATATACCACTAAATCCTTGCCTCTCACTTTCAAAATTGGCCAGAAGTAATATTGGCAAACTTTAACAAGGTCTTGTGCAATATTTTGGAGACTGACAGTCACATACAGCCTTTTCTCTTTCCCTACATTCTTAGAGATTGCGGTGTCCCTTCTCCTATATGAAACCTAGTTCTCCATCTGGGCCCTTGATCACATCCCTTTCAGTCTCCTCAGGGATCTTCCTCTGTCTCAGATCTGTATCTTTCATCATTCCCTCCTCCCCTGCTGCATCCTCTCTGCTCACTAATATTCTCTCTCAAAAACATCCTTTATCCTCCTATCTACCCCTCAAGTCACTACCCAATGACCATCTTCCCACCTCTTTATTCCCAGCCTTGGAGAGGAAGGTGTAGTTCATATTTGTCAACTCCATTTCTTGTTCAACCAAACCACTGAAGTCAGACTTTGCCCCCACCTTCCACTGAAACTGGTCTTAGATTACAAAAGCTACTTCAATATCAAAACCAATGCATGCTCTGAGGTCATCATCCAACTCCATTTCTCTGCTGCATTTGACAGTTTTTTTCATACCATTCTGCTTAAAACTCTCCCCTCCTTTGGTTTCTGGAAGATGGCATTCATCACGCTCCTTTTTTTCCCCTTCCTCTGCCTTCTAATGTGACCAACTGTCTCTCATTTCACGCTGTCCTGAGAATTCTTCCACTCTGATGATCTTCAACCAATGCTTTTATGCAGAACTATGCACCAGGACTATATAGTTGAGCCTGTTCTCATATGACCTCCTCCTCAGTATTTTCAAAGGACTTACTTTTCTCTTAAGATGAGTTTTGAAGTAAAAGTAGAAATTTTCTGTCAGACTCACAAAGTAGAGAGAGGATATTCCAGGGAGGCAGCTGCAAAATGATTTGCAGAAAGAAAGAGGGGAAGATTAATACAGATTGAGAGGGCTATCATCGGTTCAGTCATGCTGCAGGGTGCAGTGAACTGCTGGGGGTAGGGGTGGGAGGAGGGAGGAGAGGTGAGGCCAGGCAGATAGGCAGAGGTCAAACAATATGAAGGATCTTATATGCCATGCAGATGGTTTCAGATTTTGCCCTGTGTATGGTGAACCGTTGTGGAATTCTGAGCAGAGGAGTTCCATGATTGGCCCTGAATTCTAGAAAGCTCATTATGTTAGGAGGGTGGAGAAAGGATGAGACTAGAGGCAGGAGAACAAAGAAGTTGTGCTAATAATCCAGGTGAGAGATGATAATGGAGTGAACTAGGGCAAAGAAATGGTTTGGAGAGTAGGGACAATGGGCGTTTCTAAAGTGGAATCAAGAGAATTTGGTGATTAATCAAATAAAAAGGTACATAGGAGGTAGACTGTAGGATAATGGGCTTTAGATGAAAAACTATTCAGCACAATGGGCTATAGGAAGTAAAGTAGATTTATCGGACAACATTCATTTATGAAACAGATTTACTGAGCATTTTCTGCATGCTAGGCACTGTGCTAAGCCCTAGAATGATTTCCATTTTGGATGTGTTTGAGATGCCTTGAAACATTCAGGCTCAAAACGTCTAGCAAACAGGTAGAGAAAGGCATTTAAAACTCAGGAGACATGTCTCCAGTGTGTTGCTATTATTAACAACATTGTGACATTGTTGTCCAGATGCCTAATTAGCTATACAGTGTGGAAGATATTAGCGAGATGAGAATTAGTTGAAATCTATAATAATCCCATGCCATGTTATTGATATTACTTTTTAGAATAATATCCTACTAATTTTCATTCTTGTATGATTAACAATTTTCCAAGAAAGAAAACTTGCAACTGCATAATTGAGTGGTGTAGGACTGATTTCTGCAAAACTGTTACAGAATCAAAGGTTAAAAAAATCCTCTTCATAAGCATTTTATCACCCTCAAATAAATTGCTACCTTCACCATACTTTAGTGGTGTCCTTTGACTTTACAAGAACATTTTATATACAATGCCTAATTTTATATTGATGACAGCCTTATGAATAAGTACAATCCTTTTTGGGAAATGGTCAAAATTTAGAAAGAGCTTAAATGTATTGCATACCTTTTGACCCGGTAATTCAACATTTAGAAAATTCAACTATTCTAAGGAAATAGTCCAAGCAGTAGAAAAAGCTATATGCATGATGATGTTTATCACAGCTTTATTTATAATTTTTAAAGAAAAGGAAGCAACCTTGGTGTCCATGGGAGTAAATTAGAGTTCATTTATATGTGACCATTAAAATTATGGTTAGAAAAATGATAGACATGCAAAATGCATATAATAGAATGGGAAGAGAAAAATTGCAGGAGAAAAATTTTAAGTAAACTGTAGTTACAATTACGTAAAAAATACCCAGGAGGGCTTCCCTGGTGGCTCAGTGGTTGAGAGTCTGCCTGCTGATGCAGGGGACGTGGGTTCGTGCCCGGTCCGGGAGGATCCCACGGGCCGTGGAGTGGCTGGGCCCGTGGGCCATGGCCGCTGAGCCTGCGTGTCCGGAGCCTGTGCTCCTCAACGGGAGAGGCCACAACAGTGAGAGGCCCGCATACGGCAATAAAAAATAAAAAATAAAAAAACCCAGGAAAAATAATGGGAGTAAATTTGCCAAAATACCAACAATAGTTATATTTGAATGGGGAAATTAGGGGTTATTATTTTTATTTTCCAATTTATCTGTGTATCAAAGATTGATCATTTTAGCTTTCCTAGTAATCACTTGCCCTTTTTCTGGTAAATGTGCCCTGACTCTTCTTAGGGAATTGCTGGTTCCTTCTCTGAGTTCGCGTGGTTTCAGTGAGGTTGACGCCACCCCTGCCAGGAATATAGCCCAAGTCAAGATCATTGGAGGCAAATAGATTCAATTCTAAATTTTTTTTTTTTCAACTTTTGGAAAAGATGCAAGTTGTTTTCACTGTGAATTGCTAAGAGGATAGGATGTAATTCTGAAGTTTTAGGCAGCTATTTTGTCACCAGGAAGTAGAAGAGATCCAGGGAAGTGGGTTCAAATTACCCAGCCATCTACATGGCACTGAGAAGTGGAAGAAACAATCACTGAGAAATATGTTTCAACCAATGACCTTGAACACAACTAGATTAACAATACCTTTTCTCTTGGGCAAGGTTAAAGAGTCAAAAAAAAAAAAAAGTGGTAAAAGAAAAAATAGGAGGGTAGAGAATGAGATAGAAGTTGCCTTTTCTAAAGTCACATATAGTTGTTAAGCACTTGAAATGTGGCTAGGAAAACTAAGAAACTGAATTTTTAAATTTAATTGTAATTAATTTAAAGCTACAGCAGTTAAAATATTCCTCCATTAAACACAGCTTTATTGTTTTGGTAAGATCATAGTTCACTTTAAACACTGTATTGTCTCAGATATTATTATTGTATTATAGTGTGGATGTCAGGCATGTGTGTCATTTTAGTAATATACATAAACACATCATGGATCTAGTTGGTGTCAATCCATTGATTCAATTTGAATTTTTTTCTATGAATAAATGTAACATTTTTTAATAAATGTATTTTATTTATTTATTTTTGGCTGTGTTGGGTCTTTGTTGCTGCGTGAGGGCTTTCTCTAGTTGCTGTGAACGGGGTCTACTCTTCATTGTGGTGTGCGGGCTTCTCTTGCTTCAGAGCACGGGCTCTAGGTGCATGGGCTTCAGTAGTTGTGGCTCGTGGGCTCTAGAGCACAGGCTCAGTAGTTGTGGCACACAGGCTTAGTTGCTCCACGGCATGTGGGATCTTCCCCGACCAAGGCTCGAACCCACGTCCCCTGCATTGGCAGGTGGATTCTTAACCACTGTGCCACCAGGGAAGCCCCCAGTGCAACATTATAATGCATTTATTTGAATATATTATGCAGACAGCATGAGTTACAGTAGTATCGATATAAATTATAATTGGTAACTAATTGAAATACATATTATTTTCATTATAATGCAATTAAATTATTTTTCCAGGTTGAAAAATAAGTATGGACAGATTTTGAAATTAAAAATGAAGGCAGAGGAACTTCCCTGGTGGTGCAGTGGTTAAGAATCCTCTTTCCAATGCAAGGGATGTGGGTTTGGTCCCTGGTCGGAGAACAAAGATCCTACACGCTGCGGGGCAACACAAATTTTACAGTGAATTGCAATTTGATGAGCAAAATTTTAAAAAATATATATTATATAAAAAATATTTTAAGATAATAAAATGGACATTTACAGCAAGCACATAATAAAATTGATCAATAGTCAAAAGAGAGTCAATGTAATTAATTGCCTGAAATCAAATTTAAATAACCAACAAAAGATGTTTTTAATGATTTTTAACAGGATCTGAGCTTGTAACATTGGTCAGCTATAAAACAACTTGACTTCCTGCACACACACACCCACCCACAAACACACACACACACACATACACATACATATCACACTTCTAGATGGAGAGACAGTAGGTGTAAGAAGTTATTATTTGTTATAGAAATTTTGTTAGAAATTTATGAAGAAGAGAATAAAAATGTATTTTTATTACCATTAACCACTGTGCCACCAGGGAAGCCCTCAATATTTTAAAATATTAATTACATGTTGAGATGATATTACTTGAAATATATTGGCTAAATAAAATGGTATTAAAATTAATTTACACCTATTTCTTTTACTTTTTTAATGTGACTACTAGAAAATCTAAATTTACATATGTGGATTGCATTAAATTTCTGTTGGGCAGTGCTGGGCTGGAATGTCAGGTGTATGGCTGCCTGTTTCTCCCATGGACTGCCAGCTCTTTGAGGATGGATACTACAGCTTGCTGTGCATTACCTTCATGAAAAAAGGTATTACAGGGCTTCCCTGGTGGCGCAGTGGTTGGGAGTCCGCCTGCCAATGCAGGGGACACGGGTTCGTGCCCCAGTCCGGAAGGATCCCACATGCCGCGGAGCGGCTGGGCCCGTGAGCCATGGCCGCTGAGCCTGCGCATCCGGAGCTCGTGCTCCGCAACGGGAGAGGCCACAACAGTGAGAGGCCCGCATACCGCACATGAAATAATACTTTTCATGTAGTAGATAATCAATAAACGTTTGCTAAATTTAATTTCTTTTGGAACAACACACTACTTTCTGTTATGAGAAACTAGTCTCATCTTGTGGATTTTTAGAACATTACTAGCAATGACTGTTAAATTTAGATTTTATTTTTTCAACCAGCGGAACCTAATATGTTTCACATTTTTCTGTCTTCCCTTAGGTGCCAGTTCTTTGAAGCATCTTTATTTGCTTCTGAGTTCGCCCCAGTGCCAATTACTTGAGGATACCAGATAATTTTGCTCCTTCTGTACTGATTACTTCTGTCAGCACCAAGATAGAAATACAAAGCTAAAACATCGAGAAAAAACCCTGAGGGAAAAGAGAGGAGAGAAGGTGGGAAGAGAAGAGAGATCTTAAAAAGAGAAATGGGTAAAAAATCTAGTTCATGAAGCAGGAAATGGAATGGAGAATCTGGTCATGAATCCCAAGTAAGTACCTTGAGGAGAGGGATCCCAACAGAACAAGGCAAATACGAAGACCTAAGGGTCAGTCATTGTCCGAATCAATGAACAAGAAATTGGGGTGTGGAGGCTAAGATGTGGAATGATCAGTTCAAACCCATATTCCAAGGCAGCAGTTACATATACTTCTGACGACCTGGGTCCGGAAGGCACCCGGGAAAATGTTTTTGTTTATCTTGAGTGAGTTTGACATATGACCACCTGTATGATCTGTTTAAGTTCTTTTGATTCTGCTTGATGGAAACAGGTGCACCAGAGCTGCAACGCATCTTTCTTGGTCTCCCATCAGGTACTCAGTGAAGCACAGGGAACAGAAGAGAGTTCCCAGTAATAACGCTCCTTCCCCTAACTGGTCCTGCTTTATAGACAGAAAGTGAAGAACCAAGATGGGTTTCTGTGGCTCTTCCAAGATTTGAGGAATGTGAGAAGGACGCTCAGCTGCAACGTGGGGCTGTGAATGCCAACACTTAGAAGGCTATATTAATCAAACAAAATTATTTTGCTAATATGTATTCACAATGTATAGCCACAATCACCTATTTTTAAAAAACTTATTTCTTTTTTGGGGGCAATAAAGATTCTATGTATTGGGTGAAATACCACATTAAGTTTAGAGCTTTATAATACTAGGATTTTCTTTGTTTTATTTAATGTTTTGAGGAATTCTGAGGCTAACAGGGTTAGATCTGGGAAAGGGACTGAGTCCAATGCCATTGGAGAGATCATGGTATGCAAAGAGGCTCCTGAATGCCCGTGGAATATGTCCTTGGCTGGATCAAACCTCAAATCAACATCTTACCCATTGCTCTGTCTTAGCATGCTAGCAGCCTTCCTTCAGAAGGCAAAAGGAAGAGCAGGGAGAAAGACATGGGTCAGGTATCTTATGTGGACCTTATCCATGTTATCTTATTGAATAACAACAGCCTATAAAGTGGGCATTGCCATCTTCATTTTACAGATGGTGAAGCTGAGGCTCAGAAAGCAAGAATTACAGCTAATAAAGTGTAGACCTGAGGTCTTTCCAAGATGCATTCTCTATACAGTTCTATCTCAGTGTGAGGCCTAGGAAAGAAGGTATTGGAGGGGTGACCTTCCTGAGCTGACATTTTAGCTTATTCCATATTAGCCTCCACTGCATTTCTCAAGGATCCCCTCCGAAATTATTTAGTCAGTGAGCCTCCACTGAAAAAAAAGTGACTGACATATAGGAAATGTTCATGTAGGAACATATAGAAAAATATTCTCGCTGATAAAACATGCACATTGAAACAGTGATGACATTTTAAATACTCTTCCCTGGACCTTCAAGTCATCTGCGCCCACACCCTAAGTATGCATGTGCTTGTTTATAAGGGTGAGCTACCCATTCCAGCCTGAATTCCAGGAAATTGCCTGGGAATTCCCAGCCCTTGTTTCTCCTGACCTTCTGGCACTCTAATCCTGCTTCAACTTCCAGCTTAGTGACCTGACCTTATCTCTGGAGGCCTGTCTGTGCATATCCTACCTGATAATTGGGTCCTAGCTTGATTCTTTGAATTTCCTCTAGTTCATTCCTTTGGCTCCCAAGGAGCTGCCCACCCCAGGCTCAGTCCTGAGGAATCTAATCTGGCCGCAGCCATTCAGTTGACTGTGTTGGCGTCAGGAGCTGGGGTGAGAATGCTGACATTTTGTCTAAATGTTGGGAGGGACTCTCCATGCTCCTCTGGCAAGATTTAATTTACCCATTGGCGTGCTCCACTTTCAGTTTATGGGAAATGGGATATATGGGAAAACAGTATTCCAGGATCAACTGCCCACACCATTGGCTCAATTACCAGAAGTAATGAAGGAGTGTTATCACTGCCTACAAGCCTTATGGAATTTTACTCAGACTGTCACTTTCTCTCGGGTGTTCCAAGTAAGTATGTGGCTTCTCAGGAAGTGTTTTTGGTCTGAGCAATGCAAGACTTGCTACAAAGACCAAAAAAAAACAAAACAAAAGGACCACAATTATACATATATATGGCAGAGCTATAGACTTCATGACAAGAGCCTTTGTCCCCACCAGAGGACACATTTACTTTGTGAATCTGTGGCTGTTGCCCTTCATAATTTTTTTCACATATACTTCCAGAAGGTTCACTGGGCTCTCAACTTTACCCAGGGTGGGGGGCATATCTTCATCATAAGAGTTAGTGGGACTATACAAGTGACCAAGCCAGTAAACTGGGGATAATAATAGTACCTACTTGAGAATTGTGAGAATTAAATGAACAAATGCATGTAAAGAGCTTAGAAGGTACCTGGCACGTAATAAGCACTCAGTCTAGGTTAGCTGTTGTTGGTGCTCTACTCCCTTCAGCAATGAACAGTAAAGGCCCTCCGGCTGTTAACATTTCTCAAGGGAATGATGCGGGACAGTCAGTTTCTGCTCCTGCATCCTCAAGTAACTTCCTCTAGTGAGGTCTTGGAGCACAGTACAATCAGATTTTCTATTGGTGGCTTTTCTATAAAGAAAGTCACTGGTGTTTGGTGAAGTGATGTGTAAAGTGACCCCAAAGTGGAACTCCTCATCCAGCCCCAGAAGGAAAGTGGATATTCGTCTACTCATCAGTGGGGAAACCTGCATGTTTCTAGGAAGGGAGGTTGGCATGTTACTGCTACAAAATCTTCTGAGTGGCTTGCAATGCCATCTTGTGGAGGAAAGGACCCTTCTAGTCAGGTTTTAGACCACATTCTGCCCCTAAAATACTTTACCTTGGAAAAATCACTGATGTATCTATGCCTTTTTTTATCACTTCAAAATTGGGCATTAAAATAGATGAACTTCAAAGTCCCTACCAGGTCTAACATCCTAGAATTATGTAATTTGTGAATCACCATGGTTTAGGAAAAACTTAAGTAAATAGACCTCTTCTTTATGTGGGGTCCACACTCATAATGCCTGAACACCTTATTAAATATTAGAGAAAAAAAAAACCCAACAGATAGGCCATTTGGCTATTTTAAGGCCCTATTAACATAACTTCACAGGACATTTGGTAACTGACTCTTATAATTCTGCAGCTCTAAGTGCAAGAGTGTTCTCAGACCAAGCTTAGAGAGAGGGTAGATGAGGGAGAAAATGAGTATATATCCACATCTCAGTACACGGAACCAAACTCTGCAGTCACATTGTACATTGTCTGGGCCAGAAATTGATGAGATGCACCTGATTCAGACGAGGACCTCCCCAGCACATATCCTGCTTAGCCATTAGAAACAACCCAAATGCCTATCAACAGGCAAACAGATCAAAAATAGTGGCGTATTCATGATTGAATGCTATAAAGAAATGACAAAGAATGAAGTACTGCTACATGCAACAATATGAATAAGTATCACAAACACAGTAGTGATCAAGAGAAGTCAAACACACACACACAAACTGTGTGATTCCACTTATATAAAACTGTAAAAAAGGAAAAAGCTAATATATGATACTAGATATCAGGATAGTAGCTACCTTTGGAGAAGAGGGTGGAAATTAGGCCGGGCATTGTAGGCAGATAGGGTAGGGGATTCCTGAAGGAAGAGAACCAGATGTAACTTTTTTAATATAATTTTTAAAGGTTACACTCCATTTATAGTTAGTACAAAATATTGGCTATATTCCCTGTTTTCTACAAACACTTTGTAGCCTATCTTATACCCAATAGTTTGTACCTCCCACTCCCCCACCCCTATGCTGCCCCTCCCCACCCTCTCCCCAGTGGTACCCACTAGTTTGTTCTCTATATCAGTGAGTCTGCTTCTTGTTATATTAACTAGTTTATTGTATTTTTTAGATTCCACATGTAAGTGACATATAGTATTTATCTTTCTCCAGACATAACTTTCTTGACATAAGAGAATCCATTTTAGGCCTAAGCCATTTTGTGATCTCAGCCTGGCCACAAGTGCTTGCTCTTGACCAGGCCAAGGAAATAACTTAACCATATTGGGGACAATAAATCAGTTGTAAAGACTCCCATTTCTGTTTCGAAGGTAAAGATTAGCCTGAAGCACATTCCTGAGCTATTCTGCAAGCTCTAAACCCCCCTCGAGTACTCCACCACCAGACTAACTGGAACCTAAGGAATGATGATGATGACCTTTGCTGACCTTTGAGACTTCAATCAACTAGAGCCAGGACTCTGTCAACCTTTGCCCCAATTCTAAGCTGCATTCTCCTCCACTCAAGCCCCTCCATGAATATGCACATACTATCCTGCCTAAGCCCCTTCGTGTATGCAAGTACCCTTAGCTTAAAACTTCGCTCATTTTGCTGTTCAGGGAAGTACTACTTCAGGAAATTTCCTCGGTGTTCTCCCAACTTGTCGTGAGTAATAAATCCTTCCTTCCTTCTGCTCTTTTGCTTGGTTGTGTCTTGGCTTGACACCCACCAAAAAGCGAATCCAGTTTTCAGGTAACAGCTTGAGGGAGGCTACCTGGATATTTATAATACTCTATTCCTTCATCCAGGAGATAATTACGTGGGTGTGTGTACTTCAGGAAAATCCAGCAAGCTGTACACTTAAAATACATGGTTTGATAACATCAAGGAACATTTTTATGGTTTTTTTTTGTTTTGTTTTTTTGCGGTACGCAGGCCTCTCACTGCTGTGGCCTCTCCCGTTGCGGAGCACAGCCTCCGGACGCGCAGGCTCAGCGGCCATGGCTCACGGCCCAGCTGCTCCGCGGCGTGTGGGATCTTCCCGGACCGGGGCATGAACCCGTGTCTGCTGCATCGGCAGGCGGACTCTCAACCACTGCGCCACCAGGGAAGCCCAAAGAACATTTTTAAAATTCAAGTTTCACCCATGACAAATGATAAGATATATTGAAGGAATGGAATACTCACAATTTCCATAATTTACTGAAATCTGATTTGCATAGAATTTCCACACTTTTTGAGACTAAAGTGATGGATATGATTTTGGCAAAATTGGGAGAGGCTAGTGCAAGTAGAGAGAGGGACATGAGAACAGCATAAAGGTGAGCAAATGCAGATCACATTCAGTGACTAGTGAGAGGTCGGGTATCATGGGAAAGGTGGATGGGAAGGACATTAGGGGCCATGCTGTGGAAGGTTTTGAATACAAGGCAGGGTTAGTTTTTAATCTCATAGGTCATAGACAGCCAGTAAGAGTTTTGAACAGGGAAGTAATATTCCTTTCCTCCAACTATTTCTTTTTTTTTATTGGAGTATAATTGCTTTACAATGGTGTGTTAGTTTCTGCTGTATAACAAAGTGAACCAGCTATACATATACATATATCCCCATATCTCCCCCCCTCTTGAGCCTCCCTCCCACACCCCCCATCCCCCCCTCCAGGTGGTCACAGAGCTCGGAGCTGATCTCCCTGTGCTATACAGCAGCTTCCCACTAGCTATCTATTTTACACATGGTAGTGTATGTATGTCAGGGTGAGGTGTAGGGAAGGTATCTGAATGTATTCAGAAATGTTTTATCCTAGGCTCGCACACACACACCATGTACTTACATATAAAATGAATGTATCCCCCACGACAATCCGAAGAAGTAGGTTATTCTTTCACAAATGAGGAAATTGATACCTGGAAAGGCTGAGTAACTTGTCCAAGGACAACAGAAGTGGCCTTCTGCCAACAGTGGAACAACCTTGCTTCCTTTTGAAGAGTGACCCCAGGAAACAGAACATAGAGGGATTCAGCAGGGGATTTATTAATTGGGGGTGGGAGGTGGCGAGTAGGGAGAGGAAACAAAGAAAACCTCAGGAGAATTCTGAAGAGGCCACCATCCAGGGCTAGTGGTTAGCATGGTTTCCATAATGATAGATAGCCACTCCAGCCACAAAACCTCATCCTCGTCTAGGCCAGAGAACCTGATTTGGTGATTTCACTCAAGCTGTGGAATCAGAGCCACTCAGTCCTGTGTCAGCTCAGGGCACTGCCTCTAGAAAAATACTTTTTAGCAGGTCATTATTAACAATTCTTCTTCCTTGTCTCAGAAATGTTCTGCTCAGTGATGGGCTGAGTGAATGAGTGTTTTCTGAAATTTTCCATCTCCTTCAGATTTGGTTCATGTGAAAAAGAGTTGAGAAGGTGGAAAATTTCCTTTACCTATACTGAAATGTGCGTCACCAGTGGTCTCTATATACGTGAATCTATGATGTGCCGTTTTCTCCTTGACATCCAATAGTAGTTTCGATGTCAGATGGTGGTTTTGGTTCAATTCCCAGACCCATCCCTTCCTAGTTCTGTGACTTGGAGCAGATTAATAGACGTCCCATAGTTGCGGTTTGCTCATCTATATTGTGGGATATGATGCTAATGCTTGTGTCACAGTGAGAAAATGGACATAAACTACTTAACACAGCCAAAGCTAAATAAGTTATTAATCTCATGTCCAGACTGTTTTTCTGTCTTTTCCACCACATAATGGAGAATTTCTTAGTAATTTTTAACACCTATTATCCTAAGGAGTTGGGAAATGTGGTGTGTCAACTAATTAAATATTACGAGTAACTAAGTTGATACACACACACAAACAAAATCAACATGAGATCAAGAATATTTAGGGAATAAGAATCACAATTATCGGGGCTTCCCTGGTGGCGCAGTGCTTGAGAGTCCGCCTGCCGATGCAGGGGACGCGGGTTCGTGCCCCGGTCCGGGAAGATCCCACATGCCGCGGAGCGGCTGGGCCCGTGAGCCGTGGCCGCTGAGCCTGCGCGTCCGGAGCCTGTGCTCGGCAACGGGAGAGGCCGCAACAGTGAGAGGCCCGCGTACCGCCAAAAAAAAAAATCACAGTTATATTCAAGAGGCAATATTATTGAAAAGCACTAACACTCCGGATTTGATTCCCATTGGCTAACTCTAGAGTCCCTAGTTTAAGCTTCCAAAGATATGATCCTAAATGGGTTCTGTGTGTTCCCATTTCACAAATGCATAAGCTGAGGTATTTCCTTTTCATCTGTAAGTTTATTACACCTGAAAACGTGAACCCTCATTTTGTAGCCATGAGAAAGTCATTTAAACTCTCAACGTTCATTTTCCTTATCTGTAGTATAGAGACAATCTTAATACCTCCCTTCTGGACTTGTGAAGTTTAAATGAGAGAGTCAATGAAAAAGAATTTAGCATAAGGTATATACCCATTAAATGTTAGTGTGATGGCGTCTCTTAGCGCCCCACCTGGATCCTCTTTACAGGCAGTGCGCCCACCCCCAGGCTCCTGTTGACTGATAACAATTCACAGCTGCCCCAACCCTTGAAACTAGTCCTCAGCCAAAGAAGTCTTATTGCCCAGGAGGCAACGCCCCTTCCCACCCAGGGCAGAGCTCAGCAAATGGTAGCAGACTTCGTGGTAGAAAAGGCTGGCTTCCTTGCCTTGTTGTGATAGAACTTCGGCCTCTCTGTGGAGTCGGACTGAAACTAGTCTTCAGCAGGTACCACAGTCTCGTTTAAGCTTTCTACTTCCATCCTCCTCTGCTTCTTACCACTCCTCTTATCCGGAGAGCGCTTTCTCAAGCATTTAAGAACATCTCAGTGCCAGCTGCTCAGGAACCCAACTTAAGACCACTGGCTTCAGAGGTGAATTTAAGAAGCCTACCATGAGGTTGGGATTCTGGAGCTGGCTCACTTGCTGTCTGGATGGCAATGAGGACCCCAGAGCTGAAGGTAGGTGGAGAATTGATAATCCTTGCTATGCTACATAGTGTGGCTGCTAAGATTTCCATCTGTAATGAGCTGGGGTGAAATTCACGTGGGAGGGGATGTGCTAATTGGTACAATGAGTCAGCATTTGAGACTAATTTGTGGGAAATTAATGACTATAAGGTCTCTGGAATTGGACAAGTAGCTGAAGAGAGAAAATTACAGATTTATTGGTCAAAAATTTATAGCAAAACATGAAGAGTCAGAAGGGCTTAACTCCTGCAGCTGGGATGGGGTGAGAGCAGAAACAGCTGAAATGGGGCATAGGACTTAATTGCAATAATGCAGAACTCTAAGAAGGCTGACTTCTCAGCCTGGGCAAGCCTTCTAAGTCAGAGTTGGGGCCTTAATGGGCAAAGAATGTGACCTTGAGACTTGGGATAAAGATATCACTGTGTAGATGTACTTTGAACTTTGATTCCTGTGAACCCTCTGATCCTGAAAAAGTGGTCTATTTCTCTATTGAAGATAGGGCCTCCTACCCCCACCCTTCTTGAAGATTATAAAGAGATTTCAAATGAGGCCTTATAAAATAGTGCAGAGTCCTCTTCAAGATATCTTTGCACTTCCCCTCCTGGCCACCAGACTCATAACTAGCATCAAATCTCAGGGTAGCTCAATCAGAAAAGTGCTGGATCAGCCACAGGGAGATACTATATATTGAAGGAGCCTCAGGACCTAGAGAGAATTTATTGGCAGAACCTGTGGGAGTGTGTCTAACAGAGGCCCCTGAGAGTGCTTGACTGAGGGAGAACAGAATATAAAGTTTGTTAAGGGGAAGTTTGTGGATATCAGAGCACTCCTTCGAAGCCATAAGATAATACCCTACAAGGGCCTAGCAGATGACTCTAAATTATTGGTGGCATACCTCTCAGAAGATTGAAAAAAGCAATGACCAACACAAAGTGAAGTAAAAATGCAAAACTGCTATTGCAATGGTGGAGGAAAGAATCAGGAAGCTCAGATAAGTGAATATACTGGATTGTATCTGCCTATAGGACCAGAAAACCACTAGCTGACCAAATTTTAAGGACGAACCCAAGGTCACTCCATTTAGCAAGGCAAACAAGAGTGCAGAGGTTCCCTTTTCTCCACATCCTTGCCAACACTTATTTGTCTTTTTGGTAATAGCCATTCTGAAGGTATGAGGTGATGTCTCATTGTGGTTTTTTGATTTACATTTCCCTAATGATTGGTGATATTGAACATCTTTTCATATACCTGTTTGCCATCTGTATATCTTCTTTGGAAAAATGTCTATTTAGATCTTCTGACTGTTTTTAAATTAGATTTTTTGCATTTTTACTATTGAGTTGTATGAGTCCTTTATATATTTTAGATATTAACCCCTTATCAGATATATGAGTTGCAAATATTTTCTCACATTCTGTAGGTTGCCTTTTCATTTTCTTGATGGTTTCCTTTGCTGTGCAGAAGGTTTTTAGTTTTAGTCTCACTTGTTTATTTTTGCTTTTGTTGTCAGATCCAAAAGATCATTACCAAGACCAAAATCAAGGAGCTTATCACCTCTGTTTTATTCTAGGAGTTTTATAGTTTCCGTTCTTACATTCAAGTCTTTAATCCATCTTGAGTTAATATTTGTGTACCAGTTTCATTCTTTTGCATGTAGCTGTCCAGTTTTCCCAACACCATTTATTGAAGAGACCGTCCTTTCCCCATTGTATGTTCTTGGCTCGTTTGTCATAAATTAATTGACCATATCATAAATTAATTGACCATATGTGAATAGGTATATTTCTGGGCATTCTCTTCTGTTCCACCGATCTGTGTGTCTGTTTTTATGCCAATACTATATTGTTTTGATTACTATTGATTTGTAATATAGTTTGAAATCTAGGAGTGTGATGCTTCCAATTTTGCTCTTCTTTCTCAAGATTGTTCTGACTATTCAAGGTCTTTTGTGGTTCAATACAAGTTTTAGAATTGCTTGTTTTATTTCTGTGAAAAATGCCATTGGGATTTTGACAGAATATATTTACATATAAGAATTTGTGACACATGAGACATCAATGGAAAAAGAAAGCATTCTGCATTGTGGTGCTGGGACAGTCTTAACAATTTGTAGGAAGCATCAGTTCTATAAACTATTGGAAGGCAGGGACCTCTTCTATTGGTCTTGAACCTCCAGTGCCTAGAACATAGGCACACATTAAATAAACACTAAACTTCTTTTACTAGGGACTTAAAAAGTTAATCATAGTAAAGCAACAAGAAATTAAGTGGTTATCAACTTTCTGTAGAACTATGTTCTTATAAGTAATAAATCACCAAAGAAAGAATCAACATATTTTTTACATAAAGATTTTTTAAATTTCAGCATATTAAAAAAAAGCTAAAGGCATAACTAGCAAAGGGTTAATATAGAGACGTCCTGTAAAGTAATAAAGCACTAAATAGATAAATAAGCAAAGTTTATGGACAGTTAATTTATTAAAATGAAATTGTTATAAACAGTTATACAGAAAAACATATACAAAGCCATTTCTTCCTCCTAAGTTAGCAAAAACTTTCAATAAAAATATACAGTGCCAGTGAATGTGTGGATAAACACATACGTGCAGGTATGCCTGGATGCTTTATGTACTGGTGTTAATTGTGGAAGCTGATTTTTGTAAAATCTACCAAGAGTCATGAAAATATAAATAAGGTTTGCTCTCATGTTTACAGTTTTGGAAATAATCCTAAGGAAATATCCATCCTAGGTAAATAATCCAAATTTAAATTAAAATTTAGACAATAAGATATTCATGGTTGTCTTATTTACAGCAACAAAAGATTGGAAACGTAAGTCTAGTGAAACGTAAGTATAGTGGAAGAGTTAAGTAAAATATGGTATATCTCTTCTATAGGATATTTGTAATCAGTAAATGTAACAGCCACAAAGATAATCCAGTGCCGTGGAAATACAATTATTACATAATGTTAAGTGATAAACACAAGATATAACACTGTATATTGAATGGAGCAGGCTCCTTGAGATGCTTGCCAGTCATACTGTTCCCTTTTGTCAAACTAAGTGGTGGCCATGCTTCTGAGGGGTTTTATTTTACCCACAGATTGCTGGGCCTTATATCGCAAGACTCCTGACCATAGCTTTTTAGCACAAAAGATGAATGCCTGTATCAGTGGGCCCTTTTAATCTGGAGAGTTGCAGGTTATAATCCATGGGTAACTTCTGGTGTTACTTCATAGAAAAATTCCTCCCAATCTTTTTTTCTCTGTACTCTTCATGGAGTTCCTAACAATTGGATGGATTATAGACTTAATCTCTGTCTTTTACAAAATTTTTTCCTAATTTCCTCAATTTTATCCTCTAAATTCTCTATAGAAATGCAAATTCCAGCCGTCTTATTGATTTTCAAGAGCTCTTTCTTGTTCTGGTAGTTCCTGTTGCAAGGATATTAGACAACTAATATTCCATGTGCTTCTCTATATTTTCTAGGCTCAGTTAGATTTGGACTAGTTCTGGCCAATAGTCTGTGAGCAGAAATGATATGTGTCACTCCCAGGCTGAAGCAGTTAAAAGCTGTGCCTCAGTCCATCCCCCTCTCCTCCTGCTGTGTCCTTGAAAGCCACATGAAAAGATGGTGACATCACAGAATAATGGGAACCTGAATCTCTGAGTCCCAGATTAAGAAGAACAGTTTTTGGTTGCTTTGGACTTGGTATAAATGAGAAACTTCAGTTGTCCTAGGTCATTGAAAACTGAGAGTTTGTTACTATAGCAGAGCCTATTATATTTTAACTAACAGTTCCTTTTCCATAGTACTCTGCCTCGTTTCATGAGTGCAGTTTTTTTCTCTCAGGATACTGTAATTATTCTTCTGTTCTTTGTATAGTGTTTGTTTCTCTTCTTATTCATTTTTTCCATTTGTTGTCTCTCTTTCATGTTGGAGGCTTTCCTAAAAATCTTAGAGTTTTTGACTATTTAGTTTTAAAATAAGGTACAAAAATCTGATATGAAATTTTATATGCCTGCACAGGTCTTGTAGGCTATGGGGTTTCACCATGGTACAATCAAGGGTTAGCTCTTCATTGGGAGACCCACATATTTCAGTATTTGCACAGCTTTCTTTGGGGTTATCTGTTTTCCTAATAGAAGAATCCTTTAACATCTTGTCTGGGAAGTGGGATGGCACATGTGCTTGACTGTTCTGGAAGCAAAGGAAATAAGTGTTTTGTTGTTTAAAGTGCAAATTTTCACTGAATTCCCTCATTTTCAGTGCCTGGTTCACATCTGGAATGTTCTTTTTCAGTTTCACTAGAGAATCAGCTTCTGATCTTTTTCAGGGACTCATCATATGGCTGTGTAGTTTTAGAAGGGGGATCTGGGAGCATTCAATTGCTCATTACATAGATTCCAAACAAGCCCCTTATTTCCAGTCCTACATCTCACCTTCATCTTCGGTAGTGCCTGGGTCTCTAAACGCTAAGCCTTTCCAGGAACCTCTTAGGCAAGTTCCCCTTGTCTCTGCAGGCACAGGAGCTGAAGCTTACTCTGCCATACCTGTCACTCCTCCTCCACCTGAAATTTTAACCTCAGTAGAAATGAGATCTTCCCAAGATGCCAAATCTTCTTCTCGATGGTTTCCTTCTGTGGTCTCTTGTTCCTTGTGGACTTACATACTTTTATTCCTTCACTGTGACTTTATGGCAGTCAGGGGCAGAGAAGAAATTCTCTTAAAAAGTAAATGGTAAACCACCTTGTTTACCTGGAGATACATTGCTTTTGGAATGGAAAAATCTGAAAAAGAGACAGGAAAATGCCGGCACTGCTCACTATGGGTAACAGAAATCTGCAGAAGTACAACAAGAAGGTGGCCAACATGCATGATTTATTTGACCTTCTATCCACTCTCCTCCCTCCAATATCAGCAAAGGTTTCACAAAGTTATGTAGGCGCTTGTGCAGTTTTTGGAATATTAAAGTTTAGTAATTCAATTTCACAAATATTTATTGTTGAGAAAATCAGATCTCTGAAACCCTTTTCCAGAATTGTTTTCTGCAAGTTGACACAAATGAGGCAAGCAGGAATTAATATTTTAGCTTTTAATTGCTTTGTTCTTTGGTTATTTCTCCAAGCAAAACAGAAAACATAAAAAATGACTTTTTTGGAGAAGCAAATGGATTTAAGTTATCATTTGAATTGACTGTATTGTAACATATAATTTCAGACAAGTTTCCCAAATGTTACTTGTTTTTATCGTACCTTAGTTCTATTAAAGTTCTTGTTTCATAACATTTTCTCCCCTCATATCTGACAGTGAGTCAGAAGCTGCTTATTCCCTTCATCCATCCTCCTTCCCCCCAACTATGTCACTATGAGAATATAAATGCTTATACTGTTTATACTTAAGCATTTATATTCTCATAGTGACATAGTTAGGGGGTGCAGGAGGATTATCATTATACTTTTTGGGAATCCATCCTAAGAAAAAAATGCAAAATTAAAAAAAAAATAGGCATTAAGAGACTCATGACGTTCTTATTCACAAGAGCAAGAAATTAGGGGAAAAAAACCTACCACCCATCCCTCAAACACACAACTTACCCCAGTCAGGTATTAACTGCACAAGGGAGAAGCCAGCTGGCTTTAGAGGTACGTTAAAAAGTCCATCTTTTAGAACAGGAAGAAAGCAGAGTATATGGGGGCAGATGGTTGGAGGTGGGTAAATGAGGTAGTGGGAGTGTGTGGAAATTCTCTTTTGATTCCTCCAATTTTGTGAGAAAAGTAAGAGGCAAGATCGTCAGCTGAGAATGAACATGGGGGCAGAGGCGTTGGACTTGTGAGGAGAACGGAGAAGGTGTGAACTAATCATCTCAAAGAGTGGGAAGGCAAATACACCAGGGGAATCCAATGTGGCTGCTGTGTGGCATCAAGGGCCGCCTTGAGGTTCCGGACATGAATTTAAAGCACACGAGTCAGCATGGCTGTGTGTGTGTGTGTGTGTGTGTGTGTGTGTGTGTGTGTGTGTGTGTGTTTCTAGTCACTTCGAGCTGCGTTGAGTTTGTAGGCCAGTGCGGCTGGCAGAAATGCTCAAATTTGGAGTTTAGCCAAGCAAATACAATGAATTGAGGGGTATGAGAAATGGTATATACACAGAAGTTACTAAGGATTGACTGTTGTATGTAAACTGGCTAAGGAGGGAAGGGGGCAGGGACAGTAAAAAGATGATAGAATCCCTGGATTATAGGTCCATGTAGGGTCAGAATTCATTGAATCTGGGGCTGTAGAGGGAGATAGCTGAAGTTTATGGGAGATGGCTCAGGGAGAGGTCGGCATGGGATCTGTTTCCTGGAATACTTGCAATGATTTGTTATGGCAAAGTCTAGGATGTCACCATGCAAAAGGGGACCCTCTTGCACTGTTGGTGGGAATGTAAATTGATATAGCTACTATGGAGAACAGTATGGAGGTTCCTTAAAAATCTAAAAATAGAACTACCATATGATCCAGCAATCCCACTACTGGGCATATACCCACACTGGGCATAAAACCACAATTCAAAAAGACACATGCACCCCAATGTTCATTGCAGCACTATTTACAATAGCCAGGTCATGGAAGCAACCTAAATGCCCATCGACAGACGAATGGATAAAGAAGATGTGGTACATATATACAATGGAATATTACTCAGCCCTAAAAAGGAATGAAATTAGGTCATTTATAGAGACATGGATGAATCTAGAGACTGTCATACAGAGTGAAGTAAGTCAGAAAGAGAAAAACAAATATCGTATATTAACACATATATGTGGAACCTAGAAAAATGGTACAGATGAACTGGTTTGCAGGGCAGAAATTGAGACACAGATGCCAAGAACAAACGTAGGGACACCAAGGGGGGAAAGTGACAGTGGGGGTGGTGGTGGGATGAATTGGGAGATTGGGATTGACATGTATACACTAATATGTATAAAATGGATAACTTATAAGAACCTGCTGTATAAAAAAATAAATAAAATTGAAAAAAAAAAGACACTGAGGAGGAACAGAGTAGTGGCCTAGCAGCTGGAGGTGGGGGTGGCCCACATTTCAAAAAGAAGAGGGAGTGATCTTATTGGCAAATATCACTGAGGTCGAGTAAAAAGAGGCTGAACAGAATCCTCTGGATCCACCATTTTGAAGGTCAAATCAAGGGAACTTGCATGGATTGACAGGGCAGAGCCCGTGGGTAGGGAACTGGGCACAGAGGCATTGAAGAAGTAGATGTGTTTCAGATGATTATATCAAGACTTTTATCTTGGAGAAGAGGAACAGGGCAATAGAAAACATGAGTCTTATAAGAGTAGGTTTTAAGCACATTTAAGTGAAGATATAAAGAAAATAAAAAAATACAAAAATAATGAATGATTGATGGAACAACCTCAAAGAGAAGATGAGGGAATGGGATTGAGATTGAAGTTAGATAGGAGGTAGAACTAATATTTACTGAGTGCTTTCTGTGTGCCAGGGACTGTGGAGTTAGTTTCATATACAGTCGTCCCTCAGTGTCTGGGGGGTTCCAGAACCCCCCCGCCCCACAAATGCCAAAATCCACAAATGCTCAAGCCCCGTACTGTGTATCATGTCATTTAAATATTACAACCCCAGAAGTGTTGTATTCCTCATTTTACGGATGAGAAAGTTGACCACGGCTCAGAGAGGTTAAGCAACCTGCTCAAAGCCACACAGCTAGTAAGGTTAGAGTCAAGATTCCAAAAACCAAGTCTATTTGACACCGAGATTCCTTCTTTTTCTACCACATCACACCTCTACCTCTTCCTTGAGATGTGAGATTGAGGTAAAATAGGTAGAGTTGGAGATATGTTTGTAGAAAGGGGACCAAGTTGAAGATATTTACCCTTGAAGACTTGGGTTTTTTTTGTTGTTGTTGTTTAATCCAAATATCCGTTCATATCAGGGGTAGAGAGGGGTAGATCCTCTCTACCCCTCTAAGCTGAGATAAGATTGCCTCAATATCGTTCCAAACCTTGTAGAGGTCTTCCAGCCTTCCACAGATCTCTGCAGGTTCCCAGGTTCTTCATGGGCTCCTCTGGGTCGTGATCATGGCTTTCCCTGACTTGGCTCAGTGGAGAGATCCTCTTGCATCCTGTGAGCACTCTGATGTCTCTGCCTCAAATTCTACAAAATGACATTCTCACAAAGCACTTTTATTTGTGGTAGACTTTACAGAGGCTTTTGATGGGGAGCAAAAGAGGGGATTTATCCTAGCAACACAAACAGCTTCCAACTGACCATAACTCACTCTTGTCCTTGAAAGCCTTTTAGTATTCCCCACTGGGTTTTTCACTGGCTTCTTCACCCAAGGGTGTCAGCCTGCTTCAGCCATTCCTGTTAGCTTTCCTTTTCCTCTCCTTTTCTCTCTCTTCTTTAACTCCTTCTCTTCTGTGGTAGCCCTTGGGAACGCTAAAATTTTCTCATTCTATTATGCCGTGCAACTGTCTGAGCCCCTACTGCCCTCTGCTGGTCTAAGCCTTCCTTTGCAAATCCAAGTTCATCAGGGTACTCCCCTGATTAAAAGGGCCTTCCACGGAACAAGATCCAGCTGTCTGGTTTTGATTTTTATGTTGCCCTGTGTGCAGAGAGAAGTAAGGCCATCTGCTGAGATGGGGAGCTGGGCGAGGGAGAGCAGGAGGAAGAAAGGGTTTGAAAAGGGAGTGAAAATGTCAGGGAGCCACTGCAGGGAAAGGAACACCAGGGGACACAGAGACTCAGCTTAAGCAGGAATCTTTTAGATTTTTTTTTTCTCTGGTAATCAGCTATCCCAGCAGAAAAATGGTGAAAGATGGCTGGAGTTCCTTGGGGTTAGCAGTTTGCAGAGTGATCACGGGATAAAGACAAAACGCAAAGTTGTGTAAAGTGATGGCGAGACAGTCAGTCACTGATGAGATGGGGTGTGGGTCTGGGGCGGGGTGGGTGGGAGAGGGCAGTGAGCAAGTAGGTAAGAGGAAAAAAAGAGTTCAACAAGATAGACAAACAGGGGTTGTGAGAGGAAGGGCAAAATGGGAGAAGGCAGTGGTCAGAAAGGGGGTTCTGGAGTTACACCTTTGCAGCTGGTTGGCCCTCCTGGCACTCGGGGATCCGAGCACCCAGTGTGCCAGAGCTGGCTCTGAGCAGCACAACGCTGCCTCCCGGCCCTCGCATCTTCTCCCTGAAAGACAACAGACTGCCTGAAAGACAAGCCTGCAGTGGCCTAAAGCAGCCCACCCCACCGGCCTCACAGACATGGAGATGAGAAAGGCTAATTAGGAAATCGAGACCCCGGCCCCCACCCTGGCTCCCTCCACGTGTCTCCAAGCGTCTGTCCAGTCTAGGAAGAAGCACAGTGGCACAATAGCTGCTGTTTCTCTCTCCCACTTCTCTCCCTGACATCCCACTCTCTTTGTAGGGAATACTGTTCTCTTTTGTCTGCTGCTACACATATGGGGGTGGGGGACATGGGCATTTGGTTTCCCTAGACCTGAAATTTAACACATCTCTACTCCTGAAATGCTCTCAATTTACATCTCCATTTTATCATCTTGTGGTCCTATTGTTCATAAGTTGCTTTCCTCCTCTTCCTCCCCTCCCACAGTTTCCCACATCTTTGTTTCAGTTTTTGCATGTTCATTTACTGCTCTTCCAATCACATGTCATCTCTGTTAACCCTGTATCTGAAGATGAGCAGAGAAGGCCTGTCTTTGAACTTTCGTTAAAGGTGACCTGTTGTTTAGGAGGTGTTCCACATGCCATAGGTAAGCCATCTGTCCTCCGTGTACCCTGAAGCGGCATCTTTCCTGCCAGTTTCTTCTCTCTATAGCTTCTGCCCCTAAGTCGTATCACTAATAGCTTGCTATCATGTACTATCGTGCCTGTGGCACAGTTAGGGGCCACTTTAATGTGATAACAAATGTCCTTAGTCATGGGGCCATATGGAGATTCGGTGGGTGGTACCATTAGCTGTAAAGCTTGAGGCAGACTTGGAGTTGCCCAGAAAAGAATCCCAAATCAGAGAAATGTTTTAATAAAACATACTGCAACAGATTTTAAGCTGCTCTACCATCAAACAGGAGTCTTCCTCTTCTCAATTCAATTGTATCGATGTTTCCCCCAAATAATTTCAAACACAACAGGAATGGGCCTATAGATCCTGACACTTTATGCATCATCCTCAATGATCATTTTCTTATCCTGTAATGACCACACTTCATCATGGTTCTCCCCGGGAACCAGGAGAGAGTGCTGTCAGCCCAGTGTTTAGGGGATTGGGTGGGAAGCCAGTGACAGTTTCCTATCAATATTTCACCATGAATCTACAGATTTCTGATGAACTCACAGGTAAACAACAATGGACTTAGGGCAAGCTCTTTATCAGCCACTGAACTATAAATAGCCCTTGAATTTTGAAGCAGCCTGCTCCCCCTTCAAAGTGATGTCATCAAAAGCAACCTGCTTTTCTATCACATGGACCAAAATAGACCATGACTGTAAGCAGCTTGCAGGTAGGGCCCACGTCTCTCCTCACTGCCCTAGCACATGTTAGGCAAGAAGTAGGTCCTCATGGAAGAAATGAGCTGAATCCAGAGCTGACGGGAGCCTACAAGGTCATCTACAAGATTATCTAGCTCAGGATTTCCAAAGATGGGTTCCTTAGAACATTAGGGCTCAGTAGGATAGAGGTTAAGTGGTTGAGGGAGGGAGAGGAGGGGGAGGAGAAGAGAAGGGTACCAGGACGGTTTCATGGCCAAGTTAGCTTGGAATATGTGATCGACAAAGTATTTTTTGCTGTTGGCGGTGTAAGTTTGAAGACTAGGTATGTCCTGTAATAAACAAAGTGCTTCTGAACCTTGTGAATGACCGAAAGAAGGGATAGAAGTGTGACTGTGTCTCTCCCACTGGAGTGCTGTGTATCAGTTTGGGAGAGGATGAAGCAAACTAACCCTCTCATTTTAAGAATGAGGAAAATTAGGGCTTCCCTGGTGGCGCAGTGGTTGAGAGTCTGCCTGCCGATGCAGGGGACGTGGGTTCGTGCCCCGGTCCGGGGGGATCCCACATCCCGCATGCCGCAGAGCGGCTGGGCCCGTGAGCCATGGCCGCTGAGCCTGCGCGTCCGGAGCCTGTGCTCCACAATGGGAGAGGCCACAAGAGTGAGAGGCCCGTGTACCGCAAAAAAAAAAAAAAAAAAAAAAAGAGGAAAATGAGGCTGAAAGAGGAAATGACATGCTCAGAAACACTTGACTTACTAGTCACACAGCTGGGATTAGGATCTAGACCTCTCCTTACTGTGTGTTTTCCACAGGGGGTGTCGCCACATGGCCTTCTGCACCCAGGTAATAGGGAAAGAACCAAATGAATGAGCCTGTGGCATCAATCTGATGTCAGGTGCTTATTTTCAGCTTGACATCTCAAACATCAATGCCCTATGACTGTCAAGAATTACCCCAAACCTCCCCAGGCCCTTAGAGGAGGAATGCATTTTCCCTCACGAACCATGCAGACCTCAGATTTCTGATCCGTGTGAAGAGATGTCATGCCCTGCTTTATATTTTATTCAGGTTAGTCCAAGTCATCACTTCACCAAAAAAAAAAAAAAAGAAAAAAAGGCAAATGATCCTTATAAAAAGAAATTTGTGTACAAATGCAAGGTCCTTTGCTGAAACTAGATAAAAAAATAAAATGCCAAGAAGAACAGCTAAACGTGCATGTAACACTAGACAGAGGGGTGTGATGGAGGGGGAGTGTCTTCTGAGTCACTTCCCTAAATTAGCAATGCAGCTTAAAAAATAAGCCTTTAAGATCTGCTTCCCAGAAATCCTGTTGTTTCTTTGCATATGTCTTACGTAAGTCTGTGCCACAGGCCTGCAGAATAATGAGATGGGAAGGGCACAGCCCTATTTTGAAAGAACTACCAAGGGAAATCCAAGAGAATTTGAGAGGATAAGAAACTCAGGAGAATCCAACCTCTGTCTTCTCTCGCCATGCAGCTGTGAGTGGTGCCATCTGAAGGAAGTGATGTCTGTTAAGTGCTTCCCGCCTAGAAGCTGTGGGGTGATTCGAAGATGTATTCATCTCCCCCACCAGAATAAAGCTGTCATTGTTGTCGTTCGTCATTTCCAAAAGCCTTTATCATTGTTCTTATTTAATTCCTAAAGGAGCATCTCTGTCACATGCCTTCATTCCCTAGGCACGTCACTCTCCTCCCCTGTTTTCCTTTCTCTAGCCTCACCCTGTGAGTGGCTCCAGAAAGCTAGGCCTCAAGAGTTTTTAGGAATTCATGTTTTTAGATTCTTCTTCCAGCTTACATCCAGTGGTTTCTTATGCAGTTTCTCTGAATCTCCTCTTAGCGAGTAGTAGAGAGTGAAAAGAATCCTGATGGTCAAGGCAGGATCGTGTTGTAGGCTACACAGGTGATGTCACTGAAAGAAGGTCACATTTAAGTGGGAACAAATGTCCTGATGTTTTCCAGCTCCCCTCTGCCTGCCTCTATAAGTGCCTGTCTCTGTAAATTGGGGTCAGCTTTGAGCACACCAGTGAGGCGAGTGAAAGGGGTCATGATGGCAAACTTCTCTCCAGAAGCCCCTCTAGGTGTCCTCGACTTGCCTGGACCCTCTTTCAAACCATGCCTCCCCTGCCCCCAAGACTCTTTTCCCTACCTCCCCTAACAAAACCTTTTCACCGGTCTGCAATCCGATTTAATCCTCTTTTGCTTCCCCACTGAACTGCCAGAGATAGCCATGAATCCCTGCTAGCTGGTGCTCTGGAAAGAAGCCGATAAACAAATTCACAATAATCTATAAGTAACTGATAATAACTTCATATATTACTTGCCTAGGATACTTTACATTTTAATAGAAGAGAGCTCATGTATTCATAGAGTTACTGGAATGCCTAGAACGAGGCCTAGGGATGAATTCAGGCAAGATCCCTGCTTATACTCTAGTGGGAGAGACAGACAATAAGCCAGAAGACAAACGAATAAGATGATTTTTTGGTAGCAGTAAGTTCTATGAGGAAAATAAAGCAAGGTAACGTAGTTATTTGGGGAGCTGGAGTGAGCAGAGAGGTTTGCATTGAGGAAATGACATTTGAGTCTTCACCTGAAGAAAGGAAAGGAGCAAAATCTGGGGCAGGGTGTTCCAGGCAGAGGAAAGAGCCAGGGTAGAGTTCCTGATGTTGGAGCAACTTGGATGGGAACAGAGAGATGGACAGGGTGAGTGTGGGTAGTGAGTAGGGGACAGAAAGGAGAAGATAGCTCTGGAAGGGTGAGCTGGGGTCAGGTCATGGAGAACTTTGAAACCCATAAGAAGTTTGGAATTTATGTAATTATAATGGGATGCCTGAGGAGAGTTTTAAGAAGGGAATTGACATGATCTCATGTAAATCTTAACAGACCAGCCCCTAACTTAATAGAATCTCTGTATTTGTAGAGGACCTTTCAAGCCAATGGAGGAAGAACTAAGAGGTGGTGGGTTGAGAAGTAGATTCGGGGAGTCTGGATGGGAGTTCTGACCTTGCCCAAAACAACTGACCAAAAGCTACCTCACGTCTTTGCCTTCAGGTTTTTCACGTAGGAAAGGATGAGGCTGGACCAATGAGTGTTCCCAGCTCTTTTCACATCAAAACAGATATAGAAGTTGATAGCAGTGCAGCACCCCTAGAAATAAATGAAGCTCCTCAAGGCTGTCCCAAGGGCTGAGGCACACTCACAGCACACAGGGAGGGAATTTCTAGGCTAGATGATCTTGAACGTGCCTCTCAGTTATGTTATCGTAAGGTTTCATGACATTTCCTCATGATGCCCCTCGGTCCACACCACACAGACAATCATCTATTTGAACCGAAGGGCGTGGTACTAATCTAGGTCATGATGACTAGTGTGGCCTGTTATTTCGCATTTCCCAAGCATCAAACTTTATCCTAAATAATCGAGCATTGGCATCTGTGCTTTGTGCTTTCTGCTGCCAACCATGCAAATTTCCCAGATACACTGTGTCTCAAGTTCTCCTTCTCTGCCACTTGGGTGGTCAATTCCCCCCCAAAGTGATCTACCAGCTCGGAACTGCTGGTGCTGCACAACGGTCTGGCTTTCGAGTTGACACATTTAGATCTCAAGCCAAGTGACAAGACAATCTACCACAAGGGCTTATTAAGGTGGAAATTTGTATCGTTTCTTTTCCTCTTTTCCGTACTCCAAAAGAAATTTCTAAAAAGGAATAGCTGCAGTTGACGTAATAGATAAGACATGGAAACTGAAGGTATCTGCACCAGGCGATCAAAATCACTCTACAGCAATAAAAGGCAAATGTATAAGCACGGCAAGACTTGCCCTCCACCCCAGGGCATGTTATTTGACACGTACATTCAATAGTGCAGGTGTGTTGGAATATACCCATCTTCATTTCCCTGTGTCCTTTGAGACCTGGCCTAGTAGATACAAGCTGGTTGAACTCTACATCACTTATATTTATTCCACCCTCTCTAACCTTGTTTTTTGTTTTTACTCTCCTACATTTACCTTTGCTCTGTGCTCCATCACGACCTCAGTTCTCTGGCCTCCCTAGTTCTATCAGCCCATCCTCCCTACTCCCAACCTTACTTATTCTGCTTTTCACTGTATACCATATGTTCATTCACTATATACCATGTGCGCACCAGGATCCCTTGTGACCTTGACCTTCAGCTTTATCAGTTCTCAACCATAGTCACTCCCTGAATTCTCCAGCATTACCAGAATTACAGAACCCAGACAACTGGGTATTGATTGTGAAAGGGTCAACCTGGTGGCTTTGTCTGGTTAACACTTAGCTGGTCACAAGCTCCTCCATAAGTACCCACACCGTTGCAGAAGGTGTTCTTTTGTGTTGTTCCATGGAGGTGGTACCAGTGGAGAAAAAAATAAGACTTGAGGAAATAAAAAATGGTACATCAAACTCTTATATAACTCTGTTCATTTAATAAGCTAGTCTTTTTGCCTATATTTCCTTTTCTTTCTTCTACTTGCTGTAGCCATCCTCTCATGTGTCTGACTTCAACTAACAGTTAAACATTTCTTCCTCTGTCCTATCATTGAACACACACTATAATCTTTTGCTTACATGTTTTCTCCCTTTCTAGATTATGGGCATCTTTCAACACTAAAAGTATTTCACTCCACTCTCTTCTTATTGCACAGATTCTGAAGAGAAGTCCAATATAATGTTTATCCTTCTTCCTCTATAGGTAGGATGTTTTCCCCACCATCCTCACTTCTTACAAGACTTTCCCAGGAATTCTCTGGTGGTCCAGGGGATAGGACTCTGCAGTTTCACTGCTGAGTGTCCAGGTTCAATTCCTGGTTGGGGACTAAGATCCCGCAAGCCATGCAGCACTGCCAGAAAAAAGAGACTGTCTTTGATTTTCTGCACTTTGAATATAATATAGCTAAGTAGAGTTTTGGGGTTTGTTTGTTTGTTTGTTTATCCTGCTTGGTATTCTCTGAGTTGCTTAGACCTGTGGTTTGGTGTCTGTCGTTAATTTTGGAACGACATTATTACTTCAACTATTTCTTCTGTTTCTTCTCTCTTCTCTTTCTAGTATTCCTATTATGTATACGTTATGGCTTTTATAATTGTTCCACAGTTCTTAGATATCCTGCTCTATTTTGAATCTTTTTCTCTTTGCTTTTCAGTTTGAAAAGTTTTTACTGACATATCTTCAAACTCACTCATTTTCCCTTGGCCATCTCTAGTCTCCTGATGGTCATCAAAGGCATTCTTCGTTTCTTGTATAGTGCTTTATATCTCTAGCATTTTAAAATTATTTCTCAGAGTTTCCATCTCTCTGTTTTCATTTCCAGTCTGCTCTTGCATGATGTCTACTTTTTCTATTCGGGCCTTTTACATATTAATCATGGTTGTTTTAAATTCCCAGTTTGATCATTCCAAAATCTCTGCCTTATCTGAGTCTGGTTTTGATGTTTGCTTTATCTCTTCATGCGAGAAGCATGGGGGAATATTTCTTCGCTATTCACCCCCAAACCTGGTGGAACTTCTGGAGGTAAAACTCATGAAAGTATAGGGACCCTCTCCCCTTAAATTTGGGCCCCCAGGAGTTCTATCTTTCTTGTCCTTGTTCAGTCTCCAGCCATTCGTCATTTACTCCTAAATGTTCCTAACTGGTTCTTGCAGCAGCTTCTGTTCCAAGCAAGCTGTGATGCTTTGTATTTACATGTCTTTTCAGTTTTCAGGGTGGCAGTTTGCCCTGTGACCTCTATTCTCTGATTGTTTGAAGAATGATTGATTTTCAGTTTTTTCCGTTGTTTTTTTTTTTTTCTAATGAGGACATGAGTGACAACTTCCAAGCTCTTCCCATGTTAGATTGGCAACTGTGGGCTTACTATTCATCACTGAAGTCCTTTATAATGACATGATACCTAGAAAATAGCAAATATCCAAATATTTCCTAGGTCAAAGTCTACAAGAACAAGAAAATGAGGAGCCATCCCCCTAAAGATATAAAGCTTGTTTCCAGCTATATTATGAGAGGAGCTTTACTCCTTGGTCTTGAACTGAAATTACATTGTTTTGTTAAGGATTAAGTGCTCGCGCAGGCCTCTGCCGCTGCAGGCTTGCCCAGCATTCCAATTATAACTACGTATCCCTCCCTCCCTCCGCCTGAATGAGCAAGAGCCCACTAATCAGCCGATGCTTTAACCCCATCCTGTCTGGGCAGGAACACGTGCCTCAGGGGGACCTACATGCAGAGGTGGGGCCAAAACCAAAGCTGAACCCCAGGAGCTGTGCGAGCAAAGAAGAGAAAGGGAAATTTCTCCCTGCAGCCTCAGGAGCAGTGGATTAAATCCCCACAGTCAACTTGATGTACCCTACATCTGTGGAATACCTGAATAGACAACAAATCATCCCAGAATTGAGGTGGTGGACTTTGGGAGCAACTGTAGACTTGGGGTTGGCTGTCTGAGACTGATTTCTTTCTGATTTTTATGTTTATCTTAGTATATCCTTTCTTTTTTTCTTTCTTTTCTTTCTCCCTTTTCTTCTGAGCCTTGTAGCTGACAGGGTCTTGGTGATCTGGTCAGGTGTCAGGCCTGAGCCTCTAAGGTGAGAGAGCCAAGTTCAGGACATTAGACCACCAGAGACATCCCAGCCCCATGTAATGTCAATTGGCGAGAGCTCTCCCGGAGATATCCATCTCAGTGCCAAAACCCAGTTCCACCCAACAGCCAGCAAGCTACAGTGCTGGACACCACACACCAAAAAACTAGTAAGACAGGAACACAACCCCACCCAATAGCAAGACTCTGCCTAAAATCATACTAAGTTCACAGACACCCCAAAACACACCACCAGACGTGGCCCTGCCCAGTAGAAAGGCAAGATCCAGCCCCACCCACCAGAACAAAGGCACCAGTCCCCTCCACCAGGAAGCCTACACAAGCCACTGAACCAGCATCACCCACTGGGGGCAGACACCAAAAACAATGGGAAATACAAACCTGCAGCCTGCAAAAAGGAGACCCCAAACACAGTAAGTTAAGCAAAATGGGAAGATAAAGAAATATGCAGCAGATGAAGGAGCAAGGTAAAAACCCACCAAACCAAACAAATGAAGAGGAAATAGGCAGTCTACCTAAAAAAAAATTCAGAGTAATGATAATAAAGATGATCCAAAATCTTAGAGATAGAATGGAGAAAATACAAGAAATGTTTAACAGGGACCTAGAAGAACTGAAGAGCAAAAAGCAATGATGAACAACACAATAAATGAAATTTAAAATTCTCTAGAAAGAATCAATAGCAGAATAACTGAGGCAGAAGAACGCATAAGTGACCTGGAAGATAAAATAGTGGAAATAACTACCGCAGAGCAGAATAAATAAAAAAGAATGAAAAGAATTGAGGACAGTCTCAGACACCCCTGGGACAACATTAAACACACCAACATTCTTATTATAGGGGTCCCAGAAGAAGAAGAGAAATAAAAAGGGTCTGGGAAAATAATTGAAGAGATTATAGTTGAAAACTTCCCTAAGATGGGAAAGGAAATAGTCAAGTCCAGGAAGTGCAGAGAGTCCCATGCAGGATAAATCCAAGGAGAAACATGCCAAGATACATATTAATCAAACTATCAAAAATTAAATACAAAGAAAAAAATAGTAAAAGCAGCAAGGGAAAAACAACAAATAACATACAAGGGAATCCCTATAAGGTTAACAGCTGATCTTTCAGCAGAAATTCTGCAGGCCAGAAGGGAGTGGAAGGACATATTTAAAATGATGAAAGGGAAAAACCTACAATCGAGATTACTCTATCCAGCAATGATCTCATTCAGATTTGATGGAGAAATTAAAACCTTTACAGACCAGCAAAAGTTAAGAGAATTCATCAACAAACCAGCTTTACAACAAATGCTAAAGGAACGTCTCTAGGCGGGAAACACAAGAGAAGGAAAAGACCTACAAAAACAAACCCAGAGCAATTAAGAAAATGGTAATAGGAACATACATATCAATAATTACCTTAAATGTAAGTGGATTAAATGCTCCAACCAAAAGACATAGACTGGCTGAATGGATACAAAAACAAGACCAGTATATATGCTGTCTATAAGAGAGCTACTTCAGACCTAGGGACACATACAGAGTGAAAGTGAGGGGTTGGAAAAAGATATTCCATGCAAATGGCAATCAAAAGAAACCTGGAGTAGCTATTCTCATATCAGACAAAACAGACTTTAAAATAAAGAGTATTACAAGAGACAAAGAAGGACATTACATAATGAAATCAAAAGAAAGCTGGAGTAGCAATTCTCATTTCAGACAAAATAGACTTTAAAATAAAGACTCTACAAGAGACAAAGAAGGACACTACATAATGATCAAGAGATCAATCGAAGAAGAAGATATAACAATTGTAAATATTTATGCACCCAACATAGGAGCACCTCAATACATAAAGCAAATGCTAACAGCCATGAAAGCAGAAATCGACAGTAACACAACAATAGTAGGGGACTTTAACACCCCACTTTCACCAATGGACAGATCATCCAAAATGAAAATAAATAAGGAAACACAAGCTTTAAATGACACATTAAATAAGATGACTTAATTGATATTTATAGGTCATTCCATCCAAAAACAACAGAACACACTCTTCTTAAGTGCTCATGGAACATTCTCCAGGATAGATCCTATCTTTGGTCACAAATCAAGCCTTGGTAAATTTAAGAAAATTGAAATCATATCAAGTATCTTTTCTGACCACAACGCTATGAGACTAGATGTCAATTACAGGAAAAAATCTGTAAAAAATACAAACACATGGAGGCTAAACAATACACCACTAAATAACCAAGAGATCGCTGAAGAAATCAATGAGAAAATCAAAAAAATACATAGAAGCTAATGACAATGAAAACACGATGACCCCAAACCTATAGAATGCAGGAAAAGCAGTTCTAAGAGGGACGTTTATAGCAATACAATCCTACCACAAGAAATAAGAAACATTTCAAATAAACAACCTAACCTTACACCTAAAGCAATTAGAGAAAGAAGAACAACAACAAAAAAAAACCCCCAAAGTTAGCAGAAGGAAAGAAATCATAAAGATCAGATCAGAAATAAATGAAAAAGAAATGAAGGAAACAATACCAAAGATCAATGAAACTAAAAGCTGGTTCTTTGAGGAGATAAACAAAATTGATAAAACATTAGCCAGACTCATCAAGAAAAAAAGGGAGAAGACTCAAATCAATAGAATTAGAAATGAAAAAGGAGAAGTAATAAATGACACTGCAGAAATACAAAGGATCATGAGAGATTACTACAAACAACTATATCCCAATAAAATGTGCAACCCTGAAGACGTGGACAAATTCTATGAAAAGCCCAACCTTCCGAGACTGAATCAGGAAGAAATAGAAAATATAAACAGACCAATCACAAGCACTGAAATTGAAACTGTGATTAAAAATCTTCCAGCAAACAAAAGCCCAGGACCTGATGGCTTCACAGGTGGATTCTATCAAACATTTAGAGAAGAACAAACACCTATCCTTCTCAAACTCTTCCAAAATATAGCAGATGGAGGAATACTCCCAAACTCATTCTACAAGGCTACCATCACCCTGATGCCAAAACCAGACAAAGATGTCACACACACAAAAAAGAAACCTACAGGCCAATATCACTGATGAACATAGATGCAAAAATGCTCAACAAAATACTAGCAAACAGAATCCAACAGCACATTAAAAGGATCATACACCATGATCAAGTGGGGTTTATCCCAGGAATGGAAGGATTCTTCAATATATGCAACTCAATCAATGTGATAAACCATATTAACAAACTGAAGGATAAAAACCATATGATAATCTCAATAGATGCAGAAAAAGCTTTGAACACAATTCAACATCCATTTATGATAAAAACTCTCCAGAAAGTAGGGCACAGAGGGAATCTACCTCAACATAATAAAGGCCATATATGACAAACCCACAGCAAACATCATACTCAGTGGTGAAAAACTGAAAGCATTTCCTCTAAGTTCAGGAACAAGACAAGGTTGCCCACTCTCACCACTTATTATTCAACATAGTTTCAAAAGTTTTAGCCACAACAATCAGAAGAAAAAGAAAAGGAATCCAAATTGGAAAAGAAGTAAAACTGTCACTGTTTGCAGATGACATGATACTATATGTAGAGAATCCTAAACATGCTACCAGAAAACTACTAGAGCCAATCAATGAATTTGGTAAAGTAGCAAGATACAAAATTAATGCACAGAAATCTCTTGCATTCCTATACACTAATGAAGAAAAATCTAAAAGAGAAATTAAGGAAACACTCCCATGTACCATTGCCACAAAAAGAATAAAATAGGAATAAACCCACCTAAGGAGACAAAAGACCTGTATGCAGAAGACTATAAGACACTGATGAAAGAAATTAAAGCTGATACAAACGGATGGAGAGATATACCATGTTCTTGGATTGGAAGAATCAACAATGTGAAAATGACTATACTACCCGAAGCAATCTACAGATTCAATGCAATCCCTATCAAACTACCAATGGCATTTTTCACAGAACTAGAACAAAAAATTTCACAATTTGTATGGAAACACAAAAGACCCCGAATAGCCAAAGCAATCTTGAGAACGAAAAATGGAGCTGGAGGAATCAGGCTTCCTGACTTCAATCTATACTACAAAGCTACAGTAATCAAGACAGTATGGTACTGGCACAAAAACAGAAATATAAATCAATGGAACAGGATTGAAAGCCCAGAGATAAACCCACACACATATGGTCAGCTTATCTTTGAGAAAGGAGACAAGAATATACAATGGAGAAAAGACAACCCCTTCAATAAGTGGTGCTGGGAAAACTGGACAGCTACATGTAAAAGAATGAAGTTAGAACTCTCCCTAACACCATATACAAAAATAAACTCAAAATGGATTAAAGACCTAAATGTAATGCCAGATACTATCAAACTCTTAGAGGAAAACATAGGCAGAACACTCTATGAGATAGATCACAGCAAGATCCTTTTTGACCCACCTCCTAGAGAAATGGAAATAAAAACAAAAATAAATAAATGGGACCTAATGAAACTTCAAAGCTTTTGCACAGCAAAGGAAACCATAAACAAGACGAAAAGACAACCCTCAGAATGGGAGAAAATATTTGCAAATGAAGCAACTGACAAAGGATTAATCTCCAAAATATACAAGCAGCTCATGCCTCTCGATATCAAAAAAAAACCAACCCCTATCCCAAAATGGGCAGAGGACCTAAATAGACATTTCTCCAAAGAAGATATACAGATTACCAACAAACAGATGAAAGGATGCTCAACATCATTAATCATTAGAGAAATGCAAATTAGAGCTACAATGAGGTATCACCTCACACCAGTCAGAACGTCCATCATCAAAAAATCTACAAACAGTACGGAGGCTTCCCTGGTGGAGCAGTGGTTGAGAGTCCGCCTACCGATGGAGGGGACATGGGTTCGTGACCTGGTCTGGGAAGATCCCACATGCCACGGAGCGGCTGGGCCCGTGAGCCATGGCTGCTGAGCCTGTGCATCCGGAGTCTGTGCTCCGTAACAGGAGAGACCACAATAGTGAGAGGGCCGCGTACCACAAAAAAAAAAAAATAATCTACAAACAGTAAATGCTGGAGAGGGTGTGGAGAAAAGGGAACACTCTTGCACTGTTGGTGGGAATGTAAATTGATACAGCCACTATGGAGAACAGTATGGAAGTTTCTTAAGAAACTAAAAATAGAACTACCATACGACCCAGCAATCCCACTACTGGGCATATACCCTGAGAAAACCATAATTCAAAAAGTCATGTACCACAATGTTCATTGCAGCACTATTTACAATAGCCAGGACATGGAAGCAACCTAAGTGTGCATTGACAGATGAGTGGATAAAGAAGATGTGGCACATATATATAATGGAATATTACTCAGCCATAAAAAGAAACAACACTGAGTTATTTGTAGCGAGGTGGATGGACCTAGAGACTGTCATACAGAGTGAAGTAAGTCAGAAAGAGAAAAACAAATACCATATGCTAACACATATATATGGAATCTACAAAAAAAAGTTATAAAGAACCTAGGGGCAGGACAGGAATAAAGATGCAGGCATAGAGAATGGACTTGAGGACATGGGGAGGGGGAAAGTTAAGTTGGAATGAAGTGAGAGAATAGCCCTGACATATACACTACCAAATGTAAAATAGCTAGCTAGTGGGAAGCAGCTGCATAGCCCTGGGAGATCAGCTCGGTGCTTCGTGACCACCTAGAGGGGCAGGATAGGGAGGGTGGGAGGGAGATGCAAGAGGGAGGGGATTTGGGGATATATGTATACATATAGTTGATTCATTTTGTTATACAGCAGAAACTAACACAACATTGTGAAGCAAGTATATTCCAATAAAGATGTTAAAAAAAAAAAAAAGAAATAAGTGCTTCCCCAAACCTTCTGACCCAGCATCAGATCCTAGCCTCCCAACCAACTCCTTACTCTCCCTGTCTTCACTAGGTACCAGATTTTGGGTTCTTATTGACCCTACCTCATAGCATTCTCAGATTTTCTAAACCTCAACTTGAATAAAAGACCTTGTGTTTTACTGTCATCTACCATGAGCTCCTTGCATTTTCTCTCTCCCATATTTAACTGTTTTTCTTTAACTAGGCAATGCTTATTGGCAGGTTAGTAACACTAAGCACTGTTTAAAGTGCTTTTTGAAGATTATCTCATTGGCTCTTCTTAACAAGTGTTGAGGCGGGTGCAATTTCTACTTTTGGAAGATATGAAGTTCTGTCTGAAAGATGACAAATTGCCTCATTCACATAGCTGGTAGGTGGCAATGTTAGGAAATTTTCAATCTCCTTTCTTTGTCCAGTCTCAGTTTATCCATCCATCCATCCATCCTACAAGCAAATACTGAGCATCTACATGTTACAGGCACAGAACTAGGTGCCTTTTTGATACAAAGATAAATTACATGTTCTTGCCCTCAAGAGTTACAATACCCTACTTGAAGGAGTGGGTAGAAGAGGATGAAGAAGTGGCAAAAGGGGGAATAGAAAGGGTAGAATGAGAGAGGTCATTTTTCCAGACATCTGTACAGCACTTCCAATGCAAATAACTTCTATTTTTCCCCTTCAATAATAGAAAAATCTAAGACTTAGCTCTTGGGTTGAAATTCTCAAGAACCAAAGTTAGAATATCAAGAAGGTCTTCAAAAGATGCTAATAAAAATATGCCTTCCCCCAAATATGCCTTTCAACCTAGTCAAAGACAGAAAAGTCAAAGCTGGGAGGGGATATCTTAGAGCTATAATGCCAGTGTACCTCCTCTTACCAATCATATCACCAGGAAGAGTCACCAGCCTATGGCCAACTCTGGAAAAGTGGCCCATAGAGATACCATTTTTGCAACCTGTTGACCTATAGTAAACTTGCAATGGGGCAGACCTTCCTGCTTGTGTGCTCAATCCAGGAATTGTATTATATACTCTATTAGTGTATATATTAGTAATATATACTGTTCTACCTGATCTTAGATTTTTAAAGCTTCCCATATGTCCAATTCTGAGTTGCAATGATTTAGGTGTGGGCACCACGTCTAGAGATGAAGGTAAATGATAGAATAGGTAGATGGATCCAAGAGAGTAAATGAAACATGAGAGAAGAGGGAATGATTTGACCTTAGGGCAGGAAGGAAGCTTAGAGGTCATTTATTCATTTTATAAGTCCAAATATTTTTCTTTCTTTTACCATGCATATAGAACTTCCTGTATTGTGTCCTACCTGTCACGTTCTCTCTGCTTCTCCCAATGTCTTTCCCATTTCTTTACCTTCTATTTCCCTTTTCTCCGAAGACTTGGAGCAGTCAGACCTCTGATGCCCCTGAGCTGTTTGGAATTGGACTTGTTACTTGACCTCTCTAAAATTCAGTTTTCTCTTCTGAAAAATGGAGATAATAATAGTTGTTTCATAGTGACTGCAAGGTTAAATGGGATAATATAGGTAAGGACTGTAGCTCAGTATTCAGACCATAATGAGAACATCATAATTGCTAGCTGTTCTGTTTAGCTATTGTTGTCATTATTTTAACTTTTTATTTGTACTTACTATTCTCCCTGCTTCTTTTTCCTACCTTGGAAAGCCATAGCTGGCTTTTCCCAGATGTCCTATTTAAGGCAGCTCCCTTTATAAAATCCAGAGGTTTGCATATGCATCAAAGTGTTGTCAACCCATAGCTGGAAATACCTATGAAAATATGGATGTCATGTTTACTCTGGCTGGGAAGACCTGGGATTTCCTTTTCAACTTATTCTAGTATACGATCTCTACACAGCAGCTGTAAAAAATTGTTGCCTGAGGACTGAGAGGCATCTTACTGCCCTCTTCTACCCCAGACTCCATTGAAATTTGACCCCAGCTATTACAAAGGTATTGGCTAACAAAAGCAATCTAGAATGGGACTAGGAAGGCAGAGTCTTTCTCCCACCTCCACTCCCCACCCCTCCATATAAATCTTCCGTTTTCTGTCTCTCCTGGAGCTCAGTTCCTACCTGGCTTCTGGGGCCACACCCAGAACAGGAACAAAGAGAATGTGGAAAACTTCCTGCCAAGCTAGGCTCTCAGATGGCCCTGAGGGTGCCTACTGAAATATGTATAACCCTAGTCACTTAGAAATACATCTCATTAAATATAAAGATATTTTTTAAAGAATGGGAAATAATTTATAAAGATAAAAATAACTCAGCCTTGCCACAAAAGTGCAAAAATAAATTCTGTACCTTCTCTGTCTGATTCAGGGAGGGAGGGAAGAGATGGGGGAAGAGAGAGAATATGAGAGAGAGAGAAAGAATATGATGAGAAAGAATGTATTCTGGCTGAAGCTATGTGAGAACAGAAACTTGATCAACCAGCAGTGGTGCTGTGAGGCCCAGGGATCTTGGGCAGGATAGTGGAGGGGAATTGAAGTTTTAAATAATCTATTCCTTAGTTCAGAGCTCATCAAGTCATTCCCAGCATGGTGCTTTGTTTCTAAACAATGGCACACCACAGGGGTACATATCTATCCAGCCCCAGTTCCTCTCTCTCCCCAACACCTTTTAATTACAGGACTCTGAAAGCAGAAAATAGAGTTCTCAGAAGGTCCTTTCTTTTAGTGCTTTTTAAAATACACTGCTTGGTGCATGCTCTGGCTCATACATGACCTCATCTCCTCTGAGTCTCCCCCTCATCACCTGCCCCAGCCTCACTGCTCCCCATGACATTCCTTAAAAAACAGCCATGCTGCCACTTCAGGGCCTCTGTCTGTCCTCAGGAGGCTCTTCCCCTGGACACTGAGAGCTGCCCGGGCAAACTCTGGTAACACCTATAACTACCCATAAGATTTGTTCAGCTCACATTATACTGAATAATAGTAGCCATGCTTGTACTTTTAAAAAATGAAGATGACATCACGGACAAGGAATCAAAAAGCAATCTTATAATGGAGTTACTTTTTCCCCTCTGCTTGTTTCTCTCCTCTTCCTGAGCACAGCAATCTCCAGGACTGGGAGTACCAGAAGTAGGGGCGTCTCTTGCACGTAGTGTACAAAACCCGTTTAATTTCTCAATCCTTGTGTTCTGGGCTCATAATATACCCAGTTGGTAATTGTGAGTAATTATAGTAATACATCATTCTAAGCAATCTGTACATAGTTGTAAATACATCTTTAATTTGTCACCAATTACTGGGAGGCAGTCTGTCCAAAGCTCGGGTGTACTTGCTCTGATTGGGGCCTGCTTCCCCTAATCAGCTGAACTGAACTTGGAGTCTCCCAGCACCCATGCAGGGAAGGTAGAAAGCATGTCCTGACAGGTAGGAAGCAACAGAGAGAAGGAGCTCCAGTCTCTGTTGAAGGAGCACTGGCGAGGCAAGGCATTCATGCCTTAGATCAAGTGTCAGAAGACTCGGCTCAAACTCCAGCTTCTCCCCTTGTCAGGTCTGTAGGCTTAGAAGAGTACTTGAATATATGGCCAAACTTCACCTCTGTCATCTCTGAAATGAGATAATGTTGCTTGCTCTTTACTCCATGGGGTATCTTAATAATAATGAAAACGGCTAACATTTATTTAGTACTCACTATGTACCAGACCCTGCTAAGTATGTGTATATATTTATACATGGAAGTTTACATATGTATATGTGTATGTAAATATATATATTCATACCTACAATAAGGTACACAGATTTTAAGTGTAAAGCTTAGAGAATTTTTATGTATCTATACACTCATGAAACCACTATTCAGATCAAAATATAAAACAATATCAGCACTCCTCCTCCCAAGCAGTAGCCTCCAGAGGTAACCACTGTTTGACCTCTGTTGCAGTAGATTAGTTATACCAACTCAAGACCTCGTCTAAGTGGATTCATAGAAGATGCATTCTTTTCTTTTTTCTGGCTCTTTTCATTAAACATATGTCTGTGAGATTCATCCATGTTGCATGGAACAGTAATTTGTCCTTTTATTCCTGTATACTCTTTCACTATATCAATAAACTTTATGAATTTTGTTGATAACAGACATTTGGATTGTTTCCAGATTTTTCTATTATAAAGCTGCTATGACCATTCTAGTGAAAGTCTTTTCGTGGACATGCTTTCATTTCTTTTGGGTAGGTACTCAGGATGGAAGGTGCTGGATATTGGATTTATATATGTTTACCTTTAGTAGAGACTGACAAGTGGTTTACCAACATAATTATACTAACTTGCAGGCCCAACAGCAGTACTTGAGAGTGCCAGTTGCTTTGTATTCTCACCAACACTTGGTATTGTTAGTCTTTTTAATTTCAGCCATTCTGTTAGGGGTACAGTGGTATTTTGTTGTGGCTTTAATTTACATTTTCCTGATAACTTACAGTGCTGGGCAAATTTTTCTATGTTTGTTGGCCTGTTTTATAGCCCCCCTTTTGAAGTTCAGGTCTTTTGTTTCTTTAATTTTGTTGCTTGTATTATTTTATTAGTTTATAGGATTTCTTTATATATTCTAGATATATGTCTGTTGCTACAGATATATATAGGCAAATATCTTCTCCCCATGTCTTGACTTTTTACTCTGTTAATTGTTCTTAAATTTAAGGAAGTCCAATTAATATATTCTTTCTTTTATGGCTATTGACTTTTGTGTCCTAAGAGTATTTGCCTACCCCAAGATTTATGAAGATGTCCTCATATGCTTTCTTCTAGAAATGTTATCATTTTACATTTTATTTAGGTCTATCTATGGTCCATCTTAAGTTTTATGTATGGTGCAAGGTGAAGTGAGGCAGCTTTTTTTTTCCATATTGAAATCCAGTTGACTCAATGGTATTTATTAAAAGGACCATTCTTTCCCCACTGGCTTATAATGGTATCTTTTTCATAAATCAAGTGATGGTACTTACATGGACCTATTCCTGTACTCTATTATACTTCATTGCTCTGTTTTATTCTTTCATCAATACCACATAGTTTTTATATTACTGTAGCTTTAAAACTAGGTCCTTGAACCCTCACTCTTCTTCAAGATTTTCTTTGCTCTTCTAGGTCCTCTATATTTCCATACAAATTATAAAAATAGCTTATCAATTTCTACCAAAAAATATCTGACAATTTGATTGGGATTACACTTAATACATAGATCACCTAGAGGCAAATTGACACCTTGACAATGTTGACCATTCCAATCCATGAATATGGTATATCCCTCTATTCATTTAGGTATTCTTTAATTTTTCTCAGCAATATTTTGTATTTTCAGTGTGAGTATTTAAAGTGCTATACTTAATCTCCTGAACAACCCTAAGAGACAGGTACTATTACAATACATATTCTTACAGAAAAGGAAACTAAGGCTCATAGACATTAAATGTCTTTCCCAGGGTAATGTACCTGGGAGAGTCACTGTATGGATAAAATATAATTATGCAGGGACAAGATATTTATCGGTTGTAAAGTGCTACCCAAATGTCAGCTATGATTATGGCTAAGTTTTCTTGAGCACATGGGCCCATGCTGCTATGTAATTATTAAGAACCTTGTTTCTCTGTGAACCCAGGGTCCTTAACATCTCGGCTTGGTTGGTTGTCTTCTAGACTTTACTTTGAATTCCCCTTTCTGAATAAAATTTTGTGTCCTGAGAAAAACCGTTGGCGCAAGAACCATGTTTTTCTCATTCCTTTCATGCTGCACTGTCTGGCATGATGTTTGAGATACAGTTTGTGCAGTAGATGTTTGCTGAAATGGTAGTCTAGCCACGATGGTGAATTTTGTTAGCACTCATCATGTTTTCTCAAAATAATTCCTTGGTGAGCAAAGATCACCATGGCTCAGTAGAAATTTAAGGACCAGTAGCTTAAATCCAAGAAATAGACTAAATTGTCTATTCTGAATTTTAGAGGGAAGTAAGAGCCGAGGATGTGGTCAAATGAGTAAGCCTCCTCTTCTGGAAGATCTCTCTTCTCTCACATATTTTTGAGTTACTGCAATATGGTATTTCTGTTTCAGCAGTTTTATTTAATCAGTAGGTATGCAACTTAGTAAACACTAGGGCATAGACTAGGAGTTAAATTATTTCAAGTCTTTGAACTAAAGACTATTTTCTATGTTAAAATATCCCAAACATGCAATTATGGAAGACAATTTGCTTTGGAAAGTGAACCATAAAACTCTGTGCTAATAGCTCATGGGGAGAGCTCTTTGTATACCTTTTCAAGAGGGTAGAAGGGTCAGGGTTTGAAATTAAAAAGAAAAATTTCCACCTAATATCCATTACTAGAAAACAGAAAATGTAAAGTGCAAGACGCATGATCTTTCACTATCCTGTCAAACGCATGTCATCTAAGCAAGGAAAAGCTATATAACAGTTCTCACAGTGATTTTCATTATCACGTATTCATGGGTTGACAATATAGAACCTCAGGAAGGAAACTTCTAAGATTCTTTTAAGGGAACAAATCATCTCAACCATGCTGCTGTGTGCATACACTCACATGTGTGTTTCTGAACTTGCATATGACCAGTGGATTCCCCCAAAACATGAGTTATAATTACTTCATACGTTCTCAGGGGTAATCTTGGGCATTGATGTTTGCTAAAATGGACAAAATAATATCTAATGATGGGACTAGAAGAGAATCCAAGAAATGCAGGAAAAATACTTGTATACTTAAAAAGACAGTGAGGCAAGAAATGTAAATATAAAGAAATAATAAGATTCTTTAATTTAGAAATCTCATTCATTAGAAAATTGTTTTAATTATCAAATATCAGCTGTTTCTTTTCTCATTCAAGGAAACACCAAGAAGTATAAGAAAAATGTATCTAGTTGTGTACAGGTTACATTCTGCATCAATCCTTATAGATTCTTCTCTGTGAATTTTTCTCACTGGTCCTCTGAAGTTGATAGACTATTGACCTAGAGAAGCACAGAAGAGAATAATAATTACAGTGAAAATAATAGCATTGATAATCCACCTTGAAGTTAAACAAGGACTTTCTTATATCAAATGCAAGATGTTCCTCATATATCTTCATATTAATGCTCACATAAAATTTAGGCAATTTAGGGGACTTCTCTGGTGGCGCAGTGGTTAAGAATCCGCCTGCCAAAGCAGGGGACACGGGTTCGAGCCCTGCTCCAGGAACATCCCACATATTGCAGAGCAACTAAGCCTGCGAGCCACAACTACTGAAGACCGTGTGCCTAGAGCCCTTGTTCCGCAAGAGAAGCCACCAAAATGAGAAGCCTGCACACCACAATGAAGAGTAGCCCCTACTCACCACAACTAGAGAAAGCCTGTGTGCAGTAACGAAGACCCAATGCAGCCAAAAATAATAATTTTAAAAATTTAGGCAGTTTAGGAGCTGGAACAATTAGTGTTTCTACAGTTGGCATTAAGTTAAGATAAATCAATTGACTCACTTTACAGTATACATAGTTTCTCTGGATGAAATAGGTGGGGTAATTCCCAATTCCCTCTTCAGACCTCTTTCAAATAGATTATATTTTTCTCCATTAATACCTTTTTTCCTCTTTTCTTCACTAATACTATAAGAAATTAGGATACATGTCCTCTCATATTGTGTTACCTTTATTATTACTGCAATAGTGTAAGTCTCTGGTGAACAAGTAACAGAAACTACAATGTGCTGCTGGCATTAAGGTAGTTTTGAGTATTACAAAAATTTAAAGAAATAGAAATGCAGCTTTGGGGTCCATTCAATTATTGAAACTTTAAGAATATAGTGTAATCACCCAATTTTATTCTTGTTCTATTAGTTCCAAATTTTCTAATGCTGATCCTAAGAGCTATTTATAAATTCTGGGACTCAAAGTATTCCCTACGTATATATATTTAATATGATTCCTCAAGTAGAAGTTAGTTACAGGTGTGCAAATTGAGTCTCCATAAAGAAAAGCTATCTAATGGCATCTGGAAGACTCAAAGGATGAACATATATTTGAGAATGGTCTATTGCAGGATTTAGATTATTTCAAGATTATCCAACAGCCTCAAAAAGTTAAGAGATGTGAACTCTATGAATTAAGAGGAAAAAAGTCACAAAGGGAGACAAAGCTGAGATGGGAATCATAAAATGAGATTAAAAATAGACCTAGAAAAGCTTGCAGGGAAATTGCAATACAAATATTACAAATTAAAATTTACCATAAAAAAGGAAAGAATCAATAAAAGAGAAAATGATGAAATCACAGAAAAAAATTAACAGACATAAAGAGCAGTATTGAGATTGTAGAGAATTAAAACAGTTGGAAAAAATGGGAAGATATTCAGAATTCAGATTAAAAGGATAAATAGAGGAAAATGCTGACCAAGACGATGATGTATATGGATGGTAGAAAATGGAGAGCCCAGTACCTGAATATAATAGATATTTTTGGATGAAAGATCAGAGTAAATGGAACCAATGCAATTGTCCAAGAAATATCATAAAAGCATTTCCATTATCTGAAAAAAAGTACCCTGTGTTTGCATTCAGGCTTTAGATATAATTAATAACTTTAAGAGGAAATCCATAGCTAGAGAGCCTGATCAAATTTTTTTAAATTAAATAGTCTTACAGACATCAAAAAAACCCAGAATTAACAGCAAAGAAAAATATTTTTTAAATCAGGCTGCAGGTACATTTTCAGCAATGATAGTCTAGGTTACTTTCTCTCTTGATAAGAACAACAAGAAAATCTAGAAAATTCATCTGTTTGAAAACATTGGAGAGTTTCAAAGCGGTGAGAATCTGTGGGGCTAAGATCCTGAGAGAAAAAGAAAGCAAAGCCCAACCTTTCATGTACCTGCCATGGCAACTGTCAGGTTCAAAAGCAGGTACTGAGAGAATAAAATGCTGAGTAGAGCTGTAGACCCAGAGGTCTAGGGGAAAAATCAGGGAGTTAGGAGCTCAACAAGAAAGAATGGTACAGATTTTCAGCTGGGACTCTGAAAGGTTACACCCTGGGAATAAGCATGAATTAGGAATAGATCTGTTCCCTAGGGACAGAAAGCTACCTTCAAATTATCTAAATTTCCGATGGTATTAAGTGATCTGGGATTGCTAGTACTCCTAGCCTAGCTGCCAATGAGAAGAAAACATAAACTATCTCTGAAGGAAGAGCATATCATCTAGAGCCTCAAATGTCTATACAGTCTTTCATTAACAATGTCCAGTCCTCAGTCAAATATACTCAAGCGTGTGAAAACACAAGATTTGACTGAAAACTAATTAAAACAGACATTAGAAATAGATCTATGGGAAATTCAGATAAGAGAATTAAAAGGGAAGCTATTATGGACTTTAAAATAGTTATGATTACTATGTTGATGGAATTAAACAAGAAGGAAAATTTGGGCAGGAAAACTAAAAACTCAAATGGAAATTCTAAAATTGAAAGACATAGCTGTAATTAAAACTGAATAGGTTTAGGTATAGCTGAAATGGAAGATAAGATAGGTAAGAAGAAAGGGTAAGAATCAATAAAAGAGAAGATGATGAAATCACAGAAAAAAATTGAGACACATAAATTATGGTAAAAAAAAAAAAACGTCTAGCATATTTGTGATTTTAATCTCAAGGAGAAGATAGGGAGAAAGAGGCAGACACAGTATTTGAAGAGATAATGGCTGATAATTTTCTTAAACTGAAAAGATCTTGAGCCACACATTGAGGGAGTACTATGAACTTCAAGCAAGATAAATAAATAGAAAATTACACCGAGGATCTTTAACGTTTGCCAAAAGTTGACAGCAGTGAGAAAATCTTAAAAGAAACCAGTGTGGGGAAAAATCAGACTGGATCATAACAAAGAAAAAGAATAAGCGGAAGGATTAGTAGATTTTATTACACTAAAATTGAAAACATTTTTGTGATCAAAGTATGAGTAAATCAGAATGTCAATAGGACATTAGGGGGCTTCCCTGGTGGCGCAGTGGTTGAGAGTCTGCCTGCTGATGCAGGGGACACGGGTTCGTGCCCCGGACCGGGAGGATCCCACGTAATGCCGAGCGGCTGGGCCCGTGAGCCATGGCCGCTGAGCCTGCGCGTCCGGAGCCTGTGCTCCGCAACGGGAGAGGCCACAACAGTGAGAGGCCCGCTACCGCAAAAAAAAAAAAAAAAAAAAAAAAAAATAGGACATTAGGAATCTATTTTTTAACATAGATGATAAAGTATTAGTACTTTACACATTAGTACTTCACACATACAATAGCATTTCAACTCAGTAGAAAATAAGAAACTTATGAAAAATGTTCAAACTTACTAGACATCAAAAATGCAAATTAAAACAATAAGTTTTCATTTTTGCCCAGCAGATCGACCATATAAAAAAATGATAAAACCCATTTTGGCAAGGACACAGGGAAATATGCACTCTCATTTGTGGTCAGGAAAGTAAATTCAGACCAATTTTCTAGACAGCAATTTGACCGTGTGTATTGAAGCTTTAAATATTCCTTTCACTCTTTGCTCAATGATCTTTTAGGACTTTTATCTGAAGGAAATGTTTAGACAAGTATACAAAGGTATATACAAGATCCTGACAGCAACCTTTTAAAAAATGGCCAAAAGCATAATGTCAACTGGTTGCTTATAATCCATTTCCTAAGTGTGAAGACATCTTTATCTTTCCAAATTAAATGTATGTGCAGTTGATATTAAAAGACTACCTACAGTTGTCAGGTGGAATAGTGAGTTATGGTGTGGTTGTCAGTGCTTTTCCAGGTGTGAGCTGAACTACAGACTGTAACTTAACAACTGAAGGGACAATTGGATGTAGTTATTTGCATCAGTATAACACTAAGCATTCCATTGGTATAATGCTGTCAAGTCCCTTGAACTTTTAGCTTATTCGGGATGCCTCTATATTGTGACAGGTTTCAGGACACAGTACCCTAAAATATGTCACGATGAATATTTCAGGCTGAAGGGATTTGTGCAGGTGCAGGAAGGATTTTCTGATCTTTCTCTGAAACAGCTCATAAGACCCTCATGTGAGAGGTGGCCTCCTTATACCTGGAGGAAAGGAGCATCCCTATTTCCTAAGACACAGGAATGTGGAGAGGAATCTGAATGAACAGGCAGGCCTTCCTATTTCCCCCAGTTTATTACACTTAGTTCATAACTTTTTTTTTTTTTTTTTTTTTTGCCCTAGCACATTTGCCCACAACTTTCTAGTCTTCATCAAACCTAGCATAAAAACACTCAGGTTTAACCACTTCTTTGGGACTTCATTTCCTTACAAAGGTTCCTGTGTCACATAAAACTTATATTAAATACATTTGTATGCTTTTCTCTTGTTAATCTAACTTTTGTTACAGAGCTTAGAAGTGTTGAGGAAAAAGAGAATTTTTTCCTTTCCTATAGTTGTATTAAATGCCCTAAAAAGATATTTGAATGATGAAAGCATTGAAATAAAAAGTTATTTTATAAATAGAAGACTGCATATCATATACTAGACAATACAATAAAAATTATATTGCCAAATCCCTTGTACTAAATAGAACTTTCAAAAGCAGAGGAGTAAGGTATGGCCAATTCATGTGTTTGGAAGAACTAGTATCACTTAGGTCCTGTCAAATAATATAATTTTAAAAATAATAAAAATTTCCAAATAGGAAATGTAGACAAAATCCTGGCATTCCTTGAGGTGCTTTGAAATTATGCTATTAATTCTAATGGTGCCAAAAAGACCAATGTTATGAATATAGTATTAAATAGCATAAAATTACTATCATTTTATATATGATTGCTAATGGCTAAAATGTTTTATAATAATTTTTAAAACTTAGATGAGAGGACTTAGATGAAAACTCTGATTTTAATATTAAAATATTATATGGACCAATGTGTTTTATTGTCTGCTAGCAAAAATTAATAAATAAAGACAACTTTTATATCCTTCCACGTCGATTTCCCCCCAAAACTGTTATTAAATTAACGGTACACATCACAGTGAATGTCATCGGAGAAATGAAAAACAATTCATAGGCGTAAGATAATCAGGAAATGGTAATATCAAAGCATTAGGTATGTTTACTGCTGAGTAGCATTTATGTATTATCTTACTTCACTTCGTCTAATAAAACAGATTAATCATTATACTTTTCCTTTATAATCATAAATTCCAGAAAACGATGGAGCACATCTAGAAAATTTTGTAACCTGAGAATTTTGTACACAGCTAAACTTTCTTATATGTCAGCAAAATAAGGATATTCTCAGATATTTAGGCATTCAGAAAAGGTCCTACTCATGTATATTTCTTTAATAGCTACTTGGAGATTTGCCCCAAATGAATGAGGGAGCAAAACTAAAGTTCAAGATTAGGGAAATCAGGACAGGAATGGAACAGCAACGACTTCTTAATCCAGTTAAAGTAGAGCTGTCTACAGGTCTGATTGTAAAATTTTATGAAAATGTAAAATGATTATTTAAAAAACAACATCAAAATATAAAATAGCATAACAGCATTATACAAAAATGCCAAGTTTATTGTAAACAGCAACCTAGAAGTTGGTGCTGGTTGAAGGGCGGAGTGGAGAAAAATCGTGTCAAATGAGAGGACTTCAAAAATACTGTTGAATTCTCTCTAATTTTAAAGAAATACAAGTTAACAGAATGCTTTCAAAAAATTTGTTGGAAACCAACGATATAATTAGGAACTGCTTATATGTTTCAAAAACTATAAATTATAAGTGCAGAGAAAATGTAGTTTATCGAACGGCTGAAAACAAATAACAAGAAAAAATTTTTAAAGGATAAGACCACCACAAAAGAATTAAGACCAAACTTACAATTTATAGAAATAAATGTAAATTAGATTAATTCCTCCATTAAAAGACAAAGTCGTTTGATTGACTTAAGCAGCATACAGTTTTTTTTAAAATCAGAGAATTATTTAATGCAAGGTAGCATTAAAATTTATAATCAAACATGACAAAAGTATTTTATGCAAATGCAACTAACAAGAAAAAATATCAGTGATAGTATCAGTATATCAATATCAATCAATAGCAATATCAGTGATAGTTTCAATATACTGATGGTGAACACCATCAATATCAGACAAAATTTAATTTTTATGAACAATTTTACCCCAAAAATAACAATTTTATTAACTAGGATGTAGTTCTCAAAGCTGAAACTGTCATAAACCTTTACGTGACAAATAATACTACCTCAGTGTATTTAAGGGAAAGATGTTAGACATAAGAGAAGCAGAAATACAACAGCAGTAAAAGATTTTTGATACGTTTTGCGTCTTTAACAAACTAAACAGGTAAATAATAAGCAAGGAAAAATTAAATACGTATATAAAAATATATACATTATGTATCAGTCAGGGTTCTCCAGAGAAAACTAACCATTGCATCTTACAAAAATACAGTTTTTCCCTTCTGTAATTCATAGTACATTTCATTGATCACATATTAAGCTGCAAAGAAAAATCCTGTCCTAAAATCTGGTCATAATCTCTGACTAAAATGCAATGGACTCAGCGTCAATAGTCAACAGGGAAATGCTAACCAAAACCATGATCTGTACTACATGTATAAGTCTTAAACATTATGCTAAGTGACAGAAACCAGACACAAAAGGCCACAACTTGTATGATTCCATTTATATGAAGTGTCCTCATCAAGAGAATCTCTAGGGTTAGAAAGTAAGTTAAATGTGGCTGGACTAGGTGGGGGAGTTGTGGGTTTTGGGGAGTGATGGTGGATGGACACAGTGATTCTTTTCGGGGTGATAAAAATATTCTATGATCAGATTGCTGTGATTATTATCTAACTCTAAACATACTAAAAAACCACTGACCTGTACACTTTCAAAGGGTGAATTTTATGGTATGGTTTTATCTCAGTAAAGTTGTTATAAAAAGTCAATGGAACTAGAGATTAATAATGAAGTATTTTTTAAAAGAAAATAAGAATTTATAAAGCCTCTCTCTATTTTGGGATGAGAGAATTAAAACTCCAATCATAGATTATTTAGAAGTTTCTGGAAATTAAAACATTTCGTATAAAAACAGGACATAGCCAAAGCTGTGCTAAAGGGGAAATGAAGAGCATTAAATGATTTATTCTTAAAAACTAATAAAACGTTTAAAACATGTCACCGAGGAAAATAATTAATGAACTAGAAAATAGAAATATAAAAAGCAATGGAATTGATAAATAAATCCAGTAATCTGATATTTGGAAGGCCAACAGCATAGAGAAACGTTTAGAAAAGCATTATAATCTCAGGCTTGTCTCCTATTGTTACCCCAGGATGTAGGTTACGTTTTTCTTATTAGTTGGTTAAGTCCTCTTATGGACAAGGCAAGGGATAAATCACACTTAAAGAAGCAATCTTTCATGACCTGTGAAACTGTAAAGTAATGAAAAGGGAGATTTACCTGATTTCTCCATAGATCCTACAGTGGTTCTGAATGATCTTGTATCCACCTCTTCCTTCTTGAAAGCACAGACAGATTAGGATGAGAGCTCCAAGTCTAGGCTATGTCCCCTTTCAAGTGGTTCCTAACCTTTGTGCGGGGCGGGGAGGACAGTGCCACAGGTAACTTTGAAACCTAATGGAAGCTAAGTACCTCCCCCCAGAAAAATATACCCACATACGTTGTGCCCTACCATCAGTGGCCTCCTGGATCTTTCCTGTGTACCATTCAGTCCAGAAATGGTGACAGTAACACAGCTTGACATTTCAATGAGGCCTCCAAATCAGTGGTTCTTAAACTTTTTAGTTAGTGCCCCTTTACACTCAAAATTATAGAGAACCCCAAAAAGCTTTTGTTCACATGGGTGGGTAAGATCTCTCAATACTTAAACATTTTCAGAATTAAAACAGAAACTTTAAAAATTAATTTAAAATAACAATAATAAACCCATTATATATTAATGTAAATAACATAATTTTAAGAAAAATTACTGCTAAAACAAAACCAAAAATAAGTGGCATTGCTTTGCAACTTGGCAAGTCTCTTTTAATATCTGGCTTAATAGATCAATTCTAGCTCAATACGCATATCTGCTGCCTTTGCTTGTTACAGGTCATATAGCCCCCAGAAAACTACAGTGTACACTCATGAAAGAAGAAGAATAAAAAGGCCACTAATGTCTTAGTATTATAAAAACAATTTTGACCTTGCAGAACCCCTAAAAGTCTCTTGAGAACCCCCCTGTGGAGGTCCCTGGACCACACTTTGAGAGAATTTTTCTCCAAGAAATTCTGTGAAACATTAACCCTTCAAAAGGTTAACAGATGTTGAACCAAGGGGGAAAAAGTCAGCATATCCAAATGGTTTAGGGAAGACATGTTTCTATACTTGTGAGACTTTGTGTTCAAGATCAGTAGGACGGGCACAGGAACAGGGAGGAGCTCCTGCGTTACACAAGATGGCCACTGGATGGCACTGCTGTCCCACTCAGAAGATAAGCATCTGCATTAGGAAGCAGCTTTTGGAAGCCTAAATTCCCTGGAAAGCTAAAAGACTTACACGGTACTTTAAATTTTTTAAAATAAAGTAGTGATTAAAAGTTGCCATAAAGGGTCATATAATCTCATTTATTCTCAGTGCAAAGGACAGTTTTCATTTAACCCCGAACTGGGGGCTTCCAGTCTATCGAAATCAACAGTGAGCTTTGGGGAGTAGCTCTCAAGTTCATGACTCTGAGTGAAGAATCTGAGGGGTCCGGAATGTGGAGATGACGGAGTCTCTGACCTCAGAGAGCTCACTTAGAATGTAAGAGAAACCAGGATGTCCTTGGCCAATATCCCCAGGTCTGATCAGTGTTGATTCAGCTTTACAATAGTCCACCGTTAACTGGACTAGTTGAGTGTGTCTGCATTGAGAAGGCATAGGGACATACTGCAAAAGCTGTCCTGGAGGACCAGCAGCTCCACGGGGTGAGGGGTCTCTTACTGTGCCAGTAGGCTCTGGGGGAAGCCATTCAAGTGAAGGAAGATCCTGATGGCAGTTTGGGGGTGACATACGTCCTGGTCCACAGTGATGTACCCACACAGAGAGTGAGCCTGGCTCTACCCATCTTTGCTCTCCTTCAAGCTGCCTCACCGTGAATGTGGCTCTGGTTCAGAGCTTCACTATTCAGAGGGAACAGAATGTCGCAGAGCAAAGGTCTGGAGAAGGTCAGTGCCTGCGATAGTCTGGTCCCCAGAAGTTCATTTTGCAGGCTGGCTCGTAGGATCTGAGGGGTGTGGAGTGGAGAGTAGAGGCTGGTGAGGCAGGAGGCAGGTTGGGAATTGGGCTTTTTCCCTGGGGGGCTGTGGAGAACTGCTGAGGGGTTTTAAGTAGGTGCCCTGCTCTGTGCCCCTTCCTGCCTTAAGTGCTGCAATACAGAGATGAAAAGTGCAAGGTGGTCAATGGCTATTACTAGAGTGACAGATGTACAGATGTATATAAAAACAGCTAACACTCACTATGTGCTAGTCATTAATAGTAACTCATTTAATCCTCTTAACTATTCTATAAGGTAGGAGCTCTTATCACCCTCTCTTGCTAGAGAGAAAAATTGAGGATCACAGAAGTTAAGGGACTTCCCCAATGACACACAGCCCATAAGTGGCAGAGCCAGGCTCCAGCCGCTGTTTAACTACCCCCTCATACTTCTTCACTCATAAGAGGGAACAAATGGTCCTAAAGTACTACAGCTACTCTGACGGACATCATCTGGGTCCAGTGGGAGCCCAAAGAGGGGATGTTAAACTCTGCTGGGATTGGGGTAGAAAGAGAAATTGTAGTAAGAAAGAAATTTATAGAGGACTTGAACCGAATCTGACAGTTGAGTTTGTGTTGAATAAGCATAGAAGGGGGAAGGGAGAGTGGGAGGACATTTTGAACAGAAGAAACAAGGCCAGTCTGCAAAGATACAGAGGGGGCCCATGCCAAACGGCAAGTATCAGTAGTTACCTTTGGAGTCTAAGAGACTTTTGGCTGCAAGTCAAACTGGGCAGGTAACTGGTGGCCAGGTGATGCTGGGCTCATGTACTCCATGTGAAGGAATATACCTTGTTCCTACTAAGCTTAGACTGTTAGATTCAGTCCATTTTTCAAACATCTCAAGATCATTTAGGAGACTGCCCCCTCCATCCCAACTATTAATCAACCTTCTCAGGTTCTAACATGCAAGAACTTGTTAAAAAAAATGCCTCTGTCCAATTCATGGTTGAAAATATTGACTTGGAACAGGAAACATTTAGGACAAAGATAACTACTTGCAATTTTGACACAGGTCTCCTCTGTATCTTTGCAGACTGGCCTTGATTCTTCTGAGCTCTTAAGTGAATGAATATTTGATTGATAGTTTGGCCATGTATAGAATTCTGGGCTGGAAATTATTTTCCTTTAGAATTCTGAAGGCATTGCTTCGTGTTTTCTAGTTCTGTTGCCAACGCTGTTGCCAGTGGATTAGTGGTAAATGCAAAGAAGAAGATGAGGCAAGTCTTATGCCATTCTGATACTTCATCCTTTGTATATGGCTTCTGTCCCTGATGTTCTGACTTTTTACGATAATGTGTTTGGCGTGAGTCCGTGTTCTTCCTTTGTGCTGGCCGCTTGGTGCACTTTTATAGTCCAGAAATTAATGTCCTTCAGGTCTGAGAACTTTTCTTGAATTTATTATTTGATAACTTCTGTTTTTGCCATTCTCTCTTTTTGGAGTTCCTTGGTATTCCTGGCTTATCTCTCTAATTTCTTTCGTTTTCTATTTTTTTATATCTCTTTGTATTTTTCTGTTCCCTGGGAGATTTCTTCAACTTACCTTCCCAATGTTTTTGAGCCTTCATGCTTTTTACTTCTAAGACTTCTTTACTTTTTAGTCCTGTAAATGCCCCCTCTTCTTTGTAGAGCATCTTGTTTTTGTTTTACCAATAAAATTATTTCCCTTCTCTCTCAGGATATTGAAAAACATATATAAATTTAAAGGTTTCTTTTCCATGAATTTTCTTGGTTTTCTTCTAAATTCCTTTTTCCTCTTTTGTTTAGCTGTTGTTGTTTCTTTTTGTCTTTCGTATGAGAGTTTTTTCAAACATCTGGAAATTCTGGACTGTCCTTTCTAGTTTAAGAGTGGTGTCCTGAAAAGCTCCATGCTTGTGAGTGGGGTTCATTGACCAGAAGCAGCTTCACTGTTGGGTGAACTGGTTGAATTGCTCTGGTGTGGAATCTTTTTAGTCTTGTCTCTCGGGCTAGTCCTTTTTTTTCTTTTCCAGGAAAAGCAAACAAACAAAAAACCTTTCACTCTTTTCCTAGAGGGGAGGAGCCCGGTGTTAATGTCCTGGTTGTACTATGTAGAAGGCTTTTCCAGTTCTGTGTGCAAACTTTTCTTGAATCTCCCTGTCTTCAGGACAGCACTTCTGCCTTCAGATGCACCTCGTGGCCCTGATCCAGCATCCCTCCAGTCCACCCTCTTCAGTCTCCTGCTGATGGGAGAGGGTGGTGGTGGAAGGTATCTGGGCATCTTATTGCTTCTTAAACCAAGCTTCTGCTCTTCCTTCTGCTGTCACCTTCACCATCACCTTCATCGTTAGAGGTATCTTGTAACTTTCAGGGGTTCTGCGGTACAGTTACTTCCACTGCCAGCTAAGATTTCAGCCTTCTCAGCTCTGGTGAGTCTGTTATCAAATGCCCGTCTGCTTTCCACTTCAAAATTATATGTTTGGTGTTCTTATTCTTTTTGTCCTTAAAGATTTATTCCTTAAAAAAATCCCGGTATTATCATTTTATTAGGGCTTCAGGAGATAGTAGAGATAATGTATGCTGAATCTACCATACCTGTTGTAACAGGAAGCACACAACTATGTTTCCAATCTTTGTGCCGTATGACTTCCTATTAGGACCTTCCCTGACAGCCTCCACACCTACAGAACCAATGCTTCCTTCTTTATAGCATTTCTGTATCTGAACCTTGCACACACTTCCTTTCTTGTATATATAACATGATTACGGAAGAAGTTTGGATCTCCCTACTGAATTATAAACTGCTTGAGTGAAGGAATCCTGTTATCTACTTTTACATCCTCAAGATCTAGCACACAATCAGGTACCTAGATTCTCAATGGATGTTTGTTGAATTGAGTAGAAATTGGATGGTGTTTTTCATAATTGAACTCAACTTTGGAGAGATGAATGGTCTAATTGTCCTGGCAGCAGAAAGCCCCTAAATGGGAGTATTCTTCTAAATCCTATTTCATCATTCCTATGGATGGTGAGCAGTGGAATTGAAGATTAATCTTTATTTTTTTTAACATCTTTCTTGGAGTATAATTGCTTTACAATGGCATGTTAGTTTCTGCTTTATAACAAAGTGAATCAGCTATACATATACATATATCCCCATATCCCCTCCCTCTTGTGTCTCCCTCCCACTCTCCCTATCCCACCCCTCTAGGTGGTCACAAAGCACCAAGCTGATCTCCCTGTGCTATGCAGTTGCTTCCCACTAGCTATCTATTTTACATTTGGTAGTGTATATAAGTCCATGCCACTCTCTCATTTCACCCTAGCTTACCCTTCCTCCCTCCCCCCCCATGTCCTCAAGTCCATTCTCTATGTCTGCATCTTTATTCCTGTCCTGCCCCTACGTTCTTCAGAACCCTTTTTTTTTTTTTTCAGATTCTATATATCTATGTGTTAGCATACCGTATTTGTTTTTCTCTTTCTGACTTACTTCACTCTGTATGACAGACTCTAGGTCCATCCACTTCACTACAAATAACTCAATTTCGTTTCCTTTTATGGCTGAGCAATATTCCATTGTATATATGTGCCGCATCTTCTTTATCCATTCATCTGTTGATGGACATTAGATTAATCTTTTTTAAGGAATTTCCTTCAAACCTGGGACATGCAGTGGGTTTGGTTCCCTCCCTCAAGAACATGGCAGCAGGGTCTGGAACTAAGGGTGGCCTTGGGACAGGAAATAAGTTGGATTGTTTTTGTCAATGAGTCAAGGTAAGCATGGTGTCATGGTTCTGGAAGGAAGGGTGCTTATGACCACCATCTCTTTTTGGGGGGATGAGATGTGATCAAGAATGAGTGTTGTATCCTCTCAAACTGCCTTGAGTATTCATTGGCCCTAGAACACACTTACCTAGCTCGTTCTGATGAAAACAGAGCCACCCAAAGCTGGGCTGAGCTGTGGATCCTCCAGCAGGGCTTGTAGAGTCTTCAGGGACATAAACAGAGTTCTGATTCAGGTGTTCCTGCTGGGAATCTAACCAACAGTGATCATGTAGGACACCCTCCTTGTACTGAGTTGATCAATAAATCTGCCTCTTCCCCACTAGACTGGAAATCAAGAAACACAACTCACACTGGTGACCAAGAAGCCACCCAGTAGCTGCCTTAATAAGTTGGAACTGTGGTCTTTCGGTTAGAGAATGCTGGATTGTGGAAGGTCAGCCTAGGATAGCAGCCTAAAGCACTGGAAGGTCCACTAAGTTGGAAGGGTCTTTGGAAGCAAGGGAAGGTGGGAGGGGCGTGAATCCAGGCAGTGTGAGCAGGCAGTCCCAGGCTCTGCGGTACAGTCAGAAATAAGAGGTACCAAAATCACACCTGGGGACCAATTATGTACATCTACTCTGATAGGTGAGATGAGGATGGAGTGATTTGGAGTTAAAGGAGCTCGTCTGGACCAAACACTTACGCTTAGCAACATTTCTCTCTGCTTAGCTATTCTGGCTTCAGAAGGGTTGCTTCTTAAGATCTCAGGCTACGGTTAGCAGCTAAAGCCCCCTGCAGCATGACACTTAACTCTGCATGACAGCTCACAATTCACTGTAATGACAGTGTTTAGGCAGGACCTGTCCAGGGCAGGAGAGAGAACAGAAGAGAGAACAAGTGAAGGAAAAAAGATATCATTTTCTTAGGAGTGCATGGAGATTATATTCACCTGGGGGATATAAACCTGTCAGGAATCTGTTTGGGGTTGACACGATGTGGAATGTTGACACAGAAGCTGCGCAGCCTCGCAAGCCTGGGTGACTGAACGTTTTGACGTTGGATATGCACATGCTGGGAGGAACTAGACTCTCGTAGCCAGAATGGCAACATTGGGGGGAAAAAAACTGCAAATCTGGAATGGAAGGGAGCAAATCCTCTTACCCTTTCTCTTCTTCCTTTGTTTATTTTCCTGTTTTATAATTTATAAAACAGTAAATGGAATTTGGACATGGATCTGAATGTTACTGAACTGCAAACATACGAGTTGCCCTTAGAAAACCCAGAAGATCTTGCAGAAAACGTCAGACAAGGCCAGGAGTTTTCCAAGTGACCTGTGAGACAGTCTGAGCTTTTGTTCTCCTTTGGGTGAAGAAGACCCTCGAGGGTCTTGGAGGAAAACATGGGTGCATAAGTCAGGCACTCTGGACTCAAGTCCCAGCTCTGCCTGTTCTTAACTGTGACCCCTTAGCTGGGCAGGTGAATCAACCTCTTAAGGCTTTAGTTAATACACTTAGTAAACAGGAAAAATAGTCATTCCTACCTCATAGGCTGGTTGTGAATGTTACTCAGATCACGTGACTAGCAAGGTTCACACAGAGCCTGGCACATAAGTGCCCAACACGTGCTCCAAAGAGATTGTTGGTTTTGTTAGCGCTCTCATGGCTACATGGCAGCAATGGCCCACCTGGGTGGCATTCTACCTTGTGGTCAGGCAACGTGGACCATTCTTTGGTCACTCGGAGGGGATTATCGAAATTCAGCCAAAGAAATAAGTCCTCCAAAGAGAGTAGGTAAATAGAAATTGCGTCATAAAGCTGTAAGCATCCCAAGAGGAAATAACTAGGAAAGAATTCTATGCCCGCTCATATTAGTCATTAGTAATATTTTCTGGGAAGCAAAAGTGTACTCAGAACATAGACTTAAGACCCAGACAGACGTGGGTTCCAGTTCCAGCTCCACTTGACTTTGGACAAATTCTTTAACTCCTTGAAGTACTGGGAAGTCCCCATCTGTTAAAATGGTACTGTCAACAGTTTCCTTGCTGATTGCTACTAGGAATAAAGAGGCAAAATATATCGTTTAATACCTTATGCATAGAAGGCATTCCTCGATGCACGTTGGCTTCTTTCCTTGCTGTGGTTTCTCTTCTGTTGTCTACTGAAGAATCGCAGATGCATGATTCAGAACCCAGATGTCAAAGAAGGAAAAATAACATTGAGAGATGAGAGAATCAAGATTAAATAACATCTCAATAGGTTGGAATACTGAGACTGAAAAAAAAAGCTAAAATTATTAAGGATATATGTGAAAACTGGCACTTGTCTCAACACCCACTTAGTGTCCAAATGTATGATGGAGTTGGCTGTATGTATATGTGTGCACCCATGGGTGTGTCTATGTGAGAGCACAGCTCACATCTTGGGCTTCTGTGATGAAGCACCACACACCAGTTACTGGAAGTGATGGTTCCATTGTAGCCAGCACTGGTCAGACCATCCCTAGAGCATTGTGTCACATCTGGGAGCAACAGTTTTTAAAAAGGAACCCTCATACACCAGAATGTCTCCAGGGACATCACCAGTGTGGTGAGTGCCCTGAGGAATGGCTCAAGGGGTCAAGGAATTTTGGTATGAAAAATAGAATAAAAGGAAAACACGACAGCTATTTTTTCCTTTTTTGTTTTGTTTTTTGCTTTTAATTTTTATTTTATATTGGAGTATAGTTGATTAACAATGTTGTGTTAGTTTCAGGTGTACAGCAAATTGATCCAGTTATACATATACATGTATCTATTCTTTTTCAAATTCTTTTCCCATTTAGGTTGTTACAGAATATTGAGCAGAGTTCCCTATACAGTAAGTCCTTGCTGGTTACCTATTTTAAACATAGCAGTATGTACATGTCAATCCCGAACTTCCAATTTATCCCTCCCCCTCCCCCTTCCCCCCGCCCCCCCGGTAACCATAAGTTCCTTCTCTAAGTCTGTGAGTCTGTTTCTGTTTTGTAAATAAGTTCATTTGTATCATGTTTTTTAGATCCCACATATAAGTGATATCATATGATATTTATGACATCTATTTATATAAAGATCATCTTTATGAAAGAGAGAATAGGTGAGAAAAGCGTCATACAAGAAATGTAAAGTTGGAAATTTCGAGAATATTTTGACCCCTAAAACTTTTCTTCACTCATACATTCATTCTCTCACCCAGCAAACATAGATTGAACTGAGTGTACACTGTGTGCTAGGCATGTTTCCCTGTAGGCAGTGGCATGCTGGTTAACGTTTAATAACGCTCTCGATTTGTAGCATGTGCCAGTCTCTGTGGTATAAATACTCCCACCATGGCTGATTACAGGCTACCAATGTAAATGTGAAATTGGGAGGAGATGCACCCAATTGACCCTCCCAAGCTGAAGCAAGCTGTCTCCAGCACACCGCTGCTTGTAGATTCTGAGGATGTCCATGGTTTAGAGGGAGAAAACACTCCAATTCAGCTGTGACCTAGAAGTGTACTTGGTCCTGACCAAGGACCCAAACTTGATGAGGATGAGACTACTTGGGGTTTGGCTAGGGAGAAAAGCAGGGGGAAACACATTCTGACAGAAGGAGCAGCAGCAAAAATATGCGAAACTATGAGGGGAAATGGTTAACATGGGGTTGTGTGCGTTGTCTGGCTTAATCGGAGTAGAGAGGATAAGATTCACTCAAGAAGGCTGACACTGGAGAAATGTGGTAGCTGGAACACGGTAATGAATTTGAGCCTAATTTCGAAGGCAATAAGGAATGGATCCAAGGTTGTTCATCGGGGAGTGATGTTGTTATGTTTGCATTTTAGAAAGTTCAATCGGAGGGAAGGATAGAAAAATGGATTGCAATAGGCCAAGACTGGAGGTAGAGATATCAATTAGAAAAATCCCTAGGTAATTGACAAAGTGTGAAGGTAGTGATATTGGCAAATACAAAGGGGGGATACACATCTAAGTGATGTCAAAAGCATTAGAATAGATGGGACAAGATGACAAGGAGAGGGGGGAATTAGGGCATGCTTAGGACAAGTCTGCAAAGTAAGGGGGAAGGCTGAGTTAGGGAGGATGTGCAGTTCCGTGGGCCAGTGGTAGTGACATTCATCTTTTTAGGAAATAGGTCTTACAAGAACTGGAAGAGCTTTTTAAAATGCTAATTTCTGAACATCATGCCTAGAGATTATGATTTAGTAGGTGAAGCTGGGCCCATGTGTCTTCATTTTCAAAGCACCCCAGGGGATTCTCATTCATTCCCTCAACAAATATTTTCTGTGTGCCAGGTACCCTCCTAGATATTGGAGATGAGGCAGTGAATGAGACAAACTCCCTGCCTTTGTAGAGCTTTTAAGTGGGATAGAGAGAGGGTAAACCAAGTATGTACAATAAACTATAATGTTTAGGTAGCAATACAGCCTATGAAGAAAACAGGATAAGGGGATGGCATTTCACAGAAGGTGGGATAGGACTGCTATTTTACGTAAAGTAGTTGGAGAACCTTCTCTGGAAAGGTGACATTAATGCCAGGATATAAAAATAAGTGTTAAACTTAGAGAAACACTGTGTTACAAAATATAGGAAAAGTTATAGAATGTGATGTAAAAATGGCAGGGATGAAGAAATGGTAAGTTCAGACCTGTATTAAATGTTTCGGACCTGTATTAAAGCTCTCTGTTAGGCATCTGAGTAGAGACATCCAATAAGCCGCATATAACAGAGTTTGTGGAGCAGATCTGGGCTCAGAATACTGATTTGGGAGACATCAGGGTAGGGATGGTGGTTGAAGCCATGAGAGTATGTGGAGTGAGAGTGGAACCCAGGGAAAGAGTGTTCTTTTGAGGGAGGTAAAGAAAGGACTCTGGGAAGGAAAATGAGAGGCAGGAGTCAGAGAGACAGGAAGGAAACCAGTAGGCAGTGTGGGTGGAGAAGAAGACAGTTTCAAGGAAGGTGATCCAAACAGGTTCAAGAGCTGCCTGGAGGCCAGGTGAGGTAGGGAGAGAAATGTGTCAATTGTACTGGGCAATGGAAAATAATTTTCTCTCTTGTTGAGAGCAGTTTCAGAAGGATAGTGGGGGGTATGGGGGAGCTGGAGTATAACAAAGAGGAGGTAGAAAGTGAAGATAGGTGAGGTAAAACCATCTATTCAAAAAGTTGGTGAAGAGAAGTTCTAGATGGTGAAAGAAGGGCATAAGGTTGAGGGAGACTTTTTTAAGATGAAGAGCCTTGGACAAGAATATGTGTTAATGGGAAAGAGCCAATAAAGAAAAGACGAGAGAAGAGGAGTCCTGATGATACTGATGGAGAGTGACTGAGATCTCTTCCCCTGAGACCAGAAGGAAGGGTGAATGCTTGTGCAGATATGTTTCCAGGTAGGTTTGGGAGAGAATGGATGTCCAACTTCAGGACCTTTATTTGCTGTGAAGTGGAAGTTACAGCTGTTTGTGAAGAGCAGGGTGGCCAGGTGGTCTAGGCAGAATTGGGGAAAGTGGCAAGGGGATGTAAAAACTTATCCTTGGAAATAGGTTAGGGAGGTGACACGGTGTGATGGTTGGGTCATAGCTCAGGTGAGTTAGAGGCCCTGCCTTTGAGGACCACTGGCCTGCCCAGGTGTGAATGTGTTTATCCAAAAGCAGTATGGAGTCCAAGGTGGAGGGAACTGAATAGATCTGGGTTTGGGGTTCTTCCCCATGAGTTTAGAGAGAAGGGAGAGAAAATGAGCAGCATTATCAAAGGAGGCTGTCAGTACTGCTCTTGTCATGCCATGGCCATTTGGTCCAACTCTCCCTCTTGGAGTGTCTGAGTGAGGACTGCTTACATCAGAATCACTGTAGAGCTTATAACACCTGCAATGAAGCTCTGAGGGGCGGAGTCTATGGATTTGCATTTCCACAAGTTTCCTGCATGATTTTAATGTATACAAAAGTTTTTAAACCGCTCCTTTCTGAGGCCCCAAATCCCTCGACAGTATCCTGCTACATATCTAGCCTCATCAAGACACATCTAAATGGAGCAAGAGGTCGGAAACAGGTCATGCTACAGAAAGGAAGCCGCCTCTTCTGTGTCCCACCCCCAGCGTAGACGTGTCAGCTCCTCAACTTCCCCTAGCAATGCAGAGCTGCCAGGAGCACATCTGTACTGATGCCGATCAATAGCAAGAAGGCAGGCCCCAGCCTCTTGGCGTCCCCGTGCAGGCCCCTCTGGACCTCTGCCTTGCCCAGGCCTCCCCAGCAAGCCTGCAGAAAAGTCAGCCTTCCCCGCCACGTTCGTTCCCTGGAGAGCCCAGAGGGCTCCAGCTGCCCACCCCTCTCCCGGAGGAGCCCCTCCCCGGCTGCCTGGCCTTATGCTGGCCCTGCCACAACTTCGCCTGGAGCTCCTGGCTTCCACTCCTCAGCCTTCACGGAGGACAGAGCGGGAATTTAAGAGCCAGAATTAATTAGGCAAGTGTAAGGGGGGCATGAGTCACAGCAGACCTGAGTATTTTAGTCCATTACAAATGGGAGCCCTCCCAGCAAGGAGGAGCCTGCGGCACCGTCAACCGCCCCCACTGGTGCTGATTTAGGTGCAGCGCTAGGGGGCGTCTTTCGTTGACCGGGCAGGCTCCAGCCAGGCCTCTGCAAGACCGTCCGTGTGGGTAGCGGGGTATGGGACCCTAACCTTGTGAGGGAATCCTTGTCAGTTTGTTCAGATAATTGGACGCTGAATAGACAACCCAAGCCAAACTAAAGGCTTGCGTAGGCTGTAAATTGAGCGCATCCTCGTTGACTAGAAGGGGCACGTCGGAAGAGAAAATTCTCAGAGGTTTTAAGGGAACCAGCAACCTGCCTGTGCTGAGTGTCTTCTTTGATCTTTTTCCAGGCTCAATGGGCCAGAGGCTCACTCTGTTATTCTCCAAGCTGGGGGAGCATCAGGGAAATGGTTGCAATTTCTTGTGGGATGCTTTGGCTGATAAGACGCTTTGGCTGAGTCCTTTTTCCCCAGAAATCTGCCCTCTTCTCCTTCCCGTGCCACCAGGCTCATCCCCCAGACCAGGCAATGATTGTCAAATAAATGTAAAAACTGGGAGGAGTCTTCACGCTCCATTTTCTATCACTTAATGAGTTTCATTCATTCAGCAAAATTATTTTAAATGGTATCATGCTCCATACTGTTGGTAAATGAATTTGCCATGAATCCTGCTCTGGGTAGTTTTAATCTATGAAGGGACATGCACATCCTGAAATATAATAAAAAGTGGAGAGTGATGAAAGTACCATGAGATATGTGAGGGTGATGAGTCGGGGGAGGCTATGAAAATCTGAAGAAGTGGAGATTAATCAAATGGGAAGTCATGGCAGACTTCCGGGAGGAGGTGGTATTTGAAGCATTTGGGCTTGCGAGCATGGTTATCCAGGCAGAGAGGCTAGACCACTTTTCTGAGTCCAGAGAGTTAGTGTGTGGCAGAGTAAAATCAATGGTAGAACTCAGTTCTGAATCCCACTCCAGTGATGTTTAGCCATTAGATGGTTAAATCAGATAATTCAAGCTAACAAAAGTTATGAGGTATTTATGACATGCAGTACCTCTGAGTCTGATGAGGGATCTTTCCTCAAAGAACTAACAATAGTAACAATAAGCCCAGGCCAGCCAAAACTCCTCAGCCTTTAATAGTAATGGCACCATCTTTTCCCCATTGGAATCATTCTAGATTCCTCCTTTCTTCCTCACTCCCTGTATCGAATCGATCACCAATTCTTGTTGGTTCTGCCTCATTAAAAATTTGGTCGATACGTATTTATTGGACATCTCTGTTAAGTTCTGGGAAACAAAGATGAATAAGGCACAGTCTCAAGAAACCCATGATTAATGATGGAAGCAGACTTGTAAACCAAATATATGGTGTAATGTGATACGTGAACAATATGTTATACCAGGAGTGCTGTAGGGGCAAAAACAGGACAGGAACTCAGCCTGGGGCGGGGTGGGGGGGCGTCAGCGTGGGCACCAACAAAGTTTTCTAGTTCATGCCTCCTCTCCATCCCCAATGCCATATATTGCATCAGGCTCTAACCATTAACAACTGGACTATTGCAAAGCCTCTTAATGGTCTCCTTGTCTCCAATCTAGGCCTCTATCCATATATTTTCCATTCTGCTGCTGGCTCTTTTAAAAATGCAAATTATTTACATCACACTTCACCCCACTTAAAGCTCATGAGTGGCTTCCTGTGGATTAGAATAAAAATTGAACTCCGGGTTTACCATACAAGGCTAGTAACCTTATGACCCCTGCTTAACTTTTCAACCCTTTAATCGGTACTCCCCCTGCCCCCCACAGCCCTACTTACTAACTTGTGATTACTTTTGCACGTTATTCTCTTGATCTAGAATCCTCTCCCCATGTGTCTTCCTAAAGAAACACCACTCTTCTTTCCAGACTCCCTAAAAGCTCACTTCCTGGGCCCTGCCCTCTCGTCCTTGGGCACAATTATTCATCCCATCCTCGGTCTTTTCTTGGTATTTGGAACATCCCCTGTTACCCTCATCTCTGTTCTGGACTGAAACAGTCTGTTAAACACCTACCTGTGTTCATCACCACACAGAAAACAGGAGCTATGTCTTTCACATCTTTGTATCTGTGCTGCCCAGAACAGTGTCTGACACATAATAGGCACTTGATAAATGTTGGACACACGAATATAAGTAAATAACTTGAAAACAGGTGCATTTTCAGAGACAGTAGCTTCAAAGAAACCACCTACAAACCGAGAAGGAAATTCTGTTGAAAGCAACTAGGCAAAGAAAAGTATGTAAAGATGATTTGGTGTTGACATTACCTGTTAATTTTTAGTCAGGGATGTTTCCTTCATTTACAGATAACAGTCAGCACCTAACCTGGGACACCCGTTCTAGCTAAAGCAAGTAGTTGAGAATCCTAATGCCTCAGAGGATCCCCAGAGACATGGTGTGCCATGTCCTTTCTCTTCAATTCTGGGACTTTCACCACTTTGTGATTTGGGTAATTTAACATCCTGGAGCCTTGATTTCCCTATCTATGTAATGAGAGTAATATCAGCTTGTAATGAGTTCAATAATGGCCCCTAAAATACATGTCCACTTGGAACCTCAGAATGTGACTTTATGTGGATAAGGCTCTTTGCAAGCCTAGTAATTAAGGTAAAGATCTCAAGATCATTAGGTGGGCCCTGAATCCAATGGTAGTTGTCCCATAAGAAACAGACAAGGAGACACAGACACAGAGGAGAAACCCAGAGAGGCCACGTGAAGGCAGAGGTAGAGATTGCAGGGATAGGTGTATCAGCCGAGGAATGGCAGGGGGGTGCCAGCAGCCACCGGGAGCTAGGACAAAAGCATGGGGTGGATACTCCCTCAGTCTCCAGAAGGAGCCAACCCTGCCAACACCTTGATTTTGGACTGCTGGCCTCCAGAACTGTGAGAGGCTAAATTTCTATTGTTTTAAGACACCCAGTTTGTGGTCATTCATTATGGCAAGCTCTAGGAAACTACAGCCTGGCCTGGCCCACTGGGGTTTTGAGAAGGTCAAATGGGACAGTGTCTATGGAGGTGCTTTCTGAAATTCTGTAAAAGCACCAGGCTACACAGCTGGGGAACAGAGGGGTGGAACAGAGGGGTGGAACAGCTGGGGAACAGAGGGGTAGCTCAGCACTGTCAGACAAGCAGTTCATTCCCCTGACCTGAGGGGAGGCTGACTTCAGTTCCAGGTGGCCCTTCCACTGCAGGCTCCACTATGCTACCTTGAGAAGTAACTCACCCTCTTCAAAGTGCTTTAAGAGCCCCAGGCCACAAGTACCATGAAGACAGAAGCCTACAGACTCTAATCCATCAGGTTACTTCCTTTTTTTTAAAGAAGGGGATTCTTTTTTTAAATTTTTTATTTATATTATTTTTGGCAGCGTTGGGTCTGTTGCTGCACATGGACTTTCTCTAGTTGCGGTGAGCGGGGTCTACTCTTCGTTGCAGTATACGGGCTTCTCGTTGCGGTGGCTTCTCTTGTTGCAGAGCACGGGCTCTAGGCACGCGGGCTTCAGTAGTTGTGGCTCACAGGCTCTAGAGCGCAGGTTCAGTAGTTGTGACACACGGGCTTAGTTGCTCCACGGCATGTGGGATCTTCCCGGACCAGGGCTCAGACCTGTGTCCCCTGCGTTGGCAGGCGGATTCTTAACCTCTGCGCCACCAGGGAAGCCCCATCAGGTTACTTCTTGAGGGTGTTTTGATTTTTTTTAATTGAAGTGCAGTTGACGTACAGTATTATATAAATTACGGGTATACAGCATAGTGATTCACAATTTTTAAAGGTTCTATTCCGTTTACAGTTATTATAAAATATTGGCTATATTCCCCGTGTTGTACAATATATCCTTATAGCTTATTTTATACATAAGTTGGTACCTCTTAATCCCCTACCCCTATATTGCCCTTCCCTGCTTCCTTCTCCCCACTGCTAACCACTACTTTGTTCTCTATACTCTGCTGCTTTTTTGTTATATTCACTAGGTTGTTGTATTTTTTTAGATTCCACATATAAGTGATATCCTACAGTATTTGTCTGTGTCTGACTCAATACACTTAGCCTAATACCCTCCAAGTACATCCATGTTGCTGCAAATGGCAACATTTCATTCTCCTGTACTGAGGGTGTTTCGTACATAGTCAATTTCTGGCCCTTGGACATAGGTTAAACTTATTCACTATTTATCCTTTATTCTCCTAGCTGCTCAGCTGTGCCCATCGGAACACTTTGGTCTGAGATGGTTAGGGACCTGGCTGCCTCCATCGCCTGGGGGCTGATTGAGTATTTACTGTGATACATAGCATCCCAGACTCAGGGAGAAGACAGGCCCTCTGTAAATCAGCATGGATATTATGTTACCTCCCAGCACCGTGCTGAAGCCTGCCCCAGCACTTCTGGGCCTGGCCTTGAAGGTCAAACTAGGGAAAACCATTTGCAAAGCTACCACCGCCAGTGTAGTCTTGTCGAGATGATTGCTACCACCCCCCGCCCCCAGGAGGGCTTGAAGAGCCACCTGCCCGTTCACCCTCTGAAGCGGAGAAAGGGCCTGTATCAGAAAGAAACCTGAAGATCCGCATTCAGCTGAGTAAGGAAGACATACCCATTGCAAAGATCTGAGTCCTACCTCTAAGGGGAGGGCATCAGTTCACTCTCAGCAGACTTGGCCATGACAATAGAGCTTAGAGCGATGTTTCACAAACTCTTGTGTACATATGAATTCCTTTGGGATTTTGTTGAGTATGCAGATTTTTGGCCCCCATCCCCAGACTTTGGGCCATCTATAGGTTTGACAAGTGCCTCTGGTGATTCTGATGTAGGAGATTCCCAGGGCTATACTTAAGAAACCCTGCCAGTAGAGCACATGGCTTAGAGACCTGACCTACAGCTGTGCTTGATATAGACTGAGGTTTGGATGGCAGCTCAGACGCCTGAGTTCTTAGAGCTTAGTCAAGTTGTTTAATTACCACAAGCCTCTGTTTCCTTATTTTAACATGAGGATAATAGTGTCCAATGTATATAGTTGTTTTGAAGGATTAAGTGATGTAATAGATATGACGAGCTTAGTATAGTGTCCGGCATATAGTAAGTGCTCCGAAAATGTTAGAAACGTTGTTATTGGGGCAGGTGGTGGGCAGGGCAGGAGCCTAGAACTGGTATCCTAATGAGTAGGGGGAGGCCTGATGAAATCTAAGCAGGTCAGCTGGGACATCTGTTTCTCAGTAATAGGGCCGGAGCTTCCCTGTGGATTCAGGGGCAGGTCTTGATTCCCCAAGAGGGGCTTGCAAGGGGGAGGCAGGCCCTGTTGCTCCTAGGAGGGTCTGAGGGCATTGGCAGCTTCCTGAAACAGAAATCTGGGCTGGGGGCTGAAGCAGTGTGCTATATATTTGTTTCGCATTTTTTGTATATTATGATTCTTTGACATCTTACAAACATTGCTGACTGGGGAGAGACCTGCCTCCTTTATCTGGTCTGTCCACCCCAGCGGGCAATATTCCTCTAACTTAATCATCCCAGGGCCATGCACCGGACAACTAAAGACCACCCCAATAGCTTAAAGCCTGCCCAAATTATTCAAACTACCAATCCTAAGCTGTTTACCCTCCCTTGCCTTTCCTGCAGAAACCCCCAATAAAGGCCATGGCCTAAGCTCTCCCCTTACCCTATCTACTGTCACCTGACCGAAACCTGGCTCTTCCCCTGTACCCCAGCAAGGCATGTGGTAACCCAGCCTCCAGGACTTGTGAGGGTCATACACTCTGTTTTCCTGAGAGTCATATTTGGGATAGTCTTGGAGGGTAGGGTGGTTGAGATTTGCTAGAGGATTGATTATAGGGCCTGAGAGTAAGTGGGACTGACTGTAAGGATTTTGGCTTAAGCCCATGTGTGAATGTTGGCCTATTTATTGAGATAAAGAATGCTTGGGTAGAGAAGATAGGCCTCCAGGGAGAGGACTCAAGAGTTTGGTTTTGTCCATGTTAAATTTAAGTTAGACATCCAAGTACAAAAGGCATTGGATATATGAGTCTCTATGTGTGGGAGAGGCTGGGGACTGACCTAAAAACTGGAGAGTCCTTGGTAGATAGATAGGACTAGATGATATCATTTATGGAGTAAGGGTGGGTAGAGAAGAGATCCTAGGACAAGAGCTCTTCTACATTTAGAGATCTGGAAGAACAGAGGCTCCACCTAAAGAGAGTTTTATATTATACCTGGCCTCCTCCCCCTTTTTTTTTTTTGCTGTATGCGGGCCTCTCACTGTTGTGGCCTCTCCCGTTGCGGAGCACAGGCTCCGGACGCACAGGCCCAGCAGCCATGGCCCACGGGCCTAGCCGCTCCGCGGCATGTGGGATCCTCCCGGACCGGGGCACGAACCCGTGTCCCCTGCATCGGCAGGCGGACTCCCAACCACTGCACCACCAGGGAAGCCCTGGCCTCCCCCTTTTTATATCACCTGCCTGGCCCCTGTAGGCATTTGGCCCCTGTAGGCATTTGGCCCCTGTAGGCCCCTGTAGGCATTTGGTAATGGTTAACATAACCAGCTCTGGAGTCAGACTCACCCAAGTTAGAGACCCAGCTCCACCATTTATCAGTGAGAAAACTTTGCCAAGTTATTAACCTCTCTTCAATTAACTCTTTTTCTTTCTTTCTTTTCCTTTCTTTCTTTCTTTCTTTTCTTTTTCTTTCCTTTCTTTCTTTTCTTTTCTTTCTTTCCTACTTTCTTTCTTCCCTTTCTCCCCTTTCTTTTCTTTCTTCCCTTTCTTTTCTTTCTTCTTTCCCCCCTCCCTCTCTCTCTTTCTTTCCTTTCTTTCATTCTGTCCTCCCTCTCATCCTCCCTCCCGTTCTCCCTCCCTTTTGTAAAGTAGGGATAATAGCACCTACTTCCATAAATTTTTATGAAAATTAAAGGTGAAAATGCATGTAAATGGCTCAACACCTAGCACATAGTAAGCTCTCATTAAAGTTTAGCTATCACTAACAATGCTGTGAAAATGCTTTATAAATCATGATATGTTAAGGAATTACTATTGCTACTACCATTATTATTTTACAGCTTCTCAACTATATATACTTTTGGTTCCATGATCATTGAGATCATTACTCATACATATGACATCTTATGTAAGAGAATCTGAAGATGGCCTCTCAGTGACCTTGAGAAAACCCATTTCAGTTGTGCCTGGATACTTCTGTTCCCACAATAAAATGATTATTTCAGATGCTTAAACAAGGCGAGAGAAAACTGCAGTATTCAGAAGGGGTTTGCCATAATCAGTCTCTAAACATCCAGCCAAAATAATGCTTCACACTCTTTAAGTGATGGGATCCCTGAAACAGAAGATTCTGGAAGAAAGGTTTGCTAAGACACCTCAGCATCCAGGTATAGAGTTCCCTGGGGACCATCTGCCCTTCCCCAAGATTTTATGATAAACATGAGGATTCTTGAGGGACCTTCTCTTCCTGGTACTTAAGGAAGGACAAATTGCTGCAGGACTGAACTGATTTGGGTAAATTGTTCTCTATGACTTCTCTCAATAACTGGAGTACAAAGAGCCTTGCCAGGGATCTGGAAGAACAGGTATCCTGGCCCAAAGTCAGATGCTTCAATCCCTTCTGGGCCTTGAATTCAAACTCCATCAGTTTGAATGGAAGGTAGGTCCTTCTTGGCTGAAGGGTAGGTCTTCAGTTTCTCACCAGAATGGCACAAGAAGTGAAAACGTGCCTCTTAGAATCTACCAGAGCCTCCAATAATCTTTTGTTTTCACAGGGTAAAGGGAATAATAGGACACTCTTTCAGTCCAGTCTGGTTAGTCCATCAAGGCAGCGTAAGGGGGAAGGTAGACACGTTTTAGAGTTTCTGGAAGCAGGAAGCAGCAGACACTGAGTGCCTGAGACTGGCAAGAACTCCATGTCACAAAATCAAGATGGTTCCAAATTAATCCAAAGTTTAAATTTTACAACATCCATTGAGTATTAACCAGCTATTCTAATGACGCATTGTCAAGTTGTTAAATAATTCAGTTAGATATAGGACAGTGGTTTTCAATGCTGGCTGAACATAAGAATCACATAGAGAATTTCTGAAAAATATTGTTACCCAGGCCACACCTTCAAAGATTCTGATTTAGGGCTTCCCTGGTGGCACAGTGGTTGAGAGTCCGCCTGCCGATGCAGGGGACACGGGTTCGTGCCCTGGTCTGGGAAGATCCCACATGCCGCGGAGTGGCTGGGCCCGTGAGCCATGGCCGCTGGGCCTGCGCATCCGGAGCCTGTGCTCCGCAGCGGGAGAGGCCACAACAGAGAGAGGCCCATGTAACGCCAAAAAAAAGATTCTAATTTAATTAATATGCTGCAGGGCCCAAATATTGGTAGGTTTTAAAAGCTCCCCTGGTGATTCTAATTTGCAGCTGGGACTGACAACTACTGTGAAGAATATGTGGCCTTAACCTCATAGTTGTAACTATCAAAATAATTGGCGTGGACTGGCTGCTGTTGGGTTTGATTGATTTCTCAGCAGTTGACCCACAACTGGTTGAACAAGTTGGCTATTCTTAGATGACCTAGGGATCCACAACCTCATTTTCAGCAGTTTAGAGACTTAAAAATTTTTTCTTCAAAAGAGGAAATTATCTTTGATCCAGAGAAACCAGCCTCACATACAAAGATGTGTGAATTCCAAATCTACTGCTGAATTTGGATATTTTAATTTTTATATGCAAACCAAAGAAAATGGAGTGTTACCAGGATGAGTCAGAACACCTCTCAATCTGGTAAAAGCCACCTAAGGCAGGACCCTGGAGAGAGGTGACAGAGGAGAATCCAGCAGCTCCCTTCTGTAAATACCATGTTCTCTAGTTTCTGTGTTTCATGCTTTGACATCTTGGGGCCTTGCTGACCCTGGAGGGACTGCCCCTCCCAGGGTTAACCAATTCCAAGAGACAGTAAAAGACTGGCCTGTAAGCATGGCTTTCATAGGCAAATAAACCAGTCCAGAGCCCTCACCTCCAACCACCTCCTCTGTGGGCTCTAATCACCCCGGGGCCAGGTACCAGACAACTAGAAACAGTTTATGCCCCAGAAACCTGCTGAAATTATTGAAATTAGCCAGTGCTAAGCCTGTTCTCCCTGCCTCACCTGTTTACCCCCATGTGTTCCCTGTTCTCTCTGCCTCCTAACTGACCCTGGTGCTTCTCCAAGTGCCCTCCGCCATGGGGCCTCTTCTCTTGTGGTCTGTGAGTATAACAAACTATCCTTTCAATGGAAATCATTTTCTGGTCTGTTGGCCTTGACACCTGAATAATGATAAAACTTACCATTTTACAACAACTTTCTGGGTATGGGGAAAGAAGAAAAGCAGGAGTCAAGCTAAGGGCAACTAGGAAGGAATTAACATCCTTGTCTCTATTGGAGGTGGGGGGACGTTGAGAAATCCTTTGCGTGTACATGAGTTTTAAACTCTGAAAAGAATTCCAACAGTTAGAATTTGATCCGTGACTGTTTACCTAACAGACACTGCCCTCTCTTGCAGAAGCTTTTGTTGCTCCCTCTAGATGGAAGTCAGTAAGTCAATGAGTCAAGAAGCCTTTACTTATAGGAAAAGTAGTATGCCCAGGACAGGATGTCCAATGAGTACAAAACACCAGTCATAACAAAGCCCTCCTCAGGGGAATTCATGGCACCTGGAGCAGATTGCCCTTTGCTGATTTCAGTGGCTATTAAGGGAAACCCTGAAGGTGTGAAAAAAGAGGAAACTGTCCCAAAGGACCATCCACCTGGCAGGATGTATGTGGCAGGAGAGTGGGGTTACACTACCAGAAGTCTTCTCAGATTCTCTTGAGGGTCGTTAGCTAAGTGTGGCTTAAGTGCTGATCAGATATAATACCTTGGCATCCGAGTCATATGGAAATGCTACCCTGCCCTTTGCTCACTGTCTCTCTGGGTTGTTACCTCTAGCTACTTGGTACCGGCAATTGTGGTGGTTTCACACACACAAGGTTTGGAAAATGAGAGTCTTTGCCCAAATTTGGTGCATAGCTCTGATTCAAATGATGTGCTGCAAGGTTTCTCATCTCGATTTCTAGAGCTTCTCGTAACTTAACAAATCTGGTTCTGGGTCTCAAAAGGTGGGCCACCGTAGTCTCAGTAAGTACCTGAGTCCGTACAAGATCAATTTGACTTCTCTGTGCCTCAATTTCCTCATGTATCAAATGGGGAATATATTTAACTACCTAAACATATAGAATGAGTTTATGTATGTAAAAATTAAGAATAATAGTACTTAGTAAGCACTCAATAAATATTAGCTGTCATTAACCACTAAGAAAACCACCAGGTGATAAGAAGTAACTCATTTGATTTTTGTGAGGAGTAAACTATTCTTGACTCTCACATGAAAGGTGGAAGGAATCAGGGTTCTTTATCTTAGTTTCAGGGATGCTTAGGGTCTGCCCCAAAAGTCTCAGAAGCTCAGAAGCTAAGGAGTAAATAATCATCGGCCAGCTTAGGAGCATAATTAAAACAGGATCATCAGAGCTTAACCTGCCTCCTGGAAGTCTGTGGTTTTCCATCCAGACTGGAGCCATTCCCACTCCCTCAGAGACAGACGGGTCCTGGGAGTTTAGGAATCTCCAAGGCTAGCACCCTAGCAGCTGATGGAGCAGAAGAACAAAAAAGACTTCCCCATCCGACAGATCCAGGCTCAAAATACATTCTGAGATGTAGTAGCTCAGAACTCTGTTTGGAAAGCACTTTCCCTCCCTTTGCCTGGTTAATTTCTTTGTCCTTCAGAAGCAATTCAATGTTGTTCCCTATGAAAAGCGTTCCACAACTGGCTCAGTCCAAATCCACTGTTCCTTTCTCTAGTCTTATTTCTGTTGTAACATTCCATGGCCACTCAGATTGAATGGGACTAAAACAATATATTACAGAGCACTGTGTTGTAATTTTGCTGCTGACATGTCTGACCCCGTGAATCTGGATGCGTTGAACATGAGTTCCTCAAAGTCAGGGACTATGTTTCATTCATCTTTGTATCCCTAGGGACTGTCAAGAGTGCTGACACAGAAGCTGCTTGGTAAATGTTAGGGTAAGTGAATGAAGTAAGGAAACTCCTCTGAGCATCAGTTTTAAAGTGCAAAAAAGGATGCCAACTTCCCAACGTTGGCGTGTGGATGAAGTGAGATGGTACCTATAGTTTGTGCAGGATAATCACAGCTCAGATTCCTCCCTGTGCTCACTATCTGGCCCAGGTTGGCCTTCAATCAATGGTTATTTGCTTTCTTCCCACAGGACCCCTTCATGGAGGTGACTTTCCCGTAAGGGTCTCTAGTCTTCCTTCCCAGTCACCTTGGGAGGTCCGCAGCCCAATGACCTGAAGCCCAACCAGGCATCTTTCCTTAAGTCCTCCAAGTCTGCAAAGATTAGCCTTATTTCACCCAAGGCACCTTTCTTAGACTCTCCAGCCATACTTTCCCCAGAATTATTATCTGGAACTTCATGTCTTGTGGTTTTGGGGCAGGGATTCTTTCAGAGTCTGTAAATTTTTTTTCTTTCAAAAAGCCAAGTGCCCCTGCTGCCTCCTCAAATTCAGTTAAATCTTGTGGTGGAAACCTCAGAGATTAGGAGGAAATTTACCAGATATAGCAGGACCCACTGAAACACCTTCTGGGCTCTAAGACTATTTTCTGGACAGAAAAAAGTTTTTTGCTTCCACTGGAGAGCACCCTGCTACACTGTCACTATTTCAGTCAGTCAGAAATATGGGTTTTACTCCTTCTCCCTCTGCACCAACCCTTTTCCGAGCTGATAATCTCCATGATATATTCATCCTGGTCACCTTTAATCCAGTAAAACAGGTGATGTAAACCGTAGCTGTGGGGAAGGAACTGTTGCTCATTCAGACATCAGTTTTCCACCCCCCCGAGGGAAAATTGGTTCCTGTGAGGAATGGAGGTCTGAGAAACTCAATACTCTGTGATGACCTATATGGGTAAAGAATCTAAAAAAGAGTGTATATATTATATGTTTAACTGATTCACTTTGCTGTACACTTGAAACTAACACAACATTGTAAATCAACTATACTCCAATAAAAATTTAGAAAGAAGATCTAGTAACTGCGCCCCTGGGCATTTCCAGACAATCAAGTACGTTGCAAATGACTCTGAAACAGGATGTTTACTCCCTTATGGACTGCCCCACAGCACCGCGTGCTCCTGCCATGGCATCTAGGGAAATCCCAGGCCCCAGCAGCCCTGCAGGAAGACCTTAACTGGAGACCATTCTGTCTGTAGTTTTATGCAGGCTGCTGGCAGGTGGAGATAGTGTTGCCTATTGGCAGTGGCACCCCATCCAGGACGCTGCACCTCACTGCCAGATGCTACAAGATGCTGAGCATGCACTGAGCTGTGGAGTTTGCCTCCGGGTTCCAGAGGAGGGCAGGGTGACTGATTGTAACGCAGCCAGGCAGCCCCTGCGCCTGCCAAGCATCTGTGTGCTCCCCAGTGGGAGCCACTGCCAGTAGTCCTTGTCATCAGGAGCTGATGGAAACACCACCCATGATCCCGTGGTGCAGGTGCAGCTCATGGCTCCCGAGTTTTTGCTGCATTGGCCCAGCCTGTGCTCATGGTAACCCGAGTGCTGACACCGTCTAACTTCCTTGATTCTACCCGGGAACCCCAGCGATGGAGCCTCTGTTCTGCTACCCTAAGAAACTAACCTACCACACTCCCAACACTGCCCATTGTTACTGAGATGGGGTTCTCAGGATCACTTAAAGTCATCAACACAGATTTTAAGTCAATCTTGGCTGAATGCTTTTAGGAATGCCAAAAGGACCATATTTTGGACATGAGTGTTCTGAATACAAACTAACCTTTTGAATGTCTGTGTCGAGAAGAAAGCAGAGGAGAAAATTAAAAAAAAAAAAAAAAACCCAAGCAAACAATACAGCCAATTAGATGTGACAACACTAGCTAGAAATGCTGTTTGGAAACATTTTCATCTCTTCTAGAAAATGCTTAAATAGCTGTGTGTGTGTGGGGGGGGGTCCCACAGAATAAAAACATTGTAATAATCCGTTTAGAACAAGCTTGCTAGCTACAGCCAAATCACTGGCTAATTTTAGTAAATCCATTTCTATCCCTTATCTCCCCCTTCTCTTTATTTTCCACAGTTTCCTGTTTTAAATTACAGATTTCTAAAGGTTCAAATGTCTGGCATCAAAAGCACAACCCATAAAATAACAATGAGCTGAACTTCACCAAAATGTAAAAACTGCTCTTTGAAAGACACTATTAAGGCAATAAAAAAGCCAAGCATTGGAGAAAAATGTTTGCAGAGCACATATCTGATAGAGGACTTGTCTTAGAATATATAAGGAATTCTCAAAGCTCAGTAAAAAGATAAATAACCAAATACTAAAAAGGGAAAAGTATTTGCACAGCACTACACCAAAAAGTATATACAGATGGCACTTCAGCACATGAAAAGATGCTAAACATCATTAATTAAGGAAATGCAAATTAAAACCAAATGAAATGCCACTATATGCCTTTCACAATGGCTAAAATGAAAAAGACTGAGCATACAAAGTATTGGCAAAGATATAGAGGAAGTAGAACTCTCAGACACTGCTGGTGGGAATGTAAAATGGTATCACCTTGGAAAACAATATAGCAGTTTCTGAAAAAGCTAAACATATACCTACCATATGATCCTGCTATTCTACTCCTGTTTGCCCTAGAAATAAAAGCATATGTCATACTACAACTTGTTCACTGATCATATCCGATTAATTTACAATAGCCCTGAACTTGAAACAACCCAACTGCCCATCAACAGGTGAATGGATGAACAAACTGTGGCATATTCATACAATGGAATGCTACTCAGCAATTAAAAGGAGTGAACCACTAATACACATAGCGACACGGATGAATCTCAAAATAACCATGCTGAGTGACAGAAGCCGATAATAAAGGTGTACGTACTGTATGATTCCACTTGTATAAAATCGGGGATAACGATGTGGAGAAGGGAAAGGGGGAAGGTTTACAAAGAGGCAGGAGGAAACTTTTGGGAAAGAAACATATGTTTGCTATCTTGATTGTGGTGATGGCTTCACTTTTTTTTAAATTGAAGTATAGTTGGTTTACAAAGTTGTGTTAGTTTCTGGTATACAGCAAAGTGATTCAGTTATATATATGTTTGTCTGTGTGTATATATATGTATATACACATATATATGTATACACATATATATATATTCTTTTTCAGATTCTTTCACCTTAGAGATTATTACAAGATATTGAGTATAGTTCCCTGTGTTATATAGTAGGTCTTTGTTGGTTATCTATTTTATATTTATTAGTGTGTATATGTTAATCCCAAACTCCTAATTTATCCCTACCCTCCTTTCTTCTTTGGTAACCATAATTTTGTTTTCTCTGTAGGTCTATATCTATTTTGCAAATAAGTCCATTTGTGTCATTATTTTTAGATTTCACATATAAGAGATACATGATATTTGTCTTTATCTGGCTTACTTCACTTAGTATGATAATCTCTAGGTCCATCCATGTTGCTGCAAACGGCATTATTTCATTTTTTTTTATGGATGAGTAATATTTCACTGTAAACAGCATTATTTCATTCTTTTTTATGGAGTAATATTTCACTGTATATATATATATATATATATATATATATATATATATATATATATCACATCTTCTTTATCCATTCCTCTGTCAATGGACATTTAGGTTGCTTCCATGTCTTGGCTATTGTAAATAGTGCTGCAGTGAACACTGGGGTACATGTATCCTTTTGAATTATGATTTTCTCTGGATATATGCCCAGGAGTTGGATCACTGGATCACATGGTGACTCTATTTTTAGATTTTTAAAGGAACCTCTATACTGTTCTCCATAGTGATTGCACCAACTTACATTCCCACCAACAGTGTAGTAGGGTTCCTTTTTCTCCACACCCTCTCCAGCATTTATCATTTGTAGACTTTTCTGATGATGGTCATTCTGAGCCAGTGTGAGGTGATACCTCATTGTAGTTTCGATTTGCATTTCTCTGATAATTTGCGATGTTGAGCATCTTTTCATGTACCTATTGGCCATCTGTATGTCTTCTTTGGAGAAATGTCTATTTACATCTCTTGCCCATTTTTTGGTTGGATTTTTTGATAGAAATCAATCTCTTGGTATCATCATTTGCAAATACTTGCTCCCATTCTGTAGGTTGTCTTTTCATTTTGTTTATGGCTTCCTTTGCTGTGCAAAAGCTTTTAAGTTTTATTAAGTCCCATTTGTTTATTTTTGTTTTCATTTCCATTACTCTAGGAGATGGATCCAAAAAAATATTGCTATGATTTATGTCAAAAAGTGTTCCGCCTGTGTTTTCCTCTCGGAGTTTTAGAGTATCCGGTCTTACATTTAGGTCTTTAATCCATTTTGAGTTTATTTGTGTAGATGGCTTCACTTCTTGATTGTGCTGATGGTTTGATGTAGCATTTAAATGTTAAATCATGCCCTGTAAATGTGTATAGTTTATAGTATGTTAATTATAGCTCAATAAAAATGTTACAAATGCCTGGGAGAGGGATCCCATGGGATACTTTTTCTGTGCACAGTTAGAAATGGTGATGGTCAGCATATTGTCTCCACACTCGGGTTCACGGGGTTCTGGATTCATGAAGCATCACGCGGGGACATCTCCAAAGCATTCCAAACCTGTAATTTGGGATTGCTTTTTTTTTTTTTTAACATCTTTATTGGAGTATAATTGCTTTACAATGGTGTGTTAGTTTCTGCTTTATAACAAAGTGAATCGGTTATACATATACATATGTTCCCATATCTCTTCCCTCTTGCGTCTCCCTCCCTCCCACCCTCCCTATCCCACCCCTCTAGGTGGTCACAAAGCGCCGAGCTGATCTCCCTGTGCTATGCGGCTGCTTCCCACTAGCTAGCTATTTTACGTTTGGTAGTGTATATATGTCCATGCCTCTCTCTCACTTCGTCCCAGCTTACCCTACCCCCTCCCCATGTCCTCAAGTCCATTCTCTATGTCTGCCTCTTTATTCCTGTCCTGCCCTTAGTGGGATTGCTTTTGAGGTGAAGAAGGTATCTGTGGGATAATCTATTGACAGCTCAGGTCGCCTTGACACACATGTATCTAGTCCTTTGCTCAGTGCTCATGGGAACATGGTTTAAAACAGGAGACATTCTAGTCCTTAGAGGAACTTATGAGTCCAGTGGAAAGAGCAAGTCAGCTTCAGCATCTAATGATTCAACAAAAAAATTATATAGTAGGCTTAGGTCTTAGTTCAATACCATGATCTGGTTTGGAATTATTTCATCATTTATAAAACAGGATGGTAATACATATCCTGTGCCTTTTGGAGGTGCTACAAACATCAAATAATTAAATAATTGTGGGAAAGTATTTGATAACTACTTCAGTGTCAGCTATTATTAGATGCATGCAAGGAGAGGTAGGAGGTGAGGACTGTATGGTTAGGGATTGGTGGGATTGTCAGGTAGAAACTCCCAGAGTAAACAGGGAACACAGGAGATGAAAAGGGCTCCAGAAGGTCCACTAGCTGGAGAATTATACTAGCTAAGAGCAGAACACCTGGGCCCAACTCATCAGTGTGGAACCTCATAATTTGAGATCAAATTCGGGGTAGTTGTTTTTCATTTTTTGACTATCCAAAAACCATCCCCTCTTCCTAAAAGCACTTGCATTTTCTTTAGGGGCGCCAGTTCTCCCCTACAGTAGATATACTTGGTGGAAGGGAATTCAGTTGCCTGTGTCTTGAACCCAGTCCTAAGGGCCTGAGATTGTTGACCATTGTGTCTGTCCAACAGCCTTTCCTTCTCAGGAGACCAGAATCTCCCCTTACTCTTGGAACTGTTTCTTCTCCCGGTGCTCATGTGGTTATAGGGAGCTTCCATGTGTTCACATCTTCCACATCTACAGTCTCTGGATGATTGCTTTACAAGTAAGTGCGTGTTGGCCCAAGCCAAGCCTATCAGGGTCCTTTCCTGGCCCTCTTCAAACTGGCACTAAAATGAAAGAGGTGGACCTTCTCTAGAAGTAAAATCTATGAAACATGAGCCATGGCATCTACACTATCATGCAGAGGAAGTTGACCTGTAGTAAAAGAACAGAAGAGGCAGAAGAAGAGAGCCCTGATGGTGTTCCAGGCCCCACAATGGTTTGGTTATTCAACTCCTCTTTTGCTTACATGATTTATTGTGTATTCTTAAAACAAAAACATAAAACTCACCTTTTTGCCTCGCCATTTCGAATTGGGTTTATGTCACTTGTAACAAAATTTTCTATTTAATAAAAAGAGAGGAAGAGAATGTGCATTTCGAAGGTTTAGTTAACTGGTGAGCACCTACTATTTGCCTACTGCTCTCACATATCTTTAATGAGATCTTCTGAGATCTGTGGAATTATTTCATTTTACAGATAAGAAAAACTGGCGAATAATAATAGAGCCAGTAACAGACAATAGAGCTAATGATGATCAGATTCAGGATGCTAATCAAAGTCGTTAATTCCAAAGGCATCCACACTCTTCCCACTATTGCGTATTACCCTCCTATGAACACAAGCTCTTCCTGGACCAAGTCTTATCAATGCTGGTATTTTCAGCACTTTGAAATTTTCTTGTCACCTAATGGCCATCTTGTACATATCGGTTGAATGAGTGAAGTGTTAAGTTAAAATAGTTCTGGGGGACTTCTCTGGCAGTCCAGTGGTTAAGACTTCACCTTCCAGTGTAGGGGGCATGGGTTTGATCCCTGGTCAGGGAGCTAAAATCCCACATGCCTCCTGGCCAAAAAACCAAACCGTAAAACAGAAACAATACTGTAACAAGTTCAATAAACACTTTTAACATGCCCCATATCAAAAATAATCTTTTAAAAAAAGTTCTGAATTCAAAGAACTAGGAGGATAGGGTCAAGCAAGATTTGATAGTCTCTGCAAATAAGGTGTTTTATATAATTGTTACATTACTCCAAATGAGTGTAGAATTAAGCTTTCCTGCACCTAGTAATATTTTAAATACAGAGAAGAACTTGCTCTCTAAAGGAACCTATGATGAGTCTTTTTAAAACAATAATTATGCTTCCTTTTTGACATCTGCATAAATCTAGATTTTCCCATAATATGTTTATTTAAAGCAGGAGCTGTGGACCTCTGGGCTACATATTTAGACTTCAGATATGTTTTGTTTAGTTGGCAGAGTGTTAAGAAAAATTGAAATAATTACCAACATTTACAAGCAGGAATTTTTAAATTAAACTTGGAAGTTTGGGTTTCTTTTTAAAAATGGGATATTGTGATAACACAGAGCTTTTGTCAACATGTGGCCATAATCAGCTGATTATGGTCAGAAGAAGGCCACAGAATCCCCATCTGATTCCCCCACGCTGCTTACCTTCCTGTGTGTATTTGCATGAGCAAACCTGGTTTAAGTTGTATTGTCTCTTTTAATTTTTTTATTTTATATTGCAGTATAGTTGATTCACAACGTTGTGTTTTTAGTTTCAGGTGTCAGGTGTACAGCAAAGTGATTCAGTTATACATATACATGTGTCTATTCTTTTTCAAATTCTTTTCCCATTTGGTTATCACAGAGTATTGAGTAGAGTTCCCTGCGCTATACAGTAGGTCCTTGTTGGTTATCTATTTTAAATATAGTAGTGTGTATATGTCAATCCCAACCTCCTAATTTATTCCCGCCCCTTTCCCTTTGGGTAGCCATAAGTTTGTTTTCTAAGTCTGTGAGTCTGTTTCTGTTTTATAAACAAGTTCATTTGTATCATTTTTTTAGATTCCACATGTAAGTGATATCGTATGATATTTGTCTCTGTTTGACTTCACTTAGTATGATAATCTCTAGGTTCATCCAAGTTGCTGCAAATGGCATTATTTCATTCTTTTTATGGCTGAGTAATATTCCATTGTATGGATGTACCACATCTTCTTTATCCATTCCTCTGTCAATGGGCAGAGGAATTTAGGTTGCTTCCATGTATTGGCTATTGTAAATAGGGCTGCAGTGAACATTGGGGTGCATGTATCTTTTCAAATTATGGTTTTCTCTAGATATATGCCCAGGACTGGGATTGCTGGATCATATGGTAATTCTGTTTTTAGTTTTTTAAGGAACCTCCATACTGTTCTCCATAGTGGTTGTACCAATTTACATTCCCACCAACACTGTAGGAAGGTTCCCTTTTCTCCACACCCTCTCCAGCATTTACTGTTTGTAGACTTTTTGATGATGGCATTCTGACCAGTGTGACGTGATACCTCAAAACTTTCACTCATTAAAAACATCACTAAAAAATGAAAAAGCGAATCATTGTCTGAGGATAAAATGTTCAAATATCCAAAACTCTAACAAAAGACTTGTACCCAGAATAATAAAGAATTCCTATAAATGAAAACAAAAATGTATTCTCTCTCTCTAAGTCAGATAGAGCATTGGAAGAGCACATATAGAGAATGGAAAGATTCTACTCCATTGTCTTTCCAAAAAACCCCAAAATTCACAGGCTGGCAGCTGTACTTTTTAAAGGCATGTGTTTTCCTGACTACCTAGAAATCTCTATTTGGTAAATGCCAGAAAGTTACTTCTCACACTGATTCACTTGGTCAAATAATAAACTTGATTTTGTTACTGGCGTATGTACCAGCAGTGGACTCACCCTCTAAATTATTTTCCAGTAATCTTCCCTAATGGCATTGAAGTGCAAATCGAAACGAATGCAAAACCAAGAGTTTGGAACTCTGGGCAATTAGCAAGCTCATTTGTTGACTTGATGAAGGAGAAAATGCTGATGTAGAAGAGAAAAATACTTTGTCACTTTTATGGTGTCTGGACTGTCCTTTTGCTTTGTTGCATTGTCTTCTTTTGGTTTTGGTTTCTTATGATGTAACGCTGGTGGAGCTAGCAAAGAAGATGAGAAGAATTAAGATTTATTTAAATTCCCATTCATCCCATTTGTGAATCACCTCCTCTAGACCATGCAACACCTCTACATGATATACAGAAGGACACATATGTTAAGCACATGGGGTCAGAGCCAGAATAACCAGGTTCTTACACTTACTAGAGCAGGGTCTTATTAGTGAAGTTATTTAACTCTTCTAATGTCTTGGCCTTCTTAGAAAAAAATTCTAAGGGTTTTGCATCCTGACTCTATGACTTGCTGTCTGTGTGTCCTTGGACAAGTAATTAACTCCTCTGTGTCTCAGTGTCCTTAACTTTATATAGGGATAATGTCCCTAGCAAATCCTTCACAGGATCACTATGAGTATTGTCAGAGTATGGTTTCCTGAAAGTTAAAAACATTCATATATATTTTAAGGATTGTATCAAAGGTTTATTTGACAATGATGGAACCAGGATGAGGGCAAAACTGGTTTAAAAGAAGATAAGAAACAGATACATAGTCACTGGAAAAGAGAAAGAATGCTGTAATAAGATTGCAACGTTTGATACAAAACTGGTTAATATCCTACAAGGAAAACAACCATGACTTTTGTGGTTATCTTTTCTATCAGACAAAAATCATTTGCAAAAATCATTTGTAACATGTCAATTTCCTAACAGTTAAAAACTACCTGTGCAAGTCCCGGACCCAAACAATAGTAAATGGAAAGTCAAAGTTACCTCCCCTAAAAAGTCAAAGGGCCTTTAGGCAGGTTGTTAGACACTACTGTGTAAAACTTTGAAAACTCATGATGGAGTCTTTTTACCTTATTTCCAAATTTCAGATCATTTTACTTAAAAGACTTAAATGAAATAACGTTCATAAAGCCCTTAGAATGGCGCCTACTAAGTGTTCATTAAGTGTTATGTTTTTTCACCATTACTTGTGAAATAGGGGAAAGTAAATTTTCTACCCTATGTGATTATTACAGTAATTAGACTATATAAGCTCTTAACATCATGCCTGGCACAGAGTAAGCCCTCAACAAATACGAGTGTTGTTATTGGTTGCTAGAATGTCAGATACTATATAAACATATTGTATAATCATATTAAGAATCCATGACAGCAACTTTGCACACGATCACAAATTCTGTGAATTTTGACATTATTAACCTTTAAAGAATGCTCAACATTCAAGTAGCTTCAATTCCAAAGCTATATAGTCTTATCAGGTGGCCTTAATTTGTTCTAAGTTATATGGGGAAGGAACACCTGAAACCCTCAGGAGCAAGGCTCTTCTTAGACTAATCAGTCTGTCAATCAACCAGTCAGGTGTCCATGGAATCACACTGACCGATCTGGATTCTGTGGTCTTATTTCATGGAATACATTTTCACAGGGAGCCAGTGAATTATCCACTTTCTTGTAAATAGTGTTCAGTGAGGTTGTCTGTCTTCAAGTCTGTGCATTAGATGTGACAGATTGCGTATTCTCAAAAGCCCCATGAATAAGATCTATGAGCTTTACTACACTACACTATGCCTACTCTTTTTGATCCTGTCCTCTCTAGAGAATACCCAAGACCTGCAAAATGTTTTGGGGAAAAGAGGAGTGCCCAGATTAAGAAATGAGGACAGATACTGTTTTTCACTGTCTATTGGTTTCATTAGCAATGCCTATGCGTATTGAGAACTAGCCAATATTTAGAGGTATTCCCCAATAACGAAGCCTAAAGGCAAGATAGTTCTTTTCCATTCACACTTGACTATTATTGAGCACCTACTCAATGTAATCTCCCACTACCTCTGTTATCTCATTTAATTTATGCCAAGGGCAGAGATCATGCTTTGAGCGAACTGTTTCACACCCAATGCAGTTATAGGATTGAGAATACTGCCAGGTTGGAAAATTTTTCCTCTACCCTCTTAGGTTCAGGAGTGTGAACTAAACCAACAAAAGATAGATTAACAGGAGAAAAGGCACACAGTTTTTTATTTATTTATGTTCACGGGAGTTCACAGAATAGAAGTGATATTCAAAGAAGTGGTTAGAGTCAGGGGCTTACCATTTCGACAAAGGAAAGGGATTTGTTCTTCAAGGGATAATAAATTGTGAGGAAGTGACTAGGAAATATTTGTGGGAACTACTGGGAGATAAGAGTTATTTTAGTAAGGTCTGTTTTTTTGCAAACTCATCTCATTGTCAACTTTCCATCACTGGTAATAAGAGTAATCTTCTCCTTTGGGAGGTGATGGGAGGCAACTTCCTCGATGGGAAATGTAGGCCCTGCTTTTAAGCAGATAAGTGGTGTGGGCAGAGAACTGTGCCTGCAACTGTTGATTTTTCAATTTCCTTCAACTCAAAATAATCCTTGTGCCAAAGTGGCATATTTTGGGGCAGTATATTCTGGACCACTTCAATACCCATTGGGCATGCAAATGTTGACTCTTAGAGGCATTCAGAAAACTTCAAAATGAAAGGAAAGAAGAAATAGGGCATAGGAGCTACTTTGAGCAGCCTTACATAAGCTGGTTACAGCTATCAAGGAACATAAAGCTTGGAATCTCATACCTATTTAGAGAGGCTAGAAGGTAATTAAACACCCTGGCACCTAATCTACTTTCCCAAAGGAGAGTGGAGAAGCCAAATTGCTCAAATTGGAGAATCCTCGCTGTTACACCATAAATTTCCAAGGAATTGAGAAAAACAGAAGATCAGTATTTATTATATGCAAACTATACAATGTTAACAGGAATAAGAAAACCATATCCAAACTCTGTGACATTACCAGGAATAAGAAAACCACTCAGCCTTTCGTTAAGAAATTAGGCTCAGTCAGTTGGTAAAGTCCTTGATCCATCAGTGAATATATTTGAGGCCTGTTGCTTTCCATCACTCTCTCAGGCATTCCAATTTTATTTTATTATTATTTTTTAACATCTTTATTGGAGTATAATTGCTTTACAATGGTGTGTTAGTTTCTGCTTTATAACAAAGTGAATCAGTTATACATATACATATGTTCCCATATCTCTTCCCTGTTGCGTCTCCCTCCGTCCCACCCTCCCTATCCCACCCCTCTAGGTGGTCACAAAGCACTGAGCTGATCTCCCTGTGCTATGTGGCTGCTTCCCGCTAGCTATCTATTTTACGTTTGGTAGTGTATATATGTCCATGCCACTCTCTCACTTTGTCCCAGCTTACCCTTCCCCCTCCCCATATCCTCAAGTCTAGTCTCTAGTATGTCTGTGTCTTTATTCCCATCTTACCCCTAGGTTCTTCATGACCTTTTTTTTTTTCTTAGATTCCATATATATGTATTAGCATACGGTATTTGTTTTTCTCTTTCTGACTTACTTCACTCTGTATGACAGACTCTAGGTCCATCCACCTCACTACAAATAACTCAATTTTGTTTCTTTTTATGGCTGAGTAATATTCCATTGTATATATGTGCCACATCTTCTTTATCCGTTCATCCGATGATGGACACTTAGGTTGCTTCCATGTCCTGGCTATTGTAAAGAGAGCTGCAATGAACATTGTGGTACATGACTCTTTTTGAATTATGGTTTTCTCAGGGTATATGCCCAGTAGTGGGATTGCTGGGTCATATGGTAGTTCTATTTGTAGTTTTTTAGATTAAGAAACCTAAGTGCCACAATTGTAGAAACTCCATATTGGAAGGAATCATCTGTATTCAAAGGCGGTGTTCATGATTATGTTGAACCTTTAATAGTTCGTTAATTCACATGTGTAGGGGAAGACTTTACCCTCTTAGGTTCTGTACCTGGGGCTTATATATTGAACTGACAAAAAGACGGACTAACAGGAGAAAAGTATACAACTTTTATTTGATGTTCATATTTTTATGTGGCATGGGGGGCTTCATGGAAAGAAATGAAAACTCCCAAGAAGCATTTATACCCAGGGGCTTAGATACCATTTGAACAAAGAGTGATAAATTGTGAAGCCATGATAAGACTAAGGAAAAAGGTGTTTGGGCTAGAGGTGGTATATTGTGGGAACATGACTGGAAATTAATTGTGAAAACTAATGGAAGTTAAAGGTTATGTTAGTAAGGTTTGTACAGACTCATCCTGGCATCAACTTCTTGTCTCTGATGACAAGAATATTTTCCTCTTCATGATACAAGGATGACACCTTTTTCATGGGAAATTTATGACCTGCTTTTAGGTAGAAAGGGGGAGGTCAGAGAACCTCCCCTTCCTGCATCTGCTGTTTCTCAATTGTCTTCACCTGCAGATAATCAATAGGCCAAATCAATATGCCAATACGTCACCCCAAAGTATATTTTGGGGTGGTATGTTCTGATTCCCTTTGATTTCAGACACACACAGCAGTGAGTGGTAGCTTACAGTGGGCAGAAGCTTGAAGAGAGACAGCTCTCTGACCGGGGGTCAAACCCTGATCCAGTGGTGAGAGCATAAAATCCTAACCACTAGAGCACAAGGGCCAGTGGCTAGAGTTTGGGTTCTGGGTCCTTGTCTGTCTTGAAAAGAAAAAATTCTGACGAAGAGACAGAAGGTAGAGAGGAAAGTAGAGTGTTTATTAGAAAAGCAGAGTACATGCGGAGAGAAGCATAGGCAAAGTCAGCAAGAGTCGTGCCTAAGGGAAATTTAAATCCTTTACAAGGGGGCAGTCTTCCGGGTCTTTTTTTCCCCCTCTGGCCAATTGTCTTTCTTTGCCCCCATGGCTGATTTGCCTCAGGACCTTCCCCTATGTGCGTGGGCAGCTCTCAGCCAAGATGGATTTTAGTGTAAGGGTCTTGGGGTGGGGTGTGCGGGGGGTTGACATGACTTATTATGGCCTGGCATCCCCTGCCTTTTTACCCCTGAGGAGCCTTTCTGCAGTGTCTCCCTTACCCCAAGGATGGGAAATATGTGACTTCTTGATCTTTTGCTAAAACAGGATTTAGCCCCTCTCTGTCCATGCCATGACTGTTATCTAAAAGTGTTCACAGGAAACAAAGTCCAGCTATTTACCCTGTCCCTGTTGTTATTTCTATCTCCAAGTGCAGACAGGAGTCTGGTCATAAATATCTAGCCTGGAGCCCACTTGCCTCCTGCCTCAGGAAATGTGAACAGGAGGCCAGTTGTAAATGCCTAGGCTGGAGCCCAGCTATCTCCTGCCTCACCCTTCTCATGGTTTTAAGTTCCATCTTTTTTAAACAAACTATGGGGAATATGATTGAAAGAGAGGTCCTTTCCTACATGGGTCTACTTTTAAAATAATATGTAATTTAAAAAAATTGAGGTATAATTGACATATGACATATTAATTTTAGGTGTACAACATAATGATTAAATATTTGTATATATTATGAAATGATCACTACAATAAGTCTAGTTAACATAGTTAACTTTCACCACACATATTTACAAACTTTTTCTCTTGGGGTGAGAACTTTTAAAATTTACTCTTAGCAACTTTCAAATAAGCAACACAGTAGTATCAACTATAGTCACAATGTTCTAATTACATCCACATGGCTTATTTTATAAGTGGAAGTTTATACCTTTTGACCCCCTTTACCCATGTTGCTCATGTCCTATTCCCCACCTCTGGCAACCACCAATCCATTCTCTGTATCTATGAGCTTGGATTTTTTTTTTTTTTTTGATTCCACATATACACGAGATGATACAACATTTGTCTTTCTCTGCCCGACTTGTTTCACTTAGCATAATGTCCTCAAGGTCTATCCATGTTGTCACAAATGTAAAAATTTCATGTTTTTAATAGCTGAATACTATTCCATTGTATGTATATGCCACTTTTTCTTTATCTGTTCATCCATACATGGACATTTAGGTTGTTTCCATGGCTTGGTTATTGTAAATAATGCTGCAGTGAACATAGGGGTGCATGTATCTTTTCAAGTTAATGTTTTTGTGTTCTTTGGATAAATACTCAGAAGCAAGATTGCTGCGTCACATGGTAGTTCTATTTTCAATTTTTTGAGGAAATTCTGAACTGTTTTCTGTAGTGGTTGCACCAATATACATTCCCACAAACAGTGCACAAAGTTTCCCTTTTCTCCATATCCTCACCACCATTTGTTATTTCTTGTCTTTTGGATAGTAGTCATTCTAACAGGTGTGATGTAATATCTCACTGTGGTTTTGATTTGCATTTCCCTGATGATTAGTGATATTGAGCATCTTTTCATGTACTTGTTTGCCTTCTGTATTTCTTTGGAAAAATGTGTATTCAGATCTTCTGCCCATTTTCATATTGGATTGTTTGCTTTTTTGCTATTGAGTTGTATGAGTTTTCTTTTACAATACTTTGGATATTAACCTCTTACCATATATGTGACTTGCAAATATTTTCTCCCATTCTGTATGTTGCCTTTTTCATCTTTTTGATGGTTTCTTTTGCTACGCAGAAAGTTTTTAGTTTGATGTGGTCCCACTTGTTTATTTTTGCTTTTGTTGCCTTTGCTTTTGGTGTCATATCCAAAAGATCATCACTAAGAGCAAAGTCAAGGAGTTTACTGTTTATGTTTTCTTCTAGGAGTCTTACAGTTTCAGGTCTTACATTCAAGTCTTTAATCCATTTTGAGTTAATTTTTGTGTATGGTGTAAATAGCGGTCTGGTTTTGTTCTTTTGCGTATGGCTGTCCAGTTTTCCCAACACCATTTACTGAAGAGACTGTCCTTTCCCCATTGTATATTCTTGGCTCCTTTGTCATAAATTAATTGACCATATATGCATAGGTTTGTTTCTGGGTTCTCTATTTTCTTCCATAATCTATGTGTTTGTTTTTATGCCAATATCAAACTGTTTTGATTACTATTGTTTTGTAATATAATTTGAAGTCTGGGAATGTGATGCCTCCAACTTTGTTATTCTTTCTCAAGATTGCTTTTTTTTTAAAAACATCTTTATTGGAGTATAATTGCTTTACAATGGTGTGTTAGTTTCTGCTTTATAACAAAGTTATACATATACATATATCCCCATATCTCTTCCCTCTTGCACCTCCCTCCCTCCCACCCTCCCTATCCCACCCCTCTAGGTGGTCACAAAGCACCGAATTGATCTCCCTGTGCTATGTGGCTGCTTTCCACTAGTTATCTATTTTACATTTGGTAGTGTATATATGTCCATGCCACTCTCTCACTTTGTCCCAGCTTACCCTTCCCCCTCCCCGTATCCTCAAGTCCATCCTCTAGTAGGTCTGCATCTTTATTCCCATCTTGCCCCTAGGTTCTTCATGACCATTTTTTTGTTGTTTTTTAGATTCCACATATGTGTGTTAGCATACGGTATTTGTTTTTCTCTTTCTGACTTACTTCACTTTGTATGACAGACTCTAGGTCCATCCATCTCACTACAAATAACTCAATTTCATTTCTTTTTATGGCTGAGCAATACTCCATTGTAAATATGTGCCACATCTTCTTTATCCATTCATCTATTGATGGACACTTAGGTTGCTTCCATCTCCTGGCTACTGTAAATAGAGCTGCAATGAACATTGTGGTACATTACTCTTTTTGAATTATGGTTTTCTCAGGGTATATGCCCAGTAGTGGGATTGCTGGGTCATATGGTAGTTCTATTTTTAGTTTTTTAAGGAACCACCATACTGTTCTCCATAGTGGCTGTATCAACTTACATTTCCACCAACAGTGCAAGAGGGTTCGCTTTTCTCCACATCCTCTCCAGCATTTATTGTTGGTAGATTTTTTAATCATGGCCATTCTGACTGGTGTGAGATGATATCTCATTGTAGTTTTGATTTGCATTTCTCTAATGATTGATGATGTTGAGTATTCTTTCATGTGTTTGTTGGCAATCTGTATATCTTCTTTGGAGAAATGTCTATTTAGGTCTTCTGTCCATTTTTGGATTGGTTTGTTTGTTTTTATGATATTGAGCTGCATGAGCTGCTTGTAAATTTTGGAGATTAATCCTTTGTCAGTTGCTTCATTTGCAAATATTTTCTCCCATTCTGAGGGTTGTCTTTTCGTCTTGTTTATGGTTTCCTTTGCTGTGCAAAGGCTTTTAAGTTTTATTAGATCCCATTTATTTATTTTTGTTTTTATTTCCATTTCTCTAGGAGGTGGGTCAAAAAGGATCTTGCTGTGATTTATGTCATAGAGTGTTCTGCCTATGTTCTCCTCTAACAGTTTGATAGTGTCTGACCTTACATTTAGGTCTTTAATCCATTTTGAGTTTATTTTTCTGTATGGTGTTAGGGAGTGTTATAATTTCATTCTTTTACATGTACATGTCCAGTTTTCCCAGCACCACTTATTGAAGAGGCTGTCTTTTCTCCACTGTATATTCTTGCCTCCTTTATCAAAGATAAGGTGACCATATGTGTGTGGGTTTATCTCTGGGCTTTCCATCCTGTTCCATTGATCTATATTTCTATTTTTGTGTCTCAAGATTGCTTTGACTATTGTAGGGTCTTTTGTGATTCCATACAAATTTTAGTATTGCTTGTTCTATTTCTGTGAAAAAATACCATTGGAATTTTGATAGGGATTGCATTGAATCTATAGATTGCATTGGGTAGTATAGACATTTTAACAATAGTCTTTCAATCCATGAACATTAAATATCTTTATGTCTTTAGTTTCTTTCATTATTGTCTTATAGTTTTCAGTGAACTTCCATCTTTCTAGTCATTTCCTTACTGTCTCCTACTTGTATTTATCACATCCAACACCCAATGTCCAGGAGTGATTACAAATCTCCCATTATGCTATAATTAATAGAGTGTAGGAAAACCATCGTTTCCATCTTTCAAATACCATAGTTCATGTCAGTGCTGCCAAAGTTGAATAAGTTTTTTGGCTGCCACAGCTCAGAGTATTGACTCATACTCAGCCTTTCATTACACAATTCCTAATTTCCCTCACATGTGCTGTTGCTAAGCTCCTTCTCCACTACCTTGCTTATGCAGATGCTTTTCTGGAGAGGCATTTAGAAGGGTATTTTTAGGTGTGGACTCTTTATTAACTTCTTCATTCATTCAAACAATTTTTATGATTTCTTGCTATTCTGCAGTCATTCTTCTGGGACTATAAACTGAATATGGTGGACACAGTCCTCGAATCTTTCAGTCCAATAAGGAATAGGAACAATTATTCCAATGAGTAAAACTGAGTAAGATAAGAGCTCTAACAGGAAGTACAGGATGCTATGACAGAGTCTCTCACCCAGGTTTGGGGAATTAAGAAATGTTTCATGGAGGAAATGATATGTTAGCTGAAGAGTGAAAGAGATGTAGGTGTTGGTTGAACAAAAAGAAAGGAAGAATGACCTCCCCACCAAAAAAACAAACAGCTTGATCAAAGAAAAGAGAAGCTGCATGGAGATTTTGAGACATTGAATCAGGTTAGGAGTGTAGGATCAGGAAGAAGCAGTAGAGAACAAGGTAGTAAGGGGAAGCCAAGTTTGAGTTTAAACATGATCCTAAAAGAAATAAGGAGCTATTAAATGATATAAACAGAGTAATAGCATCCTATCATCACTTTAGAAAGATCACTCCGGCTTCAGAGTGAAGAACGGACTGAAGAGAGACATATTGTTGAAGGCAGGGAGACCAGTTAGGCTGTTGCACTACTCCAGGTGAGCCATGGTAGCAGTCTGAAACACAGTAGCATCAGTGGCTATGGAGAGAAGGTGAGCAAGATATTTAGAGGTAGAAATAACAGAACCTGTTGAAAGATTAGCCAAGGTATAAAGGAGGGAGGTGGTAAAAATAATACCTGAGATTTTGGCTTGAATACCTGGATGAACACCGGGCACATTCACTGAGAAAGAGAATCTAGGTAGAGGAGCAGGTGTTTCCTTGGCTTTGTTGTTTGTTTGCTTGGGTGCAGGGTGAGTAATAAATTCTGTTTTTCGTGTGATGGGTTTCAATTGACAATGGAGATGTTAAGTAGGAAACTGAATACAAGAATGTCAGTCTGAATGACAGATTCGAGTTGGAGTTAGAGATTTGGGAATCATCAGTGTATTGATAGGAAGTGAATACAAGGAAGGGGTGAGAGGTTCAGTGGTAAGAAGAGACAAGGATATAAGAAACCCAACCATTTAAATTTTGGAAGAGGAGGAGGACTCCGCAAAGGAGGAAGAAAGGGAATGCCCAGAGTTACAGATGGAAAACCAGCAAGGAACTCTCAAGAAGGAGGAAGCTATCAATTGTATCAAATACTGCTGAGAGGTCATCCAATGTATTTTCATTTTTTTATTACAATTCTGTTATCCAAACTTCAAATATGTCACTACATTCATTCATTCACTCATTAAAACAAATATTTATTGAGCCCTTACTATATGCCAGATACTGTTCTAGGTCCTAGACGTATATAGTTAATAAAATAGACAAATACCATATGTAAGGCAGATTAAAATGTTAAGCCAAATTAAGAAAAAGAGTCTTACTTTCTATAATTTGGAAATCAGCATCCATGGGTTTCAGCTAACTTTGACCATCTAATGACATCAAATTTATATTTTGTTTTCTTCCCCAAAGGAATATCATGAGAGACCTTATGAAGTGGCATGTCAAATACCATATTGAAATCCAAATACAGCATGTATCATGTGTTTTCCTGATCTCCTAGTGTAACAGTGTGTGTGACTGATTTTTCTACTTCCTTGGAGGTAGAATTGTCAGAAAATCAAGTTTCGAAACTTGTCAGACACTTGGATTTCAGCCCATTCATTAGCCCACAGGTTATTAAATATCTGTAGAGCCCCTGCATTGTGCCAGGCACTTTTACCTGGATACCATGGTGGTCAAAACAGACAAGGTCCCCAACTTCTCACAGAAGATGGGGTAGGGTAGTACTTAAGAGCATGGACTTTGTTTAAAGCCCTTCTCTTCCACTTAATAGTAAGTTATTTAATCTTTTCCTGCCCCAACTTCATCACCAACTAGGGCTTAGTTTCATCATCAGCAAAATGGGGATAATTATAGTAAACCTATCACATTGTTGTTAAAAGATAAGTTTTTTTAAGGATTTATTAATAGATGCAAGACTAGTCAAAATTAACAGGGTGGTAATCAACTGCATTTTACTGAACATGAGAGGTGACATCTGAGACAGGTAGGAATTAACCCAGATGATGGTAGGAGAGAGTAGGAAAGGGGAAGAGAAATGCAAGTAAGTCTGGAACATTTGGGGAATTGAATTTAGCCTAGTCTAATGGACTGCAGTGAAGGGAGAAAATGGTCAGAAAGAATTTGAAGATCTTAAAACCCTTGAACACTACGTCTAGGAATTTGGATTTTAAGAAAAGGATGAAATGTTGAACAATTTGGTACAGGCAATTGATAAGAATTGATTTGCATTGTAACAAGGTCTTAGGATTTCAATCAAAGAGCTGTGTAGAAAGAAACAAGACTGAAAAAAGGGAAATGAATTAGGCATTTTTACAGTTTTCCAGGCAAGAGATGGTGGTAGCCTCAACCAGGGGCTTAAAGTACTGATAGAGAGAAATAGAATCTAAATTCTTTATAGAGGACATCTGACAATGAATGATGTGTTGTAAAGAGTAAGAGGGAGAAATTAAGGTTCCAACTCAAGTTATAACTTGAGCATCTGAAGAGATGATGCAGTCATTAACTGGGACAGGGAACACAGAAGAGGAAACGAGTGTTTGAGGGGGAAGATAGTAAATTTAGTTTTGGGCATGCATGTAGAGTTTGAGCAGTCAATGGGGCATTAAATGGAGATGTTAATGTAGTTAGATATGAATCATAGAGGGTAGAGGCAGATGTGGAGTCACTGAATATAGGAAGGAAATAAAGCTTGGTTTAGGATAGCTCACCCAGAGAGAGTAAGGAGAGAAGACCTAAGACGAACCCTGGGAACACCAATATTTTAAGGATGGGCAGGGAAAGAGCAACTACCAAGGAGACAAAAGGGGGCAATTAAATGTGTAGATGGAAAACCTGAGGAGTGCAGAATGGCAGAAAAGAGTGTTTCAGGAACAAGAGAGGGAGGGTCAAAAATACTAACAGAGAGAGCTCACCATGCAATAGGCACTGTTCTAAGTGTTATACATATATAGCTCATCACATCCTCTCAACAATTCCACATGATAAATACGATTATTGTCATCCTCATATTATAGATAGGAAACTGTCAACCGAAAAAAAACGCACGACCTAAAACTTGAGAGTTATGTTTTTTTTAATATGAGGACTTAAGCCTGGGACACAGCATCTCAGATAACTCTGAGAGACTGCTCCGAAGAGGCAGGGTGGGGAGCCAGGATATACAGGAGTTTTTGCAAAAAAGACCAAGTAGTTGAAACATCTGAAGATTACTGTTAATTAAAGAAAACCAGATATCTCAAGTTAAGGAAGTTAGCACTTTTCTTTATATTGGAAGATGCAAAAGTCTAGTCTCATTGAAATCATTCCTTTGATATGCACCTCAGCTACGGGGGCTAGAATTCTGTGCTTTCTCATCCCGAGTCTCCTCAGAGTGCATTGCTGGGGGTGGCTGCAGAAGTTGACCACTAGATAGCAGGCATCCTGTTTTTATCCTGAGTTCCCTCAGGGCTCGCTGTAGGGGCAGCTGTAAAGTGATGGCTTGATGGCTGCAACATCCTGTGTTTACTGATACGGCAGGCAATATTTTTTATTCACAAAACCAAAGCCAAGAAGTTAGATAACCCCTCAAAGCTCGCATGAGGAAGAGTCATAATTCAGATTCAGACTCTCTGACTAAAGAGTTTATGCTCTTAATACTCTGCTTACTGTGTTGTCACACACTGCAGAGGTCAGGTCTGCAGATTAGATTTAACAAGACAGTTATTTGCAACCTTAGTAAGAGGAGTTTTAGTTGTTGGTGTAGAAAGGCATATTTGAGTAAAGGAGTGAATAAGAGACAGTATTTTTTTAAGCAGTTTAATTGTGAAGGGGAGACGAGAAGATAGTGGTTTAATGAGAAGGGATAAAGGAAGATTGTGTTATGTTTGTGTGCTAAGATGGAAGAGAATTGACTTCATTTAAATATGAACAGCAAGAAACTCAGTAGAGAGGGGTGGTTAGAAGATACAGGGGAAGGAAGAAGTAACTAACAGGTGGAAATTTCTGAGAAGGAGGTGGCATACAATCCAGAGACCCCTCCCCGTCGATTGTATCGTGAGAAAGGTAGGAAAGATTGAATAAGGTAGGTCCCCTTGTAGATCTGAGGGATCTGAGAATTAGAGGGAGTTCCTATATGATGGAGGACAGAAGTTCATATATTGTTAGGGGACGTTGTAGGATGGAAGATGAGCAGTTGGGGGTCCAGTCAGGGCCAGAGATTCAGATCAGAAAGTCCAGATCCCAATCAATATAGTACGGGTATAGCTGGCCAGTCTCTTCTCAGACCTCATCTTATCCAAAGCCCTCTTCACAGGATCCTTGGGCCTTCAGCTTCTTGCTCAAGAATTTCACAAAGCCTAAGTATGGTCCCTAGGTTTTTTCCAGTGGAGTCATTCATGCAGTCATGAATCACACCTGGAGGTTATTCGAGGGTTCAGTGCGTCTCACAGGCTCTTTACCACACCTGAACACACTTCACAAAGATAAGACATTCCTCCTACAATCATCTTTGTGGAGGACTTATTGGAGGAAAAATATTTATCTTAACAGCTTTGAAGAAAAATAAAAGCTTGTATCTCTACCACGAGGTGGTAAAATTGTCTTTTCCTGATTTCCACTGAAGAAGCACACAAACCATCTTCCTTCTCTGGAAACTGTGAGTGAGGGCTGGGGGGATCCCTCACGTACCTATCTTATCACCTTACTGGATATAAAAAATTTTTTTGCAATTTCACAATTCTAAATGTATTGTTGTCTGTTCCAGTGGGTATGTTTTCAGGACAGATGATAACCAGCTAGGTATCTAAGCAACTGTTCTATGACAGACTAAAATTGGGGAGCTACAAGTGAAATCATAAGAAGCATAGAAACATTATGTTAAAAAAGTCACAAGGCCAAAAAGCATTGCCAGGGGTTCCAGGCAAGGGACTGCAGCTGAGCATCAGAGCTGCATTGTGACAAGACACTGCCAGGCTGCCATTGCACTGTGGTTGCCAAGGGAACTCAGGTAAATGCTCTAGGAGAGTCATCATTTCTCCTTCTCCAGCCTTCCCCATCTTAAATCAGTAGTTATCTCCTCTCATTTATATAACATTTTAAAAATATGTATACACAATATTGTACACCTGAAACTAATATAATATTGTAAATCAATTATACTTTAATAAAAAAAGAATAAAACTATGTATAACTGGACTCTCATCCCAGAGATTCTCTTTTTCGACAAAACAGTTACTGATGTTTAGTTGACATACGATGAGCTAAACCTACTTAAAATGCACAATTTGGTAACTTTTGCCATAACAGCATCACCACAATAAAGAAAATGAACACATTCATCACTCCCAAGAATTTCCTCCTGCCTCTGGGCAATTCTTCCCTTCCACTACCTAACCCCCATTATCAGAAAGTATAGATACGATTTCTGTCACAATATATTAATCGTCTCCTGAAATTTTGTGTAAATAATATTAGTATTTATTCTTTTTTGTCTTCTATCACTTGCATAATTATTTTTGAGATTCAATCATGTTGTTTGATCAATGGTTTATTACTTTTTATTGCTGAATAGTATTTCATTGTATGCATATATGGTAGTTTGTTTAACCATTCATCTGTTGATGGACGTTTGGGTTGTTTCAAGTTTGGGACTATTGCAGATTAAACTGCTATGAAAATTCATGTGTAAGTGATTGTATAGATACATGCTTTCCATTTCTCTTGGGTAAATACCTGGGAGTGGAATAGTTAGCTCGCATGGTAGTTGTATTTTTAACTTTTTAAGAAGTTACCAAACTGTTTTCCAAAGTGGTTGCACCATTTAACATTCCCACCAGCAGTCTATAAGAGTTCCAGCTACTCTACATCCTTTCTAGTACTTGATATAGTAAATCTTTTTTTTTGATTTTAGCCATTTTAAAAGGTATGTAACAATATCTCATTATGGATTTAACTTTTCCCTAATGACTAATGATGTTGTGCATCTCTTCATGTGCTTATGTGCCATCTATATGTCTTTGATAAATGGGCATATCCTTTGCCCATTCTTGTTGGGTTGTTTATTTTCTTATTATTGAGTTGTGAGAGTTCTTTATATATCCAGATACAAGCCCTTTATCAGATACATGCTTTACAAGTGTGTTCCCCCAGTCTGTGGCTTGTCTTCATTTTCTTATTAGTATCTCTCAAAGAGAACCTTCCTTTTTTCTTCTTCTTCTTTTTTTGATGAAGTCCAATTTATTCATTTCTTACTAAATGGATGATCCTTTTGATGTCATATTTTTAAATCTTTACCTAACTCAAGGACACAAAGATTTTTCTCCTGTTTTATTCTAAAAGTTGTATAGCTTTTACATTTAGGTATATAATCCATTTTAATGTAATTTTGGTATACAGTGCAAAAATGGATTAAATTTTATTTTTCTTTGTATATGGATATCTAATTACGAATGATTCAGCACAATTTGTAGAAAAGACTATCTTTACTGAATTGCCTTTGCATATTTGTCAAAAATCAGTTTACAGTAGATATGGGAGTCTATTTCTGGACTCACTGTTCTGAATCACTGATCTATGTGTCTATATTGACACTGATAAAACATTGTCTCAATTACTGTGGCTTTATAATAAATCTTAAAATCTGATAGTATTTATCCTCTAACTTTGTTCTTTTATTTTGAAGTTGAATTGTCTATTCTAGATTTTTTGCATTTCCATATGAATTTTAGAATCAGTTTGTCAGTGTCTACAAAGAAACTTGCTGAAATTTTGATTTGGATAACATTTCATCTATAAATAAATTTGGGGAGGATTGATATCTAATAAAATTGAGCTTTCCCACCATGACCATGGTAAACCTCCATTTAGAACTCTAATTTTTCTCAGCAGTGCTTTATATTTTTCAATGTACAGGCCTTGCACAGCTTTTGTAAAATTTATCCCTAAGTATTTTATATTTTTATTACTATTTATATGTTTTCTTAAATTTCAATTTCCAATTGTTGAATGATTGTATATAGAAATAAAAATTGATATTTACATATTGATTTTCTATCCTGCAACTTTGCTAAACTCACTTATTAATCCTAGTAATATTTTGATAGATTTCATAGGGCTTTTTACAGAGATGTTCATGCTGTCTCTGAATTTAAAAAGTTTTACTCTTCTTTCCCAATATGGATACCTTCCATTTGTTTTTCTTACCTTACTACACTGGTTTGAACATCCAGAACAATGTTGAATAGAAGGGATGATAGCAGACATCTTTGTCTTATTATTAATCTTGGGGGTAAATGTTCATTCTTTCACCATTAGGTGTAGGTTTTCTGTAGATGCCCTTTACTGGTTTGAGAAAGAATTCCTTGTTTGCTGATTTTTTAAATAAGGAATAGATGATGGGTTTTATCAATGTTTTGTTTGCATTTATTGAAAAAATTATATAGGTTTTCTTTATTAGTCTGTTATTACGGTGAATGAGGAAATACAGTGACTGATTTTGAAATGTTAAAACAATCTTGCATTCCTGGAAAACTCCAATTGATCATGAGTTATTATCCTCTTATATATCATTGGATTTAATTTGCTAAAATTGTGTTTAGAATTTTTGCAGATGCCACCAAAAAAGCTCTATTGTACTAGAGCTCATCAATGAAGTTGGCAAAGTTGCAGGATACAAAATTAATATATAGAACTCTGTTGCATTTCTATATACTAACAATAAATGATCAGGAAGAGAAATTAAGGAAACAGTCCCATTTACCACAACATCAAAAAGAATGAGATATCTAGGAATAAACCTACCTTAGGAGGTAAAAGACCAGTACTTGAAAAACTATAAGAAACTGATGAAAGAAATTGAAGATGACACAAAAAGATAGAAACTTATACTGTTTCTTGGATAGGAAGAATCAGTATTATTAAAATGACCATATTATCCAAGGCAATCTCTATAGATTGAATGCAATCCCTATCAAAATACCAATGATATTTTTCACAGAACTAAAAAAAATAATTCACAGTTTTCTATGGAAACAAAAAAGACATGAATAGCCAAAACAATCTGGAAAAAGAAGACCAGAGCTGGAAGGATCAGGCTTGCTGGCTTCAGACCATATTACAAAGCTACAGTAATCAAAACAGTATGGTATAAGGTTAACAGCTGATCTTTCAGGAGAAAATCTGCAAGCCAGAAGTGACTGGCAGGACATATTTAAAGTGATGAAAGGGAAAAACGTACAACCAAGATTACTCTCCCAGCAGGAATATCATTCAGATTCAACGGAGAAAATAAAAACTTTACAGACGAGCAAAAGTTAAGAGAATTCAGCAACAACAAACCAGCTTTACAACAAATGCTAAAGGCAGGAAACACAAGAGAAGGAAAAGACCTATAAAAACTAACCCAAAACAATTAAGAAAATGGTAATAGGAACACACATATCGATAATTGCCTTAAATGTAAATGGAATAAATGCTCCAACCAAAAGACATAGACGGGCTGAAAGGATACAAAAACAAGACCCATATATATGTTGCCTACAAGAGACTCACTTCAGACCTAGGGACACATACAGACTGAAAGTGAGGGGATGGAAAAAGATATTCCATGCAAATGGAAATCAAAAGAAAGCTGGAATAGCAATACTCATATCAGAGAAAATAGACTTTAAAATAAAGAATGTTACAAGAGACAAGGAAGGACACTACAAAATGATCAAGGGATCAATCCAAGAAGAAGATATAACAATTATAAATATGTATGCAACCAACATAGGAGCACCTCAATACATAAGGCAAATGCTAACAGCTATAAAACAGGAAATTGACCGTAACACAATAAAAGTGGGGAACTTTAACACCTCACTGACAAATGGACAGATCATCCAAAATGAAAATATATGAGGAGACACAAGTTTTAAATGACACATTAGAGAAATTGACTAATTGATATTTATAAGACATTCCATCCAAAAACAACAGAACACACTTTCTTCTCAAGTGCTCATGGAACATTCTCCAGGACAGATCATATCTTGGGTCACAAATCAGCCTTGGTAAATTTCAGAAAATTAAAATCATATCAAGTATCTTTTCTGACCACAACATTATGAGACTAGATATCAATTACTGGAAAAAAACTGGAAAAAATACAAACACATGGAGGTTAAATAATACACTATTAAATAACCAAGAGATCACTGAAGAAATCAAAGGGAAATCAAACAATACTGAGAACCAAATGACAATGAAAACACAATGACTCAAAACCCATGGGATGCAACAAAAGCAGTTCTAAGAGGGAAGTTTATACCAATACAATCCTACTGCAAGAAACAAGAAACATCTCAAATAAACAAGTAGAGAAAGAAGAACAACAACAAAAAAAACCCCCCAAAGTTAGCAGAAGGAAAGAAATCATAAAGATCAGATCAGAAATAAATGAAAAGAAATGAAGGAAACAATAGCAAAGATTAATAAAACTAAAAGCTGGTTCTTGGAGAAGATAAACAAAGTTGATAAACCATTAGCCAGACTCATCAAGAAAAAGAGACAGAAGACTCAAATCAATAGAATTAGAAATGAAAAAGGAGAAGTAACAACTGACACTGCAGAAATACAAAGGATCATGAGAGATTACTACAAGTAACTATATGCCAATAATATGGACAAGCTGGAAGAAATGGACAAATTCTTAGAAAAGCACAACCTTCCGAGACTGAACCAGGAAGAAATAGAAAATATAAACAGACCAATCACAAGTACTGAAATTGAGACTGTGATTAAAAATCTTCCAACAAACAAAAGTCCAGGACCAGATGGCTTCACAGGTGAATTCTATTAAACATTTAGAGAAGAGCTAACACCTATCCTTCTCAAACTTTTCCAAAATATAGCAGAGGGAATAACACTCCCAAACTCATTCTACGAGGCCATCACCCTGATACCAAAACCAGACAAAGATGTCACAAAAAAACTAGAGGCCAATATCGCTGATGAACATAGATGCAAAAATCCTCAACAAAATACTAGCAAACAGAATCCAACAGCACATTAGAAGGATCATACACCATGATCAAGTGGGGTTTATCCCAGGAATGTAAGGATTCTTCAATATATGCAAATCAATCAATGTGATTAACCATATTAACAAACTGAAGGATAAAAACCACATGATAATCTCAATAGATGCAAAAAAAAAGCTTTTGACAAAATTCAACACCCATTTATGATAAAAACTCTCCAGAAAGTAGGTATAGAGGGAACATACCTCAACATAATAAAGGCCATATATGACAAACCCACAGCCAACATCATTCTCAATGGTGAAAAACTAAAACCATTTCCTCTAAGATCAGGAACAAGACAAGGTTGCCCACTCTCACCACTATTATTCAGCATAGGTTTGGAAGTTTTAGCCACAGCAATCAGAGAAGAGAAAGAAAGAAAAGGAATCCAAATTGGAAAAGAAGAAGTAAAACTGTCACTGTTTGCAGATGACATGATACTATACATAAAGAATAGCAAAGATGCTACCAGAAAACTACTAGAGCTAATCAATGAATTTGGTAAAGTAGCAGGATACAAAATCAATGCATAGAAATCTCTTGTATTCCTATACATTAATGATGAAAAATCTGAAAGAGAAATTAAGGAAACACTCCCATTTACCATTGAAACAAAAAGAATAAAATACCTATGGATAAACCTACCTAAGGAGAAAAAAGACCTGTATGCAGAAAACTCTAAGTCACTGATGAAAGAAATTAAAGATGATACAAACAGATGAAGAGATGTACCATTTTCTTGGATTGAAAGAATCAACATTGTGAAAATGACTATACTACTGAAAGCAATCTACAGATTCAGTGCAATACCTATCAAATTACCATTGACATTTTTCACAGAAGTAGAACAAAAAATTTCACAGTATGTACAGAACCACATAATTGAGAAAGAAAAACGAAGCTGGGGGAATCAAGCTCCCTGACTTCAGACTATACTACAAAGTTACAGTAATCAAGACCATATGGTACTGGCACAGAAACAGAAATATAGATCAATGGAACAGGATAGAAAGCCTAGAGATAAACCCACACACATATGGTCACCTATCTTTGATAAAAGAGGAAAGAATATACAATGGAGAAAATACAACCTCTTCAATAAGTGGTGCTGGGAAAACTGGGCAGCTACATGTAAAATAATGAAACTAGAACACTTCCTAACACCATACACAAAAATAAACTCAAAATGGATTAAAGACCTAAATGTAAGGCCAGACACTATCAAACTGTTAGAGGAAACCATAGGCAGAACACTCTATGACATAAATCACAACAGGATCCTCTTTGACCCACCTCCTAGAGAAATGGAAGTAAAAACAAAATAAACAAATGGGACCTAATGAAACTTCAAAGCTTTTGCAGAGCAAAGGAAACCAAAAACAAGATGAAAAGAAAACCCTCATAATGGGAGACAATATTTGCAAATGAAGCAACTAACATAGGATTAATCTCCAAAATATACAAGCAACTCATGCAGCTCAATATCAAAAAAACAAACAACCGAATCCAAAAATGGGCAGAAGACCTAAATAGACATTTCTCCATAGAAGGTATACAGATTGCCAACAAACACATGAAAGGATGCTCAACCTCACTAATCATTAGAGAAATGCAAATCAAAACTAAAATGTAGTACCACCTCACACAGGTCAGAATGGTCATCATCAAAAAAATCTACAAACAGGAAATGCTGGAGAGGGTGTGGAGAAAAGGGAACCTTCTTGCACTGTTGGTGGGAATGTAAATTGATACAGTCACTATGGAGAACAGTATGGCGGTTCCTTATTAAAACTAAAAATATAATTACAATATGACCCAGCCATCCCACTGCTGGGCATATACCCTGAGAAAACCATAATTCAAAAAGATTCATGTACCACAATATTCACTGCAGCACTATTTACAATAGCCAGGACATGGAAACAACCAAAGTGTCCGTTGACAGATGAATGGGTAAAGAAGATGTGGCACATATATACAATTGAATGTTACTCAGCCATAAAAGGAAACAAAATTGAGTTATTTGTAGTGAGGTGGGTGGGCCTAGTGTCTGTCATACAGAGTGAAGTAAGTCAGGAAGGGAAAATCAAATACTGTATGCTAACACATATATATGGAATCTAAAATTAAAAAAAAAATGTTCTGATGAGCCTAGGGGCAGAACAGGAATAAAGATGTAGACATAGAGGATGGACTTGAGGACATGGAAAGAGGGAAAGGTAAGCTGGGATGAAGTGAGAGAGTAGCATTGACATATATACACTACCAAATGTAAAATAGGTAGCTAGTGGGAAGCAGCTGTATCACACAGGGAGATCAGCTCAGTTTTTTATGACCACCTAGAGATGTGGGATAGGGTAGGTGGAAGGGAGGCACAAAAGGGAGGGGTATGGGAATATATGTGTATATATATATATATATATATATATATATATGTATATATATATATAGCTGATTCACTTTGTTATACAGCAGAAGCTAACACAACATTGTAAAGCAACTATATTCCAATAAAGATGTTAAAAAATACATATGGCCCAGCCATCCCACTACTGGGCATATACCCTGAGAAAACCATAATTCAAAAAGAGTCATGTACGAAAATGTTCATTGCAGCTCTATTTACAACAGCCCAGAGATGGAAACAACCTAAGTGTCCATCATCGGATGAACAGATAAAGAAGATGTAGTGCATATACACAATGGAATATTACTCAGCCATAAAAAGAAACGAAATTGAGCTATTTGTAATGAGGTGGATGGACCTAGAGTCTGTCATACAGAGTGAAGTAAGTCAGAAAGAGAAAGACAAATACCGTATGCTAACACATATATATGGAATTTAAGAAAAAAAAATGTCATGAAGAACCTAGGGGTAAGACAGGAATAAAGACACAGACCTACTAGAGAATGGACTTGAGGATATGGGGAGGGGAAGGGTAAGCTGTGACAAAGCGAGAGAGTGGCATGGACATATATACACTACCAAATGTAAGGTAGATAGCTAGTGGGAAGCAGCCACATAGCACAGGGAGATCAGCTCGGTGCTTTGTGACCACCTGGAGGGGTGGGATAGGGATGGTGGGAGGGAAGGAGATGCAAGAAGGAAGAGATATGTGAACATATGTATATGTATAACTGATTCACTTTGTTATAAAGCAGAAACTAACACACCATCGTAAAGCAATTATACTCCAATAAAGATGTAAAAAAAAAAGATGTTAAAAAATAGAACAAAACAGTATGGTACTAGCACAAAAACAGACACATAATCAATGGAACAGAATAGAGAGCCCAGAAGTAAACCCTTGCACTTATGGTCAATTAATCTATGACAAAGAAGGCAAGAATATACAATGGAGAAAACACAAGTGGTTCCAGGAAACCTGGACACTTACATATGAAAGAATTAATTTAGAATATTTTCTCATACCATATACAAAAATAAACTCAAAATGATTAAAGACCTATGTGTAACATTGAAAACCAAAAAACTCCTAGAAGAAAACATAGGCAGAACACTCTTTCACACAAATTGAGCAATATTTTTTTGGATCTCTCTCCTAAAGCAAAGGAAATAAAAGCAAAAACAAACAAATGGGACCTAATTAAACTTAAAAGCTTTTGGATAACAAAGGAAACCATCAACAAAATGAAAAGACAACCTACTGAATGGGAGAAAATATTTGCCAATCACATGATTGTTAAGGGGGTAATATCCAAAAAATATATACCACTCATACAACTCAGTATCAAAAAAACAAAAACAAAAACTCAAACAACCCAATTAAAATTGGACAGAAAACCTGATGGACAAAACAGGCATATGAAAAAATGCTCAACCTTGCAAATCAACAGAGAAATGCAAATCAAAACCACAGTGAGGAATCACCTCACAGCTGAGAGAATGGCCATCATTAAAATGACCACAAATAACAAATGTTGCCAAGGATGTGGAGAAAAGGGAATCCTGTACACTGTTGGTGTGAATGTAAAAAATTGGTGCAGCCACTGGGAAAACAGTATGGAGTTTCCTTTAAAAACTAAAAATAGTACTACCATATGATGCAGCAATTTTGCTCCTGAGTATACATCCCAAGAAAATGAAAACATGAATCTGAAAAGATACACACCCCAGTGTCCATAGCAGCTTTATTTACAATAGCCAAGATATGGAAGGAACCTAAGTATCCATCAACAGATGAATGGATAAAGAAGATGTTGTGCAATGTGTGTGTGTGTGTGTGTATATATATATATATATATATGTATAGATATATAGATATATAGTAGTATTCCATTGTATGTGTATATATAATAGAATGGAATACTACTCAACCATAAAAAAGAATGAAATTTTGCCATTGCAACAACATGGATGGACTTGGAGGGTATTGTGCTTAGTAAAATAGGTCAGACAAAACAAATACTATATGTACCACTTATATTACAAACTTTGTGTGTCCATAAAAATATAACAATCTAAAATATAAAACAAAAATTTTAAAAACTAGTGAATATAACGAAAAAGAAACTGACTCACAGATATACAGAAGAAACTAGCAGTTTGTGGTGAGAGGAAAGGAGGGAAGGGCAAGATAGGGGTAGGGCATTAAATGGTGCAAACTACTTTGTATAAAATAAATAAGCTACAAAAATATTTTGTACAGCACAGGGAATATAACCAATGTTTTATAATAAATATAAGTGGAATTTATAAAAATTTTACATCACTATGTTCTATAACTGAAATTAATAAAATTGTAAACCAACTATACGTAAATAAAACTTTTTAATTTAAAAAATTGAAAAATATCAGTTGACTGTAGATCCATGGATTTATTTCTTGACTCTGTACTCTTTTCCATTTGTTTATATGTCTGTGTTTACGCCAGTACCATATTGTTTTGCTTACTGTAACTTTGTAATATATTATGAAGTCAGGCAGTGTTATGCCTCCAAGTTTTTTCTTCTTGCTCAAGAGTGCTTTGGCTTTTGGGGATATTTTGTGATTCCATGTGAATTTTAGAATTGTTTTTTCTGTATCTCTAAAGAATGCCATTGGGATTTTGATAAGGATTGCATTGAATCTATAGATCATTTGGGGTAGTATGGACATTTAAACAATTCCTCAATCCATGAACACAGTGTGCCTTTCCATTTATCAGTGTCTTTAATTTTATAATTTTCAGAGTACAAATCTTTCACTTCTTTGGTTAAGTTTATTCCAAAATATTTTATTCTTTTTGTTTCTATGGAGAATGTGGTTATTTTCTTAATTTCCTTTTTGGGAAGTTCGTTGTTTGTATAGAAATGTGATTGATTTTTACCTGTTGATTTTGTATCCTACAACTTATAGACTTCATTGTTAATTCTAACAGGTTTTTGTTGTTAATTCTAACAGGTTTTTGTTGTTGTTGTAGTTAAGTCTTCATAGTTTTCTATGTATCTGATCATTTCAACTGCAGAGTTGATTTTTCTTCTTCCTTTCCAATTTGAATGATTTAAAAATTTTTTCTCATCTAATTGCCCTATCTAGGACTTCTAGTACTATGGAGAAAAGAAATGGTGAGAATGGGTGTCCTAGCATTGCACCCAATTTTAGATGGAAAGTTTTCAGTTTTTCTTCATTGATTATGATGTTAGCTGTCAGCTTATTAGATGTGGGCTTTATTGTGTTGAAGTAAATTCCTTCTGTACCTATTTTGTTGAGAGTTTTAATCATGAATGGATGTTGAACTCTGTCAAATATTTTTTCTCTATTGAGATGACCATGTGGCTTTTTTACTTCATTTTGTCAGTATGTTGTATCATATTGATTGATTTGCATATGTCAAACTATCCTTGCATCCCAGAGATAAATCCCTCTTGGTCATGATGTATGATCCTTTTAATGTCCTGGTGAATTCGGTTCGCTAGTATTTTACTAAGTGTTTTTACATCAATGTTCATTAGGGATATTGGCCTGTAATTTTCTTTTCTTGTAGTGCCTTGTCTGTTTTTGGTATTAGGGTGAAGTAGGCCTCTTAAGATAAGTTTAGAAGTGTTTCCTCTTCTTCTAGTTTTAGGAAGAGTTTAAGAAAGATTCGTAATAATTCTTTGAATGTTTGGTAGGATTCACCATGAAGCCATCTGGTCCTGGACTTTTCTTTGTTAGGAAGTTTTTGATAACAGATTCAATCTCCTAATTTGTTATGGCTTTGTTAAGGCTTTCTATTTCTTCTTGATTTAGTTTTGGTAGGTTGTATGTTTCTAGGAATTTATCCATTTCTTCTAGATCATCCAACTTGTTGGTGTGATTTTGTACATAATAGTCCTTGATAACCTTTTTTGTTTCTGAGGCATCCACTGTAATGTTTCCTCTCATTCTAATTGTACTTTTTGAGCCTTCTCAGATATTTTGTCTAGGAATTTAGACTCTCGCCAAGAGTTTTGTTTATCTTTTCAATAAACCAACTCTTAGTTTTGTTTTATTCTATTTTTCTCTGATTTATTTCCGCTCTAATCTTTATTATTTCCTTTCTTCTGCAAATTTTGAGCTTAGTTTGTTCTTCTTTTGTAGTTTCTTGAGATGTGAAGTTAGGTTGTTTATATTAGATCTTTCTTCTCTTTATTTTAGACATTTATTACTCTAAACTCTTGGTACTGCTTTCATTGCATCCCATAACTTTTGGTATGTTCTGTGCCTTTTGTTGTTGCTGTTTCAAGATACTTCTAAAATTCCCTTTTGATTTCCTCTTTGATTCAGTGGTCATTCAAGTGTATTGTTTAATTTTCATTTATCTGTGAATTTTGCAAATTTCTTATTTGTATTGATTTCTAGTTTCCACTTTTGGGAAAAGATACTTGGAATGATCTCAATCGTTTTTAAGTTTGTTAAGACTTGTTTTGCTACCTAACATGATCTGTCCTGGAGAATATTCCATTTATGCTTGAGAAGAATGTGTATTCTTTGATTGTTGGGTAGAAAGTTCTGTACATGTCTGTTAGCTCTATTTGGTCTATAGTGTTGTTCAGGTCAGTTGTTTCTTTATAAATTTTTTGTCTGGGTGTCTGCCTATTATTATAAGTGGAATATTGAAGTTCCCTACTATTATTGCACTGTGGTCAATCTCTCCCTTCAGATCTGTCAATATTTGCTTTATATATTTGGGTGCTCTGATGTTGTGTGCATATATATTTATAATTGCTGTATCTTCCTGTTGAATAGATTCTCTTAACATTATACAATGACCTTCTTTTTTTTTTTTTTTTTTTTTTTATGCGTTACGCGGGCCTCTCACTGTCGTGGCCTCTCCCGTTGCGGAGGACAGGCTCCGGACGCGCAGGCTCAGCGGCCATGGCTCACGGGCCCAGCCGCTCCGCGGCATGTGGGATCCTCCCAGACCGGGGCACGAACCCGTGTCCCCTGCATCGGCAGGCGGACTCCCAACCACTGCGCCACCAGGGAAGCCCTGACCTTCTTTTTTTTAAAGACATTTATTTAGTTATTTTTGGCTGTGCTGTGTGGCATGCAGTATCTTAGTTCCCCGACCAGGGATCAAACCCCAGCCCACTGCATTGGGACCGTGGAGTCTTAACCACTGGTCTGCCAGGGAAGTCCCTCCAATGACCTTCTTTGTCTTTAGAGACAGTTTTAGACTGAAAGTATATTTTGTCTGATATAAGTATAGCCATCCCGGATTTCTTTGGTTACCACTTGCAGGAAATATCTTTTTTATCCCTTTATTTTCAACTGATGTTTGTTTTTATATATAACTTGAGTTTCATGTAGACAACATATCACCAGATCTTTTTCTATTATTGTTATCCTTTCAGCCATTCTATGCCTTTTGACTGGTGAGTTTAATCCATTTACATTTACTCATTGATAGATGAGGACTTACTATTGACATTTATTAGTTGTTTTCTGTTTTGCAGTTGTTTTGTCTCTCTCACTGTCTTTTCTCTTGTTGCTGTTATTTGATGATCTTTTGTAGTGATTTGCTTCGATTCTTTTCACTTTGTTCTGTATCTGCTATAGTTTTTCCTTTGTGGTTAGCTTAAAACTTGCTTAAAATATCTTGTAGTTATAATCCTGTATATTAAGTTGCTAGCAACTTCAATTGCAAAAAACCCTCTACACTTTTACTCCTCATCTCTACACTTTGTGTTCTTGTAGTCAGAGTTTGGTTCCCTATATATTGTGTATCTGTTAATAAAGTTCTATCTTTTAACTTTCATGTTGGGGTTAAAGGTAATTTATGTATCACCATTACATTGTTTCATCATTCTGTATTTGTTTATATATTTACTAATACCAGTGAGATTTATGCTTTCATGTTGCTTCTAGTTTTTGTTTCTATCTGAAGAATTCCTTTAAGCATTTCTTGTAAGACAAGTCTACAAGAAATTGCTCAGTTTCTGTTTGTCTGGGAAAGACTTTATCTTTCTTTCATTTTTTAAATGTGATTTTACTGGGTGTCTTATTTTTGTCAGTTTTTTTTTTCTTTCAGGACTTTGAATTTATCATTCCATTCTATTCTGGCCTACAAGATTTCTGCTGAGAAATCTATTCACAGTCTTCTGGGGGTTTCCTCATATGTCACTTTTCTCTGCTGCTTTCAAAATTATCTCTTTGTCCTTGAATTTGATTTATAATGCACCTTGGTGTGGTCTTCTTTGGAATGATCCAGTTTGGAAACTTTTGAGCTTTCTGAATCTTGATGTCCATTTTCCTCCCACGACTTGGGAAGTTTTCAGCTATTATTTATTTAAATAAGCCTTCTGCTTCCTTCCCTATCCTCCTTCTGGGACTCCCATAATGCATATATTCATCTAATGTTATCCCATAGATCCATTATTTTAATTCTTTTTGTTTCCTCCTCTGACTGGATGATTTCAAATGACCTTTCTTTGAGTTCCAAGATTGTTTCTTCTGCTTAATCAAATTCATTATTGAAGATTTCTATTGCATTTTTTCATTTTATTTATTGAACTCTTCAGCACCAGAATTTCTGTTTCGTTTTGTTTGGAGATTTCTATCTCTTTGTTAAACATCTCATTTTGTTCATGTATTGTTTTCCTGATTTTGTTGAGTTATCTGTCAGTGTTTTTTTTTTTTTTTTTTTTTTTTTGCGGTACGAGGGCCTCTCACTGTTGTGGCCTCTTCCGTTGCAGAGCACAGGCTCCGGACGCACAGGCTCAGCGGCCATGGCTCACGGGCCCTGCTGCTCCGCGGTATGTGGGATCTTCCCGGACCGGGGCACGAACCCGTGTCCCCTGCATCGGCAGGCGGACTCTCAACCACTGCGCCACCAGGGAAGCCCCTGTCAGTGTTTTTATATAGCTCTCACTAAGCTTCTTTGAAACAATTATTTTGAATTCTTGGTCAGGCAAGTCATAGATCTCCATTTCTCTGGGGATGGTTATGGGAAAATTATTTTGTTCTTTTGGTGATATCATGTTTCTTTTGTGTGTGTGTGTGTGTGTGTGTGTGTGTGTAGTCCTTGCAGACTTGTGTTGATGTCTGCACATTTGAAGGAGCAGTCACCTCTTTCAGATTTTTTGTAATGGCTTCAGTGGAAAAACCTTCACTTGTGGGTAGGTGTGAGAATGTCAATTGGGTGTGGTGCAGTGGCTCCAGCTCTGTGAGGAGGAGGGGCAAAGTGGCATGGACACCAGGCAGCTCTGTCAGCTGAGGTCAGATTCAGTGAAGACCATAGGAGTCCTCGGCAGCCAAGGCTGTGGGTGTCTACAACAGCAGCAAGGGCTGTCTAGGTCCTCATTGGTGAAGGTTGCTGGAATACTCAGTGGTGAAGGCTTCTAGGGTCCTAATGCTCTCCTTTCTCCCCAGAGTGGGAAACTGCAGCTAAGGAGGTCCTTCTTGGTACCACTTTCTTTGTTGTAGGTATGTGCATGGTGGTGGTGGTTCTGGGGTCCAGAATGTACATGCATATGTGCATATCTCAATGAAAGGGTTAGAGGTTGTGGTATTTGCATGCACATGGTGGCATAGGGAAGTAGCACTGAGGCTGGAGATGGTGCAAAGGCTCTGGCCTTGATGGAGGGGGCACACTGATGTGTACTCTGGGCAGCTTCATCAGCTCAGGTTAACATTGGAGAAGACTGGAGGGTACTTTGTGTGAAAGCTGCATATGTCTACAGCAGTGGCAAGGGCTGCTAGGTTCCTCCTGCTCTCCTTTTCCCCCATGGGGGAAGGTCATAGCCAAGGGGATTCCTCTCGATGCCAAGCTGTGCTGGACTGGGACATGGGATGATATGGATAAAATGATTCCTATGACTTTCTATACAGCTATCCTGAGTTTTTGCGTTCCACTCATTTGCTACAGCTTCTTTATCGTACTCTGAGCTGTCTTAGAGAGATTTTTCTTGGCGGATAATTGTTTGTGGGTAATTGTTTAACCATTGTTTTTGTGTATGGTTGAGCTTTGGGACCAGTTAGTCTGCCATCTTGCTGAGGTCACTTCCCTACACAGACCTTTCTTTGTAAAAATGTTTTAACTATAAATTCAATTTATTTAATAGATATAGGGTTATTCAGATTAATTCTTCTTGAGTGAGTTTTGGTGGTTTGTGTCTTTCAAGGAACTTGTCAATTTCATCTAAGTTTTAGAATTTCTTGGTGTAAATTTGTTCATAATACCCTTCTGTTTTCTTTTTAATATCGGTAGAACCTGTGGTGATGTATCCTCTCCCATTTCTAATATTGGATATTTGAGTCTTTGTTTTGTTTTGTTTTCTCATTAGTCTGGCTAGAAGCTTACAATGTTATTGATTTTCTCAAAAAATCAGCTATTTTTATTGATTTTTTTCTATTTTATTAATTTCCATGCTGATCTTTACTATTTTCTATCTCATGCTTACTTGGGGTTTAATTTGCTCTTCCCTTTGTAGCTTCTTAAGGTAAGAAGCTGAGGTCATTGATATAAGTTCATTCTTCTTTTATAATATAGGCATTTAATTTCCCCTTATGTACTGCTTTAGTGGCATCTCACACATTTTGATATGTTGTGTCTCATTCAGTTCAAAATACTTTCTAATTTCACTTTTGATGTCTTCTTTGTCCCATTGGTACTCTAGAAATGTGTTATTTAATTTCCAAATATTTGGGAATTTTCCAGATGTATTTCTGTTTTTGATTTCTAAAGTGGTCAAAGACCATGCTTTGTATGACTTAATTCCTTTTCAATATATTAAGGCTTGTTTTATAGCCCAGAGTATGGTCTATCTTAGTAACAATTACCTGTACACTTGACAAGAATGTTTATTTGATGTTGAGTGGAATGTTCTATAAATATCAATTAGATCAAGTTAGTTGATAGTGCTCAAGTCTTCTGTAATCTTACTGAGTTTATGTCTAATTTCCCTATCAATTATTATTATTATTTTATTTTTTATTTTTTATTTTTTTACTGTATGCCAGCCTCTCACTGTTGTGGCTTCTCCCATTGCGGAGCACAAGCTCCAGACACACAGGCTCAGCAGCCATGGCTCACAGGCCCAGCCGCTCTGCGGCGTGTGGGATCCTCCCAGACCTGGGCACGAACCCGCGTCCCCTGCATCGGCAGGCGGACTCTCAACCACTGTGCCACCAGGGAAGCCCTGCCCTATCAATTTTTAAGAGAGAAGTATTGGAAGTTCTCACTGTAATTGTGTATTTGTCTTTCTCCTTCAGGTTCAACCTGTTTTTGCTTCACATATTTGTTGTGTTATTAGATTCATAAACATATAGAATTGTTATTTTTGTAATTGTCTTTATCCCTGTTAGTATTATTTGCTATGAAATTTAGACCTTCCAACCTTCTTTTGATTAATTTGAGCATGGTATATTTTTTCCATCCCTTCATTCATAAGCTATTTGTGTCTTTATATTTCAAGTGTATTCCTTGCGATCAAGATATACTTGAGGGCTTCCCTGGTGGCGCAGTGGTTGAGAGTCCACCTGCCGATGCAGGGGACACGGGTTCGTGCCCCGGTCTGGGAAGATCCCACATGCCGCGGAGCGGCTAGGCCCGTGAGCCATGGCCGCTGAGCCTGCGTGTCTGGAGCCTGTGCTCTGCAACGGGAGAGGCCACAACAGTGAGAGGCCCGTGTACCGCAAAAAAAAAAAAAAAAAGAAGAAAAAGAAAAGATATACTTGAGTCTCACTTTTTATACAATCACACAGTGTTTGCCTGTTAGTTGTGTTATTTTGACCATTCTATTTACTGTGATTATTGATACGATTAGGTTTGTCTAACATGTTATTTGTTTTATATTTGTTCCCTGTGCTCTTCCCTGACCCCCTTTTTCTGTCTTCTTTTGGGAATACTTAAATAGATTTCGTGATTCCATTTTATTGCCTTTGTTAGCTTATTGGCTATAGATCTTTGCATTGTTATTTGAGTGTTTGCTTTAGAATATATAGTACACTCCTTTAACTTACCAAACTCCATATTTGAATAATACTTTGCCACTTCATGTATAACAGACCTTTACAATAGTATATTTCTTCCTTCCTCGACTTTGCGATATATTTGTCAAATATTTTACCTCTGCATGTGTATAAGATTGCAATAAACTAAACACCCCATTGTTGTCATTTGTGTTTAAACAGTTAATTGTCTTTTAAAGTGATTTAAAAAGTGGGGGAAAATCATAAATATTTATCCATGTAGTTACCATTTCCACTGCTCTTCATATGTTTTTATAGGCCATATTTCCATCTGGTATCACTTTTCTTCTGCCTGAATGATTTCCTTTAGCATTTATGGTAGTGCAGATCTGCTGGCAAAAAAAAAAAATATATATATATATATATATATATTTCTTGTTTCTTAGTCTGAAAAAGCATTTTGCCTTCATTTTTAAAAGATATTTTCTCTGTGCCTAAAATTCTAGGTTGACAGTTGCTTTATTTTAGTCCTTTAGAGTGTGATTCCACTGTCTTCTCACTTGCATTGTTTCCAATAAGACATCTGTTTTATTCCTTACCTTTATTCTTCTGCAGATAATGTGTCTTTTATTCATTTGGCTGCTCGTAAGATTTTCTCCTTATCACTGGTTTTGAAATTTTATTATGATGTATCTTGATGTAATTTTATTAATGTTTTTGTGCTTAGGGTTTTGTTGAAATCCTTGCATGTGTATTTTTATCGTATTCATCAAATTTGGGAACATGTCAGTCATTATTTCTTCAAATATTTATTCTGAAACACTCCTGCACTTTAGGTTCTTCAATTAAAAATATATTAGGCTGCTTGAAGATATTCCAAAGCTCATTAATGCTTTGTTCATTTTTTAAAATTATCTTTGTATGTTTCATTTTGAATAGTTTATATTGCGATGTCTTCATAGTTTTCTGATCTTTTATTTTGTCACGTCTAATCTGCTATTAATCCCAGCCGTTGAATTTTTATCTCAGCCATTGTACTTTTTATTTCTTTAAGTTTTCTCTAGCTCTTTTAAAAATATCTTCCATGTCTCTAGTTAACTTTTAAATTATATAGAATACAACATTTAATTTCAGTGTCCTTATCTATTAGTTCTAGTATCTGTCAGTTCTCGGCTATTTTCAATTATTTATCTCCTCGTTATGGATTGCATTTTCTTCCTTCTCTTTATGCCCAGTAGTTTTTTTATTGGATACAGAACATTTTGAATTTTACCCTGTTGAGTGCTGGATATTTCTGTCCTCTTATATTCTTGGGCTTAGTTCTGGAACATAGTTAAGTTACCTGGAAACACTTTAATTCTTTCTTGTGCTTTTAAGATTTGTTAGGCAAGACTGAAGCAGTTATCAGTTAAGGGCTAATTATTCTCCACCACTGAAGCAAGAAAACTTCTGTTTAATCTACCCATTGCCCCTTGAATCTTAAGGTTTTCCATTCTAGGTGTTGAGAATAGACACTATTCTTGGCCCAATGTGAGTGTTTCATATTAATCCTTTAATCCTTTCAGATTATTCCCCATAGTTTTAGATAATTTTTGTACACATATGCACCGATCAATATTCAGACGAACACTCAAGGAGTACCCTCTGCAAATATTCAAGGCACACACACTCTCTCTCTTTATAGCATTTTTCTCTCTGATACTTTGTCCTGAGAATTCTACCAACTTAATTTCACCAGAATCTCAGCTTTCCCTCTCCAGTCACAGTGTTCCACCCTGTACCAGAATCTGGCAACAACCTGGCTGCAAGCTGGGCTAATCACAAGACCTACCTCGTTTCTTTCCTGGGACTCAGAGATCACTGTCCTTTGTTTGCTCATGCCTGGGGTCTTGCAAACCATTGCTTTATATATTTTGCCCATGTTCTGGCTGTTTCCAATGGGAGAGTAAACATGATCCCTGTTACTCTTAGTCAGAAGTAGAAGTCCCAGAAATTCTGTCTCAGGAGGTATTGGATTAGGCTTAACATATGGTTCTGAGAAGCAACCAAGCTTGGGGGCTTCTGCTCTAGGCTAAAGAATAACCTCAGGAAAAAATGATAACTTCCACAGTCAAATAAGCAATAAGTTGAAGGGAATCTCTGTTTTCCTTCCGTCATAAGCAAAAGTTAGAAGATGTTTCCTTCCTGCTGCTATGGCCCTTTGTCTAACCCAGAGCATAGTCAATCTTATATTTTTCTCCTTCAATGTTAAGATTCCAGGAAGTACTTCCTGGAATTGCCTACTCTGTCCTCTGACTCTACATTGCCCTCTCCCTCCCTAGTTACTGGTAAAGCTCACAACTAACTTTTGAGGATGATAGGTTGATTATATTATATGTTGTTCTACTTTGCAGACTGAACAATTGAAGGCCAGCAAATGGTGTAGGGCATCACCCAACCAGAGGCAGATCTAATAAGGAAATCTCTGGGTTCCCTTGGGAGTCCATAGATTTTTTAACAGAGAAAGGAAGGTAGGCCTTGGGGGAGGACCCAGAACTGCCAGTCTGCAGCCTGAGACCTAGAGACTTGTGTCCCTTGTAATTTTGCCCAGACAGGTGCTGCTGCAAATGCTATTCTTGTTGTCAGGACTCTAATTTGGGATTAAAACACAGCAGCTTGGCTCACTATCTCAACACTTTAGTTATCACTTTCCCTTCTAGAATTTCAGTTAGAGATTTTTTCACCTTTACGAACTTGTGGGGAAAAAGGTTTCCCCCAAATGACTCCTCATTGCCTCATGGATCCAGATTCAGAAGAATCCATCACTCACTCAGGCTCCCAAGGCAAGTAGAAATGGTGTATTATCCCCTATTTTATAAGTGAGGAAGCTGAGACCTTGATGAATTATATGGCCATGGGCCTGTGCAGAGATATCTCTAGGTTAAGGAAAAGTAAGTGAGTGCTTAGGACCTTGGAAACACCAAACTTAGTCTCTGGTTTCGCATTAGAATACAACATAAAGTGAAATAAACATACCTCCTACTGGGCATTTCAGGACTATCATCTAATGGCTAGAGTGATTATCAATCTTTGCACGCTTGTGAAAGGTACTGGTTAACTGCTGGTCAGATCAATCGGAGCACAGTAAGTTTAGCCAAACAGACTCAGCAATGCTTAGCATAACGGCCAATCCCAGAGCTGTTGGGTGATGGTGGTTGTTCTTTTCAAACCACCAGAACTTTGATAACAAAGTGAATCTAGTTGTTTTATATTATATTAAGCAACATATATCATTAAGAAAAGTGAAGTATCTGTAAGGTAAAGCTTAGTAAAACAATAAGCCTATGTTTATCCCCCAAATGTCTATCAGTAGAAAAAAATATTCCAACAGCAGAAAATTTGATCGAGTTATGCAAAAACAGAAAGAAGGAAAGAGGGTCTTTAGAAGATGGTTTTGTCTCCTGTATGACTTTTGCCTGGGGCCTAACTACTACCTCAAGTTGCCTCCTAATCATATAACCAGAAAATGTAGAGCCAGAATTATTAGGGTTCTTGGTATTAATACTTAGTTGGGTGGCTGGCAAATACACAATGAATGAGTTAATGAGAGAAGAAATGAAACTCCTTTTCTGGCCTACTCGGCCCTTCCTGATGTGCCCTCAACCTGTCTCCCGGTCTCCTCACCTACTATGCTCCTTGTTCACTCCTCCAGTTTCCTTGACATTCTTGTTCTTTTTGAGGCATGACCTGCTCGTTCTTGCCTTAAGATCTTTGCACAGGCTGTTTCCTTTAGCTAATTGCCCTTCTCCAGATCTCAACATGGTGGACTCTTTCTTACTGACCTTTTCTGATTCCTGATCTAAAATGGCTCATTAATCATCACATCACATCCTTCTCCTGACTTTCATCTTAGTATTATCGCCACCTGGTATTGGTGTATTTGTTTTTTTTTCTCTCTCTCTCCTTCATTAAAATGCAAGCTCTATAATAACCAGCATTTATATAGACTACGTGCCTTGCATCATTCTAGGAACTTTACACATGGAATAATGTGTTTAATCCTCATAACAACCCCATGAGTTTAGTTTATTATTATTACCCTTATTTCACAAGTGATGACACTGAGTCAAAGTCTATAATGAAATCGAGGTGTGGAGAGATGAAATAACTTGTTAGTAAGTGGCAAGGCAGGGCTTCGAACCCAGGCAGTCAGACTCCAGAATGCATGTTCTCTCTGCCCCCTTCTGCAGGGAGTTGGGGACTCTTGTTAGGGTCCTCCAAGAAGCAAACACCAAGATGAGATTAGACATGCAAGGAACTTACTGGGGGAAATCCCAGTAACAGAATATGAAAAAAGAGCTGGAGGAAACTGGTAGAGAAGTTAGACCATGATGGAGTTCTGACCCTGGTGACGGAGAGAGGGGTGGAAGGCAGAAGAAGGAGGGAAAGAAGGAACACCACAGATTGCAGTAACATTTTAAGAAAAGTCTCCCAAAAAAGTCAGTCAGATTCATGCATCAGAGGAGTCATATCTTCCAGGACCTAGCCTGCCTTTGTACCTCTGCCAAGTTCATTCATTAACTGGGAGCAGTCCTTGGGAAGTGTAGCCTTGGCAGGAATATGGTGATGGATTTCAGAGCACAGCAGCTGGGGCTGTCAGTTAATGACATTCCCTGAGATGTGTATTTTCACAGTCAGCACAGGGATGCTGCCTTGTTAAACTACCATACCTCTGACGCCTAGACACCTAGACTAGCACATGGCAGACGCTTAATATTTGTCAACTAAATAAATGACCCCTTGGAAAATAAATATAAGATACTTAATGATTGATTGTTGGATATAAACAAATAAGTGAACAAATGAACACACAAAAGAAATAAAAAGAAGTCTCCTAACTCCTTTAACATTTGCCCATCACCATTGTTGCTTTGGTGAAAAGCAAGAGTGGGAGGAACTTCAAATAGGGTCATAGGAGACAAAGTATCTGCTTCACCCTTTCTTCTTGGTAATGCTGTGTTTAGGCAATGATCTACAAAGGTAAGTGTCCTCCCCCAGGGAAAAGAATGCTATTTGGCTGTTGTTTGCGCAGATGTACTTCTGAACACTTCAGACCTGCACATTTCAAGAACTTAATCCACATGAAGTAATGATAGTTCACTCTCCTGAATCCATTCCAAGCTGTCTAGATATATCGCATTGTGTTTTGTATCACAGGCCCTCTCAGGCTCACAATTTCCTTTTTCTTTCTTCCTTTTTACCCCTTTTTATTTTCCTCTTTTCCCCTTTCTTTCCACCTCTCCCTTTCTTTCTCCCTCCCTCCCTTCCTTCCTCCTTTCTTTCCTTTTTACCTTTCCTTTAAACAACAAAGATGTATTCTCTCACAGTTCTGAAAGCTAGACATCTGAAATCAAGGTGTGTCAGTAAGACAAAGCTCCCTCTGGGGGCTTTCGGGGAGAATCCTTCCTTGCCTCTTCTTAGCTTCTGGTGGCTCCTGGTAACTCTTGGCTTAGAGCTGCCTCACTCCAATTTCTGCCTCCACCATCAGATGCTGTTCTCCCTGTGTCTTCTCTCTCTATATAGAAATTTTCCTCATCTTTATTTTTAATTCTGGCCAAATATATATAACATAAAATTTATTTTAACCATTTTTAAGTGTACAGTTCAGTGACATTAAGTGCATTCACCTTGCTGTACAACCATCACCACGTCGGTCTCTAGAACTCTTCGTCTTGCATCACTGAAATTCTGTACCCACTAAACACCAACTCCCCATTCCCCTCTTTCCCCAGCCCCTGGCAGCCACCATTCTACTTTCTGTTTCTATAAATTTGACTACCCTAGGTACCTCGTATAAGTGGACTCAGACAGTATTTGCCCTTTTGTGATTGGTTTATTTCACTTACCATAATGTCTTCAAGGCTCATGTTATAGCATGTGTTAGAATTTCCTTCCTTTTTAAGGCTGAATGATATTCCATTGTACATTGCATTCATTTTCTAGGGCTGCCATAATAAAATACTACAGACTAGGTGGCTTAAATAACAGAAATTTATTTTCTCACAGTTCTGGAATTTAGAAGTCCAAGGTCAAGGTGTCTGCAGGCTTGGATTCTTCTTGAGGCCTCTCTCCCTGGCTTGCAGATGGCCACCTTCTCACTATGTCCTCACATAGTCATCTCTCTGCCTGTTGTCAGTGTGCCAATCTCCTCTTCTACCCAGATGACCTCATTTTCCCTTAATCACCTCTTTAAAGACCCTACCTCCAAACTGTCACATTCAGAGGTGATAGGGTGAGTACTTCAACACATGAATTTTGGCGGCAGGGCACAATTCAGGCCATGACACCCATGGAACGGTTATCAAAATCAGAAGGTTAACATTGATACAATTCTATAGTCTTGGTTCAAATTTTTCCAGTTATTCCAGGAATGTCATTTTCCTGAATGAGGATACAATCCAGGTTCAGACCTTGCATTAGTTATCCTGTCTCTTTCGTCTCCTTTAGTCTCAAACATGTTTTCAATCTTTCTTTCATGACCTTAATTTTTTTTCTTTTTTTTTTTTGACGGTACGCGGGCCTCTCACTGTTGTGGCCTCTGCCGTTGCGGAGCACAGGCTCCGGACGCGCAGGCTTAGCGGCCATGGCTCACGGGCCTAGCTGCTCCGCAGCATGTGGGATCTTCCCGGACTGGGGCACGAACCCATGTCCCCTGCATCGGCAGGCGGACTCTCAACCACTGTGCCACAAGGGAAGCCCCATGACCTTAATATTTTGAAATGTATTGTTCAGTTATTTTATACAATGTCCCTCTTTGTATGTTTCCTCATGATTAAATTAGGTTTTGCATTTTTCAAGAATGCCACAGAAGTGATATTGTGTCCTTCTCAGTGCATGATGTCAGGAGGCATATAATGTTAATTTGTCCAATTTCTGGTGATGTTATCTTTGACTATTCGCTAAGGGTGGTGTCTGCCAGTCTCCCCCACTGTATTTTTTTCCTTGTAATGAATAAATGTCTTATGGGAAGATACTTTGAGACCATGTAAATATCATGTTTCTCATACTTTTGTCTACAAATTTTAGTTTCCACTGATGATTCTTGCTGAAAACTATTACTTTAGCGTTTACTAAGTGGTGATTTTCTAGTAATCCTTCTACATTTATTGGAGTGTAATTCAAGGAAGAGCTTTCCTTTCTCCACCATTTAGGTATCTATTCAATTATTTATTTATATCTGTGTGCACTTATGGATTCAATTTTACTATATGAGTTATAACCTACAGTTACTCATTTTGCTGCTCAAACTATTCTGGATGTGGTCATTGGGAACTTATTCATTTGGCTTCAGTGTCTTTTTATATGGCTCTAACAGTTTTCAAGCATTTCCTAATCTCTGATCCCACAAGATGTTCCAGACTTATATTTGTCCTGCCCAATCCTTGAAATGTGCCTTTTCTTCAAGGAGTCCTGGTTCATTTTATTGAGAATTATACTTTATTGAAGCAGTTACTTTTACTGGAGAATAGGCACTAGGTGTGCTCATTGGTGTAGGGGTATAATTGCTTCCAGGCCTTCTCAGCAGACAGAGCTATGAATGCACACAGACACACACACACACACACACACACAGAGCTACTTTTATATCTATCTGTATATATTTTTTGAAGAATTCTTTAAATTTTCTTTAATAGATGTTTATTGGAGTATAATTGCTTCACAGTACTGTGTTAGTTTCTTTTGCACAAGAAAGCGAATCAGCCATATGCATACACATGTCCCCATATCCCCTCCCTCTTGAGCCTCCCTCCCATCCTCCCTATCCCACCCCTCTAGGTCATCGCAAAACACCGAGCCGATCTCCCTGTGCTATGCTGCTGCTTCCCACCAGCCAGCTATTTTACATTTGGTAGTGTATATATGTCGATGCTACTCTCACTTCGCCCCAGCTTCGCCCTCCCACCCCATGTCCTCAAGTCCATTTTCTATGTCTACCCCTTTATTCCTGCCCTACAACTAGGTTCATCAGTACCACTTTTTTTTTTTTAGATTCCATATATATGCATTAGCATACGGTATTTGTTTTTCACTTTCTGACTTACTTCACTCTGTATGGCAGACTCTAAGTCCAACCACCTCACTACAAATAACTCAATTTTGTTTATTTTTTTGGCTGTGTAATATTCCATTGTACATACGTGCCACATCTTCTTTATCCATTCATCTGTCAATGGATACTTAGGTTGATTCCATGTCCTGGCTATTGTAAATAGTGCTGCAGTGAACATTGTGGTACATGTCTCTTTTTGAATTATGGTTTCCTCAGGGTATATGCCCAGTAGTGGGATTGCTGGGCCATATGGTAATTCTATTTTTAGTTTTTTAAGGAATCTCCATACTGTTTTCCATAGTGGTTGTATCAATTTACGTTCCCACCAACAGTGCTGGAGGGTTGCCTTTTAACCACACCCTTTCCAGCATTTATTGTTTCTAGCTTTTTAGATAATGGCCATTCTGACTGGCATGAGGTGATACCTCATTGTAGTTTTGATTTGTATTTCTCTAATAATTAATGATGTTGAGCAGCTTTTCATGTGCCTCTTGGCCATCTGTATGTCTTCCTTGGTGAAATGTCTATTTCGGTCTTCTGCCTATTTTTAAACTGGATTGTTTGGGTTTTTTTGATACTGAACACCATGAGCTGTTTGTATATTTTGGAGATTAATCCTTTGTCTGTTGTTTCATTGGCAAATATTTTCTTCTATTCTGAGGGTGCTCTTTTTGTCTTGTCTATGATTTCCTTTGCTGTGTAAAAGCTTTTAAGTTTAATCAAGTCACATTTGTTTATCTTTGTTTTTCTTTCCATTACTCTTGGAAGTGGGTCAATAAAGATCTTGCTGTGGTTTATGGCAAAGAGTGTTTTTCCTATATTTTCCTCTAAGAGTTTTATATTGTCTGGTCTTACATTTAAGTCTTTAATCCATTTGGAGTTTACTTTTGTGTATGGTGTTAGGTAGTATTCTAATTTCTTTTACATGTAGCTGCCCAGTTTTCCCAGAACCATGTATTGAAGGTGCTGTCTTTTCTCCATTGTATGTTCTTGCCTCCTTTGTCATAAAATAGATGCCCATATGCACGTGGGTTTATCTCTGGACATTCTATCTTGTACCATTGATCTATATTTCTGTTTGTGTGCCAGTAGCCTACTGTCTTGATTACTGTAGCTTTGTGGTATAGTTTGAAGTTGGGGAGCCTGATTCCTCCATCTCCCTTTTTCTTTCTCAAGATTGTTTTGGCTATTCGGGGTCATTTGTGTTTCCATACAAACTGTAATATTTTTGGTTTTAATTCTGTGAAGAATACCATTGGTAGTTTGATAAGGATTGCATTGAATCTGTTGATTGCTTTGGGTACTATAGTCATTTTCACAATATTGATTCTTCCAACCTAAGAACATTGTATATTTCTCCATCTGTTTATGTTATCTTTGATTTCTTTCATCAGTGGTTTATAGTTTCCTGAGTACAAGTCTTTCACCTCCTTAGGCCTGTTTATTCCTAAATATTTTATTCTTTTTTTTGCAGTGGTAAATGGGAGGGTTTCCTTAATTTCTCTTTCTTATTTTTCATTGTTTGCGTATAGGAATGCCAGAGATTTCTGTGCATTAATTTTGCATCCTGAAACCTTACCAAATTCATTGATTAGGTCTAGTAGTTTTCTGGTGGCATTTTTAGGATTTTCTATGTATAGTATCATGTCATTGGCAAACAGTGACAGTTTTACTTCTTTTCCAATTTGGATTCCTTTTATTTCTTTTTCTTGTCTTGTCTCTGTGGCTAGGACTTCCAAAACTATGTTGAATAAGAGTGGTGAGAATCTTGTTCCTGATCTTAGTGGAAATGCTTTCAGTTTTTCATCATTGAGTATGATGCTTGCTGTGGGTTTGTCATATATGGCCTTTACTGTGCTGAGGTAGGTTCCCTCTATGCCCATATTCTGGAGAGTTTTTATCATAAATTGGTGCTGAATTTTGTCAAAAGCTTTTTCTGCATCTATTGGGATGAGCATATGGTTTTTATTCCTTAATTTGTTAATGTGGTGTATCACATTGATTGATTTGCGTATATTGAAGAATCCTTACATCCCTGGGATAAATCCCACTTGATCATGGTGTATGATCCTTTTAATGTGCTGTTAGATTCTGTTTGCTAGTGTTTTGTTCAGGATTTTTACATGTATGTTCATCAGTGATATTGGTCTATAATTTTCTTTTTTTTGATATCTTTTTCTGGTTTTGGTATCAGGGTGATGGTGGCTTTGTAGAATGAATTTGGGAGTGTTTCTCCCTCTGCAAATTTTTTGAAGAGTTTGAGAAGGATAGATGTTAGCTTTTCTCTAAATGTTTGATTGAATTCGCCTGTGAAGCCATCTGGTCCTGGGCTTTCGTTTCTTGGAAGATTTTTAATTACGGTTTCAATTTCATTACTTGTGATAGGTCTGTTTATATTTTCTAATTCTTCCTGGTTCAGTATTGGAAAATTGTACATTTCCAAGAATTTGTCCATTTCTTCATGGTTGTCTATTTTATTGGCATATAGTTGTTTGTAGTAGTCTCATAATCCTTTGTATTTCTACAATGTCAGTTGTGATTCCTCCATTTTCATTTCGAATTTTATTGATTTGCATCTTCTCCCTTTTTTTCTTGATGAGTCTGGCTAGGGTTTTATCAATTTTGTTTATCTTCTCAAAGAACCGGCTTTTAGTTTTATTGATCTTTGCTATTGTTTCCTTCATTTCTATTCATTTATTTCTGCTCTGATCTTTATGATTTCTTTCCTTCTACTGACTTTCAGTTTTCTTTGTTCTTCTTTCTCTAGTTGTTTTAAGAGTAGGGTTAGATTGTTTATTTGAGATTTTTCTTGTTTCTTGAGGTGAGATTGTATGGCTACGAACTTCCCTCTTAGAACTGCTTTTGTTGCATCCCACAGGTTTTGAGTTGTCGTGTTTTCATTGTCATTTGTTTCTAGATATTTTTTAATTTCTTCTTTGATTTCTTCAGTAATCTCTTGGTGATTTAGTAGCACACTGTTTAGCCTCCATGTATTTGTGGGTTTTACAGTATTCTTCCTGTAACTGATTTCCAATCTCATAGCATTGTGGTCAGAAATGATGCTTGATATGATTTCAATTTTCTTAAGTTTTCCAAGGCTTGATTTGTGACCCAAGATGTGATCTATCCTGAAGAATGTTCCATGTGCACTTGAAAAGAAAGTGTATTCTGCCACTTTTGGGTGCAATGTTCTATAAATATCAATTAGATTTATCTGGTCTGTTGTGTCATTTAAAGCTTGTGTTTCCTTATTTATTTTCATTTTGGATGATCTGTCCATTGGTGTGAGTGGGGTGTTAAAGTCCCCTACTATTGTTGTGTTACTGTCGATTTCTCCTTTCATGATTGTTAGCATTTGCCTCATGTATTGAGGTGCTCCTATGTTGGGTGCATAAACATTTATAATTGTTATATCTTTTTCTTGGATTGATTCTTTGATCATTATGTACTGTCCCTCCTTCTCTCTTGTAACAGTCTTTATTTTAAAGTCTACTTTGTTGATATGAGTATTGGTACTCCAGCTTTCTTTTGATTCCCATTTGCGTGGAATATCTTTTTCCATCCCTTCATTTTCAGTCTGTATGTGTCCTTAGGTCTGAAGTCAGTCTCTTGTAAATAGCATATATGTGGGCCTTGCTTTTGTATCCATTCAGACAGTCTGTGTCTTTTGTTTGGGGCATTTAATCAACTTACATTCAAGGTTATTATTGATATGTATGTTCCTATTACCATTTTCTTAATTGTTTTGGGTTTGTTTTTGTGGGTCTTTTTCTTCTCTTGTGTTTCCCACTTGGAGAAGTTTCTTTAGCATTTGTTGTAAAGCTGGTTTGGTGGTGATGATTTCTCTTAGTTTTTGCTTGTCTGAAAAGCTTTTGACTTCTCCATCGAATCTGAATGAGATCCTTGCTGGGTAGAGTAATCTTGGTTGTAGGTTTTTCTCTTTCATCACTTTAAGTATATCCTGCCACTCCCTTCTGGCCTGCAGAGTTTCCACTGAAAAATCAGCTGATAACCTTATGGGGATTCCTTTGTATATTATATTTTGTCTTTCCGTCGCTGCTTTTATTTTTTTCTTTTAATTTAATTTTTGTTAGTTTGATTAATATGTGTCTTGATGTGTTTTTCCTAGAGTTTATCCTGTATGGGACTCTCTGTGCTTCCTGGTCTTGGGTGACTATTTCCTTTTCCATGTTAGGGAAGTTTTCAACTATAATCTCTTCAAATATTTTCTCAGACCCTTTCTTTTTCTCTTCTTTTTCTGGGACCCCTATAATGTGAATGTTGGTGTGCTTATTGTTGTCCCAGAGGTCTCTGAGATTGTCTTCAATACTTTTCATTCTTTTTTCTTTATTCTGCTCCTCAGCAGTTATTTCCACCATTTTGTCTTCCAGGTCACTGATTCATTCTTCTGCCTCAGTTATTCTGTTATTGATTCCTTCTAGTGTACTTTTAATATCAGATATTGTGTTGTTCATCTCTGTTTGTTCTTTAGTTCTCCTCGGTCTTTGTTAAACATTTCTTGTATTTTCTCAGTCTGTGCCTCCATTCTATTTCTGAGATTCTGGATCATCTTTAGTATCATTACTGTTAATTCTTTTTCAAGTAGATTGCCTGTTTCCTCTTCATTTATTTGGTCTTGTAGGTTTTTACCTTGCTCCTTCATTTGTGACATATATTTTTGCCATCTCTCTTTTTTTTTTTTATGAGTGGGATTGTGTTCCTGTCTTACTGATTGTTTGGCCTGAGGCTTCCAACACTGGAGTTTGTAGGCTACTGGGTAGAGCTGGGTCTTGGTCCTAAGATGAGGAACTCCATGAGACCTCACTCTGTTGAATATTCCCTGGGTTCTGAGGTTCTCTGTTAGTCCAGTGGTTTGGACTCGGAGCTTTCACTGCAGGAGCTTCAGCTGGATCCCGGGCTTGTGAATCCAGATCCTGCAAGCTGTCTTGGTGGCAAAAAAACCCACATAAACACAACAATAACAAAGTAAAAAATAAAATTAGACTAGAAAACTAACAGATATGTTAGGAAGAATATAAAAATAAAAATATAGATGAATCAACAAGTGGAAGGTACATCAGTACCACAATATTAAAAAAGAGGAAGGGGGAAAAGAAAAAAAAGGGGGGACGGAAGGCCTTGGCTGTGGAGGGTGGGGCCTAAGCAAGGGTGAGTTTTGGGTGGTGGGCAGGGCCAATGCTCAGGACCCACAGGGCTGGAAAAGGCCCTGGGGGCTGTGGGGGGTGTGGCTTAGGCTAAAGGAACAGAAGGGGCCCAGGCGTGCCCCCCACTGCCGGTCTCAGAGGGCAGGGGACCTCACCTGGGAGCCCAGCAGGCTTCCTGGATTCGAGTGGGTGCAGCAAATGCCCTCCTCTCCTCTCCTGCTCCTCCTGTCTGAGAGAGCCCCTCCCTCCTGCCTCTCCTTATCTGCCTGGCCTCCCTGTTATGCCCTCAAGGACCCATGCAGCCTGGAGGGGGCCTTGGAGGGCAGGGGACCGGCCTAGGAGCTCAGCAGTCTCCCTGTACCTGAGTAGGTGGGCAATCGCCCTCTGCTCCTTTCCCGCTCCTCCTGGATGGCTCCTCCTGCCTGCCTCTCCTGATCTCCCTTCAGCTTCCTTCCTATGCCCCCAAGTACCCACACAACCTGGCGGAGGCTTTGGGGGGCAGAGGATCGGTCTGGGAGCTCAGCAGGATCCCCAGCCTGAGTAGGCAGGGCAATCATCCTCTGCTCTTCTCCCTCTCCTCCTGGATGGCTCCTCCCATCTGTCTCTCCTGGTCTCCCCAGCCTCAGGGGCACCGATCCTGTCTGGCTTCCACTTCGCCTCCCCTCCCAGTCCCCCACATCCTACCAGTTCACTTTGGGGTTCCTCCTGTCTCATTGGGCATCAGAGTCCCCCAGCAGCAGCTGGCAGCCACCCTAGTTCTGTATATATTTTTAAGTCCTTGAGCTTATACTAATGCCTCCAATTTTAGTTCAACTTCACAAGGCTTATTCTAGCCTTCCGCTTTTCCTGATTTGCAACTCCTTTCCCTGACAAAGAGCAACCTAGCTCTTATTATTCATAATATATTTGCAGACTCATAGAATACTCATAAAATAGTTTCAGAATTGCTAACCCATAACCCTGTGGAAAACAAACCTACCAACTAAAGTATAATATTTATGTAGTTTTTCCTTTTTTTCTTTTCTATTTAGTCTTAAATTATATAGTCAAACTTCTATTTTCCAAAGTTACATTGGTTAGTTATCCACTGCCACCACCATGCCATCAGTGTGGTTATATTATTGGTAATAGAGTTTGGCTCATACTTTTCTGTTTATATTCCTTTTGGAGTCTCCTTCACCACCATTCATTTTAATTATATATCTATATTTTGAGTATGTGAGATATTAATATAGATCTAAGTCACAACTATACAGTTTTTATTTTTTACTCAAGAAGTGGTGTCTCCCAATTCCTACCACAGTCCCGTTTTTCATCCTGTTCTACCCACTGCCTGTGGCTGACCAATATTATTAGTTTCCAGTTCATCCTTTCTGTTTTTTAATAAATAAGTATATTTATGTATATTTTCTTTTCTTTTATTTAAACAAAATTTTTTTTTGATGTGGACCATTTTTTTTAAGTCTTTATTGAATTTGTTACAATATTGCTTCTGTATTATGTTTTGGTCTTTTGACCATGGGGCATGTGGGATCTTAGCTCCCCAACCAGGGATTGAACCCACACTCCCTGCATTGGAAGGGGAAGTCCCTGTATATTTTCTTATTTTTCCCTTCTTATACTCAAAGTAGCATGTGGTAGACACTCTTGCATATATTGCTTCTATTCACTTAATATTATTCCCTAAAAATTACTCCATATTAGTTCATAGATAATTTCCTCATTTTTTTTAACAGTTACATAGTAGTACTGCATTCTGTGGATGTACCATAGTTTATTCAATCACTTTGCTATATTTAAATTGTTTCTTATATTGTACTATTACAAACAATTCTGCAATGAATAATCTTGTGCATGTATATCTTTATATTCCTAAGGGTATATCTTTAGGGTAAATTTCTACACTACTTATAGCAATTGCTTTGACTGTTTGGGTCAATAATATTACTAAACCTGGATTTGGGTCTGCTTGCCTGAGAGCAGTAAAGCCAATCTATTGACACCAGGTTGTCATGAAGGAAAGTACAGTGTTTATTGCAGGGTGCTGAGCAAGGAGAATGGGCAGCTCATGCTCAAAAGACTCAAACTTCCTGATGACTTTCAGGGAAGGATTTTTAAAGGCAATGTAAAGGAGGGGGTTGTAGGGTGTGTGATCAGTTCATGCACAATTCTCAGATCAGTTGGCATCAAGGTGAAGTTTCAAGAATCACCAATCTTCTGGTTTCAACCAGTCTGGGGTCTAAGTGCTTGCAGTCAATGGTTTCCATCCGCTTCCTGTGGGAACAACTTAGGAATGTGTGTCAGACCTTTATCTATATCTTTCAGGGAACTGGGAGTTCTGTGATTCAGCTATGTGGCTAGTTTATAGTCTAAATTGTTACCAGTTTCTTGGCCCAATAAGTATTTTTCGTTTCTACCTCTTCACATTTCCTAATCATTAACTCTTGAGCCAGACTTTTGAAACCCAGGGAAGGCCTGGGAGACTAAAGCAAAAACCCTTTATTTCAAAGGACAAGGATACAGGGGCTTGTATGTGGCTTCAATATCCCCTTTTCTTTGATACTTCTCAATCTTGAGGGGAATAGGTTCAGGACATGAAGGGGAATAAAATTTTGGATAGAGAGGTTAATCATAAACCCAGCAGAGGAACTCGGTTTCAATAGGTAAGTGCGTATGTATTTTTTTATTATGTAAGCACAAATTCTTCTCCAAAAGACTTGCACTACTTTATATTCCCATCAACAATGTATGAGAGTACCTGTTTCTGCATAGTGTCACCAACAAAATGTCTTTTGTTGTTGTTTTTTTCACCTTTATACTGGATAAGAATGGCATCTCAGTGTAATTTAATTTTCACAAACTTACATTTCATAAAATCTAATTATGATTGAGATTGAACAATTTTCATATACTTGAAGGTCATTTTATATATATTTTTGTTATTGTCTATTCATATCTTGTCAATATTTTAATCAGAGTTTTGTGCCTCCCTTGTTAATTTTTATAAGTTTTTACATATTAGAAATATTAGCTTTTATCTGTTATATATCCTGCAAATATTCTCTACTGGTTGACCAGTTCCCTTTTGACTTCACTTGTTGTGGCTTTTGCCATGCAATTTCTGTTTTATGTACTCAAATTTATCAGAAAGGTAGATGATTTCAAGACAATGTCCTATAGGATGGTTGAAAGAGTTTCTAGAGAAGAAAAGTTTAAGAAAATAATCATTAATTTTCACTTATTTGGATTACTGTCATGTGAAAGAAGGACTAGACTTATTATTCTGTTTCTCCAAGGGAAAGAATTATATTAAATGACTTAAAATTGAAGGACACAACTTTTTCCATAGTGCAGTGAAGGGCTTCCTAGTGATGTATGGACCTTTGTTTTATAAATAGCTTATTCTGTATCACCAGAAGAATTAAATTAAAGGTTGTTGTCATAGTGCAGGTTATTCTAAAGGTCAAATATTAGTCTTTAGTACAAAGTAAGATGCCAGTTGAGCTGGGGTAGTAAGCTCAAAATGGATTGTCAAAGACAGGAATGATTAGAGCAAATTTGACATTGAGTGACTGAGCAAATCTAAGGTTGAAAAACCAGGGAAGTCTAGAGCTATACAAAGCAAATCAGAATGGGTAACAGGGGCTTCCCTGTGGTGCAGTGGTTAAGAATCCCCCTGCCAATGTGGGGGACACAGGTTTGAGCCCTGGTCCGGGAAGATCCACGTGCCACGGAGCAACTAAGCCCATGCACCACAACTACTGAGCCTGGGCTCTACAGCCCGCGAGCCACAGCTACTGAGCCCATATGTCACAACTACTGAAGTCCATGTGCATAGAGTCCATGCTCCACAACAAGAGAAGCCACCGCAATGAGAAACCCACGCACCACAACGAAGAGTAGCCCCCACTTGCAGCAACTAAAGAAAGCCCATGCACAGCAACAGAGACCCAATGCAGCTAAAAATAAAATAAATTAATTTTTAAAAAATGGGTAACAGAAAAGGGACTGTATCATATTTACAAATGTGGGTTAATATCCTCGATTTTTATGAGTTTTTGCTGAATATCCAGCAAGGTAAATTGAGTTAACATAAACTATACCAATAGACACCTTGATAAATTTGCATTTTCTATAAATATTTATTGAGCTATGGCTCTGACACTGTCTAGGTGATCTAAATATAGCAGAACAAAAAAAGACATTTTCCTGGTTTTGCAAGGCATGCAGTATTGAAAGTTGCTATTCGCCCTCTGAATCTGCTTACCAGAACTTTGTTCCAGGTCAAATTATTTCACCTAACACATAAGAATATCAAGAAATGTCATCTTGCTGAAATTCAGATGACTTATCTGGCTGGGCTGAACTGAACCGATTGTATTGCCCATATATTTCATTCTACATACTTAGAACAACTTATACAATTTAATCATGACTATTCTAACAGAAACATTTTCAGTATCCCCCCATGAGAATTCAGAGGGAGGAAGGGAACTGATAAGGTGGAAAGTAATAATCATCCCAGGCTGGGTGAATCAGCAATGGACCCCAAGCAGGACTGAAGACCTCATACTCTCAGGATCTCCATTCAATGACTAGACTACACAGCATGACAATTTGGCATCCTCGTCCTGTGCCTTTATGTTGCCTAACAATATACAGAGACATCCATAAAATTCATGGAATAGTGAAAAATTGCTTGAGACATCAGGCTAAGATTTACCCTAAATAGCTGCATTTCTCTCAACACTTGAATTTAAGCTAATGGACCTCTGGGCCATAGAATAATTAGATGTCATAGACCTTTCAACCTTCGAGTTAGAAGATTCTGTACAGTCCACCTACTCTAACATCCCATACTGCAATGGCCTGGAGAGGTGAAGAGGTCTTCCCAAGATCACAGCTGGTTAATTGTATTTCAGAGTCTTCCACACTGTGGATCCTGGGTATCTCATCTTCATCTCAGGCTATTTCCCCCTGTTCTCTATATTCTGGCTCATCTCATCCTCCTTTAATTCCTCATCTTTTGCCTCTAAGCCTCTGCACATGCTATCCCCACTGTTTGGATTAATTCCTCTTTATCTCTTTCTGGACAACTTTCTCACTTAATTTTCTGATCTCAGCTTATCCTGTAGGCTTAGTAAAGTCTCCTCTTCGATGTTTTCATAGTACCCTTTATATCCCCTTGGAAATGCTTATCACACCTGCAATTACATGTTTGATGCTTATTTCCCACCCCACCCCCACCCCCCTGCCAAAGTCAGTAAGCTCTTTTTGTCTTATTCCCCACTGTATCCCCAGATGCTAGCCCAACATTTTTGGACATAGTGGTTACTCAATAAATGATTTTATCTTGAATGGAAACCAGGATGCAGATTTAGTTTTTCTGGTTCCCAATGTGACACTATTTCCACACAATAGTCCTGGCTCCTGGCTAAACATTCTTTTCCTCTGGAGGTATTAGAGGGCACTGACAAGGATCAAGTATTTTCTCTGAGGTCATATGATTACTGTGGTACTTAAAAAGTACCTGATAAAAGAAAGATATTTGAGAGATTAGAGTGACCCAAAGTTAGATGGATGAAGTCTCACATGAGATAAAAATGTCAGCAGGACAATTTTTCAATTTCTAAGACAAAAATACACGTTTGGTTTGGTTAAATCCTGTATCACAGCAAATGTCATCCGAGATTATCCAACCAACAAGATCAGCCCATCAGTTCTGATATTTACTGGTGTGAGAGTTTGCCCTTATTGCCAAGGTTTTTCTGAATTCAAGAATACTTAAGGAGTTACCACCACCAGTCCCTCCCATCAGGAAACTTGCACAGGCCATTAGATAGCCTCATCCACAAGAGAGCAGAGAGCAGAAGCAAGAAGAACTACAATACTGCAGCCTGTGAAACAAAAAACACATTCACAGAAAGATAGACAATATGAAAAGGCAGAGGGCTATGGACCAGATGAAGGAACAAGATAAAACCACAGAAAAACAACTAAATGCAGTGGAGATAGGCAACCTTCCAGAAAAAGAATTCAGAATAATGATAGTGAAGATGATCCATGACCTCAGAAAAAGAAGGGAGGTAAAGATTGAGAAGATGAAAGAAATGTTTAACACAGACATAGAAGAATTAAAGAACAAACAAAGATGAACAATACAATAACTGAAATGAAAAACACACTAGAAGGAATCAATAGCAGAATAACTGAGGCAGAAGAATGGATAAGTGACCTGGAAGACAGAATGGGGGAATTCACTGCTGCAGAACAGAGAATAAAGAAAAAAGAATGAAAAGAAATGAAGACAGCCTAAGACACCTCTGGGACAACATTAAACAAAAATGTTCGCATTATAGGGGTCCCAGAAGGAGAAGAGAGAGAGAAAAGACCAGAGAAAATACTTGAAGAGATTATAGTCATAAACTTCTGTAACATGGGAAAGGAAATAGCCACTCAAGTCCAGAACATGCACAGAGTCCTGGGCAGGATAAACCCAAGGAGAAACATGCTGAGACACAGAGTAATCAAATTGACAAAAATTAAAGACAAAGAAAAATTATTGAAAGCAGCAAGGGAAAAACAACAAATAACATAGAAGGGAACTGCCATAAGGTTAAGAGCTGATTTCTCAGCTGAGACTCTACAAGCCAGAAGGGAGTGGCATGATCTATTTAAAGTGATGAAATGGAAGAACCTACAACCAAGATTGCTCTACCCAGCAAGGATTTTATTCAGATTCAATGGAGAAATCAAAAGCTTTACAAACAAAAGCTAAGAGCAGCACCAAAACAGCTCTACAACAAATGCTAAAGGAAATTCTCTAAGTGGGAAACACAAGAGAAGAAAAGGACTTACAAAAACAAACCCAAAACAATTAAGAAAATGGTAATAAGAACATACATATCGATAATTACCTTAAACGTGAATGGATTAAATGCTCCAACCAAAAGACACAGGCCTGCTGAATGGATACAAAAAAAACCCCCATATATATGCTGTCTCCAAGAGACCCACTTCAGACCTCAGGGCACATACAGACTGAAAGTGATGGGATGCAAAAAGATATTCCATGCAAATGGAAATCAAAAGAAAACTGGAGTAGCAATACTCATATCAGATAAAATAGACTTTAAAATAAAGAATGTTACAAGAGACAAGGAGGAACACTACATAATGATCAAGGGATCAATCCAAGAAGAAGATATAACAATTATAAATATATATGCACACAAAATAGCACCTCAATACATAAGGCAACTGCTAACAGCTATAAAAGAGGAAATCAACAGTAACACAATAATAGCGGGGGACTTTAACACCTCATTTACACCAATGGACAGATCATCCAAACACAAAATTAATAAGGAAACAAAAGCTTTAAATGACACAATAGACCAGATAGATTTAATTGATATTTGTAGGACATTCCATCCCAAAACATCAGAATACACTTTCTTCTCAAGTGCACAAGAAACATTCTCCAGGATAGATCACATCTTGGGTCACAAATCAAGCCTCAATAAATTTAAGAAAATTGAAATCATATCAGTCATCTTTTCTGACCACAATGCTATGGGATTAGAAATGAATTACAGGGAAAAGAACGTAAAAAACCAAACACATGGAGGCTAAACAATACGTTACTAAATAACCAAGAGATCACTGAAGAAATCAAAGAGGAAATAAAAAAATACCTAGAGACAAATGACAATGCAAACACGATGATCCAAAACCTATGGGATGCAGCAAAAGCAGTTCTAAGAGGGAAGTTTATAGCAATACAAGCCTACCTCAAGAAGCAAGAACAATCTCAAATAAACAATCTAACCTTACACCTAAAGGGACTAGAGAAAGAAGAACAAACAAAACCCAAAGTTAACAGAAGGAAAGAAATCATAAAGATCAGAGCAGAAATAAATGAAATAGAAACAAAGAAAACAATAGCAAAGATCAATAAAACTAAAAGCTGATTCTTTGAGAAGATAAACAAAATTGATAAGCCTTTAGCCAGATGCATCAAGAAAAAGATGGAGAGGACTCAAATGAATAAAGTTACAAATGAAGAAGGAGAAAACGGACACCACAGAACTACAAAGCATCCTAAGAGACTACTACAAGCATCTCTATGCCAATAAAATGGACAGCCTGGAAGAAATGGACAAATTCTTAGAAAGATATAACCTTCCAAGACGGAACCAGGAAGACATAGAAGATATGAACAGATGAATCACAGGTAATGAAATTGAAACTGTGGTTAAAAGTCTTCCAACAGGGCTTCCCTGTTGGCGCAGTGGTTGAGAGTCTGCCTGCTGATGCACAGGACACAGGTTCGTGCCCCAGTCTGGGAGGTCCCACATGCCGCAGAGCAGCTAGGCCCATGAGCCATGGCTGCTGAGCCTGTGTGTCCAGAGCCTGTGCTCCTCAACGGGAAAGGCCACAACGGTGAGGGGCCTGTGTACCGCAATAAAAAAAAAAAAAAAAAAAATTCCAGCAAACAAAAGTCCAGGACCAGATGGCTTCACAGGTGAATTCTATCAAATATTTAGAGAAGAGGGCTTCCCTGGTGGCGCAGCGGTTGAGAGTTTGCCTGCCGATGCAGGGGACACGGGTTCGTACCCCGGTCCGGGAAGATCCCACATGCCGCAGAGCGACTGGGCCCGTGAGCCATGGCTGCTGAGCCTGCACGTCCGGAGCCTGTGCTCCGCAACGGGAGAGGCCACAACAGTGAGAGGCCTGCATACCGGAAAAAAAAAAAAAAAAAAATATTTAGAGAAGAGCTAACACCCATCCTTCTCAAACTCTTCCAGAAAATTGCAGAGGAAGGAACACCTCCAACCCATTCTATGAGGCCACAATCACGCTGATACCAAAACCAGAAAAAGATAACTACAAAAAAAAGAAAATTATAGACCAATATCACTGATGAATATAGATGCAAAAATCCTCAATAAAATAGTATAAAACAGGATCCAACAGATTAAAAGGATCATACACCATGATCAAGTGGGATTTATCCCAGGGATGCAATGATTCTTCAATATACACAAGTCAATCATTGTGATACACAGTATTAACAAATTGTAGAATAAAATCCATATAATCATCTCCATAGATGCAGAAGAACTTGTGACAAAATTCAACACCCATTTATGAGCAAAACTCTCCAGAAAGTGGGCATAGAGGGAACCCACCTCCACATAATAAAGGCCATATATGACAAACCCACATCAAACATCATTCTCAATGGTGAAAAACTGAAAGCATTTCCTCTAAGATCAGGAACAAGACAAGAATATCCACTCTCACCCTTGTTATTCAACATAGTTTTGGAAGTCCTAGCCACATCAATCAAAGAAGAAAAAGAAAAGAAATCCAAATTGGAAGGAGGAAGTAAAACTATCACTGTTTGCAGAGGACATGATGCTATACATAGAAAATCCTAAAGTTGCCACCAGAAAACTCCTAGAGCTAACCAATGAATATGTTATAGTTTCAGGATACAAAGTTAATGCACAGAAATCTCTTGCATTCCTATACACTAATGATGAAAGATCAGAAAGAGAAATTAAGGAAACAATCCCATTTACCATTGCAACAAAAAGAATAAAATACCTAGGAATAAACCTACCTACGGATACAAAAGATCTGTATGCAGAAAACTATTAAGACACTGATGAAAGAAATTAAAGATGAAACCAATAGATGGAGAGATATACCGTGTTCTTGGATTGGAAGAATCAATGTTGTGAAAATGACTATACTACCCAAAGTAATCTACAGATTCAATGCAATCCCTATCAAATTACCAATGGCATTTTTTACAGAACTAGAACAAAAAATCTTAAAATTTGTATGGAGACACAAAAGACCCCAAATAGCCAAAGCAGTCTTGAGGGAAAAAAACGGAGCTGGAGGAATCAGACTCCCTGACTTCAGACTATACTACAAAGCTACAGTAATCAAGACAATATGGTACTGGCACAAAAACAGAAATATACGTCAATGGAACAGGATGCAAAGCCCAGAGATAAACCCACACACTTATGGTCAATTAATCTATGACAAAGGAGGGAAGGATATACAATGAAGAAAAGACAGTCTCTTCAATAAGTGGTGCTGGGAAAACTGGGCAGCTACATGTAAAAGAATGAAATTAGAACAATCCCTAACACCATACACAAAAATAAACTCAAAATGGGTTAAAGACCTAAATGTAAGACCAGACATTACAAAACTCTTAGAGGAAAACATAGGAAGAACACTCTTTGACATAAATCACACCAAGGTCTTTTATGAACCACCTCCTAGAGTAACGGAAATAAAAGCAAAAATAAACAAATGGGACCTAATGAAACTTGAAAGCTTTTACACAGCAAAGGAAACTATAAACAAGATGAAAAGACAACCCTCAGAATGAGAGAAAATATTTGCAAACGAATCAACGGACAAATGATTAATCTCTAAAATATACAAACAGCTTATGATGCTCAATATTAAAAAAAAAAAAACCCAATCCAAAAATGGGCAGAAGACCTAAATAGACATTTCTCCAAAGAAGACATACAGATGGCCAAGAGACACATGAAAAGCTGTTCTACATCACTAATTATTAGAGAAATGCAAATCAAAATTACAATGAGGTATCACCTCACACCAGTTAAAATGGGCATCATCAGAAAATCTACAAACAAATGCTGGAGAGGGTGTGGGGAAAAGGGAACCCTCTTGCACTGTTGGTGGGAATGTAAATTGATACAGCCACTATGGAGAACGGTGCGGGAGTTCCTTAAAGAACTAAAAATAGAATTACCATATGACCTGGCAATCCCACTACTGGGCATATACCCAGAGAAAACCATAATTGAAAAAGTGTCATGCACCCCAATGTTCATTGCAGCACTATTTACAATAGCCAGGTCATGGAAGCAGCCTAAATGCCCATCAACAGACGAATGGATAAAGAAGATGTGGCACATATATACAATGGAATATTGCTCAGCCATAAAAAGGAATGAATTTGGGTCATTTGCAGAGATGTGGATGGACATGGAGACTGTCATACAGAGTGCAGTAAATCAGAAAGAGAAAAACAAATATGTATATTAATGCATATATGTGGAATCTAGATAAAAGGTACAAATGAACCAGTTTGCAAGGTAGAAATAGAGACACAGATGTAGAGAACAAACATATGGACACCAAGGGGGGACAGAGGCAGGTTGATGGTAGTGGGATGAATTGGGAGATTGAGATTGACATATATACAGTAATATGTGTAAAATAGATAACTAATAAGAACCTGCTGTATAAAAGAAGTAAAAATGAAATTAAATAAAAAATTAAAAAAAAAAACAGAGTAGAGAGTAATGCCATAAAAAAAAAAAAAAAAAAAAAAAGACTATCATAGGTATAAGTCCCAGCAGGAAAGGAGAGAGAGTGATTGGGGCAGACCTAAGAACTGAAGAGATAATGGATGAGAATCTTTTGAATGATTCAAAATGTTCAGCAATCTCCAAAGAGGATGAATACAAAGAAAGCCAACCAAAGCACATATAGTTAACCTGTTGAAAACCAAAGACAAATATAAGAACTGCTGATTCCAGTTTTCCCCAGTAGCCAGCCGCTGCCTGGGCCACGCCTGATATCCAGTCCTTTTCCTGATTTGTAAAATGCTCCCAGGAAATAAAATGCTACCAATTTCAGCTCACACAGAAAGGGATCTTCCTCCCTCCAGAATTTTGTGTTATCTAGTCCTTATTGCTTCCACATTTCTTTGATGTCTTAAAATAATTTTTTCAATTGTCCTATTATTTCTTAGTTATTGCAGATATAGTTTTCTTTTTAAAAAATATACATATCTTTAATTTAGTTTTTATTATTTATTTATTTATTTTTGGCTGCATTGGGTCTTCATTGCTGTGCGTGGGTTTTCTCTAGTTGTGTTGAGCAGGGGTTACTCTTTGTTGCAGTGTGCAGGCTTCTCATTGCAGTGTCTTCTTCTGTTGCAGAGCGTGGGCTCTAGGCATGTGGGCTTCGGTAGTTGTGGCACATGAGCTCAGTAATTGTGACACACTGGCTTAGTTCCTTCACAGCATATGGGATCTTCCCGGACCAGGGATCAAACCTGGGTCCCCTGCATTAGCAGCCAGATTCTTAACCACTGCGCCACCAGGGAAGTCCCAGCAGATATAGTTTTCAACTCTCTAATAAAAACTGGAGTGTCAATCTGCTGACAATCAACTGTTACAAACTACTTTGATGTGGAAGTTCCCTTATATCACTTTTTATTTAAAGAAAATAGTTAAATTAACAGCAAAATTTCAGAAATTTGGGGAGGCTAATCATCCACTAATCTTAATGATATTTTATTTTAATGTCTGTGAAAAATAAAGGAGTTCAGTAAGTTATTTCAATCAGTGTTAAAAGTTAATAACATCTCAAACATTAAGAAAATATTTTAATATGTCATAGGAATATGAGAGGATCTGAGAGAAGAATGAGATATAAATGTTACATGTATGCCTTGCTTATATTCACAGTACATTATTATACATTTATAATTCAACAGGCTTGAATTAGTAAGCGCTTTTCAGTTCCCCGTGACATGTAGGTTACTAGATCTCTATCCTTGTTATACTCTGAATTCACTGAGCTGACACGGTGCCATGACTAAATCTGGACAGTGGTTTGCTGTTAAATGTCTGGTAACTGGCTCTTCAAGGAAAAAAAAATTTTAAACCCTAGTTTGTAACATTTGCCAATTCCATGTTGTAAATATTCCAACCATGTCCAACTTCAAGCTACCATTAGGAAGTTACTGAATGTGGGGTTTGGGAAGAGATATGAACAATTGGCTTGTATGAGCCCATGCCAACCAGCCCCAGTATACCACTGGGTCCCAGGATTGACTGAGCTGAGGGCAGTGAGAGGGAATTCTTTAACAAAGCCCATTCAGTCTCTCTTAAGGTCTCACCACTGGCTACTCTGATGTGGTCTGAGTGCACAGTAGGCGGCCTTCAATGATCCTTTCCTTGTTCCTTTGCCCATTATTCATTTTACACAGGCAACTCAGAAACAGCATCTCCTACAGAAACACTAAGAGAATAATAACAATAAAATGAAAAAATGTTGCTAAGATTCATGTGTGCTATTCCAGCTGCTCCCCACCCTAACTATGGCCATGGCAAGTCAGACCACTCTGTTTCACTTGTGAAATAGGAGAAGGACCCCCACATGTGTCCCACATTGAGCTGCTCTAAGGCCAGGACCCAAAGGCAGAGGCAGTGCTTGGAGATGGAAACAGCATACACAAAACAGAAGACTGTCATGGGGACAGAATAAATGTTTTACATTGCCTATGTAGCAATAAAATCATCTCTAGTTAAAAATAATTTATACATTTATTAAGATATATACCCAGATTTCAAGTGAGAGCCAGCTCTCAGTGGGAAGGAAATCTTAGTGGAAGGCAGGGAGAAGTCCAGTGGTTAAAAACAAACCAACAAACCAAAAACCCCAGCAGCTGTCATACATCTAGTTACCCCAAGGAAGAGTGAATAAGAAGCCTAAAAGAACCTGGAAGCTTCCAGAATGTCAGGGTTAGAAAAGCTCTTGAGGATCATCTAGCTTTACCTCCAAACCAGGTCAGTGGTCTCCCTAACAGAGGAATGTTTTGTTTTTTTTTACATCTTTATTGGAGTATAATTGCTTTACAATGGTGTGTTAGTTTCTGCTTTATAACAAAGTGAATCTTAACATCCCCTGGAATTCAGAGATTTCTTTCTCTTTAATTTAGTTTCTCTATCCTCTAATCAAGTAGTATCCAAAATTATTAGAAAATTATGACTCTGACAACCCTAAATATGCTAAGAGTCTATGACCTTACTAAATATGGACAAAACTTAGAGAGGGAAGGAATGTTTCATGTTGACTGCAAACTTCAGATGACTTGCTGAGCCACGATCCATCACTGATACCTGATAATTGATCAACACAGCATTAAGGGAGAGGAAATATGGAGAAACGTCAAAGCAGAGGGAAGTTGTTTGCTTCTTTTATGCCAGACTTTCTCTGTTATAATTCATAAGGGACACACAGAGTAAAAATTAAGGTGTCACCCAGAATTTGGAAAAGGGGTAAATTTCCCTCACTGAATTATGACCCAGCATATATGACTCTGGTTACAGCAAAAATACGCAAAGTCATCTGAAAAATACAGCAAAGTTTGACTGTAACCCAAACGGATATATGAGCAGCGCTCACAAAAGCATACAGTCAAGATGGGGTTGGTCAGTAAGAGAAACTTAGAAAAAGATAATTCATAGTGGGATGACTTAAGCTACATAAAGGAGGCAGAAAGTACATAGCAAGAGACCAATGTGGGCAGAACTTTTGATTCCCACTGGTAGGGCCCTCTCTGTAGTGTACGAAAGGATTCCAAGCCTTCCTATCTGGGGAGCAGAATCTCATCTAAATACCCTTGCTCTGCTTGGCTGTTTTTGGAGAATGTAGCTTTTCAGAGAGATTTGCCTGTTTATAGTGGATGTGGTCAAAGTGGAGAAAGAGAGAGGAGAATAGGAAGGTTGTCTGAGAATCCCTTAGGGAGCTTTCCAGGAAGTATGGGAGCATCTTGATGGATAAGGCAAGAAACCACGTGTATGTTGAAGTGCTCTCCATGTGACCCTGATATCCCCCCAACACTCATTCCTGAATATCACCAGACTTTAGAAGAAGTGCATATCACACACACGTGAAATTCCAGCCCATGTGATGATTATACAGCTGGCCCTTGAACAACATGGGATTTAGGGGCACTGACCCTTTGCACAGTTGAAAATTCATGTCTGACTTATAGTCGTCCCTCTGTATCAGTGATTCCTCCTTACCTACAGATTCAACCAACCAGGAAACACATAGCACTGCAGTATTTACTATTGAAAAGAATCTGCGTATAAGTGGACCCTCGCAGTTCAAACCCATGTTGTTCAAGGGACAACTGTATTTCTTTTCATAAGTTAATAAGTTATTAGTGATGTACACAGCAATTCCTGTGAGTTTAGTTAATGTAAAGCTATCCCTGATTAACCAACTCGCTCTCAGAAACCCCAAATCATTTTCTGGTCCTCGAAACTGATGACCAAAATCTGGACTGAGGTGAAATCATCTGGTTAAATGGCAGCCTTCCTGATGCTACCTGACCTCATGATGGGGACTCTTAAGTTTAGGCAACGAAATGTGGGAAGACTAATATCATAAGCTCATTCTGGTTCCTACCTATGAAATGGGGATAATACCTTCTACATAGGGTTGTTGTGAGAACTGAATCAATATCAATGATAAAGAGCCTGGAACATCCTTAGTGTGGCAGGCTAGTTTGGAAGGCTGAGTGCTCACCAATCCATTTTCTTGTGCACAGAGAAATGCTACATTTCCCAACATCCTCTGAAATTAGACTGAGTCCATCAGATTCTGGCCAATGGGATGTGGGTAGAAAAGTCCCTACACAATTAGCTCCCCCTTTCTCTTTCTATGGTGCTTCTTAGAAGCCACATGTTTAAATAGCAGTTTCACAGAATGCAAAGGTACTGAACCCTGAGGTCACTGCCAAGCCGAGAGCCCCCAAGGAGAGCCTCTGACCTGCATTAGATAAGGGTATAAGCAAGAAATAAACCCTTGTGTTTCTTAGAGCAGCTAGAATGAATTCCTCTAACAAAGAAATTGGTATCTTGAATTGGGATGTTACTGAAAGCAAAAGCCCAGAATTTGTGCCAGGACCTAAAAAATCAGCACTGAGTGACAGCAAACCATTATTGGAGGCTAAAAAGATTAAGATACATACTAAACAGGGCTTCCCTGGTGGCGCAGTGGTTGAGAGTCCGCCTGCCGATGCAGGGGATGCAGGTTCGTGCCCCAGTCCAGGAAGATCCCACATGCCACAGAGCAGCTGGGCCCATGAGCCATGGCCGCTGAGCCTGTGCGTCCGGAGCCTGTGCTCCACAACGGTAGAGGCCACAACAGTGAGAGGCCCACGTACCGCAAAGAAAAAAAAAAAAAGATACATATTAAACAGTGCCATACATTTGATGAAACACTAGAACTTGAAATACAATGCTATAACCTGGATGTCAGATCATGTGTCTAATGACTTCATAACTTTAGGGGAAGAATCTGGAAAACAGGATGCTACCAATGCATGTTGGATACTCTTGGTTGCATTTGATGAGGTATTAGAAGAAAGAGATAAGTTCAGGAAAGAATCAGCTTGTTTGCAAGCAGAAATAAAATGAATAGAAAGTCCAGAAATCCAGGGCTGTGCAGGAGTGTAAAATCTGGCTGCTTCTAACTCTGAAGTGTTAGAGATGGGATTTTTGAAACCTCTGAAGACAAAACCCTTATAAAACTTCTCATTTGATGAAAGTGACTAGGGAACAGATCAGATTAAAGGTTCTGGGTGGTTTTATGATAGCCATATTTAAGTTGAGATAGAGAACAATGGGGGTGAGAAAATAAAGATTTGAAAAAGCATATTTGAGAACTATGTCTCAGGAGAAATCTGGGTATGGTTACTGGCACATGAGATGCACCGGAAATAGATAGATTAGAAGTCCACTATATTTCTGAGGGAATTATGTTACTGAAGAAACCGTTAATGTGGATTTTAAGAAGGACTTTATTGTTCCAAACTTAAAACAATCCTCAAAACTTCCACAAACATAGCCTGCTTTAAAAGCTGCACAACCCCCCCAAAGGGTACTTTATAGGTTTAAGAAACAAGGGGAGCCTCCTTGAAGAACCAGGAGCCACAGAGAACAATGAACAAGAAAACTCTTCCCAGAATCAATATAATAGAGGAACTACCCCACCTCAAAGATGGGTGCCTTTATGACATCTGCCTAACAAGTCACAGAATTGCTCCAGACAACTGTCTGTACAGTGTCTCCACTCTTCCCCTTTCTGAAGGGGTGTTTATTGTGGTTATCCCAGCCCTGTCCCATCAGTGTATTCTGTTTGTGCGGGCAGGGGAGGGGAAGGGAGATGCATATAACTTTCTCTTTATTTCATCAATTGCCAAGCTAAGAAAACCTACATGTGGAGTTGATGGAAAGGGCTGCCTAACACCTGGGTTCCTGAGCTTTAAGCAGGATACAGAGACTGGGTGGGGCTTTAATTGGCCTCCTTGATATGTATGTCCTATGTGTGAAAGCAGGAGTGAAAAAGACTTCCAGATTGGCAGCCTATGGCAGAGGCCTGCTAGATGCTCACCAATCCCGTTTCCCTCTTCTTGACACGGAAAACTGCATTCCCCAGTGTACTTTGCAATTAGGTTGGAACAGTAAGAATGGGTTCTGGCCAGTGGGATGTGGATAGACGTGATCATACTTAGCCCCTGTACTGTCTAATAAGGTGGTCACTAAATTTAAGTCTAAATAAAATAAAAAATTGAATTTCTCAGTCATAGTACATGTCAATGCTCAATAGCCACATGTCCAGTGGGTACCATACCGGCTGGTACAGATACTGAACATTTCCTTCATCACAGATGTTCTATTCAACAGTGCTGCTTTAGCCCTTCTGCAGTGACCTTGGCAGTCATTCCCTAAATGAGATGAAGGCTCAGAAGGTCCAAATAGTGGAGAGAGGGGTGACTCTAATGATTAGGACAAATTTTATAGATTTAAGTTTCAATTAGAAATAGAAGGTACCACTAGTTAAACAAGTGACCAGTGGAGGAAACAGTCCTATTTATGCCTGTGGCAAAGAACTGGGGACAAGGGGAATAATACCTGCTGCTTTAAGAACAATGTTATCTTCCTTGACACTGAAAATGTTTGCATCCTTTATCTGCTTATGGTGTTTGTAAAATGATATGAAAATAAGCCAACAGATTATCCTGACTTCTAGACTGATTATCCCCTCAGAAATCTTATTAGCACCCTTGAATTATGCTCTCTATGAAGGCAGAGTTTGTAAATCATAGGTAAACCTCAAGGCTTGTTGAAACATATTTCTAATCAATAAAGTTCTGGGATGCCTGCAAAAGTGCTTCTGGAAAATTGAATATTATCTAAATTATGATTAGGGCCAATGACTGCATGTATGGTTGAAAGATTCCCCGTGGGCATCATAAAAATTCTTCCCACCCCTCCACCCAACAGAATCAAGTTAACAGAGCATTTTGTGAAAATATTCAGAAGGAAATAAAGTAGATTTTTTTTTAACTAAAGAAAACAGAATCCACCATAATTTCCAACCTGACATAGTCTCTTTTCTCATTTGATTCTCCAAAAGAATCTAATGGATAATAATCATCCTTCATGATCTTAGCTTTCTCTCTGATGATTCTGACAAGGTCAAATGTCCTATGTTAGTCTGGAGCCACAGGTGTTGTCTATTTGTCTTTCATGCATAAATAGATCCATCCAAGTCTCTACAAATGACCCAATTTCGTTCCTTTTTATGGTTGAATAATATTCCATTGTATATATGTGCCACATCTTCTTTATCCATTCGTCTGTCTATGAGCATTTACGTTGCTTCCGTGACCTGGCTATTGTAAATAGTGCTGCAATGAACATTGGGGTGCATGTGCCTTTTTGAATCATGGTTTTCTCTGGGTATATGTCCAGTAGTGGGATTGCCAGGTCATATGGTAATTCTATTTTTAGTTCTTTAAGGAACCTCCATACTGTTCTCCATAGTGGCTGTATCAATTTACATTCCCACCAACAGTGCAAGAGGGCTCCCTTTTCTCCATACCCTTTCCAGCATCCAGCTGTTTGTAGATTTTCTGATGATGCCCATTCTAATTGGTGCAAGGTGATACCTCATTGTAGTTTTGATTTGCATTTCTCTAATAATTAGTGATGTTGAAGAGCTTTTCATGTGCCTCTTGGCCATCTGTATGTCTTCTTTGGAGAAATGTCTATTTAGGTCTTCTGCTCATTTTTTGATTGGGTTTTTAACATTGAGCATCATAAGCTGTTTGTATATTTTAGAGATTAATCATTTGTCCATTGATTCGTTTGCAAATATTTTCTCCCATTCTGAGGATTGTCTTTTCATCTTGTTTATAGTTTCCTTTGCTGTGTAAAAGTTTCATTAGGTCCCATTTGTTTATTTTTGCTTTTATTTCCATTACTCTAGGAAGTGGTTCATAAAAGACCTTGGTGTGATTTATGTCAAAGAGTGTTCTTTCTATGTTTTCCTCTAAGAGTTTTGTAATGTCTGGTCTTACATTTAGGTCTTTAACCCACTTTGAGTTTATTTTTGTGTATGGTGTTAGGAAGTGTTCTAATTTCATTCTTTTACATGTAGCTGCCCAGTTTTCCCAGCACCACTTATTGAAGAGACTGTCTTTTCTCCATTGTATATCCTTGCCACCTTTGTCATAGATTAGTTGACCATAGGTGCGTGGGTTTATCTCTGGGCTTTCTATCTTGTTCCATTGAGCGATGTTTCTGTTTTTGTGCCAGTACCATATTGTCTTGATTACTGTAGCTTTGTAGTATAGTCTGAAGTCAGGGAGTCTGATTCCTCCAGCTCCACTTTTTTCCCTCAAGACTGCTTTGGCTATTTGGGGTCTTTTGTGTCTCCATACAAATTTTAAGATTTTTTTGTTCTAGTTCTGTAAAAAATGCCATTGGTAATTTGATAGGGATTGCATTGAATCTGTAGATCACTTTGGGTAGTATAGTCATTTTCACAACATTGATTCTTCCAATCCAGGAACATGGTATATCCCTCCATCTGTTTGTGTCATCTTTGATTTCTTTCATCACTGTCTTATAGTTTTCTGAGTACAGGTCTTTTACCTCCTTAGGTAGGTTTAAACCTAGGTATTTTATTGTTTTTGTTGAAGTGATAAATGGGATTGTTTCCTTAATTTCTCTTTCTGATCTTTCATTGTTAGTGTGTAGGAATGCAGGAGATTTCTGTACATTAATTTTGTATCCTGCAACTTTAACATATTCATTGATTAGCTCTAGGAGTTTTCTGGTGGCATCTTTAGGATTCTCTATGTATAGTATCTTGTCATCTGCAAACAGTGACAGTTTTACTTCTTCTTTTCCAATTTGGATTCCTTTTATTTCTTTTACTTCTCCAATTGCTGTGGCTAGGACTTCCAAAACTATGTTGAATAATAGGGGTGAGAGTGGACATCCTTGTCTTGTTCCTGAGCTTAGAGGAAATGCTTTCAGTTTTTCACCACTGAGAATGAAGTTTGCTGTGGGTTTTTCACATATGGCCTTTACTGTGTTGAGGTAGATTCCCTCTATGCCTGCTTTCTGGAAAGTTTTTATCATAAGTGGATGTTGAATTTTGTCAAAAGCTTTTTCTGCATCTATAGAGATGATCATATGGTTTTTATTCTTCAGTTTATTACTATGGTGTATCACGTTTATTGATTTGCATATATTGAAGAATCCTTGAATCCCTGGGGTAAATCCCACTTGTTGTATGATCATTTTAAGGTGCTGTTGGATCCTGTCTACTAGTATTTTGTTGAGGATATATGCATCTATATTCATGAGTGATATTGGTGTATACTTTTCTTTTTTTGTAGTATCTTTGTATGGTTTTGGTATCAGGGTGATGGTGGCCTCATAGAATGAGTTTGGGAGTGTTCCTTCCTCTGCAATTTTTTGGAAGAGTTTGAGAAGGATGGGTGTTATCTCTTCTCTAAATGTTTGATAAAATTCACCTGTGAAGCCATATGGTCCTGGACTTTTGTTTGGTAGAAGATTTTTAATCCCAGTTTCAATTTCATTACTTCTGATTGGTCTGTTCATATTTTCTATTTCTTCCTGGTTCAGTCTTGGAAGATTATACCTTTCTAGGAATTTGTCCACTTCTTCCAGGTTCTCCATTTTATTGGCATAGAGTTGCTTGTAGTACTCTCTTAGGATGCTTTGTAGTTCTGTGGTGTCTGTTGTAACTCCTCCTTTTTCATGTCTAATTTTATTGATTTGAGTCCTCTCCCTTTTTTTCTTAATGCATCTGGCTAATTTAATGGTTTATCAATTTTGTTTATCCTCTCAAAAAACCAGCTTTTAGTTTTATTGATCTTTGCTATTGTTTTCTTTGTTTCTATTTCATTTATTTCTGCTCTGATCTTTATGATTTCTTTCCTTCTGCTAACTTTGGGTTTTGTTTGTTCTTCTTTCTCTAGTTCCCTTAGGTGTAAGGTTAGATTGTTTATTTGAGGTTTTTCTTGTTTCTTGAGGTAGGATTGTATAGCTATAAACTTCCCTCTTAGAACTGCTTTTGCTGCATCCCATAGGTTTTGGATCATCGTGTTTTCATTGTCATTTGTCTCTAGATATTTTTGGATTTCTTCTTTGATTTCTTCAGTGATCTCTTGGTTATTTAGTAACGTATTGTTTAGCCTCCACGTGCTTGGTTTTTTTTTTTTTTTTAAACATCTTTATTGGGGTATAGTTGCTTTACAATGGTGTGTTAGTTTCTGCTTTATAACAAAGTGAATCAGCTATACATATACATATGTTCCCATATGTCTTCCCTCTTGCGTCTCCCTCCCTCCCACTCTCCCCATCCCACCTCTCCAGGCTGTCACAAAGCCCCGAGCTAATATCCCTGTGCCTTGCGGCTGCTTCCCCCTAGCTATCTACCTTACTACGTTTGTTAGTGTGTATATGTCCATGACTCTCTCTCGCCCTGTCAAAACTCACCCTTCCCCCTCCCCATATCCTCAAGTCCGTTCTTCAGTAGGTCTGCGTCTTTATTCCTGTCTTACCCCTAGGTTCTTCATGACATTTTTTCCCCTTAAATTCCATATATATGTGTTAGCATACGGTATTTGTCTTTTTCTTTCTGACTTACTTCACTCTGTATGACAGACTCTAGGTCTATCCATCTCATTACAAATAGCTCAATTTCATTTCTTTTTAAGGCTGAGTAATATTCCATTGTGTATATGTGCCACATCTTCTTTATCCATTCATCCGATGATGGGCGCTTAGGTTGTTTCCATCTCTGGGCTATTGTAAATAGAGCTGCAATGAACATTTTGGTACATGACTCTTTTTGAATTTTGGTTTTCTCAGGGTATATGCCCAGTAGTGGGATTGCTGGGTCATATGGTAATTCTATTTGTAGTTTTTAAAGGAACCTCCATACTGTTCTCCATAGTGGCTGAACCAATTCACATTCCCACCAGCAGTGCAAGAGTGTCCCCTTTTCTCCACACCCTCTCCAGCATTTATTGTTTCTAGATTTTTTGATGATGGCCATTCTGACTGGTGTGAGATGATATCTCATTGTAGTTTTGATTTGCATTTCTCTAATGATTAATGATGTTGAGCATTCTTTCATGTGTTTGTTGGCATTCTGTATATCTTCTTTGGAGAAATGTCTGTTTAGGTCTTCTGCCTATTTTTGGATGGGGTTGTTTGTTTTTTTGTTATTGAGCTGCATGAGCTGCTTGTAAATTTTGGAGATTAATCCTTTGTCAGTTGCTTCATTTGCAAATGTTTTCTCCCATTCTGAGGGTTGTCTTTTGGTCTTGGTTATGGTTTCCTTTGCTGTGCAAAAGCTTTGAAGTTTCATTAGGTCCCATTTGTTTATTTTTGTTTTTATTTCCATTACTCTAGGAGGCGGGTCAGAAAGGATCTTGCTGTGATTTATGTCATAGAGTGTTCTTCCTATGTTTTCCTGTAAGAGTTTGATAGTTTCTGGCCTTACATTTAGGTCTTTAATCCATTTTGAGCTTATTTTTGTGTATGGTGTTAGGGAGTGATCTAATCTCATACTTTTACATGTACCTGTCCAGTTTTCCCAGCACCACGTATTGAAGAGGCTGTCCTTTCTCCACTGTACATTCCTGCCTCCTTTATCAAAGATAAGGTGTCCATATGTGCGTGGGTTTATCTCTGGGCTTTCTATCCTGTTCCACTGATCTATCTTTCCATTTTTGTGCCAGTACCATACTGTCTTGATTACTGTTGCTTTGTAGTATAGTCTGAAGTCAGGGAGCCTGATTCCTCCAGCTCCTTTTTTCGTTCTCAAGATTGCTTTGGCTATTCGGGGTCTTTTGTGTTTCCATACAAATTGCAAAATATTTTATTCTAGTTCTGTGAAAAATGCCAGTGGTAGTTTGATAGGGATTGCATTGAATCTGTAGATTGCTTTGGGTAGTAGAGTCATTTTCACAATGTTGATTCTTCCAATCCAAGAACATGGTATATCTCTCCATGTATTTGTATCATCTTTAATTTCTTTCATCAGTGTCTTATAATTTTCTGCATACAGGTCTTTCGTCTCCTTAGGTAGGTTTATTCCTAGATATTTTATTCTTTTTGTTGCAGTGGTAAATGGGAGTGCTTTCTTGATTTCACTTTCAGATTTTTCATCATTAGTATATAGGAATGCCAGAGATTTCTGTGCATTAATTTTGTATCCTGCTACTTTACCAAATTCATTGATTAGCTCTAGTAGTTTTCTGGTAGCATCTTTAGGATTCTCTATGTATAGTATCATGTCATCTGCAAACAGTGACAGCTTTACTTCTTCTTTTCCGATTTGGATTCCTTTTATTTCCTTTTCTTCTCTGATTGCTGTGGCTAAAAGTTCCAAAACTATGTTGAATAAGAGTGGTGAGAGTGGGCAACCTTGTCTTATTCCTGATCTTAGTGGAAATGCTTTCAGTTTTTCACCATTGAGGATGATGTTTGCTGTGGGCTTGTCATATATGGCCTTTATTATGTTGAGGAAAGTTCCCTCTATGCCTACTTTCTGGAGAGTTTTTATCATAAATGGGTGTTGAATTTTGTCGAAAGCTTTCTCTGCATCTATTGAGATTATCATATGGTTTTTCTCCTTCAATTTGTTAATATGGTTTATCACATTGATAGATTTGCGTATATTGAAGAATCCTTGCATTCCTGGAATAAACCCCACTTGATCATGGTGTATGATCCTTTTCATGTGCTGTTGGATTCTGTTTGCTAGTATTTTGTTGAGGATTTTTGCATCTATGTTCATCAGTGATATTGGCCTGTAGTTTTCTTTCTTTGTGACATCCTTGTCTGGTTTTGGTATCAAGGTGATGGTGGCCTCGTAGAAGGAATTTGGGAGTGTTCCTCCCTCTGCTATATTTTGGAAGAGTTCGAGAAGGATAGGTGTTAGCTCTTCTCTAAACGTTTGATAGAATTCACCTGTGAAGCCATCTGGTCCTGGGCTTTTGTTTGTTGGAAGATTTTTAATCACAGTTTCAATTTCAGTGCTTGTGATTGGTCTGTTCATATTTTCTATTTCTTCCTGATTCAGTCTTGGCAGGTTGTGCATTTCTAAGAATTTGTCCATTTCTTCCAGACTGTCCATTTTATTGGCATAGAGTTGCTTGTAGTAATCTCTCATGATTTTTTTTATTTCTGCAGTGTCAGTTGTTACTTCTCCTTTTTCATTTCTAATTCTATTGATTTGAGTCTTCTCCCTTTTTTTCTTGATGAGTCTGGCTAGTGGTTTATCAATTTTGTTTATCTTCTCAAAGAACCAGCTTTTAGTTTTATTGATCTTTGCTATTGTTTGCTTCATTTCTTTTTCATTTATTTCTGATCTGATTTTTATGATTTCTTTCCTTCTGCTAGCTTTGGGGTTTTTTTGTTCTTCTTTCTCTAATTGCTTGAGGTGCAAGGTTAGGTTGTTTATTTGAGATGTTTCCTGCTTCTTAAGGTGGGCTTGTATTGCTATAAACTTCCCCCTTAGAACTGCTTTTGCTGCATCCCATAGGTTTTGGGTCATTGTGTCTCCATTGTCATTTGTTTCTAGGTATTTTTTTATTTCTTCTTTGATTTCTTCAGTGATCACTTCATTATTAAGTAGTGTATTGTTTAGCCTCCATGTGTTTGTATTTTTTACAGATCTTTTCCTGTAATTGATATCTAGTCTCATGGCGTTGTGGTCAGAAAAGATACTTGATACAATTTCAGTTTTCTTAAATTTACCAAGGCTTGATTTGTGACCCAAGATATGATCTATCCTGGAGAATGTTCCATGAGCACTTGAGAAAAATGTGTATTCTGTTGTTTTTGGATGGAGTGTCCTATAAATATCAATTAAGTCCATCTTGTTTAATGTATCATTTAAAGCTTGTGTTTCCTTATTTATTTTCATTTTGGATGATCTGTCCATGGGTGAAAGTGGGGTGTTAAAGTCCTCTACTATGAATGTGTTACTGTCGATCTCCCCTTTTATGGCTGTTAGTATTTGCCTTATGTATTGAGGTGCTCCTATGTTGGGTGCATAAATATTTACAATTGTTATATCTTCTTCTTGGATCGATCCCTTGATCATTATGTAGTGTCCTTCTTTATCCCTTTTAATAGTCCTTATTTTAAAGTCTATTTTGTCTGATATGATAATTGCTACTCCAGCTTTCTTTTGGTTTCCATTTGCATGGAATATCTTTTTCCATCCCCTTACTTTCTGTCTGTATGTGTCTCTAGGTCTGAAGTGGGTCTCTTGTAGACAGCATATATAAGGGTCTTGTTTTTGTATCCATTCAGCCAATCTGTGTCTTTTGGTGGGAGCATTTAGTCCATTTACATTTAAGGTAATTATCGATATGTATGTTCCTATTCCCATTTTCTATATTGTTTTGGTTTCGTTATTATAGGTCATTTCCTTCTCTTGCATTTCTTGTCTAGAGAAGTTCCTTTAGCATTTGTTGTAAAGCTGGTTTGGTGGTGCTGAACTCTCTCAGCTTTTGCTTGTCTGTAAAGGTTTTAATTTCTCCATCAAATCTGAATGAGATCCTTGCTGGGTAGAGTAGTCTTGGTTGCAGGTTTTTCTCCTTCATCACTTTCAGTATGTCCTGCCACTCCCTTCTGGCTTGTAGGGTTTCTGCTGAGAGATCAGCTGTTAACCTTATGGGGATTCCCTTGTGTGTCATTTGTTGTTTTTCCCTTGCTGCTTTTAATATGCTTTCTTTGTATTTAATTTTTGATAGTTTGATTAATATGTGTCTTGGTGTATTTCTCCTTGTATTTATCCTGTATGGGACTCTCTGTGCTTCCTGGACTTGATTAACTATTTCCTTTCCCATATTAGGGAAGTTTTCAACTATAATCTCTTCAAATATTTTCTCAGTCCCTTTCTTTCTTTCTTCTTCTTCTGGAACCCCTATAATTCGAATGTTGGTGCGTTTAATGTTGTCCCAGAGGTCTCTGAGACTGTCCTCAGTTCTTTTCATTCTTTTTTCTTTATTCTGCTCTGCAGTAGTTATTTCCACTACTTTATCTTCCAGGTCACTTATCCGTTCTTCTGCCTCAGTTATTCTGCTATTGATCCTATCTAGAGTACTTTTAATTTCATTTATTGCATTGTTCATCATTGCTTGTTTCACCTTTATGTCTTCTAGGTCCTTGTTAACTGTTTCTTGCATTTTGTCCATTCTACTTCCAAGATTTCGGATCATCCTTACTATCATTATTCTGAATTCTTTTTCAGGTAGATTGCCTATTTCCTCTTCATTTGTTAGGTCTGGTGGGTTTTTATCTTGCTCCTTCATCTGCTGTGTGTTTTTCTGTCTTCTCATTTTGCTTATCTTACTGTGTTTGGGGTCTCCTTTTTGCAGGCTGCACGTTCGTAGTTCCTGTTGTTTTTGATGTCTGTCTCCAGTGGCTAAGTTTGTTTCAGTGGGTTGTGTAGGCTTCCTGGTGGAGGGGACTAGTGCTTGTGTTGTGCTGGATGAGGCTGGATCTTGTCTGTCTCGTGGGCAGGTTCACGTCTGGTGGTGTGTTTTGGGGTGTCTGTGGCCTTATTATGATTTTAGGCAGCCTCTCTGCTAATGGGTGGGGTTGTGTTCCTGTTTTGCTAGTTGTTTGGCATAGGTTGTCCAGCACTGTGGCTTGCTGGTCGTTGAGTGAAGCTGGGTGCTGGTGTTAAGATGGAGATCTCTGGGATATTTCCACCGTTTAATATTATGTGGAGCTGGGAGGTCTCTTGTTGACCAGTGTCCTGAAGTTGGCTCTCCTACCTCAGAGGCAGAGCCCTGACTCCTGGGCTGGAGCACCAAGAGCCTTTCATCCACATGGCTCAGAATAAAAGGGGGAAAAAGTAGAGAGAATTAGTAGAAGTATGAGGAAAGAAAGAAGGAAAGGAGGAAAGGAAGGAAGGAAGAAAGAAGCAAAGAAGGAAAGAAAGGAGGGAGGGAGGGAGGGAGGAAGGAAGGAAGGAGGGAAAGAAGGAAAAAAGACAGAAAGAAAGAAGATACAGTAAAAATAAAATAGAGTATAATATAGTTATTGAACTAAAAAATATTTAGAAAAAAAAAAAGGGACGGATAGAACCCTAGGACAAATGTTGGAAGCAAAGCTATACAGAGAAAATCTTACACAGAAGCATACACATACACGTTCACAAAAAGAGGTAAAGGGGGAAAAAATCATAAATCCTGCTCCCAGAGACCACCTCCTCAACCTGGGGTGATGCGCTGTCTAAAGGAGGGAAGGAAGGAAGGAAAGAAAGAACGAAGGTAAAGTACAATAAAGTTATTACAATTAAAATTAATTATTAAGAAAAAAATTTTTTTTAAAAAACCATGGACGGATAGAGCCCTAGGACAAATGGTGGAAGCAAGAGTATACAGACAAGATCTCACACAGAAGCATACACGCACACATTCACAAAAAGAGGAAAACGGAAAAAAATCATAGATCTCGCTCCAAAATTCCACCTCTTCTATTTGGGATCATTCCTTGTCTATTCAGGTATTCCACAGATGCAGGGTATATCAAGTTGATTGTGGAGCTTTAATCCGCTGCTTCTGTGGCTGCTGGGAGAGATTTCCCCCTCTCCTCCCTGCTCTCACAGCTCACAGGAGCTCAGCTTTGTACCCGGCCCTGCCCCTGCGCGCAGGTCGCTGGAGGGCGTCTGTTTTTTGCTCAGACAGGACGGGCTCAGAGGGCTTTTTTGCTCAGAAGGAGGGGCACTGTGTGCGGGGCGGGCCTGCGGCGGCAGAGGCGGCGTGACGTTGCACCAGCCTGAGACCCGTGCGTACTCCTGGGGAAGTTGTCCCTGGATCCCGGGAACCTGGCAGTGGCGGCCTGCACAGGCTCCGCGGAAGAGGGGCGCGGAGAGTGACCTGTGCTCGCACACAGCCCCCGTGGTGGCGGCAGCAGCAGCCCTAGCGTCTCCCGCCCGTCTCTGGGGACTGCGGTTCTAGCCGCGGCTCGCGCCCGTCTCTGGAGTTCCTTTAAGCAGCGCTCTTAAACCCCTCTCCTCGCACACCAGGAAACAAAGAGGGAAGAAAAAGTCTCTTGCCTCTTCGGCAGGTGCAGGCTTTTCCCCGAACTCCCTCCCGGCTAGTCGTGGCGCACCAACCCCTTCAGGCTATGTTCAAGCCGCCAACCCCAGTCCTCTCCCTGCGCTCCGTCCAAAACCGAAACCCGAGCCTCAGCTCGCAGCCCCGCCCGCCCCGGCGGGTGAGCAGCAAGCCTCTCGGGTTGGTGAGTGCTGGTCGGCACCGATCGTCTGTGCAGGAATCTCCCCGCTTTGCCCTCCGCACCCGTCGCTGTGCACCACTCCGCGGTCCCGAAGCTCCCCCCTCTGCCTCCCGCAGTCTCCGCCCGCGGAGGGGCTTCCTAGTGTGTGGAAACTTTTCCTCCTTCACAGCTCCCTCCCACTGGTGCAGGTGCCGTCCTTATTCTTTTGTCTCTGTTTTTTCTTTTGCCCTACCCAGGTACGTGGGGAGTTTCTTGCCTTTTGGGAGGTCTGAGGTCTTCTGCCAGCCTTCAGTAGGTGTTCTGTAGGAGTTGTTCCACGTGTAGATGTATTTCTGGTGTATCCGTGAGGAGGAAGGCGATCTCCACGTCTCACTCTTCCGCCATCTTCCAACCCAAACTCGTGCTTGGTTTTTTTTACATTCTTTTCCCTGTAATTCATTTCTAATCCCATAGCATTGTGGTCAGAAAAGATGCTTGATATGATTTCAGTTTTCTTAAATTTACTGAGGCTTGATTTGTGACCCAAGATGTGATCTATTCTGGAGAATATTCCATGCGCATTTGAGAAGTGTAATCTGTTTGGGGATGGAATATTCCATAAATATCAATTAAATCTATCTGGTCTGTTATATCATTTAAAGCTCCTGTTTCCTTATTTATTTTCATTTTGGATGATCTGTCAATTGGTGTAAGTGAGGTGTTAAAGTCCCCCACTTTTACTGGGTTACTGTCGACTTCCTCTTTCATAGCTGTTAGCAGTTGCCTTATGTATTGACGTGCTCCTATGTTGGGTGCATATATATTTATAATTGTTTATCTTCTTCTTGGATTGATCCCTTGATCATTATGTAGTGTCCCTCCTTGTCTCTTGTAACATTCTTTATTTTAATGTCTATTTTATCTGATATTAGTATTGCTATGCCAGCTTTCTTTTGATTTCCATTTGCATGGAATATCTTTTTCCATCCCCTCACTTTCAGTCTGTATGTGTACCTAGGCCTGAAGTGGGTTTCCTGTAGACAGCATATATATGGGTCTTGTTTTTGTATCCATTCAGCAAGCCTGTGTCTTTTGGTTGGACCATTTAATCCATTCACATTTAAGGTAATTATCTATATGTATGTTCCTATTACCATATTCTTAATTGTTATGGGTTTGTTTTTGTAGGTCCTTTTCTTCTCTTGTGTCTCCCACTTAGAGAAGTTCCTTTAGCATTTGTTGTAGAGCTGGTTTGGTGATGCTGAATTCTCTTAGTTCTTGCTTGTCTGTAAAGCTTTTGATTTCTCTATTAAATCTGAATGAAATCCTTGCTGGGTAGAGTAATGGTGGTTGTTGTTTCTTCCCTTTCATCACTTTAAGTATATCATGCCTCTCCCTTCTGTCTTGTAGAGTTTCTGCTGAGAAATCAGCTGTTAAGCTTATGTGGCTTCCCTTATATATTGTTTGTCATTTTTCCCTTGCTGCTTTCAATAATTTTTCGTTGTCTTTAATTTTCTCACTTTGATTACTCTATGTCTTGGTGTGTTTCTCCTTGGGTTTATCCTGTATGGGACTCGCTGCTCTTCCTGGACTTGGGTGGCTATTTCCTTTCCCATGTTAGGAAAGTTTTCAACTATAATCTCTTCAAATATTTTCTCGGGTCCTTTCTCTCTCTCTTCTCCTTCTGGGACCCCTATAATGTGAATATTGTTGTGTTTAATATTGTCCCAGAGGTGTCTTAGGCTGTCTTCATTTCTTTTCATTCTTTTTTCTTCCAGGTCACTTATCCGTTCTTCTGCCTTAGTTATTCTTCTATTGATTGCTTCTAGTGTAGTTTTCAGTTATTGTATTGTTCATCTCTGTTTGTTTGTTCTTTAATTCTTCTAGGTCTTTGTTAAACGTTTCTTGCATCTTCTTGATCTTTGCCTCCATTCTTTTTCTGAGGTCCTGGATCCTCTTCACTATCATTATTCTGAATTATTTTTCTGGAAGGTTGCCTATCTCCACTGCATTTAGTTGTTTTTCTGTGGTTTTATCTTGTTCCTTCATCTGGTACATAGCCCTCTGCCTTTTCATATTGTCTATCTTTCTGTGGGTGTGGTTTTTGTTTCACCTGCTGCAGGATTGTAGTTCTTCTTGCTTCTGCTGTCTGCCCTCTGGTGGATGAGGCTATCTCAGAGGCTTGTGTAAGTTTCCTGATGGTAGGGACTGGTGGTGGGTAGAGCTAACTGGTGCTCTGGTTGGCAGGGCTCAGTTAACTTTAATCTGCTTGACTGCTGATGGGTGGGGCTGGGTTCCCTCCCTGTTGGTTGTTTGGCCTGAGGCAACCAAACACTGGAGCCTACCTGGGCGCTTTGGTGAGGCTAATGGCAGACTCTGGGAGTGCTCATGCCAAGAAGTACTTCCCAGAAGTTCTGCTGCCAGTGTCCTTGTCCTCACGGTGAGCCACAGCCACCCCCCACCTCTGCAGGAGACACTCCAACACTAGCAGGTAGGTCTGGTTCAGTCTCCCCTAGCATCACTGCTCCTTCCCCTGGGTCCCGATGCACGCACTACTTTGTGTGTGCCCTCCAAGAGTGGAGTCTCTGTTTCCCCCAGTCCTGTGGAAGTCCTGCAATCAAATCCCACTAGCCTTCAAAGTCTGATTCTCTAGGAATTCCTCATGCCATTGCCAGACCCCCAGGTTGGGAAGCCTGATGTGGGGTTCAGAACCTTCACTCCAGTGGGTGGACTTCTGTGGTATAAGTGTGCTACAGTCTGTGAGTCACCCACCCAGTAGTTATGGGATTTGATTTTACTGTGATTGCGCCCCTCCTACCCTCTCATTGTGTCTTCTCCTTTGTCTTTAGATGTGGGGTATCTTTTTTGGTGAGTTCCAGTGTCTTCCTCTCCATGATTGTCCAGCAGCTAGTTGTGATTCTGTTGTTCTCACAAGAGAGAGTGAGAGCACGTCCTTCTACTCTGCCACCTTGGTTCAGGGCCACAAATTTTGCTTCTTCCTTAATTTTCTCCCACCAAAAGTATCAGCTCTGTGAAGGCACCATCAGTGGCTGCTTGCTTGTTGTATTTCCAACACCTCGCTCTGTGCAGTTCTGGAGAGGAGAGAGCCCCACATGGTGCAGGGCTGCACAGGGAAACTGTGAGGGTTGTCTCTGGCCACAGAGAAAGAGACCAACTGCAATTTACCATCAAAGACTTTTACTGGAAGTGGCAAGCCTTCAGTCTATACCACAGTGTTCCAAAGTAGTTACATCACGCAGATTCTGCCAGTTTTATTGTTGTCTAAGTGAGGAGACAGATTTCTTGTGCTTCCTACTCTGCCATCTTCCCAGAATCCTCCTACATTAATTGAATTTTGCATGTTAAACCAACCTTGCTTTCATCCCTGGAAAACCCCATGATGTATTATGCCCCTTTACATATTGCTGGATTTGATTTGTCCAAATTTTGTCTAGAATTTTTGTATCTATGTTTATGAGGGATATTGATTGGTAGTTCATTTCTTGCAATGTTTTTATTTTGTTTTTCTTTAAGTTTAATGTTGAACTCATAGAATGACTTGGAGAGTACTCTACAATTTTCTGAAAGAATTTGTGTATACTTGGTATTAATTATTTATAAATATTTAGTAGAATTAACTAATGAAGCCACCTGAGCCTGGAGTTTGCTTCATAAGGTTTTTAACTAAGTTCATCTAAGTTGTCAAATTTGTAGGCATATATTTATTTATAATATTCACTTTTTAGCCTTTAAATATCTATGATCCATAGTAATGCCCTTGATCTAATTCCTGATAAGAATACTTTGTGATTCTTACCCTGTGTAGCTAAATATTTATCCCTTAATTTCAAAGAATCAGCTTTTGATTTTGTTGATTCTTCTCTATTTTTCTGTTTCATTAATTTATGTTCTGACTTGTTCTTTTCCTTTATTCTACTTCCTTTGAATATAATTGGCTCTCCTTTTTCTAGCTGGGAGCTGAGGTCATTGATTTGAGGACTTTATTCTCTTCTAGTATTGGCATTAATTCTATAAAATTGTGACATTCTACAAGATTTGATAGGTAGTAATTTCATTTTCATTAAGTCTGAAATAATTTTTTTTATAATTTATTTTATTTATTTATTTTTGGCTGCATTGGGTCTTTGTTGCAGTGCGTGGGCGCCTCATTGCAGTGGCTTCTCTTGTTGCAGAGCACAGGCTCTAGGTGCAAGGGCTTCAGTAGTTGTGGCTCGTGGGCTCAGTAGTTGTGGTTCATGGGCTCTGGAGTGCAGGCTCATAATTGTGGTGCACAGACTTAGTTGCTCCGTGGCATTTGGGATCTTCCTGGACCAGGGCTTGAACCCATGTCCCCTGCATTGGCAGGCGGATTCTTAACCACTGTGTCACCAGGGAAGCCCTGAAATAATTTTTCATTCCCCTTTGATATATTCTTTGACTCATGTATAATTTAGAGATGTGTTATTTAGTTTCCAAATTTTGGGGGGATTTTCCAGAGATCTTTCTGTTATTAGTTTTTAATTTAATTTCATAGTAATTAGAGAATATACTTTATATGACTTGAATACCTTAAAATCTTTTGACACTTGTTTTATGGTCACAATATGGTCTATATTGGTAAATATTGCTTGTGCACTTGAAAATAACATGTATTCTACTATTTGCAGAATCTTCTATGCTAGTAAAGTAGATCAAATTAAATGAAAGTGTTATTCAAGTCTGCTATATCATTGTGAGAAGGTATTGACATCTCTAAAAATAACTGTAGATAGGTTTATTTACCCTTGTAGTTCTGTCAATTTTTGCTTCATGTGTCTTAAAATTCTCTTATATGGTACATAAATTTATGCAGTAGAAGTAACAATCATAATAATTTATCTCTTTATCATTATGAAATACCATCTTTATCTGTAGTAATAATGTTTGCTGCGTAATCTACTTCACTTAATACTAGTACAGCTGCTTTAGTTTTTTATTTTTACTATTGTTAGCATTGTTTATTCTCTATTCTTTTACTTTTAACCTATTTGTGTATTTATGTTTGAGGGGTGTTTCTTGTAAGTCGCATAAAGTTTCTTGCTTTTTAAAATAAATTGGACAAATCTTTGATATTTAGACCATTTACTTTTAGTGTAATTATTGATATGTTTATTTTCAATTTATCCTCTTACTGGATTTTTTTGTTTGTCACATCTGTTTTTCATTCTCTTATCTTTTTTCCCTGCCTTTGGATTTGGATTTGGATTTATTGGACAAATTTTTTTTTTTTTTTGCAATATGCGGGCCTCTCACTGTTGTGGCCTCTCCCATTGCAGAGCACAGGCTCTGGACGTGCAGGGTCAGCAGGCATGGCTCATGGGCCCAGCCGCTCCGCGGCGTGTGGGATCTTCCCAGACCGGGGCACGAACCCATGTCCCCTGCATTGGCAGGCGGACTCTCAACCACTGCGCCACCAGGGAAGCCCTATTGGACACTTTTTATAGTTCTATTTGATCTCTTTTTTGTTGTTTATTTATTATAAGTCCTTGTTTTGTCATTTTGGGGATTGCTTTAGGGTTTATAGTATACAACTTTAACTTATGACTTATTGGTTGTCTATTTTCAAGTGATATTATACAACTTCTCATAAAATATAAGACACAACAGCATACTTTCGTTTCACTCCTCCTGACCTTTGTCCTATTGTAATCATAAATTTTAATTTCACAGATGCTGTAAACCACAAAATGCATTGTACTTTTATTTAAACATTTTAAATTTTTATTGGAGTATAGTTACTTTACAATGTTGTGTTAGTTTCTACTGTACAACAAAGCAAATCAGCTATTCATATTCATATATACCCTCTTTTTTGGACTTTATTCCTGTTTAGGTCACCACAGAGCATTGAGTAGAGTTCCCTGTGCTACAGAGTAGGTTCTCATTAGTTATCTATTTTGTACACAGTATCAATAGTGTATATATGTCAATCCCAATCTCCCAATTCATCCCACTCCCCCATTTCCCTTTTGGTATCCATATATGTTTGTTCTCTACGTCTGTGTCTCTAAAATTGGAATCCTATCAAGCAGCTTTTCTGACCACAACACTATGAGATTAGAAATCAATTACAGGAAAAAACTGTAAAAATACAAACACACGGAGGCTAAACATTTATTTTTAATAAATGGTTAGTAAAAATATTTCATACTTACCCATGTAATTATCATTTCCTGTTTTCTTTATTTCTTTGTATCGATTCATATTTCAATCTGATGTCATTTTCCTTCTTCCTGAAAGACCTCCTTTATCATTTCCTCTATTGTAGGTCTCTTCAGATTTTGTATATCTAAAAGAAACCTTATTTTACCTTCATTTTAAGAGTAAATTTCCCTGGGTGTAGAATTCTATGTGGATTTTTTTTTTTGGTACTTTAAAAATGTTGTTCAGTTGTTTTCTCTCTTGCATTGATTATGATAAGAAATCAGCTATTATCCTTTTCTTTGTTCTTCTGTGTATTGGTTTTCTATTTGCTGCTATAACAAGTTATGACAACCTTAGTGGCTTAAAACAGCACAAGTTTATTATAGTTCTGGAAAAATATTCAGAAGTCTGAGATGGGTCTCACTGTGCTAAAATCAAGGTGTTGACATTGCTGTCTTCCTTTCCAGAAGCTATAGGAAAGAATGCTGTTTTGCTTGCCTTATTCAGCTTCTAGAAACATTTTGCATTCCTTGGTTCATGACCCCCTTCCATTTGAAGTCAGCAACATCAGGCCAAGTTCTCACACTGTTATTTCTCTGGTTCTCTCTATGGTCTCCCTCATCCTCTTGAGGACCCCTGCGATTATATTGGGCCAATTCAGATAATCCAGGATAATCTTCCTGTCTAGGGTTACCAGATTAGCAAATTTTATTTTATCATCTATATTAATTCCTTTAAGCATATAACATAAAATAGTCATAGGCTCTGAGGATTAGGACATGAACATCTTTGGAAAGCCATGGTTCCTACTTCCACATTCTGTATGTACAATATCATGCCTTTTTTTCTCTGGATGCTTTTAAGATTCTCTTATATCACTGGTTTTGAGCAATTAGATTTTGATATGCTTTAGAGTAGTTTTATTCCAGTTTTTTTGTTTGTATTTCATCTAGCTTTTCGGGTTTTGTTTGTTTGTTTTCATATAATTATTTTTTATTGAAGTATAGTTGATTTACAATGTTGTGACAATCTCTGATGTACAGCAAAGTGACTCAGTTATACACATATATACATTCTTTTTTATATTCTTTTCAATTATGGTTTGTCACAGAATATTCAATACAGTTTTCTGTGCTATACATTAGGACCTTGTTGTTTATCCGTTCTAAATATAATAAGTAATAGTTTGCATCTACCAACCCCAAACTCCCAGTGTATATTTCTCCCTACCCCTCTCCCCCTTGGCAACCACAAGTCTGTTCTCTATGTCTATGAGTCTATTTTCAGTTTGTAGATAGGTTCATTTGTGCCATATTTTATATTCCACATATAAGTGATATCATATGGTATTTGTCTTTCTCTTTCTGACATACTTCACTTAGTATGATAGTCTCTAGTTGCATCCATGTTGCTGCAAATGACATTATTTCATTCTTTTTTATGGCTGAGTAGTATTCCATTATATATATGTACCACATCTTCTTTATCCATTCATCAGTCAATAGATATTTAGGTTGTTTCCATGTTTTGGCTATTGTGAACAGTGCTGCTATGAACATAGGGGTGCATGTATCTTTTTAAATTATAGTTTTGTCCAGGTATATTCCTAGAAGTGGGATTGCTGGATCATATGGTAATTCTATTTTTAGTGTCCTAAGGAACCTCCATGCTGTTTTCCATAGTGGCTGTACCAACTTACATTCCTACCAACAATGTAGGGGGGGTTCCCTTTTCTCTACACCCTCTCTAGCATTTGTTATTTGTAAGCTTTTTAATGATGGCCATTCTGACTGGTTTAAGGTGGTATCTTATTGTAGTTTTGATTTGCATTTCTCTAATAATTAATGATGTTGAGCATCTTTTCATGTGCCTACTGGCCATCTGTATGTCTGGTTTCGAGAAATGTCTATTAAGGTCTTATACCCATTTTTCAATTAGGTTGTTTTTTTGTTGTTGGTTGTATGAACTGTTTGTATATTTTGGAGATTAAGCCCTTGTCTGTCACATCATTTGCAAATATTGTCTCCCGTTTTATAGGTTGTCTTTTCATTTTTTTTTTTTATGGTTTCCTTTGCTGTGTAAAAGTTTGTAAGTTTGATTAGGTCCCATTTGTTTATTTTTGCTTTTATTTTAATTTTTAAAAATATTTTGGGGCTTCCCTGGTGGTGCAGTGGTTGAGAATCTGCCTGCTAATGCAGGGGACACGGGTTCGAGCCCTGGTCTGGGAAGATCCCACATGCCACGGAAAAACTAGGTCTGTGAGCCACAACTACAGAGCTTGCACGTCTGGAGCCTGTGCTCCACAACAAGAGAGGCTGCGATAGTGAGAGGCCCGCGCACCGCAATGAAGAGTGGACCCCGCTTGCCACAACTAGAGAAAGCCCTCACACAGAAACAAAGACCCAACACAGCCAAAAATAAATAAATAAATTTTGAAAAAAATATATTTTCTTATTTATTTATTTAGTTGCATCAGGTCTTGGTTGTGGTTCACCAGCTCCTTAGTTATAGCACAGAGGCTCCTTAATTGTGGCATGCGAACTCTTAGTTGTGGCATGCATGTGGGATGTAGTTCCCCAACCAGGGATTGAACCCAGGCCCCCTGCATTGGGAGCATGGAGTCTTATCCACTGTGCCACTATCTCTGCTTTTATTTCTATTTCCTTGGGAGACTGACTTAAGAAAACATTGGTATGATCTATGTCAGAGAATGTTTTGCCTATGCTCTCTTCTAGGAGTTTTATGGTGTCATATCTTATGTTTAAATCTTTAAGCCATTTTGAGTTTATTTTTGTGCATGGTGTGAGGACATGTTCTAACTTCATTGATTTACATGTAGCTATCCAACTTTCCCAGCACCACTTGCTGAAGAGACTGTCTTTTTCCCATTTTATATTCTTGCCTCCTTTGTCAATGATTAATTGACTGTAGGTGTGTGGGTTTATTTCTGGGCTCTCTATTCTGTTCCATTGATCTGAATACCTGTTTTTGTTCGAATACCACACTGTTTTGATTACTGTAGCTTTGTAGTATTGTCTGACGTCTGGGAGGGTTATACCTTCTGCTTTGTTTTGGTTTCTCCCCCTCAGGATTTCTGTAGCAATTCTGGATCTTTTATGGTTCCATATAAATTTTTGGATTATTTGTTCTAGTTCTGTGAACAATGTCATGGGTAATTTGTTAGGGATCACGTTAAATCTGTAGATTGCTTTTGGTAATATTGCCATTTTAATAATATTAATTCTTCCAATGCAAAAGTATGGGATATCTTTCTATTTCTTTGAATCCTCTTTTATTTCCTTCATTAATGTTTTATAGTTCTCACCATATAAGTCTGTCACGTCCTTGGTCAGGTTAATTCATTGGTGTTTTGTTTTTTTTTTTTTGGTGGATTTTAAAAGGTATTTGTTTTTACATTCCTTTTCTGATATTTCATTGTTAGTGTAAAGTAATGCAACTGATTTGAATGTTAATCTTGTATCCTGCTACTTTGCTGAATTCATTTATTATATCTAGTAGTTTTTGTGTGGAGTCCTTAGGATTTTCTATATATAGTACCATGTCATCTGCATATAGTGACAATTTTAACCTCTTCCCTTCCAACTTGGATAACTTTTATTTCTTTTTCTTGTCTGATTGCTGTGTCTAGGACTTCCAATATTATGCTGAAGAGAAGTGGTGAGAGTGAGCGTCCTTGTCTTTTTCCATATTTTAGTGGGAAGGCTTTCAGCTTTTCACCATTGAGTATTATATTGGCTGTGGGTTTGTCATAAATGGCTTTTATTATGTTGCGATATGTTCCCTCTATTCTCACTTTGGTAAGAGTTTTTATCATGAATGGATGTTGAATTTTGTCAAATGATTTTTCTGCATCTATTGAGATGACCATGTGTTTTTTGACTTTTCTTTTGTTAATGTGTTGTATTACATTTATTAATTTGCATATGTTGAACCATCCTTGTGAACCTGGGATGAATTCCACTTAGTCGTGGTGTATGTTTTTTTTTTTTTTATGTGTCATTAGATCCTGTTTGCTAGTATTTTGTTGATAATTTTTGCATTTGTATTCATCAAAGCTATTGGCCAGTAATTTGCTTTTTTGGTGGTGTCTTTGTCAGGTTTTGGTATCAGGGTGAGGGTGGCTTCATAGAATATCTTTGGGAGTGTTCCCTCCTTATCTTTTGGAAGAGTTTAAGAAGAATTGGTGTAAGTTCTTCTAAGTTTGGTAGAATTTGCCTGTGAAGCCATCTGGTCCTGGACTTTTGTTTGTAGGAAGTTTTTTTTATTGCAGATTCTATTTCACTTCTCGTGATCAGTCTATTCAAAGTATCTATTTCTTCTTTATTCAATTTTGGTGGGCTATGTATTTCTAGAAAGTTGTCCATTTCTTCTAGGTTGTCAAATTTGTTGGCATAAAATTGTTCATATTATTCTTTTATGGTTTTTGTATTTCTGTGATATCAGTTGAGATTTCTCCATTTTCATTTCTTATTTTGCTTATTTGGATTCTCTCTCTTTTCTTCTTGTTGAGCCTGGCCAGAGGTTTGTCAATTTTTTTTACCCTTTCAAAGAACCAGCTCTTGGTTTTGTTGAGTTTTTATATTTTTTAAATCTCTATTTTATTTATTTCCCCCTTATCCTTATTATTTCCTTCCTTCTGCTGACTTTAGCTTTTGTTTGTTCCTCTTTTTCTAATTCTTTTAGGTGGCAGGTTAGGTTGTTTACTTGAAATTGTTCTCTTTTTTTGATGAAGGCTTGTATTGCTATGAATTTCCCTCTAAGAACTGCTTTTGCTGCATCCCATAGATTTTGTATAGTGCTTTCATTGTCATTTGTCTCAAGGTATTTTTTAATTTCATTTTTGATTTCCTCATTGACCCACTGGATTTTTTTCTGTTTTTTAAATTTTATCATGAGACTTAGTTGTGGGTTTTTTAAAACATTTTATTTATTTATTTTATTTTTTGGCTGTATTGGGTCTTAGTTGTGGCACACAGGATCTTCGTTGAGGCATGCAGGATCTTTTGTTGCAGTGCATGGGCTCTTCATTGTAACATGTGGGCTTCTCTCTAGTTGTGGTGTGTGTTTTTTCTCTCTCTAGTTGTGGCGTGCGGGCTCCAGAGTGCATGGGCTCTGTAGTTTGCAGCACATGTACTCTCTAGTTGAGGCACAGGAGCTCAGTAGTTGTGGCATATGGTTTAGTTGCCCCGCAGCATGTGGGATCTTAGTTCCCTGACAAGGGATCGAACCCACATCCCCTACATTGGAAGGCAGATTCTTTACCACTGGACTACCAGGGAAGTCCAACCCATTGGTTTTTTAGTAACGTTATTTAGTGTCCACGTAATCGTTTTTTTCTCATTTCTTTTCCTGTGGTTGATTTCTAGTTTCGTGTCACTGTGGTCAGAGACTTGAAATAATTTTGATACTCTTAAATTTGTTGAGGTTAGTTTTGTGCCCTAGGATGTGGTCAATCCTAGAGAATGTTCCGTGTTCACTTGAAAAGAATGTATATTCTGTTTCTCTTTTTTGGATGCAGTGTCCTGAAAATATCAATTAAGTCTAACTCTTCTATTGTATCATTTAGGACCTCTGTTGCCTTATTGATTCTCTGTCTAGAAGATCTGTCCATTGATGTGAGTGGGGTGTTAAAGTCTCCTACTATTACTATATTCCTGTCAATTTCTCCCTTTATGTCTGATAATAATTGTTTTATGTATTTGGGTGCTCCTATGTTAGGTGCATATATGTTGATGAGTGTAAAATCCTCTTCTTGTATTGATCTTTTTATCATTTTATAGTGTCCTTCTTTATCTTTCTTTATAGCCTTTGCTTCAAAGTTTAATGTCTGATATGAGTATTGCAACTCCCGCTTTCTTGTCATTTCCGTTTGCACAAAATATTTTTTCTATTCCCACACTTTTAATCTATGTGTGTCCTTTGCCCTAAGGTGGGTCTCTTGTGGACAGCATATTGTAAGCTCTTGTTTTTTTTATCCAGTCTGCCACTCTATGTCTTTTGATTGGAGCATTAAGTCTATTGACAGTTAAGGTAATTACTGATAGATATGTACTTATTTCCATTTCAAACCTTGTTTTCCAGTTGATTCTTTGTTTCTTCTTTGTTCCTTTCTTTTTGTTTGTGGTTTGATGATTTCCTTTTATTTTATGCTTGTGTTCTCTTCTTTTAGGCTTTTGGGACTCTATTGTATGTTTTTGATTTGTGGTTGCCCTGTGTTTCAAATATTTTAACCCCCTCCTATATCTGCTTCTTTTAGATTGATAGTCATATAGGCTCAAGCACATTCTAAAAAAAAAAGAAAAAGAATCTGCATTTTCTTACTCTTTCCCCACATGTTTTGATTTTGATGTTCCTTTTTCCATCTTCATGTTTATTCTTTGCTGTTCCTTGTGTTTATCATTGCTTTCACAAATAGGTTTTTTTTTCTTTTTCTTTTTCTCTGTATACTGGCTAATTTAAGTGATTTACTTTCCAACTGTGAATTCCTCCTTCCTATTTCTTCTTGCCTCTTTTCTATTTAGAGATGGCCTTTCAATATTTCTTTTAGGATAGGTTTAGTATTGCTGTGTTTTTTAGTTTTTGCTTGTCTGAGAAATTTTTTATTTCTCCTCCTATACTAAATGATAATTTTGCTAGGTAGAGTATTCTAGGTTGCAGATATTTCTCTTTCAAGACTTTGAATATATTTTGCCACTCCCTTCTGGCCTGCAGTGTTTCTGTAGGGGAATCAGCTAATAGCTTTATAGGGGTTCCCTTGTAAAGAACTCTTGGTTTTTCTCTTGCTGCCTTTAGAATCCTCTCTTTATCTTTAACTTTTGCCATTTTTATTATAATATGTCTTGTTGTAGGTCTGTTTGGGCCTATCTTGTTTGAGACCCTCAGTGCTTCCTGTATCTGGATATCTATTTTCTTTTTTAGGTTTGGGAAATTTTCAGCCATAATTTCTTCAAATACATTTTCATTTCCCTCCTGTCTTTCTTCTCTTTTGGGTATCCCTATTATGTGTAGATTGACGCACTTTATATTATCGCATAGGTCTCTTATATTGCTTTCTTTTTTTTTTTTTTTTTTTTTTTGGCTTTCTGTCTGATGTTTTGATTGGGTAAAATCCATTAGTCTATCTTCCAGGTCACTTATTCTTTCTTCTGCATTATTCATTCTGTTATTCATTTCCTTGAGCTCAGCTTTTGTCTTGTCAAATGAATTTTCTAATTTTTCTTGGCTCCTCCTTATAGTCTCTAGTTCCTTTTTACAGTAATCTGTATTTCTGTCAATAGCCTTTCTTAATTCCTTCAGTATTTCTATTACCTCCTTTTTGAACTCGGTGTCTATTAGACTGAGGAGGTCTATTTCATTGTTCCTTCAGGAGAATTTTCTTGGTTAATTAAGAAAGTTAATTTTTCTTTTAACTGAAAGTGGTTACTCTGCTTCTTCATTTTGCTTATATGTCTCTTAGTCTGTGAATTTAGGAGAAATAATTATCTACTGTAGTCTTGGAGGGCTATTTATAAGCAGGAGCATCCTGTGTGGCTTGTGAGAGTTTAATATTTTTGTGGCATGAGGGCTGTTTTTGGTTTGCATGTTTTCTGTTTCTTTCCTCAGAGAACATTGGGGTGCACGTATCCTTTTGGACCATACTTTTCTCTGGATATATGCCCAGGAGTGGGATTGCAGGATCGTATGGTAGTTCTATTTTAGTTTTTTAAGGAACCTCCATATTGGCTGTATTCTCCATAGTGACTGTATCAATTTACATTTTCACCAACAGTGTAGGACGGTTCCCTTTTCTCCACACTCTCTCCACCATTTATTGTTTGTAGATTTTTTGATGATGGCCATTCTGACTGGTGTGAGGTGATATCTCACTGTAGTTTGGATTTTCATTTCCTTAATAACTAGCAATGTTGAACATCTTTTCACGTGTCTTTTGGCCATTTGTATGTCTTCTTTGGAGAAATGTCTATTTAGGTCTTCTGCCCATTTTTTGATTGGGTTGCTTGTTTTTATGATATTAAGCCACATGAGCTGTTGTTTGTAAATTTTGGAGACTAATCCCTTGTTGGTTGCATCATTTGCAAATATTTTCTCCCATTCTGTGGGTTGTCTTTTCATTTTGTTTATGGTTTCTTTTGTTGTGCAAAAGCTTTTCAGTTTAATTAGGTCCCATATATTTATTTTTATTTCCATTACTTTGGGAGATGGATTGAAAAAGATATTGCTGTGATTTATGTCAGAGAGTGTTCTACCTATGTTTTCTTCTATGAGTTTTATATTATCCAGTCTTACATTTAGGTCTTTAATCCATTTTGAGTTTATTTTGTGTATGGTGTTAGGGAGTGTTCTAATTTCATATTTTTACATGGAACTGTCCAGTTTTCCCAGCGCCATTTATTGAAAATACTGTCCTTCCTCTATTGTATAGTCTTGCCTCCTTTGTCATAGATTCATTGACCATAGGGGCATAGGTTTATATCTGGGCTTTCTATCCTGTTCCATTGATCTATATTTCTGTTTTTGTGTCAGTACCATACTGTTTTGATGACTATTGCTTTGTGGTATAATCTGAGGTCAGGAACCCTGATCCCTCCAGCTCTGTTTTTCTTTCTCAAGATTGATTTGGCTATTCAGGGTCTTTTGTATCTCCACACAAATTTTAAGATATTTTGTTCTAGTTCTGTGAAAAATGCCATTGGTAATTTGATAGGGATTGCATTTAATCTGTAGATTGCATTGAGTAGTATAGTCATTTTGACAATATTGGTTTTTCCAATCCAAGAACATGGTATATCTTTCCATCTATTTGTCTAGTCTGTTATTTCTTTTATCAGTGTCTTATAGTTTGGGGAGTACAGGTTTTCGCCTCCTTAGGTAAGTTTATTCCAAGGTATTTTATTCTTTTTGATGTGATGGCAAATGGGATTGTTTCTTGAATTTCTCTTCCTGATCTTTCATAGCTAGTGTGTAGAAATGCAAGAGATTTCTGTGTGCTAATTTTGTATCCTACAAGTTTACCAAATTCATTGATGAACTCTAGTAGTTTTCTGGTAATATCTTTAGGATTTTCTATGTATAGTATCATGTCATCTGCAAACAGTGCCAATTTAACTTCTTCTTTTCCAATCTGGGTTCCTTTTCTTTCCTTTTCTTCTCTGACTGCCATAGCCAGGACTTCCAAAACTGTGTCGAATAAAAGTGGCAAGAGTGGACATCCTTGTCTTGTTCCTGATCTTAGAGGAAATACTTTCAGCTTTTCACTGTTGAGTATAATGTTAGCTGTAGGTTTCTTGTATATGGCCTTTATTATGTTGAGGTATGCTCCCTCTATACCCACTTTCTGGAGAGTGTTGGTCATAAATTGGTGTTGAATTTTGTCAGAAGCCTTTTCTGCATCTATTGAGATGATCATTTGGTTTTTATTCTTCAATTTGTTGATGTGCTGTATCACACTGATTGATTTGAGGATATTGAAGAATCCTTGCATCCCTGGGATAAATCCCACTTGATCATGGTGTATGATCCTTTTAATGTGTTGTTGGATTCTGTTTGCTAGTATTTTGTTGAGGATTTTTACATCAATGTTCATCAGTGATATTGCCCTATAATTTTCTTTTTTTGCGGTATCTTTTTCTGGTTTTTGCACCAGGGTGATGGTGGCCTCATAGAATGAGTTTGGGAGTTTTCCTTCCTCTGCAACTTTTGGGAACATTTTCAGAAGGATAAGTGTTAACTCTTCTCTAAATGTTTGAGAGAATTCGCCCGTGAAGCCTTCTGGTCCTGGAGTTTTGTTTGTTGGGAGTTTTTAAATCACTGTTTCAATTTCAGTACTTGTGATTGATATGTTCATATCTTCTATACCTTCCTTGTCCAATCTTGGGAGATTATACCTTTCTAAAAATGTGTCCATTTCTTCCAGGTTGTCCATTTTATTGACATATGGTTGCTTGTAGAAGTCTCTTATGATCCTTTGTACTTCTGTGGTGTCAGTTGTAATTTCTTCTCTTTCATTTCTAATTTTATTGATTTGAGTCCTCTCCTTTTTTTTTTTTTCTTGATGAGTCTGGCTAAAAGTTTATCAATTTTGCTTATCTTTTCAAAGAACCAACATTTAGTTTCATTGATTTTATTGTTTTCTTCATCTCTATTTCATTATTTTTGCTCTGATCTTTGTGATTTCTTTCCTCCTACTAACTTTAGGTTTTGTTTGTTCTTTCTCTAGTTGCTTTAGGTGTAAGGTTAGGTTGTTTATTTGAGATTTTTTGTTTGTTTGTTTACTGAGGTAAGATTGTATGCTATAAACTTCCCTCTTAGAATTGCTTTTGCTGCATCCCATAGATTTTGAATCCTTGAGCTTTCGTTTTCATTTATCTCTAAGTGTTTTTTGATTTCCTCTTTGATTTCTTCAGTGATCCATTGGTTGTTTGGTTGCATATTGTTTAGCCTCCACCTGTTTGTGTTCTTATTCCTTGTTGTTTATTTCTAATCTCATAGCTTTGTGGTTGGAAAAGATGCTTGATATGATTTCAATTTTCTTAAATTACTGAGGCTCGCTTTGTGGCCCAGCATGTGGTCAATCCTAGAGAATGTTCCATGTGCAAGTGAGAGGAATGTGTATTCTGCTGCTTTTGAATGGAATTCTCTATAAATATCAATTAACTCCGTCTGCTCTAATGTGTCATTTAAGGCCTGCGTTTCCTTATTGGTTTTCTGTCTGGATCAGCTGTCTATTGATGAAAGTGGGGTGTTAAATTTCCCCAATATTATTATGTTACTGTCGATTCCTCCCTTTATGGTTGTTAGTATTTGCCTTATGTATTGAAGTGTTGGGTGCATATATATGTTGGGTGCATATATATTTACAATTGTTATATCTTGTTTTTGGATTGATCCCTTGATCATTATATAGTGTCCTTCTTTGTCTCTTCTAATAGTCTTTGTTTTTAAGTCTATTTTTTCTGATATGAATATTGCAACTCCAGCTTTGTTTTGATTTCCATTTGCATTGAATACATATTCCCATCCCCTCACTTTCAGTCTGTATGTGTCCCTAGATCTGAAGTGTGTCTCTTATTGACAGCATATATATGGGTCTTGTTTTTGTATCCATTCAGCCAGTCTATGTATTTTGGTTGGAGCATTTAATCCATTTGCATTTAAGGTAATTATCCATATGTATATTCTTATCTCCATTTTGTTACTTGTTTTGGATTTGTTTTTGTAGGTGTTTTTTCTTCCCTTCCTCTTTTGTTCTCTTGTGATTTGATGACTAACTTTAGTGTTGTGTTTGGATTCCTTTTTCTTTTTTGTGTATGTATCATAGATTTTTGGTTTGTGGTTAACATGAGGTTTTGATATAGCAGTCTGTATATAAACAAGATTGTTTCAAGTTGCTGGTATTTTAATTTCAAATGCATTTCCAATATCCTGTATTTGTGCTCTCCTCTTCTCATAATTGATGGTTTTGATATATTTGTGTGTGGATGTACATTTGCCTTTACCAGTGAGCTTTTCCATCCATAATTTTCTTTTTTCTAGTTTTGTTCTTTTCTGTTTAGAGAAGTTCCTTTAGCATTTGTAGCAAAGTTGCTCTGGTGGTGCTGAATTCTCTTAGCTTTTGCTTGTCTGTAAAGTTTTTGATTTCTCTGTTGAATCTGAATTAGAGTCCTGCTGGTTAGAGCACTCTTGCTTGTAGGCTCTTCCCTTTCATGACTTTAAATGTATCATTCCATTCCCTTCTGACTTGCAGAGCTTCCGCTGAGAACTCAGCTGATATCCTCGTGAGAGTTCCCTTGTATGTTATTTGTTGCTTTTCCCTTGTTGCTTTTAATATTTTTTTTTGTCTTTAATTTTTGTTAATTTGATTACTATGTGTCTTGGTATGTTCCTCTTTGGGTTTATCCTACCTGAGACTCTCTGTGCTTCCTGAACTTGGGTGACTGTTTCCTTTCCATGTAAGGGGAATTTTCAGCTATTATCTCTTCTAATATTTTTTCAGGTCCTTTCTCTCTCTCTTCTCCTTCTGGGATGCCTATAATGCAAGTTTTGTTGTTTTAATGTTGTCCCAGAGGTCTGTTAGACTGTCTTCCTTTCTTTTCATTCTTTTTTCTTTATTCTGTTCCACAGCAGTGATTTCCATCATTCTGTCTTCTAGGTCACTTATCCATTCTTCTGCCTCATTTATTCTGCTACTGATTCCTTCTAGTGTATTTTTCATTTCAGTTATTGTATTGTTCATCTCTTTGTTTGTTCTTTAGTTCTTCTAGGTCTTTGTTAAATATTTCTTGTATCCTCTTGATCCTTATTTCCATTCTTTTTCTGAGATATTGGATCATCTTCACTATCATTATTCTGAATTATTTTTCCAGTAGGTTGGTTATCCCCACTTCACTTAGTTGTTCTTCTGGGGTTTCATCTTGTTCCTTCATCTGGGACATATTCCTCTGACATGTCATTTTGTCTAACTTTCTGTGATTGTGGTTTCCATTCCACAGCCTGCAGGACTGTAATTCTTGCTTCTGCTCTCTGCCCTCTGGTGGCTGAGGCTGTCTACGAGGCTTGTGCAGGCTTCCTGATGGGAGGGGCTGGTTCCTGCCCAGTTGGGTGGAGCTGGATCTTGTCCCTCTGCTGGGCAGGGCTGTGCTCAGGGAGACTTTAAGCCACTTGTCTGCTGATGGGTGGGGCTGGTTGGTTGTTTGGCCTGAGGTGAATCAGTACTGGAGCCTACAGGCTGTTTGGGGCTAATGGCAGCCTCTGGGAGGGCTCATGCCAATGAGGACTTCCCAAAACTGCTGCTGCCAATGTTGCTGTCCCCACAGTGAGCCACAGCAACCCCTGCCTCCACCAGAGACCCTCCAATACTAGCAGGTAAGTCTGGCCCAGTCTATTCTGGAGTCACTGCTTTTTTCCCCTGGGTCCTGGTGCACACAGGACTTTGTGTGTGCCCTCCAAGAGTGGAGTTTCTGTTCCCCCCAGTCCTGTGGAAGTCCTGTGACCAAACCCTGCTGGCCTTCAAATCCAGATTCTCTGAGAACTCCTCCATCCATCGCCAGAACCCCAAGCTGGGAAGTCTGATGTGGGGCTCAGAACTTTCACTCCTGTTGCATAACTTCTGTGGTATAATTGTTTTCCAGTTTCTGGGTCTCTCACCCAGCAGGTCTGGGGTTTAATTTTATCGCAATTGTGCCCCTCCTACTGTCTTGTTGCAACTTCTTCTTTGTCTTTGGATGTCGGGTATCTTTTTTGGTAGTTTCCAGTGTTTTTTTGTTGATGGTTGTTCAGCAGTTAGTTGTGATTTTGGTGTCTTTGTAAGAAGGGTGTGAGCTCATGTCCTTCTACTCTGCCATCTTAAGCTAATCTCTCTGTTTACATTTTTTAATTCTCATTTCTCTGTGTATATGGTTTTTAAAATTTTTCTTTTACTATATCTTGAAGTTTGTTAATTTTTTCTTCTAAGCCTAATCTGCCATTAATTTCATTAGGTTTATTTTTATCTCACATTTTGTTATTTTCATTTCTAGAAGCTCAATTTTAGTCACTTTTATATTTTCCATGTCTCTTCTTAAGTTTTGAGCATATGGAACTCAGGTATAATAATTGCTTTAATGTCTTTTTCTGCTAATTCTAACATCTGTATCAGTTCTGAGTCAATTTCATTTGATCAGTTTATCTCCTAACTATGGGTTGCATTGTCCTGCTTCTTTACATCCTGGCAATTTTTTATTGGATGTCAGATGTTTTGAATTTTACTTTCTGAGATGCAAGATATTTTTATATTCCCGTAAATATTCCTGAGCTTTGTTATGGGTTGTAGTTATGTCACATGAAAACTGTTTGATCTTTTCAAGTTTTGCTGTTAAGATTTATAAGAGAAGACTGGAGCAGTTATCAGTCCATGGCTTATTATTCCCTATTACTTAGGTAAGAGCCTTGTGTATACTCTACCCAAATCCTCCTCAATTTTTTAGTTTTTCAGTCTGGTTTTGGGGACTAGACATCATTCTAAGCCCTGTCTGATCACCAGGCACTGTTACCTCTAATTATAATATTTCAAATAGTTTTCCCCGAGCCTTGAGTAGTTTCTTCATATGCATGTGCTAATCAGTATTCACCTGAATACTCAAGGGTAAATCTTTGCATATCTCCAGAGTTCTCTCTCTGTGTAGCGCTTTCCTTTCTGGTACTCTCTTTTTAGCAACTTGAGCTGCCATAGTCTCCTACAAACTCTCCATTCCTTATCCTCAGCTCAGGGAGTTCACTGGGCTCGCCGTGATTGCCCTCCACCCTGCACCATGGCCATCATAATGCTCTATCTCTCATAGGAATATGGTGTTTCCCATCTCTCAAGGACCATTTGCCTTCATTGCCTGGTATGTAGTGTCTTGCAAACCTTTGTTTCATATATTTAGTCCTTTTTAAATTGTTTCAGTTGTAAGGTTAGATATAGTCCCTATTATTCCATTTTACAGAGAAGCTGAAGCCCCCATAGCCTCATTTTGTTTTTTAAAGAGTAGAAACTATTTTGCTTAGGCAGCAAGGGAGAGGAATGGAATTCTAGAAGTCATACTGCCTTTCTTAGAGGAGTTCACCTTCCTCTAGCATGTCTCAGCATCAGATATTTATTTGGTTTCTCATTTTCTAGTATATTCTTTAATATCCATGCTGGATCTGCCATCTGCCTTTATGTAATGCTGCAGCTTTCTGTGGACCATTCTTCCTGGGTGTGTACTGTCAGTAGAGAGCAAAGCGTACCTAATATTGATAACTCATGACATACCGAAACAATCTTTTACTATAATATAACCTCCAGAGAAAATATTTAGAAAAATTATTCAGAAACATCTCTTTCTGATATTTCTGGACTACACAGGTCTGAATCATAGATGAAAGATCAGACTATTTTATGAGTGTTTTTGAACTCCCCAGTCTTTGTCCCCTTCCAAAAAATAGTTTATTCAGTGATGATAGTATTTAAGATATATGGTCAGAGAAATGTATTCATCATTCATTTATCCACTAAATAAATATTTGAGAACCTATTATGTGCCAGGCACCTTCACTCCCTTGGGTTGTATATGTGTGTCTCTCTTTAGCACTTTATACCTTTATTACTCTTTGTTTTGTGTTAGTATATAATGTCAATCTCTCTTCTGACTTGTGAACTTATTTCATTCAAAATCCATACCTTATTTAACATCTATATATCCCTCATAGCATTTGACATGTTTTCTAGAATCTAGAAAAACCTCAGTAAAGGATTTCCATTTGGAATGAACTTTTAAATACACATGTGCATTTGTGTTTTTGAGAATATAGATATATACCTTGTCTGTGTATTCCTTACTTACTGACTTGCAGCTTTCACACAGAAAACAATTTTGAGGAGACAATGTAGTCCTTTCTTTGTAAAAGTCATTCCTTCTCAGCAGTAACTGTTGCGTCTCTGCAAGTTTGATCAAAGCAAGGCAAGAATCCCTCAAGAGGCCCTGGTTGTTGAATTTAGAAGGAAAAGTGTTTTGTTTCTTATGAATATTTGTAAGAGGACTATGCTTGGGAATGATGGTGCTAATCATTTACATTTGTGGGACATAATCATTCCTGTGGATGCACTACAGCTCCAGGCTGAGAGATAGCAAGGGTAGTCCGGACATATATAGATATTACCTGTTTCTCCCAATAGCTTTTAGCTCAGACTAAATGATAACATAAAGGAAAGTTTTCAGCAGAGGTTATTTTCAGCTTTATTTAGGCACTACTGACCTGTCTACTTAGTTATTTTATAAATCTTACCAGGGATAGGAGCTTTTGGTTTCTATCTTTATTTACTCTTCTGCACAAATTTGGGGATGTATCAATGGATCTTTGCTGTCCTAATCTCTCAGGATCACAGAGAAAAAAGGACTTTGGGAACAGCATGATGGGTTTACTGCTCATAACTAATTTTAAATGTATGCAGTTACAGGCACATATCAAAACCTCCCTCAAGGCATGAAGCCCCTTTTGCTTACTAGTTTAGTCTGATTTTTTTTTTTTTTTTTTTTTGCGGTACGCAGGCCTCTCACTGTTGTGGCCTCTCCCGTTGCGGAGCACAGGCTCCAGACGCGCAGGCTCAGGGTCCATGGCTCACGGGCCCAGCCGCTCCACGGCATGCGGGATCTTCCTGGACCGGGGCATGAACCCGTGTCCCCTGCATCGGCAGGCGGACTCTCAGCCACTGCGCTACCAGGGAAGCCCTGATTATTTTTTAAATGGGCAATATTTATCTATAGGCCAATGAGAGCAAACTCCTGCTAAAATATCTATTTCCTTTTTTAATTTTTCAAAAAAATACTAAAGATGAACAAAGATTTGGGTTAAAAGATGAGGAGCCTAAACTCATGTTTCACAATCTCACTCTTTCACCTCCTCTCTTTCTTTGCCTCTTCCTTCTCTATTTACATTATGTTTGAACTTTGTATTTACATGAATGAGTTAAGAGGAAAACTTTACGTATAAAAATGGGTTAAATAAAAGGTCGCTGACTGGATTTCTACTTAAAAGCATGATGAAATAACATGGACTAGGGCAAACTTAGCTTATAAACAGCTAGAAAACTAGATAATATACATGTGTCTTAGTTCATTCAGGATGCTTTAACAAATTATCATAGACTGCGTGGCTTATAAGCAACAGAAATTTATTTCTCACAGTTCTGGAGGCTGGAAAGTACAAAATCAAGACACCTGCAGATCTGGTGTCTGGTGAGAGCCCATTTCTGGTTCATAGATGGCAGTCTTCTCACTGTGTTCTTACATGGTGAAAGGGGCTATGGAGCTCTGTGGGGTCACTTTTATAAGAGCATTAATTTCATTTATGAGAGTTCATGGTCATGACCTAATCACCTCCCAAAGGCTCCACCTCCAAATATCATCAAGTTGAACATGAGATTTCACGTATGAATTTTGGAGAGACACAAATATTCAGTCTATAGTAACACAAAACAAGTATTTTCCAATGTTTTACAACAAGCAGGGCAGGAGCGTGTCCCCTGTTAGATAAATGGAGAGAAAGAAGTAAAGTGAGCCTTGTGATCATCTTGGATTTCCGCCTGGAGGCAACTTCTAGGCTGTGGGCATAGGTGGAGGGGGGTCAACTCAAGCAAGGCCCAGTTACCTTCATGAATTCAAGACATAGATATTCGGAAATTAGGGCTCAAGGCAGCTACAGTGGTGGATGTTACAGTACAGAATTTCAGAAAATATGTGCAGAAAAAGAACTCCAGAAACCTAAAAAAGAATCCTCATGAATCTTTGCTGAATACAAGCTGTACAGTCATAGAGGAAAACCATACAAAGCCAGGTAAAGAAAACCCAAGAGAATTGTAATCAGAATAATCCCCAGAGCTCATACAGGTCAATGAGATGTTTAAGCTGTGAGGACGTATTCAAACTATGACTAGCCAAATTGGAGAGCCATTGGTGATCACACCAGGGCATTCAGTGTAGACTCCACAGCTTGGCACTAGGGCTATGCTATCATAGGGTGAAGACTACTCTAGACCTGCTCTAGAAAAGGTTAAAGACAGGCCTTAGAGATCAAACTCATCTGTAAATTACCTAACTGCCTGCCCAACGCTCTTTAAGGAAAGCAAGACAACACAATCCAGACACTCAACAACATAGTATTCACAAAGTCCTGCATCCAGCAAAAATTAAGACATTCCAAGAAAAGGAAAATGTGACTCATAATTAGAGCAAAAATCAATCAATAGGAACAGAAATGATAGAAATGATAGCATTAGAATTGAGTGTCAGAATTGAGATTAATTGTAGGACAGTTCAACTGGTGTTGAACAACCAACTGGTGTTTGAGAATTGCGTGGTGGTATGTGGGGAGAACCCTGCCCCACACGCATCGTAATTGGTGACCAGAGTCAGACATGGCAAAGGAGAATTAAGGGAGAGGACAGAATTAAGTTTGCTAATCAGCTAACCTTAAAATAAGGAGATTATCTTGGATTATCTGAGTGGGCCCAAAATAATCACAAAGGTCCTTAAAATTGGAAGAGGCAGGCAGAGGAGAGAACCAGAGTGACGGTAGTATGTAAAGGACTTGGTTGACATCGCTGGCTTTGAAGATAGAGGTGGGGGGACCCGTGAGCTAAGGAGTGCAGGAGGCCTCTAGTAACTGGAAAAGGCAAGGAAATAACTTCTTCTCTAGAATCTTCAGAAAGAAATGTATCCTGTTGACACATTGACCTTAGTCCGGTGAGATCCATGTTGGGTTTATGGTCTGTAGCAGTGTAAGATAACAAACTGTTGTTCCTTTAAAACACTAGATTTTTTTGTGATTTGTCATAGCAGTAGTAGAAAACTAACACTCTCGCTGAGGGTAAAATCTCAGGCAGATTCTTACACCGACAGGGCCATGCTCTTCACCACAGGACTCCTAACCCCAATTTAACCACAGCTAATTTGCACATGGAGGACATGCCACATAAAAGCAGCCCATCTATATAATCTGGCCAGTGGACAGTCAGGTGTTGATTAAATTGGATTAATCAGATGTTTTCCCTTGAGCCTTGGAACTAGAGATATGAAAGAGCCAGAGTTCAATAGAAACAGAAGATAGAAGTGGAAAGGCCCAGAAGGAGTCAGCTCTGGGAAGAGTAGCTGAGTCATGCTAGTAGGACAGAGTACAAGGGTGGCCATGAATGGATGCCTACTTCCAAGGGGCCAGTTATTAACCTATTTGTCAAGTTGTCAGGACTCTGCAGTATCATGAATCTCTTCCAGTTTCGCCGACACCTTGATATGGTCATGATCACTGTTATTCTTATGTCCAGATGTATACAATTCCCTCTGGTACTAGGATCAACCTTGCTGAATATAGCCATTCATTTCTTATAAGCAGTGGAACTTATGTATTACTAAGTGCCTAGAATTTCAAAGGTTCTGAATGATTAGTGCCTCCCCAAGGATTGTTTAGAATGCCCTGTTTCAAATTTTAGTTAAGGAAGGGCCTAAGCAGCTGTAACAAAGAGACTCCAAAACAGAGGAACTCAAACAAGTTGTAGGTTTATATATTCCTCATTTAACTGTCAAAGTCAAGCAGCCTGTGTAGGTCAAGCAGTTTCACGCTACAAGATCATCCAGGAACCTAGGTTCCTTGTACCTTGTTGTTTTACCATCCCTTAGGGTGCTTTCTGTCTCTACATGTTTCAGTCTCACTAGCACCACAACTGCCTTCCAGCTGAAAGAAAGAGGGAAAGAGACAAAGTAGATGGCAAGCATATCCTTTCAAGACACTTGTGCATATCACTTCTGCTTACTTTCCCTTGGTGACAACTTGGTCACTGGCTGAAAGATTGGCTGTGATGTCTTCTCTGGTTTGGTGGTCCCATGACCTTCTAAAATATCAGTGTGGAGGGAGAATACTATTCTTGAAAGAATCAGGGGGAATCAATATGGGGAAACAGTTATCAGTGTCTTCCACAGTTTCTAATGTTTATCTGAAAATACTACTATTATATGCTAGGTCCTTGTTGTGCCAAGGATAAACATTGTTATAACAGTAGCACAGTGTCTGCCCTCACGTAGCTTACATTCTAGTGGAGTGAACTGACACATTATAATTTGGTGTGATTATTTTAAAAATTTATTTATTATTATTATCATTATTTTTGGGCTGCGTTGGGTCTTCATTCTGAGTGTGGGCTTTCTCTAGTTGTGGTGAGCGGGGGCTACCCTTAGTTGCGGTGCATGGGCTTCTCATTGTCGTGGCTTCTCTTGTTGCAGAGCATGGGCTCTAGGCACGTGGGCTGCAGTTGTTGTGGCTCCCGGGTTCTAGAGTACAGTTTCAGTAGTTGTGGCACACAGGCTCAGTAGTTGTGGTGCATGGGCTTTGTTGCTCCACGGCACATGGGATCTTCCTGGACCAGGGCTCGAACCCGTGTTCCCTGCATTGGCAGGCAGGTTCTCAACCACTGCGCCACCAGGGAAGCCCCTAATTTGGTGTGATGATTGCTCTAATAGGGAAACTATAGGGAGCTATGGGAACATATAGTAAAGGTACTCAACCCAGCTTCAGTTTTCCCTGAAGCCTGAGTAGGAAGCATGGCAAAATGTAGTTGGGAAAGATTTTCTAGGTAAATAAAAGTGTGTGTTTACTTCCTGAGGTGAGAAACTTAGTGCATGCTGAATAAAGAAACTTAAGAAAGTGTGGTGACTCCCTTAGGTCACTCTAGTGCATTCTAAGCGAATCATTCTTTTTTTTCAATAAGATACTTTCAATGCTTATTATGTACTAGTCCCCTTCTGGGCACTGGAAAGCTGAAATGAGAGTTAAGACTGTGTTGTTAAGCCAGAAACTGCCATTCCATAGCTATGTAAATTTCTTTGTGTTCATGAAATAAGACTAGACTGTCTAACTTTTCTCCCAAGTAAAATGCCCAATAGCCAATAATCTCACAGGGACTTTAGTTCTAACCACAGACTTTCAATATATACTGAACTGCTAACAGATTAGATGTACAAATACAAAATCTCATGACTCAGAGCATCACAAGGGGTTACCTGGTAGAAGGTCAGTATCCATAACAGTAAATTATACATATAATAATTAGATTAGCAAGCAGTGATATAGAATCAGGTTCTGTTCTAAATGCTTTCTATGTTAATCTATGTAATCCTTATTAGAACCACATGAGGTGGGAACAAATACTGTCCTCATTTTACAGATAGAACTGACTCTCCCAAGGTCAGTAAGTGGTGAAGCCAGTATTTGAACCCAACCAACACGGCCCCAAAGTCCTTGTTCTTAGCCTCTATAGAAAACTGTGAAATACTTGGTAGTTAACGTTACACAACAGGGTCATGTAGTCTCTAAGATGTGAATTGCCCTTTTTTTCCCCTCTTTCTTTCATACTGAGTTCTTATATCCAGCACCTCACTAGAAGGTTCAAGTATCACTCCATAGAGTGAAGGTCTTGTAAATGATTATCAGTAATTAGGAAATAAATTGATTAGGGTAATATTTAAAATTTGATTATATTTTTGGGATGATGAAAATGTTCTCAAATTAATTGTGGTGATAGTTGCACAACTCTGAGTATAATAAAAAATACTGAATCGTAACTGTAAGTGGATGCACTGTGTGACCTGTGAATTGTATCTAAAGCTGTTAATTAAGACAAATCCATGTGACTTCAGTTTTTTGCCACCACAGCTAAAGCAATCCCCAGTCCTTACCTGGCAGGTGGGAGGCATGGGTGCTCTCTCCCTCCATTCCCGGGGTGGGTCCCTTTTCACAAACTCTTTTCAATCTTGGAAACCTTCAAACCTCCAAGTGAGATGCGTCATCTCCCTTCACATCTCTCCCCCAGTTCTAATGATGGTGCTGATGTGAGGGAAGGGGGCGGATCCCAGGAACTGGGTTCAGATCTGCATGACACACTTTAACAAGACAGTAGTGTTCTAGATCATACCCCAAGGAGACAGAGGAATTTAGAAAGAGGACACCTGGATAAATTAGGGATGTTTATCCTGGGTGTCTTGATGACAGTCTTCAAATATCTGATGACCTGTCTTCTGGAAGAAGAATTAGAGTTAGGTAGCTCTAGAGGACGGGTCTATGAGTAATAGATGAAAGTTACACAGAGAGGGGAAAAAACGCCATGAAATGGGGCCCATCTCAAATTGCCACCTATTTAGTCAGATCCACCTTAAAATACTACATTCAAAACTTACCCTTTGATATTTAAAGACTGGCTCTACATGGTATGTGCAAACCAGAGAGGAGTCACACTGACAGGAAATGCCCTGGGTCCAGTTCCACAAAGGACAAATTTTGGAACCTGAATTAAAGATTCTGTGAGTGTCTGTCTAATCCCAGATACCATTATAATTAATATCCTTTATCCTGGCTGAGTCAGTGTGAGGTCTCAAACCTTCTATATAAGAGCAGACTGGCTCAAAGCAGCTGATGCTTCTAAGAAACTCCTCAAGAAGGAAAACAAAACATTATAGCTTCTTTTCCTTTGAAGCTGACGTCAGCTACTAACAGAAAAGAAATTCCAAGCCTATAAACATGGTTACATCTAGTGAGTCTCAGTTTTCCTTTTTGTTAAATATTTTCTCCGATAGATGACATTTTCTGGAGGGAAGATGTAAAGAGACTTTTGCAAGAAGAAAGGACCATGTAGCCCCCAAATGCCATAAATGGAAATAACTTTGGACTCAGAAGGGAATGTGTCTTTGAGTTTTTATTTTAGATCAGGCTGTAGCTGGCCTATTGTGTAGCCTTACACAGGATAGATTTCTTTTTCTAATTTTTATTTTATATTGGAGCATAGTTGATTAACAATGCTCTATTAGTTTTAGATGAACAGCAAAGTGATCCAGTTCAGGATAGATTTCTTATCAATAAAATGAGGTGCTGGAATTAAATCCCTATTTCTCAAACATGGCTTCTTGGACCACTTTAATCTGAATCATCCAAGATGCTCATAAAATGTGAAAATATGGAGCCCCACCAAGACCTACTCTATCAGTATTTCTGGAGGTAGAACCCAGGAATCTGCATTTTCAATAAACAGCCTAGGGGATTCTGACGTACACTACAGTTGGAGAACTATTGGGTCAGATAGTCGCTAATATCCCTTTCATCTCGAACATTTTCTCATCCAATACTTTTTCATCCACTGCGGAGAACCTGGAATATCTTTCAAGTAAAGATTTTGTACTGCATCTTACCCTTTATGGAGAGACCTAGGCTGACCAATGGTTGGTTTACCTAGGAGTAAGGGGATTCCCAGGATGCAAGCCTTTCAGGCAAACTGAAACAAGTCTGTCATCCCATGAGGACCCAGCTGAAGTGATTATTCCTTCCACTAGAGAGACCTGCCAGTCCACCAGGATGCCGGAAACTTCTCTGTGTCAGTCACAAATACACATCTAGCTGAGATTATAATTCCCGGCACTGTGACAGCAGACGGTCAACACCGATGTGCCCCTTGGCATGAGGGTCAGCTCAGAAACTGTTGCCCTCTCTGTAGTCCATTGGCACGGCTCGCAGTGGGGATGGGTGGGTGGGTGGGCTTCAGTCTTGGGGGGAGTTGGCAGGGCAACTTCCATCAGCCACTCCCATCCATCTGTACAGCTTGTAGCGTGAGCTAACGTGAGTCATCTCTGCTGCATCAGTGCAAACCACCCATGGGGAGTCCGACCTCTGCCTATTTCTAGAGAGGCATTTAACGAAGACTGACCTAATTCAAGCAAAAATACGTCCCAATTAGTGTGCGACTAACCCACTGATTTTTTCTAGAGAAGAACCTTTCTGCCATGCTCGGTGACTCGATGGTGATGCTTGGTAATGGTGAAGTTGCACTTTGCTTGTGTTAATGCTTCTCCTCCTTCTTCTTTCTTTTCCTCCCTCTCCTATCCTAGCTTTCTCTCTCTCTCTCTCGAGGAGGGTTAGCTGCTGGTGATCAATCGTGGTGCCTGAAAACCCTCTCTTAGTCCCTCTTTCTGGCAGAGCAGCTCCCATTTTTCATTAAATGAGTATGGAAATTAGAAATGAAGAATAAGCAAATTGGGACTTGTCTCTGAGACAAGAGTGGGGGCATGATTTAATAATAGATCTATAATAACGTATAAAGACTGATGCAACCACAGCATTTCTTATGTGAGGGATAAGGGGTTGCCTTCTTAGATGAGAAGGCACTGTGATGCTTGGAGTGATACACTTTGAAGATGGAGCAAGGGTTCACAAGCCAAAGGATACAGGTGGCCACTAGAAGCTGAAAAAGGCAAGGCAAGGAACTCTCCCTCAGGGGCTCCAGAAAGAACCAGCCCTGCTAACACCTTAACTTTAGTCCGGTGAAACTGACTTCTGACCTCCAGAACAGTAAGAATAAATCTGTATGGTTTCAAGCCACTAGTTTGTATAATTTGTTGCAATAGCAAAAGGAAACTAATAGACCATTTTAACTAACTAGCTGGCTCACTCGTTGGAAACTACAGATTCGTCTGTCAGTGTGTCACATCAGCCAATCATCAAAGCCTGCCTAATCCTCCCCTAAGTGGACTTCTCAATTCCGTCCACTTCTTTCCATCTCTGCTGTCATTATCCTCGCCCAGGACAATGGATTTCCCCTACAGTGGATTTCTCCTCTTTGAGCTCCATTCACCTCGTTGCAGCCAAAGTGTTTTTGTTTTGTTTTGTTCTTACAAATCAGACCATGCCATTTCTCTGCTTCTAACCACCTCAGCGGCTGGTCACTGACTTCAGGATAAAGTCTCGGGGATAAACAGAGTCACAGGTCAGAAGGTTTGTGATGGGGGTTCCCAGAGCCTCCTGGGAAACGGCCCCTCTGGGGTTCTACAGCACAAAACTGAGGGATTTACGTGGGCTGGACTGTGTTAGACTGTGGAGGGGGTGGAGTTGAGGGTGATAGATGGGAGCTGTCCTCCAGCCTGAGAGTTCTGCCCTGTACAAGCCTTGTCATCGTGGTGTGATTTCAAGACTGGTGAGGTGCACCAGTGGAGGCATCCCCTGGCACCTCTCCAGATTGACCTACACAGAGAACAGCTTCAGTGTCATGCCTGGCAGTGGAACCTGGAGGAGATGGTTAGGGCTCCAAAGGGTCTGACGTAACCTCACTCATTCACATCATCATCTTTGGCAGTGTACTCCCAGTGCCCAATTGGTGGTCACAAGATTGTATCTCTGACTGTCTTGGAGAACATTTTTATTTCTCTTCAGTGTATACTGACTGTCGTGACTTTCTTCTGTATCCTTTCGGTAAGCGAACCCGCTCTGGCTCACCCGTGCGATGTCTGTGTCTAGTCTTCTCATAATTTAATACTTGCCATTGCCATTGACTAACACGGTGGTTGCATGAAGGCTAAGCTCTGAACACGGTCTCTGTGCTCTCCCTTAATGCTCCAGCCTTATCCCTTCACACACGCTCTCAAAGCTCTGCCCTTGAACCACAGCAAACTATTAATATGTCCTCCCACACCTCTACCTGGTATCCTCTTCCCCACTCTTGTGGCCCAGCTAAACTCTGCTATCCTTCAGCCCTCAACTCAAATACTGGCTCTCTCAGGAAGCTGTTTCTGACTCCCAAGCCCCTCTTAGGGGCTTCCATAGTTCCCTGAAAGTTCCCCCCACCGCCGTGTAAGAATCACACAGTGGGGCAGTGGTTTGTTTGTTGTCTGTAACTCCATTAGGCGGTGGACAACTCAAAGCCACTACTTCACCTGTCTTCTTCACCATCAAAATCCTAGTTCTTGGCACCATAGTGTGTGATTAATAAATACATCTGATGAATGGGTGAATGGATTCATAACAATAGTAATCATGTTTTATGGAATGCCTGCTATGTGATAGGCACCATGCCAGGTACTGTGTGTGTGTGTGTGTACAGCTGACCCTTGAACAACACAGGTTTGAACTGCTTGGGTCCATTTATCTGCAGATCTTTTCAATAAATATAGTACCTCTATTTTAATTTTACAGATCTTTAAATTAAGTAAGTATAGGGAAAAGTTTGTGTTCAATTAGAGATCACAATATGTGGAATCAAAAGAACTAAGGTTTGAACCCTGATTCTGTCCAAACTGTTTCAGCTTCTTGCCCTTGTTTGAGTCACTTATCAAGTTCTGTTTTTGAGGCAGAGATAGCGGTATGCAGATTTTCGATGGCTTGGGGGTCGGCGCCCCTAAACCCTGCATTGCTCGAAGGTCAACTGTAATCTCTAATCCTAAATACAACTATGCAAGGTTGGTCTTGTTATCCTAATTCTGTAGTTGGGAAAACCAAGGATTAGAGGCTAAGTTACATGGCTGGGGTCACTATTCGATGCGTAATTGGAATTTGGGGCCAGATCTATCTATTGCTTTATGTCAGTATATTTACTGAGCTGTATTTATAATGAAGCACCCTTTTCCCCTCTCAAACCCCTCCCAGCCATTCACACTGTAATCCCATCCAAGTCAAGCCATCAGATCTGGAGGCCCAGGAAAGCAGTGTTTCCGACATGCCTGGGAACTCGGCCTGGATTCTATCCTTTGTTTCCAGGCCCAAATAGTTTGATGTCACAGATCTTCCTTTGAATTCCTTTGAGGCAAGTAGCTCTGTTTTGGGCTTGGTCTTTCCCTAATACCTCCTGGGACTGTTGTGGGGGAATTATAAACAGCCTTTGGGGTGGGGCTGGGGGATGTGAAGACTCAGGGTTTTTTGTGCTTCTTTTTCAAGAGAGAGTCTCCATAGCTTCCATTAGATTCCCAAAGGAGCCTTCTGGATGTGTGAGCAAAAGGGCCTCCTGGGTATTTCTCTGCTGTTTTCTTCCCCTCTTCTTTTTTGGAAGTTGTGCTAGGGTGGGTGGAGCCTACTATGGCTGCCCAGATTCACAGGAGTCCTCCTTGATCTCTGGAAAACCGACATTAGAGTTTTTCTAAATCTCATATCCCTCACGTTATGAATGAGCTGGGGCCAGAATTGACACCTAGTCTCCTTCCTGCTCTAACATTCTGGTTCTATGATTCCTGTGTGTTACAGAATCACTTAAGTATCAGCACATGGAGGCTGAAGGTATTTTATGCACACATGTGGTCTTGCATGCAGAAGCAGGGGCCGGAGGTTTGGAAGCAATACCTGATGCATGGGGGGCCCCTTTCTGGATGGACTCACAGCTGTTGAGTCACGTTGCTCTTTTTGGTACTCTATTCCCTGCAAAGCACTGCAATTTATTTATGTCCAGAGCTGATGCCTTATGAACTAATAATTTTTATTGACCACCTAGCAATGGTTTATTTAAAGGATTTTTCTGATTTTTTTCTTTCTTTTAATAGAGTAACAATCAGGCCGTTGACGCTGAATCTGATTCTCTTACATGTGCCGTTAATTTGTCAGTTGCTTCATATTTCAAATTGCCTTGAATATTGCTAGTTTATATGTGTGCAGTACTTTTAATATCGCCATTAACTTTATTCCTACTTTTACAATTACTACCTCCCACTAATGTTTCTCCCAGTTTGTTATTAAATGAATATGGAAATTAGAAGTGAAGAGTAAGCAAATTAGGGCTTGTTTCTGAGACAAGAACGGAGGCGTTATTTAAAAATAGATATACAATAATGTTTTGCTTGCTTTTTAAGGCTTAATTTATTCCGTTCTCGTTAGAAACCTGTCTACAGATCAGATTGTCCTCTGTGTTTCACTGACAGAAAAGGAACACCCACCCGGCATACTCTTCTGGTTAGAACGTGTCTCTGAGGGTTCAGTTTCTCGGATTTAGGGGGGTTGGGGAATGAACTTTTATGTGATGATAATGACAAGGATGGTGTTCCTATGGGGCAGGCACTGGCTATTCTCTTTATATGCAGTAACTTGTCAGTACCATATAACCACCCTATGAGGTAGTTACTACTATTGTTCCATTTTATTTTATTTTAATTTTTTTTTGATAATTTTTTTTTTTTTGGCCGTGCCGCACAGCACATGGGATCTTAGTTCCCCTACCAGGGATTGAACCCTCGCCCCTTGCATTGGAAGCGCAGAGTTTCAACCACTGCACTGCCAGGGAAGTCCTATTGTTCCATTTTAAAGATGAAGAAAGTGAGTGTTAGGTTAAATGGCTTGCTCAAGGGCACACAGTTCATGAATGGTGGTGCACAGATTTGAACTCAGTTGGGTCTGACTCCAGCACTTGCTTTTATAACGTCTCTTCTCCTCTTTCTCTGTGTTGCCTCTTATGCTTGAGGTGTTCTAGAGTCATATACACCTGTGACTAGTCCCAATATATTGTGTTTAAGGGACTGACATCTTGGTCTTTGGGAATTTTCCTAGCTTATTAGCAAAGGAACTTGGTATACGAGTAAAAACAAGTTTTTAATATTGTAGAAAATTTAAAGGACATGTGTTAGGGTAACCAACAAATGCTCAGAGGCACCAGAAAGAAGTGCAGAATAGTGTCTGTTTTTCTTTGTATATGTTTCCTAGTGCCATTACCCTGTGAAATACTATGGACCTATGGTCTAGATTAGAAGGAAACCAGAAAAAAACCCCAAAGCCCTCATTAATCCATGTAGAAATTCCTTACAGACCAACATTTGCCTAAACAAACCAACTAGTAATCCCATAAAAGAATGAAGGTAAGGCAGACTGTTGCTGACATTCCATCTTCCCAGCTCCAATGGTGATGAAAGCCATGGGAAAGAAATTGTGACGGGAAAATACACAAAATCTGAGAGTTGGACAAGATCTCAGAAGTTTCCAATCCAGCCTCCAAGGACCTAGACCATTTTCTTATAATCAAAACCGTCCAAAAATGTGGTGCAGTAATTCTTACTTAACAAAATTATATGTCTTAGGGCTTGAGAGGTTATCTTTGATGGAACTGCAGAAATGGGGGACTTATCCTATAATTCTTGGTTTTATTTAATTGATAAAATTATTCAGATTAAAATAATAAACCCATCACTAGGATTAGAAGATGATGATGCTTCCCCAAGGAGAATGAGACAAAAAGTTGTCCTCCAAATGGAGACTCAAAGGGACCACTGGACCTGGGGACTGATTTCTATCTTTTTATTAAAGAAGCCATGATGGTCAAATAAGGACTGATATGGGCAGAAGGAAAGAATGGACAGTATTTCCTGAAAGGCTTGGGGAGTCTGCTCCGTCCTGAACTTGGCAGCTAAGCTGGTGTCCCATAATCTTCTCCCTCTTTTGGGAGGGAGGCTGGTTATAGTTCTTCTAGTCAAGAAGCCCTGTGTCCCGTAAAGAGATTCTCTGCCTATTTTTAAACTCCTCCCCCGGACATAGTATTTTTCTGATTAGAAAAATTTGCCCAATTTTTTCCAACTAGTTTATCTGGTTATTTATTTATTTGTTATTTCCTCTAAGATGAAGAACATTTATTAATCAAAGAAAATCTTCTAGGACCAGGATGTCCTTAGAACTTTGGGAAACTCTGGAATTCCTCATAACTAGCTGGGCTGAGCAGACGTTGACATCCAGAAGCTGCTGCCCATCCCCCTTGAGAGTCCTGGCAAGGATTCACTTCCATGATCTCCCTTTTGAGTGGGAGCAAAGAAACACATCGAGTGAGAGAGGGAATCAGGCCGATTAATTCTTTACAACAAGGTTTTATTTATTTATTTTCTTTGACCCCACCCCCCACCCCCCACCCAGAAAAAAAAAGAAACAATTAAAGTTGTTCATCTTTCTTTTATTTTTAATGGTTTTCCTTTTGGATCCAAACGAGCATTTATATTACAGGATATCCACCTGGTTAACATGCAGTGCTGAACTCTGGCTTTGGGAGAGATGCACCAATACCGTGGGCAGTCCAGCACTGGCTGCCATTCCAACACGGTCACTGAAGGGGCGTCAGGCTGGCACACCGCAGTGGATGCTGCCTGTAAGGAAGTGTCTCGAGTGCCTTGACTCACACGTGTTTTGTAATGCAGGCGGCAGCATTTTAAAAGCCTAAGGCAGATCACCCAATTTCCCTCTTGGTCCCATCTGATGTGCTCATCCTCTAAGAGCAAACCAAGCAGGGGGAATGGCCTGCCCTTGGGTCCCAAAGGACGGAGGGCATGGCCTGGGCACCCTGTTGTCCACTTCCTTGCAGTGTTATCTTTTGAGGCTAGTGTACCATGTGGAGTTTGAAATCTATTCCTGATAAAGCTTATCTCCTGTCCCGCTAACTGCCTCTCCTCCCTCTCCCCTCCTATGGTGCTTGTGCCACTAGGAAGATCAATGAAACCTCTCCACTACTGGCACTACTATATTGAAGAGCTGTTAGTTAAAGTCATCGAGATTGTCTTCAGGCTGCTTGAAAGCAAGAACCTCCTTTCTCTCCATCTCCCAAGTCTGGAAATTTTTTTTCAGGGCTCTATTAATCTTCTGAGGCCTTCAAATCCACTACCTAGAGTGGAAAGAACTCCTCTGCCCCCGATATCATGCTAACAAGTTGACCCATGATCTGGCATAAATGAGGATCCCAGGTCACACTCCTCTAAGCCTTCCTCTACCTGGGACCAGCTGGTATTTCTCACCTTAGCCTTGTCTTTGTCCTAGAGCTTGTTTTCCCCACCTCTATCCCACTCGTCCCAGCTGTGAAATGCCCTGCACACTTAGTGCTTTAGATTTTTCTCCTCTGTTTGTTTTTCTGGGTGAGTTCCCAATCTTGGACTCAGTTTGAGTGGAGATGGACGGCTCTCTAATGTCACCAAGAAGGAGGTTCCTCTGCAATCACAGCACTTAGGGTGGCTTTGTATAAATTTTGGTTGGTCACAAAACCCCAGGGTAGAAAAACACTGACTGAAGTTTGGCCTGCAGGCTAAGTATATATCTCCATGGGTAGCCATTAAAATATAATACCTATGTTTTTACTAAAGCTGTTGGGATCTGCTTAATGCTACCTAGCTCCATATCAAATGTAACCAAGACCAGAACTACAGTATACTTTAATTGGCAGTTAGATTACCTTGTTTAGCCCTCATTTCCTATTACTTTTATTTTTTTTTAAATTGGTTAATGGCACTTTGAAGCTTTGCAGTGTGTTTTTCCTGCTCATCTCTTATCAAGATTTCTAATAGATTTTGAGTGGTGGTTCTTCTGTGCTACAGGCCATCACTAGAAGAAATTAGAGTACTGGAAGGAAAACTGAGTCACCAAATAAGGTCAAATGTGAGCCTGGCAGTTTTGACTGATTTAGTCTCCTTGCAGTTTGGGGGTCCCCCTCTGAGTGAACCAAGAAGGAAGTGGTACTGCCTGGTACACATTCTCGGATCTGGTCCAGAACACAGAGAATAATCCATCCTTATCTCTGACAAGCTGGCAGAAGAGAGAGAGAAAGACCCACGCAGATTTCCAATGCTGAGTAGGAGAAGGGGTCTCAGGGAGGATCGTACGTGTTAGCTTGTGAGCATTGGATCTAAGACTGGTTCAGTGTCCACAAAGGAGACACTGGACTGGGAAGCTCTGAGCATGGACACTCAACTGCCTTGCTGGATTCAAAAAAGAAAGTCTGGATTTTTGTTGTTGTTGTTAGCAAGCTAAGAAGAAGAGGAAGGGAAAAGGGGAAAACTAGAGGGTGAAATTAAAGTAACTCCTGGATTCAGGATCCATTAAACATGAAGTTGCTTCCAAAAAAAAAAAAAAAAAAAAAAATGCTTACAGCAATGCCAAGAATGTCATAGGTCCTAAATGGGATATAGGGAGTGAAGATTTTTCTAAACTGATTTGTGGAGACTTAAATGCTTTATTTAAATGATGAGTTAGTAGCTTACTTGCAAACACTTGACACACCCGTGAACTAGCCAAGCATTAGTATTTTAATTTTCCTAATAAGGGAAAGAAAGTATAGAGAGGCGATATCCTGCTGAAGGTACAAGTTAGTACAGAAGGCGGGGATAGACTTTATTATTTTTGACTTTCAATAATTTTCATTTACCAAATTACTACACCCTTTTTAAAATTTTTTATCTTTTCATCAAGACATAAATTTTGTATTTATTGGTTAAAGATGTCCTAGAAAAATTCTGTATCCATTCTATTATTTCCTTGGCTTTTCCTATGTTTTCAGAGTTTTTCAGTCTTCTAGATAATATGTTAAGTCCCTAAAAGGAGAAGAGACAGAGAAATGAGAGACAGAAGCTGACTTAGAAGGAGAAAGAAGATAAAAAGGAAACCAGAGAGAGAAAATAGAGCTGGTACTGTGTAACCTCAGATTTTGGACTTAAATATCACATCATTAAATTGGACAGAAATTAATTCCTAAAGAGAAGCTAATTCAGAAACAATGCAGAGCACACATTTACCCTTCTTTGCTGTTCTAGAGCAGGTCTCTTACCAAAAAGTGCAACTAACCAAAAAACACTCCCATAAATCCCCTTATCTCTTTTTACCTGATCTACTCAACTCTTTCAAACCCCCAGAAATAAGAATTCAGGGACCTCCCTGGTGGTCCAGTGGTTAAGACTTCGCCTTCCAATGCAGGGGGTGTGGGTTCGATCCCTGGTCAGGGAGCTAAGATCCCACCTGCCTCAGGGCCAAAAAACCAAAACATAAAACAGAATCAATATTGTAACAAATTCAATAAAGACTTTAAAAATGGTCCACATCAAAAATAAAATCAATCTCAATAATATATTTACATCACAGCATGACTTATTATAAAATCTCTTCTTACATTTAGAAGGTCAAGATACCAGCCCCCCTATTTTTAGCATGGGGGGGAGGAAGTAAGACTATAAAAATAGAAGCGCAGTCTGGGGACATCCCAGCCTCACCAGCAATGTGATAGGATCTCCTCTGAGTCCCATTCTTGCTTCTTAACTAACTGGCTTGAATTTTAAGAGCAGCTTTTCAGGCCCTTGGGTAGGTTGGGACAATCTATGAATCAGTTATCTTTGGCTTGGAGTGATCTCTCTGGGATGCATAAGCCTCAGAGGCTCAAAGCAGAAGGGACTCAAGAAAAATACGGCCATCAGAAACCAAAGACGGTTCTTTCCCTTCCTAGTCTTTTCTGCCCCCGAGTGGTACATCTATATTTCTGACGGGGTGAGTTGTAGCACACGGCAGCTGACAATCGCCCCAGCAAGCTGCAGCTGAGCCTCTGCCACTAGAGCCAGCAGAGAAACCACTGGCTGCTGCTCTGTTGGGTTAGACTTGCCTATGATGACTGGGTGGCTCAGAGAGGAGAAAACAAACATCAAAAAGACAACACTCCTGACAGAGGCAGTGTTTATCAACGTGGGATCTCCTCTGATCGCCTCCGGAAAATGTAAGGTCGCAACTCCTGAGTTAATCTCGTTTGGCTTTTGTTAAAATAAGAGTCTCGGTGTGGATATATAGTTATCCAAACCGGGACCTGATTCCTTATGGGGCTCCTGTCTGGAGTTAAACCATCATGCCCTGACTGGCCACTTGCAGGGGGCCACTGTCCTCCTTTCCTACAGCATAAAATCCTCTTCCGAAATTCCTGGGAAGTGCTCAATGCTCTGGAACCCAGAGGGGGAAGGACAGACAGGATGGGTGAGAAGCAAGTGAGGAAGAATCTACCCCAAGGCATGGAGATGCCTCTCTTCACCCTGATTCTCTGCATACACTGGCACTGGGACTTTAAGATCTCAAACATAAGAGACATGAAACTGATAAAAATAGCAGTGAACGTTCCTTAACCTTCTCATAAAATCTCAGCAAAGTAGGTGACTTTCTGCTCCCCTCCTGTTACACACGCACCCCTTTTTCAATACAACCTCATAAGATGTATTATAGCTGAGCTTAGAAATTAAAGAATCTCTCAACTTATCCCTGGCTTGACCCACTAAAGAAATATTCTGTCCAAAAACGAGACATCTAGAGCAGGCTTCAGAAATAAGGATGTAATGAAAAATTGAGAACTTTCTTAAAGCATCAAAGTTATTCAATTTTGTTCCATTACTCCAGGAGAGACCTGATTTCCCTACGATGGGCTTTCATCGGGTATGTGGATGATTCATACACACCAGCAAGAGTTCTGCCCGTTACACTATCTCAGATCATCTTGTAACACCAGGTGAGTCCCCGACTGTATTCCATGAGGCTCAAGCATGCCCTAACGGCAGAGAGCCCAGCAGAGTCAGGCAGGTCGGCAGGTAAGCTTGGACTGGGTGGACTTAACCATCTCAGGAGTTGGGTCATTACTAACATGTGGCAAAACAAGGGCTGGGATGGGAGGACAGGGGGCGCCCAGGCTCATCACAAAGCCTATGTGAAGGAGGATATGTGTGGAGGATGCGTGCTGGCCGAGTGGTGGAACATGGGGTCTTCTCTTTGTGGTGGCAGAGTCAAGGGGAGGCAAAACCAGAAGATCTGGAGCTCAGCTTCAGAGAACTGGTATCAGTGATTTTGGTATCATAGAAACACTGAACGGGGAGAAGTGAAACCCAGATTAGAAATCGATTCCTCAGCTAGAAAAACACACAGCCCCACATTGGGCAGCTGTGTTCACGGCTCCTGTTGAGCCTGGGGGACCCTCAAGGATACCGTCCCGTCACGGTGTACGTAAGTCTATCCTGACCCTGGCTCACAGGGCACCTTGGCCTAGAGCTCTACCCCCTTGTCTGAAGGCCTGCTGGCACTCTGCCCCCTTGGTGACTGAGACAGGCAGAGGGACACACACACGCGTACACGGAAAGAGAGATGAATTCCCCACCAGAAGTCTGTCTGGAGCCTTAGGTGAAAAGAGGAGTACCTAAACACAAACCTAGTTAGAACATCTCTCTGCCTTGGTTTCCTTTCTTTTCCTTCTCCTTCCTTCTTTTTCCCTTCCTCTCCCCACTACCTCCCTCTTTCTTATTCTGAGGGGATCCTGAAGACTCATACTGGCAAGGGAAACTGGACATACAGCTAAAGATTCTTCTGAGGGGACCTACGGTGCTGAGTTTGATCACGTTGTGTATCTCAAACACTGGTGGTGGTTCTGTTTTGCTTGGAATTTCTCAAGATGCTGCCATACTTTTTAATCCAAAGAGAAGCACAGGTTTTGAGATTTAAAGGTGTCGGGGCGGGGGGGGGTGTGTGTGTGTGGCTCTTTTCAAGGGAAAGAGGCCGAACCTGACACCTAGGAATGGATCTCCAGGTTGGCTACTGGGGGCAGGTTAGGGCTCATATTTATTCAGAGGCGGAAGGAAACCATTGCAAGATTATGCTAATGTGTTCCGTGACTTCATAGAAAATTGTCTTTTATTATCTGGTCTTAATAGAAGGGTAAATGCAGGCTAAGGGATTAGAAACCTGATTTCTTGGTCAGGGGGAGATGAATTAAAGAGATGAGTTCGTAAGTCCATGGGTACTACAAAAGCCCAAGGAGTTGGTCAGGGGCCTGCATCTACGGTGCAGTATGCCACTTTATTCAGGACTCAAGTGCTTGTGTGGATGTGAGTTTAAGGAGTTCAGATGTCCAGGAAGGTTTCCTGGCACAGCAAATCGAGCGTCTGTAATGTTGTTTGCAGGCAAATCCCACTTCTGGTAATTGCTCTGCCGGCCTCAGTGCCTCCTATTGCAATGGTGTAAGAAAGACGTCACTTCAACACCCATTCTCAAAAACACAATGCAATAGACTCGCTGGTGCAGAATGGCCGTCCTGTGTCAGCCTTTCCCTCAGGAAAGCTGCATTTCCGAGGTGGAAGAAAGCAATTTTGTGCGAAGCAGCCCATAGCAGCACTTTGGCAGGAAAGGACACCGAGCAGGGGAAACCTTTAAGACAGTACAAGGCCCCGAGTCTGAGTCTCAGGTAACAATCCCACCTGTTAAGATCAGGGTGTTACAGAGTCACACTCCCAGTTACCCCTGAGCACACACGTGTGCTGAGTGGGAGAGGAAAGGGAAAAAAGACGAGGGTTTCAGAGTGGGAGGCCTACGTCTCTGCCTCACTGGTCTCCTGCCCCAGGACTGCTTTGGTTTGGGGGCTGACTCTGGGCCGTGAAGCTCCATCCATGTCTAGGACAGAAGGCAGGGCCATCACAAATGATTTTGCAGCCACAGGGTTGAATCTGGCTTTGCAGAGCTGATACGACGATGCCTTATTTCTATTTCCACAACAGCAACAAAACAAAAAAACCCAAGTTCGTAATAACAGCCACTGACTGTTCCTACCCAAGACGTGAAGTCTGCCTGGGCCGGAGGAGAATAAAGAGTGTTTATCCGCTGCGATCTCAGTTGGGGGCCTCTGAGTCGCCCCATGGAGGGTCCCGGGAGGCAGGTTTCATCTGCTCCTGGCTGGGAGAGGAGGGCCCTGCCTGGTACCCCCTGCAGGAAATCCTTCCACCTAACGGTGATGGTGCTGGAGGACTGGAGAGGGACATGAGGGGGTGATGTGTTTCCACCGAATGGATAATCGATACAGTGAAGGAGAACTGATCCGCTAAGAAAGGGCTCTCTTCTTCTCAATGCTTCTGAGTTTTGGGGGTTAGGAACAATGTCCTGAGGTGGTCTTCTGCTCAGCTCTACTTTAGGGATGGGGAAAGCCCAGGGGAATATTCAGGACCACCGGGGCCCCAGGCCTGTCACCTTGTGTACTGAGGCCCCACTGGTGCCTGCTTTGCTAGAAGGAGCAGCCCAGGTCTAAGCTGAGGTATATTTACTCATCACTTTAAAGTATCCTGACAAACTGCCCCTCAATCACAAACTAGCTGCGGAAGCTGCCCGTCCAAGGGTCCCACCCTCACGGGAGCTCCTCAGTAAACTCAGAGGGACTCTCTCATTGAAGCTTCTCTGGTTGCAATCTGTTGGCCTTTCTCATCTCTACGGAAGAAGTCCCTACCAGGTGATGTGTAGCTCACCTTGGATACGTGTGTGCTGCCCTCTTGGGGAGTGGCTGGGAAGACTAGGCCACTGGCACTTGGGCTCACTGGCCTTGGCGCGGCTCTGGCCTTGGCGCGGCTCTGGCCTTGCTGCTTGGCAAAGAGGTCTTCTGCTCCTGGCTCAGAGTCTGGGCTGACATTCAGCCGGTATGTGCTGGGCCGGCTGCAGCACCGATCCACATACTGAATTACCTCTATACTGGTTGGAAAACTGACTCTGCCTGAGCCCCTTAAGTGCCCCCCTGCCACACTCAGCCCACCCTCGGGGCTCCCCCGTGCCCGGCATCTCCCGGGCTAAGTAAGGCCTGTCGTGGCATGGGGTGCCAGCGCTAAGGCCGGACTCCACTCATCAGCTAGTGCCCTGGTCACACGGGTTGTTAAATACTTTGAAAATATCACCCTTACCAGAGCCTTCGGCACCTCCCTGGACCTCAGGGGACCTCAGCACCTACTGAGTGGGTGACAGGCCTCAGACGGGACTGTAGCGACCAGCGGCAGCAGCTCTCCGCTCCTTTGCCCCCTCTGCTATGGTGAGGGCTGCCGGACTATGGCTTTGCTCACCCAGACCAGCTCTGGCTGCTGCCACCACAGCGCCCCGACCCCTTCCCCTTCCCCTTTCTCCTCCCTCTCTGCCTCCTACCCTTGACATCCAATGCTCCTGAACTCAGCCTGTGCCTCCTCTGGGGACGCAAGCCACGGGATAACGCATGAGATGCCGTCATGGTTGGCCTGGTGGCAGGGGTGCTGGCTGAGGAGGAAGGGCTGGTGAGGGAGGAGAGTCCTCTCCCAGGGTCTCCATGACTCCCCAGTTAAGAGCCAGAATGTCTTCCAGGCTTCTCAGGGCAACAGGCACAGCCACAGGCCGGCCTGACATCCCCACGGCTATAGAAAAGTGGGAAGGGGCAAGGGGAAGCAAAGCCATCCTCGTGTCCCTTCTCCCCTGGGAATAACCCTCCATGTTCTTGTATATTCTTTCCCCAGCAAAGAGGCAGAACTATGGCAGTGCCCATCTTGCCAAGGGGAATACAGCGATTGGGTGGGTTTGACCGGTTTTCCTTCTGTCTTTTCCTTCCTCTTCTCTGATAATGCACGGTGTCCTTCTATCTTCTTCCTCCCTCTTCCTCCCCCCCGGGCCGCACTGGCTTCCCAATTGGGGTCTTGGTTTTCTCCGTGTTGAGAGAAGAGCATGCATCGGAGGGGGGAGCGGCCTCTAGCATTTGTCGTCTTCCTCCGTATCGCTCAGAAGGTCGCTGACAGCTCCACACGTCATGCCTGGTCCAGGCCCCCCGTGCCTCCGCCGCCGATAGTGCCCGTTGGGCATCTGCCAGCTGTGCCGCAGGGGCGGGGCTGAGCCGATGGTGTTGGACCGGCCGAGGCTGGTCGCCACAGCTGCTTCAAAGGTGAGCGTCTCCTCCTCGCCACAGTCCGAGGCGTGGGAGTCTTCGTGCAGGGCCAGGTAGGGCTCAGAGATGTAGCGCTGTGGGGAGGAGGGGTGGCCCTGCTGTACGTACCGGGGGTTGCAAGACTCGGGCAGGCTGGCGTCATTGCCCTCCAGAGCTTGGGAGGTCAGTGGGGAGCCACCCTCGCTCCCATCAGCGGGTGGGGAGATGCTCCCAGTGTGTCTCATCAGGGAGCTGTAGGAAAGGAGGGGCCGAGGCTTTGGAGGGACAGGTGGGAGCTGCCGACGACTTCGTCTTGGGGTGCTGGTGTCGGAGACGGAGGGGATGGAGCTCTCACTGAGGGACCCTGTGCCCTGTGCGGCAGGAAAAACATGGCATGTTAGCCTGGGTTTGGCATCATTCCTACTTGGGACCTGGTTAAGGTCCCTGACCCCTCCTACAGAGAGCCACCAGAGTCCCCTCCGCTACCAGTCACATCCGCTCAGGGACGCAGAGATTACAGGAGACTCAGGAGCCAGTACCATGGAGACCAGGGTATGTCAACTTTCAATATGCTCATGCATCTCTGGGGTCTTGTTAAAACTGCAGACGCAGCTCAGAAAGTCTGGGGTGGGGCCTGAGATCCTGCATTTCTAACAAGCTCACAGGTGCTGCCGGTCCTTGGAACAAACACGTTGAGTAGCAAACATCCGGAAGCTCACTCTCTCTAGCACGTGGCGCGTTGAAAGAAAGATTTGAAGCTTTTGGGAAAGACAACTACATGAAAGGTAAACGAATGCTCTAGAGTTGCTCTGTCTGGGGGACGTTCTTGGGAATTGGATCTAAGGGCATGGCAAATACCTTCCCTCATCTTCTCTTTTTGCATCTGTGTTTTCAGTGGCGTGCTAAGACTGACTTGGCTTCTACACCCCCCCCCCCCACTTATCTGCTGGTTCAGGCCTGACACCCTTAGTCCCAAGGGTCTCTGAGCCCAGGGGTTGGTACATGGACCTCCAGCTCGGTGCTGAGGCTTAAGGTGTGCGTGTAAGCCAGGAACCACGCTCAAGATCTCCTGGGAGATTCTGGGGTCCTTCCAAGTGCAGACTTCTGGGTTCTACTTTACAGCGGGTCTCACTACCGAAGCAGAAGCCTTGAGGTCCCAGGAATGTGCACTTATAACAAGCCCTAGGTGACTCCGTTCTGCACTAAAACTCGACACCACTGCTCTAGAAGTAAACTTCTCAACTGCGTCTGAAAGTTGGCTGTGGAAGCCCTTCCTCTTGCCCACCGCTCACTGCCGATGGGTCTCACATCTGGACTCCGAGGGTATTGGAGCAAGGTAGGGCAGGGAGTGAGGGATGGTAGTCAGGGGGAAAACAGGGCCAGAGAGTGTTTTCACACAGCTCTCGTAGTTGTATCTTAGACCTAGGCTGACGTTTCAGTAACTGGCCGGAAGGAGAGATGCTCTTCCTCTTGGGATGGCTGGAAGCTAGATAGATGAAGTTGAATTGATCTGACTTTTGAATCCTGTGTTGAGAGAGGAATCACCATTCCAACCAATACTAAGGGTCACACGACTGGTCAAAGCTTTTCTGGCTAAAAAGCCATCCTTTCCTCTGAAATCTGTCTGAGATATTTATGAACTTATTTGTTGTGACTTTGTAACTCTGGATACTGAGAACGAAGATGGAGTGACCCCTAGACACCATTGTCTTTCTTGGGGGGCTCTTTGGTTTTCTGTGAATCCATATCATTTCTGAGTACACAAGTGTTAAGTAAAAAGCTAACCTCTATGCACAATGGATGCAGTTTCCTGTGAAGCTGAGGTCTGTGTGGGTGCTGGATGCCCACATTTTGCACCTCATGTTAACAGCCCGCCCCTCCCTGTCTTCTGCAGAGGCTCAGCTTCCTCTCCATGCTCACCGGTCTGTTGGGGGTCTGCGACCTGCACTCGCTGGGAGACCGGGACTGATGACGTTCTGGGGACTCCCAGTCGGCCTGGGTCCCTCGCTCCTCGGAGTTGCAGCGGGAGACATCGGGAGAGAGAAGATGCTTTCGCTCTTTCGATCGTCCCCGCTCTCTGCCGCCTGAGCGGTGGGTGTCGGACTTGTGGCCTATGAGAGATGACAGAAGCAACTATCGTAACTCTGCCCATCCTGGCCGCTGAACACAAAGATAAGTCTTAGAGCTTGGGACCAGGCCCCTCAAGGACCCTGGCTTCTGCAGACATGTCAACAGGTGATCTGAAAGGGAAGAAGGAGAGAAAGACTGGAAAATTACCCTTTTGTGAAGAGGTAAGTGTGCAAGCTGCCACTGGAAAGACTTGCAAATTCAAGGATGCAATCACTCTCTTCTTCCATTTACGCTAGATACAATTCAGGTAGAATCTCTGCCAGCCATGTGGCCCAAGAATCCTCTATGTCCTAAACATGGGTGTGTAACTTTTTAGAGGGAAAATGGCACTAGCAGAAGGGAATTAAGAAGTTGCTATGAACAAAGTAAACACAGTTACTGTAACGCCCTAGGACTGAAGTCAAAGGATCACTTCTAGTCCCCTCTCTGCCACTTGCTGGCCCTATGATATGGGACATGTCACTGCTTTTTTATCTTTGTTTCTTCACTTAGTAAAAATAGTTTGAACCAGACTAGTGATTTTCTGTTTCTATCAATATGACCCTTTTCCTTAAAAAACATAACTCAAATGCATACAACAATTCCAGGTAGCACTGTCTGGGTCAAAGTGCAGTTAGTGGGTAAAGCTCCGCCCTTGCCAGGGGGTCTCTAATGCTTCCCTAAGGCAGTGGAGTGGTTTTGTAGAAGGCCCCTGGGAAAACTCTGTTTTAATGATTTTTATAGCCCTGGTCTGGAAGAAAGAAATCTCATCAGCCTTTGAGATGACTAGAGAGGGTTTTGTTGCTTTGTTTCACGATGTGAGTCCGACAGGAAACCCCCTTTGTTAAGGAGCATTGTTCCTTCACTCTCCACCACCCCATCTTTATCTAGATTCTGTTCCTGTGACTTTCAGTTCTCGTCAGAAAAGAGGCAAACGGTGAAGACTCCCTCACCTGAGTCAGAGTTCAGGCGGTGGGCTGACAGCCTCAGGGAGGAGTGGTAACTCCGGCGACGCGACTTGTAGGTGTTTTCGCTGCTCCGCTCCATGGAGAATTCCTCCAGCCAAGAGGAATTTGAACGCTTTTCCCGAATAGTGGAAAATGAACGTCTCATGGAGCTAGGGTCTGTCACCACCTGGAAACATGAGCCCCCCAGAAGAACACAAGGTAAGGATTAATTACTGAAATGGTCTAGAAGGAAGGAAGATGTAGGACTGAGATTGTTGCAGATTGCAAATTGTCATCTCCCATAAATCCCTTTTGCTCAGACCTTAGCTGGAGGAGGCTGTTCCAGAAAGTGTCTTTACGTTAACATAGTCACTGGGCTGGTGCAGGGCTCCTATTCACGCTCAGGAAAGCAAGGAGCTGAGGGTCCTGTGCAAGCTGCCCATAGAACCATCTACCCTGGAGACTCAGCCAGGACCTGCCGTGAACCTGGAGCCACTTTGAAACAAGTGAGGGCAACTGTCAAAAAGTCTCCACCACGAAAGAAGCATGGCTTTGCCGCTTGTTTTTTGCCCTCCTCAGAGAAGGCGCCACCCTATAGCGCTAGAGCTTAGGAGAGCTTGTAAATGAGTAGCTCCTGAGAATGCACTGCGCTCTCTCGATCAGTCCCACCCCAGCTCCACCTTAAACTCTGGCATTTTGACTTGCCACAGATGTTAAAACAGATCCACAAAAACTTCTTGTCTCTGTCAAAACTTGATGTAAGACAGACAGACAGAAAAAAGCCAGGAAAACAGACAAAGAAATGAGGCGTGGCCTGCACTGGCTAGGACAGACAGTCCTGACACAGAGCTGTGTGTGTACGTAACTGCATATGCGCTAGAGGAACCAGGAAAGGAGAAAAGAAGGAAAAATGCACAGGGGAAACCCTGGAAAATATTTCTTGCATGGCTGGTTGGGTCTTGAGGATGTTGAGCCCATCCGGGGGCCTGCCCTTTGGCTGGCTAGGCTGTTGTGGTTGTGGTTTCATTGGAAACACGGTGTGGAGGAGCAGGCTCTGTAGAGAAAGCCCGTGAGCCAGGTTTTGCTTATAGAGAAGGGGTGGGGGCGAATCAAGGGCTCACCTGAAAATATCAGATGTGTGTTCATAACCCACCAATTCAATACAGCCCAGGATGCCACTGCATATGGTAGGTGGTGGTTGCGTTTTACCTGGGGATCCACAGTCAGGCGTGGCATAGAGGATGCCCTCCCAGATCCCGCATGCTCCTGGGTGTCCGAAGGAATGTAGATGCCATGGTTAGAGGGCTGCACGCTTTTTAATTCACTAACCTCTGGCTCCTAGAAATAAACACACAGCCAAGCTTGTGGGACTTGATTCCATCCCATTGCTTCTCACTTCCAGGGGATGATTCTGCCTCCTCCATGTGAAGAACGGCTTTCAGAAGAGACACTTGCATCTCTAAGGCCTCAATTGTACGTGTATATATGTTTGCGTCTATGTGTGCACATATGTGGTATACCAGATGTCCCAAACAGAAAGCTCTAACTAGGATTGAGGGATAAGGATCACCTTTTCTGGTTAAGTATCATCTTAGTTATCACTGAGCAATGCTTCAGATTTTATAGCTTTGTGAAATTTACCTTCTGCATGTTGACAGTATGGGGTTTATTCTTGTAATCTGAAGAAGCCATTTGTCAATTAAATAGAAGCCACTATTTTAAGGAAAGTCACCAACTTCCGGTGTCAGGTTTATCTTCTGAAACCTTAAGACACGTGATTTTAAGAGCTTTCTTATGATTGAAACCATCCAATAATGGGGGTGGGTAGCCATCTTTCAGGAATGCTTTGGACTAGTGCAGTCTAATAGAAATTTAATGCAAACCACTTATGTCATTTAAAATTTCCTAGTAATTACATTTTAAAAAGTAAAAAGAAACATGAAATTTAATAATAGATTTTATGTAACCCAATATAGCCAAATATTCTCATGGCAACATGTAATCAATATAAAAAATTAATGAGATATTTTACATTTTTTGGTACCAAGTCTTTGACATTGGTATGTGTTTTACACCTATGGCACATCTCAATTTGGACTAGTCATATTTCAAGTGCTCAATTACCGTATGTGGGCAGTGGCTACTGTATTGGACTATGAGAGCACTTGAGAGCTTTAAGAAGGTTGGATGGGAGATCTCTAGGGTCGTGCCCAAATCATTTAATTTTCCTGGTTAAAGAATGTTTGTTTGTTAGTTTGGCAAATGTACGTGCTCTGTATAGACAGCTAGTGTTCATCGCGCAAAGAGTAGAGCTGCTTTAAAAATGTTTAGGTGGGCCACCCAACAAAGAGACCTAGGAATATCTTAGACATCTGGAGACATCTGGAGATTATACCAGAAAAAAAGCATTTTACATTTAGGAAATGACACCTCAAAACATGGGTTTATGAGTAGGGTATTATTAAAGGAAAGGGGGGCCTGAGACAGCCCCTTGGCCTCAATGACCATTTGGCTGAGTGGTTCCTGGTATGAATGGGAGGACTGCCTTCAAAGGACATGATGTGTGCACCTGAAGAAGTTACAGTGTTTGCAGTATGTGCTTTATATAGCACCCAGGTCTGACTCAAAACAGATGTGATAACAACACTGCAGTCTACGTGGTAACAACAACTGCAGCCAATGGGTATCAGAGGTGGTGCAAGACACGCCCACACACACAAATCATGGCCATGTCCCAGGACGTTGAGCAGGGAGCCCCAAAGGATGGGCAGGAGTACACAGTGGTGAGTGTATAGCATGGGCTGACACCTGAATTGAATTACAGACACCAGTATTGACAATGAGATGAACATATATCCAAAAAGTCCTGGCACTACAGCTCAGCCCTGGGAAACCTGCAGAAAGGGTGATGTAATAAAGCCTCCCTGTGAAAGTAAAGGACACGTTATTGAGATTTTTCTCACCAGACAGACACATCACCAGGCAAGCCATAAAATGACGAGAGGCCCTTTTTAGAATTAAACTATCTGTACCAATTAGTCCCTTTTTCCCTCTGAAGGGTCCCCATTCCATCAGACATGCCCTCCACAAGCAGGCCACACCCACACTCCACCCACACATCCATTCAGGAAGGCGCTGGGGTACACTAACAGTGGGGAGGGGTCAGGGAAAAAAATGAAGGGGAGAGAAGAACACAGGTGAATTAGAATCAAAGTGACATGGGAATCACTTAATACAAGCTGTCTATATAGACTACTGCAAAGGTTGGGTTTTACTCTTTTTCTTTCCAGACCAATAACCACCTGGATTTTAATTCTAAGCTCCCGAGGGAACTTGATCTCATGGCTCCTGAACTAATAGTAAATTTAGCTTTGTATTATCAAAATCTAAAGTTCCATCTGTCATCCATTGGTGCCATCCATTCTTATGATGATTCATTCTAAGGCTCCCTCTCAAAGGCAAGATTTCATTTGTCACTTCTGCTTCTCCATTTGATGCCCAGGGGCATAAATTAAGAGGGCTTGGCCTGAAGCATTATAAGTTCCTGAAGCAGGTAAGGAGCCTCTGGGGTTGTAAAACCTGAAGAGGGAGCATTTGTCAAAGAACATGAGAAACTCAGCTATGAAAGGGGAGATGGCAGGAAACTTTCAGGATAATTGGTTGGACTATCAGAAAGGTTTTTTTTTCTGATGGAGCAAGGCTATGGAATAAACTTTGAAAATGAGAGGGGGAGGGATCAGGAAACCAAGGAAGTATTTTTGAGGTCATGTAACTCATTCATTCACCAGAGATTGCTGTTCCTGGAATTGTCCATCATCAGCTGGGTCCATACAGGCCAACTGGAATATTTCCTGCGGGGAGAGTGGACTCATCGAAGGGTATCCACTCCGGCCACCCCTGCAAAGCAATGCCAAGTTCAGAGGTAATGTGTGCATGAGAGAAAGAGAAACAGTCATGACGTAGTTGTCATTACCAATTCCCACCCAGACAAGACTTCCTCCCCAGCAAGGGCAATACCCTTTAGCCTTGGCTGGCTTGCAAGCCTGGTAACTTACAGGTGGCCGGCCCTAGAATAGAAAATTAAAAAAAAAAAAAAAAAGCATTGGAAAAGAGGAACCACTGTTTTCAACCTGCATTTGGAACCATTCATCATTTTGCTGGCGACTAGCATATCTGTGACAAATGACATCATTTGTCACACTCAGCCATATGGAAGACCCAATGCTAGACTGTAAACCTGTTTCTGCCCAGTTTCTCCATTCGGCAGAAAAATGCCATAGTTTAAAGTGAACAGTTTGTTTAAATATTAAGCAGTCATGGTCTTTTAAAAAATTTCCTCCACACTCAGAAAGAATATGGTTTTACTGTGCCAACATCCCTGGCCAAACCAAACAATTCAATGCCATGAACATTTATTGAAGGACTGCTCTGTACCTGGCACTGCTGGTGTATGAACTGCGTGGAACGATTTCAGAAGAGGTGAAAGAGGTGACAACGTCTGGGTCGATGGCTATGTAGGAGGATGCTCCAATGGTGATGAGGTAAAAAAGGACAGGGGCAGAGTTGGCCAAGTGTTTAGGGGCCTCTGAATGAAAAGCGTGGAGAGCTGTTGCAGTGTGCCTGTTATTAAACCACGGTTTGGTACCTGAAAGACACCCTCAGCCTATGGGATCCACTGGGCTGGTTAGGAAGAAAAAGAGGCAGCCAATCTTTCCTGAGAACTTGGCGCTGCTGCTGCCACTCATTGCTACTAGTACAGTAACAGTTCCTCTTTGACCTAAGCCAGCATGCAGACTGAGCTTCCTGATCCCGGGAAGAGGAAAGTGGTCAGTGACTGGGGCAGCAGCTCCCTCAGTGGGTGTGGAATTAGGAGGGAGAGATGGGACACCGTCTCTGCCCGTGTCCCATCTGCTCCGGAGAGAGCCACTGCAGAGTCTCCTGCTTAATGACTGTGAAGCCAGTGGAAAATCCGAGACCTAAGCAAGGATTGCCAGTTTCTGAAAAATAATCCATTAGACTGGGATCATAGGGGAAAATCTGAAGCACAGATTTTCACTGTCCCCTCGCTGCTAGTGAGGGCTTTAGCTGAACTTTTACAACTGCTGGAGAGCAGTCTGCTATTTAAACGACTGCTTAAATGTCAATCATCTTCTGTGTGCCTTGGCCTGAGAACCATGGGAAACAAGATAAGCACTGCTCTATAGGAAATGGGCCCCCTTCTGTCCTACAGAAAATGAGTAACTCCAGGATCCCCAATAGGTAGATAGGACACTTAAAAGCACTGAACAACCTTATAGACTTGAAGAATTTGAACCCTGAGTAACCTCTTACTTTGAAAACCTTGTCTGGCTTCTCACTGTTATTAGGAGAGAGTCCAGAGGCCTCTTTCATGACCCACTTCCTACCTGGCCACCCTCCTCTTGCATTACTTTCCCTTATTCCCTGAATTCCAACATGCTGGGCTCTCTCAGTTGGTTGAATGTGCCAGGCTTCTTTCTGCCTCAGGACTTGAATAAAGGCTGTTCCCCAAACACCCGGTCCCTTGCAAACTCGTTTTTGAATTCATCCTTCAAAACTCTCCCTAAAAGTCACTTCCTTAAGGAAACCTTACCTGATAAACTCGTCAGAGGTCTCTCTCACACGCAATCAGATCATAATGTATTTTTTTTCCCATCCTAGCGCTCACCAGAACTGTGATTAAATCATCAAAAATGACAAGTGTTTTTTTTTTCTGATAATCTGTTTCATGTTTGTTTTTCTACCAGCTGTAAGCTCAATGGGAGAGGAGCCCTGTCATGTCCACCACGCCACCTCCAAAGCAATCTCTACTTGAACAATTCAGGGCTCTAGAAACACAGATGGTTCCAAAGAACCAGCCTGCTGCTCCACCAGCATCTCCGTTTCAGGAAATGGACCAACATCCACCTAGAAGCTCAAACCAGAAACCCGAGGGTCATCTTGGATTCCTCCCTGTCCTTCACACCATGTAGCAAATCAATCAATCACCAAATCCTATCCGTTCTGTGTATTAATTGCCTCTCAAGTCTGATTCTCTCTCCCCATTTCTATCCTGTTAGTCCAAGCCACAGTCTTGCAATACTCACAATTGCAGCCACGTACTAAATGGTGTTCTATCTCTCGAACTGCTTCCCTCCAATCCACGGAGCCCACACTGGATTAGAGAATGATCTTCGGAAAGCCCAAACCTGATCATGTCACTCTGATGATCATGTCACCCATTATCCTCGGATGACACTAAACTTCTGTATCCTGCCCGTAAACTACCTCTGTATCCCCACATCCTGGGCCCTCCAAATCCATCACCTGCCACGTCCCCTGATATCTCTGTGCTCCAACCATCATGACAGTTCTTAGGTTCCTTAAACTTACCATACTTTATTTCACCTCTTGAAGTGCCTGCTTTTGAGTCTCACTCAAATGTTACTTCCTCAGGGAAGCTTCCTCAAATCCTCAAACTACGTGAGTTGCCTCCTTTACACAGAGTCACGATAGCCTACCCTTCCACATTTTAACCTTTATCACTCTTGTAATTTCTTTTTTAAGAAAAAAAGAAATGATCATCTTGACTGAATCCCCAGTGTCTGAGCCAGTTTTTGGGTCACACCGACTCTCAGTAAATATTGGTCAAATCAATGAGTGAATGAAGTAATAAACATATGGGACAGAGGCTGGAATAGTCCAATGATGGGAGTTAATTTGCACAGCAAATTGTTGTGGCTAAAACAGATCTAGATGGTGGAGGGTGTCCTCTATTTCTAAGCCAAAGACCCTTGAAAAACACTGTAAACTCTTCCAAGGAGGTAGTCCTAGTACTCTAATCATACCTCTTGACCACCTTCCTGCACAGACCAAAGATAAACATGTACTTGTTTTTTTGTAGACAGGAGAATCCATACCTGCTACTTTAACACCTCACATGTTTTGTAAAAATGACCGACGGCCTTGGTCGTTTTTTTTTCTTTTCCAAATGCGTTGGATTGTGACCTTTGAAAACAATGCTTTTCAGAAACAGGTCTCCAACACCACAGGCAGAAAGAAATTTATGGCGTGAGAGATTCCAAATGGTATTCTGACTGAGGGCTCATTCCTAAGCCTGGGATTTCACTCCTCTGACAATTACTGAAGTTGTGATACTTAGTGATTTACTGGTTCCACGAGAGCTAGACTGGAAAAAAGTCACTAATCATAACCAACGACCACAAGCCATTTACGCTGGGTAGAGGGACCATTTGGGTACATCACTTGTGATGAGAGAAAGCAAGCATTGAAATGAAGTACGTATATTACATTAGATCCTTTATGGCTAATGACCGCATTGGGGCTAAGGCTTACAGCTCGGAAGAATTGGCACATGCCTTAACTAGGGTTTTGTTTCCACTTTCAATACAGAAAATTAACAAAAAATTGTTTTGCCTGATTTAAGGTTCTTTTTGTTCATTACAGATAACACTGTGTAATGGGAAGACTCTGGGCCTGGAAATAACTGACTGAAATTCCAATTCAGCTTCCTACCAGCCGTATGGCTTTGGGCCACGTCGTGAACCTCTCTGAATTCACTCTAAAGTGATGATACTAATACAGCCCCTTACTTCCTTTGTCCATTCACAGTGCTCCCTGTCTCTGGAGCTGGCCATAGCACCAAACACGCTCAGTCTGCTTTTCCATCACCCCTGCTGAATAACCACCTTAAGATACAACATGTTGTCTTCTCACCCTCAGAGAGGGGACCATCCATGCATCTCAGCGTTAGTATTAGCTCGGGCACTTCTAGGCAATGAGTTTCTGGGTCTGCCCGATGGCACACGTGATAATGCAAGCAGGGGAGTCATGGACCCTCTGGTAATACTCACAGGCCTGAAACGGGGTCCTGCTGGAGATAAGGCAGGGCTTTGGCATTAGCAATGATCTCCTGAGGCAGAGATGACGGCTCCATCCGCTGGAACATGGGTGCGTTTTTCTGTGTTCAAAGTGGAAAGGAGGAAAAAGGAACTCAAATGACTGTGGGGGGAAAATACCATCTGAGTAAAACAGGAATATGACTGATACCCTGTTTGACTATCTGAACCTCTGCCCCACTGGTTTTCTAATCCCTTGATCCTAGGGAGGTTCCTGGACCCTGCAAAGCAAAGCCTGACCTCTGCTTCTAAGCACTTGCAGGGCACTGTGCCCCAGGGATGCACAGGCCTGTCCCTTCAGGGGCCCACCCAGCCACCACGCTGTCCTTGACCTTCACCTGTTCCTCCAGCTGCTGCCTCTGCTTCTTCACCTTGCTCTGTTTATAGTAGTCCATGATCATCATTGCTGCATAGATTTTGCCCACAGTCAGGTCAGAGGCTGGAGACACAAGTGTGGCATGGAGGGGAACAGGGAGAAGACACGGGTGGGGGGAAAGTGAGGACACCTAGGAAGCAGGTTTGCCCCTTCGGCCACCCACCCATCCAACATTTATTGAGGGTTCCATCTGTGCCAGGCACTGAGGCTACAGAGTGAACAGGTCCCCATGTCTAGCCTCAGGGAGCTTCCACGGCCACCCAGGGAGGCTGATGTTACCAATGATGTGCAACACATCAGTAAGCACCTCCCCACCCCCAGAATGGTCTAGGTTTCCATCTCTTAGTAACACCACCTTTTCCCCAACGGCTTGAAGGTTTGCTGAACTGTGTTATGTGGAAGGACAGAGCTACGTAGCCAAGAAGTTTCATCCACAACCACAGTGACCTATCTTAAGAAACTGTTCTCCAGTGTGGAGGTTCCTCAGAAAACTGAAAGTAGAACTACCATGTGATCCGGCAATCCTACTCCTGGGCATATATCCAGACAAAACTCTAATTCAAAAAGATACACACACCTCAGTGCTCATAGCAGCGCTTTTCACAATAGCCAAGACACGGAAGCAACCTAAATGTCCATCAACAGATGAATGGATAAAGAAGCTGTGGTACATATATACAGTGGAATACTACCCAGCCATAAAAAAGAACAAAATAATGCCATTTGCAGCAACAAGGATGCAACTAGAGATTATCATACTAAGTCAGAAAGAGACAAATAACATATGATGTCACTTATATGTGGACTCTAAAATATGGCACAAAATGGAAACAGACTCACGGACATAAAGAACAGACTCGCAGACATAAAGAACAGACTTGTGGTTGCCAAAGGGGAGGGAGGGTGGCGGAGGGAAGGATTGGGAGTTTGGGGTTAGTAGATGCAAACTATTACATATAGGATGGATAAACAACAAGGTTAGTATAGCACAGGGAACTACAGTCAATATCCTGGGATAAACCATAATGGAAAAGAATATAAAAAAGAATATATTCATGTATATAATTAAGTCACTTTGCTATACAGCAGAAATTAACACAACACTGTAAATCAACTATACTTCAGTAAAAAAAAGAAACTGTTTTCAATTAATGACAAAAGGAACTTGAGAAGTGAGGGATTTTTGTTTCCTAAGAATAAAAGAGCACCCTTCCCTTATCTCCTCGATCATTCTGTGTTCCCCCCAAAGGTGTGGTCTTGGCGTGCTGGGCCCACAGTGACACGGATACCCTGGAGGAGACCCCAAACCTTTGGGCATGGGCACAAGCAGATCTAACATCTTCTGGGACAGGTGAGGCCAGATGGCCAGGGTCTCCTTCTGTAGCTCTGAGTCTAGCTGCTGCCTGTCCGCACCACCTAGGGGAAGATACATTTATTAATAGCGAAAACAGAACAGACACAGAAATAACAAGGATGGAGGGAGGAGGTGGGGCAGGAGCTGAGTCAGCATGGCACGTCATATTCTCAGAGGGGATCGTGGTACTTAGCGACAGTGGACCTTGCAATACTGGGTCTTTCGGCTGAAGAAGCAGAACACATTTTGGCTCCGTTTTCAGTGACTCAGGGATATCCTGTCACAGAGAGCCGAGGCCCTGGGACCAAGATCAGCCTCCTCATTCATTCACAGAGGCTCCCGGCTGCTCAGTATATCAGAAGGCGGAATGCAGAGAGCCACGAGCCAGCCTCCTCTGCCTTTATACCTGTATCAGTTCTTCCAGCGATCTGACTCCAGAGTCTGAGTGACCTGATTTTTTTTTTTTTGCGGTACGTGGGCCTCTCACTGTTGTGGCCTCTCCCGTTGCGGAGCACAGGCTCCGGACACGCAGGCTCAGCGGCCATGGCTCACGGGCCCAGCGGCTCCGCGGCATGTGGGATCTTCCCGGACCGGGGCACGAACCCGTGTCCCCTGCATCGGCAGGCGGACTCCCAACCACTGCGCCACCAGGGAAGCCCGAGTGACCTGATTTTAAAAAGGATTTGGGTCAGGCAAGAGCAAGGAAGCTGGAGGCCCATCTGGAAGTAGTAAACCCTTTCTTTCCTAAACCACTGAATTAGAAATCAAAAGGAACAAAATACTGCCATGATAGCACCTGCCACAGAAGCCTTCCAAGTTGTTAAAGGCACCACGTAAGGGGAAAAAAAAAAAAGAAAGAAAAAAAAGAACTGAATTAAAACTCATTTGTTCAATCAACAAATATTTCTAAAATGCCTACTTTGTGCCAGACACCAGAGATCACATACTGTTGAAGTCAAAAGGAGGCTTAGTGATTATCAAACCATTCATTTCACCAAGAAGAAAGGGCAAATATAATAGTTATTGTAGCTCAGAGGTGAAACAGGGACCCTACTATCTGATCTCCAGGTCACTGCCTCATCAGATGGACAAAAGGTCAAACATTTCCATCCTGCGCCACCCTGCGTGAGTTGTTTCAGAATCTTTTTCCCCCCTAAGCTTACTGACCTTTGGCGATTTTAATGTCCAGAGCTGTCCGGATCAGAGCCATAAGCGTGGATGTGAAGTGGACAGTCATGTCCTCAGCCACTGGCATATTCATCAGGACTAACCTCTGTGTGAAAGAGAGAAAAGAAACAGCAGGAGGAAAAAAATATATCGAGAGAAACCTTGGTGAGAAGGGAGGAAAAGTGCAGAGGTCAAATGCAGAGACAAAAAAGAAGGGCAAGGATACCCCCGTCCCCTGTCCCAGTCCTGCCCTCTCCCGGCTTCTCACTTAAGGCTCATTGGCTGCTGTTTTGTTTTGCTTTGTTTATTTCTAGGGAATGATGCCGAATTCCAAGGGAAGAGGGACTAATCATTCTGTAGGACTCCTCCACAGTCCTAAGAATGTCTTTAATGGGATGCCTAAAAGCAGTGGCTCAGGGGAAGGAGTCAGCTCTGTGAGGTGACTCCATTCCCTGTTACAGGGCTGCTCTACAGTTCCACTTGTCCCATGAATACCCCCCAAAACTCACATGGGGGAGATTGTGCTTTGCTTATCTGACTTGAAAGATGCATCCTGATGCCCCCTTTTTGAGTCTTTAAAAGATGAAATTTGCCAGCACATGGTTGAACATGCAGAAGTCCAGCTTATCCAAAAGATGAAGTGGAGCAGAATGGAAAAGTGGGAGAGTGCAAACAAGGTCTAGGGGAAGAGGGCTGGGGAGAGCAGAGAAGAGAAGGGTGACCAAGGCAGGAGCAGAGTGGGCAGGCCTTGTTCCCCTCACCCAAAGGAAGGGGATCAAACTGAAATGGCCAAATCCACTTTCCAGAGAGTATCTTACTTTTGGAATTCTTTAACTTTTCCTCCAATCCCCACATCCCTTCTCCCACTGAGCTTCACCCCAGAAATTCAAAGAACTTAGGGCCACATTCCACCACCCGGTACCGTTAGATGTGGAATTGTGAGCAAAAAGGATGCCAGCCCCTAAGCTGCAAAGGAGGAGCCATGTAATGGGGTGGATAAGGGTCCCTAATGGGCCCCCCCCCCATTCCAATGAGATGCTCTCTGGAGCTTTCAACTTGGAGGTAGCAGCAGGAGAAGGTCCTCCAACAGAACCACCAGCCTAGTAGGAAGGCAAGTGTTTCTTCCCAAGACAGGGTTTCTAAAACTCCATTGGAACATCTTCCTTAACGTGATGCCACAAACATGGTGTCTTAGAGTGTAGGGCCAGTTTCTTGTTTGTATCTGACTTCCATCTCTCTCCCACTTCTTTAGGCTTCTAGAGAAGTGGCGACATTGCTAGGGTGTATTCCTAGGTGAATGAAAGAGCTCCAGAGTTCTGGGTCAGTCTAAACAGCAATGGGGAATTAGCAGTAACTATTATCCATTGTGGAGAAAAAGTTCAGGCCCCAAGGCTCTGAACACCCCAATGGCAGTTGACTCCCAATGCACAATGCTGTCCTAAGCAAGCCGAGAGGAGTCCACCCATAACTCAGTCATGCCAAGAAGGCAAATCTAATGCTGAATGCAACTTGTGTCCATCATCACCCTTTCCTTTGAATTGCCGGGAAAAACAGGTAGCTGGGCTAATGGGGAAGGGAGCTGCATCCTTCATCATACGTCATGGGATGGAGGCTGCCGTTCCTCTTTCTTTTCTGGTACCTAGAAGGAACCATGCCATCGTTCCTCCCTACGTCATGGAGGAAGAAATTTGTTAAGAGTTTTCCTCTCTCCTAAAAATTTCTTCTTGAACCATGTTTAGAGGAATTTCTGCATTATTTCCTTAGCTTATCTGATTGAAGATTTTTTTTTATAAGCTCTGATAGCTGTCTTGCTGCAGGCTTTCTTCTTGCCCATATATGCTATCCCACAGCCCACCGCTCTGCCTTCTCTAGAAGGAGACATGCCACTTAACACTTCCTTTCTAGTAACCCACTCACAAGAAGCCACACACTTGTAGAAACAGAATAACATTAAAAAAAAAACCCATGTCGAATAGTCTTACACACCACCTTGTGTATCGATTCAGGACTTCACCCCTTCTGTGAAGCTTCATGACCTTTTCATCTCATCATTCCTTTTTTCCTTGGTTCCCTCCTCTCCCTCCCCAGCCCGGCTTCCTCCCCACGTTCTGACCTCCCCACAGCTGGTGCCCATTTCCTGCTGGTCACTAGCCCAGAACAAAGGAAGAGGTGGTCTACCTTATATGCCACCTTGGAGGGACATCTCTTGCCGAGGCCTAGCGGTGGTGACATGAGAGTCAGCATTTCATACATCTCAGTGTAATGGATGCGGCCACTGCTCATGGCGGGGTGGTAAGTGGGGATGGGGGCCGGGTGGCAGGGCAGGGAGGGTGGCAGGGAAAGGATGCAGACAGGGAGGAGAGGAGACCAGGCATTCCCGGGGAGCCAAAACAAACAAACAAAAGAGTACAGAAAACAGGAGAAGAAAAACGAAACAAAATGGACAGACAGGAAAAGAACAGGAAACCCGTTAATCAAGGCAAGTCGTACACGTGTCTCCATCCTGGTGCGGATTTATAGCACACCCAACACAGACCCGGGAACGTGGCGGCGACCTTTGGTCTCTCTGCGCGGCTGTCACAGGGACCGGTTTTCTCCTCCAGGATGAGCATCACCCTACCTCTCTGTTCAACGCATCCATCCCCCATACAACACAAGCTTGTCTTCAATTCCCAGGGCTGTGCGAGAGTGGTATAAACCAGATAGACGGTGTTCCAGCCGTGGGTTAGGATTTCTGGCCCCGGCTGGGGACGGGGGTGCTGGCCTGGAAGTCAGGCCCTTTCTCCTGCTCTGAACCCGCAGGCGGAGCATCGTGTATCCCCCTCTGTGGTGTGAGTGCAGCAGGAGACGGCGGCTCGCGCTGAAAGTGCTGCGCTACGGCTGCTGGGCAGAGTCGGCCCGTTGCTTCCACCTGGCTCTGGTGGCAAGAGTGCTCTTTGTGCCCCGGCATGCCCCGGGGGCGACGGCATGCTGGGGACAGAAGAAACAAAACCAGGAGGAGGAAGAGCATCTCGCATGCCATGCTGCCCTCCCCGGCTCTCCCACATGCGGCTGCAGGTTTCACCAGGGTGGAGTTTAAAGAGTCTCTGCAGAGGCAGCTGTTCGGCCTCCTGAGTATGGGAATCACTTGTCACCATCCCAGGCCATCTCCTTCCCATCGCCCAGCCTGGCATCTTCCTGGGCCTAAGTCGTCTTCCGGCTGCCAGACTGTGCTACGCACCCGGGAGCCCGCGCATCCCTCCTGTAACACCAGGAGAGACTTCCTTATCTAGTGGGCTTGGCCTTGAACAGGGACTGGGTGGAGCCACTGTGCTAGTTGAAGAGGGAGGTCCTGTGTGCCCCTGAACAACGTCCTTGGTCTCACAAACAAACAGTGACTCGGCAGTTACAACAGAGCTCTCGGTGCCTCCAACAATACATGGCAGGACCCTCAGGCAAGAAATCTGCTCCGAGCCCTCCGTCCTCTGCTGGGACCTTCCCAGACCCTCTGAGCTATTAAATTCTCCCACCGACTCTATCCTCTTTGCCTTCTTGACTTATCCTCCCCTCCTGCCCTCATTTTTTTTTAAAATTATTTCTCACCTCCCTTTTGTCCTATAGCTTTTATAATCGCTTGTGGCCAAACTACCCAGAGCTGGGCAGAGGTAGGCATAGCTAGAATCACACTTTTCTACACCGTATATGGGATGATGCTACTAGTTTGCTAAAAGGAGGCTCTCTGTCTCCAGGGAAAAGAAACCAGAACTCCTTGCTGGATTCAAAAGATTTCTGCATTCTCTGGAGGAGGGAGAGGTCCCTCTGGTTAAATCCACAGATTAAGGTGGAGTGAGAAAGAGAGAGAGGAGAATGTGTGTGTTATACGTGCACGAATGAGTATGTGCATGTGAAGAAAACAGAGGCCAAAGCAGCCTCCGTTATTAAGTCCTTAACTCTTTTTTTATCCGCCGTCCCCCCAAAACGTTCCCTTCTTCCTTGTGTAACAGCTGCTGGTTCTGGGAGGATTTGGACCTCTTTAAACTCAAAGGAAAGCAACATGAAGGTTCCCTCATGTGGCGCAGTGGCGGTGGAGCAGAACGGAGAGGAGGGGGGTTGGAGGCTGCACCCCGCCGCCGGTCACGGTCATGGTCATGGTCACAGCTGGGGACCGGAGGCAAACCTTGCAAGCCACCCTGTAGGGGCAGTTCTCTCCCAGGCCCAGAGGTGGCGAGATCACCCGCACTAATTTGTACATATCCTTATACGGGATCCTGCCGCTGTAAAGGAAGCACAGGTGGGTTAATAGGACACTCAGAGAAGGGTAGGAGAGAAATGACAGCCTAGCCATGAAGGGGATGGCTGGAAGAGGAAGGGCAGCTTCTTTCCTTGGGCCCAGAAAAGCCAGATTAGGAGAGACTGAGGACGAAAAGCATCAGAGAACCACCACCTTGCAAACAGCGAGGTAAGTATCAGAGAACCATCACTGCAAACTGCACTGCCTCGAATTTTCTAAGGAATCAGAGCTCATTCAATGCCTAGTGGCCACGAGCACCCAGAGATATCTGTTGGGCCTATACCTGACCAGATGCAGAAAATGGAGCCTGGCTTCAGCTAGGCCTCTAAGAACAAAGCCCACCAATTCACAAATACCTCTGACTGCCACCAAGAGCAGACACCAGGCTGCCGTGAAGCAGACCGCAGCACCCTTTGCTTTTCACAGACACTGATCACAGTCAGTTACTCAGACCCGCTTGTCAGGGCAGTGGGAAAGTCAGCCTCCTTCTACAGACTGCGAGAAAGAAATTTCCCATTAGGCTAATTAGCAAGAAGCACAGTTGGCATGAGGGAATTTGCAAAGGGCTTTGCTTCTCTTTGTGGCAGATTTTTTCCCCGAGTTCTGCTTGGGCAAACTCTTCTCAATTTGGCTGGAGCCTGCCGGGATCTGTGCTCAGAAAGCAGCCGGCAAGGGAGCCGAAATGCTCTCCCCCCAGCCCTGCTCCTGCAACCCAGCCCATAGGCAGCTTGGTCAGATCCAGTCAGAATTCCAGGAACACTGTGACCTATCTTATCACTCCCCTTTCACAGAGCCTGCTAGAGAATTCTGATTTCCTGTGTAAAGGACAGACTCAACAGTTGATTGAGTGGCTAAGGCATCTGCTCCCTCAGGGGCCAGAACAAGTCAGCAACGGCCAGGGATCTGAGGGTCTGGACACATCCTGGTACAGACCGGGGTTTCCACTGGAAATGATAAGCACGCATTCTCCACCTCCAAGCATCCAATCCTCGCCAGCGATGTCGAGACTACAACTTTGCCCCAGTGTCACTCTTCCTAATCTTTTCCTGATTTTGCTGTTGATTCCTCCTCTTCTTCCAAACAGCAGCTCAGCCGTACTTCCAAGTCTCTTGACTCTTGAGGGGAGGTTCATTTTACCACGTGTTCTTTTGTTTCTTATTGTGGATGGGACATGGGTGCGCTGGTCCTGCTGTCTACAGGCTGATGTGCTCTGCAACCTGTCTGTCTCCTTTTTGAAGACATTGGCTTACTTTACCTTGGTTAGTTTCCCCTCTCATCTCATAGAGAAGGCCAGTAAGACTAAAACCAGGACAAGTTACGGTGTGAATTTCAAAGTAGACACAAGAGGTTCTCTTCGGTCTTTTTGCTCTTTCACAGCTCATGCGCCTGAGTCTCACGATTAGTTCTCGTGGAATTGTTCTTCCCAGCAGATGGAAGAACTGGGGAGCAGCATGTTTAATGCCCAAGGCACCTGGGTCCCAAAATAATGTGAACCCCAAGAAGCTGGGGTTTCCGAGAGCCAAGGGCACCTGAGTGAGGCTAGGTGAGCAATGAACTCCTTTGCTAGCAGCTGCTTTCTCCTCTCTCAGGTAAGTGAAGAGGTCCCTTCTTGGTCTCCCGATCCCACGGCCATCCAGCTTTACAGACACCAGTTTTTCATATTTTCTTTCCCATATGGTAATTAATTATAACAACAGTTAATACATGATTTCATATATTCTTCACAACCAGCCTTCAAGGTAGGTAGGATCATTACCACTATTATACAACAAATGTGGAAGCTCAGAGTGGTTGAGTGACTTATCCAAGGCCACAGAGCTGACAAGATACAGGCCTGGCTGCAATCCCCTGTAACACAGTGCCCACTGCATTCTAAAGAAGCCTATCCTACTAGAAATAAGGCCCAGAAAGTACAAGCCATTGCTCAGCCGTTGTAACAGGAATGGATTTAGAGAACTCTGTGCTAAGTCATTAATAATTACTGAGGGGAAGAGGAATTCTGATTCACTCTTTCAAAATCTAAAGCAGTGACCCAAGTTCAACAAGCCTCATAGGAGGACAGATCTGGGAAGAGTCTTAGATTATAAAGTAGTTCCAGGTGGAAGCAACGTGGTCCATTCCCAAGAAGGATGGAATTTCTTGTAGTATTTTCAGAGGGGGACCAGAATGGATAGATTGGCGAGATAAGATCCTAAAACTAAGATGACTTGGGACAGAAAACTTCCCATGGAGTGAGTGCTCACAGCACTCTTACCCTGTCTTCAACTGTGAGGACCAAAAGGCTGCCTTTGAACTCTAAATCAGGGATTAGCAAACTTTTTAAGTGAAGGGTCAGATAATACATATTTCTGAATTTGAGGGCCATGCTGTCTTTGTCACAATATGCAGCTCTGCCTTGTAGTGTGAAAGCAGCCATAGACAGTACATAAATGAGCATGGCTGTGCTCCAATAAAACTTTATTTGCAGGGCTTCCCTGGTGGCGCAGTGGTTGAGAGTCCGCCTGCCGATGCAGGGGACACGGGTTCGTGCCCCAGTCCGGGAAGATCCCACATGCCGCGGAGCGGCTGGGCCCGTGAGCCACGGCCGCTGAGCCTGCGCGTCCGGAGCCTGTGCTCTGCAACGGGAGAGGCCACGACAGTGAGAGGCCCGCGTATCGCAAAAAAACCAAAAAAAAGAAAAAAAAAACCCCCCACCAAACTTTATTTGCAAAAATAGACAGTGAGCCACATTCAGCCCATGGGTTATAGTTTGCCAGCCTCTGCTTTAAAGCCCAGAAGGCACAATATCACTTGAGAACTATTGGAAAGTGAAAAAGACCTAGGGAGGTCATCCCCGCAAATTCCTGCCACTTAACTCAGTTCCATGCAATAAAAATCCACAAGTATTTAAGCGGTCAGTTAGAAGAATAAATTGCTCGCTTTTTTATATAATTTCACAGTTATCTGAAACTGTACCTTTTGAGAGGGATGAGATAGAGAAAAGACGAATGTCACTGACCATGGTGGCCAGATGTCCAGCTGGCCCCCAAAACACTTGTCAACCCCCCCTGGTGACTCAGAGGGGTCCACTAACCATTTTGGAAGCTCCTCTAGGGACTGACTCAAACACTCTGAGGTGCAGACTGTGTACTGAGATAGGCAAAGAAAGGGAAAAGCCTGTCACAGAAGGAAAGAGAGGGGAAAGGAAGATAAAGAAGCTAAGTGGTCCATAACTGGCTTGATCCCAGAGCCAGTCTGAGGACGTGGCCTCTTCCACGGGCCACAACCAAGAGGAATCTCCTCTCCTTCTCTAACAAGCAAGCATGGGTGCCTCCAATTCCAACCTCTTCCTTGAGAACTCCAGAGGCCCTTGACATGGGCCTCACGGGGGGGCGCCGAGAGGACTACGCACCATGCCGCTCTGTCATACTCTGCCCAGACACGGACAAACTCGTCCAGGTGGTGAGGCCCCAGGATGGATGAATCCCGAGTCAGGTACTCAAAGTTGTCCATGATGACGGCCACGAACAGGTTGAGCATCTGGAGGGCAAGGGGGAGAAGAGGAGTTAGGAGAAACCCAAAGCAGAAACACAGGCTTCAAGGCAAATAAAGAATTCAGAAGTTTGTGGGGCTGAAGCTCCTAACCAAAGCACTGTTGATCCTGCCGAAGGCAACGCAGCATTTTCGCGACTGAACTACACGTCATTCTGCGCGCATTGTGATTTCGCTTTCCTATGGGCCACTTTGTATCTGCGAAGTACTCCTCAGTCGCTTTCGTTCTCTATTAAATTTCTTTAAGTATTAGTGCAGCAGCAGCAACACGTTCTCAAAGGCTAGAGGCAGTCAAGGCCCGACACCAAGCCTCCCTGCCAGCCTCCCCCCACAACCCCTGCTCCCCAAAGCGGCCGGTGAGAGAACTGGTGGGATGCCTTAGAGCGGACGAAGGGCTCACTGTGCGACAACTTGAAGCTGTTCACGGCTCTTAAGTGCTTCCAAGACCCTGTTCTCCCGCTTATTTGTTCAACAACATTTATCGTGCACCTACTATGTTCCAGACAGAGCCCCAGGCGCTGGTGGTGGGAGTTAAGAAAGGTCTGGTCCGAGATACATTTCCATAACTAGCACGTTGCTGAAGGCATAGCAGGCGTTCACTAGATGTTGTTACTTGAATATTCTTAAAGACATTTAGTATTTAGCAGAGACTGTGATGTGTTGGAAACATACAAATGTTACAGATTTTTTTAAGAGCCACGAAAGAAGCATGTACAGCAGGGACGAAAAGGAGTATGGGTTCGAATTTCATATAATTTTCATGTCATGAAATATTATTCATCTTTTGATTTTTTTTCTCAACTATTGAAAAATGTAAAAATCATTCCTAGCTCATGGGCCATAGAAAAACAAGTGGTAAACTGGATTTGGCTTGTGGGCTATAGCTAGTGGAGCTCTATTATAATCTTATCCAGCAACAGGAAGCAACAGGAACCCCTAAAGGGGTTTAAACTAGGAGAGAGACCAAGGGCTATGTGCATTCAGAAAGAACACTTGGTCGCAATGTGGAAGATGTGGAAGATGTGGAAGGTGTGGAAGGTGGGCAGGAGACCAGGAGGAGAGTTTTGCGATGTTCCTGAACTAAGCCAGTGCCAGGACAGCAGCCTGGATTTTAAGCAGTTTAAGGAGATGGACTCAACAGGCCTCGACCACAGTGAACAGCACTTCTTTGTTGTTTCTTGGCCATCCAGCACCCATATACTGTACTTCGGGTCTCCTGGGGACACACCCCTTACCTATTCCCAGTTAATATGGTTTAGTGGGGTACCACCATGACCCAGGCCTCAACCAGCCATTGAATCCCATCTCCCTGGGCTACAGTGACTGGTAAGCCAATCAAGGCCAAGAAAATGGCATTGAATCTTCTGAGCGAGAGACTTGTTCTTCCTTGCTGGCCTTGAATACGTGGGGAGTGAGGTATACAGCTGCTGCTACAGCCATCTGGGAGCCAAGGACTGGAGTTGTTGGAGAAAAGAGCTCACATGCAGAAGCCTGGGGAAGAGATCTGACAATAAAGAAGGAAACCTGGGCCTGGGGATGTCATCTGAGCCCCAGATCAAGCTTGCTTAAGCCTGTCCTGCCAGACCCTTCATTTATATGAGCCGATAAAATCCCTTTTTGCTTAGGTCGGATGCAGCTGGACTTTCTGCCACTTGCAAGTGAAAGAACCTTGCCTGACAGAGATGAATTGGCTGTGGAGGTGAGCGAATAGGAGCCTCTGCTGCTGATTCCCAGGTTAAGTGGCTGGGTGGGTGGAGGTGCCAGATATGCAGACAGGATACACAGGATGAAGACAAAGTCTGCAGGAAGGAGTTGCTGGGAGTCTTCTCTGCAACAGAGACTGCTGGCTGCATCCTAATTATTATTAATGTTAACAAAAACTATTTGTATTATTATTGCTTTACATGTGCATAGTCTTCTATAGCGTTGTGTGCGTATTCACACCTACCAGACGTTTAATGCTTGCTCTAACCTTTCGTGAAGCAGGTTTAATGACCACCAGCCTTTCAAGGACACAAGTGCTTCCTATACACATCTGTGTTCTTTAGCTCCAAGCACACAGCTGGGCACATCCCAACGCACCGGTAAATCTTTCTAGAGTGGTTGGCTTGAGTTGAGAAGCTGTGTGACTTGCCCAAGGTCACAGAGTCAGTGTCGGGCTGAGATTTGAAAGCAAATCATCTCATACTGAATATAGCCTCTATAAAAATAACATTAATGTGAATTATGCAGTAGCCTCTATCTCAAACTTCTAAAAGTACCTCTATGGTCACTAATTAATTTTCCAGTTATATCTTTGGTTTCTTTTGAAATATTTATTAAACACTTAAATGATGTAGGATAAAATGGAGACGTCTGCATGGCCTTCTATATGCTCCACTTCCCCCTATGATAAGCGCTGATACTCCTGTATGAGTTTCACCTTTCAGTTCTAGGTGACGGATGCACTGAAACTCACTGACGGCTTCACCTCAGTGTCTAGCTCAGTGTGAACCTTTTAATGGCCACTCAATAAAAATGTGCTGAATACAGGAATGAATAAACAAAAAAACTCCAATTTATATCATCACTCTAAATTTCCTTGGTTATTTTCATTATAGATTATACTTCCCTATGTCTAAATAAGATAATATTTTCTGTTCTTTTTTCATCAAAAAACCTTTCACATCCACGAGAAGGAACACATGTATCAGCTCACTATACCGGTAATACTCTTATCAGCAAGTACTTTTTCTTCCCATTTTACAGAAGCCACAAATGGGAAGGTGCCTTGGCCAAGGCTAGAACAGCAACAATGCCAACGTGGGCTCCCCAAGTCTCCGGTCAGTTCAACCCCTGCTACATCGGCCTGCCCACCACCCTTACCAGTCTGTTTGTTAGCCACTTCCCCACACCCGACAGCTGGACACATGGCACGTCCCCTTGGGATCACTTTAAAGAGGTAGAAATTCCTTGGACACCAAACAATTCACTCTGGGATTCCCAGCCATGAAGCTGACCACTTTTAAGTGGCATTGCTTTAGTTTTAGATTTTTTGTGTAGCCGGTGGCATCAGCAGTGAAGCCGAGCTGAGGGACGTCAGGGTGGCCAGAAACGCCAGACTGACCCCTTCAGTGATCTGGTAGCACCTCGCCCATTATTCTCTTTATCACTGCTTGTGTGATTCTGCAGGGTAGAGATTTCTGGATGCTGCTGTGCTGAGTCATGTTTTCTCCCAAAGAAAGAATTAAGAAGGCACCTAGGGCTTCTCACTATTTTATAGGTGGGCGTGTGGCACGTATATTACCCAATATTTACTAATGCCCAAAGCAGTCATATCCTTTCATGTCTATCAAGCCGGCCAACTGTCACCAAACGCAGCGACGTAAGAGAGAACCGCGTCTACTACACTGTATATTGTCCTCATCCTACTCTGATTAATGCTATCCCCTTACAGTTTCAAAGCACGTTTTCTCAAACAGTTCAAAGGTCTCCAAAGGAGAGATAAAAGATTCTGAGCCCTGCTTGTGACATAACGTACCAGAGATACAGAAGAGAAAGATTCGCTCTGGGTCACAACTGATTCAACGTGATATTCAATACTCTATTCACTGAACCCTACCTACTCCCCTAATTAGCTCTTCTCACACAGTCCTCGCCTAGAAGCAGCAGAGACATCTCTCAGCCATGGAAAGTCACCCACCCTGGCCTCCAAGAGCCTCCTTGAGGAGGACCTGTTTCTCATCATGGGCTGGGGTTCGTGGCGGAACGTACACCGAAGGAAGCCTCTCGTCTGTTTATCGGGGTTGGGGGGACTGGGCCACATCTCAAGCCAAGAGCACACTGCTGCTCACCAAGAAGGAACAGAAGAAGATGAAAGAGACGAAGTACACGTAGGCCAGGTCGGTGCCACAGCGCTCGCTCTCGCTCTGCCCTGAGGGTGCGGTGGTGTCAGGCTCACAGCCCTTCTCCCCGAGGCACGACAGCATTATCTCCTGCCAGGCCTCACCCGTGGCACTCCTGAGCCCAAAAGACAACTCGGTTAGTAGCAGCAGGTCTGCGTGTCCTAACCTCTCCTCAGCACTCTTCCCGACTCACTCATCTAGGTTCCTCTTATGCTCAGCCTCCTTCGAGTGCGATGGAGAGTACCAGTGAGGTCTCTCCTGGGCTCTGCCACCTCACCCACTGCCTCTCCATCTTCTGTGGACAGTGGTAGAGAGGGCAGTGGGACTCTCTAAGACCCCACGTAAACCTGGTCATCCGTGGTTTCAGCACTTGGAATCTGGCCTGCAATCCACCCTCACCTTCCCCTTCTCAAAGCCCTGGAGGATGTGCTGAAACTGCATTTTGCAAATTGACTACTGAGTCAAAGATGTGGAGGAAACGTTCTAAAGTCAAGTCATCGGAGCAGTTTTTCGGACATCCTGCCCCTGCTTCCGCCCTCATCTCACTGCCTATCCTGTGAGCAGAGACAAAGGGGAACGGGCGGAAGAGGCAGGCCGACTGTTTCTCTCTCGCGGGAGAGCTCCAGCCACCACAGTTACGGATCCAGGTACCTGAAGAGTAGCATGAGGGACCCAAAGAAACTCCGGAAGTTGTTGTGCCGGTTGATGTGACTCTCCTCATCTAATTTTATGTTTCCAAAGACCTGGATGAGAAAAACAACAGAAAGCCCTGAGCATTATTGAGCGGTGGGATGTGTCCAGTGCAGGATATTAGATGCACCTGCAGGCTTGGTGAATTCACATGCGTGGCTCCTCCCACTGGCCTAACCATGAAGCGGACAACTCAAAACCCAGGAAGGCTGGTAGACCCCCACGTTCTTGGCCCGATATGCGGGAAGAGTTATATTCTCCAGTGACGCAAAGAGGATGAATGCTTGCAAGGACCACAGAAGGCAAGATCTTTGAAAGCCATTCTGCTTAGATGTAGTTCCTCCCACACCTAATTTGGTCTTTTTATTTCTGTGGTACCTACTCACTATGGTACTCAAGCAGTCTGTCAAAGACATTACCCTATAACAGGCATGCAGGGAACGAGTTACCCCTCCCCTCTTCCTGTCTCAGCTGGTAATGATGAGAACGCTTGCATTTGCAGAAGGTGTGATTTATCCCTTACAAAGGATAAATAGGCAGATGTTGTCCTGGAATCTGCAAGCAGTTTAAGTCAGAGAGGGGTATCTCTATCTTCCTTGGATATGTTCCCATCTGAAGAGTCACATCTCAGAAGTGTGATACATCTATAACCCAGCGTCCATGAGAATGAACACACACCAAGTCCAGGCCAATAGGATGAAGAAAGTCTGGAAAACTGGATACTTGGAAAAGGAAAAAGAAAACGGATTTGGGCAGATCTGGCTATAGAGTGAGTTTACTAATCTGCTGTGGGTCTCTGGGCTTAGAATGAGGTCACTGTGCAACTTCATGTGAAAAAAAGAGGGAAAAGTCAGAGATCTTTATCTACAGTGAATAATGATGAGCTCTCAGACACAGTGCTGTCTGGAGCCAAGGTCGATGCCATGTCTCTCCAGATGGGAAGGGTGCCCTTACACGTGTACTTTCCTCCCCAGACATGATTCAGATCTCAGGATCTACTCTCACGAGGCAATGTTTGTACAATCGAAGGCTTACAGGTCACTTTTCCGGCCTTTTGAGATTATATTCAGCCTGTATTTAACATGCTTCGGTTTACCTAATATGTGCTAAATGGAACACATTTCCCGCCCCCCCCCCCCCCAACAGTGTCTAGAATGTACAATTAAGAACAGTCTCTGCTATTTTGCTCAAATAGCTCCCACTGACACCTGCTTGGGGAATTTGTTCTCAACGCTGATTTTCAAAACCTAAATACTACTTGTCTCTCAGGGAGAATGGAGGTGGCAAGCTAGGCGGTGCTGGGGAGGAAGGGAAGGAGGGAGATAAGGCTGAGGGCCCCCAGTCAGACAAATAGTAGCATTGAAAAAAAATCCCACTCAAACAATCAAACCTAGTTCTGGATGCCCCAGGAGGAAACCGCCATATATCCTTGCCCATGTTCACATCCCCTTCTGTCTTTCTTTACACCCACTTAACTCAAAATCCATAATTTATGCCTGATTCATCACACACACACAACTTACTTACAGTGTTTTTCCTCCCTGTGACACCCCTGAAGCCATTATTAGTTGGCCCCTTTACGATATTCTCGAATACCTTACCCAATCGTGAGCTAGCTGGAGGGCACACTGTGAGTTTACAAAAGTTATGTGTGTAATAGTCAAGGAACTACTGTCAAGCCAATAATGTATATTTATAATGAAGGTGGTGTTTAAATTTTTCCACCTTTTGAAAAAGCTTTTCACTTAGTCCTTGTCAGTAACCCAAATCTCCTACGTCAAAAGGAAAGGCTATGGAAGAGAAAGGTTTGATGAGACCCACCGGAACACTTAATGAAAGTATAGGCTTAAATCTGTTTCACTTGGGATTACAGAACTTTAGAACTAGAAGGGACCTGTAAAGCTATCTATCCAACTCCTCTACTGCACCGGTGATGGGGTTAAGGCCCAGAGAGGTTCAGTGACTCGACCAAGTTTGCACAGCTGGTCAGTGGTGGAGCTGAGGCTAGAAGCCTGTAGCCCCAGGACTCTCCCAAACCCAGCAAGTTACTCCTTCCTTCCATCTTCAGATTTCTCTGCAAAGCTCTCTTCTTCTAAGAAGCCCTTGAAAGTTCAGAATAATGGTGCTTCTCACAGATACCTCCTATCGCTATTTCTCTCTTTCCAATGCTGGTCTACTTTCCTTTTGCTTTTCTGTTTGTATGGATCCCTCTGCTTTGTTATGACTGTATGAGACACAACCTTTCCAGGTACAAGCTAGGTGTCTGCTTTGTGCGTGGCGTGGGGTCTCCGTCATGGGACAGGATGAAGATGGCCAGCTAAAGGTAAGTCACAGTGGGAATGGCATTCATGTCTTGGTGGAATGGAAGTAGTGATCTTATGTTTTGGAAATAAGTCTAAAGGCAATAAATTATTACCCATTGTGGTTATTGTAAATATTGCAATTTCACAACTGAAGAACTCCTATCTCCCACTAAAGGGTCAGAGAAATACTTGTATTTGCTTGTTGGTGGGAGGAGACAGTGCAGAGAACTTGCAGTACAGTAGGAACATGGGCTGCGGAGCAGACAGAGCTGAGATTTAAACTCAGCTCTCCCACTTACTATCTGAGATCTTGAGTGTGTTACAAGTTACTTAACCACACTAAGCAACAGTGGAGACAATAAACATTTTCACATCACTCCTGAATACATCAGTCATGTATCGTGTGTGTGTGTGTGTGTGTGTGTGTGTGTGTAATATATATATTTGCGGGGAGAGAGAGAAAGTGAGGGAGAGAAAGGGAGGCAGGAATGGGTAAGAATATCTATTTAGCACAGTGTCTGGAACACTCAGGAATTCAAGTGATGGTAAACGGTATTATCATCATCAGTAGTATTACTAACGGGTTAATATTAGAGATGGTGTTATTCTAGTTTATTTTTCTGGAAGATGAAAAGGGGATAAGAATTATTTTAAGCATGGACCAAAAAAAAAAAAAAAAAAAGAACCCTAATTTAATCAAGTTTCATTTGGCCGTTCAAGAACATTTTAATTCTAGAATCAAATATTTGAGAGTTTGGATGGACTTAATAGAAGTCATCAAGCCAATCTTCCACTTCAGCTGGGATTCAGCTTGCACCCACTTCTGACATCATCATTAAAGCTCTACCGAAATATCCTCCGTGAAGGAGAACTCATTACTTTTCAACCAAATCTCAGTTTTTGACACTTGACATGCTATTGTATTTTTGGAGAACAAAACTCTCCAGTAATGGGATCAGAAGATGAACAAAATTTGGAAGTGCAGGCAAGAGAGAGGAACAAAAAGAAGACATTTCAGAGAAGCGCTCGAAAGGGCTGCTGACACGTCAAGCCTGGGGGATGCGTGCAGTGGCTCCAGATGGCAGCCACCACTGAGAAGGCAGCTGGCCGTTCAAAGGCAGCCAGACCACCTGACTGCAGAGACTCCCACTTGGCTGAGGTCCTACGCTGGGGGTTTAGTCTCCAAATCTCCAAGTCAGAAAATCAGCCTCTCGGAGCCCAGCAGAGAGCCTGTGTATCCAACTAGACAGGTGCATGGGATGTGCTGCTGGTTGTTTATGGTGGGAGTTCACCCACCACAAATGACAGCTGCCTTTGAAAGATCTTTTGGCCTCTTCTACTCGGTGGGTTTCTGGTTACCTGCATAAGTACCCAGGGTGGGAACCTCATCCACTTCTCAATTCTGAAACTGGAAAGGATGTGGTAACCAAGGAGAACCATCCAGCGAGCTGCGTGGTCCTTTGACAGGCATCAGCCGGGATGTGGCCCTTGGGTTTCCTGAGGATTGGGCACACTGCCAGGACCTCTGAGCTGTTCCCAGTGGTGGGTCTTAGGGCATCAATCTCAGCCATTTGGGATGTAACTCGCATACGTTTTGTGCTGCTGTCTGCAGAAGAACGACCACCTGACCTTCTTCTAGGTCTGGCTCAAGTACGGGAGGGTCCTGAGATACGGTTCATCACAAGCCTCACCCTATCCTTGGTCTCGTGGGGGGAACCCCTCTGGCTAAGAACAGCGGTGTCATCTTCACTGGAGTCCAGCTGCTTCTGAGGCAGCACCATGACCTGACAACCCCAGAGGAAGCCCCTGTATCAGACCACCCTGACCATCTGGGCAACCCGAGTGCGGAACCCTGCACATGTGAATTCCCAAGGTCATACTGCAACAAGATCTTGGGAGCGAGCCTCAGGGCAAGAAGGGATTCTTGAAAGGACCTCAATCCTGTAGGCTCAGGCTAGAAAGCCAGAGACAACCTGGGCAACAACTGTCCCCCACCAGAGCCCTGATGCACCCTCTCACCTGCATCCCAATGATGGCATAGATGAAGAAAAGCATGGCAATCAGAAGGCAGACGTAGGGGAGGGCCTGGAAAGAAAGCAGAGACACGACCATGAATTTAAAGGCCGGCAGTTCCAGGGTCAACAACCTGCAGCACGGGCAGACAGGAACTCTTGTCCTGAGACTGACTTAAAACACAGGGCTGGGGCTCTCTGTTCACCCGGGATGTTCTATTTTGGGATTCCATACTTTTGCAGATGTCCATATCCTCTGACAGATATGTAAGCTGGTGGCCCCAGAGAGGCTTGTAATTTCCCCTCTGTCGAGAATATTCCCTGACCCACAGGTGTGTGGCCCATATATCCAAGGGAGAGCTGGGAAAACTTCTTGGGAGTGGGATTCATCCCACTCTGTATGCAGAATATTAATAACCTGGGCAGTTGTGATGCAAATTACACAGCAAGCATCTAGCTTTGGCTCCCAAACCCCTGTATTACCCTTCCCAACCCTCGCTCAATGTGAGGTTCATAACGGAGCATTTGGAAGCAAAATGAAATGGCTGGGGTCTCAGTTGCCGGTCAGTTCCTAGCAGGCTCCTTCAAGCTCTGCTGAAACATCTTTTTCCAATGTTTAAGAGTCCTGACCTTTCATTCTGTGTCACGCAAAATTCCAAAAAGGCTTTCAAAGCGTGAGCCATCACAAAACCCTGCCATGAAGCCACATGGCACAAAATCCCATCCTGTGCCAGCTAACTGCCACTCTGGGGTGACAACACTTTACTGATGGGGGTGAAAGGGCGAGTGCAAGAGACAGAAGGCCGGGAACTGCCCCTGGTGGCTGGGGGAGGATGGAGACATAGGGCAGTCTGGTTTGGAGGCCAGGGTGGGCATTATAGTTCCGGGCTGATCTCAGTGCTGACACGGAAGCCCCTCTTCTTTACCACCCAGGAAGCCTCCCTGGCAGTTCGTGCAACTCCGAGTCTCCACCCTCTCTCGAGTGTGTACAGCACAACTCCCCGGAGAGCAATTGAAGGCTTTCAGACTGCATGAACCAGGCAGAGCTTATCAACAGAGCTAACTAAATGAAGAGCCCTGGGAGACTTTTACAACTTGAATAAAGAATAACATTAAAACGCAATAGGGCTTCCCTGGTGGCACAGTGGTTGAGAGTCCGCCTGCCGATGCAGGGGACGCGGGTTCGTGCTCCGGTCCGGGAAGATCCCACATGCCGCGGAGCGGCTGGGCCCGTGAGCCGTGGCCGCTGAGCCTGCGCGTCCGGAGCCTGTGCTCCGCAACGGGAGAGGCCACAACAGTGAGAGGCCTGCGTACCGCAAAAAGAAAAATGCAATAGAGGGGTTTCCCTGGGGCGCAGTGGTAAAGAATCTGCTTGACAAGGCAGGGGACACGGGTTCAAGCCCTGGCATGTGGGAAGATCCCACATGCCGCAGAGCAACTAAGCCCGTGCGCCACAACTACTGAGCCTGCGCTCCAGAGCCCGCAAGCCACAATTACTGAGCCCACGTGCCACAACTACTGAGCCTGCGCTCCAGAGCCCGCAAGCCACAATTACTGAGCCCACGTGCCACAACTACTGAAGCCTGTGCGCCTAGAGCCTGTGCTCCGCAACAAGATAAGCCATGACAATGAGAAGCCCGCGCATCGCAACGAACAGTAGCCCCCGCCCACCGCAACTAGAGAAAAGCCTGCGCAGCAACGAAGACCCGAGCCAAAAATAAATAAATAAATTAATTAATTAAAATGCAAGAGAGAGTTGGTGGGAGAACCCCTTCTCCAGCGGAGTGCTGATTCTCAAGATCTGTGAGGAGCAACTACATCCCGAGGGGGCATGTGAAGACACCATCTGCTGAAAGGAAAGAGTAGGGAGGCAGGTTTCTCTCCCAGCTTTGAGGACAGGACCAAAGAGTCATCCTGATCTCTCTTCTTGTTAGGTTGTAAATTCCAACACAAAATAAGGGAGAGAGAAGAACTGAGTAGGGGTCAGTGGTGGAGAACTGGGTGATGCTCAGGGTGGGGCTGGGGAAGGTAGAGGCAGGGGCAACGCTGTTTACACAGTGTTACTTTCTGCTGTGTATGCACAGAGATACAAATATATCTTGTAAAATACAAAGGTATTCCAGCCTTTGTTAAACCAGCTTCAAGAAAACAACTTCTACACTGTGTTCCAGGGCTGCACCCATCCATCACAGTGTCACCTGGAGGCAGATCCAGCTGTCTTCACTGTTCTCTCTCTATTCACTGGAATAAGCCAACCATTTGGTCATCAATTTTTGACATGCTTTTCTTTGCCCTCGATAGTATACACTTTTACAGAGAATCAGTGATCATGAGAATATGACAGGCTGACACATATTTCTTAAGAGACTCACTAACAACTGTAACTTGTTGCACAGGCCTCTATAAAAAGCTTTTAAGACCATCTTGTGTTTCAAATTCTAAATCCAGATCCACCCGAGACTCAAATGGTAAATTCTTGCTAAGGTTTTCAATTTCTCCTCTGTCACTGAGCTTTGGAGAAATAGTTTTCATTGAGGTGACACCTCTCTGGGAGTCATAGCACCAAACAATTATCTGAATCCAATAAAAATGTCAAGGTTGCTTGTGGGACCCTGAGCGTCCTTACAACTGGCCTCACATCTCAGATCCCCAGGACTTTGCTGAAGAAGTAAATCAGTAACGACGGTGTGGCACGAAGTCCCTTTCAAGTGACAAGAAACCATGAATTCACTGACAAGATTTCTTTAGTTCAATTTGTAGTTAAAATGTACAAACAATTAAAATAAAGAAGGCAATTCAATAACTTCATGATTTTTCGTCTTTGAATCAATTTCATCAACCATATTTTTAAAGTACATTCACTGAAAGATTCTTTTTTTATAGGAGGAAAATAGTAGGCTTTTGAGCAGCACTGATGTCCCCCAAAGCTGAAAAACCAACTAATTATATTTGCTAGAGCTTGAAGATATTGAAATATGTTTGGAAAACTTCTTTTACTGGAAACCTCTGCCATTAAAGTGGATCTCAGGTATCAATTTTTAACTTGTTTATTACATATACATCTCTGTATGGCTCCATGAGATCGTTCAAAAGAAGCTCACCATATTAACCTTGCTCAGGTACCCTATGGGTTTGTGGGATGCAGAGGTAACTATTAGCATGGCATATATTCAGTGGTTCAGGAAATACACTAATGATGACACGGGTGGGACTGGTATGAATCATCTTGTTATAAAACACAACTCAAGGAGTCCTTTGAAAAACCGTTCTGTGAAATAAAGCCACGGACGAATCCCTGAAAAATGCAGAAGATACGTGACTACAGGTGGCTGGCTCTGTCCGTGGATGGGATTGCCCAGGGCATACTGAAATACCTCGGGAGGGAGCACACCTCATAAAACGAGCCCCCTGCCTCAGTGGACAGAGAAGGTAACTGAGTTACAAAGTTGGGGTGATTTTTTAGCATGAGATTCTAGCCAGTCATACGCTAACCGCTGCCTGGCCAAGTTGTGTTGTAACTAAGAACTGCTGTGTTTATCTAATGCAGCAACGAAGGGGACGTGTGGACTCATGCTGCGTTGCCTGGTGTGCTGTCTGATGTGACAGGGCCGCTGCAACCCTCAGAGGGGAGGAGCTTGTGCCCTTTACCTTAAAGGACTGCACGAAGGTCCAAAGTAAAATACGGATGGTGTAGCCTTGACGCAGAAGCTTGATGAGGCGGGCGGCTCGGAAGAGCTTCAGAAAGCTCATATTGAAGCCACTGGTGTTCACCAGCTGGTGGATCAAAAGGAAACATATCATTAGTGACATTATGGTCATTTAGAACATCTAAGCACTGGTATTTGTGTATTTATCTCTCATTCAGATCATAGAATGGAACATGGATGCTGTCTTTTGTTTTTAACCCCATTTTCAGCTGATGGGCCAGTGGGGACCATCTCTCGGAGCCTCCCCAGGCCTGCCCTCTATTCCCAGAAGGCAGGCATGGAAGTACCACAGATGGATGCCCCACATACAGCTGACAAAACTGGCCTCCCCAGTCTTCTCTAAGTAGTCCTAACTCTGCACTTGGATGCCAGAGGGCAGACCTAACAATCTCTCTTGCACATGATGGCCCTCCAATATTCAAAGACTTGTGATGAGCTCTCCAAGTCTTCCTTAAGGTGAACCATTTCAGGGAAACAGTTCAGGTCTAACAACTCTGAGGGCGAAGACCCTGTGACTCTTCTGTGTCTGCCAAAGAATCTAGCAGGACACTGTGCACACTCGGCCTCTCCTGGGCCCTCTATCCCATTCACCCCCATTGGATGGCTGCTATCTGAGTCGTGCAAATGGGACCAAGCCTTCCATGAGATCCAGCGCCATCCAATGTTCCCATTTTCTGGCAAAAGCTCAGGAATGAGGAAGTGAATAGGGGGCTGCACATTGGACTTGTGGAGTTAAAAATGGACAATGTGCAGAGAATTTTTTTTTTAATGCAACCCCAGGGCCAAGCCTAAAGAGAAGGACCAAGGAGCCACTCACCTTGCTGTCTGTCAGAATAATTTCTGTGATACTGCCGATCACCGTGATGAAGTCAAAGATATTCCAGGTGTCTCGGAAATAGTTCTGCCAAGTGAGTTCAGCCACGGGAACATCCGGGAAAAAAAGGAAAAGAAAACACGGGAGAAAATGGAAAAAAGACATTTTTCATGACATAACTTTGTCACTTGGAATTAAAACTTGTCAATTCCAGGACAAGTTCGTTCTAACTTTCGCTTTAGTTTCCTATTTCTAACCAAAAATGCTGTTTTTCCTTCACTACTTTGAGAGTTTCTCATTTGGGAAGCAGTTTCATCACTATTTGGAGACCTTGTTTTTGAAGCTGTCACTAAAGAGCTACATCAAAAAAAGTGTAAGATTTTTTCATGTAATATTACATAAAAATATGTAAGAAAGAGATCTGTGGCCTAGAACATTTTGATGTCCAAAAATGAAAGATCATAATTGTCACCTACAAGACAATAAAATTCTTTACAGTGTTACTCCAAGGTTTTCTATAACTTGTAAGTTATTATTTATATAGCATCATGTGACCCCATAAATATACAGTTCTGACTTTCAACTAACAATAAAAGTCACAGAGATGTCCTAAGTGACTAAAGATCAAAGATGTGCCAAAAATCTCTTCCTAACTCCACTGAGCCTTTTCACACCAACTGCTGGCTGGCAATAGGATGAACAAACTCATCTTTCCCCTGTTTCCCTGCTCCATTACACCGTTCGAGGAGGTGTAACTAAATAAAATACAAGGAAGCAGCAACAGAATGAGTGGGTTAAAGGACACGAAGAAGTAAAGGACCTGGATAACGCACCTGCCAGCCAACGTTAAGCTTAATAGAGAAAGTGGGCTCTGCTCCCATCTCCAGTGCTCTGGTGAAAACAGACCTTGGACTATATTTCTTAAAAGAAACAAAACGCTTGGGACTCCAAGACGTTACCCACTTGCCCTTGGGTGGCACTTCCCGTAAGAGACCCTCAGAGCACTGCAAAATACACCCTCCTCCATCCCCACAACTGGCATTCATGAATCCTTGCTACACATGCCAGATTTTGTGCCAGGTCCTCCCTTGGCATTCTTTCAGTTCATTTATTCCTCCCATGGATGCTGTAAGTAGGTAGTGATAAATACCTCATAAATTACTGAGTGGTAGGGCTAGCAAGAAGAATGGGTAGAGATACGCGATAAAGAGAGAAATGTTCTGGGGAGAGAGAAGGTACGTTTATGAGCACCTACTCAAGACTAGCCACCTTAGGTATATTCCCTCACGGGACACACACACAGTATCTAAGGCTATATGGCAGCTACTGTTATCCTCCTTTTATGAATGAGAAAACTGAGGCCTAGAAAGGCCTGTCTGATTCCAAAGTCACAGGCACCTGCCAGGCACGTACAGAAACTAAGTACACAGACTCACAAACTCACTGCTGTTAAGGATGCCTACCTCAGGAGTGGGGTCAAGTTGAGTCTCTGAGTTCCTCAATTTTCAGTGCTCTCCTATTACCAACCCGGGGCGAGCTTCCTAATTCCCCATATGAGAGCTAGAATATAAAACTAGCTCTCAGGGGACAGAAGCCCTAGATTCCAGTAGAGGAGGTCTTACAATACAGTATGGTAGAGCACAGCATAGCATAGTACAGACTAGTAGATTACGGTGGACAAAGTGTGGGCTTTGAAGCCAGAGAGACCAGGATCTGAACACTGGCTCTGCCTTTCAGTAACCTTGTGCAAAGTACTGAATCTTCTTGAGCCCTAGCTCATCCGTATAAGAAGAAAACCATAATGGCCATCTAATAGAGTCCTTATGAAGCTAAAATGGATAATACATAAAGCTTTTGGTATTTAGTAGACAACCAATGTATGTCAATTCTCTCCCTCTTTCTTTCTCCTCTTCCTTCCTTTTCTATTCCCACTCCACTTTCCAATTCTACTGCCTTTTATTCTGTAATCTTCAAAAAGCAACACAATTTTTCTGACCTTCAATTTCCTCATTTAAAATAACAGCAACGATAATGACAGCTTCTGCCATGCCTATTTCAGAGTCATTGAGAAGATCTGACAAAACAGTATATATTAGGGCGTTCTGAAAATCTACAGTACTATATCAATGAAAAGACTTATTCGGGACTAGTGGTGCCTTTTATAGTGTGAGAATGCTTCTAGACCTTGAATGAAAATACGGGGGTGAAGGTGGGAAGGAGGCAGGCTTTGGGGCCGAATCATCTAGTTAAGCCTGTATTCGACATTCACCATAACCTGACACAGAATTGGGGACTTAAGTCACAGACGACGTCAACCCGGCATGCAAATAATCAAGATGCGGGGGGAAAAACTTTCCCTGTTTTAACACAGGCTTCCCCCACCCCCTTCTCCTCCTGCCCAGGGCCAGACTGTATTATAATGGCATCTTTGTTGCTGGTAGTTTACTTTTCTTTATTTCTCCAAGACTCAAAAGGGAGTCAAACAACCAACAATACAGCCACCCGCAATGGGTTCCCTTCAACTCTCCTCCCCAAACCACCAAATCAATGACTTTTCAAAGAACCACCAGGAAACCAGAAGCAATCCCCACCGTCAACACTCACAACCATCAAGCCGAGGCCAGAGTCCCTGTTCAAGCTGCCACCAGACAAACATATATTCAGATAATCAGCTGAGTTTCTCTTCTTGCAGGGAAAGCCATATACATATAATTTGAAATGGTAGCTCACACACAAAATAAGTGTGAAACAGCTGTCGGGTGGGTTTATCTACAGCCCACTGATCTCACTGTAAACACTGAGCCAAGGGTGGCAGAGAGGATTATTTTGTTTACAGGACACTGAAGTGAAGGGCTAGGGTTGCTTAACACCCTTGACGGCAGATGCGAAAATCTGCCAGACAACTATAATTAGTAGTGGAGGAGAAGTAAAAGGAGGACTCATGCCAGAAAAACTCAACCCAACCCTCCCCAAACCAATTCCAGAAACTGACCCCCCGACCCCACACTTACTCACTCTCTCTCTTTCTCTCTCTCATACACACACTTTAAAGGCCATTAGCCTTTGGAAGCTTAAGTGCTAAACATTTCTTTTTACTGGCAGAAATTACTCTTCAGGTAACTAAAGGGAGGAGGATTACTAGGTAAAATCTATTATTTGCTATGTTTGAGGCTAAGCGGGACAGATATTTTCCCATTTGAGTTATAAGATTTTAAACCTTTCACCAGTAAATAAGCACTCAGGTTTATTAGTCCAGTCCTAGTTTTGCTCTTCCTGACAGATAAATCTTACTAAGTTCTAATAAGACTCAACGATTGTCGCCCCTTGACAACTGACAGACTTTGACAAGAACAGAGCTGATAGCTAGATGCGTACGGAGCTGGGGATCTGGTTCTCTTTGTCTTTTCTCCTAACACCCTCACACATCATCCTGTCTCTATGGCAGTTTTTTAAGCAGTCGAAACAAGCCCACAATTAGGTGGGCAGGTGTGTGAACCCTTTCTGGAATAGCGGTGACTGCCCTCCCTTCCAACAAAGGCTGGCAATGTACCCAAAGAGAAGGGAAGACAAGAATGATGCCGGGATAAATTCCATGACATACCAAGAAGCCAAACGCAATGATCTTTAGGACACATTCCAGGGAGAACACCATGGTGAAGGCGATATTCAGGTACTTCAGGGCCAGTTCATAGGTACAGGGAGCAGAGTAGTACTGCCGGGAAGAGAAAAGAGGAAAGAATCAAACCCCTAAAGGTGAGAGGGTCCATGAGAGAGGCTGGCCATCTCGCGTCCCTGCCCTTGGGGGACATTCTGGTGTCATCTAGGGCTAGAGAGGAGAAGCACACGTCCTAGCAAAACAAAACAGAGGAAAACACAGGTCTTATTAGCAAAATGGCCAGTCTTCCTAGAGTTGAAGGTGAGAAGGGCAGAACCATTTCTTAGACTTAATTACTTTACCATTTAGTATTAAAAACCTCTTCCAACACTCTTTTAGAACCCCATGATCATCTACATCTCCTGACATTTCCACCCTTGTCTGCGTCTGATTGCCATCACCAACCTTTGCTTTCAGAGTTCCTGGACTGCTACTATATATTTCACTGCATTTTGCCCCAAAGACCCAAAGGCTGGGCTGTGGATGGAGACAAGATGAAAGAGAAATTCCACGATGGAAAAGTAGGTAACAGGGCTTCCTTGGTGGCACAGTGGTTGAGAGTCCGCCTGCCAATGCAAGGGACGTGGGCTCGTGCCCCAGTCCGGGAAGATCCCACATGCCGCGGAGCGGCTGGGCCCGTGAGCCATGGCCACTGAGCCTGTGCGTCCAGAGCCTGTGCTCCGCAACGGGAGAGGCCACAGCAGTGAGAGGCCCGCGTACCGCAAAAAAAAAAAAAAGAAAAGAAAAGTAGGTAAGGAGGCAACAGACTGGTAAGCTGGAGTGTTTTCTCAGTGTCTCAGGCACACACACACGTGTTCTGCGAGGGGACAGTTGCCGAGGCTCAGCCTGCCCGAGTACCTCCCAGCCAGCACCTTCTCACCTTCATCATCAGCACGACAGTGTTCAGGGCGATCATGGCCATGATGGTGTACTCAAAGGATGGAGACACCACGAAGTGCCAGACGCGGTACTGGAAGGTGTGCCTGTTCTGGGGCATGTAGCGGGTGAGTGGTTTGGCACTGATGGCGAAGTCAATGCACGCCCTCTGCAGGAGAGTCACACTGATTAGCCAAGCTCAGATTCCCTAAACCTCGCACACTGGTGAGCTCTCTGTTAGACGGTTAGAAGAAGAGGACAGTGTGTGAGAAGAGGCTAGGGCTGGGCAAGCAGAGGTAAAAGCAGCAAAAGAAATTATCTGGACAGAGCTACAGGTGAGATGTCACCTTAAATGAATACACAGAACTAGAGGGGTTCGGTGCCATGCGGTAAGGACTTGATGATTATTAATGTCCTTTTACACAGCACGAGACTTAGATATTTGGGCAGGAAGCTCACAGTCAGAAGTAAAAATCTATCTCCCTGTGCATTCCCATAGCACTTTATTTGCATTTCTCTTATAGACTCTAACAATTTCTAGTTCAGTTCCAGGATAAAAACAATGAGCCCGACAATGTGTCAGAACTACACTTGTTACTACAAAAACAGTAATAAGTTAGACAGGTTCCCTGCCCTTACTGCAAATATACACCATTGAGGGATGCAGGAAGGGAAGCAGACGTGTTAACGTTATAATTTTGGCACATGTCTTTCACTCCCACCTCCAGATGACGTGCCACATAAACGCAGGGGCTGCATCTTAAACACCTTACATCCCTCCCAGTTCTCTGTGTCTCATACCTGGGCTTTAAACAGAGCGGATACTCCAAAAACATTTATTTAATGACTGGCTAATGCATTTCCCCCCAATTCTCTCTCTAATTCACAACAAAATGGAGAGCATTCTGTCTTCCTCCTAACACTGCTGGTCTGAGAGTCCTTTCCAGAGCGCCCCCCGGCCCTACACCCCAGACCCCTCGTTTCACCTCATTCTTCTCCAGGCTGCACTCCTCCATCATCTTGTCTCCTTGCTCCTGGAAGGTGATGATGATGAGAGCCACAAAGATGTTGACGAAGAAGAAAGGAAAGACCACAAAGTAGACCACATAAAAGATGGACATCTCCATGCGGTTGCTGCGGCTCGGGCCTCGGTCTTCCTCTGTCACATCGACAGAATGCTGCAAAACTCTGGGGACAGAACGAGAGGGCACAGATGGTGGACAGCGATCTTGGCAGCTGCTGTGACTCAAGGCTTTGTTAGCAGATGTGCCATCTACTGTATTTTCTTATCTGACTTTTTAAACTTGGTGGATCCTCCGTGAATTTGGGGCTCCACAACCAAGCTGGCGGACCCCCAATCCACTGCTCTTTTTAGCCCCGGTGCCATCACGCATCCAACTCCTAAACACCAGAGTGACATTACTTTATAGTTGAGGTTGTCATAAAATACCAAGAGACTCCTGAATTTCCCTTTGGCATTTTGCTGCCACCAGAAAGCTGTGTCTTGGTTACCGCCAAGTCTCTGAAAAAATAAGCCTGCAGCTACGAGCAGCATAAAAACTGCATTCTGTTGTCTTTGACATGTGAGGTATGACCACAGAAAGCATCTCTGGGTTCTGCCACCTCATCCTTAAGCCTTGACCCTCATGTCCAGGGCCAACTCGGAGGATAAATCTGTCTAAAACAGTCCTCAGAGACTCTCCTACGGTGTGGAGAGCTGGTCAAAACTCATTTGTTCTGTAGGAATCAGGTGGCTCTATTCAACTCCTTGGTCATGGGCTGAAACACTGTGTTTCAAATATTGCCCTGACTTCGTCAGCTCCCTCCTGATTCCTGCCTGAAGGATCTTCATTCTTCCTCTCTCCTGCCCGTCTTACCTACTCATAACCACTTACTTTCCTTGGTACAATAACAAAGGGTTAGCCTTGTTTATCTTGAATCAACTTCTCAAGGCAAACACATGGCCCTAGCCCAGCTCACAGACAAGCATGCCAAGCCAAACCCATCGCTCACTGAGGCCATCCTTCCCCTGTGGAGACGGTGAAGAGGGTCAGCAGGGCCCAGATGATGTTGTCATAGTGGAATTCATGGCGCTTCCATTCTCGGCCTTTCACCTCCATCTTGTTTTTCTCGTGATCTACATAGTTTCCTCTAAAACCAGAGCAGAAGTGAACCAGAACCTCTTCACTATAGCTCATGGGAGAGCAAAGAAATTCTAGGGACTTTGATAATGTACAGTAGTAATTATCAGCATTCAAACGCAAGCAAGAGGGGATTTTATTAAGGCAGTGTATTATCATGGAATAAAAATGAGATTTGGTGCCCAACAGACATGGAAGATTAAACCCTAATCCTTTCACTAGTCACTGTATAACCTTGAGCAACTTCCTTAAACTTTCTGTGCCCAGGCTTCCACACCTATAATGTGCAAATAAAACCTATCTCAAAAGGTCATTAGAAAGATTTAAAATTAAAACCTGATGCAAAATGCTATGTTCCATGTCTGACACAAAAGAGGTACTCACTCAAAATGTAGCAACTTCTTATTTTGCCTTTTTTCCCAAAAGAGGAATGGATTTAAGAAAGGGGGAAAGAAAAGACCTATCTGTAAAGGGCTGTGTGGACCTTGGCAGAACACACTCTAGCAGAAAGTGAGTGGTATGTGCTGGTGGCGCTTACATGCACTCCTTCTCTGTGTCCTTGGAACTGTCTGTGCAATAGAAGAACTTGCCCTTGAAAAGTTGAACTGCGATGACAGCAAAGATGAACATGAAGAGCTTATAGACAATTAGTATGTTGAAGACATTTTTCAAGGAGGTGACCACACAGTCGAAGACAGCCTGTGAACAGAAAAAAGAGCCCTGGTGTGTGAATCCCTGAAATGGATTTGCCTGTGTATTTGCCTACAGCTGAGCTGGACCCACACTACCACCAGCCAGCCCACTGAGAAGGTGCCCTAGGAGATATCACCCTAGGAAGAAGTGACACTCATGGGATTCGGACCTGTTTTCTAAGCTGGTCATGACTGTAGGAACCTCTAATTTAGATGGGGAACACATGTTCTGAATCTGAAAGGAAACCCAAAGCAGTAGAGACCAAGATGGTACCAGGCAGTGGAGGGAGTCCTTTGTGGAATCCTATTACGTGCATTCCACTTAGTGTGAAACAGAAATTTATTCCAGAAAAGGGATCCTTGCAATCATTTAGCCTGTTTTAGGCATTAAATAGCTTATCCGTAACTTCATCTATTTGGGGCACATTCTTAGATTTGATTTATATACTGAATATGTATTGTTTTCTCTTAGCCTTTCTAAATAGATCAGGGAGTGATAATAAACTATCATCTTTGTCCATTTTAATGATATTTTGTAATAAGTTCACACATTTACCCCAATTACATTCCACACTTCACGTAAATGTTCTCTAGTTTAAAGCTGGCTGTGCTGGGGATGAAGATTCAACAGGTGATGTGGGAAGGGGTAAGAGCCACCCTCTCTTAGAGATGGACAGAATCAGGAACTTGCACTTCAGTTCAAGGCAGTGAATCTCCCTCTGAAGAATCCATTGTAGGCCCTAAGCCATGAATAGTTACATGGGAATTCAACACATTTCAAACCATTTTTAGGTTATTTTCTAGGTTTGTAGGTTTAGCTCACTGGAGAGTCTAGCCCCACAGTGGCGCTGCATTTGAGCAGTTGCCTCTTCACGCGCTGGGTGAACACTGCTGGTTTAATTAGTTCAGCACTGCAGGGAATGTGAATGACATGCAGCCTCGTGGAATTATCAGATCCATCTACATTTCCCTCAGGTTATGGAGCCGCAGAGCAAAGAGCCAGCCCTTCCTAATTAGTTGGAATTAACCAAGGTTGGGTCGCCTTCTTCAGCCTGTTAATTAATCTCATCATCCTGTCCAAGCCCTTCTCAGGACCCCAACATAGCTCAGAGGAGGAGACCAGTGGACCTGGGCTGCAGCTAACAACATTGGTTAGGGCCCCAGGCTTCCCCGCCAAATTTTTCTGCGGGTGAGGCAGAAAGGAATGAATGTTCACAGGCACTGACCCCGGCCAGGCCCTGTGCTGGGGCCACCAGGTGGAGGGTTATAATGAACAGCGTGTGAAAGACTTCCTGATACCGTGGGAGGTGCCTGATCCAGGAGGGAAGGCAGGGCAGTGGAGGAGGAGAGCAGGCAGTGAGGACACTTCCTTTGGAGCAAGAGTACCTCTCCTCGGGAATCCACGCAGGAGGCCAGGGCCCTGGGCTCTGAGAGGAAGCCATGTCTCAGCCAGTTAGGGGTCTTCCAAAAAGACCTTCCTGTGGTCTCAAGCCTTTGATCAACCTGGCTGGTTTAACACCTCTCTGCAGAGCCAGAGGGCTGAAAGGGAAGCAGTTGGGGTGGCGGTGGAGGGACTGGTGGGGAATATCAGAGGTGATGCAAACCCAATGGGAAAGAGGAACTAGGGAGCAGGGGAGTCCCTTGTTCCCTCCCTGGTGGTGGCTGGCTCTCATTCACAGGAATTCAGGAAGGAAAAACTTTTCTCCCATGCGGCTTCAGCTTCCATAACAGCAAGGGAAGTGTGTGGGAGAGGCGGGTTCCACAAGCCAGCAACCTAAGGGCAGGAAGGCTCAGGGAAGGAGCTCAGGGTTGGTGAGCAGGTCAGGGGGCAGGAGAACCCAGATTATAGACCTATGAAGACACAGGTCCTGGCAACAGGGAGAACTTAGTTGTGTGAGCTCACTTCCCCATTTCTTCTCTGCTTGTGCCAAAGATGACTCTGTGTCCTTGGGCAAGTTATTGGCCTCTAAGATATGAAGGGTCAGGGCTAGAAGATTCTTTCTTTCTCTAGAATCGTGAGGAAAGAAACCAGCCCAGGTGACTTGGTCTGACGTAGCATGCGGACCACAACACGCAGGGCTCATGCTCCTTCCATTGTGGTGTCTGACCCACCTTAATGACACAGGAGGCTCCAGGATAAAGCCACACAGGGTTCTTCCTAGGACTTCCCACAGAGGGTAGGGCAAAAGTCCTTAGAGATAGATTTTTTTAGGATATTGGTTATTTTCCTTTGAAACTCAGACCCTTAGTTCAAGCAGATGAAAAGAATCTCAGTCTCTGTGAGAGCGAAAAGAATATCCCCAGAAATAATTCTCCAAAAGCAGGCCACCTAGGCTTCTCTCTCTCTAGAGGAAGGGGAGCTGATGGGAAGAAACCGGCGAACGTTACCTTAAGCTTGGGCAGGCGCTTGATGGTCTTTAGCGGTCTCAGCACACGCAGTACCCGCAGGGACTTGATGGTCTTGATGTCCCGGCCCTTGTTGCTTCTGCAGGGGAGAAGCCCCGGGAAATCACAGGACAGGGGACAGTTAAAGTGACAGTCACACTAGTACGTTAACAACAGGGAGAAGGGGGAAAGAGGTGGGCAAGAGGCCTGACATTGGGTCAGAGTAGACCCCAAACGACACTCTCTGGGAAAAATTTCCAATCACTCCCCAGCGTGCACACACTCATATGCACGCACACTCATGCATACTCACAAAGGGCAAGACACAGGCACACCACAGAGGCCCCCGTGCACACACGTTAATCAACACTTCCTACCCCTAACAGCCGGAGCAATGCTGCTGATGACCACACCGACCAAATGGAAATGGAGGATCAATCGACTAGGGAACGTGACCGTAGCCCATTGTGGACAGGCATGGTACCTAGCCTAGGGAGTTTTCAGTAGAAGGCTCTCAAATAGCATGTGCTGAATTGAATAGGGAGCCATGGTTGACAGCCAAGTCTCATCAGAGGACTCTACCTAGTCCTTCCTTCAGCTCTAGGTTTGTCACCTCTGCACAGTTCATGACTTCAGGGGAGAGCAGGGTAAGGAAGGCTGGTGGGGGCATGACACCCGTGCTGGGCTGGGCTGCTGGCTCCAGAGAGAGCACGTCATGCAGGCTTCTAGCCAGGACTTTGGCTCACACCCCGATTATCTCTGTGCGAGTGGCTCTTCCAGCAGTCCCTTCCCATTTCTAGCCCTCTGCACCTAGCACAAGCTGCAGAGAGCCTGCAGTTGGAGGAGGCCCAAACTGCAGCCCCCGCCCACCTTTATCCTTGCCCTACAGCGGATGACCCCTCCCTCTTCAGCCTCTCGGAAATGTCTGCTCCTAGTAGACAAAACACATCTTTCTATTTTTAGGAAGGAAATGAATAAATCAACCTGCATTTCTCTCTCCACCCTGCCCATCCCTTGAGATCTTTGCATTTGAGTCAAACAACTGCAATTTGTAAAACATGCAGATGGTAGAAAATGAGACTCTAAATAGTGAGCTCAGGTTCTGGTTCTTTCCTCACGTTGGCCCAGATCGCCGTGACACCAACTATCGGAGAAATGGGATCCATCTAGAACATCAGATGGGAACTACAAGGCTTCTGCCTGCTTTTCACCCTGTCCTTCCTGCCATACCCATCCTCCAAATAGGGAGACCAAAGGCCATCCATTCCTTCATACAAGGTAAGGTAGGAAGACATTTAATGGAAGGCTGACTGCCTAGAATGTGAATTTTGAGACCCTCTTAAATGGTTACAATCCATGATCTGTAAGTTGCTTTTACTCAGTTCTAAATCTGAATAGATAACCCAAAAGCATCACATTGATATCAGTGGGCTCTTGCATCCACGGGCTTTGTATATTTTATAAACTCTTTTACTTTAGTAGGTTCGTCTATCTACCTTTCTAAAAAGGCAACATATAGGCCGAAAACATATCCAAACCAATAAGAACGATCATTTCCCAAGAAGGCTTGGTGACTCCTAGTTTCTGTTCTCTTGGATATCAATGAAAACACACCACTCACATAAACTCACCACTCCTTTCTTAGTGAGCCAGTTCCTTCCCTCTCAACCATACTTTCTCCCTCCTCCAACCCACTCCCCATATTTTTTTACTTCAAAGAAAACTGAAGAAAAAATAATATTTACCCCAAGGCATTCCTATGGAGGATCCAAGCAGAAAGCAGTTAAAAAGAAAAAAAAAAAAAGGAGGAGAGGTAATGGAGAGAAGGGAGATAGTCAGTAAATTCAGGGAGAAAAGAGAACTTTAGGACAACGGGAAATTGGAGATGCCCAGACCCTAGAGATCCCGCTTACAGCCTTGGCACTTGCAGAGTCCGCACGCTTCGTGAAGGAGAGGAAGAGCCAGCACACCATCGCTCCACACCCACCTCTCCACCCTGCAGAGGCAAAGGACCTCTGCAAGCGTTAGGGACGCTGCCTCGAACTATATGGCATCCCCCATGTGTACTTTATTCCATGGAGCCTCGCTGAATTGGAGTTTTCTAAATGTAGTCTTTCACTTCCACTTCCTTAGTAGCCTTCAGACAAACTCCTTCTGTTTCCAGTGAATTTATAAGAAGCCAGGCTAGAGGAAAAATGCCTGATCTGGGCCAGAAACTATGTCTTGGAAAAGAAGTTTCAAGAGATAGTGGCCTACTTATGCTTATGAAGGAGTTCATCTGAAGAGGGAGACACAATGTCCAGGAGAGGGCTACTCTGACATCTCTCAAAAGCACAGATGGGCCATACTATAAAACCACCTTGAAATACGGGGGAAGGCATTGTCTATCAAGGTCCTGATGTCACATAAAGGGATGCCTTTTGATAAATTAAATGACCACCTGTCCGTTGTGAGCTATTTACCGTGTAGCTTGCAGACAAATCATCCCAGTTCTATTGGTGAGGCTTAAAAATGACAAAAATAAAGATGGAGAGCATAAACATGAAACATTTGAGATAGAACTAATAAAAGCTAACTTTCTGAATATCTATTCTTGGCCAGACTCTGTTAAGCACTTTTAGTGCAACTCTTTATTGGGACGTCCTAATAACTTTCGGACAAAGGTATTATTATCTCCATTTCACAGATAAGAGGCCGAGAGGTTGAGTGCCCAGCAGTGGCAGGGCAAGCTGGGATTTGAACCCAAGTCTATATGATGCTCAGAGCTCTTGCTCTGCACCATTAAGCTTCTGCGCCAGCAAGTTTTTGGTTCTAGGCTCTGTCAAACAGCTCACCAAATTCTAGAGCTGGAACAGATCCTTGAAATCCACTTAACTGCAAACAAAACTGCAGCCCATGGAACGTGTGCCTTGCATAAGATCTCAGTAAGTGAGCCCCAGTGCCACGGGTGAACAGCCAGCTGCTATGAAGAAGTGCTTAAAATTCAGCCTTTGCTTCTTGGTTGACAGTTGGCTGTGAAGGGTACTTTTTTTTCCTTTCTTTTAATTTTTTTTTACTTACCACAAACCTATGTTACACCACCATATACCACAAGCAAAGATTTCCAATGACCATTTTATTCAGTGAATGATCCCACATTCAAAATTATATTAATTTTCACTGTAAATGCCAAATGAATGGTGGTTTGAGAATTAAACCCAAGGCCTTATAAACCTTAAATCCGTCATGTGATAATCTCCAAATGCTCAGAAGGCAGAGGAAATATCTTCCCCTGAGTTATAACAGTGTCTTCTCATGCATGAGACTGGGCATGTGGTAGGTCAGCCAAACATACCTTTATCCATTCATATAACAGCACTGATGGAGTCCTTAATAAATGTCTGGCACTATTCTAAGTACTGACTACACGGTTGTGAACAAAACAAATGAGGTCCCTTCCTAATCTAGGAGGGAAGACAGGCCTTAAATAAACAAGCAAACAAATGAAGGTATAATTGCAAGCTAAATGCTTGGGAAAGATGGAATCATTTGACTGAAAATTTTGCCAGAATAACTAAATAGGTCACCATCTTTTCTCCAGGCTATATTCATCTTTAGCAAAAGCTCAGGGAGAATCTTCCAAATCCTTGAAATGAGAGAACAAAGTGGTCCAGGCTTTCACCTTCCATTAGCCCAGGTCCTTAACACCAAGACCTTTATATCCAGTAGACTCTAAATGGGTTCATACTCACAGATGCCCATCGTATTGAAGGAAAGTTCAATAATTTTTTCTCCTCATACACACCCAGATAAAGGACAGAACTTGCTCTCTACAATTAATTTTGTCCCAGGATCCTAGTAAAATGTCACGCTATAGAACAAAGGGGATCTCTGACGACGTGTGTGTGTGTGTGTGTGTGTGTGTGTGTGTGTGTGTGTGTATGTGTCCCTTGGTTTGGGAAGTGGAATGCTTCGATGGTACACTCTGATCTTAACAGCTGACTGTGGTTGCCAAAGTACTGGGCTATTAGTCCCATTCTGACTCCTACAGAGTTGAGCCAAGGATAGTAATCAGACACAGGCCAAAAGTAAAATAAAGATTAATCAAAAAAAAAAAAAAAAAAAGATTAGTCATTGCTCTGCACATCTTTCAAACAGGTCTGCAGAAGAGCTACTGAAAAGCTAGGATTTTGAGTGGCTGCAAAAAAGCATGCTTGGGTTCTCAGTTTTGTCAACATACATTCAGTACGAACTTGAAAATTGTCATTTGAAATGAAAGGAATACTGGCTAACAAAGCCACAGGGTCAGGAAAAGCATCAACAACGTAGTCCCCATTAATTAAAATATAGCATAAATTTACACATGGGCTAGGCTAAACTACCTCTCCCAAATCCCTGCATACAAGAGTCATTTAAGCCATTATCCAAGTCAACAAGATTGCAAGGGAGAGGTTTTATCAAACCAGGAGAACAGACTCTTCAAATACATCAACTGCAGCATATTGTTTAAGAAAAAATTCATGAGCTTCTTACAGATCATTTAAATATAATCATTTGATAACACTTAGCTACGCTTTGCTAGTAACTGTATAAGCAGAATTTTTTTACACTGCCTGGCTAATTGGTGAAATTTTATCAGGTTTAAAATTGACTCTAGAAGGTTTAGCCACAGCAATCAGAGAAGAAAAAAAAAATAAAAGGAATCCAAATCGGAAAAGAAGAAGTAAAGCTGTCACTGTTTGCAGATGACATGATATTACACATAGAGAATCCTAAAGGTGCTACCAGAAAACTACTGGAGCTAATCAATGAATTTGGTAAAGTAGCAGGATACAAAATTAATGCACAGAAATCTCTGGCATTCCCATACACTAATGATGAAAAATCTGAAAGAGAAATCAAGAAAACACTCCCATTTACCACTGCAACAAAAAGAATAAAATACCTAGGAATAAACCTACCTAAGGAGACAAAAGACCTGTATGCAGAAAACTATAAGACACTGATGAAAGAAATTAAAGAAGATACAAGCAGATGGAGAGATATGCCATGTTCTTGGATTGGAAGAATCAACATTGTGAAAATGACTATACTACCCAAAGCAATCTACAGATTCAATACAATCCCTATCAAACTACCACTGGCATTTTTCACAGAACTAGAACAAAAATTTTCACAATTTGTATGGAAACACAAAAGAACCCGAATAGCCAAAGCAATCTTGAGAACGAAAAATGGAGCTGGAGGAATCAGGCTCCCTGACTTCAGACTATACTACAAAGCTACAGTAATCAAGACAGTATGGCACTGGCACAAAAACAGAAATATAGATCAATGGAACAGGATAGAAAGCCCAGAGATAAACCCACGCACATATGGTCACCTTATCTTTGATAAAGGAGGCAGGAATGTACAGTGGAGAAAAGACAGCCTCTTCAATAAGTGGTGCTGGGAAAACTGGACAGGTGCATGTAAAAGAATGAAATTAGAACACTCCCTAACACCATACACAAAAATAAACTCAAAATGGATTAAAGACCTAAATGTAAGGCCAAACACTATAAAACTCTTAGAGGAAAACATAGGCAGAACACTCTATGACATAAATCACAGCAAGATCCTTTTTGACCCACCTCCTAGAGAAATGGAAATAAAAACAAAAGTAAACAAATGGAACCTAATGAAACTTCAAAGCTTTTGCACAGCAAAGGAAACCATAAATAAGACCAAAAGACAACCCTCAGAATAGGAGAAAATATTTGCAAATGAAGCAACTGACAAAGAATTAATCTCCAAAATTTACAAGCAGCTCAATACCAAGAAAACAAATAACCCTATCCAAAAATGGGCAGAAGACCTAAACAGACATTTCTCCAAAGAAGATATACAGACTGCCAACAAACACATGAAAGGATGCTCAACATCACTAATCATTAGAGAAATGCAAATCAAAACTACAATGAGGTATCATCTCACACCAGTCAGAATGGCCATCATCAAAAAATCTAGAAACAATAAATGCTGGAGAGGGTGTGGAGAAAAGGGAACCCTCTTGCACTGTTGGTGGGAATGTAAATTGATACAGCCACTATGGAGAACAGTATGGAGGTTCCTTAAAAAACTAAAAATAGAAGTACCATATGACTCAGCAAGCCCACTACTGGGCATAAAACCTGAGAAAACCATAATTCAAAAAGAGTCATGTGCCACAATGTTCATTGCAGCTCTATATACAATAGTCAGGAGATGGAAGCAACCTAAGTGTCCATCGACAGATGAATGCATAAAGATGATGTGGCACGTATATACAATGGAATATTACTCAGCCATAAAAAGAAACGAAATTGAGTTACTTGTAGTGAGGTGGATGGACCTAGAGACTGTCATACAGAGTGAAGCGAGTCAGAAAGAGAAAAATAAACACCATACGCTAACACATATATATGGAATCTAAAAAAAAAAAAATGGTTCTGAAGAACGTAGGGGCAGGACAGGAATAAAGACACAGACCTACTAGAGAATGGACTTGAGGATATTGGGGAGAAGGAAGGGTAAACTGGGACAAAGTGAGAGAGTGCCATGGACTTATACACACTATGAAACGTAAAATAGATAGCTAGTGGTAAGCAGCCGCATGGCACAGGGAGATCAGCTCGGTGCTTTGTGACCACCTAGAGCGGTGGGATAGGGAGGGTGGGAGGGAGGGAGACGCAAGAGGGAAGAGATGTGGGAACATATGTATATGTCTAACTGATTCACTTTGTTATGAAGCAGAAACTAACACACCATTGTAAAGCAATTACACTCCAATAAACATGTTAAAAAAAAAAACATGCATGCTGGGGCTTAAAGACAAGAACAGGTAGACTGGGAACTTCTGTCTTTCTTTCAGACACTTCCTTCGTGTGGCTGCCACTACGACCTTCCTTTTTCCCTCCCAAACCCTGTTTGCAAGGCAGCTAGGGTGTAAAATACAGCAGTGGGCATCCCAAGAGTCCATGGGCATTAATCATCTTCAGTGTCCCTGCTGGGGTCCAAAGTCAGATAAAGTCACTCTTGAGGTGACTCTTAAGGCTGGAGTCTCAAGCAATGACATCCTCCTATCTGCTCACAGCTGGAAATTTCTAATTCCAGCTCAGCTGGCATCCTAAATCCACAGTTAACGGGCTACCTGACGGCTAAATTTAATTTTAATCCTTCATTCTCTTCCACAGAGCAGGGGAACTGGATGAACTGTCTGGCTCAGTGGTAAATGGGTCTTCTGTGAATGGAGTAGGACTTTGTCAACACTTTTTCCCCCTACAAGATTAATGAGTAGTCACAGCTTCCTGTGGGAGACACCCCTCTCACTTTTAAAAGAATGGGGGCTGTCAAGAAAGAAGCCCCAAGGCAAAACTTGAGGTTTGAGGGGACTGCCTCAGACACAGGCAGACAGCCAAGGACAGGAGAAAGGGTCAGGCAGGTGTAAGGTGAAGTATCAGTTCCATTATTACCAAAGCTCCGCTGAGTGTGAGCAGGTACCAGCATTTCAGTTCTCAGTAGTCACTCCTTTCTCATGTATGCACACTCCCACCTTCACAAACACAAAGCCTCAAATGCAAAACCAGAACCAGAGTACCATTTCCAAGTCTAAAATTGTCTGTGCTTGTGTATTTCGTTGAATGAATTCAGAACCAGCTCTGCTGCTGTGGCTGGTTCTGAATGCGTTCAAAAGACCTTATCCATCTTAGAGACTAGGGCAGACTGTCAAGTGTCAGGAAAGTGACATACTTCAATGAAAAGAATGTACTAAAAGCTAACGTGGGAATTCCGGTTCCTTCTGGCATCAAGAGGCGATTGACTCACGTTTTTCTTTTCTGGCTAAGGACTGAATAATGAAAGGCCAAGTGCGGCTGTGATCCAGATCCCCTGCGTGCCAGGGAGCCCTGACCTTACCTCGTGCCCTGCTATGATGGAAAATGGTAACGGGAAGCTTTGGTGTCAGCTCCCTGAGAGCCTGCATGACTCTGACTGATGTACACAGCCATGCTGGGGAGGAGGTGGGAGCTGAATTGCTAGTTATTTTTCTTTTCAACTGTTTGTGTTGAGAAGCCATCAAAAGCTGCGAATTTACTATTTAGAATCCGACCCAGGACAGCTCACCTGGTGCTTGACTTGAGCTGGTCAAGTAACATGTTGTAGAGCAATAGGAATGAAGAGGAGGGAGGGGCCTGGGCTGGAGTGCAGGATCACACCCTTCCCAGCCTCCCCTGCGGTCCCTACTGAGGTGCTGGCCTGGCCCCGCCCACCCGCCTGCCAGAAGCCCGTCACTAAACACGGAAGACGGGAAGCCTGAGGGCCAGACAGCATCGCCATCAATGGGCAGGGTCCCATAAAGTTTATGTACTCAACCTGCACAGTGGACACATGACCCCCTTACAAGGCAGCCGACTCTGGGGGGTGCCCCAAAGTGAGGGGGTGTGTCCAATGTGCAGATACCCAGAAATGCCAAGGCTGGAACCATCCCTGCTTTCCCACCCAGCAGACCGGGAAGCAGAAGTGATCGCAACAGGGTGTGAGAAAAGTGGGAAAAGCAGTTTCTGGTCTTTCAGTGGATAATAATTATCAAACAGAAGAATCCCTCTTTTTCAAATAGAGAAAGATAAAAGAGAAAGGTTTCACAGGCCCAGTCGCTTGCCAGACTTCTCTTGAAACCACAGAGAGGAAAAGGCACAGTCAGGATATTTATAGCTGGCAAACACTCCGTGTCCCCACGTGGCCCAGAAAGCAGGGTGCTGTGAGGGCAGTGGGATGAGGGAGAGCTGTAGCCAACCTCTGTCAAAACTTTGCCCCCTCTATACAGGTAGTGGGCATACGGAGGGAGACCTGAGTGTTCTTATAAATGCTTTATAATGTAAAAGTGGACCCGGCAGAACAGGAAGGGTGCGATACAGGTATCTCTCCATTTATTTTCTTATCCCTTGCTACGCCCACACTCAGAAAATAAACCCCCTTCCCCTCCTCCTCAAAAGTCAATACAGTGCCCACATGGAATCTGTCGAGTTTACATTATAAAGAATCCCTTCACGTCACATATGCAGCTATAAAGAAGAGAGATCCCCTTCCAGCCAATACAAAACAACATACATGCTCCTAGAAAATATACATGATGGCAGGGGCAGACCGCTGCAGTAGAAGGGCTCAGCTTTCTCTGAGAATTCAGCTAGAGGCCATTTTCTCCCCTTGGTTGGGGTGTTGCTCCTGGGACTTGGGCTGGGTCCTCAGAAGGCTCTGGCTGCCAGTGGTGGAAGAGATACCAAGTCACTTCTGATTTCTGAGGAGCCACGGAAAGGTATTACCATGACAATCACCATCAGTTCTGCTCAAATTGAGCAATAACCTTTGCAGAAGCCTCAGTAAAACAAGGTTCAATTTCAAGGAGAGAGAGAGAGAGAGAGAGCAGGAGTAAGGTTATGTGAATGGTGGACATTCTTAGGGGCAAAAATATGGGATATGACAATGAAAGTTGTATCCACAGGGAGGGGGGTCCTTGACAGGCCTACAGAAAAACTCACACGTGGTTCTCTTGGCCTGAGCCCCTGACCACAGCCCCGCAGGGGGACGTAGGCCTTATTCCGATGTCAACTCGTTTCAGGTCAGGCCCTTGCTTTGCTGTCAGGGGAAACCCTGGCTAACCCTACCAAAGTGATGGGAGAGCTGAATTCTCTGTGTCCTTAATGAGGAAAGGGGGAGAACAGAGTTAGAAAGCATGAGCATACGAGCAAGAGAAAGCATTACCTGGACCTCAGCAAACGTGACGAAGGCCAGAGGAGGGGGGCGTGAGCCTGTCCCATAAGCAGGAGAAAGGGGAGAGGAAATGTGCGTGGCAAGCTTAGAAGGATGCTAACAAAAGAGAGAGTGTGCATGGAGAAGGATGAGCAAGTACCATTTACATTTTGGAGAGAAATGAATAAAAAGTTCGAGAAGTGAAATCACTAAAAGCAAGCAATGGGGCTTCCCTGGTGGCGCAGTGGTTGAGAGTCCCACCTGCCGATGCAGGGGACGCGGGTTCGTGCCCCGGTCCGGGAAGATCCCACATGCCGCGGAGCGGCTAGGCCCGTGAACCATGGCCGCTGAACCTGTGCGTCCGGAGCCTGTGCTCCATGACGGGAGAGGCCACAACAGTGAGAGGCCCGCGTTCCGCAAAAAACAAACAAAAAAGCAAGCAGTGGATGATAACGCTCAATCCATCACAATACACGTGGACCCCAGAACCAGGGGATTACCCTGCACTGTACCTGGTCTGAGGACCAACAGAGAGGCTTCGGCTCCGGGGCTGTTAAGGCTTCCCCCGCCACAAACACCAAAGCTACCACTGCCACGTTTCAAAGGGCACAAAGAAAGAACAAGACAGATGACAACCCTCCAGCCCGTCGTCACTACTCTGGATCTGAGGAGACACAGCTGGACTGTGGACATGTGGCAGGCGTGCAGAGGCTTCCTTTAACACACACCTCCTTCCCACTGGCACCAACACAGGCCAGGTGTGCATGCACAACAACCAAGTCTTGGAAACCAGCCTGTGTTCAACTTTTGTGTACGTTATGTCTCAACACACATTTTACTCCATATTCGGACTTCATGACGTGATGGAGAATGGAAGCATAAGGAAGGGAATTCACGCTTACTGGTCGCTCACACTCGGTAAGGCTCTGGGCTAAGCCCTTGACACACAGTATTTTGTCTCCATGTCAGAGATGAGAAACGGAGGTTAAGAGGGTTAATACTTTGCTATGTTGCTCTAGGCCATGAAACTGGTAAGTGGAGGAGCTGGGCCTTCCTGACTCCACAGCCCACCCCCTTCCTCCCACTCTGCCCTGTGACCCCGATGAACTCCGTTCTTCCTCAAGAGGACGTGGCTCCTTTCCTATATGCTCCTCTCTCTCCTTGTCCTTTATTTCTTCAAAGAGAGACAACGTATTTTACTGAGATCAAAGTAAGGGAGAAGAACAATATGGTGAACAAGGTACACAAATGAGTTGGTAAAATGAAAAGGGAACCTGACTTTAAAAACTCAGGGGTAAGATTTATCTCTAACACGAAAAGGTGGACCTCCTTAGGAGGAAGGCAGACTTTGGCGCTTCTCTCCTTGAAGGAGGAGGAAGAAGAGCTGCGAGTCCCCTTATTAGAGCCAGAGTTGCCTTTATTTTTATCTTGCTATGAGAGTCCACACAGGGACCAGATGCTTGGAAAAATGTCATACTTTTGTGAAATCTCCTTGGGAACAGTAGTTCAGAAACGTCTGATAGGAGGTTTCCTTGTGAGGGGCACGGGTGACTCCACGTGACTCTAACGGGGTAAATACACTGGTGCACATAAGGACAAAGGACACTGGAATTGTCCTGACTGCCAGCTCAGGGTCACAAGTCACATTCAGCCTGGTTCTCCTTTGGAGGGTCCCCCACAGCTGGGGCAGCAATGGACACAGTCTACTTCCAGGTTCTGGGAGGTCTCAAGTTCTTAGCACAGCTGGGGACCTTTCATCTCTCCTCCCACTCCTGGCCACCTGAGGAACATTCCTTCTTAACTCTTACCCCATTTCTTTCTCTGCCAGATGGATAGGGACGGAAGCTGACAGTGTCTGGGGAGAAGGTGGGACAGATGATCCCTATTTGACCACTTGGGTCTGGGAAGGTCAAGCCTACGGAGGTGTTTTGCTCCTTCCCTTTTGTAGCTGTCATCCATGACAGAAGCTCCCAAACGCTTTCCTCGTGCCCCATCACACAGTGTAGCTCGTCTTGCCTAGAAGACTTGGCTTTCTCTTGTACTCAGAAGGCTGGAGGGCATTCTATTGTGCCATCCAGCAAAGGGTGAAGCTGCTCCAACAGTGGAACAAGGTACGGACAGAGCCCAGAAGGCTGTCATTCATCTTCTGGGGCCCTCTACCCACTAGCTTAGGGAAAACGCTCGGACAATATGTCTACTTCCTAGCTACACCCTGGAGGGCTAGGAAAGCCCTTCCCTGGATCAGTGTTCAGAAAAAAAAAAAAAAAAAATCTCCTAATGTCATGAACATGGTTAGTCACCTGAATGGTTTAAGACTGTTTTCCTAAGTGTGTTACCAAGGAAAGTTGGGAAAGTCTTTCCTTCTGGAGTTCATCATATGAACACGCTTCTTATGTCCTTGGGATAGCTCTGGGGTACTTCTGCTTATAAGCAGAGAATCTCCCCACACCCAGGACTCTGTGATTCCCCAACTCTGCTCTACCCGCTGCATTTTTCTTTCAAGCTGATCCTTTGTTTGACCGAATCAAGAAATGAAAGGGTACCTCGGCTGTCCCTGGGTCCCACGCTGAGCCCATGGGGACACACAGGTGAGTGCCTGCCCAGGCTCACTCATCTCGAAGGGAGGAATGCCAAGGCCTTTGGCTTCTCCCTAGAGACTCGCTCTGCTCCTCCTTCACCAGTCCCACGACTCAGGGCGTGGGAGATGAGGCTGTAAGGCCCTCAGGAGCCCTGTCGAGGGGTAACTGGGAAGCAGACTCCCAGGGCAGCGTTCATGGGCACCACTGAGTGAATTGGCCCTGGAGAAGCCCTCAAATCAGCCGTCTCGGGAAGGAAGGAGGGAAGGGAATTGAACGAGAAAAAAAGAGTTACTTACGCCAGAGCAAAGGCCACCAATGCACCAACCACTACCACAAAGTCGAGGATGTTCCACAGGTCTCGGAAGTAGGACCCATCCTGCAGGATCAAGCCCTGGTCTATCATCTGCAGGAGGAGGATGTGAACAGCCACCAATGAGCCCAGGAGGTGCCGGTCATACGTGCCCTGAGCTCTGGGCTCCCCATGGCAATGTCCCCACTGCCACTGCCTCTAAAAAGCAACCCACACGGGGACCCAAGAAGCAGGACAGGTCCCACAGGCTCTGTCCACCTAACTGTGAGGCCCAAGGCCCTTCTCATAGCCACCAGGGTTCACTTAGACTCCCTGGCTCCTCGAAAGCCGCCACATCCCTCCTTACGTTAGTGGCTCAGAGCCCCAGGCATCGCCACATACGCACTGACGAGAAAAATCTCAGATGGGTGAGACTGGGAATAAGCTGGTAACGTGGGGTGTTATGGTGGCAGGGAAGAGAGTGGAGGGCAGTGAGTACAGTTGGGACTAAATGAGGCCAGGAAGACATCTCTACCTAACCCCCTGCCTTGGCAGGTACCCAGGCTCAAACCCAGGAAGCGTGTTGGGGAGGTGAGAACAGTCCCCACGCCTGGAGCACCTCTCCTGCCTGCCTGAGAGGGGGCCCACCTTCTCCCCGGGCCATGCCCACGGGTCTGCACCAGTCTAAACAGATCCCCACCGTCACGTCCTGCCACGACAGACCTCACTGGGATGTGAGGCTGGAGGAGGGGTCAGCAGAGGCGCCGCTGAGATTCTGACATTGATCAGGAGGTGACAGTCCTGGGGAAGGGCACCACACTAGAGAGGCAGACAGGTGGCCCATCCAAGCCCCAGAGCCCAGGTTTGCTCTAGAGGTTCTTACCTTTATAACCATCTCAAAGGTGAAGACGCCAGTGAAAACATAGTCAAAATACCTCAGCACCTGTAAGACACATAAGGTAGAGACCACCAGGCTACACACACCCCTCAAACACAGGCTCTCCTGCACGCCCACCCCAAGCCCCGCTCACTTCTACCTTGGAACAGAAGCTCGGAGTTGTAACTGTTAATCAGACGCAGGGAAGAGAGGAGCCGTGGATACTGCTGGGGCCCCATGACCCGCTGGCCAGTCCTTGGCCCTTCCCTCCCCTGTGGTCAGAACTTAATGTCTTGGGTCCGAACTGCCCCCCAGGTCTCTCGCTCCCTGGGATCCTTGTCCGTTCCAATCCTCCCCACCCCCTTGACCCCTCCTGACATCCACCCTGGCCCTCCAGGAGGTGCCTCAGCTCCCTGATATCACCCACATCACCCATGCCCCTAGGTCAGACCCCACATCCAACCCATGGGTGACTGCAGACCCCCTTTCAGGGCCATGGCTGGCTCTGGGTGTAAGGCCCACTGCTGAACATAAAGGTAAGCAGTGTGGTTAGGGTTAGGGTTGCGGGTGGGGACCGGCCTTGAAGCGGTTCACGCTTTGCCCTGAGGACTGGGACCAGGCAATCTCTCAAGCCTCTCTCATTCTCCAGGAACCTTCCTTAGCTCATCTCTAATGTCGGGAGGGGAGAGGCTGCGATGAGGCGGTACCAGGGTACTACGGGGGCTGGCAGTCAGCCCCCGCGCACCTACTTTGTTGCGCTCCGAGTTGGTCAAGACGGGGTCCTCGGCCGCCAGGGCGATGCTGCTGGCTGCGATCACCAGGAGGATGCACATCTCGAAGTAGCGCAGGTTCACGATGTAGTGGCAGGCCCTGCGGATGCTGTGGGGCGGCGGATGAGCCCGCTGAGCCGGCCCCCCTTCCCTCCCGTTCCCATCTTTCCTCCCCACCCCCATGCACATCAGCCTCTTCCAGACAGCCAGGCCCTGGCCAGAGGAAGCCAGGGGGAGAGCCATTTAATTTCTCAGGCACCACCCTTGATTTAAAGCGCTGGTGGGGGGGAAGGTAATCAGATTGGTTAGAGGCTGCAGTACGCAAGCCAAGATACGTGATCTGCAAGCACATCTGAGCTGGGGGGAGCCACGGCCAGCACCAGATGACACACGCTCGGGTGGCTGCAAGGTACCTTCCACTAGGTCTCAATGTCTACTCCCCAACTGTACAGAAACTGGGGCGCGGCAAGGAACTCCTAAGAACCAATAAATGTAAAAGCAGACCTTGATCCTAAGATTCCTGATGGAAGCAGCAACAGGCTTCCCTGAGCCTCAGGTATTCTGATTAAAGTGACTATTCTATAGACAGCATCCTGGCCTCGGTTGGCCTGACATCTCTTAGCCCCGGTTCCTTTCTTCCCAGGGCCGTGCCTGAATACTGCCCACATGGTCACCGAAAGCCTTCTCACCTTCCTAGACTCAGAAGCTGGTCTATGTGTACATCTTGCTCATTTCCAGGGTGGAAGGCAGCTTCTCTTTCAAAATTCCATCTTTCCTAAATCTAACCTTCCAGATTCTTCCTCGCCAACCCCATCTCATGCCCTGCCTCTGCTCTGAGGGACACACCCACTTCAAAATTCACACGTAGGGCAGCCAACGGATGATCTAGTTATCCAAGCCTCCCTGTTCTCAGCTCTGTCCACCTCTGGAATATTTGGTGACACATCCCAAGTAGATTTCCTTCCTTCTCACCACGCCCCACCCCCCCAACCTGCTAACCAAAGAGTAGGTGAAGGGTCTTTCCCTCATGACATTTCTCATCCTGTACTGTCTTAAATTACTCTTTAGACTATGGGCATAGAGTTCCGAGGCTGTTCATTAATTGCATGACTCGCCTCAACTAGTGAGCACCCTGGAGTCTTCAGATGTCTGGCCACATTCCACCAGGAAGGCTCAGGAGGAAGACTGGGCCCCCATCCCTCCTTCTCATCACCCCGCCCTGGCTCAAACCTTGGCTGTTTACTCCAGCACCAAAGGGAGGTGGCAATGGAGGGTGTCTTACGGGTTGGTGGTGCTGAAGATGAACATTGAGCTGTGAGGCACCATGGCTTTGCCCGTCTCACGCTTCTCCTTCTTCTGCTGCTTCTTCTCCACTTCCTCCTCATCCTCTTTGATCTCTGCCTCTTTCAAGGGACTGGCTTCTCCATCAGTCTTGCTGCTGACTGCAAGAGGAACGTGTTGAAATCTTCAGAAACCTTGCTACGAGCAGAACGGTGCCCTTCATTTTCCACTGGGGATGGGACGGAGGGGACGGGAGAGGCAGCTAGGGATGTGCCTGGCAAGGTGCCTGAAAACATCGGGGTGTTTGCTAGATTATACTGAGTTAAGCCCTGCTCTCTTCCTAGCCTTACCCCTGCGCTGATTTCAGGTGGTATAGCCCTTTTTTTTTGCCATATAAATGATAAACATGTTTCCCTGGGTAAAACAGAATGGTTGTTTCTGTTGTAAAGTTTACAAAGTTTATTTATATCTAAAATCTGAACCCTTCGTATATACTCACTTATGGCATTTTTCACATCAGTACACCCTGGATGGCATATATTTCTATTCCCCTTCTACAGATGGGAAAACTGAAGTTCAGGGAATTCAAGGACCTATCCTAAGGTCATACAGCTGGTATGGGTTCCCAATTCAAAATTCTATCTCCTTTCAAAGAAATCACACTGCAGTGGAAGACTTTAAGAAGACATTACTCTGTTTGTGGCAGCCTTTCTGGCTGTGCTGTTTCCCGTCATGATTAATGTGGAAACAAGAATGCAATATTCACGCGAAGATGGGTCCATGACTTTATCCCAGGATTGAGAGGATGAAGAAGCAGAGACAGAGTGGGGTTGCTGGACCACTACTCTCTGTTTCCTTACGCAAGTCCCAGAGCGGAGTGAGTGGCAGAGAGGATGAGGCTATCAGAGTGGGGCAAAGGAACCTCTCCCACATTCCCATTCAGTGAATGCTTCTGCCCTGGAACCTTGTGTAAGTAGCAAACCTCTGAGGTCCTGACCCCTTCCAGGTCCTTCCAAAAGGTAAGTCATCCAAAGTGTCCAAAAATCCTCTGATGACACGCTTTTACCTACGACCAAGGACAGGGACTAGCCCCAGAAAGAGAACGGGGGGGGGCGTCAAACTTTCTTAATGTTGTGTCTCATAAAGGAGGGCCCCCAAAACTTCATTATTAGAACATAAAATTAAATAAGACAGAAAAGAAGGTTGTGAGTCTGAGATCCTGAGACATGCCCACCCAAGTCAACCCCAGGGGCACCGGATATGCGAGATTTCACTTTTTAAAGTAGTACTGGCACTCTGAAGAACACTTTGAGACATTTTCTTCACTTTGAGAAAGTGAAGAAATGGAGACAGAGAAGTGGGAGAGAGAAAAACAGGGAGAGAGGACTGCTCTGTGAAAAGAGAAAAATACGGGGAAAGAAAGAGAGGAAAAAAAGCAAGAGTGGAATCCTGTGGTCCCGATTCAGTGACGATAAGGTGGATGGTGGGATTAATGCAGAGATGGGTGGGGTGTCAGGGCAGGGATGGGGGTGGGTTAAGTGCTTTTGGGTTGTTTCCGTTTAAGGTCTCACAGGTGAACATCCATTGCCTTCAGGAATTACGGGAGAAAGTGTGACTAAGAGCTCCTAGGAGAAAAAGAGTAGATGAGAGTAATAGGTTCATAAAATGTTAGCACAGGGAAAGATCTCAGAGGTCATCTGGTTCGATGCCCTCACTTCACAGATGATAAACTGAGGCCTCGAGAGACACAGGGTTTAGGAGGCTACACACTGAGCACAGCCAGTGCCGGCCCCAGCCCACCTGCCATCCTCTGTTCCAGCAACGGTCCCCAAACCATCAAGTGGCAGAGCACCTGGGGGGTCCCAGAGAATGCCATCAGATATTCATACAATAAATCAAATAGCTGAATATAAAAATGGGTAAAAAATCACGTGTGATCTCTCTGAAGACTCTAGGATGGTCACAGGGGCCAAAGGCCGAAGGACATTTTATGGGCAAAACTTAAGACTGAGAAAATTCTAACTTATTTTTTTTGCAAACTGGGAAAAAACTGCTGCTATATTTTTTACATGTTGAAGAGTGATTTCATCCCACTGATGGAGTTTTCCACGCAGCTCTCCAGGGACGACTCCAGAGCCAAGACTCCCCCAGCCCCGGGCACGATGAGCAATGGAGATGAAGGGGACAGGAACTGTGTTCTCACTGTGCACCACGGTCGAGTCCACCAAGGGGCCCACGTCAGGGATGGCGACGGTGACGCTGGTGCTCTCGGGGGCAGCCTTGTCCGTGTTGGCCGTGGTGCAGGAGAGGTCGGGTTCACTCTGGCTGATGACCCGGCCCATGTCCAGCTGCACGTCCCCCAGCAGGGCTTGCTCACTGCTCCCCTCCGGCTCCTGTTCCGTCAGCGCTGCATCCTTCTCCGCCTGCAGCTCTGGTTGGGGCAGGGCGAGGGGTGTGTTGGCCTCGTCGAGGGCTCCTGCCAGCCCGGAGCGTCTGTGCACCATCAGACTGTTGGTCCTGTGAAGAGAGAGGGGGACACAGGTGGTGCTCAGATCGAGAAGCTGTTCCGGAACGGCTGACACGCCTGGCGAGAAGCAGAAGTGCAGGGAGCCAAAGCAGCCCTGCTGGAGAGCACGTGGCCTCCGGTGCCTCCCACCCCACCCAGCCAGGCAGAGGAGCTACGGTCCACGGGCAGTATCCACTGCCTTTACTCCTATCCATTCATCCACTACCCACTCCCAACAAGAGATGCCCTGGTCTTCAGAGGGGTAGACGCCATCGCTGTCACATTTACACGTGCCTCGTAGAAGGTGCATTGGCATCCCCTCATCTTACTACAGGGGAAACCGAGGCTTGGAAAGGCTTACGCTGAAGAACCCCTCACGCCAGCCGCGCTGCATGCCTCGGGCACGCTCCTGTGTCTCATTTACCTCCTTAAGTCCTGGGATCGCTCTTCTTCCTGGATTGTGGGCTCCTTGCCCCCGTGGCTGTCCCTGGGCTCGAGGTCCCTCTCCCCCTCACCGGGCACAGCTTCATCCAGACTCCGCTCCTGGCTGGCAGACCTGCTCCTGGAAGCGGAGGAGGACTCCTTGCCCTCCGTCCTGACGCGGCGGTGCCGGCTGCGCCGCTGGCTCTGCCTGTGCCTGGCCCGGTCCTCGAAGGCCACCACGGTCTCCCCGCCCCCGGCCTCCTGCTGGGTCGGGTCACAGTTCCCATGACAGGGCCTGGCCAGCCAGGGCGGCTCCCGTTTGCCCAGGGACACAGGGCTCCTCTGGTTGTCCAGGGCACTCGACAGGTCCCCTCCGTCCCCCTGGAGGGACCCCCCGCGGCTGACGCGCTCCTCCTCACACTTCTCCAGACCCAGGCCCAGGGCCGGCCCCTCGATGGGCCTGGGTCTCCGGTAGAGGCTGGGGTGGGCATTGAGTGGGTGGAGGGAGCTCAGGGGGTTGAGGGGGTTGAGGGGGTTCATGGGCGGGGCCTCCTCCTTGTTGAGGGCCTCCTGGCTGGGCATCTGCATGTGCCTTCTCAGCTGGCTGGTGCGCTGCTCCCACACCGACATGTGGTGTCGGCGCCTTCGCTCCCTCCTGGCAAAGGGGAGAGGGCGAGGGCTTGGTCAGAGCTGACGGCTAAGGGCCAGGGAGGGCGGCCACGGGGCAGAGGCCAGCCCTCAGTGGCCGTGGGCTGGGGGGACACACAGCGCAGGGAGCGAACGGGAGAGCCCAGGACCTGCAGACAGGGTGCACAGAAAGACGCGAGGGGCCGAGGGGGTGGTGGGACCACTGTCCCCCGGTCCGTGGGGCTTCCCGCTCTAATCACTGCTCCGTAGGAGCTGAGAGGGGTGGGGTCAGCCCAGGATCGAGTCCCGGTCCCCAGGACAGTAGTACGAAGGCTTACCAGATGTCCACTCCCCCAGCTCCCCTCTGCTTTCAGGGCAGCAGCCTGTACCTGCTCTGTGCCCACCAATGGCCCTTAGTTCAAGGTGAGAGGCCTTTCTTCCTCCTCCTCTCCCTCTCCTTTCCCTTTCTGAGGACAGCCTGGGAGAGCCAGGGCTGAGGAATACAGTGGGCAGGTACTATCCAAGGGTGACGGATGACAGTGGCGAGCAGACCCATGTTATAAAAGGTCTTGGCATCACTCTTGCAGTGATGCAGTGGGGTCTCTTCCACAACCACTAATAAAATCCACGGGACTCTATGTCCAGGGACCACCAGCAACTCATACTCAAAACAACCGCTGAACAGTCCAGCTCAGGGGCCTGGCTGAGCACTCACATGGCAGCGGGAACACACAAACGTGACACAGAGAGTGGGCTCCCACAGGAGGAGGGGTGGGGTGGACGCCTATGCCCACACTCACACACGCCTGCGGGCGCACGCCTAGAGCCCGTGCAGGGGATGCTCACATGTGCCCACACGCATCCTCACTGGGGCCCACACGTGCTGTCCACAAGTGCCTGCGTGAAAGGCACCCCACCGGCACTAACGACCCACACCGACACATGCCCACTCACAGGCCACACGGAAGAGCAAACCGCACACGGGGTCACATACCTGAGACGCACACCGAGATAGGCACATGGTGAGAGGTGCGGAGGGGCAGATCCACAAACCATGTGCACGGAACGCCCACGCACACACCATGGCACACACTGACACGTGCACACCCGATGCCACTCTGCCCACGGCAAGGACAAAGACACGGTGTCCCCGCACCCACACGTAACCACTCACAAACACGCAAACCGGTACACACATACAGGTGGCTGCTGCGTGGCTCCCACATCGACATGTGGTGTCTTCTCCTTCTGTCTCTTCTGGGGAAGAAAAATGGACAGGTTCAGTTTATCCTGACCTCTAGGACCCGCAAGCCCCACGGCCACCAGCCGATCTCCAGGGAGAGGTGCAGAATCCCCTACGTGTCTGCTGCCCTCTGTAGACTCCCAACCTTCAGCTCTCCAAGGGAGTGACCTTGGTTCCTTGCTGTGTGCAAACACACGGATCTAGTATTGAAGCAAACATGCGGGCACACAAAGGGTCTATTGTTTCCCCGAGGTAACGGCTTCGGATACTGAGTCATCAAGCCCCACTGGCACTCACGCTTTCACCTAAATATCCTTCAGAGACCCATTTTGGAAACCCTGTAAACTTGGACAAAGAGTTGTATTTCCCCCGGATCATTTCTAGGATATTCACAAGGGTGTGACTCCCCAGCTCATCACTCCAATCTCACACAACATGCAGGGAAAAAATGCACTGCCATGCACACCATCGAGGCCACTAAGTAGCCCACAGCCAAAGGCGGGGCCACCACTCCGTGGGCTGCTGTCCACGTACTTCAGGATGTAAGCAGTGTCCCCTGCATGCATGCAGTGCAGTGGCCCTGGCCAGAGGCCTTCAATGTTCAGTCTATTCAGCTGGGTAAAGCACAGTATTAACCTTCCTGGCCTTGCACAGGGAAAAATCTCTTCTACAGATACACACGTGTTGTGTCCTTTCAAACACAAGGAAGGTCAGAATGGTAGGGTAGAGGCATCATCCACAAAGGCAAACGGGAAAAATGAAGCTGTCAGTGCTCAGGTGGAGGATTGCACGTCTGGGACACCTGTGGAATGAGCTTGCCCCAGTTCCTGGGCTGACAAACCCAGTCTGGCCCAATGGGCCCTGCCTGGGCCTGGGAGGTTGGCAAATGCTGCTCCTTCCCCGATGAAACCGACACCCACCAGTGGAGAACACGCAGGCAAACTAGCACTGTTCAAACACCGTGCCCACATCTGCAGAGAAGCGTGGTCCACGGCGGGCAAAGGGAGCAGAGGCAGCTGGTCTGAGCCTGAAGAGGCGCAATGCACATAAGCACCCATGGAATGGATGTGGATATCACTGTGGAGTCACCTGTGAGCTCCGCAAATGAATGCACCCCTCAGCATTGACAGCTGCAATGCACGTAGAGCGGCCATGCCAAGAAGCACAGGCAGCACAGAGAAAGAGAAGCACACGCTCTAGACGGGCAGCATGCACTCCCACCAGGAGAAGCACCTTCCACTGGCTATTTGCAAATTCTCAGATATTCAAATGCCAGCCCTCCAGAAGCACACGTGTAAGAGTGTAATTACATGGAAGAATTCTCTCTCTCTTACATGCTCACATGTGTGCATACCCACATATGCGCACACACACGCGCACATACACACACACACACACGCCAGGCAAAAGAACCAACCTCTAATTTCCACACAAATCAGATACACACTTCAAACTTCACTTCTCCAGTCGCACATACAAAGATCCAGATTCATATCCCATCACAACCATTAATATGTCTTCATACCTAAAATCACAGAGAAGCATCTTTCCAACTCATGCATATATGACCTCACATACACCCCGCAAGGACCCTGTGGATCAGGAAGGGTGGTTGGTATTCTTCATTTCGAAGATGGGGAAACAGGGATTCTGAGATGCCAGGAGGTTCCCTCAGCGTGTGAGGGACCGAGCTACGACTAGCACTTGGGCCTTTTAATTTGTAACAATGTTCTTTCCGTGTTTCTCTATGGACACCACATTCGCGCTTAGTAATACCGTAGTCCGGAAGTCAGGAGTCTGGGCTGCGAGCCCAGGCAGCGCACACACACCCTGACAACGTTCCACCTGCAGCACCCACCTCGCAGCATGAGCACTGCACCCAAAGCCTGGATCTCTGCTCATCTTGGATGGTCACAGCACCTCTCCCACCTCACTGTGGCCGGATACACACACAGCTCAATGCCTACTGCCATGCGCCTACCAGCATCTCATTCATTCTTTCATTCCATAAATAGTGATTTTCTACTCTGGGCCAAGCATCCTTCCCCCGCATATCTCTAACCCACTCCTCCTCCAGGCTTCCTCACCTCAGTAAATAGAAACACCCACTGCTAAGTGACAGCCAGCCCTACCCACGAGCATGTTTGGATACCTGTGTATATGTATTTTTAGCCCAGACTCATGAGTGCAGGGAAAGTGGAGTAGAAACTGCTCAAGGCCCAGAGAATGCTCTAGGGAGGAAGGCGTTGTTTCACCTTTCTTCATCAATCTTTAAAATATTTGCCGGGGGGTGGGGGGGAGGGGAGTTTTTTTCTCATGCAGGAGAGGGAGGTCCCCACACATAACTCTGGAATGTTCCTACAAGGCGAGGCCGAGCTCTGGGCAGAGAAGGGCTCCTCCCTGATCAGCTTCAAGTAATAGATGACAGGGTCTGGGGCCAGGATAGAGGTCCAGCTGCCAGGGCTCTCAGATCCTCCCCAGTGATACCCCAGGACCCCTCACTAAGTTCTCAGGACGGCCAAGAAGCCACAACAGGAATTCCGTGGTTCTGTGGTCACTTCTCAAGGCCCTTCTCCAAGGCCCTCCCCCAGCACCATACAGTGGTCAGTCGCCCCGCAGGGCCCATGGCCTGCCGGTTCCACCAGCAGCCACAGGGCCAGGCTGGATCCTCAAAGAGAGTCTACACTCGCCACTCTAATTTATCACCTCCCATTCTCTCCCTAATCCGCTCCAACTGGATTCTGTTCCCACTGGGCCACTGAAACGGCTCTCGGGAAGGTCTCTAACAGTGTTCATTTTGCCAAACCCAACGCTCCCTTTTCTGCTCTCATCTTACGTGATCTTTCAACGGTCCTGAGCTCCGCCGTCCACTCCCTCCGTCTGGAAGCGTGTTCTTCTCCACGTCTCCAGGACACCACACTCCCTTGTTCTCTCTCCCACCTCCGGGCTGCTCCCCATCAGTCTCCTCGCGGGTTTTCCTCGAGGCACGGAGTGCTCTGGCCTCTGTTCTCAGCTCCTCGCTTCTCCAGCCCACCTCTCCCTGAGTCAGCCCGCCCGGGCTGACAGCTAAAATGCCATCCAAATGCAAATGCTCCCCCAAATCCTTATTTCTAACCCCGACTTCTAAACTCCAGACTCACAGGCCAACAGCCCGTTCAACATCTTCACTTGCATGTCTTATAAGCATCTCAAATTTAACGTGGCCAAAAAGAACCTTGGATTTCCACTGTTCTCCAGGCTAGCAGTAAATACCACCATCATCTACCCAGTTGCTTAGGTTCAAACCTAAAAACCTGGGAGAAACGTTTGTTTCTTCTCTCTTTTTTTTTTTTCATCCCCACCTCCATCACATTTATTCCATCAGCTCATCCTGTTGGTTCTCCCTCCAAAATACAGACCGAATGGGATGACTTCTCATCTTCTCCGTTGCTACCATGGTCTAAACCACCACCAGCTCTCACCTACTTTACTCTAAGAGCCAACCTCTGTCTTCCTGGCTCCAGTCTGGGCCCCTACAGTCCATCTCCACAGAGCACAGGGACCTTTTAAAAGTGTAAATCCTAACCTATCCACCCTTCCCCTCTAGACCCTCCTATGGTTGTAACTAGAATAAAAGCTAAAGTCCTTCACCTGGGCCTTCAGAACCTCCCGGGCCATGTCTCCTTCTCTTCCCCCTTGCTCCCTTCATACCAGCCACACAGGGTCTTGCTGGGGATGTTCCACCTTTGTAATGTCACACGACCATCTTCTACACATTTAGGTCTCTGCTTAAATATCATCTCTTCAGAGAACCCCTCCCAGATCGCCCGAAGGTACTCCACCCAATTCCTGTTCCTCTGCCTTAGTACCCTGTTATATGTATTTGACAGCTATTCTCACTATCTAAAATTATTTCTGTGTATTTATCAGCTATCTTGCTCACTGAAATAAAAGCTCTGTGAAAAAAAGAGAGCCTGTCTTGCTCACTGCTGTATTCACGGGACGTTTCCTGGCATGGAGCAGGCGCCCTGTGAGAGTTCACAGCTTTGGAATTGAGCAACTGGCTGTCAGCACAGGAGCCCAGGGGTCTGTGAAGTGGGGACAGCGACTCACTCGATGGAAGGCATGTTGGGTGCAGACATCGGGCTGACCTCCTTGGCCTTCTGCAGCGCGTGTTTCTGGTTGAAGGCCTCCTCTTCTTCCTGTTCATCCTAGACACAAAGCAGAGAGGGCTTTGTCTGGGATCCTCCTGAAGGACAGCAGCTCCCATGGCTCTCCCCAGAAGGCGTTCTGGAGACCAGGCGAAGCGAGACAAGAAGGGCAAGAGGTGAAACAAGGCAGAATGAGGTCAGGTTGGCTCACAGACCTCGGGTGGGCAGCAGCCAGTCCCCTTGAGACACCAGCCTCCTGGCCAGCAATTCTGGCCTCCACCTTGCCCCACCTTCTCAGGACAGCCGTGCAGTTCTACCCCAGTGCCAGTCCTCAGGGGAGCTGGCCGGGGCTGTGGAGGTCAGAGGCCAGAGCCGACACTTCTCAGATGCTCTGCAGTGTCTGGAAGTGATGGAGGGGGACCTTCCAGGCACAGCCCCCTGAAGTAAACACCACACTTCCCATCACGCCCTCTTCTCTGCACAGCTAAGTGACCCCACCCTGGGGCTCAGGCAGGGACCTTATCCCCTCACCCACATTCCTGCTCATAAATGTCCCTCTATGTGATGACACCAAGGAAAGCCGGTTCAGGTAAAATGACTAGAGCTCCTAAGAATACATACATCTTCACAGCCTGCTCTGGTTTTCACACACATCATTTTACTTGATCCTTGCAGTACTCCTGTGAGGTATGCAAGGCAGATATATCATTCCTTTTTTACAGATAAAGGAAGCAAGGCTAATGGAGACCAGGGGTCAAGCACAAGCTAAAAGAGCCAGTAAGTGGTAGATGCATGACTCACAGCCAGCTTTTCAGATACTAGAGATGGTATTCTTCCCTGCCTGCAGATAAGAAGACCCTCAAGGACGTAGGGAAGAGCAGTCACGGAAACATTACCAGGTTGCTATGGGCTCTGCCCCAGACCAAATTTGCATTACGTGGGGAGAAGTTTTCACTCATCTCCCTAGACCATCCCACTGCAATCAGTATTGCCTCCACCCCTGAAGAAATGACTCAGAGGAAAGAAAGGAACAGTTCTTTGAGCAATGTAGCAACTAGCTTCATTGAAACTTCCCTCAAGATGACCATGGCCACTGGAGTACCCCAGGAGACACAGTCTAGGAACAGAGATGCTCCTGGCCCCTCTCACCCCCAAACCCAGAAGTATGAAGGCACATGACTGAGGTCACACAGCCACAGGTCAAGGAGCAGAGGTGGGACTTAAATCCAGGACTTTGGTGTTTTCTTTATTTTCCAGGGCATAATTCTGCAAAGGATATCTTTGGGAGTTTGCAGTGACTAAGTGATTATCTTCTACATCCCATGAGAGATCCAGTCTGCTCCAAGGCTCAGCAAACACAATGAGGGTGAAGCAGGCTCCTTTCATGGATGTGAGGCTCTCCAGCTGTCCACAAGCTCCCAGAAGGGGCCTTCCTGGCAGGCTTGAGCCAGGCAACGCAGACTTTTGGACGCAGCCCCAAAGCCCAGCAGGCACCCAATGGCACTAGAGAACCATCGGATCCCCGGAGAACAAAGCTTACCTTGGTCAGCTCCTGGGCATTGGCCAGATTGTCCACAGCGATGGCCAAGAACACATTCAGCAGTGTGTCTGGGGTGATGAGTTAAGGATGGGCAAGTAAGAAAAGCAAAAGGCTCCAGCAAGGCTGAGAGGGCACCTCCAGGCCTTTCCTGCATGGGACACCAGCAGGAACAGAAACCACCCCAAAGAGTCACATAAGCAGGGGCTGTCGGGGGAGAGTTACGCAACTCTGTTTGATGGAGAATATGTCTTCTCTCCTTCCACATGTCATCTCTTTGTACAGGACAAAGAAATATCTGAATCAAAGCTCCCAGAGGGCAAAGTGAGCTACTTTGTGACAAACTGGCCTTCCATTTCTGTGACTCACTGCCTAGCTTTCTTTTTATGGGTTTCTCATGTTTAGTTTATAGTCTGCTCTGGCCCCTAGAAGTTTTCAGGGCAGAAAACTTAAAGGAATATCACTGTTCTGTGAGACTATGGAAAATGCAAAAATATAGCTGCAGCACATGGCTGTCCCTTTTCACTCTAGCAATCCCAATTCAAGGCAAGTCCCACCCCCCAAAACTTCTAATGATCATGTAGAACTTTGCAGTTTATAACGTAACATTCAAGCAAATTATCTCATTTACTATTCATAACCATCAAAGGAGAGAGATATTGCTTCTTCCTTTCAGATGTGAAAACTAGAAGCTCAGAGAGATTAAGTGACTTTCCCAAGGCCACACAGCTGGTAAACAGAGTTGCTGGGATTAAAACCTAAATCTTTCTGGTCTAGAGCCCATGACCAGACATGGATTTTGGAATTAAATGCACTTAGTTTCTAGTCTCCCTTCACAACTCAGTAATTGTTTGACTTTGATTAAGTTACTTCCTCTAAGTCTTATGAGGTAAGGATTAGATGCAATAGTGCCTGGAAAGCATTTACTACAGGGTCTCATGAATAGCACAAGTACGATAAATGTTAGCTATGCTCATATTATGCTCATAATACTAATATTTTTGAGAACTTACTATGTGGAAGGCTCTGTTCTATATTAACATACAGAGCTGCCATATGATCCTGCAATCCCACTCCTGGGCATATATCTGGAGAAAACTAGAATTTGAAAAGATACATGCACCCCAATGTTCACTGCACACTATTTACAATAGCTAAGACATAGAAGCAACCTGAACGTCCATTGACACATGAATGGATAAAGAAGATGTGGGATATATATACAGTGGAATACTACTCAGCCATAAAGAAGAATGAAATATTGCCATTTGCAGCAACATGGATAGACCTAGAGATTATCATACCAAGTGAAGTAAGCCAGACAGAGAAAGACAAACATCATATGATATCGTTTATATGTGGAATCTAAAAAACATGATACAAATGAACTTATACACAAAACAGAAATAGATCCACGGACATAGAAAACCAAGCTTATGGTTACCAAAGGGGAAAGGGGGAAGGAGGAATAAACTAAGAGTCTGGGATTAACATATACACAGTACTATATATAAAATAGATAACCAACAAGGACCTTCTGTATAGCACAGGGAACTATACTCGATATTTTGTAATAACCTATAAGGGAAAAGAATCTGAAAAAATATATATATGTGTAACTGAATAACTTTGCCGTACACCTGAAACTAATACAACATTGTAAATCAACTATATTTAAATAAAAAAGTAAAAAAAAACCATAATTAATTCATTAGTATTATAATCTTGTCACTATTTCAGCCCACAGTGATCTCTGTCTTTTCTTATTTTCCCCAGCTCATTGCACCTCCAACCATTTACTATAACAGACTCATATGTTTTTATTTGTGATGATAACCTGATAACTTGGATATTATGATATCTGATCATTTGGATGATACTTGCTTATATTTATCTTCTTTACCCAACTAGCAGACGTTCCTTAAGATCGGGATGCTTGTGCCTCTTAGGACACCTAGCAATGGTCACCCCAGTGCTACCCCCTCCCCCAGTATTACCACCACCAGCACCACTACGAGCACCTCCTCCTCCTCACATGCTGGTCCCTGCAGGCAGCGTAAGAGAAGCCTTTTAGAAAGGATACAGTTTCCAAACAAGGTGAGCACAATGAAATAGATAGCTGACCACATGCCTGAGCTGACCCCACCCTGGGAGCGGATCCCATTGTACATCACCTCATTCCAGTCCTCACCCGTCAGGATCTACACAAAGCAAACAACAGGCAAATCAGAGACCTGGGTTGGATAAGAAAATGGGGTCAACGGAAGGGGGAAAATTCTGGGCCTGGGTCTTTTCCATCTACCCCTTGCTTGATTTTCCTGCGAGAGAGAAAAAAGTGTCATGGCCATGAATAATCCTCAACTTCCTTCTGATATGTAAGAGACATTGAAAACAGAAGGAGAACATCAAAAGGAAAGATTCTATTCCTCAAAACATAGAGTCTCCCCACCCTGACCCAAACATCAGCTTTGCCCGGCCTGTGGGAATCACACAGATGAGGTGGTCTGGTCACTGCCTGACTGACTGTCCCCAGGAGCTGCCAAGATACAGTTCCTGAGACAGCAGCATTATTGGAAACGGCCTCATGGGCTCCAGTTCTGGAAACCTGGGTTCTGGTTCAGCCTCAGATTCTGGCTAAATAGTGTTCTCCTTTAGCTCTTAGACATTATTGATTTTGAGTTTCCCCCATGATTTTAAAAAAAAAATTTTTTGGGGGGGTGCGTGGAAAAGATGCTTCTTTAAATGCACACGTGGGTTTGAAGATACTTCCAATTTCATAAAACCAGAAATGCGATGTTGCTGAATGACTTTGACTCACATCTCTTGCAAACTCACAAGTGTAAGGAGAAAGCCAATGAGGTCATCACAACAGAGCTCTTTTATTATTGGTAAGGACATAGCTATAGAAATGCTAGGAATTATAGTGGTGATGATTACTCAATAAGCACGAGTACCCAGCTGCCTGAGAGGAGCTTGGAGAGGAAAGGGAGAATTCTCTTAACACATCATTTTATAGTGTGTGCACCAAGGGATCCCAAGTAACATTTTTTTAACGTCTCATACCTGGAATACAGTCATGATGGCTGCCGGGAAGGTGTCAAAGTTTGCTGAAGGAGTCCCATCATTAAAGTTGAACCTGAAAAAGGAAATTCAGAGAGAATGAAATGAAAATCTCACACACCAGGTTTTCCTTTCCCGAGATTATGCCGTTTTCATCACTGCTTTTCCCCTTTCTCCACATCCCCCTGTGCCCTACTCTCCCCTCATCCCAGTAACTTATGAAGACAGTTTTAGTGACTACTACTGGGGAACTGTGCACTTGAAGGGCCCTGGTAATGGGACGGCGTCTGGGCTGATCCTGAGTTACAAAGCCCCAGGCTGTACCTTTCTGGGACAGCTCCAGAGAGAGGGGCCCCTCAATAAGAACCCTGTACAGTGTGAACGGATTAAAAACAGAGATATCTGTTCCACACACATGCTCGTGGTTGATTTGAGCCGCAGACACGAACAAACGAGATAGTTAACATGGCAATCAAATCAGTGACCCCAGCGCTCACAGGTTGAAGTCTAGGTTTTGAGCCTCCTTTGGATACAAAGTTCATTGGTGCTTACCTGCCTCCAAACAGCTGCATTCCTAGGAGAGCAAAGACAACGATGAAGAGGAAGAGAAGGAAGAGCAAACTGATGATTGACTTCATGGAACTCATCAAGGAGACCACCAAATTCCGGAGGGATGCCCAATACCTACAAAAAACCCAGACAGCATTACAGCAGTGAACACTAAATACCAAATTATCTCCATGCACAGCTGGGCATCTGCCTGGTGGTCTATGAGATAAGCCGCATCTGCATACTTGTAGGAAGGAGAGATGACAGCAATAATGTGGCTCCCTTGGGAATGTGGCACAGGATATGACATCATGGGCATTTTTCTGGTTTAATCTTCGGAGAAGAAGAAGGAACTGGAGAACGGAGTGTGGGGTGGAGTCAGAAAGGGGATCATGTGGTAAGGGCATGTGGGGATGGAAGGAAATAAATATAATAAGGCAGAGAGAAGCGTCCACTCTCGAAGGTGGTTGGGAAGAGTCTAGATTCTGATCACTTACTTGGTTATTTTAAATATTCTTAGAAGCCGGAGAGCTCGCAAGACACTGATTCCAAAAGATGTACCAGGTCTGAAGATCGCCCAGACCACTTCAAAGATGCTGCCCACTGTGACCTAAAGAGCCAAACCCAGCCACGGTGAGAAGAGGAAAAGGAGGAGGAGGTGAATGAGGAAGAGGAGAGAGGAGCAATCTTGTATTCCGCAACCAACAGCTCTCACTGGGCCATTGTGAAGTTCAAACTCTCCCCTCCCCCACCCAGCCCACCTGCAACAGGACCACCTGTTTGTGAAGGCTGCCAAGGAAAAACAAGACTCTACCACCTGTCTCCCCACTGCTCCCCACTCCCCTTGCTAAATTTCCTCCTTCATGCTACAGATTGCTTTGCTGACTGCTGTTCTGTCCTTTGTGAAAACTGCAGTAGTCATTCACCACTTCTGCACACATCTGACAGCCATACTGCTCTTATAACACCTTGAACAGATAAAAGAGTAGTCCTCAAATGAGAAAGCAAGTTTAAATTAATTAATACGCATTGCATTCCAATACAAAAACCTCTGAGAAGATCCACGTTCTCTCATTGTCCTAGAATTTAGTGCTAACAAGAATGTTTCAGTCACCTGTACATGAAGTATCTTTCAGTCGCTCAGGACCCCATACCCCAACGTGATGGTACTACTTGGTGGCACAGAATCTGACTGCTATAGAAATAGCAACGTCAAATCAACCATCCAATTTGTTTTACGCTTTAATTATGTGTTTATTGAAAGTCTACTACATTCCACACATTGCACTAGGAGAAAGAACAAAAATTAATTCTCACAGCAATGCTGAAAAGTATGTACATAAGGGAACTAAGGTGAAAACGGTCTTTCACTAGTTATTATGCCTGAAAATTGCCTGTACCCAGAAACATATGTTCCAAGTTAAAACGCAGATTGGCAAGGGCTCAGAATCGTTAGCACCTAACTGGAGATTTGGCAGAAAAAGAAGTAGGTTTGGCAGAAAGAGAGATGGTTCAGGAACCCAAAGTTCTGAAACCTACTTCTGCTGCTAACTGGCTGTGTGAACTTGCACACGAGGTCTCCTATTTACTCATGTGTAAACGGGCAGCCTAACTCCCAGCACCTAACATCGTGGACATCGGACCCCTGCAAGCAGTGGAGGACAAATATGTATGTGAAAGCGCCTTGAAGACTGTTAGTAACGCACACATTTATATATCAATATTGTTTAGGAAAGTGGACACTGGGTGAAGTAGTCTATGTGGGGACTTGCTAATACACGAGTGTGTATGTGCCTGTGTGCGTGAACGTTTAAGGGTATACCCAGATAATTTTCCCAATTTTAAAGGGAACTCAAAAGATAAATATATAAGTTTCTCATTTTTGATTGAACCACCTTCTGGAATCAAGTCTTTTGTCCTTCTCCCCCAGGCTTCCCCCAAGATCATAAGTGGTTCAAAACTTTGGCTATGGGTAGCTTTGTAAAATTTACCGAAGTGTTTACTCTGTGGTATGTGTGTTACCATTCAGTAAAACATTAAAACGTTAAAACCATTAAAAATAAAAGAGCATTTAAAAGACCCAAACAAACCCTAGTACGGCAAGGATTCACTCATTCCTGACCTCCCTTTTGCTAATCCTATCTATTCCCCTTTTATAAATTCTGATTTCAGTTCTTCACGCCGAGAGCCCCGGAGCAAGCTGCTTATCTCAAACCATGGCATAGCAACACCTGGCAGAAGGATGGGCGGGCTCCAGAGCACTTACCCCAAAATCAAAGCAGTTGAACGAAGAGTGAAAATAAAGGCGAGGCCCCATGCCGTACATCTTCAGGGACATCTCCAGGAGGAAGAGTCCCAGAAACAAAAATTCTGCATAGTCTGAAAGCATTAAAGGCAGAAGCGTTGGTTCCATGGATGGCACGGGCTTCTTTCTGCCCTCCCCGGTCCAATCGCCCCACCTACAGAGGAACCCTCCACAGCAGCAGGACCCACACCAGCGGGACTTTCAGTGACCATGCCAGCTCAGTGCCAGGCAAAACCTAATGAAGTCTGAAAACGCTCAGACCCAGAACGAGTCCCGGGCACACTCCACAGGTCAGCTTTGCTCTCTTGACAGGTGGCTTTGTCATTGCCCTTCAAATGGTAGATGGCTCTCAGGAGAGAGAGAAAGGGCTTAAGCATGGCTTTGATGAAAGAGCTGGATTCGCTCTCCACACTCCCGGCAGTGACAGCCTCTGGGAGCCTCACTCGCACCCAGCGGCAGCCTTACCCAGCGCTGACCTACCTATACGTCTCCTTTCTGGTCTATTGAAGGTATCCATTTCCCTAGGAACTTTTTCCCTAGGACTTTGGTGACCAAGACACCCTACGTCACTGAGCCTATTTAAGGCGCTAAGCTGGCCTTAGACCACCCAAGGTGTAACACCATCTTGTTGACTCATGAGCAAAGATTTGTTGATCTGATTCAATAACGAACGACAGCTAGGAACGGTCGTGTGATAACCCCGACCCCTCGAGGACAGCTCTGGCCTCGGTCACAATGTGGTGGAGAGGCAGAACTCTGGGTGGGCAGGCCCACTGCCAGGCCCACGTGACACCTTGCTCTTGACATTCACACCCCAATTGAGCTGCTGCCGTGAAAGCCAGTAGTCACCATTCACTTACAGAGAAGGTGGGTGAGCCACTGGGGCTGGTTGTGATGGACGATGGCCACACAGGCGGTGTTGAGAGCCACAAGGCTCAGCACAATCCAATAAAACACCTGGGATTTAACCATGTGGCGGATAGAGATACGCAGAAGCCGCTCCTTGTGCCGGAAATAGGAGGCCCCATCCACCTTTGTACTCTTGATGCTGGCTCGGGCGAGGGGTGTGCCTAAGTGGGAGAAGCAAGGAGGAAGAATGAGGCTGCAGAAGACATCACCCTCCGTGGCAAGCAGGTACTCGCAGGGCAAGGTGGGCAGCCTTGGTCCCAGGGCTAGGGTACTGCCACGTGTTATGAGCTAAGAGTTTCCACAGCACAGCAGGGAACCCCGCTTTTCCTCTGGGCACCCTCAGTCCTAGGAAACGGCAAGATTCCCCAGGCAGGACACCAGGCATCCAGCCGGTATCTTGAATCCTAACAGGATCGTGTTTATGTCTGTAACAGATTGGGCTTCTCTCTGGCTTTTCTTTTTAAATATGCTTCAGGCACTGGAATCATCCTGCCGCATGTGTGATTTTTCTGCCACTGGAAGCCTAAAGCAGCGATGAGCTCTGTACGCCTCTTCTGCTTTGGAGGATGAAGTCAGACCCTTCCCTTTTATCTGGGGAGGAAAAAATCTGCCATCAGCCAGAATCTCTAAGGGAACCTGAGGTTGAACACCAGTCATGTTAAAGGGCTGTCAGTAGGAATTTGTTTAAGCATCACATGGAAGCAGGCGATGGAAGTAGGTAGATGCTACTATGATTAAGCCAATGATTGCAGGTTCTCAAATGGGTGTCCTCAGGATCCTCTGAACAATTTCCCAAAGTGGGTTGTCATTATCACATCCAGGAGAGATAGGATATATATGCCGATGGGATACATCTGCCACACTTGAAGAATCTGGGTTGGATTCTTGGCCCTAAGCCCCATGTTTCACATAACAGTATCCCCTGGTCCATCTTTTTCTGTAAGTCATTGTCAACTAGATTAGATTCCAACGCCTTTTCCTAATTACATCCCAAGGTTCTGGATGCTTTGGCCTCCCTTCCTCCTGGTGGTGTTTCTCCAAAGACAGGATGTTCCCTTTCAGAGGAGGTTCAGAGCAGTGAAAGGAGATCTGACAGCCTCCACTCACCCACAGAGGAGATGTCGACACAGTGCGCGTCACTGGAGTCCCGCGTCATGGCCTCCGTCCGGCTCCTTTTGATAGTTGCCCTTCGGAGCACTACACCAGGGAAGGCGGAGGCCAGGGAGAGGACACAAGAACAACCGGATCAGTCTGGTCAGAACTGAGGACTGTGGGCAAGAGGCCCCTCTGACACAGGCGCCTGCCTTTAAATACCCGAGCCAGGGTTAGTGAAGTCAGCAGCACCTCTGACACACGAGGCTCTTGAATCCCATGGGACAGGGCTCCCGAAGCCTTGCTAGAGCTTATCTAAATGCAGTAGGTAACAGGTACTCCGTATCTATTTGTTCTGGTTCTTCATAAACAATGTCACTTCCTGCCAATGAAAGTGGTCCCAAGATGATCCCCACAAATTGTCAAAGAAGATCCCTTTCTGTGCCATTGGTTGTATGATGGCTTTTTCACTGCCCGTATCAAGCACACGCCCTGGAACAAAGCAACTCTTGGATTTCATTTTCATCACTTTAAAAAAACATTTAAATCCATGACTCAATTCCCTTCATTTTAAAGCATGAGGGATTTTATGACAGAGAGACTTGCGTTTCAAATCCCAGAGCGCCCCTCTTTTCTTTCTTTCTCCTCTTTTGATCAAGAGAGATTGCCTCTGCAGAAGAGGGGGCAAATGCAAAAGGAATGAGGCCCTGGAGCACTTCCTTACCTTCTAAGGCTGACGTTCCAGCATTTTTATTTTCTTCAGCGAGCATGACTTCCTCTATATGGAAACAAATGGTTTAGTAAATTATCGGTAAATGCCAAATTACTTTGCAACATGAAAATCCCTCAGGAACGGCTCTGGCTCCAGGGCAACAGAGAGAGAGCAAAGAGTTCAGAGCTGGTCACAGGCATCAGCAAGACATCAAGGGTCATGAAGGGAGCACCCGAAGGTCAGAACAGAAAGGAAGGTCTTCAGTGAGGGGGCGTTGGTGGGTGATCAGTAAGATTCAGCTCTGTCTCTGATACACTGTTTAGGAGAATAGCCCTGAGAGCGAAAGCTGATCTTTTTAACTAAAATCCCCTAAATTGATAAGAATGACAAATTTCCATTTCTGTTTTTTCTTTTATCCAGGTTCCTTAAACCTTTTCTAGCAGCAGGAGCTCCCTTAATTTTGCTTGTCTGCAGCCCCTAGGTCATAACACCTTACCCCTTCATTCTGAAGGTGAGACCGTGTTTCGGGTTCTAGCCCTACTTCTTTAAGGAAGGGGTAGAGGAAGATGCTCACAAGCACCCCAAAGAGACGAGCAGGGCTTATGGGCTTGCCTCCTCTCCCCGCCACCACTTCCATCCTGCCTAGCTGAGCAGAGCTTGAGCTGAAGAGGCTTGGGCCCATCATGAATTTGTCCCTGTGATATAAAATATAAATATTGGGTTTCTGTCCACCTTCCTGGCACAGAGCTTCCAAACCCTCGGAATTTACTGTCTTTTGTACGCTAATGAGATGACTCACTGTGGGAGAGGCCTAGTTAGTGTAAGGATGGGGGCTGGTTCCCAGCAAAAACCAACCACATGATTAGAAGGTCGTAACCTTCAGTCTCATCCCCCTCCCACCTCGCAGGAGGGGAGAGGGTCTTGAGACTATTCAATTACCAATGGTCAATGATTTAATCAATCATGTCTACGTAAAGCCTCCATAAAAACCCTACACAGGGCTTCCCTGGTGGCGCAGTGGTTGAGAGTCCGCCTGCTGATACAGGGGACACGGGTTCGTGCCCCGGTCCGGGAAGATCCCACATGCCACGGCACGGCTGGGCCCATGAGCCATGGCCGCTGAGCCTGCACGTCCAGAGGCTGTGCTCTGCAACGGGAGAGGCCACAGCAATGAGAGGCCCGCATACTACAAAAAAAAAAAAAAAAAACCCTACACGACGGGGCCCGGGGTACTTATGGCTTGCTGAGCATATCAGGGTACTGGGAGGGTTAAGTGCCTGGAGAGGGCATGTAGGATCTGCACGCCCCCCCAAACCCCACCCTCATACCTTACCCCATGTATCTCTTCCATTTGGCTGTTACTGACTTGTATCCTTCATAATAAACTGGTGGTAGTTTTTCCTGAGTTCTGTAAGTCATTCTAACTAATTATCAAACCTGGAGCCCTCTGAAATTCTAGTCAGCCGGGAAGAGGTGCAGGTCACCTGGGGACCCCACTGTGGCCGGTGTGTAAAGTAGAGGCAGGCTTGTGGGATGGAGCCTTTCACCTGTGGTGTCTGCACTAACTTCGCGTCAGAATTGAGTTGAATTGTTGGACACCCCAACTGGTGTCAGAGAGTGGAAGGCCTGGTTGGCATCGGGATGATGTATTTGGTTGTTGGCGTTTGGAAAACAACCACTCAGTCCCCTGGACTCCCCTCTTGGCCTCCCCAGGAGCAGCCTGTACTCCACAGCTGTGTCACCATTGACAGGATACTATTTTCTGCTAAGACTTATTAGAATATGCCTCGCTGACATCCCTCCAAACTTATCAACAAAACAGCCCTTCTGTCCCATGTGTGCTGGGATTCTGAGCCCAACTATTGGGAGCGGTGTGGATGAGTTGTGATCCCCGCCCCTGTCTCAGCCACCGGCAAGGGAGCTGGAGGCCCCAGCAATCATTCCCCAAGATCCCAGCTGCTGGGGAAAAGCTTGCAGCAGGGTCTATGAAGCAATGCTTTAATTTAAGCACTTCTAACAAGTAAAAGGACAGGCATAAGAGGGTAAAGTTATTACCATAATTCCACCTGCATAGAAAACTGAGAGTATGTAATGTATTTCCCAGGGAGGGGAACATTTTGAGGCTCGGAGGGTACCATGCAGGATGGCCATTGTAAAGTCGTAACACTTAGCTTTCTCTTTTAAGTACAGCCCTCTGGCAAAACTAAGTTGACAGGTTAAATGTTATTGGTGGGATGCTCCTTGATGAGGACAAAGAGGGTTTTAAAGTCAGTAATAGCACTTGCTTTTGGAGGGGATCCTTCTAAAATTAGGTACTTGTTAAAATACCTCATAGCAACATGAATGACCTCAGCCAGAGAGTCTTTTTCGTTCTGTGCAGTGTCGGGACTTTGGGATCAGCAGATCTGAGGACCCCCAAGGCAGACGGAGGGTGTATGGTGCTGCTGAGTACCTCTGGGAAGCGCTCGAGGACTCTGGATGGGCTGGAACGGCCCTCCCATCCCCCCCCCCCATGCCTCTTGCCAAGTTCGCTTTCGAACTTGAGCATGTCTTTCCAGGCAAATGGAACCCATATGTCTCTGAATCACTCACGCTCCACTTGTAAAGGGAAGGGCCAGGAAGCACAATTTGACGTCGCAGTGCGTCTTTTTTTGCTTAGAAGAAGAGTGCTGGCTTTGCCAACTGGAAGAAAGTGGAGCCTTGGGATTCTGCATGCGATTGAAAAGCAGAGCCGCAAAGAGCGGCATACCGGGCTGCCTGACCCCGAGCAGGGCCGTGGCAAGGGTAGGGAGGGTTGTCTTCCAGCTCTGCTGCCAGCCTACTCGCTAGGGTGGTCTGTCAGACGGCTCCCCTGCCCAGGAAGCCAAGGGCAGTTGGGAACTTCAAGCTGCCGGCCTGGCCTGGAGGCAAATCTGCTGAGATACTGTTCCAGGAAGAGGGAGGGGAGATTCACATTCACCTCCACACAAGAGCCTCAGAGGAGAAAGGGCAAAATGGAAGTACAGTCACCACTCTCATGGCTCTTGCTTCCAGAAGCAGCAAAGGAATGCAGATAGTCCCAAATGAGACGTGGCTTTTATCTGGCTTTGATGTGGCACTTTCCATCACACATGCCCTCTCACCCCTGAAAGATAATCCAAAGTTGACTCCTGAACTGAGAGAGCTTTTGTGTGCTGTGATCTGAATAAGAGTCATAGCATCATTCCAAAGCTTAGAGAAGAATAAGGGTCAGGCACCTAAGTATCCAATCCTATTCCAAATTTTTTCAGAGAGATCTCTTTGCTCTCTGCTTTCTACCAGCAATAGAGCAAAGATGCTGACTATCATGTATTTTTTTTTAATTAAAAAATAGTTTACTATTTTGCTCAGGAAGATATACAACACCAATGCAACGCAACCTTTAAAATAATAAGGAAATCAAATACGTCCTTTTTACTGACAGATGTGGGGTGATCGATGCCCCTCATAAGCAGCAAACTTGCATCTGGGGGCTCTGTGGGTTAATGAAATCGGGATAAATCTGGACCTATCCTCGGGGCTGGGCAAGAATTTTTCCCGAGGCTGAGCCACAGAGTGAGGAGCTGATGACAGCGCAGGGAACAGCGAAAACCAATTCTCACCATCATCTATTAGCTGCCTTACTGCAGTAGCCTCACAATCCGTCTCCCTGCTTCTGGCCTTGTCTTCCTACTGTCTGTTCTCAGGGCAGCAACCAAGTGATCCTTCAAAATCTTAAACAGAGCACGTCCCTTCTCTGCTCAAGACCCTCCTGTGGTTCTTGCCTTATTCACCGGAAAGTCCCAAACTTTACAATGGCCCGTAAAGGTCATACACAATCTACTGCCTCTGCTCCCACCACAGCTGCCCTCATCCTTACTCTTCACACCTTCCCTGCTCACACCTCCTGCTATTCCTGGAGGGCTCCCGGCCCCTCCCACATTAGAGCCTGGGCACTGGGGTTTTCTTCCCTCAGAGCTCCCTGTGGCTCACGCCCTCATCTCTTTCGAATCTCTCCTCACACGGGTCTACCCTGACCCTCGATTTAAGACCGCAACCTACCCTAAACCCCTAACCCTACCTTGACCTGTTTTCACTGTACTTATCACCTTATCAAAAGTAATTATTTTGTTCATCGCTGCCTTCCCCAGCTACAGGGTAATGAGCTCCACAAGAGTAGAGCTCTGGGGGAATTCTCCGGCAGTCCAGTGGTTAGGACTCAGTGCTTTCACTGCGGTGGCGGGGGGGGGGCCCGGGTTCAATCCCTGGTTGGGGAACTAAGATCCCGAAAGCCGCGTGGCATGGTGCGAAAAAAACAAAAAAAGGTAGAACTCTGGCTCATTGCTGTATCCTAAGTGCCTAGAACAGGACTTGGCACAAAGTAAGCTCTCAATAAATATTTGTGGAATGAACAGACTGTTAGTAGTAACAGTAGTAGTGGAGAATGTCATCAGCCCAAACTCATGGGTTATGTTACCTTTTACTCAGTTCACCTTGCTAAAATGCCTGCCTCGTGAAAGGCGTTTGGCTGAAGAACTGGGACAGATTCCAGAGGGAGAAAAAGGGACCAGCGGGGAATCCAAAAAGCCAACAAGTCATCTCGAGCTTCTCTCTGCTCTGGTCTAGGCTGCCCCTTTGAATGGAAGTATTGGGAGTGGGAACTGGGGCAGATCCCTGATGTCTGGGCAGCCCATCACCAACCTCCTCCAGCCCCCAGGCCTTACCTGCTTTGTCTATCCACGCGCGGTACCCATTCAGCTCACGCTCTATCTGCTGCTGGCGCCGCAGTTTCATGAAAGCTCTCCGGTTCTCCACTCTCTCTCTCTCTTTGGCAAATTCCCTGTGGACAAAGCAGATAAGATTCACTAGGTTTGGGCAGTGCCATGACTAAAAGAAAGGGTGAAACAAGCAGGAGAGAGAGCATGTTTGAACAGGCACTGTGTATACCCCATTTCCTTTGTCCCAGGCTGCAACGGGGATCTCCTTAAAATGTTGCACAGAAATGCACTTCGTTCAGCCTCCCGCAGGAAGCCTTCGCAGATCAGTTTCATTCCAGTCAGCACCAATGCTCTCTGCTTGCTCTATTTTGAAAGGTATTGACTTAGTAACGTGACCAGCTAGCTTCCAGAATGCTACGTTATGTCTCTCCGGCTACAACGGAAGCCCTTCACCCTCTGAGGGGCCCAGCTACCCTTTCTGCTCTTAATAACAACAGTGACTAATGTACATTGACTGATGATTACGTGCCAGCCTATATGAAGTTTTTCATACCCATTAACTCATTTAATCCTCAAAATCACGCTATGAAGTAAGCACTATTAAAATTCCTATTTAACAGATGGGGAAATCAAGGTTTAGGGGAGAGAGGTAACTTGCTGGGATCTGAACTCTACCCATAATGCTGTGCTTCCCCTGGTGGCCTGTACCCTGTGGTGCTCAGTATGGGCTGCCACGGAAGACCACGACACTGAGGCTTAGAAGGGCTGAAATGCTGTTTGAAGATGGCTGGTCGAGATTAAACAAGAAAGGTAAGGACACAGGAAGGGCACATGGCTCCAGCAGAAAGACAGCAGGAAGATGGGGTGGTGTGGAGGGGAAAATGAGACAGACGGAAAAAGCCAGCATGAGGGTCAGAGGTAAGACAGAGCCCACTAACAGGCACAGGGGACCAGAGCCACTCTGTGGTACAAGGTGATTAAAAACAACAAAACCAAAACAAAACAAAAACGAAAGCTCCATGGGAAAAAGAAGACAGAAGAGGAATGAGGGTTCCCTGGCAGAGAGGAAGATGATCAGATTCAACGAGTGAACAAATGGGGATCAAGAAATATTCGTTTGCTAACAGGCCCCTCCAGATACCACCTCTGCACCAATGCCCGTCTCATCACCAAACACCCTTCCAGCCGGAACACCCCTTGCTAGCGTAGTGCCTCCCAGCCACGGCTCACGCACTCTCCTACTGCCCTGGAAGCTGTTCCACTTATTCCAGGTGTTCCCCATCAATAAAGAGCAATAGCCTGAAGATAAGAGAGTCTAGCACCCACTGTGGGTCCTGCCACCTACTCCCTCACGTCCAGGGAGAAGATGAGCCAGGGGCTGAGGGACGTGCCCCAGCCCCAGTACAGGGAAAGGAGAGGTGCCAGTCTACCGTGAGGCAGAGGTATATACTGGTTTGGGTCTCATACGGCCCCTCCTTCCAAGACAGAGAGGGATTCCTCGGGCACAGACACCTTACAATGGTCACAATCAGGCTAAGGGCATGGGGACAAGGCACATGGGCAGGGGAAGTTCTCCTGGGCTTGGTTTCAAGCTCGGTGGGTTCTCCTAAGGCTGCTGTCGGGGAAGGAAGAGTTGAGCAGGGCCAGCGAGAGTCAGGGTAACAGAACTTAAGCCCTGGGACACCTCCTTTTTTCACCTGCCCCTCTGGATTTCAGCAATTAGAAAGTAACAAACAGCTAGCTTGGTTCATGGCATCACCATCTACCAAAGTTCCTACCTTTGGTTCTTTGTCTTCTTTCTATCCTTCCTGTCTGACGAATACTATTGTTCTGTTGGTTCTATCTTCAGAATAGCACTTGGACCCACCCTCCCTCTGCATCCTTACTGCCTCTTGGTCCTCATCCTTTCCTGCCTGGACAACTGCAATAGCACCTACTTGGTCTCTCAACCACCTATCTCCCTTCCCTTCATTTCATCTATTTCACAGTTATTCCAGTTATCTTTCTAAAATGTGCACTGGATTTTACCACTTCCAAACTGAAAATAATAACCCCAGTGAGTGACATTTATGGAGCACTTTCTAATTTCCAAGCACCTTCATCCATTTTGTGCATTTAATCTTTACAACCAAAATGACAAGGAGGTAGAACATGTATTTTCAGCCTCGATTTAAAAGTTAAACAACTTGCCCAGGTTCAGGTAAGAGATGGAGCCAGGTTTGGAGCCCAGGCTCCCTGCATATCTGCCGGCCCAGTGGCATATTTATATGCTGCTTTCTTTATCTTTTCATATATATGTGTCTTCATTTTCCAACTACGCTCTAGGGAAATCCAAGAGGGTTTTGCAGGAGGTGATGTTTTGAGCAAGACATTGAACAAGGAGAATTTAAGCAAGCTATGAGCCGGGGAACACAATAATCTTTCTTTTAGCATCTGCATTATTACCAACATCTCCATTTTCCAGCTCAGAAAACTGAATCTTGGTGGTGGGATGAATTGGGAGGTTGGGATTGACATATATACACTAATATGTATAAAATAGATAACTAATAAGAACCTGCTATATAAAAAATAAATAAAATAACATTCAAAAATTCAAAAAAAAAAAAAAAACCCAAAAACTGAATCTAAGGGGAGTTAAGCGGCCGGCCACGAAGAGGAACCACGACCCTCAGATCTTCTAAATTCCCTCTTCTCTCTACTCTATCCTCCCCTCCTCCACAGTCTCCTCCAACAGCTGCTAAACACCTAACAGACCATTCAAAGGGCTTCACAGCTGGATCTGAACCTTTCATTCAAACCTCACCTCCCGTCAATCTGATCTATCTCTTGCCTACTTGCAGCCCATCACGGCCATGCTTGAAACACAGCACACTTTCCACAGTTCCTGAAAAAGCAGTGAGGGATCTCAAGGTTTAATTCACACTGCCCAGAATCTGTTCTTACCTTTTGCCTGAGTCTCTTTTTTTTTTTTAAACATCTTTATTGGAGTATAATTGCTTTACAATGATGTGTTAGTTTCTGCTTTATAACAAAGTGAATCAGTTATACATATACATATGTTCCCATATCTCTTCCCTCTTGCGTCTCCCTCCCTCCCACCCTCCCTATCCCACCCCTCTAGGTGGTCACAAACCGCCGGGCTGATCTCCTTCTTCAAGGCCAGGTTGAAATGTCACCTCTAATGTTTAGCTTTCCCCTCCCCCTCTCCCTTGCCCCCAGTCTTCTGGCCTCCTTTCTACCTTATCTCTATCTCTTCACAGCTCATGTTACAGCCAGACCTCTATGTGGTGAGTTGTACATGTGACTGTCTCTCTCCCTCTATGTGAGCTTTTTGAAAACATTTTGTCTTACTCAACTTTGCATCTTCCAGGACTAGACTAGGTCTGGCGTATAGTACTTATTCAATAGATTCTTTTATTAAAGATACCCAGGCTGACTTGAGGAGCACACTGATAGCTCTGACCTGATTCCCAAAGGCTTAAATGAGGGGGCGCAGCATCTCTGCACTGACCCAAATGGAGCCAGGTGAACTAGTGGGAATTTAGCAGTTGCCAGGTAACTCCTGGACACTGCCACCACTATTTTTCTTTGTCTAAAATCTCTGTAGCATTTGTCTATGAAGTAGGCAGTGTGGCACCTCTATCTGACCCCCAGGATGACCGCATGGCTCGATTTCCGGTGGGATAGCCCAAGACACCGCAGCCTACCCTCCCTGTATATTTGGAAGTTTCCTGGCTCCAGTCTCACCAGCTGGCTTCCCTGCTCTCCTCTGCCACTGCAGGCCCCCATTTCCTCCCACCCTCCCACCTGGCATCTTACAGGCCCAGAGCCGAACAAATCTGGCTTGGTCTTTTTAAGAAGCCTCTTGGCTAAAAGAAATAAAGAGTATGCACCAACGGGGCTACTTCCTAAGCAGCTCCCACGTGTCAGTGGGGGGAAGAAGGGCTGTGTTTGGGGTTCTTCTGTACTATGTTTATCATTTGGCCTTCTGTGTTTTTTCCATCTTTGCTCTTATTTATTTTACAAAAATTGGATCATAGCATACTGTCTATAGCACATGGCCTTCTGTGTTTTGTTTTGCTTTGTTTTGTTTGTCAGCTGGGAGCCTAGGGCAGGAAGTCTGGCATCAGTGTCCTTCATGACACTTCTTAACCCCCTCCCTTGACATCACAGTGTGCCCATGGCTTTTCTCTAACTAATCTGAAGGTTCCATGAGGCCAAGTAGAGGCTGAATCATATCACATTCTATCCAGGACCAATGAAGTTTAATCCACAGCCTAGTATTATAGTAGATTCCATAGATTATAAATAAGATATTAAGCTTTTTAAGCCACATTTGTAAAATTTTTATTTTCTAAATCACTTTCATGTAAATTATTTCATTTAAATTTGCAAAAACCCTGGGAGATTCAGAAAGGTTATTTCCCCAAAATGACCAAATTATAAGGAGGCAGAGCCAGAATTCAAATGAATGCCTTTTGATTCCAGATTAAGTGCTGTTTCTACGAGGCCTGAGCTGTCTTCCATGTTATGTAGCAGTCAACATTTAAAATCCACAAGAGGGATTTATTTTTCAGCCAGAGGTTGAGGAAAGTAAGGACATAAAAACAGAGTTTTGTGTTTTTTCTAAAAGGACTATCTTTTTAATTGAGAGAACAGCGTAAAAATCCATTGCTCTGTGTTGGGTTAATAAGGACCTAGTATCAATGTTACTAATTTGTAGCATTAGTCAAGCTAGTGGTGTGCTGCTTGATTTTGTGTCTATGTCACAGTGACCATTTATTTATACACATATTGCATTCTGGAGAACACAGGGACAAACAGGATTCAGCTCTATTACCTGCCAAAAATAAGTGATTATTCTAACCTTAGATTCAACGTGTCTGCCAGTCTCGTGAGTATATACGTAGCCAGACGGAAGAAAGGGAAATGTGTTCCCCCCACTGGCCCCTCTCTTTCTTCCCTGAGGACCTGAGTACTCTCTCCTCTTCACAGAGGATTATCCTGGGGTTATTCAGATGATGATGCTTTTGCAAAGATAAAACATATGGCCGTTACCTTACTTAGCCATCTCGATGACCACCGCCAAACTTCTTAATGAAAGGTGCCTCAAGGAGTGGCCCTATGGATATCTCAATTTATCCAGTTTCCTTGGGTCAAGCAACAGGAAGTTCAAAGGAGAAAAGTCTGGCTTACATTAGAAGAGTGCTCATGTCCCCTAAGAGCACTTAGCATTAGCCTGTGGCTCAAGGTAAGAGGATGGGTAGTCAGCTCCTTTTCATTTCCTACATCCAGTGTTTCCACACCCCTAGATGTAACAGAACTCAAGCTGAGATGCATCTAGACACTCAGGAAAACAAAAATAAATCCCCATGTGATGTGGCATAAATACCACCAAGTCAATTCTCAGAGCTAGGTACCCAGGTAACCTTTGCTGCTAATAAGCTGGGCAGTAAACCTCTCTGTCTCAGTTTCCTCTTCAGCTAGTGTTGCCATTAGAAAGACACGAAACCCCCCTACTCATAACCAGAGCAGGAATAAATCTGTTTTAGTCTGGAAGTCCTGAGTGGATTCTTGTAAGAGATTGTAAAATGATAAAAATTCAATGAAATGGTAACCTATGGAATGAAAAGGCAGCCTATGGAAAGGAAGAAAATATCTGCCAATCATGTATCTGATAAGGGGTTAATATCCAAAATATATAAAGAACTCACACAACTCAATAGCAAAAAAAAAAAAAAAAACCATTATAAAATAGGCAGAGGAACTAAATAGACATTTTTCCAAAGAAGACAAACAAATGACCAACAGATACATGAAAAGGTGCTCAACATCACTAATCATCAGGGAAATGCAAATCAAAACCGCAGTGAGATATCACTTCACATGTATTAGAAAAGCTCTTGTCAAAAAGACAAGAGATAACTGTCAGAATGTGGAGAAAAGGGAACCCTTTTGCACTGTTGGCGGGAATATGAACTGGTGCAGCCACTATGGAAAACAGTATGAAGGTTCCTCAAAAAATTAAAAATAGAATTACGATATGGTCTAGCAATCCCGCTTCTGGGTATGTATTCAAAGGAATTGAAATTACTCTCTCAAAGACATTATATACTCCCATGTTCACTGCAGCATTATTTACAATAGCCAAGACATGGAAACAACCTAAGTACCCATCAAGAGATGAACGGATAAAAAAATGTGGTGTGTGTGTGTGTATGTGTGTATACACACACAATGGAATATTATTTGGCTATAATAAAGATGGAAATCCTGTCATTTGGGACAATATGGATTAATGAAGGCATTATGCTAAGTAAAATATGTCAGAGAAAGCCAAGTACTGTATGATCTCACTTATTTGTGGAATTTTAGAAAAACTGAACTCATAGAAACAACAATTTGGTGGTGGTCAGGGGGTGGGGGAAATGGGTGAAGGTGGTCAATAGGTACATACTTCCAGTTATAAGTAAGCTCTGGAGATGTAACGCATAGCATAGTGACGGTAGTTAACGATATTGTGCTGTGTATTTTGAAGTTGCTGAGAGAGAAGATCTTCAAAGTTCTCATCACAAGAAAAAAAATGTAACTATGTGAGGTGACGGATGTTAACCTACTGTGGTGATCATTTCACAATACATACAAATATTGAACTAACACAGCTTAAACTAATACAATGTTATCTGTCAACTATATCTCAATAAAACTGGGGGGGAAATCCATTGCATTTCATTCAAATATTTCTTACCCAATTCTGTTATCCATAATTTTGGGCTGTCTTTTTTTTTTTTTTCCTGGGAGGAGAAATGGCAGTTCCCCTCAAAACACAGCTGTCACAGAGATGGAAGGATGATGACGTGGAGATGAGCACAGCTGAGCCTCTATTCTGGTTGTCTCATGTGTATGCAAGGTTTGGGATTTTAAACTTCAGTTACCAGAACGAAGAAGGAGGCCGATCTATCTCCCCATACTGCACAGTTATGTACAGTTTTCTTCTTACGTCTGACTTAGTGAATTTACATTTGTGACTGCTTTTGTTTTTTAGCAGTTTACATGAGAGGCATAATTTGTACAAATCAACTATTCATACATAACCAGTTCCATATTATTCACAATTAGATAAAGTGGAAGAATGATGTAGATAATCTCAGACAAGGTACGCCATCCATGTGTGCTTATCACGTTTGACTGGGGGGCGGGTGGTGGGGAGGAGGTAGAGTTGTCTTTCAAGTCATATTTAGGTTAATGTTAAAATTAATTTATATTTTATGAACTTCTGAACCTATAAAGGAGCCACAGGTAATTCACAAAGCAGCTCATCTGTATATTGATAAATAAGTGATTGGCTTTGGTCCATAGGGTGATGGGAGGGGCTTTGAACACTCACATTGCTGGAATTTATTACGAGATGACTAACTGCTGGGGGTTAGGAGTGAGGTTCGCTGAAGCCTTGCTCCAATTGGAAATTCCTGCCCATGTTATGTCACCTCAGAATCACAGGGCGCCTGAACAGGTATCTCTGTATTTACCTAGTGGCGAAGATGTTCCGGTAGGTCTGCTGTGACAAGAAACGGGAATAAAGACACAGACCTACTAGAGAATGGACTTGAGGATATGGGGAGGGGGAAGGGTAAGCTGGGACAAAGTGAGAGAGTGGCATGGACATATATACACTACCAAACGTAAAATAGATAGCTAGTGGGAAGCAGCCGCATAGCACAGGGAGATCAGCTCGGTGCTTTGTGACCACCTAGAGGGGTGGGATAGGGAGGGTGGGAGGGAGACGCAAGAGGGAGGAGATATGGGGATATATGTATATGCATAGCTGATTCACTTTTTCATAAAGCAGAAACTAACACACCATTGTAAAGCAATTATACTCCAATAAAGATGTTTAAAAAAAACACAAAAAAACACTCTGTAGGAGGATTAGATGGCTCCCAGTTTTGGCTTCTAGCTCCAGACCCCTCCTCCTGGTTCAGTCACATAGGGAGCTTTGTTTACGGATACGGAGGCCCTCGCTGTTGTCATGGCAACCAAAAGGAAGACAAAGCCCGCCAGGAGGGGCTGGCCCCTGTGACTCAAAGACCTGTTTACCCACACTCCTGTATGCACTTGTACACTTCATCACACACACACTGGCACAAATGCACACATGCTCACACTGGCACGCAGAAGCATATGTGGACAGACTGCCAAGCTCACAAATGGCCACGTGGTCATATTTCTATTAATCTTCAAAGCCCATATTTCCAAAGTGCTTCACTGCCCCAGTGGAACCTTGCCAGTCTTCCTGTAACACGTTTGCTTTAGGAAAGAGGAATTTGGGTTAGACATCAAAAAAAACAACCCCTTTGACCCTAACTGTTCTAAAACTAACAAAGAGATTGGGGGAGGTCAGAGAGGCAATTGTGTGTTGGCAGTGTTTTCATTTCGATTTCACTGGAGAATGGCATGGGTGTGGTGGGGTGGAAGGGGGTTGTAAAACAGTCTTTCAGTGTACTTAGGAGCCTGGGGAACATTTTCTCCTATTTTTCAGAGGAGCAAACACAGCCCCAAGAATGTAAATACCTTACTGAAGGTCACACAGTTCAGCTGTATTACAGTTATTTACACCGTATCCCTGGATTTGTTCCAGAAAGGATTTAAGGAGACTTAGGTTGTCAATAAAGGCCAAAACAGCACCCAGTCCTCTAAATGCCATCCAGTGTTGACTCTAATAAGCAGAATGGATGGGCATAGAGGAGGGTGAGGGATGCATTAACTCAGGCACTGCAACATACCATGTCGTTTCTCCCTAGAGATCAGGGGCTCCAGTGAGCAAAAGTCCTTCCCTAAAGCAGTGAAGGCAAATAAATGGCCTTACACAGAGTACTATAGCCCACCCTCACTCCTCCACGCTATACCCACAGCAGTGAAAGAAAGGCCACGAGACTCACAGGCCAGAATATCAGGTGGGAAGGACCTCACAGACCACTTCCCCAAGTGTCGCCTTTTACATGCAAGGAAACTAAGGCACAGAGAGATCAGAGGGCTTGCTGGCCCAAGGCTGACAGGGTGCTCGGAGGCTGACCTGGAGCATCACTTCGATCTCCAGGTTCCAAAGCCAGTGCCATTCCACATCTTCATGATATTTCAGTCATGAGACCTCAAAGAGGCAGGTTCTTTTAGGATCTTGGGAAATTTGCTCGGTCTTTTTTTTTTTTCCTTTTTCTTCTTGACATTGAGATCTCGTTTATTTATTTGTTTGAGCAGATGCAAGGGAAGGCCTGGCAACTAACATAAAGGACATAATGAAGGAACTATGTTTCCTGTTTTGCTTTTTAACCTTGAAGTTGGTATAATCCTGACTGTTATAGCATAATGATTAAAAGTTCTGAAATGTGACTGAACTGGGTTTAAATCACGGCTCTGTCAGGGACCTGGGGCAAGTTCTTAACCTCTCTGAGTCTCAGTTTCCTCGTTTGTAAAGTAGGAATAAACACTGTACCTCTCTCAAAGCATTGTGAGGATTAAATTAAATAATAGATGGAAAGTGCAAAGTATAGTATCCAGCACAGAACAGGTATTCCAAGTGCCTATTTTAAGAACTGTTGACATTCCTAAGAATGTATCATAATACACACAAACTACTATCAAGGTCCTTACCTATCTATCTATATACTTATTCTGCTTCCAAAATATAATTTATTGAGTGCCTACTACATGGTTGGCATTGCTTTAGCATATGGGGATACAGCAGCAAACATAAAAGTAATAATCCTTGGCCTCACGGAGCTTACATTCCAGTAGAGGAGACAGGCAATAATAACAAGGATAAGTACAAATATAAAGGATGTTATATACTGATAAGTGCTGAGGGGAAAACAAAACATGAAGAGGAATAGTAAGTATGGGGGTAGGGTCTGGGGTTTGGGGTAGAGTGGCTGGGAAAGGCCTCGCTGAGAAGACTTGAGAAATGACAGAAGAAGAGTGAGACAGTGAGCCATGCAGACTTCTGAGGAAGAGCATTCCAGAAGAGGCAACAGCCAGGGCAAAGCTGTGGGGCAGGAACATCCTGAAGGAGCTTCCGAAGACCTGAAAGGAGCCAGTGTGGCCGCGCTGGACGGAATAAATAGAAAATGAATGAGATGAAGTCTGAGTGCGTAACAGGCCACATGGAGGTGGGAGGCTAGACCAGGTAGACCATGGATAATAACCTGACTTTCACTTGGTGTGATCTGGAAACCATGGGGTGGGGGTGGGGGGTTTGCAGCAGAGAACTCATGTGACCTGATTAAAGTTTTCAAAGAATGTCTCTGATTGCCCTGTTGAGGACAGACTGACGAGGGCTAAAGGTGGAAGCAAGGAGACCTCCCAGGTTATTTCCAAATCATGACTGCCTTGGCCAGAGTGGGAGGAGTGGGGACACTGAGAAATAGCGGGATTCTGGGTATATTGTGAGGTAGAGCTAGGAAGACTTGCTGACACACTGAATGTGGAATATAAGAGAGACATGAGTCAAAGATGACCCTCAAGGTTTTTTAGCTTGAGCAACTAGAAGGATGGAGTTCAAATAACTGAGATGGAGAAGAGCAGTTTCTGGGGGGCAGACCAGGAGTTCAGCTGTGTATCAAGTCAGCTGGATATCCTGGGCCCAATAGCACCAATTCTCTGTTATCCACACGAGATCAGCCAGCTGCTTCAAAAATCATCTGCTGTGACTGAAACAGCCATCCTAGACTCCCTCCACACCCTGCTTTCTCCTCCACTGCCCACAGGTGCTAGAAAGATGTTAACTGATTTTTCAGCAAGATATTATCGAGAAATTGTTTTAGCTATTGCTGCAAATACAATTCAAAACAAAACCCTGTAAACATTCTTGAATGTTGCACTATTTCACTCTAACTAGCTTTATCATTTCCTTCTATCATCAGAGATGACCATGGAGTAAGCAGGTACTAAGAACACAGTGAAAAGTTTTGAGTTCTCACAAGCTTGTCCTTACAACTTTTCAGGAAGGAAACTAAGGGACCCTCACACTTTTACCCCCATTCTTCTGATTGGAAAAATAAAGCCCTGAAGGATCAACTGACTTTTTTTTTTTAAATGAAAAACAGTTTAACGTATATACTGTGCCTCGGTTTCATCTAAAGAAATAGTAAGAAAATGCAAAAATGCTTTCCAAAGTCTACTTTTCAAAATATACAAGCATGTCAAAATAACCATCTTTACTGTGTGTCTAATATAATCAATGACCACTACCTTTCTTTGTAAAAATGAAACCCCCTAGATTAAAAATTGTTGTAATAATAGAAACACATTTTTAACACATATTAAATGTGTTCTATGCCACAGGCATTGTTCTAACTGCCTTACTTCTATTATTTCATTCATCTTCACGACACTTTTAGGTATATACTATTCCTATCTTCGTTTCCAGATGTGAACATAGAAATATCGCCAGAATTTATGTTGAGGAATGTGTTCATTCTTCTTTAAAACTTGGGATACAGGCTAAATCAGTTCAACGTGACTCTTGGAGAGGCACAGGGTTACAAGGCAGAATTCTGATCTCCCGACTCTGATGAACTCCCCCCAGGCTGCACCCTCTCACTTCAGCACATAGACACCATGGAGGCAGAAACTCAGGGGCACACATGTCGCTTTCTCCCTCTCTGTGCATATAACAGTGTGTGTTTCAGTCACAATATTTCAGTGAGTTCAAAGCCCTGCAGTGCAAGAAGAATAAGCCACGAGGGGAAGTAAGAGCGTTTCATATTCCTCCTTCTCCCCCATTTCCACCCCCCTACAGCACTCTAATTACAGTATGAAAGAGGCATCTTGACAGAGAACAAATGGCTGTGCTCTTTTCAGAGACACTTTCTGCATTTCTCTGAGAAGCTGCCGCAATCAGTACCCTCCCCGAAACGTTCTGAGGCGCGTGAGGAGTGGGTGCGGCTGGGTTCAAGGGAGTGGCTGAGAGTTTATTACCAAGTTCAGCCATTATACACTGAACACTGTGTGGGCATTTGAATTTCCCAGAATCCTTTGTTCCACCTCCCCAGATCATTTAAACATTAAAGATGCCTCTCAGGAAGGTCAAATCTTCTTGGTTCAGCATCAAAGGACTCTTCTCAGCATCAAAGCCCTTTCTTCTGCTTTGGGATGGACAAGCAGAACCAAAAAGAAGGCCCAGAGCTGAGAGAACAGCAATGGTGAAGGGCGAGGAGAGGAGCAGACATCTAGAAGGAAAAGTTGGAGACTTGCTGTAGGCTAACACACCAAACGTGAGCTCGCCACACAGACAGGCTGCCCAGGCCTCCCCACTCACTGCCCTTTTAGATGTTCCACGAGGGGCTAGACAGGAGTTTACGTCCTCAGGGTATATCAGAAAGCTCCTCAAACTTAGTTCCATTTCTCAGACAGAAAATCAAGGCTTAGAACAGCAGCTAGACTTGCCCAAGTCTCACAGTCTATACTAAAAACAGCTGTACCTCAACCATTTCTGTTCATTGTAATTGTCCACTTGTTGGTGACCCTATTATGTTATAAACTCTCTGAGGGCAGGGACTGTGTCGAACTGTTCTCATTCAGTGTTACACCCACGGTGCCAGCACAGATGGGCTGCTCAACAAACGTTTACCAAGTGAACGAAGGGCACCACACAGTAAGGGCAACCACGGGACACAGAGCACGTTCGGATTTTGGAACAAGAGGCAAGACTGGGTCCAGTGGAGTGAGTGGGGCCTGTGCCGTGTCTCAGTCCCGGGTCCTGGATGTGCAGGGTCAACAAGGGGTGGGAGGCACGTGTGGGTGTGTGACTCCAGCTTATTCTTTCAGGAGAAAGAAACTTCTTCTCTTAGGCTTTTCTGCTTTGCTTCTCCATCTCCTTCCTTCTCCTTGACACATGGGAATGCCTCAGCATCCAGGCCTAGGTCTTCTCCTCTAGCCATTCTCCCTCCAGATGATCCTGTACAGGCCCACGGAATCAACCTCATCTCTATATTATCAAATCTATAGCTCCAGCCCCAACTCACCAATGAGCTCCAAACACGTTTATGCAACTGTCTACTTGTGATCGGCAACTGGGATGGCAAACAGGCATCCCAAACGTAACATGGCCAAAATCGAATTTTTGATTTCTCCCCCAAATCCCTCCTCCTCTAGACTGTCCCACCTCAGTAAAGCATATCAGCCAAGCTAGGAGTCACTTTCAATTCTTCCCTTCGTCTCACTGCAACCCCAATCCAATCCAATTCCTAGCCATCCAACCGCCTCTCTCCAACTCCACTGCTGTCCCCTGAGTCCAAGCTACTCTGCTCTCTTGCCTGAATGCTTCCTGCCTTCGGTAGCCTGAAGTAACCTCTCTAACTCACTTCTTGTTTCTACCCTTGCCCCAATCCCCCTATTTCCCTCATAGAAGAAAAATAAGGAGTGACTTTTAAAATAAGTCATGTTACCCTCCTGCTTAAGACTCTCCCCTGGCATCCCCCAGTTGTCTACGAGACCCTACATGAGTCTGACTCTTGTCTGTCTCCTTAACTTCAGGGAACCTTCCCTGATCACAGAACCAAAACTAGTAATCCCACTACCTGTCACACTCTATTACAACTACCTGTTTGATTTTATTAATAACATTTGTTGCTACAAGATTACCTTGTTCAACTATTTGGTTTTTTGTCTTCCCATAAGAATGTCTTATGGGGAAAAAGGGGGTCTCTTCTGCCATGCTCACCATTATATCCTCAGTGCTCAGAACAGTGCCGGTACTTAGAAGGAACTCAACAGATACTTGTTGAATGAATGAATAAAGGTAACAGAACATGCAGAATTATACATTCTTTTCTCTGGAGGTAAGTTACCATTATGAGTCATGACCATTGCATGTCCTATCTACTGGTAGTGTGATCAATTCCTCAACCTCCAAGAATTAATTCTCAACCAAATCTAAAACTAAAATCTGCCCCTTTTGAACATGAACTTTCAAAACCACTCCAAAGCTGTAAAGCATCAATCATGGCAGGAAATTCTTTAGGGTATTCTACTGAAATATTTTCTACTGCAGTTGAGACCTTATCCTTCTGCAGTCTCACTTAAGTTGATGGTTATCATCTTTTATTCAGAAATCTTTCTCAAGTTGAGGATATTTAATAAATCACCATCTTCTTTAGCTTGTCTTACAGTTAAGCAGGGCTCTTTGTGAAAATGTAATTAATTATTACCTCATTGAAAATTTCAGTGTCTCTTAGAGACGAATGCTACAAAAGCAGGTGGTGTACAAGCAAAGCTGTTCTCCTGAAAGGCTGGCATGTGTTGGACATTACTGTTTAGGACTATGTAGGCTATGCACTTTCCAACGAGGACTCTGTAAATAATACATATACAACCAAAGAAACAAGATGTTCTGAGAGATAATTAAACATGCGCTATAGTTTAAAAGAACTGTATCTAGACTCAGTACACCTAGCTTTGAATCACAGCCCATGGGAAAGTCATTCAAGCTCTCTGAGGCTTGATTTCCTAATAAATGGCACTGATAAAAACAACCTCACTGGGCTTCCCTGGTGGCGCAGTGGTTGGGAGTCCGCCTGACGATGCAGGGGACACGGGTTTGTGCCCCGGTCCGGGAAGATCCCACCTGCCACGGAGCGGCTGGGCCCGTGAGCCATGGCCGCTGAGCCTGTGCTCCGCAGAGGGAGAGGCCACAACAGTGAGAGGCCCGCGCACCGCAAAAAAAAACAAAACAAAAAAACAAAACAAAAAAAAAAAACAACCTCACTGAGCTGTTGTGTCAATGGGCTCAAAAGAGCAAAGGTACCCATCATGGTGTGGAGCATGGTACATCTTAAATATACACAAGCTGAATTTGAATCTGAAGCCCCAAAGTAGCTAGTTCACTTAAAGTATAAAGCACTGTGAGTGGATGACTCTCGCTGCTCATATTTTATCACCTTGGGATATTAACTCAAAACAGGTATTTAGGTCAAGGATAATATAAATCAACACCAGAAAGGAAGGAATACCAGTGAAGTTCAGAGAGGAGAAAAGTACGTCTTTTGACAAAGTCTATGTTACGAAACATTAGTAAACTATTTAGCTACTTCTCAATTCTGACTGCTCACCTCATAGATTTCTGGATAACTCTGCCACCTTCAGAAGAAACCACTCCTGCATCGGACTTTTTGATGAGCATTTCCTTTAGAGAAGACGTTCCAGAGTTTGGAACAATCTGGGTCATGTGTGCAAATGAATGCATTAGTTGGGGGCGGGGAGCTGCCAGCTTGGATCATAACCCTTCACCCTAGCACAGACTTCTAAGAACTTCCAAGCCCTTCCCTTACCAAAGTTTATCCTAATATATATACAGCCATCATAGATCTGCTCCTCACAGAGCAGTGGTACTCAAAGTGTGGTGCATGGGCCAATGCCCATCTGTACATTGTTACTAGTTCATGACAAAACAAATTCAGAAATTAAAAGTGCTTAGTAACTTCTATAACAATTTGATAGATATTTTATGTCAATCGAATTTAAGCGTAAAATTGAGGGCTTATATTTATGTCTCTGTGTATTTTTATTTATTATGGTAATCCATTTTTGTGACAATTGCATTTCACAAAAGTATCAATACTCACTAGACTGGGAAGGTTAAAAAGTGATTTTTCACTATAGATAGTTGGAGAAGCACTGTCTGGAGCAAAACTAATGTTTTCTGCGGCTGGAAGATGTGGTATTGAGATCATAACATTAATTACCATTTATTTCGTGTTTATGATATAACAGAAACTGCTAAATGTTTTATAAGCACTATATCATTTAATTTTCATAAAAACACAAAATACACGCTATCATCTCACTTTTAAAAAGAGGCCAAAGGATATTAAAAAACCTGTTTGAAGTCAGAAAATGAAGCAGTGATGGCACCAATATTCTTTTGACCACAAATAGCTCTAGAGAGGCAGATGAGAAGCCAGGAGGCTAGTGCCACTTGATGGCCTTATGATTATATTGGTAGCATTTAGTCACATCTTTTCAGTGTATCTTTCTCTTCTTTCTTTTTTTGCACCCTCCTCCTCTGCTTTTTGTTTTTCTTCTTTTTCATTCTTTTCTTTTCTGTTTTCCCTTCTGTCTCGTATCCTGAGGATGGACTCAGCCAAAAGGATAGAGCCTGAGGTCACAAAAACCCCTGAACTCCCATACAGGATGTCCCTGCCCTACCCTGCTCTGTGTGGTTGAGCGGTTGAAGCCATAAGGAGGCATGAAGTTCACATTCTCATCCTGTGCAGAAAGTATTATCAAATGGTAGCTAAGAGAAACGAATTCTCATTAAAAGCACCAATATCCAACAGCACAAATCACAGCCACGTCCTTTTGTAAGTTAAACCTGCTCTGCTAATAAACACTAATCATTTTTTCACATATCTTGCGTCCAAATACTACAATGAATTCTAAGTTTATGTTAAAATATTACTTATTTTCAAATCTTCATTCTTACCAGAAAATATACCTTATCTGAAAACACTATCTGTGAATACATGTGGCTACACAGTCATGAAATGTTACATGCACACAATGGGTCTATACATAACACGTGTATAGGCAGAGCCCCACTTATAGGAAGGCTCACACCTCAGAACATATACCATGCCGACATTATTTCCAGAGGTTAACCTACCGCTTTTCAGTCATGCGTCCTACCTGGGGAAGCAGTAAGTACAGGCTTTATGTCTGAAGGGGTAACTAGATAGGTTTTGACTGAACAATTTTGCTTAAGTGTGATGTAAGGTAGTCACTATCACGCTAGAACTGTACTTCCACCTCATGCTGCTCAGGAAACTGTTGTATCTCACAGGTAATCTGAAAAGTAAAAACACTGACTTCTAATCCTGGCAGACTCAGGCACTAATGTTCTGAAATACATTTTACACAAAATATCCGGATGCTGGATAAATTACAACACGCATGCTAATTAATACATTCCTAAGCTTACAGGAAAGTAATAGAAATCTCTAAGGTTAAAAAGATAAAAACGATACATATTATGCAAGTATTGTCCCCGGTCTCATCTTTTGTCAGATTTGTTCCTAGATGTCTGATTTTTTTTACTTTAAAATTCTTCATTCATCTTAATTCATTTCCGTTGAAACTGAAGTATTTTCAGTTGAAATTGAAGTACACTGCAAATATTATTAACCCAGTTAAAATTTTGAATTTGACCTATGTCCTATGATCTTGCTAAACTTGCTTATTAGCTCTAGTAGTTTGTAGATTCTATTGTTAGACTTTCAAAACATGCAATCATATTGTCTGTGAAAAAATTACAGTTTTACTTCTTCCTTTCTGATCTATGTGTCCTTTATTTGTTTCCTACCTTTATTAAAATGGCTCGGATCTACAGAACTATGTCGAACAGAAGTGGTGAAAGTGAAAGTTCTCGCCCATTTCCGGATCATAGGGGAAAAAAGGGATTCATATTTCACCATTAAGTATGACATCAGCTGTAGCTTTTTAGACGCCCTTTGATCAGACTGAGAAAGTTCCCTTCTATCATTAGTTTACTGTGAGTTTTTAATCATAAAAGATTATTGGATTTTGTTATATTCTTTTTGGGCATCTACTGAGTTGTCACATGTACTTTTTCCCTTTAGTACTGTTAATATGGCATATTACACTGATTGATTCTCAAATGCCAAGCCAACCCTGAACTCATGGATTAAACAACATTATCCTTTATAGCCTGCCAAATTTGACTGATAATATTTTGTTAAGGAATTTTGCATCTATGTTCGTGATGAATAGTATTCTGCAATCTTCCTTTCTAATTATATGTTTGTCAGGCTTAAGTACTGGGGTTATGCTGTCTACATCAAATGAGTTGGGAAGTCTATCCTCCTCTATATTCGAAAGAGTTTGTGAAGGTTTGGTATTATGTTTGGTAGAACTAACTGATGAAGCCATGTGGACTGGAGTTTTCTTTGTGGGAAAATTCTAAATTACGAATTTGATTTCTTTAATAGATATGGGTTTAATTAAATTTTCAATTTCTTGTATAAGTTTTGTCAATTTATGTTTTCAAGGAACTTGCCATTTTCTCTAAGTTGTTGAATTTGCTGGCATAAATTTATTCATACTATATCCCTATTATCTAATATCTGTAGGGTCTATAGTGATGATCCCCTTTTTGCTCCTAATGTTGATAATTTATTTCTCTTTCTTTGAGATTTAAATTTCAAAGGTAAGTTATACAGTAAAGCAGACAGCATTGAAAGAAAAAGGCAGTGAACCGTAAAGAGATAGGAAAGATGAAAGGGAGGTTAATACAAATGTTTGACAGGATAAAGATCTTAAATAGGTCAAGTCAGAGTTCCATAAAAATAGAGGAGATAGAAGAAGAAGAGGAAATATTTGAAAAGATGCCTGAATTTCTCAGAATTGATGAAATACTCAAATATATAGATATAGTAAGCACAATACATATAAAAGCAGGATAAATAAAAGGCAACCCATAACAAGAACCATTAGAGTAAAACCATACAACACCAAGGACAAAGTCTTTAAAGAAGCCTAAGAGATTTTTTAAAACGATCATTTATCAAGGGATGTCAATTAGGTCTCATCAGTAATGTTGGAAGCCAAGATATAGGGATTATATGTTTAGAATGCTGAGACAAAATAATTGTTGCCTTTGAATTATGAATCCTGACAAACAAACTTTTAAGAATGAGGTCAAAATAAAGATATTTTTCAGATAAATAAAAACTGAAGGAACCTGCACCAAAAGATCTCTGCCAAAGGAAACTCTGAAGGATGTACTTTAGAAAGAAGGAAAACAGAGTACTGAGTAGAGTTCCCTGTGCTATACAGCAGGTTCTTATTAGTTATCTATTTTATATATAGTAGTGTGTATATGGGAAAAGAATCTTAAAAAAATGGTGGATATATGCATATCCACTTTGCTGTACACCTGAAACTAATGCAACATTGTAAATCAATTATACTCCAATAAAAATTTTAAAAATAACATGTTGAAAAACTAAAAACAAAAAAAAAGAAGTTTACAATGGAAGAAAGAATGGTAAGCAGAAAACGTGGTAGACACGCAAGTAAATCTAACAAATGTATTTGTTTAAAATTGTAAAGATTATATCTAAATTGTTGAATTAAAAAATTAGAACTTCATATTGACCAATAAGCCAAAAATCAGGTGATACAAGTAATCGAGTTTTTATGTTATGAGGTAGGAGGGTTAAGGCATTGAGTTTACAAAAATTTCATTAATTTAGAATGCCTGGAAAAGATTAAAATTTATCCACTGAAAGAAAAGAAATAGAATGCTACCTTCACATCTGATAGAAGGTATAAAGTAGACTAAGTGGAAAAAAGAATTAAAAAGCTGTGTGATCTTTGGATGATAATACTATGCGCTGAAAACCCCAAAGAATCTACATATAATCTAATAGAATTAAGAGAGTATAACAATATTAATGAATACAAATGATCAATTTCCAGGAATCAATGAAAACTAGATACCAGAGCAATCAGAAAATTAATAACAAAAAGGTACCATTTGTAACAGCAACACAAATCATGAGGTATCTAGGAATAAATCTAACAAAAGATGTGTAAGACCTTTCTGGAGTTATGAAATTATATTGAAAGACATTAAATAAGGCACCAAAAATGAAGATATTTATATGCTCGTGGATAGACTTCTTATTGTAAATATCAGTCTCCCTAAATCGCACTAGAGGATGCGAAGCATTCCAATAAAAACCCTAAGAGATATTATCTTGGAACCTGATAAGGATGTTAGAATTCATATGGAAAAGAAAAGCACCAAAAAGAGTAAGCTGTTTTCTTATAAGTGGTGGGTCCCTAAAATGAAAATGGGTCCATTTCCCAAATCATTCTCTCTCTCTCTCTCTCTCTCTCTCTCTCTCTCTCTCTCTCTCTCACACACACACACACACACACACACATCTAAGTCAGTTAAAGACTTACATGTAAAAAGCAAAATTTTATAAAATTTTTAGAATATAAGAATATCTTTATAACCTTGAGGTAGAGAAGGATTTTTTTAAAACAAGTTTTAAAAAACATAAACCATAAAAATAAGACAAAGAAATTCAAACTTCTGTTCATAGTTAGGACATGACAGAACAAAATAATGATGTGCTACAAGCTGTGAGGAGTTACTTCTAGACAAAATACTAACAGCAACAAAAGTAATGTTTACCTAGAACATACAAAGAACTCCTAGAAAAAGACAAATAAGCCAAAAGAAATACAGACAAAAGATGGAAACGGGTAAAATACAAATCGACAATGAACATTTGAAAATATGCCCAACCTCATTAGGAATCAAGAAAACGCAAATTGAAACCACAAGATGTTGTTTATACACATTAGGTTGACACAAAATCAAAAGTCAAAAAGTTTAAGTGTTAACAAGGATGGCGAACAACAGGACCTCTTATAAACTGCTGGTGAACTGTAAACTGGTACAATCATTTAAAAAAATAACTATGCACTGTCTCATAGAGTTGAAAATGCATACGACCTATAACCCCAGAAAACCACTTCTAGAATCTTCATGGCAACATACTTGCATTAGCAAAAAACTAGAAGGACCCACCAACAGGAGAATGGATAAATAACTTGCAGTACATTTACACAGTGGAATTCTACACAGCAATGACCCAAGATGAATAAAAACATACACAGTACGTTCCAATTCATATAACCAATTACATTCCAATTCATATAACCAAACAATGATTTATTGTTTAGGGAAACATACATAGGTAGTAAAACTAATGAAAAGCAAAGGGATAATAAGTGCTACCCTTGAGGGGAGGTGGGAGAAGCAGTTGGAGAAAGGCCATTGGGCTCCACTGGTACCAGTAATAATGCTCTCTCTCCAGCTTCACTGTGAATACCCAGACATTCATTTCATTTATGTTTGTAACACATATATGGTACAAACCTTAAATAAAATTACATATATATTTTTTCTTTTGTATATGAAATATTTCAGACAGAAGGGTTTTTGTGAGTCAATGAACCATGAGTCATGAAAACACATTGCTTCATGGTTATGAGGGTGTTGAGTTACCTTGAATAAGAAGAAAAACAGCACTGACTAGTAGGGGAAGAGCTGGTTTCCAGTCCCGACTCTGACGTAGCCTAACTGCGTGATTCTGGCTAAGTCAACAGTCTCTGTTCCTTACAAAATGGGGATGATAATTTCTCTTGAAGTTATGGTGCAAATAAAAGAATAAAAAATATATACAAAGGTGTTCTGGAAAAGGTAATAAGCCATATATAATATGAAATATATATATATATGTATCAAAAGACCCTAAAAACACATGCAGGAAATAATTTTTCTTCCAGTTCAAGAAACTGTGTCTGTCAGCTGCATTCTTTTATAGTTGACCCAATGCCCCTTCTTATAAAAATGTATATGGCGGTCGGAAAGCACGTTAATATTTACCCTCACCAAGTTCAGCGGGGAGCATCTGGGCTCTCAGAGCCAGCTGCCTGTGTTCACTTAAACAGACCCTTTGGCATGCCTTCCTCCCAAGCCTGCGGTTACCCACCTTCTCAAAGGGCAAACTCCAGCCAGCTGAGGTTGGCTTGACAAGCCAGAAGAGCTGTGAGGAACCCCAGGTCATTTAAGTCCCTAAGTAACACACCTGATTTCCCAGCATATCACCCTGAGCGACTTTCCAGAGCAGACTGTCATAGATTCCAGAGCTCATTAAAGGAACATTAAAGATCAAGACAGAAGACACGACACCCCCAATGGAAGACTGTGAAGGCTGGGGCGAAAGTGCCATCTGTTCTCCCTGCCCCAGAACCTGCTTCCCTGATAACTCCAGGGTCTCTGTTCCCATCTGGCTGCTGGGGGTTAGATGTCATACTTCTTCCTTCAAGGGGAGCCCTTCTGTACCCACACCAACCACCTCTCTTGAAATCTGTGAATTAAGAGTAGCTTGTTGAAACAACCCCCCACACACACACCTGGCCCCGGTCTCATGGTCCCAATCAAGCCAATCACATTTCTCTTGCCAAGGAGATAGCAAAAGACACACAGCAGCCATAGTACCAATAGGCAGAACAATAAAATTAGCATCACAAGTCGCCGCCCAGGATCTCCACCCCCTCTTTGAAGGGAGCTAGAGGAAAGTCCATTTTAGAGTCTTTTTAGAATTCCCTTTGCCCCTCACCCACAAGTCTGCTTTCCTAAACACCTCCACACAAGACAGCTCTCCACAGCAAAGTCCTGCTAGCATCCCCACCTTGGCCCGTCCCCTCTGGACATGTCCTCCCTGGATTAGGAGGGCCTTAATGATTCCTATTAGCCGCAATCCAAGCTGCAATACCTGGATAGCAATAAGGACTAAAGGAGGCTCACCACCTTGCTACCAGCCTGAAAGGCCAACGCTCAGAGACACGAAGCCACTGCTTGGAAACCTGAGTTCGTATTGACCTCCAAGGCTCTGTAATCAATTTAATATGGAATGAAAGTGTGGTCCTCGGCACCAAATGAAGGCCTGGGGATAATAAGGATGGAAGTCAAATATCAAAAGGCACATCTGACAAGGGTAGCTAGACAATAAACACTGAAGAGGAGTCAAGGGGCCTGGATTCCAGCCTTACTCTGACACTTGCCACCTCTGGGTCTTAGTCAAGATAATTCGTAGGGTGGAGGTGACTCTATGACCTCAGCCATGAAACATTCTCTAAGGGCCTTGCTAGCCTGAGCACTTTCAGATTATAACTCAAATGAAACCCAGCGTTAGTTACATCTGATGCTCCCAGGAAGTGAAATTTACAGAACTAGGATGCAGGGTGTGAAGCATATGAAGAAATAGTCCAAGTTATATAAAAAGCAAAACAATCGGGGTACAAAATGAGTAAACTCTAGAAACCAGGGATAGTAAAACAATGAGATATAGGTGAATTATTCTAAACAGTCTTGGAGATAAAGTTTGAGAGGGTCTCCGGAAAGTAGGTATAGTCATGCTTTTCCCACAGAACTGAACATAGCACCTGGCTCATAGTAGGAACTCTATTTATGCATTGAATGAATGAGACCAGGATGGAGAACATCTGCTGGAGAGGGAAACACCTGCCCAAACCATGGCAATTTAGAACATTAAAGGAAAGACTTAGGATCCTTCCAGAAGTAAAAAAGAGGTATCCAAGAGAGTCTGAGTCAGGAGGGGTAAGGGGACTGACCCCCAAGGAGGAAGATGGTACAATGCACTGCTGTCGGTAGAAAGTAGACTGCGTTGGGTTAGTCATCCACAGGGTCCAGCTGCGTTCCCCTGGAGACTTGTACAAGGCCTTCAGAACACAGCACTGACTGACTTGAGGGGTCCAGTTTCTGGCTGAGGACAACATGAAATCATAGACGTAAAAACAATTTGAAAAATGAAAAGTGAGCTATGTGCAACCCAGTTGGGCAAGGAAACATCTTCTTTGTAAGCATGCACCTAGGGGGGAAAAGTCTTCATGTGCTCATCAAATTCTCATTCAGCATCTATTATGCACCAGACCTGATGCTGGATGATAAGTAGAATATAACGTTAAGTATACTACTTATAACAGTATGTTACTTTACAGTCTGTAAAAAACCTTCACACAGAGTATCTCAAGAGTAACTCAGTCTTGGACTTCCCTGGTGGTGCAGTGGTTAAGAATCCACCTGCCAATGCAGGGGACACGGGTTCAAGCCCTGGTCTGGGAAGATCCCACGTGCCGCGGAGCAAATGAGCTCATGCATCACACCTTCTGAGCCTGCGCTTTAGAACCTGCAAGCCACAACTACTGAAGCCCGCACGCCTAGAGCCCGTGCTCCGCAACAAGAGAAGCCACCGCCATGAGAAGCCCACGCACTGGAACAAAGAGTAGCCCCCCGCTCACCACAACTAGAGAAAAGCCCACGCGTAGCAACAAAGACCCAATGCAGCCAAAAATAAATAAATAATTTTTTTTTTAAAAAAAAGAGTAACTCAGTCTTTGCAAAACATTAAGCCCCCAAAGCCATATAGAATCCTTTAATTCAGGCTGTCAAATTGCAAAGTAGAATTAATCTATTTATTTCCTGTAGCATGATCCTAAAAGGGCAAAAAAACAAAACAAAAACTCAAAAACTTTTGTTTAGGGAGAACATCCATCTAGAATGGGAAAGTGGTATTATCACCAAATGAGTAACAAAGCAAATTGGCAAACCTAATGAACAACAGAGGAAGAAAATCTGATAAGAAACAGTCTCCTAAACCCAAGAATAAGCACGTGGAACACAATTCTGTAAGAGACTAAAAAGTTACAAGCTGAATACAATTCAGTAGAAAGCGGGAACAAGAATCAAGAGTCTTAGGTTTTGGTACCAACTCTGCCTGTCTGTGTGGCTGTGGGAATTGCTTTTGTTTCCAGTCATTCAGACACAGAATCTTATCCAGTGGCACTGGATAAAGTGCCGCTTGTTAGATTGGAAAACACAAAGATGTATAAGATACCATTCTGATACTCAAGTAAATCCAATCTTCCCAGGAGACATGCAAGTAAAACAATAAAAAATGGAATACGCTATAAATGAGACATGGGTGAAACAGGGAAGAGAGAGGCTCCAATTCTATGGGAGTAACTAGGGAAGGTGTCCACGGAAGATGAGATGTTTTGAAAGAGAAGTCGAGAATAAATGGTAACACCAGCCACTGAGAAAACACAGGTTGAACGGTGGGATTTGCTGGCAGAGATGAAATGAGGCTCAGAATGGACATGCTGAGTCTAAGATGCCAGGGAGCACTAGGTGGGGATGTCTTGCCCTTCTTGGCCCTTCAGTTTCCTCATCTGTGATGAGTAGAACTGACTAAAAGATAGTTTGCATTCCTTCTAGTTAGAGTATCTTTGAGGGTCAGTTCTTTTCTTTTTTTTTTTTTTTTTTTCCTGTACACAGGCCCCTCATTGTGGCCTCTCCCATTGCGGAGCACAGGCTCCGGACGCGCAGGCTCAGCGGCCATGGCTCACGGGCCCAGCCGCTCCGCGGCACGTGGGATCTTCCCGGACCGGGGCACGAACCCATGTCCCCTGCATCGGCAGGCGGACTCTCAACCACTGCGCCACCAGGGAAGCCCTGTCAGTTCTTATCTTAAAGTCCGTGACATACTTAAAGCTACTGTGTCCCATTCTCTTTGGAAGAAGCTAAGCAAAACCTGACAAGGTTGACTAACTAGAGGTCCCATGGAGTCTTTGTGTCAGAGCTTGGTCAGGCAAGGAGGCGATCCAGAGGCCAAGGGTCTGAGGTAACTGCTATGGGGTAATGTAGCAGTCATTCAAGCTGCTCACATAATGCTTTTGGCTTTCTGCCTTCTTAGCCCCTGAGGCTGGATATGGCCATACGGCCAGTTCTGTCAAACACGTTTGAGGACAAACACTTCACTGCCAGGATTAGAGCCTCCGGAGCTCTCTTTCCCCTTGTCATGGTGTGAGGAGGTGGCTGAAGTACAGTAGGCAGAGGGGGTGAAGGAGGGGATGAGGTCAGAGAATGGCTGCTCCATCAGCCCAGGTTTGAGAGGAAGCATAATACCAAGCCCCCAGCCAGCTGGATGATGGACATGAACATGAGCAAAAGATAAAGCAACCCTGTGAGGTAGGTATTATTATCTTCTTTTTATAGGTTGGAAAACTGAGAATCAATGAGATTAAATAACTTACTCACAGCTAGTAGGCGGTGGACCAGGATTCAAGCTCTTGTCGGTCTCTGTTCAAATACAACTCCGCTCCCCCCAAGGAGTTGACGTGATTTATTCTGTGGGTCGTAGGAAATTCTCAAAGGTTTTTACATTATGGAGCAACACAGTTAGATCTATTTTTAGGAAAATCGCTATGTTTTTGCCAAGACTAAAGGTGAGGAAGAAACACTATTTAGTAGACTATGGTGGGAATCCGGGCCTGAAGTGACCAAGGGCATTGACAATGGAAAGGCCAACAGATATTTCACAGAATAAAAAGGAATTTGTAGACCAGACAAGGAAGAGCCAGAAATTTCAAAGGCCCCCAGGATGGCTAAGTGGGTGTGTTAGCAGAGAGAGGAGGTGGGGAGTCTGGTATCAGAAGTTCATTTGGTTTGCAGTATGATGACCTTAAAGTAATTCATTCAGATCTACCACACAATTGGGAATATGGCTTTGCAGCAGAGGAGAGAAGCAAAAGTTGGGGATGTGGATCTAAGGGTCAGAAGGACATGGAAGGCTTATAGCTGGGGGAGTAAATGAGACTTTCCAGGAAGGGCAGGGCGACGTGGCTCAGAATGGCTCCCTATGGGGAGCCAGTGTTTCGCCAGGACCTAGAAATAAAAGGCCAGCAAACAGAGTGAGGGAGACATTACTGATAGCTCTCCTCAACTTTCGGGCACATGCAGGACTGCTCATCTTCCAACTTTGGCATTAGGCAAGGCTATGTGACAGGTTCTGACCAATGAAATGTGAGAACTGTTAGGTGGCACTTCTGTGAGAAAATATAGAACTGTCAGCCTGAGTCTCTGAGAGGCATCTATGATAGGCAACCTTGACCGTGTAGCTTGAGTAAAAAATAAACTTCTATTATTTCAAGCTACTGAGATTTGGGGGGTCGTTTCAGCCACATAGCTTAATCTATACAAATACTGAGAGGGAGTGGTCAGAAATCTAGGAAGCGAAAAAGAGAAACCTAAGAGAAGAGGAAAGGTCTCCATGAAGTCATCAACATTTTCAAATGCTGCAAAGCGTGGAAGAGTTTCATGACTGAAGAGACTATTAACTCGGCAATGGGGATCGCCTGGGAATAACTAGAGACAGGTATGGGGTGTGGTGAAGTGTGCCATCAAGTGGACTGATGTCTGGAAAACTGCAGAAACCAGTATCAGGAGGTTTTCTTTCTTTTGGCTTTTCCTTTCCGGACGCAGAGAGCCTGAGAGGCAGGGTGGCCTGAGCTGGTTTGCATGTGAATTGGAGAACACACAGTTCCTTGATTTGCCTTAGACCTGTTGGTTGGCAGCCTACACACTTCTCACTGTGGCGATTTTCATTCGCTCTAGCCCATTGGGATGCCACATCCTTGGCCTGTGCTCTCACCCCAAACTACATCCCTCTGCCCACTCCCCCGCCCCCGGGGTTGGAGTTTCACGCATTATAGCACATTATAGCTTGAGAAGTGCCCAGCCTGCCTTCACAAGGAGGACAGAGAAACCACAATAAAAGCCCACTCTCTGCCCAGGGAATCCTTCCAGAGCCACCTCCCCACACCCGTGTTCATTATCCTCACTCACTGACCCCTCCTACCCACTGGGTCCTCCAGCCTGTATCCTGACTCCTGTTCTCTCTGTAGCTCCTTAGATTGGGGACCCAGATTTAGAACATCAGCCCTCACTCTCACTTTGGTCCCCTTCTGGGCATGGATCTGTTTGTCAATTCCGCACACTATAATGCTAAATAACGAATGGCCTGCCTATCCTAAGCTCCCCACCGGCCACTGCCCACTCAGACCTGCTCCTTGCCCAGCCACGGAGAGGGGGACAGATGCTGAGCAGCACCTCTCAGAACCCCAACCCTGCTGTACTGCCCTGACGGCTAATGTGCCTTGGGAGTGTGGACAGGGGCTCACTCTGTCTCCCCCAAACCAAGCCAGCCCTAAGGGACACAGGAAGTAGAAGCTGTGAAAGCATACCTTTCCTCCACTTTCCCCCATTTCCCTGTTAACAAGTCTACCTCTTTCACATCTTTATATTGGGCCCTTTGGCATTATGCCCTTAGCCTCTCCTTGGCTTTCCTAGGAAGCTTGGCCCCCTGAGTTTGCCTTCTTCCAATAGGCATCATCGCTCTGTGCATTTCCCAGGGGCCAGCAGAGTACAGGACAAAGCACACAGTCTTTGGATTAAGAGAGCCCTGAGTTCAAATCCTGGTCCCTCCATTTACTAGCCGGGGATCCTTGGGCAAGTTACTTAATCTCCTGTAGTCCACATCTCCTCATTTGTAATATGAGGAGAACACAACCTACCTTACTGAGCTGTTAAGAGGATTAAATAGATAATATATTAAAATTTTCTACCATACTGTGGTTACTAATTACATCTTGTTTGGAACAAGATGTTTTAGCTTTTTCCAGACTCCTTCATCTTTTACAACTCCATTCCCCAACTATTAAAATGATTCTGGGACTTCCCTGATGGCACAGTGGTTAAGAATCTGCCTGCCAATGCAGGGGAAATGGGTTCGAGCCCTGGTCCAGGAAGATTCCACATGCCGCGGAGCAACGAAGCCTGTGCGCCACAACTACTGAGCCTGTGCTCTAGAGCCTGTGAGCCACAACTACTGAGCCTGAGTGCCACAACTTCTGAAGCCCATGCACCTAGAGCCCGTGCTCTGCCACAAGAGAAGCCACTGCAAATGAGAAGTCCACGCACCGCAACAAAGAGTAGCCCCAGGGGCTTCCCTGGTGGCACAGTGGTTGAGATCCACCTGCCGATGCAGGGGACACGGGTTCATGCCCCGGTCCAGGAAGATCCCACATGCCGCGGAGTGGCTGGGCCCGTGAGCCATGGCCGCTGAGCCTGCATGTCCAGAGCCTGTGCTCCGCAACGGGAGAGGACACAATAGTGAGAGGCCCGCGTACCACAAAAACAACAACGACAAAAAAAGAGTAGCCCTAGCTCGCCGCAATTAGAGAAAGCCCACGCACAGCAACGAAGACCTGACGCAGCCAAAAATAAATAAATTTTAAAAAATAAGTTAATAAGTAAATAAAATGATTCTGTCCTGCCTAGGTACCACTCTTCTGGGGCTCTGTTATTCTAAGATGCTAATAAATGAGTCAAGCAAAGCTGCTGAAGGAATATGAGGGAGAAAATGTGTAACTTTCACTATATATCGTGTTTTAGTTATTTAGAGGCTCTTACAAAGCCTCAACCCAAAGATACAGCGGATAAAAGAAAAATTATGTTTCCACAGGAGGTTAGTTAAGATGCCCTTAATAATAATAGCTCTATGCTATTGAACATCGATTATGTGCCAGGCACTGTTTAAAGTTCACTGCGTTTATTATCTCATTTAATCAACGTCAAAATAATTCTATGAAGTATTGCGATCCCCACTTCAAAGACTGGGAAACTGAAGCTTACAGAGGTTGGAAAATTTGCCCATCATCATACAACAGTAAAATGAAGAGTTAGGATTTAAACTTGAGCTCTCCAATTCCAAAACCACTATGCTAGACAGTCTCCTAGTTTTGGTAAGGGACTCTTCCGAAACATTCCCATCAGGGGTTGCCTTTTTTTGTCTGTATTTACCCCCAGCACTGTAAAATCCTAATGACTGTTCATTATGTCCTTGTTAGAAGCATATATGTTAGAGATGCCCAAACACAGTAAGAAAAGCCCTAACACTCAGTAAACACTTTATAAACAGGGGCTTTATTATTACTATTACTGTTATGACGTACAGCCCTTTGCTATAGCTCCTAGATGTGTGTGTTTACAGGGGAATGGTGACTATTATTTTTGATTTTTCATTTATCTTTTAAAAAAGGCCTTTCTTTTGAAACAATGTGCATCCTCACATGTAACCGCAAATCTCAAAGCCACGGTCTCGGTGGAATGAATGCTCTTTCAGTCCTTTCAGAAGCATCCTAGCCTACCTTCTGTGCCCGGCATGTCTGTCACAGTACAGAGTGGCTGACAGAGGGACACAGCCATAGTCCTCCTGAGAGACAGCTCAGAGCTCCTAGATGATGAAAGAGTTGGGGAGGTGTCAAAAGAACTAGATAAGCAGGAGTCCTTGCCCCCAGGACAGGTCTGTAAGTCCATCTTCCTAAAACACTATATCCCGCATAGTCATCCTGTATCGTCCATCCAGTATACACAATGACTTACCCACCTGCAGGAGCAAACCTAATCCCCTCTTTTGTGAGCCCTGCCATCATCTGGCCAGACACAACTATAAGCCAACCTTGTTTGCACCACTGTCAAATGCAATGTCCTCTATCTCACAAATAAATTAGGGCCTCAAAGCTGGTGCTCGGGCTTCCCCGGTGGCACAGTGGTTGAGAGTCCGCCTGCCGATGTAGGGTACACGGTTTGTGCCCCAGTCCGGGAAGATCCCACATGCCAGGGAGCTGCTGGGCCCGTGAGCCATGGCCGCTGAGCCTGCGCGTCCAGAGCCACGGGAGAGGCCACAACAGTGAGAGGCCCGCGTACTGCAAAAAAAAAAAGCTGGTGCTCATCCTATTCCTCCAGCCTGAAATGCTCCTCTCCCCCAACCCCACTCCACACCATCCCTGGCTTACCTAAATTTTAGCCACCCTTCAAAGTCCGGCTCAAATCCCCCTTCTTTCCACAAAGCTGCTCTTCTGATAGAAGCCACAGTTGATCCCCAGCCACAGAACGCCTGTTACAGCGATCGCCAACATGAAAGAACGGCAGGTTTAAGCTTCTTGGGGAGGACGTAAGCCCCAAGAGAAAGAACCAGTTCTCAGACTTCTCTTTCATTCACCTGTTTTTGGTGATCAGAAGGTCATACACCAGTCAAGTGTGCTACAAAGATAATTTCTGTTCTGTAACTATGCTTTCTCGACTGACCTTCAATATAAATATCTAAGGGATGCACACTGAACTTTCTGGATTCCTTGAATGTGACAAAAATCGCATCTGAGGTTGTACTGTATCATTTTAAATTGTATGTTTAAGGGGGAAAAAAAACTTTCCAATCGACCCTAACAGTACTGTGGGGACCAATATATTTCTTCTCCTCCTGATTATGGAACCAACTGAGATAAACAGAATATGCAGGCGTCTGATACAAGAAGACAAAAACATCAGCTTTATTTCGGATCCAGCCCAGTGGAGACATGGCTTCAGCTCCATCTCTAATGTTTGCTTCAGCATTTTGGGCCACCCAGTCATAGGCACAAGCTACGAGTCTAAGCCCGCCCTATTACAGGGTGCTATCCCTGTAAGCCAAGAGCCAGAGGAGGCGAGGACACCCACATCTGGAGGGCAGGCCGGCCCTAAAAAGGAGAAAAAGGCTGAGGGAGCCATACCCAGTTCTTTTATTCTTACCAGTTATGAGTCAGGAGGAATGAATGAAGGGTAGGGAGAGAAATGTAATGTTTTCTGGAGGAAGGTCCTCCGCATGGATACATGAAGCCAGAGAAAAAGGAGGTCCCCTCACTAATAAATGGGTCTAAAATATTGGAAGTGTAATGCAATACTAACGATGTAACCGGTTAATATCTGGAAGAGAGATTGGTAGATTAGTCTCTGCTGGTCCAAAGAACTCACTCAGTGTGATTTGCTCATTTCAGTGGCCTTGGTGTCCTTCTTAGGGGTATAGGGCTCACCTATATGTCGTCTGGTGAGCTTCATGTGCATTATGGCCAAAGAGCCCTTTGTTAGAGTCTGGCCAGAGCACATATAATAAAAAGGGCCTGAAACCTGAACCAGAATCAAGCACTCATTCATTCATTCAACAAACATATTAAGTAATTATAGTGTGCTAGCTACTGTGCTTGGCAGCAGAGATATAACAGCATACAGACTAATGGGTACCCATGTCAAACAAGCACAAGGTGGCAGCAGGATCCCCAACGCAGTTCTAAGAACAAGGCTGTTAATTCACGGATTGGTTCAAAATGCTGTAAGATAATCGCTGATTATACGAGGGAAGGATATGTATTGAAATGTCCACAGCTATTCTAATGAGAAAAAGAAATGAATGATATTTAAATAAAGATAAGAGAACACCGAGGGGTTGCTTCATTAAATATACCTCTTTTAAGAGTAAACAATTCTAAGATGCTTTGGGTGCATTTCCAATTTGAGTATGGCAGACGAACAAACCATTACCTACAAATCCTTCTCAGCCCTCACATTTTACGCTTCTCAATGCTGCCTTCTTTTGTCTGAATCCTACACAGTTCTGGGACTGGGGAGAAGAGCTTTCTAGTTATAATGAGTGCCCCGTGATGGAGACTTTCTGTTCTAAACTGTTGTGGTGAGAGGGATACAGCGCACACTGTCACTTGAGTGCCAGGGAACCCACTGCAAGAAGGAACGCTGAGAGGAGGGCAGGTGGGAGGAGAGGAAGGGGCAGCAGAGCAGGACGAGAGCCCGGCTTTCAGAGGCTTCTCCCCCCACAATATGCCTCACACACAATGCAGTTTCCTTTGTCAGAATCTCTTAGCCTCGCATTGTCCGGAGCCCAGGAGGTTGCCAGAAGCATTGTACGTGGCCCGGCAATCCCCGCAGTCCCTGCCTCGCTCGGAGCAAGCAGCTCCACAGTCCAGGTCCCCAGGGAGTGGCAGGATGTGTTAAGAGCCTCTTCAGAGGTGTCCTTGGCCTCATGATCACTGCTTTATTATTTGTATTATTTCAATTCTTTCCTTCTGGGCTCCCCTGCTTCCCCTGCAAAACTAGTTCAGAGATGCCATTTTGGAGCTCATTATGTTGTTATGGCAACTAGAATTCTCAAAGTTTATTTCTCCACCACTTCTCCCTTCCAGGAACTCCTTTTCCCTCTTCTATCTCTTGCCGCGTATATGTTTTGCACATGAAACAAAACATGGAAGAAAATACGACCAATATCACCACGGGGTAAATTTTCTCACACACCTTCTGCTTCAGCACTGCTTGTCCCCCTGGGCATTTGAAATTGCCACTGTTCTCACAATATCCAATTAATATTCTTAGGCTTCAAATCCCTGTGATGTTTGGGAGCAAGGCCTTGGGTAACAGCCATCAGCTTGCCCCTCTCTTCTCTCCTCCTTCTCTCTTCCTACAGAGAGAAGCAGATTTATTCCTTCCTGCTTGTATAAACCATGCACATGCTGTGTCTTATTTATCATTTGTTAGCCCTTGAAAACAGCATTTAAAAAAAGAAACAGCCACAACTGTACATGAAGGAAAGTGAAAACACCTTGGATGCGGGCTCTCTGGAGATCAGAGGAGCTACAGTTGCCAAAAGGAAAGGAAAGGCAAGCCCCAAAGAAAAGTTACTACATTGATTAATTATAACATGAACCTTTGCTATCAAGAACCAGATGGAGACAGAGGGACAGGAAACCGAAACGAGGAGGAGAGAGCCTGAACTCCCACACTGAACACAAGCCATCGCGAGAGACTGGTGCTTGCTCCCACCTGCTTCATTCACTTGTGAGGAGGAAGCTCCGAGCTCTGGCATGCTGGGGCACCTGTAGGTGAAATGGTTGTTTGGGCCACCCTGCTGCTAAAGGAGTTGTCACCCCAAGGACTCATGCTCTGGTTCTCTGCGCTGGGGTCTGGGTGACCCAAGAGAGGTGGTCAGGACAAAGTACACCCACGAACTCCTTCCTCCCGACAGCCCCGCGCCTCTGCTGCTCTCCCACTGGGGAGAGGGAAGATGACTGGGACAGAGAACATAGGAATGCTAGGCTGAGGGGGGTACGAAACTGACAGAAGGGGCCTGACCCAGATTATGGGACAGTGTCCTGAGACTCTAAGATTGAATGACCCTCTGGCTACTGAGATCCAATATTTTTAATTCACGGACCAATTGAGTTTGAGATTAGACTTTGTGACATCACCAGTGATGGATGAGTGTTTTTGTTCTTGTTTTTGTTTTTTTTTTTTGGTTTGTTTGGTTTTTTTGGCGGTACGTGGGCCTCTCACCGCTGTGGCCGCTCCCATGGCGGAGCACAGGCTCCGGACGCGCAGGCTCAGTGGCCATGGCTCACGGGCCCAGCCGCTCCACGGCATGTGGGATCTTCCTGGACCGGGGCACGAACCTGCGTCCCCTGCATCGGCAGGCGGACTCTCAACCACTGCGCCACCAGGGAAGCCTGGATGAGTGTTTTAATTGAGACTCTGCTTACTTATTATATCATTCATCACTGTTAAGAGAAGGAGATCTCCACTTGCTTAAGTCATAAAAGCTCCAGACTCCAGCATTGCTTAAATTGGCCCATAACAGGATTAGCTGCGTAGATGAGGGAACTAAATAATGATAAAGGGAATACTGTACTTCACAGCAAGGGGAGGGGAGGGTGAAAAGGGAAGGAAAGCTGAGTAGGACAAACGCATGTTGGGATACACTGGAATGGTGGGTGTGTTGGGGAGAGGAGAAGGCGGAGAGAAATGGGTAAGGAGAAGAGTGGGGTCACGCTGACCTCAACTTTCAGGACTTGGGTTGGCCTTGTGGGATATGACAGGGGTGTCCTGCCCAGCCCATGGCTTCTAAGCAGCACACCTACCCCCAGAGCACCTGTCTCCTCCCCATTGAAGGATGTTCTCATTCTGAGCAGTGGACCGACCACCTGCTCCTCCAGCCCACTCCATACCTCAGGCTCTATTCCCACTCTGCTTCTTTTAATTTACCTGGACACTAACCTCAGAAATACTGTTCCTGGCACATAGTAGGTGCTCAACAAATGCTGGATGAATGAAATATTCCTTGAATGGGCAGCAAGCAGTGTATGCTCTGGATGGCCCACTTCATATCCCCTCAGGTCCCCTTTGAGTTGTCCTGAAGCTGCGGTGGACGGGTCCTGCGCGCTTTGACAAATGTGACAGCCCCCACTTCAAGTGCCCACACCTTTCTGTTTCTCTGCCTGAGGGACTTCTCCAGTCCCCCAGGGGCTTGATCAGCCCACAAGCAGGGCAGCCCCAAAGTGTCATCACTCAAGGAGGGCCAGGAATTAAGGGAGATTATATGTAAATACATATCCCAATGGCTCAGTCCTCAGTGGAGCAATTCTGAAATATGTCCTATATGGTTCCTTACAAGGTTCCCAGTGGGTTAAGCCTCAGCAACCCATACTAGAAACTCTCTCAATTAATACATATTATTTGGCTTTTCCACTTCTGTCTCAATGTCCCCATTCTTTCCCTTTTGCAGCTAGAGATCACTTCCCAAATAAACTACCTAGCCCCAATCCTTTTCTTAGGATCTTCTTTCAGAGGAACCCAGCCCAAAACACTACCTGTGAGCCAGTTAGTCCAGCAAATCATTTTCCTCCCTGACAAAAAGGATGGGAAAAAGGAACGGGTGACATTAAACTTGGGGAGAACAAAGGTATGTCATCTCAAGTATCAATGCCTACTTTTCAAATTTTGCCAGGACCAAATCTTGCCCAGGGTTGAAAGATTATATACATGGACCAGAAATTCCTAGAAAGAAAGGTTAATTTCTGTTTAACTCATCTGTAAAAATGGCCAATCTAGAGATAGCTATTTGTTACTGCTTCTAAGGACAGTGCTGAGAAAAGGGGCCAGAAATGAGTGACTGAATCAATAACATCCTTCTTCTCTGGGGAGCAGACAATCTGGGACGTGACTTGGCCTTGAGGTTCCCTCTGACCGTTTTAGACTTTTACTATTCATAGGTGTATGCAGAGGGAATGCAGAAGGCAGAGATATCAACAAAAGCATAGTCCTGGAGGCCGGCTCATTATCTCTGATAATGATCCACTGACGGTTAACACAGAGGCACCCTTTTTAACCCCACCGAGTGCAGAACAGGGGGTGCCCCACACAGATTAATTAACACATTCAAGATACTACTGCTTGTTAATTTTTTGTAGCCCCATTGGTTGGGAAGTGACATTTTCAGAATAACAGACACTGTCCTTCTAGGGCAAAACACATGCCATCTCTCCAGTGAGGGAGCCCTTGTGTCAGGCTGAGAAAAGTACGTCTACAGATCTGACACCTAGGTCAGACCCATGTTGTTCTCTCAAGTCTGATGCTTTTCACCCTAAGACAAGAGTTAGAGCTGTTATTCAAAGCCTGTTCATGTGCTTCATAACATGTACCATTAATACGGTGCTACTTGCTTGTTTTCTGTCCTGGCCATTAGAACTTCATGACTATGAAGTTCACGAGGGTGAGGGACTCCACTTCTCGTCCACTATCAAACACAGGTGCTTAATAAATGTGTGCTGAAAAAAAAAATCTTCATAAATCATCAAATGGGCGTTTCTTCTCCTTGCCTTCCTCTACTTAAAAAAATTATCTCAGATCTCCTTCTCTCAGTTCTGGGTCTCAGATACCTGCTGGCTGAGGCACTGATGTCTGCTAATAAGATCATCCCTCCCTTGTGTTATATCTGACCATTGGGTATTGCTCTAAAGGAAGAGCATAATGTGAAAAAGTGGGGGCAAGGTGATGGAAGAGGTACTTCTCTGTGTACAGCACACAAGGTCGTGGGAGGAGTGGGGAAGATTCGTGTCCTATTTTACTGCCATTTCAGTCAACTCTGGTGAGGGTCTCCTCTGGTCTGGTCAACTTGAGCTTATGAATTTGTCAGCTGGTAAACAGACTGGTTATCAAGTTTAGTTTAACATGGGTAAGAGTAATGTGGCCCCTTTAACAGGCTTTGGGGTCCCCTCCTGTTCTCTCAAAGCTCTCGATAGCTGTTCATTTCCTGGGTTCTCTATGGAACACCACCATCTCCGTGTTCTCCCTGCGTAACAGAGTTTGCTTCTTCACCAGGAAAGAGTAAGTTCAATATTTTTGCTAAATGAGGAATATTTGGGGATGCAATGATAATTAAGTGTTGAGAATGTAGTGATGCACTTGACACCGAGGGGAAAATAAAGAACTTTTAATTCAACTACAACTCTAACGGCACTGAAACTTAACAGCTAGCAATGCCAAGTACCCAGTATATAACCAAGTTATAAAGACTGTGATTATCAACTGGGGAAATTGGGAGGTATTATTTCAGCCACCTCAGTGTGCACATGTCTGCAAGCACACAGAAAACATGTCTAATTATAGGGGCTTGACTGTGGGCTATAAGCTCAGAATGAAGTGAGGCTCTAATACTATTACGAATTTCTATGTGGTGAAATCAGTTACTACGAGATTCCACAGACAAGAAAAAGAGACATTGGTTCAAGCAAAAAAAATTTTTCTAATGTTGAAAAAACTAAGATTTTGGCATAAAACCCACAGCGAAATGAGCATATGGGATAAATTTTGTCAGCAAAAAAAATCTGTTAAAAAGCCCCTCAAACAGCCATGGATTTGATACAGTGGCTTATGTCCATCAATCTGATAATGACAAATGTTCCCTCCTGCTCCCTGTAATGGAGAAGGTCTAAGCACAATTCTTAGAGTTGTTCCTTGACACCAGCAAAAGAATAGAGTTCTGCTACAGTCATCTGTGCTCCGCTCTTCAACTAATGTTAAACTTGGGTTTCTGGGAATTATAGCCACTGAAAACAGTGCCCAAAATCTCAGGAAGATTTCTGACAAATGCGGACATCCCATACACAGGAAGACAGCCTTTGATTTGTTCACTAGAGGGTGTCTACTGGGAGCCCACTGAATGCCTGTTAATTACGCTTGCCAAGTGCTGGAGAAAGGAAGGTGAGCTCACCATGGTGCCTGCTTTCATAACCCTATGAAAGGGGCAGAGACCTCCACAAATAGCTATAAAATAAGACAAGTGCTCTAATAGGGGATTATCAATAGTGCAAGAAAAACACAGATGAGGGTACTTAAGGGGAATTTGACCTTGAAAGATGAGTCAGAGTTTCCTAGTCAAATAAGGCAGGTGTATGAAGGGGGATATGGTGGTTCTTTCTAAGCAAAGGAATGGAGGTGTGTGTACCTGGCGCATCCAGGAACAGTGAGTGTGTAGCAGGGCTAAAGGAGAGGGAACATAGCATTGAGGCCAGAAAAGTAGGTTGGGCTAAGCTTTGAGAAGTCTTGCAAGACAAGGACCACTTCTTTGGACTTTTTAATAAATTGATGATTAAAGAAGCTAGCAGTTGAAGATGTGTTTGTGATTATCCTGTTTTAAAGCCTTTAACTATTAAAATTAAAAGTTAATTAAAAGTTATTCGTCTTTCCAATCCATCCAATGTTGGTTTTGTTGTTGCTGTTTATTCTCTTTTTCTGAGAACTTCTTGGTCCATAATGTTTAAAAACATGATCTATCTAATAATCATTGGTTTACTTATATTACCTTAAAATTTCCACATAAATTGTGATCTTTTTTAGTGTTCACTGTATATTATTATTTAATTTTTAAAAACCAGCCAGTGAGGACAAAGAAAAACCAGAATTCTCACTTTTTCTGACAGGAATGTAAAAGGATACAGCCACTCTGGAAAGCAGATTGGTAGTTTCTTATAAAACTAAAGATGCACTTACCCTATGACCCAGCAATTATACTCCTGGGCATTTATCTCATGGTTACGTTCACACAAAACCATGCAGACAAATGTTCAGAGCAGCTTCATCTGTAATAGCTCAAAACTCAAAACAACTCAAATGTCTTCCCAAGGAGTGAATGGATAAACAAACCGCGGTACATCCACACCATGAAATGCTATTCAGAAACAAACAGGAATAAGCTATTGATACGTGCAAAGATCTGGATGGATTTCAAAGAAACTATGCTGAGTGAAAAAAAAGTCAATTTAAAAGGGTTATGTACTGCATGATTCCATTTAAATAACATTCTTAAAATGACAAAATTAGAGAGATGGAGAACGACTGAGTGGTTACCAGGGGTTGAGGAGTGGAGGACAGCGGGTGTGATTATAAAGGGGTAGCATGAGGAAGTCTCACGGTAATGAAATAGTTCTGCGTCTTGATTATGGTGGTGGTTACACAAATCTACACTTGATAAAACTGCATGGAACCACACACACACAAACACACACTTGCACACACACAGGAGTGCATGTAAAACCAGTTAAATCTGAATAAGCTCTACAGATTGCACCAATGTCAATTTCCTAGTTTTGGTATTGTACTATAGTCATGCAAGATGTTATCACTGGGGAAACTAGGTGAAGAGGATACAAGTCTTCCCTGCACTTTTTTTTTTTCAACTTCCTGTGACTCTATAATTGTTTCCAAAAAAAAAAAAACCTCTTAAAACAAGCTAGCCAGGTCCTCCACATTGAAAACTTCAACAGCTATTTTTTAGTCATCTTTGTATTGACTCTATGAATCATTCAGCATTTGGGATTTTCTCATTCCTTTTAGAAATCCTGTATTTCTTTGCCCTCTACGATGTGATGCTTTTGTGATATCCTTTTGACCAATCTTGATATTCTAATTCTTTAATAGCTAGCGTTCTAGAAATCTTTATCCTCGGCTCTGTTTTTTCTTCTCTACATGCCCTCCACGGATAACCTTATCTTCTCTACTATGTTCTGAGAGTGTGTCGCATCTGTTCTCCCTCTGTTCTCAAAACACACATATTGGCTGATCCTATCTACTTGTTAGGCCCTCCTGAACCTCAAACACTCTCTGTCTGAAACTGAATGCATATTCCTTCCAGAACAGAGATGTTTTTCTTCCTATATTATTCATCTCAGTAAATGGAAAGCCAAAGTTCTCCAAGACATTTGCAAGTGAACCTTGGGATGTATCCTAAATAATCTTCCCTCACCCATTACAGCCAATCATTTGCGTTGTCCTGACTATTTTACCACCTAAAATCTTCACCTCTGTTTTCCCTTTTTATTTCAGCCATCAGTGCCTAAGATCCTCACTTTCTATCCACAGCTAGAGCTCTTCACAGTCTTATTACTAATCAATCACCGTTTTTTAAAAACCACCTTCCCTAAACCTCAATCTAAAATTCAAAACTAACTCAAGTTCTGTCTTTTGATCTTATTAATGAATTATGGTAGTCAGCACATTTTTATTTTTACAAATTCAATTTATCAATTGTTTCCTTAATGGCTTACTGATTTGTATCATGCTTAGAAAGGCTTTCCCCCTTAAACAGTTTTAAACAGTCCATTATCTTTTTGAATATTTATAGCTTAATTTTAAAAACATGTGTACTTGCTCCACCTGCAATTTACTTTGGTATAAGATATAAGAGATGGGGAGCCAATTCAACTTTTTCTTTACAAGTGACTGGCCAGTTATCAACACAATTCACTGAATAATTTCACTAATTTGAAATGACACTTACATACACTGTAAATTCATATATATATATATATATTTGAATCTCATTTTGGTCCTCCTATTACTACATCAGGCCACACTGTTTCAATTACTGCAGGTTTAGAACACATTTTTTACTACTTGGAGAAAAGTCACTGTTCTAAGAAATGTCTTGGATATTCTTATATACTATAGTTTTCAGATAAATTTCCATTTACTAAAGTAAAAATCTTATTTGCATTTATTAATATTCAAGTTAAAGATGAAACTAGGGAAAACAGACATCTTTGTCATCTGAAGCATTCCTTTTCGAGTACAGTGTTTGTCTTCTTATTTACCTAAATGAGAATAAACAACTTAAGAATCTCCCCGTGTTGGAATTCAAGCTCCACAAGGACAGGACCTTTTGTTTTGTTCTCTGCTATATTCCCAGTTTCTAGAACACTTTCTGGCACAGCAGAAGCACAATACCTATTTGTTGAAAAAATGAACAAATGAACACATAAATTATTCTATTATTTAGGCAATAGAAAGCCATTATAAATAATTAAGGTACACAAACTGTGTAATTAGATGTCTAGTTAGGAAAGACTGCTTTGATCATGGAGAGCAGGCTGCATTAGAGTAGGCCGAGCACTTAAAGAGGCAATTGCTACAGTCCACGATACAGCTCATGAAACCTTTCAAAGGGAGAATCAGTAGGTCTTGATGAGCAACTAGATGCAGAGAATGAGTAAAACGAAAGGACTAAGGTTAACTAAGGTTACTATCTTGGATAACTAAAGTGATAATAGATAACCGAGGGAGAGTATGGAAGAGTAGTGGGTGTTTTTAGTGGTGGAGTAGGGGAATGAGGCAATGAATTCAGTTTAGAGCATCACACCACTATGTCTTGAATAGGGATACCCAAATGAAAATATCCCTTTTGGCGCTTAGTAGCAGATGGGTAAATTAAATCCAGGCTGGCCTGGTAATAAGCCATCTTCTTAAATATAACTTTATATTATATTATTTTATTAAACACAAATTAGCGCCTCCTCTGAAAAACAGATAACTTAAATGGGATTTTAAGACAGAAACAGTCTTAAAAGACGCTTAAATATAGTGTGCAAGTGTGCAAAACAGTGTACACTGTACAAGGCAAGTTCAGAGAACGGTATAGTCACCTACGGGGTCCTTAAGTACTTCATGGAGGAACAAAGACTGGAGTACAGCATGTATATAAAGTTTGAGCATGAATATAAGCATCACGTACATGTGTGGAAATATGTGTGTGTGTGTATGCATATAAATGTGTGTGTATATTTGTGTGTGTGTGTGTGTGTGTGTACAAATGTATGTATGTACACACACATATATAAATAAAGGTATCAGAGTGTTTGAGAATGAATCTCGAACCTAGTTATTCAGGTTATGGCAGAGGAGATAACAGTATTGTTTCAGCCACCTAAGAACTTGGCCAACTAAAAATTTAATGCACGAAAAATCCTTCAACAGAGAATGGAAGCATTTTTATATTTAGCTGTAGTCTTCATCACCAAAAAGGCACCTAATGAATTCCAGGTCTAATGTTCAAATTGCTCTAGAAAAATTATGAGTCCATGTAAAACAGTACCTTGTTTTGATGATTTCCCTTGACTGTCGTACTCACTGATTTCTCTATTCCTTTTCCGTTAACACTTTGACCCTGCCTCTCGGAGTTGACCTTTCTTGATAAGATTGTTAGCTTCTACCAGATATGACTTCACTGCTCCATCCCCACCACACACATATTCAGACAATGATCCTCCCACGTTGGCCCAGGCCCTCAGAACCATCTATCCCAGTGCAGTCCCTGCTCCCCCAGATGAATAAAAGAGTGCACTAGAGCTTGACTTTTGAGAGGGAACCAAATTTTAAACAATAAAAGAGACCGAGAGCCTTTTTCTTCTCAAAGCATTACATTTCACACTCACAATCTCAGCCCATAAAGTTATCAACAAGGTGATTTCAGGGTATTGGCACTGATTATATTTCTTCACATTAGTACATCTTAAAATGGGGAGTAATATTCTAGAAAATAGAGATTACATGTGCAACACAAAAATATAAGTTACATGAGGGGAGGGATTTTTCAATTCCAGCATCTAGAACAGTGTTTGGCACATAGTAAGTGCTCAATAAATATTTGTCAACCTAATAACTAAATTCAAAAGAGCATTTTGTGGTTTGTTGGAGCATGTATGTAAATCACACCACTATGTCTTGAATAGAAGCTGAGCATCAAAGATTCTACTGGCAATATCCAACTCCAGAATGGGAAAAAGTGTTCTGTGTAACCAGGAGCACTGGAGTAAGGGTCAGAACACCACACCCTTAGATTTAGGATTTAAGGCATGTCACTTTTGAACTTCAGTCTCCTTAGTTGTAAAATAACAACACAGTTCCTAGAGTCACTATGAGAATTAAACCAATAAATACCCATGAAATGCTTTCTAAATGAAGTGCTCTACGGTAAAAAAAAAAAAAAAAAAAAGAAAAGAAAAGAAAAGAATAACTGCTTTAGTCTTTCTGTGCTTCCAACAGACTTAGTTGTCCACAATTCCCACTAGGATGACAGCTTTAACTACCCTTAAGTGATTGTTCCTTAAATATTTGTCACATGTGATTTATATGGATTAATATCCTCACTATATAAATAGAAATTTTAAATTCATGTGAAAAAGATAAATATGGCTAGAGGAAAATGGGCAAAGGACATGAGCAATTAACTAAAAGAAAAATATCAATAGCTATGTGAAAAAATGTTCAGTATGTGACAATTGCATGTTTGTAACACCTGTTAGATGCAAGCAGGGACCACCACTCTGCAAAGTAAACAGCCTCTCTTGAGCTTTCTCCTGGATCCCAGTGCTAGTGACTGTGCTCCTGACTTTCAAGATACCAGCCTTTTCATAGTCCTCTGCAGTACTATTCTCCAGAATGTCACAAGGGGGTAAGAAATCTTCTAAGAGGGGCCTGGTGTTAGTTGGTTTCCCTTCAATTCAGCAATTATGTACTGAGCACAAGAGAAGGCACTAAGATGTTAAGAGAGGTCCAATTATGTGGAAAGCCATCTCCAATATAGGAAATAAAACCTGGACTTCCCTGTGGCTCAGTGGTTAAGAATCCACCTGCCAATGCAGGGAACATGGGTTCAATCCCTGGTCCGGGAAGATCCCACATGCTGCGGAGCAACTAAGCCCATGCGCCACAACTACTGAGCCTGCATGCTGCAACTACTGAAGCCCACGTGCCTAGAGCCCATGCTCGGCAACAAGAGAAGCCACCGCAATGAGAAGCCCACGCACCGCAACGAAGAGTAGCCCCCACTCGCAGCAACAAAGACCCAATGCAGCCAAAAAAAAAAAAAAGGCAAGAAACAATTAAAAAAAAAAAAAAAGAAATAAAACCTAACAGGTGACAGGGACATTCATAACTCCAATACAAGGAAGACAGTGCATCCTGGGCAGGACAGGAGAGTTTTGCCCCCTGATAAGTCATATTTAAGACTCAAACTTTCTCAGCCTCCATTTCCTCATTTATTATAAAATGCGGTTAACAATACTACCTTACTCGTGAGGCTGTTATAAAAGTAATCAAAATAATGTGTATAAAGTATTTAGCACAGTATCAGGCAGATAACAAGCTTTCAATAAATGTTAGCTCTTTTCTTTAGCATTCTTATTATTATTAAATGACATAACAAAATAGTGTAATGTTATACTGAGTAATAGGTTCTAATGGACAGGTACATAGTGCTGTAAGAGCATATGGGAGACAGATTTTAATCCGAACTGCAGAATGGGAGTGGTGGTATGGATCTGGAAAGATCTCATGAAGGAAGTCAAAGCTGAAACAGGTGACGAGGAGGAGGAATTCAACAAGGAAAACTAAGGGGGCAAGGCTTACTCCAGACCACAGGAGCAGAGGGCACTGCTAAGAAACTGCAAGAGGCATAGTGTCCAAGGTGATGGCCACATGTGGAGGTACAGGGGTGTGGTCCAATGATCCATCATTACTATTCCCTCTAGGGAACAGGGTGCCATGGATGGTCAGCCCTACCAGTGGTATCCGAAAACATCCGAGTTCATGCTAATTAACTCAATGGGGGGACTTGGTAAGTAAAAATGACTCTTTTCCAGCCTTACCTACTGAGGTGTAAACCAAGGTCTGGAGAGAAGAAATCTGCTACTCAGAGCTAACACTGATTAAGTATTTACTATCTCCCAGGTACTGAACACTTAACATGAATGATCTGATTTAGTTTCCCCAACAATCCTACGTGGTGGATCCTAGAATCCTTGTTTGCCATCGGGTAATCGAGGGTATAAAAAAGTGGAGCAACTTGCCTAAGGTCATGCAGATGACAAGTGATGGACATGGGATTCAAACCCAGGTACGCTCTCTACAGGGTCTGTATTTACTACTAAGCTATCCCCATTTGTGCAGAGGAAATAAGCACTCTGAACAGGGAACCAGAGGACTAGGTTCTAGTCAAGATCTGCCTCTAAATAGTTGCGTATGACTTCAGAAAGTCTCTTCACTCTCTGGTCAGACTTCTTCGGTTATAACATGGAGGCCAGGAGTAAACTACACTTATAGTCCCTTCTGCCTCCAATAATTTTTATCACACTCTAAGGTACAATTCTGATAACTGATACACAGAACAGCTTCTTGGGGAAATGCAGACTCTTTCCACAAACCCTCATAGCTTTATGTGGGAGTCTCATGGGCAAGCAACTCATCCAGGAGCATGCTTCCAGTCAAGGTGGGAGATATGAACACTCTACTCTGGTCATTACAGGTGTCTGACATGAAATCTCTGTCTGCAGGACTGTAAAGCTCTATATGTCCCACCAGCCACCAAGGGCCCCTTCATTTCCATCGAGTTCTGCGATACTAGATCCCAGATAAATTCCTTTTAAGAAGGACATTTAAACTATATGCAAGATGTATTGGGGTCTGGCCAGACCTCCATCCGAATTCTGAACCTGCTGCTCTGTGAGCTTAGGCAAATTACCAAACCTTCCCGTCACAGCTATCCTATTTATAAAAGATAGTAATAGCTCAAGGGTCACGGTGAGGATTAAATGAAACAATGTGTGTCATGGGATTAGCACAATGCTTGGTGCATAGCACAGTCTCAATAAATTACAGCTTAAAAAACATCAACCTAAAACAAACCCTACACTACTGCTGTGAACTCCCCGAAGGTGTAAAATGCGTTACGCTTTCTCAAACCCTAAAGGTACAAAACCTAAACTCTTTCCCTCAAAACCTCTTTGTCCGGTGTTCTCCCTTGGCCACCTAGTGGCTCAATCCCGAATGAAAGAGACTCACAGAAAACAAACTTATGATTACCAAGGGGGAAAGAGGGGTTAGGGGAGGGATAAATTAGGAGGCTGGGGTTAACATATACACACTGCTATGTATAAAATAGATAAGCAACAAGGACCTACTGTATAGCGCAGGGAACTCTACTCAATATTATGTAATAACCTGTAAGGGAAAAGAATCTGGAAAAGAATATATATGTGTGCATGTGTGTGTTTGTATATATACACATGCTGTGCTGCATACCTGAAACCTACACGATATTGTAAATCAACTATACTTCAATAAAAAAAGTTTTAAAAATCTAGAAGTAGTCCAAGACACTTCCCTCTTATTTCCACCCCCAGTACACATTCAAACACACCCACACAGTCACCAAGTCATGTAGATCCCATCCCACCAACACCTCCTGGATCTGGTCCACCTTCTCCATCACCACTCCCCTCTGCCTCACTGCTTCTCTGCTTCTTTCTTCATGTCTCCCTGCCTCTAATCTCGCTTCTCCAGGGTAATCATCTTCAAAGGCAACCTGGCTGTCTTCCCCGCTAAGCTTGAGAACCGCCCCCCCGCCACAAGCTCTAGGGGTCAGGTTTGAAGCCAGGTTTAGCCCACAGGAGGGGCCCTGCATGAAGAGCCTCTGCCTCTAGTTTCACCTCCTCTACAGCCCCTGACATGCTTCACTCCAGTCACTCACAATGGCCTCTCATTATACATCTTCCTGACTACCAACCTGATGGAAAGTCCTCTTCCCTTCTTCTTGCTGGCCACTATTCATTCTTCAAAAGAATGCATCAATGTCACCTTCTTCAGGTGGCCCTGCCTGATCCTTGCCCCCATCTAATATAAATGCTCACCCTGTGCTATCTCTCTACCTCTCCACCTAGACTACAAGCTCCCTGAGGGTAGCAGCTCTCTGTCCCTGTCTGATCTCATTCCCAGCCCTAGGAGCAAGTGACATACAGCAAGCACTCAGGAACTGCTTGCTGAATTTCTCCCAGTTGATTCCAGTGTTGGAATCCTGGCAGGAGGATTACCGTGTGGTTCATGCACACGCATATCTTAGCCAGTCTCTTTCGATGTCAGTCTGCCTCGGGAAGATCACACACAGGCCAAACCGATACCCACCAACCCCTCAGAGTGCTCATCTGGACCACCGATCTGGGCGTGAACAATTTCCTTCTTAAGACCACCAGCCATTCCTGTCTCAAGTCAGGTCTGGGAAATGCTCAGATGCCGCCTCCTAACATCCAGAGAGAAGCAATGGCAGGTGACTCAGGATATCCAACATTTAATATTGAAGGTACATTCATCAGCCTCTTCCCTGTGGACAGGACCTAGGTCCTACTCACCTCTGTATTCTCAGCAATGCTTCACAAGACAGTAGGTGCCCAAAATACATGACATATGAATCTGTAACTTTTGATAGGGCTCGAATTCTGGATCTATTGAATTTAGACACCATTACATGTATTTTGAATGATTTCCTTAATTAATCTACAATCCCTTTTACTCATCTTTGTAATCTCAGAGTCTAGCGCAGTGTCTTAAGCACAGCTGCCACACAATCAGCTTTTGCTGAGTTGCACTGAATCGTCAAACCTACCCAGCAAAGGAGTTGGTGGCAAGACAGACGGACCACAGTCATCTCGCCAGTAATGGGAGCCACTCCACTCATTCAAGAGATGCGACCAGAAGAATTCCTCCTCTTATACGGACAGTCCACCACTCCCTATTAGTCTTGAGGGCAAGAGGACCTGGACAGTGGGCCTTGGCATCTTCTACCTTGTATGTACCAGGTCACATTGTGTACTGAAGACCAGTGTATGAGAGTAAGTACACGCTTCAATGCAGGTAAAGATTAAAACTCGTACCAACATCTGTATGGTCAGGATGATATTCTAGGTTAACCACTGGCCAACTTGCTCTAGTTGTGCCACATTGGGCGCCAGTACTCCTGGATGGAGGCCACCTGGTGTAGGTGTATTAAGACAAGTCCCTAACCAGAAGGTGGGAAATTATTACCTCTGGCCACACCTCTGCCAGCAACTACTTGGGGGTTAGCACCTCTAAACCGCCCTCTTCCCATCTGTAAATAAAGATAGTGTCTACCTAAGCAAAGTGTTCTGAAAACTATGACATGCTTTACATACATGCTCTCTGTGTGCAGGCGTAAGCAATCCCTGGCTTGGCTGTCCCTGCCCTGGTTTGGAGATAGCACAGCTGCTCCCCCAAGCCTACCTCCCTCTCTCCAGAAGCCCTGGGAGCAGAGAGTAGAGGCGATGGGATAAGGGTCATTTTCTGTCTGCATGAGCCTTCTGCCCTGTAGCCCCTGACTGCACTTCAGGATGTACTTAAGCAGCCCTGTTTTGTTTCCATGGAGACAGGAAGCTCTGCTTCTCTTCAAGCCTAAACTAATGGTTTTCATCAAATCCCATTTCCTCTGAGACAAGTAAAAATGGGACAAAGCTTCTATCCACACTTCCTGTTTAAATACACTGAAACTGACAAACATACCTCTGAGCCCTCCTCCCACCTAGGCCCATGCCCCTGGGACAGGTGCATCCATCACTTCCACACTTGGTGGGCCATAAGCACCGGTGTGGGATGCCTGCCCCCACTCACCGGACTCTTCTTCACTTGCCCGGCAGAGGGGTTCCTCCTTCCATTGCCTTCTCCCTGCTTTAGGAAACCTCGGTACCTAATGTTCAAACTGCCTGCAGGTCAATGGGAACATGTATCCCAGAGATAAAACCTTCAGAGCTTTTCCCTGGCTTATGAGTGCAACTCCCAAGCAACCTCTTACTCGAAGGAGAACGCCTCCATCCCCTCCAGGGGCATGTGAGAACCAGACAAAGCAGGAGAGAGAGCCCATGCCCCCCCCCCCGCCCCCCGCAGCCCTGTACACAGAACTAGCTGCTGCCGAGCCCTCTGCAGACACCAGTGCAACCCAATACATGTTGCGCATCAGAACGAGAAAAAGAAACCAGGACAGAAATATTCCAGACCCAGCCTGTAAGGCCCCTATTGTTAACACTCTTTGAAATGTTGGAATTTATTCACACCAGCTGTTCCCAGCTGCCGCTGTCACTTCCTAGGCTTCTCCAGAAGTGCTAAGGAGGCATAGGCCATGCAGTTCTGTTTCATCTCCCAACCTGAGGAGGCCGCCTCCCGGTCAGAGAGGAACTGATGGCCTCGCGGCAGGTTCAAGCCCAACATCACAGGCTGCGACTCAGATGATAGCCACCTGCACCTAACAGACAGAGTAAACGAACATCGATAATATCACAGGGTGTAAGAGCTGACGGCTACTCCATGCCAGACCTGGGCTAGGCTTCTGCCTGGGAGAGGGATGTGCCTATCCCATTTCACTGAGGAGGAAGCAGGCTCAGAGTAACCTGTCCAAGTGCACAACGCTAACAAGCGGCAGGGTTAGGATCTCACCCGTGACTGTCAGATGCCCGAGGTCACATTTCTCCCAACCTCCCATGCTTTCCCACCCAGAGAAGGATGTAGGAGAATTCAAAGATGCAATTCCAAACTAGAGCTAGTCCATCAGAGTGGACGCGCTCAGACAGGAATTGTGTTTCAGGGCAGTGCTCTGTCCCATTTCCAGCTCTGTTATGACACATCCTCAACCCACACTGGAACGTTATCTGGAACATCAATGACCTGTTATTCAATAGTGAGAATCTGACTTGAATTTTCTCAACTAAAACGTGGACAAGTAAGGACAAAGAATGTCGGATAAGATTATACAAACAAGAGATTATCCCCTCAGTAGAAATACAAGAAGAAAGAAGTCTATGGTCAGGTCCCTCCTGGGCAGTCATTGAGGTAGAGCAGGTGACTTGTAGCTATAGGCTATGTGGAGAGAATTACCTATTGAGCATAAAGGATGTCAATAAATGCTCACTGAATGAGTACATACATAAGAAATCGCATTATGTCTTATGACTCTCCGCTCAAGACATACACTATTAAGAACTTCTTCACACTGTCTCTTGTCCTTCCTTCATAACCATTTCACAAGTCACCCAAGGCTCTTAGTACCACAGAGTTGACTAATATGGCTGTTTCCTCCTTAATCCTCCTGTATCTGGTCTCTCTCCAGGCCAATCCTCCCCCCACGATGCTAGACGAATAGCCTTATACAGTCCTTTCATCCTGCACTTTTTGTGTGTGTGCAGTAATTTTAAAATTTAATTTCTATTTTTCTCCAAGTCATGCATGTTGAGTTTTAAAGTCAAAAGTTTTTAAAGCTTGTAATGAAAAAATAGCAGCCCACTGCCTCACCCCTTCTCACCCCTGAATCTGACTCCCCAAGGCAACCACTTATAACTCTTTTACCTGGTTCTTCTAGTATTCATTTCCAATTTTATAAATATTATACTTACACAACTGTTCTTTCTTGATATTTCACTTTTAGTTATCACTTAAGGACTTCCCCACTGTAGAACCTAAGATTTTAGTCTTTGACATTCCCTTCTCCTCCCCCATCCTCTTAAGGCAATTATAGCACCATAGGGGCTATCTCAAAATCCAGTGTGAACAATGTACGTCTGATTGACAGCTGAGCGGTATGGAGTACTTACTTTGCTTCTATTACTTTAGTGGTAACACTTCTGTATTTTGTGGAATTAATTGCTTAGATTGGTGTGTGTGTGCAAATACATATAAATATTTATATACTCATATACATAGTTTTAGAAAAAATTAAACTCTTGTAGGTAGAATAATACACATTGGGAAACATTAATTTCATTGTTTTCTTAAACACATTTTTAGAGCCCTCTGTCATCCTACTCAAATCTGAACTTGCTGCTCACTAGGCCTTCTGACAGTTATTATCCTTAAGTTCCCTTCATCATCATCTTGGAAATCTCCTTTCTTTCTCTCTAATGAATCCCTTGTTTCCATGAGTCTCGGGCACCTTCTCTTTCTTCAATTAATTCTTTATTTTTAGTGACTCACATTCTCCAGTAACTTCTTCAGAGAAAGTGTCTCAACGTATTGCTATTCCATCCTCACAAATAATTGCTATTTGGGCTAGGTATAAACATTCTATCTTGGAAATTTTTTTCCAAAAAATTTTTTAGGAACTTCTCTATCGGTTTCTAACTTGCAATGTCATGGAGGTGTCCAAAGCCATCCTAATTCCTGATTCTTTATAGATAAAATTCATCTCCTTACTAAGCACCAGAAGCTTCCAGAATATTATTTTACTCAGATGCTCTGAAATGTCATGGTTTACCTTGGTGTAGTCTCTTCTCAGCTGTTGTGTTGAGTGCTCAGTTGGCATTTTTATTATTAACTCACTTGTTCCCTTTTTTCTCCACACCCACCTCCCATCTCCTTGACATACAAACAACCATTACACTATATTCAATGTACAGTTTTTATCTGAATGAAGTTTTACAAACTGTATATTATGTGTACATGTATTTTTAAATTTACGTGGATGGTATTATACTGTTTCCTTCTTGTTTTCACTAAACTCTGTTTTGAACATGTACATGGTCTTTGTTGCTCCTGACTGTCACATAGTATGTCATCCAAGAGTTATGTCCACCTAACTACTCTCCTAGTTATAGATACCCAGGTTTTCTCCAAGTCCCCACCATCAAAAATGAATGCTAGAAAGAATATCCTTTGCACGTGTCTCAACCGATCCTTTAATCTGGCGGTATGAGTTTATTAGTTCTGAGAACATTTTTGGTATTTTTCTTTGTTAATTTCTTCCTCTCCATTTCCCTATTTTCTTTACGGAATTCTTATTAGTTCAATGTTGAACCAATCCTCTAATTTTCTTATTTCTGTTCTACTTTCTGGGTGATTTCATCAACTTTATAATCCAACCATTTACTATTTATTTTTATTACATTTTATTAATTTTACATTAATATAAATTTTACACTAATTATTTTACATTAATTTCCAAGAACTCTTCTTAACTGCTAAATGTTCTCTTTTTTTATAGCTATCTGCTGCCTTGTGGATAAAATAATTTCTCTTCTATCTCTGTTGATATCAATTATACTTTTAAAAAGTTTTAAAAAGTCCGCTCCCTGCATTATTCATGTTCCCTCAAGTTCCTTTTTCCTATTTATTATTTTGATTTTGTCTTTTGTGTTGGACCTTTTCTTTGAATGCTGATGACCCCTAGCTGTGTGTTTATATTTAAGAGCAAAGCACAAAAGGCTTACTGGAAACTCCTGCACGAATGGTTGGGGCTTGTAGAATGCTGGGTGTAGTGGTTTGACTGGTGGCCCCCTCCCCCAAAGATAGGTCCACATCCTAATTCCTGGAACCTGTGCATGTTCCCTTATTTGGAAAAAGGATCTTTGCAGATGTAACTAAATTAAGGATCTTGAGATGAAGAGGTCATCCTGGATTATCCAGGTGACCCTAAATCCAATGTCAAGTGTCCTCATAAGAGAGAGGCAAAGGGAGATTCTAGACAGAAGAGAAGGAGGCAACTTGACCATGGAGGCAGAGACTGGAGTGACACAGCCACAGCCAAGGAATGCCTGGAGCCACCAGAGGCTAGAAGAGGAAGCAAAGAAATTCTCCCGTAGAGCCCTTGGAGGTAGCATGGCCCTGCCAGATTTTGGACCTCTAGCCTCCAGAACTATGAGAAAATTTCTCTCACACTTTTAAGCCGCCTAGTTTGTGGTAATTTGTTGGGGCAGCCTCAGGAAACTAATATGGTGAGCCTCACTGAAGGTGAGGGATGGGACCATTTCTCTGATTACCCTCAAATATCAGGATACAGACGTCTTTTCTCTTCAGATGGGTAGTTCCCCCATAGGGGAAGGCTGTGAACTCCACCTTGCTCCACATTGCTACATTTTTGAGAGCCAAGCAGTGGAAGTGGGCTGGGAGCATGACGTTCAGTTTGTGGACTTTCATGTAACACTCCCGTTTTCAGTACAGAATATCAACCCCACCTTGATGTTACTATTCCACGCTTCTCTGATTCAGCCTCCTCAGAGAGGAAGTCTTCTAACTTTGGCTGGTGGGGGGCGCGGGTTGGGTGGGACAGGCACGTGTGAGCAGTGTCTGGGGGAAGAGATCTAAGGTACCAGGGAGAATGCATCTAGGAACTGGGGAAAATCCTCTTGTTCTAGAATCCCCCCCATACCCCAGCTTTTAGACATACCTGGTGCCTCAATTCCTGAGCCTTTCTCTCATTTTGCTTTTTTCTTGGCATTCCTCGCTGGAGGAAGTGTAACCTCAGCTTTCCTGCCACTAGATTAGTTACCATTTACTGTCTTCAAAAGTTCTGTTGACATCTCTCATCTATTTTCATATCCCCTCCTGTTCTCTTTGTCACTGTGCCCTTTGAATATTTACTTCCTGTGTTAGTGGACTTAGATGTCCAACTTGGTTCAATCTGCCACGTTTAAAGAGAAGGACCACCTTATAAATTTCCATTTCAAGAATGTCTGCCATTCAGACAAGAGATTATGTTCAGTTTTGCTTAGAAAAATGAAAGCCTCTCTAAGGCCCTGTTTTAGCCCTCCTATTTTATCCTTTCAATTCCCAAATGAAATTTCCACTCAAGTTAAATTTGGTTGCATTCTAGTCTCCTCACTCTCCATGATGAATCCCATTTCTTCATGTTTGTTTATGGTGTGGTGCTCAACTTCCTGGAATATTCACTCCCATATATTCTATTTTATTCTATTACATATTTTGTATCCCAAGCAAAATCCCAATCCTTTATGAAACCATTTCTGATAGCTTCAGACTATATAGATTTGTCCCTCCTCCAAAACAAATGAACTGCATCTTATATTAGTCAGTAAAAGAACTCCTGTTCCCTGTTTCAACTGTTTGTGTTGTCTTCTCAGCAAAACGTAAGTTTCTTAAAGGCAGAAACCGTGCCTTATACTTTATGTGCTCTTTGCAATGGCACTGAACATTCAGTACTTTTTAACTGATGTATACTAATTCAAGCCACAGATATGGAATTTGACGTCCAATACACAATAGAGTAAGAACCTTTTGAGGGTAAAGCCTGTTTCTTATTAAACATCGTATGTCTATCAACCAGCACAGTGTTTGACACAGAAGGTCTCTGTTGAGTGACAGAATGAAAGGATGGATGGATAAATGGACTCGCATTAGCTACCATGTTCGAGGTTGTACAGTCTAAAGACTTTTTAGTTCCTAAGAATACTAAAGATGATTAAAACGACGGTTCACGACTGCCTTTCCAGAATCTAGAACAGCTTTTAGCACATAGGGGCTGCCCAGTTGATGAAGGTTACATGAATGAATCTGCAAGGAGTCAGGAACACTAGTTTATCGTTAGAAAGGAGAGAGAAACATTTGGCTTACCCAGAAAGCACTCCCAGGACGAGGTTGAGAACAAAGAAGGATCCAATGATGATCAAGGGGATGAAGTACAGCCAATTCCAGGTGGCTCCTAAGGCATCGTTGGTCTGAAAGGAAGAAAAATGGTTCCTTAATACTTCATCAGAACCACCCGCCAGGTGAAGGCCTCTGTTCCTGCCGCACATATAGGGTGATGAAAAAGCACAGTGTAGTACGGTTAAACACTGCCTCACTTCACTCCCAATTTAATGTGGTTGTAGATTAACTCATGTTCTCCATGTACACTGTGAAGGGCACCGTGTCAGCCACACATAACATCCTGAATTGGAATGGTCTAACACCCTCACTCGGCAGGTAACTGAACCCAGAAAGGTAAAATACTTTTCTAAGATCATGCAAATAATCACTGGTTTTACAGTGTTTGGTCATGTGGGTTCTAAGCCTTTGTACCCTAAACTGGGCAAGTTCTCAAAAGACAGAGGCAGGCTGTGTCCATCACTTTATTCCAGGGATGCTGGCAAACACCTTGACAGGTTGCTTGGGAGAGATTAATGTCATCCACATCCTGCTCAGCTCGTGACCCTGGGCTCTGGCTTTCCTTCCTCCGTCATAGTCCAATAGTACAGAGCTAGATCAGGCCTGGCCCTGGGAAGGCTCTAGTAAAAGAAGGAATAAATCTAGATTTGAAGAGTGATCCCTTGCACTCTCTCTAATGTGAACACACAGTGAACTAAAAACCGCATGGAAACCCATATTCTGGATTCTTATACCACAAGTAAGACGCAAGGCCCTTGAGTGGTAGGGGGCTGAGGGAGGATTATATGACATGTCTTAGCCAAAAAAAAACAAAAAACAAAACAAACAAACAAACAAAAAAAAACAAAGCAACTCTCAGTAGGATGTCTCATTAAGGACCTTTAAACAGTTTTGGAGAATTCTGAAAAGTCCTAACACATGGACCTCTCAACTAAGCTTTGCCTTGACTGTCTCTCCTCATGATATCAGCTCCTAACAAGTCCACCTGAATTGCATTTTACATATGCAGGGCTTTGAATCCCCCCAATCCCACTCCACCCCTCACACACAAACTTTAATACCTGTTTGAAACTCAAAAGTTTCTGCAAAGATATTTTATTCCCAATTCACTGGAGAAACAAGGCCATTCAAGTCAAATGCCATGCCTAAAATTCACATGCTAAATTAGTAAAATGAAGATCTGAACGCGGATTTTCTATTGCAAAGTGTTTCTTATCCCCGTGAGTTACCTTTCTCTCCCTCTCACTACTAACTTTGCAAACATATTTTGATTCATTGTCTTCCTGCTTCCCATGGGCTTCTATGACATTCTATCTTGTTTTTCCCCAAATTATCTCATTTTCCTTCTGCCTCCCATTCAAATATGTCAGTCTATAAAATATAGCCTCCCACTGATCATGGCAGCTATCACTGTACAGTAGATTTTTCCATTAAAAAATAGCTTCTAAGGCAACCTCTTTCACCAAGCTCGTGTCTTTTTGTCTTGCCCCTATGCTGTTCAGAGAGATACGTTTGCAAATGAAGCAGAATAAAAGTTAAAAACAAACAAACACCTTCTGAACTGTATGAACAAAAGCAGAGACCTGCCAATTTCCGTGTATAAGATCTAGGCTCTTTGGTTCAACCAGGTCTGCTCAGTCGAATGTAAGCAGGGCAGATTCGGGTCAGACCGCAGAGAAAATTTCTCCTGATATCAGAAGGAAGATGCAGAAGAACTAGATGCCAAGGGCCACAGGGGGTTTTAATGGACATAGGAAGCTAGTTTTTCTGAGATAATTGAGACATGGTTCTTCCTGTGACCTACAGGATGGACCGAATGATCTTTGTACAACTAGCTCTATCTTTATCCATGACTATAAATGCAACATTTTGTAAAGACTGGTTAGCATGGATGCTTCACCGGTGGTGCTCCAGATCAACAAGTTTCATTCACCCCATGGCTTAGACAGTCACCCCACCCTGAGAATTCTTTGGCAGCAAGAACTGAGTCTGCTCCCAGCACCCAGATCACGGCTCAGCTACCAATAAACATTAGTTGGTGTCAGCAATGGCAATGATGAAATTGTGACGTTTAATCTGTTTTTGGTCCCAGGAGTGACTGTGCTACGTTTTGAGGATGGCTAGAGCAATTTCGGTTGGGTGACTATTTGCCAGAGATGCTGCACAGTGAAGAACAATTCCCAAATTGTGTTCTCCTCGTTGCTAGCAATCTGTAAGATGTTCATGTGTTCTGTGGAAAATGAGCTTCTGGAACCAAAGAAATTAGGGAAACAGAGCAGATTATATTTTCGTGTCAGCCTGTGAGAAGACCCACCAAAAAGGAACATTATTAACTTTATTTCCTCCATCATTTCTTACACTTCCTTGATTACAAAACCTCCTTTTCAACGGCAATCTATTAACATATCAGGAAATACAGCCTGTGAAATACAGGGAGAGAAGGACTTCCCTCACAGGCCCCCGAGTCTGGAATGTGCTTCCCAATTCTCTAAAATCCTGCTGATGGAGAGTGTCCTTTTACTCAGTGTGCTGTGCGAATGTTTTGGTTTCGCTTTAACCTACATTAAGGCAAGAGCCTTCACTGCCTGCTCATTTCTGTATCTGGCATCTGACAAAGTGTTTGGCACACATAGACGCTCAACCAATCAATAAATGACCACAATTTGAGTAAGATGATTCTCGTGTTTAAAATATGCCAAACAAAATTCATTCTGATATCCTCCCCAAGCTTTGTCTGAATTGCTTTAAAAGAAAAAAAAAAAAAAGTCATCCACCATGGTACTGGGGCCTGTTGGATGAGAAGAACAGAGGAGAAAGGGAAGAGAAGGAGAAAAAGAATATCTGGGAGGACCCCAGCACCAGCGGCTAGGGGGTTAATAAGCCTAGGGGGTCATTAAGGATGACTGACAGCTTATAAGGTTCTTCTGGAGAAAGCAGCTTGACAGCTCCCCGAGATTATTCACAAACCTTTTAATAGACTTGCCCTACCCTCTCTACACCTTCCGCCTCTCCCTCCGGCTTCCTCTTCCCTCGGCCCCTCCCGTTCCTCCTCTCCAGGTGGCCTCACACCCCCACCTCCCATGCCTGTCAGTGGATCAATGACAAGGCCACCAGGACAGGGGAACACACCTCAGCAGGAAGTGGGCAAGCCCAGGACTTCATGCTTCCCTCCTCCAAAATGGCAAGGTTCTTTCTAATGCTGATTAGAGCTTCAATCTACTTCTGATTCATCGTTATTAAAACCTTAAAACTGTCCAGTGTAGGAGAGACAACTACTGAAGTGTCTTTTGAGATGAAAAAAGAAGAAAGTAATCGACAACTCTGAAGGCAGCAAGTGCCCTGATACCATATGAGGTGGGACTCCGTAGCGCCAAGCAGAAAGGTACCAGTTCAACCGCAGAGTTGTGACTGTGTTCCCTCTGGGGTGGGCATGTGTGTCTGTGACACAGCAGGACACGGGAGAGAGGAGGGGCTGCCTGTGTGAGAGGGAGAACCTCTCCCTTTCCTTCTGTCTCCCCTGTACCCCCTGCTTCTGTGACTCTCCCAAGCACCTTGCCTGCGGGAGCATCACACTTCATTCTCCCTAGCAACTCTTCCTTCAGGGCCAGGGGACAGCTGTGCTAAGTACTCTTCGCAAGATCCCGGGGAAGGAGACCTACAGCTTTCCAAACATGGTCCACTGGATTCTGGCCCCAGGAGAGTGGACCCTTCCCTGCCCAGACCGCTACTGTGGAGCAGCTGAAGTGTAAACCAGCCCCTCACTGCAAAGACAGCTGCACACAGAGTACCAGCTTCCTCCTCCCCACCATTCATGGAACACCTACTCTGTGGCAGGCAGTACATGAGAGCGCTTTTCTTTGGGCAACGTCCTCTTATTTAAGATGCTGATTCTCCTCCCACCGACCCAGTCAAGCCCCCTAGACTTGGCAAGCAGGCTACCCTCCATCTCTCTCACCTGCTGATTCCCTGAGTGACACACACACACACACACACGTGCGCAAGATGGGGCTGATGACAGAGAAAGCAGTCGGGGGTGGCGGCCCACCCTGCACAGGGAGTGCTCAGCGGGTACCAGGCCTGACACAGTGGGAATGTGTTCCTTTGGGAACCCACCTGACTGGGGGTGGTGAGTGCACCCACTCCCTGCGTAAACAGGCACACATGGCAATTATCACATTAATCTCCGGGTGATGGGGGAGATGGTGGAAGGCAGGGGTGGGAGGAGGACTGGAAAGAAGGATAGAGATGGAGATGACAAGAGGCAGGGGGTCCCTGCCCAGCCCTGGCCTGGGTTGCAAAGACAGTACTATAGCTCCCATCCTTGGAAACAGGCCTCCATCAGGGTTCCACAAGGCTCTGCAGAAAACAGGCTGAAGGGCCTCCTCCTGGATGTCCACGCCTCTCACAGAGCAGCTCTGGCCAGGGAGGCTGAATGACATATAGCTGAGTGGGGAGGCTGAGTGAATTGGAACTGGGAAAAAAACGAGGATACTTATTCCAGGGTCCTTTCAGAGGGGAAAAAAAAAAAGGTCTCTCAGGTACACCTGCTTCCCAGGCTGGAGGTGGCACCCGCTGGCAAGCCCTGGCCTGGCCTGCTGCAGGCTCAGCCTGGGCACCATCGGCATCGTGGGCAGGATAATTCTTTGCAGTGGGAACTGCCAAAACGCCTGGGGGCAAAAACTGGCTTCAGTTGAGAACTGCTGGCCTAGAGGCTCTGCCTCAAAGAGAGAGCTTTGGAACTGCCAAGTGAGCTCAGGTCAAGGGAGGGCTGCAGCAGCCACCCTGGGCTGTCAAAGAGGCCAGGCCATTCGTCTCAGCAAAAGCATCTGTCCTAGGCCTCTGCAGACCATCCCGGGGAGAGAAAACTCAGAGAGGGCAAGAGGTGGAGGAAATAAAGTTAACAGTGTTCCTTTTTGGTGGGTCTTCTCACAGGCTGACACAAAAATATAATAAGGAGGCCAAAGACGACTCAACTGCTTACTACCTCCCCTGAGGGAATGACGCCTGGGCATCCGGCACTGCCCAGCTGACTTGCCTCACCTGGGCCACTCACTTCATTCCAGCACCAAGTGTACAGCTCCTTTTCATCCCAAGGGACTTGGGACTCGGAGTCCATGTCTCAGCGCCTAAAGGCCATATTTTGTTCAACAAATTTGTGGACCATGTATTAGGCAACAGATATCCTCCTAGGAACTGGGGATAAATGAGGAACAAAGCAGTCTCAGGTCCTGGCCTTCATGAACTAGTATAATGGGGAGACCCACATTAAATAAGTGAGCTCACACATACTGTGCGGCTTTAAACCGAGATGAGCGTGATGAAGGGACCACCAGGGAGCTGACCCACAGGTGCGTCTGATCTGGTCCAGGGGGTCAGGAAAGGATTTGCTGAAGCTTTCAGAGTAAAGAGTCTCATGACAGTCTAAGAAACTACCTTGGCAGGAGGCAGCAGAGGTCAGAAAGGCAGAGAAAACGTTTATCATGGAGGTGAAAGAAAGAGGAGGAGGAGGTTAAGATTAAGAAATCATAAAAAACACAGTCATAAAAAACAAACTTATGGTTACCAAAGGGGAAAGGGGGTGGGGAGGGATAAATTAGGAGCTTGGGATTACCACAGACACACTACTATATATAAAATAGATAACCAACAGGGACCTACTGTAGAGCACAGGGAACTCTACTCAATGTTTTGTGATGGGCTGTAAGGGAAAAGAATCTGAAAAAGAATGGATATATATATATATATATATATATATATGTATATGTATATTGTAAATCGACTACACTTCAATTAAATACAAAAGGTTCAGAAGTGTCAAGAGGTAGGGGACACGTGAGAAGAAAAACGAGGGCAGGGAATGCTCTCTGGGAATGAACTCCTGCCTTCCTGCGATAGCAGCCCCTGGGGCCCCGTGTGGATGTTGTACTGAAACATACACGAATCATAAGGGCACTCTTAGTGGATTTTTTAAAGCGTACATAACCGTGCAGCCAGCACCCAGATAACCCCCAGGGCTTCCCTCATACCCCTTCCTAGGCACCATCTACTTCCCTCAAATGTAACGTTCTCCTGACTTCTATAACCATCAGTCACATTGGCCTAATTGGAAAATCACATCTGAGCATTTCCTGGCATGTCCTGAGCCATCCCCGTTCCCTCTTTGCTCAGGGACTTATATTCAGAATAGCCCCCTCATACCCTGCCTCCTAGCCTCCCTCCCTGTCCGGCTCTCAGCAGCCTGGATGTGGCAGATTCTGTGCTGCCTCCATCAGGTCTCCTTTACCAGCAGGTGTACCCACCCCCCTCCCACCCCAGCAGCTCTGAGTGTTGGCTGCTAACGGCTCACACCTGGATCCTCCTGAGAAGTTGGCCCCTGGCTGACAGACCCTCCTCATCTGGAAGTTTATGCCTGTCCACGGGGGGCAGTGACCTGGAACCTATAACTCACTGATGCAGGGGTGTCAAGGGCCCAGCCCCTTCACCTCTGCATGGGACAACTTCTGTGGTGTAACTCACTGTGGAGCCATCTGGGGGATAAGACAAGCTAAAACGTCTGCAACCACACCTTTGCCTAGTATTTTCTCCTGACTTATTCTACTTCCCTCCTATCGGTACAGGCTTCTCCCGAAAGCAGTCCATAAATAAATCATTGCCACAAAAATCTCTGTCCCAGAGACAGTTTATAGGGAATCTGACTTAAGCCATTAAATCCTTTTCTCATCAGGTTTTTTTTTTGCGGTACGTGGGCCTCTCATGGTTGTGACCTCTCCCGTTGCAGAGCACAGGCTCCGGACGCGCAGGCTCAGCGGCCATGGCTCACGGGCCCAGCCGCTCCGCGGCATGTGGGATCCTCCCGGACCGGGGCACGAACCCGTGTCCCCTGCATCGGCAGGCGGACTCTCAACCACTGCACCACCAGGGAAGCCCTCTCATCAGGGTTTTGACCAGCCTTACATAGCAGGTAACATCCTGCCCCTGAGTCACACAGATAGATGGTGGATGGTGTTTCTAAGGGCAGAGTCACTGCCCTTTGACCACACCTACATTTTAGCGAAAGGACACAATGCCCACCCAGCATACCGTACAACCACTGGGCAAGTAAAGCTTGTGGATCATTGCAATCTGGTTTCTTGTATACCAGGAATGCTAGCCACAGTCCTGGAAGATTATGAGAACACACTATCCAACCCATCAGTTAGTAGAAGAGGAAACCAAGGTCCAGGTGAGCAAGGTGAAGGGGTCCCAATCTAGAACCACAGTGGGTCAACTTCTTGAGGACACTTGACTCTCCATATCTCATTTGGTTCCAAATCTCTTAAAAGCAATCCTACTCATACTGTCACCACCTTCTAGGGGAGAACCACATTAAAGAAGAAGGCCAACACTAGGATCCGGCAGCCAGAACATGAAAGCTGTCTTCCCAGTCCCCAGGCAAGAAAGAAGGGTGGGGGGAGCAGGTGAAAAGAGTGAGGACAGAGAGCCCCGAGTGCAACACAGCCACCTGCTGCCACCCAGCAAGGAGGCAGAACCTGTCAGTCCTGGAGGCAGGGCATTTCATTATGTCTCAGATCCCTGAGCATATCTAATGAATATGCTAAGTCTCCCCCACACAAACAAGCTCCAAAGGCAGCATCTGGCTTAGCCAGGGGCCTGTGATAAGTAATCAAGACTCTCTACGCATTCTGGCCCTCCCAAACCCTCCCAGACTGGATGCCCGCCAGCCACTTTCTCCACTTGCCTGGACTGCCAGTGACGGTCACTGATGCAGCAGTGCCTTAGCCCACATGCAAAGCACCTCCAGGAGGACTTCCTATTGGGCATTTCACCACCTATTCTTCCCCTTCTCTGACTAGTGGAAAAACAGAGCAGGACCAGTCAGCCAAAGAGGAGAACCAGAAAATATCAGCTCGCCCACCCTGGTTCACAGGCAGTAGCATGATTCCAATGAGACCACCCTTGGGAGCTCTGCTCAGTATCATGGACCAGTAAGCACTGCCTCATTTTGGACGTGGGCGGTGATCACCACTGGTGCTGGGCAGACAGGTATTGACGTGTCCGTGAAAATCCATCCACACGCCTGGGAAGAAGACTCAAGAATAAATGTCAAAGTGAGGGAGGATGAGTAGTGCCACATCTGACCAGGAAGGCTGCCATGACGTTGTCCACGCCAAGTGAGAGTCTCAAAACCCACAGAGCTCGGAGCCCTGCTGTGCCTAAAAACTCTTTGGTTAAATCCTAATAATTCCAATATCATTGTTATGTGAGGTTTATTGTCACTTCCCTTTCTGAGCCCTGGCCCGGAAGCCCAAAATGGAGATGAGAGATACTTTCAAGATCTTTTAACTGTTGAAGCTGGGTTTGGGTTACACAGGGGCTCAATATTCTATTCTCTCTACTTGTGTGTATGCTTGAAAACTTCTACAATAGAGGGTTTAAATTTTTCCCCAAATAAAACTGTATAGCTTATTTATATGGTTCAGGGTCATATGTGGATTTTATGATAACTGGGGGTGGGGGGTAGGCGGGGTAGAAATGAGTGATTTTGTTTAAAAATCTTTTTATACTTTTCCTATACTTTGCAACTTTTCTGCAGTAACTAAGAGGTTTTTGTTTTGTTTGTTTTCATGGTCAGAGAAAACATATGGGGGGCGGGGGGGAAAAAAGCCAAAGAGGAGGTCCTCCTGCCCAGCGACTGCAGCGGGGTGCTGAGGAGGCTGACGCTCCTGGGGCCACTGGGAAGCCGGACAGTCGACCATGCAGTGAGCCACCCAGGCCAGGATGCTGCACTGCTCTGGGAAAAGGCGAGTGTGTTGTTCTGATGCCGCCATATGCGGGCTGGCCAAAGTAGGCCACTTAGAGAGGACGCTTCCTATGATGATCAGCTAACACACGTCACCCTTCTACACGGTGGGCTGACCAGAGACTGAACGTCTTTTTGCAAGAAAGTCAAGCACCAGTAAGAGCTCAGAGAGTGAGAGAAGACACGAGTCTCGGAAGACCCTTCCTTTGAGGCCCAGGGACAAAGGGTGCACAAGGCTTGACAGATCCTCTGCACTGTGAGAGCTTTGTGTAGGGTCCACTGTATTCTAGAAAGACTGTGCTGATGACACCAGGGCAACAGGTCTTCAACCAGTTCCCCAGCTGGTTCTCGGCTCTATCCTACAGTCCTCGAGGGTCAGTCCTTCTGGTTACCATCATATACTGCATTTCCATGAGTCCCTGGTCCCCTCCAGCTAACCAATCACTATTTCCCATTCATCTAACATGAATACTGTAACTTTCATCATCTTGCAGTACATAGAGCTAGGAGGAATCACAGCATCTTGCACAAACCCCTCATTTTATGGATGAAGAACCAAGGGACAAACGTTAAGTGATTGCTGAAAGATACCCCACTAGTTGATTACAGAAGCAGAACTAGGACTTCTGATCCCCAGGCTACTCTGTATAGCCCTTGTATTCTCTACCATATCATTTAGTACCGATAAATACGTATGGCCCTGCTCTCTCTGGTTATTTTGTATGTAGTAGTCTAGCTTCATGCTTTCCCTTGGAAGCTACCTGAAGGTGAAGACCACGACGATGTGTCTTACTTCTTCTGAAGGCTTGGAGCACGGAGCTATGAACATGGCTATCGGATTTCATAAAGAAAGGAGTGAGGCTAGAGATATCCTGGAAGGCTTCCTGGGGCTGTGCCGTCACCTGGACTTGAAGTAGGAGAAGGATGTAGATTGGCCCATCAATGGAGGAAGAGAGTCCAAGAGAGGGAAAGAAGTGGGAATGATGAGGCCACAAAGAGTGGCTGTGGGTAGTGGCGAGGAAGGCAAGAGGAAGAGGAGTAGGTCCTGGAGGACCCTGAATGGTGGTCTAAATGTTTGGATTTGCTCACTCCCCAAGAGCTCTTCCTTCCTTCTACCCTCTCCTCTCTGTGCCAAGCCATGAGTTCCCTCATACTGGAGAACACTGCTCAGTCTCTGGAAGGCTTCCCCAAGGCGTGTCACTCTGCTTCTCTCCAGAATTTCCCAGCGCTTAGGCGTACCCCATAGCAGCATATATATTCATTCAACATTTTTGAGTGTGTACTCCGGACAAGATGAGTGAGAAAGGAAAACAGTCCTTAAGGGCCTTGGTATCTGTAAGAAGGCTAAGTCATGAGTATAAATGCCTATAATTGAAAACAAAACATTAAGTGCTGCACTTGGGTTTTTATTTGTACTTATTTACAGGCCCTCTTTAGATGTATTCTGTCTCTTTCACATATTGGTCCTCCCTTTCCATCAGGGTTGACTGGTTCTTAAAGACAGAACTGCATCTTTTATTTCTCTGTTCACTCTCTAATGCCTAGAATATTATTCTACAAACAAGAGATGCTCAGTAACGTTGTTGACTACCAGGAGATTGTTAACACCACTACCATTCTTCTGCTTCACAGGCCTGCATGAGTTTCCTTCTCTGGAAATAAATATATCACCCGTAAAATGGCATCTCTGTTGACATATAGCAAGAACACTTAGCTAACTCAAATATTCAGCACAGCATATAAGAGCAGACACTCAAGAAAAGAGCTTCAGGTCATCATTTTTCTTGGCTTTCATTCCCTCCACAAAGAGCAGGTGAATTAATTTATCACTGAACATCCCCGTTTTAATTAACGATTGCGTGTCAAACACTAGGTAAGGCTGGTAAGTGCAGCTGGTTCCCTGAAGAAGCCCCAGGCCAGTTAGTTTCATTTATTTTGTGGCCAAGGGGGCCACTCTTACTCCTTGGTAAGAACGGCTTGAAAGCAAGAAACCATGCCTTTGAAGTCTTTATATCTTCAGATTCCAAGAAAACATGCTCAATTAATCTGCATTGGTGCTGATAATTGGTGATAATGAAATGCCCAGTCCCACATGCCTATTTATCACCTGAGGGGCTGAGAGTACCTGGGTGAGGCTCTTCACTCTGGTCCTGCTGGATCAGAGTTTCTCTAAGCACACTGGGCTTGGAGAAACACAAGTGCCCAAAACGTCACTCCACTCAACTCTCACAGCAGCTGGCAGAGCCTGGCTCAGCCAGAGTCCCCAAGGCAGTCACCTCCACTTGTGAACAGCTTTGTCCACTCACCCCAGCGCTAGACAAATGTTATTTTCTATTTGTTCCATGATGTGAAAAAAAAATGGGAATCACTGTGCCAGACGACCATCTGTCAGGGACATTGAGGAGGGAATTCCTCGCTTGAGTAGGTGCCTACATCAGACAACAGATGTGGGGTCCCTTCCCACTCAGACCCAGATTCCTCACTGTGCTTCTCCTCTATCTCATGGACTCGAATTCTCCGGTTTCAATTCTACCACTCCCTCGAAACCTTCTCTTTTCTCATCTCCTGATTTCTCCTGTCTTGTTCACTCTGCTGCTGCCCTCCTAGTAATTCACCTTGGTTCTTCTTCTTTCCCCTAAGATACACGGAGCGCATGCCCCAGCTGAGCTCTCCCATTGGTTTGGGGGCATAACAATGTTGAAACAAAATACAGATAATAAAGTAATAATGTTCACTGCTTCCCCAGTCTGGGAACCATTGGAAAGAAAAATCTCTTTTGGCCTTTCCCATTCTGTGTACAACTTTCGTTCCTGTTCATTAGGGTGGAATGTACTGAGAGCAACCACGATGGGTGACTAATACAGGACTGCATATAAACTGTCAGATGGCAAATCCAACACGGACCCAGTCAGACCTATTTCTGGAAGTACTAAGAAGACCTGATTAAAACATTTTTATCTCCACATTTTCCTTTGACTTATACCCTAAGGCTCTAGTGTAATTGAGAAGGAGAAAGAATCATGGCTTCCATTCGTTAAGCATCTAGTCTACGCTGAACAATGAGCTAGATGCATAACAACCGTGTGTAGGAGAGGTGCAACTGTAATTTCATATGTTAAAAACAAACAACAACAAAATCCAGGCTCAGAAAACCTGAGGACTTGCCCAAGGCCCCGTAGTCAGTATGTTACAGAACCCAAATCCAAACCCATGTCTGACTTCCTCTTAAGACATGACATTATGTTGCCTCTTGTATGGTGGGAAAGGGGGAGAGAGACAGAAATAAAAATGTTGTTTTAACGTGGAACATATCTGAGAACAGAGCTATGCGTGCAGGTATTTACAATAGCAGTGCCAGCAGAAGAAATAGTTTCTGACCAATTGCATACTGCGATCCCACCTGAATGTTATGTTGTTTCAACTCCTCTGACCTACACCTTAAGGCAGTGGTTTCTTCTCTGCCCTCGATGTCTGATAAGGTTGGAAGGACTTGTCACAGCAAGTTCCCTGGCTAGTAGTGCAACAGTCACTCTGTTGCCAGGGTGATCTTGTAAAGTGGGACAAGTGGTTCCCAGCCACGGCTGGCTTCAGGCTTCAGAGCAGGGGAAAGTTGTCATTTCTAACCAGCAACTCTCACCCTGTCTCTCTTCTGCTTAAAACCCTCCAAAGGCTGCCCTTGCCAAATCCCCCACCACGTGCGACCCCAGCCCAACCTCTCTGGCTCACCTCACAGCCCCCATCTCCTCGTATACCAAGTCAAGTGGCCACACCCCACTTCTTGCAATTCCCCCATACGCCACGTTCTTTCACAGCTGTATGCTTCTGCACATATCATTCCCACTTCCTAGAATACCTTCTCTGCCTTTTTCACTTGGAAAGCCTCTACTCAGGCCCTTCCTTTTGCCAGGAAGCCTTCCCAGAGTTGGTTGCTCTCTTCACTCTCTGCATTTAAGGCTACCATGCCACTCAACTCTACTGTAATCATGGCTTGCTGGTATGTCTTTCTCTACAAGACTTGACGCCCCACAAGAACAAGGAGGAGGTCTTATTTTTCTATCTGCCCCAGAACCCAAGTTAGCTCTCAGTAGGTGCTCAGCAAGTGTTCACTGAGTGAACAGATAAATGAATAAGTTAATAAGCTGAATGTATGGCTCTGATTAAATCTAAGACAAGCAAAAGAAAGAAAAGGTGATGAGAAAAGATTTCTTAAAGAGTTAATTAAATGCCTAGAGGTTTCTTCTATCACTAAGAGGGCAGAGTCATTGGATGATTAGAAGGGGTTTATCAGGAATTATCACTTGGTAAGCCCTTCCCAGGTGTATCATGCCACCGAAGGACTTCATCCTCTAATCCTCTCCAGAAGAAGAAAGGCTTTATCACTCATCTCTGATGAGCTCAGGAAAGAATTAAAAACAGAACTGGTAGCTTCTGCCACTTCATCCAGCTACAGTTTCAGCTGTAAAGCTGGGTTTGAGGGAGGCAGAAAATACAGACTTGATTCTCAGCACGGATGTGGACAGTGGTTCCTGCAGGGCCCCATGCAGAGATTAGGGGAACTCTCCCTAATCTCGAAACTAGAATAGTGAAACTCATCTCTCAGCGGACAGTGCGGGGTGGAGTAGGGGGAGGTAACCAAGAGGGGAGAGAGCAGCCCCTTTGGGAAAGCAGCAAAAAATGCAGCCTCTTTGCTGTGGCCTCTGGGCACGAAGGTGATGGGGAAGAAAGCATGTCTCAGGGAAGGTGACCCTAGTTCTCTCAATGTCAAAGGTAAACTTGAAACTTTCTAGATCCCAGCCGGAGGGCTCTGTGTTCTGTCCTCTTAAGCTTGGTGAGGTAGACATGTTCTTTTTTTTTTTCTTTAACATCTTTATTAGAGGATAATTGCTTTAAAATGGTGTGCTAGTTTCTGCTTTATAACAAAGTAAATCAGTTATACATATGTTCTTTCAGCTGGGAATTCTTTTAAGCCTCCATCTAAAACCGCCACTCATCCTCTCAAAAATAAGAAATGCTTTGTCAAAAATCCTGGCCATCCTTCAAGGCCTTTGTTATACTCCATCTGGATGAAATGATGCCCTGATCACCCAGCCAGGGCCGTCTGGTGCCCCAGGGGCTTTTTGGACTTGTTCGGAGATCCTCTAACTCTCACATTCAGAGCCAGCCCCAAACCATTATCTTGGCTAAACCCTGGTGATTTATTTAGTCTGAAGAGTATAAACTTCTCTAGGCAAACTCTCTTGATATTCAACATGAGGTCACACAATATCAATAAAAGTCAACACTTTTTGGAGAAATTACTATGTACATTTTGCCCACATTTGCACATTTAATCTTTTCAAGAATGCTTTAAAGCTGATAGTAGTACCATAGCCTTTTTCTCCAATGAGGAAACTGAGGCACAGAGCGGTTAGCTAACCTGCCTGAGGTTGCACGGACAGTAAGTGACAAGACTAGAACTACAGCCAGCAGTCTGAGAACTGAAACATAGAAAATGCTCCACACACATGACATATTAATATTATTTAAATAGGTTAAGCTCAGTTCCCTTTAACCCTTGAAAAAGGGGGGAAAAAAAAGAATGGATGAATCACTATTATTTTTTTAACATCTTATTTGGAGTATAATTGCTTTACATTGTTGTGTTAGTTGCTGCTGTATAACAAAGTGAATCAGCTCTACGTATACATATATCCCCATATCCCCTCCCTCTTGTGTCTCCCTCCCACCCTCCCTATCCCACCCCTCTAGGCGGTCACAAAGCACTGAGGTGATCTCCCTGTGCTATGCAGCCGCTTCCCACTAGCTATCTGTTTTATATTTGGTAGCGTATATATGTCAGTGTTACTCTCACACTTTGTCCCAGCTTACCCTTCCCCTGCCCTGTGTCCTCAAGTCCATTCTCTATATCTGCACCTTTATTCCTGTCCTGCCCCCAGGTTCTTCAGAACCTTTTCGTTTTTCTTTTTTCTTTTTTAGATTCCATATATATGTGTTAGCATACGGTATTTGTCCTTCTCTTTCTGACTTACTTCAGTCTGTATGACAGACTCTAGGTCCATCCACCTCACTACAAATAGCTCAATTTCGTTTCTTTTCATGGCTGAGTAATATTCCATTGTATATATGTGCCACATCTTCTTTATCCATTCATCTGTCAGTGGACACTTAGGTTGCTTCCATGTCCTGGCTACTGTAAATAGTGCTGCAACGAACATTGTGGTACATGTCTTTTTTTGAATTATGGTTTTCTCAGGGTATATGCCAGTAGTGGGATTGCTGGGTCATACGGTAGTTCTATTTTTAGTTTTTTAAGGAACCTCCATACTGTTCTCCATAGTGGCTGTATCAATTTACATTCCCACCAACAGTGCAAGAGGGTTCCCTCTTCTCCACACCCTCTCCAGCATTTATTGTTTGTAGATTTTCTGATGATGCCATTCTGACCAGTGGGAGGTGATACCTCATTGCAGTGTTGATTTGCATTTCTCCAATGATTAGTGATGTTGAGCATCCTTTCACGTGTTTGTTGGCAGTCTGTATGTCTTCTTTGGAGAAATGTCTATTTAGGTCTTCTGCCCATTTTTGGATTGGGTTATTTGTTTTTTTTGATATTGGGCTGCATGAGCTGCTTGTATATTTTGGAGATTAATCCTTTGTCAGTTGCTCCATTTGCAAATATTTTCTCCCATTCTGACGGTTGTCTTTTCGTCTTGTTTGTGGTTTCCTTTGCTGTGCAAAAGCTTTTAAGTTTCATTAGGTCCCATTTGTTTATTTTTGTTTTTATTTCCATTTCTCTACGAGGTGGGTCATAAAGGATCTTGCTGTGATTTATGTCATAGAGTGTTCTGCCTATGTTTTCCTCTAAGAGTTTTATAGTGTCTGGTCTTACATTTAAGTCTTTAATCCATTTTGAGTTTATTTTTGTGTATGGTGTTGGGAAGTGTTCTAATTTCATTGTTTTACCATCTCATCTAAATATTTTGCTTGCCTTGTGCAAGGAGATTGGTGTCTACTTCTAAGCCTCTTATCATTTGCAAGTGATTGTAATATTTATCACACCAAACAATGATTATTTACTTGTCAGTCCCCTGTACAAATTGTGAAATATTGGAGGACAGGGTTTTGTGGTTCGTTGTATAGCGTACCTGCTATAGTACCCTGAATACTGCTCAATTAACATCTGTTGCACTAAAGGGTGAATGAGCTAATCAAATCCTTTAGAATCGAAATGTAAAGGAATATTCCAGCCATAACTAGTTCAAATTGGATGAACACAGTCTAGAACAGTGGTTCTCAAAGGTGGTCCCTGGTGCCCCAGCATCAGCAGCTTTGGGGGCCTTGTTGGAAATGCACTGGTCCGAAGGTACCAGTAGAGACCTTTGGATCAGAACGCTCGGGATGAAGCTCAGCACTCAGCCATCTGTGTTTTAACAAGCTATTCAGGTGATGCCTGCTAAAGCTTGAGAACTAATGGTCTAGGGAAAAAAATAAGTCTGCCATGGTAGCCTCAGTTGCTATGCTGTTGTATCCAGGAGTGCAAAAGACAGATCTGAGGAAGGAGAAAGTCTGAGGTTGAGTGGGGAGGAGAGAAGATGACAGAAGGGTGTGGGGAGAGATGGAGAGGGAGGAGAAAGAGGGTGGGTGAGAAGGAGAGATTCATCTCCTGGGAATGAAATGGGTTCATGATCTCAGCAGCATGTTGCCACAGCAACAGGTCCAGCACCTCCCCCACCCCCTCCCCAGGATGACCAGGCATTAGACACACCTACGCTGAGGCCTGAGCCCTGCAGAAAGATTTAAGCTTCAGCAAGTTGGAAAAGCACAGTGAGGGGAAAGCTTATAGAATTAGCTCCCCACACAGGCTCTGGCCCCCAGGTGCACTCCTGGAAAGGTCGGTTCTTCCTAAGGTCAGTGATCAGTCCCAACAGGCGGTGAAGACACAGCCATGTGGGTTTGCTCCTCTGCACCCCAGCTCACAGCCTGGCTAGGATGGCTCTGCTGCCCTACAGAACTCACTGTGAGAAAGGATGAGTGGCTTAAGAGGAGAGGGAGAGAGCCCACCATGCTGCAGGGGTGGAAGCAGAGGAGGGCATAAGGAGACAGGGCTCAGAGACCAGGGATGGATTACTCCAGAAGCCAGAGCGGGAGTCCAAATGGGGAAGGAGAAGAGGAGCGGAGCTTGCATGCAGATTCAAGGGGCTCAGGGGGGAGAGCAAAGGGGTAGTGAGGAGCAGAAGGCTCTCAAGAGCATCTCAGCCCTTTGCTGGGAATGGCTGGAGCTTCCAGGGCACCCACAAGGCAAACGCACATCCGACTGGCTTCCCTAATAAAGGCAAGACAGGGGCTGCAGGAGGACACTGAGATAAGCAAAACGCACAGTGTTCCATATGCTCGATGGAAATAACTCCGGGAAAGCGAGTTTACAGCCAATTAGACATTAAAAGTAAGATATAATTGCTGTTGCTATGTTTGTTTCCAAGAAGAACTGTGTTATGATTAGACTAACAGGCTAGTGTTAGAATTCTGAGCAAACTGCATGGAAGACTTAGTCTCGCTTTGTCTCCGCGTGAGAGAAGAAAGAAGGTGAGAAAAAGATGAATCAATAAACCACCACTATGTTCAAGGTATCCACCCTCCGAAAACCCCTGTGAAGCCCTGAACCGTTTTTTGGAGGGGGAGAGGGGGACTAGGGGAGAATATGCAGAGATTTCTCCCATCGGATTCCTTCTAATCCGCATTAACAACCCAATGAAGTCATCACTGCAACTCCCATTTTTATGGATGAGGACACAGCCCAGAGAAGTCAAGGAGCATGCAGGTCATAAAACAAAGACTGGGGTTCGAACTTACTTCTGCCTGACTTCAAAGACCATGCTCCTTTACCCACAACAAAGGGCACAATTCTGTCCACAAAAATGGAGGTGGGGAGAACTGGTGGTCCACAAGTTACCCAAGGGCTGTGTGCTATTCCAGCCGGAACTGGGTGTCTCTCACTGGACAGGTTATTCCTGTGAGATGCTATAGTGTAATGGGAAAACACTGGCCTCACCTCTTATTAGTTCTGTGACAGTGCGGACGTCATTTAAACTCTTAGTGCCTCAGCTTCTCAACTTGAATAATGCGGGTGATAATCTCTCTCATGAAGCAGTGCTGGGAAGATTAAATGAGAAATATAGTGTGATAGTTAACACCCACCCCACCCCACCACGTATTAGCTGTGGGATCTTAGGTACGTTACTTAGCTTCTCTGCCCGTCAACTGATTAATCTCTAAAATGGTTGGACTAGGAATAATGCAGCTAAAACATTCAGCTCAAGGCGTGGCGTGGCACGCAGAACGCATGTGATAAGTGGATGCCATGTGTTCTACTTCTAGCCAGCTCTCCTCCTCGGAGAGCACAAGTCCATCCCACAGCTGCTGGGACCTTTGACTCATACAGGCTATATTTCTATTCAGCCCAGAATCAAATCCATCTGCATGGGTCCAGGGGGTACACATTTCATTTCCACAGCATTGACATACATCGTCCATAACCAGGACGTGCAGAGTCTCAGCAGTAAGGAACTTTATAAATGAAATCCCTCTGACAGAATAACTTTGTAAAAATGGGCCACACAAATCAAACAAGGGAAGTAGGTTATATGAACTATTATTAGTATTCTTGAAATATTAAATATTAAACAAAGTTCACATCTGTAAAGATAAGTGTTTCTGACCTGACCCTCCAGCCTCCCTGAGAGATAGACATAAGCTCCTTGGGGGACAGTCGATCCCAGCACAAGTCTCCTTCTACCCCGCCTCCTACCAAGGTGACACAGAAAGCCAGTGACAGTGCTTGGAATAGAAACTAGTTCCCCTATTCCCAAACCTGTATTCTTGGGTTACACTATATCCTCTGTAATTTGCTCCTGTGGAAGCGTAGGTATAAGAGAAAAGGGGAAATGCACAAACTTGCTCTTTTGGTGCCGTGAAACAGGTTAACCCCCTGCTGTTGATATTTCCTCAGTGATGTCCATGTGTTAGCTGCAGGGTGGAGAGAGGCTGAGAAAGGACGTCTCAGGCAGAGAATGTGTAGCTGCCAATACTGCATCAGCTCATTCAGTTCAAGGTGACTCTAGTTCGGTCTGAAGTCCGTGGGGCTACACAGGGATGAGTTCTTTCCTCAGGACCCCCAGACAGACTTGCTGCTCTTTACATCTGTCTGAGTTCTGGTGGGTCATTCTCACCAGAACTCCACATTGAGATCCACGGAGCAGTATTCCTGTCACTTCACGAAGCCTGGGCTGAATCTCATCTCCCTGGGCTTGTGGAGCCAGACAGGAGGCCCTGGGAAAGGCCGTGTCGATCGTGTGGCTTCCCTGGGGCCCAGCCAGAGCCATCCATCAGAAAAAGTGGTCAAACCAAGGGTTCCTCAACTTTCCCTTCAGCTTGCAACGAGAGACAGTAAAATAGGCATTTTAACAGGTGAGCTTTCGGCATGTTTCCTGGAAGCCGAGGAGCGAGCTTCTCCTTCTCCTCTTCCCTTGGAGTGCAGCTTGGGGGGCGTGTTCCCTCTTCCCCTCAGCTGCTCGGGGGTTCCCTTCACTCTGAGGGGCAGCATCCAGATGAGGGGCCAGCAGGAGGTCCTGTGATGAAAGGTCCATCCCTGCTGCCCTGCTTGCTGCCACAGGTCCCTGGGAATACAGCTTCAGGGACTCCCCGGAATCCTCACACACTCCAGGTATCTCTGGGCTTACTGCACTACTACTTATGCCCAAAGCACTATGCTGGGGGAGCAAATTGTTCGAGACACTCCTGGACCTCAGGCAGCCTAAGATGTAGTCAGGGAGACTGGAAAGTGCAACAAATCAAGGCCAAACAAATGATACACCAAAAAAAAAAAAAAAAGACACTTAGAGAGGGGAATAGGGTCTGAGGGCCTGAGGGGTCCTATAAGACGTTCTCAAAAGAAAGGTCATCCTGGGACCTGAAACATTAGAGCTCTCTGCAGAGGATGTCCATTCTCGGCCAGAGGTCTCTACATCAGCCCAGACTCATTAGCGCCCAGCCCGGGCCGGGACAGCATATAATCACCTAATTAACCAAGCATCACGCACCTGGCTGGCAACTCGGCCGCCCTGGGCACCGAGCCTGAGAAAGCACCCCTGTGATGCGGTGTCAGGCTGGGTTTGTTTGCTCTTGGAGAGTAGGCCTCCAAGGAGCACCTCCCAGCTGAGAATGACAAGCCAGGCTCCTTCCAGCCAGGTCTTCCGGCTACCTGAGGACAATTCCAGAAGATGCTAGCCTGCCTGGCCTGAGAGGAATCAGGTCAGAGTTGGAAAAAACAACACTAACACTTGGAAGGTGAGCAGGGCTCAGAGTCAGTACAAGCGGAAAGTCTGGCATATAGTAGGCAATTGTGCATGTACATGTGTGTATTTTTAAATTATAACTAAGGTAAGAAATTGATAAATGAATGAATGAACGATAGGGCCTCAAAATGGAGAGGCTAAAATAAAACAGGTGTAGTGGGTGGTGTCAATTACACCACTCTGTTCTAGGCATGATATTAAAGTCCCTGGCAGGAGGAAAGACGTTCACCTCACTTGGCATCATGTAGCTGTTTTCTAGCTGGTTTGAACAACCGTATGGCCAGACGGGAGCAGATGGGAATAGAAAAACCATCCTAATCAGTTCTTAATCTTTAAGTACTTGTGAAATTTTAAATTACAAGAGCAATGTGCCTTAGGTATAAGTAATAAACAATACAAAGAGGTATAAAGAAAGCTTTAGTTTCCCCTCACCTCCACCCCATCCCACTGTGTTTACACCATGTCCATGGCCTGATGTGTATACCTCCCCACCTATCTCCATGCACATTCAAACTGCCATATAGCATTTTGCTATTTGTTTATTCTTTTAATGGGGTCACACTATACACATTACTCTGTAACTTGCTTATCTTATGTAAAACACGTGAGGAATGTCCCTCCAGGACAAACACATAGATCAAACTCATTAAAACACGCCATACACACACCACATGGGCACAGACATACACAGAACCACAGCTATGTGAGTAGGGGGTCCACAGATCTCCCTACTGCTGTTTGCTCTTGCTTTGGGTGCTGTAAAATAAGGCCGAATACTCTCTCTTGCATATGATATCCATATTGACTGGTCTTTTAATTCCAGTAGGTGCATGTCTCAACAATTGGGCTTACAGGGTCAAAGGCAATACATATTTTCAGTATTAATTCCCCTAAAGGTTGTAGCAATGCACCAAGTACTCCACCAAAATTTCATGAATGCCTCTTACTCCACATCCTCACAGGTACTGGATGTTATGACCCTTAAAAGTTGGCCAATCGGATGGATGAAAACTGGGTTTTATTTAATACTTTATTTTGCATCTTTCAGGGGTCTCAGCATCAATTTCAGGTGTTTCGTAGCCATTTAGATTGCCTTTTCTTTGAACTGCTTACTCATACCCTTTGTTCTTTTTTTTTTTTTTAACGTGGTTGTCTTTTTTCTTATAAATTTGTTGGGGCTCTTTGTATATCAGTTACATTAGAATTTGCTTTATGTCATTTTTCTCAATCTGTCAATTGTCCTTTGACATTACCTAAGGTGTCCTCTGCTACAGAAAATTTGTAATTTCTTAAGGCTGCTGAGTCAAATATTAGAGTTCCCACTGGAAATTAAAACATCCATGTTCTTTTTTCTCTCCATCTTGTTGGGGGGTGTCCTGCTTCATGAATAATAAGGTTTCAGTCTTATAGACTGGACTTACAGACTGAAATAAGGCAGTTCATAGTACAAACTCCACAAGTATACTTGACAGAAAAGTGGAGAGAAAAATAGTAAAATAACCTCTCCTGATGATTAGGGAAGCAAACGCTGTGAACAACTTTTCACCAAAATTCACTCCACATAGAAGGCTACAGGCAAAGACCATCAACTGCTGATTGCTTGTCCTGACACCTGAACCACTCAACACCGAAGTCCACCGTGCCTCTGATCCTCGTCATCTTGGGTGGGTGGGGGGAGGCCACCACCCAAGCAAGCTCTTCACATTTTCATCTCCTTGAGCACTCAGCTCTGGCAACATCTATACCTTCCCTCACCGCCCCAGGCCAAGGGACTCTGATCTAATGGGCCTCCCCGCACTCCTTGGTATATTACACTTACCTCTGGTTTGGTAATTATTTACCTGTCATTCTTATTTATATTCCCAACACCTATTACTGTGCCTAACACACGGTATCTGCTCCTTAAGTAGCTGGTGAAAGAAAGGGAGCAAAGAAAAAGCACGAAACTGAGGAAGAAGCATTAAAATCCAAAGCTGAAGGTTCGCAGTTAACTGCCAACTCAAGATCAGGAATGAATCTTAAACATTGCTGAAATTACAGGGTATGTTAATAAAAAAAAAAAAAAAGATTCCATTTACAAAAAGCTGATTGACACATAAAATTTCAAGAACAAGCCTGGTTCATAAAGAGAAGCCCGCCTACACTTCAGGCTTGCTCAGCTGCCATTCTCCAGTTACCATGTTGCGCTCTGGGACGAATGGGTTTTGGTCAAGGATAAAGTCTAAATATTCATTTTTCAGACTCTTAATGAGTTTTTAGAATGATCACTATCATTCAGCCCTAACTGCAGTCAATTTTCTCTGAGTTAATCTTGACATCAATACCCCACCTAAAGACTTTTCTATGATAAAAAATGATTCATGTGATAGTGTTCACACAATCAAGCTTGCACCTTCCAGAAGCAGAAGTGACACGTTTTTGAATTGACTATCAGACTACAAAGAAGGCCACCAGCAATGAGCTCCTGGGAGAATGGATTTCAAATTTTTAACAGAGGAAAGATAATCTGGTTATACAGATTCCTCCTTTAGAAATAGAGTCCTGGCTTCCTCTCTGTAAGTGCTATGGACATTTACTCTCTGACTTGGCCTCATGTATGCCCTGAGAGTGAGTGTTTCCATTCCTGAGGAATGCTGAAGAATCTAAGAATATGGAAGGCTCCTGAGACACCCACAGTGATCAGAGCTGGACACATGCATTTGCAGTAAGACAGTTGAACTTTTCACCTAGGATGGGGTTCAAAGGTTGCTGACACTGGCCAGTTACTTAAGGGACATACAGACCATCTCAACCCCTCATCATACCATCTAGCTTCTTGGTGGTTTTTTTTCTTTCTTCAAAGTATGATTACGCAGCCCCATGATTCTAGCTTACAGCATTAGAGAAAATTTCTAATGATCTAAACATGAATTGCCTAATAGAGAAGTAATTTAGCTCACTTGAGAACTAAAGTGAATATGAACTAAATGTCAATAACAGGATGGAAGAAGGCTAGACAGAGAAAGCAGAGGTGGGTTCACAAGACATGACATTAAAACAATGAAATGATTGTATCACAATTCCAAAAAGTTTAGCAACCTTTAGCCTCACCCACTGGATAAGCATTTTAGTGACACAACTTAAACCTTATTCTCCCTAATTTGTAATAATTAAGGACAGTGGGGAGAAGCCTGGTGCTCACAGAAGCATCTACCATCTTGAAAGGCCTTTCTCAAAAACTAGGATCCCTAGACAACATTCCCTTATAGCTGAATTACTGTGCTGGCCTGATGACTCCCCTCCAACCCACTCAGCAGCAAACACACTGCTTTATCACAGCCTTCCTCTGCTCAGAACTCTGCACTGGCTACACTCTGTTCACCAACTAGAGGCCATGAGCGCAACGAGCTGGGCCCAATCTGTCTCTTGGACTCATACCCCCCCTCCCAGATACGATCCCTCCCACATACCTAAACCTGACCTTTCACAGTTCCTTGATAACACACTACATTTTCCAGATACAGGTGGTGTTTGCTTTGACAGAGAGATCTACTTTCCATATTTATCATTTGCTAACTCTTCCCATGAGTCCTAGTTCAACAGCTTTCTCTTCTGTGAAACATTCATCCTGTGACCAGCTCTCCATCTTGAATCATAATTATTTGTAACCCTCACAGTGCTTGTAATATTATAAAGGTTAAATAAATATTTATTGAATGATACAGGTGTTTGTTGAAATGAACTGAACTTTGAAATTTTTCATTGTTCTTTTACCCTGCTAGGATTTTTTAAAATAAAATTTTGTTCTTCTGCTTATGAAAGTAACACATGAACATTTGAAAAGTACAGAAAAGCAGAAACAGGAAAGCAAAAATTACCCATAATCATCACCTAGAGATAACCACTCTCATTACTCTCTTAATTGTACATTTTATATCAATGCAATTTAACAAATTTACATATGGAAGTCCTACGCCCTGTGCATCTTTTCCTGAATTTAGATCAAGTCACATACTATGTACTCACCCAGCATTTGGTTGACCAGAAGTCTCTGCCAATGAGCACTCCTACATATCAATAGCACAATGCAAGCAAATGTTCTTGGTGATACAAGTCTCTGAAGTACTTTCTCCCAAATCATAAGTTCATAGAACTTTACTGCTCAGAGAGACCTCAGAAAACATCTCCACTAACACCACCTCTCCTCCCTCCTGTGCATTTGGTAGACATGGCTAATCATTTAAGATACTCTTCAAAGATGGGTTTGGACATGATCTCAGAATCCTCTAGAAAATCATATCCATTGGGTGAAAACTGCATGCAATGTGAAACCCAGTTGTCATCTGAGATTCCATCCACTCATTCTGCACATGGTAAAAGGTCTTGAGAGAGACTGAGTAACTTCCCAAGGTCCAAAAGCCCATGAGGGGCAGAGCAAGAGGCAGAACTCTCCAACTTGCCTCTACCGTCCTTTGCTTTATGTCACCCATCTAAGAAAGATGAGATTAGATCTCTATGGTTTGAATTTAAAATGTATTTTATTTCAATTTGATTTTTTCAGAGTTCATAATTTGCAAAATCTATACACCATCCTATTAAGCACTACATTTGATTAAACAGAAATTTCTAAGTTTATGGACCCAAAGAAATACTGCTGCTTCAGACAAGTCCTGTAATCATGTAATCATCCAGCAAACATTTGAGAACCTGCTCTGTGTCTACTCTCTGCTAAACTCTGGCAGAAAAAAAAAATATAAGGAGTGATCCTTGTCCTGGAAGAACTTATTATGTAGGGTTTCTAAGCAACCACTTCAGATCCCACCCTTTTATCCTCTGGAAACAGCCTAAATGGACTCCCAGAAAAGGGGCTGGGGGGAGTGGAGACAACAGAAGGATGAAGTATGGAGTAAGGAAGAGCTTCCCCACTGTTATGGGCTGCTCTGTGCCCTCCAAAATTCATATGTGGAAGTCCTAGCTCCCAGTACCCTAGCATGTGACTATACTTGGAGATAGGGCCTTTAAAGTGGTGATTATCTTAAAATTAGGCCATTAGGGTGGGCCCTAATTAAATCTGACAGATGTCCTCATAAGAGGAGAAATAACAGACACATGAAGCAACACCAGGGATGCACACACAGAGGAAAGACCATATGAGGACACAGCAAGAAGGTGGCCATCAACAAGCCGAGGAAGATGTCTCAGGAGAAACCAAACCTGCTGACACCTTGATCTTGGAATTTCAGCCTCCGGAGCTGTGGGAAAATATATTTCTATTGTTTGAACCACACAGCCTGCGGTGTATTTTGGTTTCCCTAGCAAACTAATATAGCTACCAACTACTCTAACATTGCCTTCCTAATCAGAGAAGGTTCAACAATGAAACTTGACTCCTTGAAAGAGATCAGCCCTCTACTAAGCCAAGAGCTGGCTTTCAGAAAGATCTAAATGATTGTGAAAGACTCTCAGGGGAAGGAAACAGAGGAGCTCACCTTGGATATGCCAAGCATTACCTGATAATAGAAACGGGCCAGAGGCAGCTCTGATGGATCAGTGCCAAGGAGAGGTGGTGGAGCTCTGATTGACCTAACTCATCCAGGAGAAAGGAGTAGGGACTCTGCTACTCAAGGACCCTATTAGGGCAGGGACATTCTGGGCAGTGAGAGAGGCCCTGTACTGGATGCCTTAGCTCAGCAGGGTCTTATATGCCCTTTAAGGAGGGGATACACTCATGACGGGGCTGGGCATGACCCACACCACAGCTGACAAAGCTGGTTCTGTGAGTAGATACTCCCTTACCTATGCGTTGTAGGGAGACTAAGCTTGATACAGGCAAAAACTCTGGCCAGTAGTGGAGAAAAACAGAGCCAGTAGTAGAGGAAGTTCCCCTCCCCTCCTTACACGTATACAATCCTACCTACACTTTGTGCAGGGTCTTGCATGGCTGTAAAGGAGATACACAAAATGTAGCACAAGGCATTATGGGAGTAAAAAAGCATTTCTGGGATCAGCAGTTAAGAGTCTGAGACATGCCCTGCCACTGCCAGGCTGGGTGACTTAATAGGTCATTCAGCCTTTCAGTATCTTGGTTACGTCCCTGGCAGATAGGGTTGATAATACCAATCTCACAGGGCTGTAGTGAGAATCAGGTGTGATAATATATGGTCATGTTTTAAGCCATTATGGAGCTCCACAAATGCTAGCTGAACTGACAATTATTAAATTTCCTTACCATAGCTCTTCCTGCTTATCTAAGTTCTGTCCTCTTTTATTGGCTAGTTGACTTGCAATGTGGACATGCATTTTATATTCAGTTAGACTTTGAGCGATTGAGGGAGGAAGCCATGTGTTCAATTTTTTTCCCTGTCTCCCATCTACATGTATTAGAAAGCTACGGACATGGTAAGCACTTATCATGCACCTATTTGGTTAATGTACAGTCAGCCCTGTGGTACATGCTTGGAAATGGTTCTGTGTCTTTCCGTTAACCCTAACAACATTGTTTTAACACTCTCAATTCTCCTTCTAGCCTATTCTCTCCCTTCACTTCACCACGACCAGACATCTCACGACCCCAGCCTGCCTGCACTCTGCTATCAAGAGATCTGTCTAGAACACATTTTTAAAACCATCTCTTATCCAAAAACTTCTAGTCAGCTGATAACTGCCAATACGGTGAAGTTCTAACTCTTTAGCTTGACAGTCAAAGCCTTACATAATGTGGCAGCAATCACACATATATTTGTCATGAATCTTCCGCTATGGTCAATGTGGCCTGTTCACTGGTGACAGACAATATTTGCTGCATAAGTAGGTGGCTGTTTGACAAGCATCGAACAAATGACCGTATCATGGCTGATTCTACCTCCCTGCTTTTGTCCATGCACTTCTTCCCTCCTGGAGTATCTGTTTTGGGGCCACTGATTACGCACATAAGGCACGTGATTAGGATATATACGGTGCTGCATGAAGCTGTGTAGGTATTTCCCGCACAACCACAAAGAGGAGCCTTCCCCCTCTTTCTTTTACTTATTTAAGTCCCTCCATTTCTCAAAGGTCGGTTCAATCCTCACCTGCTGTGAGAATGAGCCTTTTCTGACTCCATGGTACACAGGAGTTTCTTGCTTCCCTGCATCCCTCATGACACATATTACCTTCACCATGCCCTTGCCTTCTAGCGCCCTCCATCTTGCATTATTATTTGAACTATACAGTGGATGTAAGTCCACCAGATAATAAGTCTCTTCAGGAAACTCTCTAAGTCTTCTACCTCTTTGCACCCATCACATTGCTTTGGAAGTAGTGCAATCCACTTGGGACTTCTAGGAAGAGGACAACAAGCTGGGAGCATCTGTCTTCTCAGATTCATGAGCTATCCAGTGTCGACCAGTCCTAAGCATGCTCTGATCCATGTTATCTCTGGCCCATTTGTCAACTCTACCTCAAAGTCTCACCCTGAGATGAATGAACCCTAAGAAAAATCAGAAATGAATTCAACCGCACATGTCAGCCCATGACTCAACATATGGATGAGGGGTGTCAGCATGGTGAAATGACATTCTCCAGGTGACTTGTATCTGCATATCTGTCAAAGCAATCAGGACATGCTCCCCTTCACAGCAAGGATGATGACACGCTGACTCACCCCAGTGAGGCTGCTTTCCCAGTAGTGAGGCTGGCTGATGCCGATCCATCGCCCTACTTTCCCCAGGCTCACCTGTAGACTTGATGCGCACGTGCGCTATACAGCTAGCTTGGGCTAGTGGCTCTGAAACTAATCAATGGCCCCCCAGTAGAAAGACCTATTTGGGTCACATACTAATGGAACACATGACATCAGCTTTGTTCTCATCGAATTTTCATGGCCATCTATATGCTATAATAATAATGTGATACTAAATATAAAATATGTATAAATAACAATAAAACAAAATAACAAAAAATATATAATAGAAACTTTTTTATATATACTATAATAACCCAGCAATATAAAGGTTCACCACAAACCTCTCCTCTGACCTCCAGAGTCATATGTCCAGCTGCCTATCCCAGATCCTCCGTGGAGGTGCAACAGCCATCTCAAAGACTTCACATGTCTAAAACTGAGTTCCTGATATGCCCCTCACAAGTCTGTTTCTCCTACAATTTTCCCCATTTTTAGTTAGTTACAATGTCATTCTACTAGTTGTTCAGGCCAAAAACCTTCAAATCACCCTTAACTCCCCTCTGTCTCTCACATCCAACTTCTGGTCCATCAATAAATCCATCAGCCCTTTCCTTCAAAACTCATCCAGGATTTTACTCCTTCCCCTCCCATTCTCTGACCACCCTGGGCTGAGCCACCACGATGTCTTACTGGGCTTAGAGCCTCTTTCAATCTATTCTCAACACAGCAGTCAGCACGTTACGTTTAACATTTAACAGTGTAACCCTGTTAAAACATAAGCTGACTCATGGCATTGGCTTCTTCTAAGCTCTCCAAAGGCTTCTGAGCTCACTCCACGTAAAAGTCAAAGCCTCGTCATGACCCACAAGGACCCTCCATGACCTGGGTCCCCAGATCTCACCCCATCTCCTAGATTGCTCTCTTGTTGCTAAGCTCTACCCACACTGTCCTCTTCGCTCTTCCTCAACCTCTGCAGACCTATTCCTACCTCAGGGCTTTCACATGTACTGTTCTTCTCAGAATGCTTGTTGCCCAGATATCCATGTGTCTTAATTCCTAGCTTTCTTCAGATCTTTATTCAAAAGCCAACTTCTCTTTGAGGCCTTTCCTACCTATCCTATATAAAATGACAACCTCAGGCCCTCCTACCAAAACTGCCCATGCCTCCTCAGAGTGTACCCCTTTCTATCACACTATGTATCACTTAATACTAACATGACTAATATTACTCATTTATTTTACTTTTTAAATTGTTTAGAATGTAAGTTCCATGACGGCAGGGATTTAGATTGTTTTGCTGCTTGCTATCTTCCCATTACCTAGACCAGTGCCTGGTATATAACAGATGCTCAATGAAAATGTGCTACATAATGTAATAAATCTAATTCAGTAAACTGAAATTCACTTATTTTACCCATTACTACTGTGTATCTATGAATCAAAAATTTGATGATCTTTGAGGTAAATAGTTTAGGAACAGATTAATCAGATACTCTGAAGAATATCTTAAAGAGTAGCCTTGACGGAATTTTTACTAGCAGCAGCTATGTATTTGGTGTTCATTCAACAAACATTTATTGAGCACCTACCATGTGCTAGGTATTGAAATAGGTGCTGGAGATACAACAATGATCAAGGGAAATATAGTCTTTGACCTTTGAAATTTATAAGCTAGCAGAATCAAAGTTTAATTTCTTTACCAAGTAATGAAACATCTCTGAACGTCAACTGTGTTGTCTATAAAATATGGATGAGGATACTTCACCTACCCAAGAACAGAAGACTCAACCAGATGATTTTTGATGTCCCTTCTACTATTATGAATCGAATCTGCCATGCCCACTATCATCCCTTCTCTGGTATCTTCCTACTCTCCCCAAGAATATTTCCCTCTGGTTCATCTAGCCCCCTATCTCACATATCCACATTAATACAGACACACAGTCACTTCATAGTTGGTTTTTCTACGACATTCGAAACACCACTGCAGGCAAATTAAATGCCATGCAGGGACTCACTGTCTATAACTTTGGGTCTCTGGAGCAAGGCAGTGGGGACAAGCCATATCGAGTTTGGAGTCTTAAATGAGAAAAAAAAAAAAGAGGAGCTGCCATGCAGATCCAAGAAGCCTTTCTTCCCACACTGAAAATAAACTCCCTCAGTTCTAGGACTCACCCAGCTAAATGTGGACAAAGCAGCAGTCATCCAGATGACATGCAAAGCCCTAATGGCACTTCCAGCAGAGTCACTGTGCTGATACCACATCACTCTGTCACTGTCACAAAGCTGCACCCCTTAAAATACCTAGAGTCGTTTGTGTTCTTTTGTAATGCAGAGAGGGGTGGGAGGCAATCCTTCCTTGGGGGAACACTGAAAAGGAGGGGCTGTCTGGAATGCTGGCAGAGAACACACTATATACTTAAGCCTGTAGCACTTCTCACTGCTTTCATTGTTAGTGATGGGGGTGGGGGAGAGGGGAAGTAGAAGTCCTTGATAGGGGGACTGCTAGGAAACAGATAAGCATGAGAGCCACCTAAATCAGAGAGGCAACTAAACAGAAGACAAAGGTGCCCAAGGGAGTTGCACTATTAACTGGCGGCTGAACAAACTCAGATTTCCGACTACCTCTGTCCGAATCTCCTGCTCTTAACAAAGAGTCAGTGCTTATTCACTCATTCATTCAACATTTTCTCGTGGAACACTAAGAATGTGCCAGGTACTATTCCAGGTGCAACTTACCATGGTGAACAAACAGACACTAAAGACGCTAATTAAAAGACAAAAATTACTTACAAAAAAACACACCTTAGATAAAAAGATGCACAGAAAGGTTGAAACTGAATAGCATATTAAACCACTGCCCAAATTCGAAGAAAATAATAAGGAACAGAAATTGAAATAAAAATAAATTTGCAATACGGAAAATCAACAAAACCAAGAATTGGTTCTTTGAGAAGATTAATAAAATTGATAAACCTCTAGCAAAACTGATCAAAAAATAAGTAAATAGAAGAGAGAAAGCAGAGATTACCAATATCAGAAAAGGGGGGAAAAAAAGACAACATCACTACAGATCCTATGAACATCAAATAACATAATAATGTATGATTAAAAACTTTATGCAACTAAATTTTAAAATTAAGATGCAATTATTTGTGGAGTCTAGAAAAATGGCACAGATGAACTGGTTTGCAAGTCAGAAATAGAGACACAGACGTAGAGAACAAACGTATGGACACCAAGGGGGGAAAGTGGGGGCTGGGATGAATTGGGACTCACATATATACACTAATACGTATAAAACAGATAACTAATGAAAAACTGCCGTATAGCACAGGGAACTCTACTTCACTTTGCTGTACAGTAGAAACTAATATAACATTGTAAAACAACTGTACCCCAATTAAAAAAATAAAGATGCAATGGATAAATTATTTTTAAAACATGACTTAAAATAACTGACACATGAATAAGTAGGAAAGTTTACAATCTGATGTCTAGCAAAGAGATTAAATCTGTAATTTAAAAAATCACTAAACAAAATAAAACTTGAACTTTACTAAATTCTTTTTCTATATTGGTCATGTTTGCATTGATCACAATTTTTCTCGTTCATTCTTTTAACATAGTGAATTACACTGATTGACTTTTCCACTGCTAAACAAACAAACTTCCAACTTGGATAAAGCCAAAACAAAACTTTAAAAAGTAAAAAAAACCCCACAACTGCCAGGCCCAGATGACTTCATGGATAAATTCGAAGGAAAGAAGTAACTTCAATCCTTCAATCTTATAAATTCTCCCAAAAAATAGACAAAGAGAGGGAACATATAGTTTTTATTTATTTATTTTTATTTTTGGCTGTGTTGGGTCTTCGTTTCTGTGCGAGGGCTTTCTCTAGTTGCGGCAAGTGGGGGCCGCTCTTCATCACGGGCCTCTCACTATCGCGGCCTCTCTTTTTGCGGAGCACAGGCTCCGGACGCGCAGGCTCAGTAGCTGTGGCTCACGGGCCTAGTTGCTCCGCGGCATGTGGGATCCTCCCAGACCAGGGCTCGAACTCGTGTCCCCTGCATTGGTAGGCAGATTCTCAACCACTGAGCCACCAGGAAAGCCCGAACATATAGTTTTGATATCAAGGTTAGGTTTCATGAGGGAAACCTAACCTTGATATCAAAATCTAAGTAGGACATTTTAAGAAAAGGAAAATTACAGACTAATCTCTATTATGAAAATAAATAAAATCATAAACTAGAATATAGCAAATCAAACTCGATAATATAAAAAAAAGCATACATAACAAAATTGGTGTTAGTCTAGGGCTGAAGGTTTAATACTGGAAAATCAGTGTAATTCACTAAATTAAACGAACGTAGGATGGACTTCCCTGGTGGCACAGTGGTTAAGAATCTGCCTGCCAATGCAGGGGACACGGGTTCGATCCCTGGTCTGGGAAGATCCCACATGCCACGGAACAACTAAGCCCATGTACCACAACTATTGAGCCTGTGCTCTAGAGCCCATGAGCCACAACTACTAAGCCCGCACATCTAGAGCCTGTGCTCCACAACAAGAGAAGCCACTGCAATGAGAAGCTTGTGCACTGCAATGAAGAGGAGGTCCCGCTCGCCACAACTAGAAAAAGCTCGCACGCAGCAACAAAGACTCAATGCAGCCAAAAATAAATAAAGAAAATAAATTTATTTTAAAAAAAAAGTCAGTGTTGTCGACTGAAAAAAATGCACAACCTAAAGGTGGAGAATTATGTAAAAAAAAAAAGAAAATAAAAGAATATAGGAGAAAAATCATGTGATCATTGCAGTAAGTAGAGAATGAATTTAAGGAAGTTCAACCTCTGTTCATGCTAAAACGAAAAACAAAACAAAACTTTAGCAATTTAGGAACAGAACTTTCCTAGCCTGAAAAGTGGTATATATGAGAAACCTACAGCAATCATCATATTTAATGAGGAAATATTGAAAGCTTTTCCACTGAGATTGTGAATAAGAAAAAAAAATCCATTTTTATCACTTCTATTTGTACTAGAGGTCCTAGCCAGTGCAATAAGAAACAAAAGGTATAAGGATTAGAAAGGAAGAAATAAAACTATCCTTATTTGAATGATGGCATGAGTATGTATGGAAAAAATCCGAAAGGATCTTCAGATACACTATTAAAATAAACAAGTGAATTTAGCAAGATAGCTAGATACGAGTTCAATAAACAAAATTCATTTGTGCGTTGGTATACTAGCAACAAAATATTAGAAAACAAACTATAAAAATAATACCAATCAAACAAAACATCAAAAATATTGTTTAATAAAAGATGCATCAGACCTATACACAACATACTATAAAACATTACTGAGAAAAATTAGATATAATAAATACTATGCTCATGAATGAGATGGCTCAGTATTGTAAAGATATCAATTCTTTCCAGTAATCTACAGATTTTACAGTCTCAGTCAAAACCCCAGTAGAAATCTTTTGTGAAAATTGATGTTAATTCTAAAATATGTATGGAACTGCTAGGAGAAAAAAATAAAAGCTAAGACAAACCTGAAAAGGGAGAACAAATTTGGAGAAATTACATTACCACATATCAAAATTTATTATAAAGCAACAATTATTAAGAAACTGGTATTTGGAACAAAGACAAAGAGACACAATGGAAGAGAACAGAGAATCCAGAAACAGACTCATACACATATGGTCACCTGGTTTATGATAAAGGTGACAAAGAGAATAATAAAGTAAGGATAGTCTTTTCAGTAAATATTGCTAGGTCAGTTGGATATCCATTATGCAAAAAAATGAGTCTTAACTCTCACAACATATCTAAAAATCAATTCTGGGTGAAATGAAAACTAAATATGAAAAATAAACCAATAAAACTTCCAGAAACTAAGACAGGAAAATATCTTCATGACCTTGAGGTTGGAAAAGTTCCTCTGTCAACCTGGCAGTTTTGTGTATACTCAAGAAGTGAATGAGGAGGTATCTTACTTGGCACTGTAGATGATAGTAGCTATGGACCAGAACTTTTCACTGTGTTACAAAAAATGATTAAGAATATTTGGTGGGCTTCCCTGGTGGCGCAGTGGTTGGGGGTCCGCCTGCCGATGCGGGGGACGCGGGTTCGTGCCCCGGTCCGGGAGGATCCCACGTGCCGCGGAGCGGCTGGGCCCGTGAGCCATGGCCGCTGAGCCTGCGCGTCCGGAGCCTGTGCTCCGCGGCAGGACAGGCCACGGCGGTGAGAGGCCCGCGTACCGCAAAAAAACAAACAAAAAAAAAACAACAAAAAAAGAATATTTGGCATCTTAAACCTTAGATGGGACATACTATACTCTGTGCCTGGCTGTGTTACAGAACAAGCAAGGTAGGAAAGTGCTGTAGAAAAAGATATGCTCTTGGGTATCTCCCAACACAACTCCTCATACACGCTCTGCTAATCCCCCAATTATGCAAAGACATGTTTGGAAGGAGACTTCTCAAGCTTATATGTTTAGGTTACTGGTCTATGATTTGAGATAGCGGTAAGAGGGATGGCTGGAAAAAGTATCCAATTGGTAGTATATGCAGGGACTCTAAGAGGGCTGACCTCCAGGAAGTCTGCTCAGGCCACAGACCCTCTTTGCAGTACTGGAGGTAAAAGGCTTGCCCCCTTCTTCTTGTACAACATGGGGAACAAACCATCATGGCTTTTAGACTAAGAGGAAGGTGCCTACTACACACCAAACTGACGGTGGGCTTTCCCCAGCCTTTCGTGACCATCCATCAAATGAACGCTTGTGTTGGTGCATCTCTGTGCCAGCTCCCAGAACGTGGGGGGCTGGGGGGTGGGGTATGGGTGGATATGTGCTCTGTCCTGGCAACTCTTCCCTAGCTCCATCCACCCAGTTAAGAGTTCGTGCTAAGGACCTAGGTCCAGGTGGAACAATCCCTCGACAATCCTGGTTTTGCCCCTTTGAGTTTGGGATCCACCTGTGCCACTTACCAGCTGTGTGACCTCAGGCAAGCTACTCACTCAGCCTTGCCATCTCTAAACTGAAGCAGTTCATCTCATAGAACTGTTGTGAGAATTAAAGAAGATTATGCATAAAGGAGCTAAATACAGTGCCTCATGACGTGATGAATAAATGATTATGAAGATTTGTATTGGCTCATTAGCAATTTTTCTTACAACTTGCACACACGCACCCAGGCAAATCCCTCACCGATTCCCCATCCTGACCCAGAGCTCCTTCTACCTCACCGAGTCTGGTGTGCCCCGGTCACCTGCCCCCTCTGTTCTTCTCTTCCTATTTCTATTCGGCCACACTTGGGGCTACTATTCCTAATGCTTGCTTCCCCATCACACCTGACACCACCCCATCCCTGCCACCGCTAAGAATGCATCCTTTCCAAACAGCTCGCCCCCATTCTCTTACCACTGACCGAACAAACAAAAGCAAATAAAGAAATAAAAAAAAATACAAACATCTTTTAAATAAGAGGTTGTAAAGGAAGGGAGAGTTGAAGAGGGGGCGAGACAACCAGAAAGCAAGCAAGCGAGCCCCACTGCCATTCTCTCTCCCAGGGCCCTCATCTCCTAGGGTGATGTTTTATCTTCTTGTTCGTCTTATTTCAGGTCTAAGCTCAGGGAGCGCCACTAGCATTTCGCATTGTTTCCACGTGGCCCTGATGCACCTTTTGTGCTTGGCAGATGTTAAATAAGAATTGGCATCATACAAAGAAATGGCACTGGATAGATGGGCAGGAGGTGGCCCTGCTAGGTAAAGCATTCATTCCGTCAGGTGTAAGGAAAAAGCCAGGGGGAAAAGTGCCCTCTCTTCATTTCGTCTTCCAAAGATTAATGCCCTTTGCAGACCCTGGGGCTCTCCTCAGAGTCTAAAGCTGCCTGCATGGTCCAGGCTGCGGCCGAAGGGTTGAAACACAGTCAGGAGACACCACTGCCCCAGCCCCACAGGCTCAGAAGCCTCAGTCCATCATTCCTGAGTCTTACAGTAAGAATGCACCATTGGGAATCAGGAATGTGGAAGAGGGCTCCAGAAACAAGAGAGCAGGCAGCTGTAGCACAGATGTCCCAAGGAAGAGAAGAGAAAAGCACCCGTCACAAAGACCCCTGGCATGGGACTAGATAGAGGGGAGGGAGGTCCAGGGGAAAGTGAAGCAATCCCACCCAGAAATGGCCAGACTGGGGGCCTCTCTGTGCCCCTGGGTCTCCTGAGGACATACATGGTGGCTGATAACCTCCACATCCAGGTCTCATCCATTCCCAGGGGCCCTTGTGTTCATCCCGCGCTTTCCACTCGCACTCAGCTGTCATTCAGTCCAGGCCCTCTGTCCCCTCACATCAGGCCCCCTTACAACAGTCTTCCAGTCGCTCCTTGCTTCCCTCCACCCACATACTTCTGCCTAAAACATTCTTCCAAACACAGGTTTCCTAATGGGTCTTCTCTGTTGAAACATCTATAACTTCCCTTGTTCGCAGGATAAAACCCAACCTTCCAAGCGTTAATGGTCAACTGTGGTTTGGTGGATGCTACCTACTTCTTAAATCCTATTTCCTGTTGATTTCTTCAGCTGATCCCTAAATACTTTCCAGACTTTCTGCTCTTTTTCTTACACCATTATCCTCACCTGCACATCCTTGCCCCTCCTTGTGCCTGTCTTTCCAAATTATACCCTCCCGTGCTGGTTATTCTCCATTTGCCTGCCCCTCCCCCATGTATTCCCTACCCTTCTCTGTGCCCTGAGAGCTAGCCCCTTCGAACTTCACCATGTGGCTCCCTAGCCTTCTCACTTCTCACAAGAGGCACCAGCAGGAGGAGGGAGCTGGAGGTATGTCTTTCCCAACTCCCTTGGACTTTGCTGTGGGACTATGGTTGGACCAGGTCCCTCTGTGATCGCAGTCTGGCAGTCCCTCTTCCCTGCTCCCAGCTCTCACTGGGCTCTGCTCACCCCACCCCCATCCTTGCCTCGCTCCTCTGGACCCAACAGTGGAAATGGCGTTTCACTGAAGCTGTCCCTGGGGTCTAAACATCACTGGCTGGCTCTGACCACATCTCTTAAACACTCCCTTCATGAAATCTCTCCCTACCCCAGCTGAACATGCCTTCTGTTTCCTGTCAAGATCCTGCCTGAAACACTATCTTTCCAGCCTCAATCTCAATCCCACCCCCTCCAAGAAACTTTCTTTTCCACTGCAGTTGAGTGATGGCTCATCTCTCATCACTCCCCAACATCCTTACTTAATTCCAACACTCTTATGGAGCTGTACGGTTTTCAAAGTATTTGACATAAATGAACTCATCTTTTCCTCACAACAACCCTGAAAGATAGACAAGGTATTATTACCATTAATAATCTCATTCGCATTTTGCAGAGAGCTGAAGCTTCTAGAGCCATGGCTGAGAACACGCAGCTATTCGGTTGTCTTAACGCAGTGGTCTGGGCCACAGGACCTTCTGGGATCCCAGGGATACAAGGCCAGTGGGCAAAGGGAGGAAGGATACATCTTGGAAGACAGGGGCTGGAAGGGTCTCTGTGTATATACGACATCCAAGAAAACAAAACCCAGTGAATGTGTATCCACAAAGTTTAAGACACAGTCCTCAAGGAGTACAAACCTCTATTTGGAAACATGCATACATGCGTGCACAAGTTGATGACACAAAACAGTTTAGGGCCAGGTGGGAAGGGGCCTTAAGCCAAGGACTCTTGGTAATTCCTTTCTGAATGTCCTGCCCCACCCCTACCCTGTGCTTGAATCAAAGCCCCAGACACAGAGGTGTTCAGGGCAGATTCATTCATTTGTTCAGCCTCTACAATGGGCCAGGCAGGGTGCCGTATTCCGGAGACACCACAGTGAACAGGACAGACAGGGCCCTGCTCTCGTCGAGCTTGCACTTATTAGGAGGGATGGCATTACTTAAAACATTACAAGTGACCGGAATAGCACAATGGTCATAAGCACTCCAAAGAAAAACAGGAAAGGGTCATGAGTGAGGTTTCTGGGGAGAGCTGACTTTGTTTAGGGTCGTACCGAGGGAACGTTTCCCTGAGAGTATGTCCTTAAAGCAGATCTAAAAGACGAGCAGGAGTTGACCAGCAAGGGAAGGGGCTCTGTGGGAAGAAATTCCATTACGTGCAGAACAGCATGTCCAAAGGTCCTGAGGCTGGTGCAGCTGTGGGCTGCGTGGTTCTGACAAAGGCCAGCGTGGCCACAGTACAAAAAGCAAGGGCCAGCAAAGCTAGAAAGGCTCACAGGGGCCACATCCCTCACAGATCACGTTAAAGATTTCTGTCTATATTTCAAGTGCAACAGGAACCAAATAAAGGGAAAGGGAAGTGACGTGGGAGACGTGTATTGTTTAAAAATCATTCCGGCTGCAGAGTAGATAATGGATTGAAGAGGCACAAGAGAGAAAACTGGGAAGGCAGGAGGCGACGGCAGCAATGCGGGGAAAGAACACGGCAGCTGGACCAGAGGGGCTGTAGTGGAGATGGGAGACGGGGGACTGGAATGCATTTTGAGGGTAGAATCCATAGGATTTGGGTTTGATGGGAGACAGAAGGTGAAGGAGTGGGAGGGAAACAAGGAGACAGGAGGCTTCTGCTCGTGCCACTAAAGAGGTGGTGGGGGGCTTTCCTGGTGGCGCAGTGGTTGAGAGTCCGCCTGCCGATGCAGGGGACACGGGTTTGTGCCCTGGTCCGGGAAGATCCCACGTGTCGCAGAGCGGCTGGGCCCGTGAGCCATGGCCGCTGAGCCTGCGCGTCCGGAGCCTGTGCTCCGCAACGGGAGAGGCCACAGCAGTGAGAGGCCCGCGTACCGCAAAAAGAAAAAAAAAAAAAAAGAGGTGGTGGGGCTCTTGTACTGGGATGGGGGAGACCGGAGCAAGAGGATGGTGGCGGATCAAGTGTTTAGTTTAAGGCTGGTTATTCTGAGGTATTTCAGGATGGTGCAGGCAGTAGGTAATTAGATATATATGCCTGGAGCTCAGAAGAGAGTTCTGGGCTAGAAATATAAATTCCAGTCATCAGCGGATCGTCAAGGGACTTTCAACAATACCTCCCAGGGAAAGAGTGTGTGAGAAGAAATGAGGGCCCCAAGGAGAAGAAGCAACCAGAAAGACGGAAGGGAACAGGTCAGTGTGATGGCTCTAAAGCTATAGGGAAGGAGCATCCCATAAACCAGGATATACTGATCCAGAGCCACACACCAAAGGTAACATGACTGGGTTTTTAAGTGCTCAAATGACCTCATGTTTATATCTAGTACCCCAGGAAAAAAGTCTACGCTAAAATCTCCACGTACATAAATACCTACTAGGTAAAGCCTGAAAGCTCCCTCTGCTGAAAGCCTCCCAAGAAGATCACGGTCTCTTCTCCCACCCAGGACAGAGACCAGGACAAGGAGTCCCAGGCACTGGGCCCTGGTGGGTGTTGCTCCAAGGGCCCCTGGGACGGGACGGAAATAGCTGAATAGATAATAAGATCTGTGCCCGCTCCGAACTGCTAAGAACACTGGGTGTTGATTAAATTTTCATAGCTCCATGACAGATTCCACACCCCCCCCCCCGCCCCCCGTCTCTTTTTTCCCCCCTGTGTTTCTTTTTTGGTGGTTATTCCTGTTTCCAAAACCTAAAGAAAACACAATAAAAGAGGTTCTTTTCTTGCATGAGTTTTGGCTTGAGGTTTGAGTGCTGCCTGGGACATCAGTCTGGCTTCCAGGAAAAGTTGTGTCAGCATCTGGGAAACAGTGCAGGCTCCCCACCTCCCAGCTCCCCTCTCTGCCTTTTGCCCCTGTTCCTAACTCCCTTCCTTACCTCGCCCTTTCACTGCCTCTTCAAGCAGCCTCTTCTCCGTCCTCTTGTCCACGTTATGCCTCCTTCTCCCCCACCTCAGTGTTCTTCCAACTCGTTCTAATTTCTCTCTCTCTGTTTTCCCCTCAATTGCCTTCTAACTTCTTTTTTTTTTTTGCGGTACGCGGGCCTCTCACTGTCGTGGCCCCTCCCGTTGCGGAGCACAGGCTCCGGAAGCACAGGCTCAGCGGCCATGGCTCACGGGCCCAGCCGCTCTGCGGCATGTGGGATCTTCCAGGACCGGGACACGAACCCGCGTCCCCTGCATCGGCAGGCGGACTCTCAACCACTGCGCCACCAGGGAAGCCCACCTCCTAAGTTTAAATCCACGATGTTGAAGCGTGCACGCACACAAGCAAAATGAGGTTCTTTTCTCTCCCTGTCCTCCCTTGCTTGCTTTGTCTCCGGACAGCTCTCCTTATTTCCATTCTCAGAGGAGAACTCTAGAGATTGTGGGTCTCTGAGAGAAGACAAATAATTGCCCGTGCCTTCCTCCATGTTTGGAATGACAAATGGGGCCGTTCTCATCTCTCCCACACCAGGAGGGGTTCAGGGGCACTGTCCTCCCCTTGTTCTACAAATTGGACTTAGGAAAAGAGAAAAGATTCACTCTGACCTCTGTTAAGAGCCCCTGTGCTAGGTGAAGGGACGCAGCCTGGACCAAGCCTCCACCCCCAGGAGATCAGAGTGGCCCTGGGAGGTCTCCTCTCCTCCCTCCAGTCGGGATGTGGGATCAGATCCAGCTGGAGGATAAAGTAGGGCAAGGTGTGTAGTAAGCACAGTTCTACCTCATCCCACAGGAATCGCAACAGGCGACCCAATTTCATCTCCAGTGACTTGGTAGCAGCCTCACCCTTGTCAGTAGAAAGTGGCATCAGAAGCCTAATCACATGAGTGTGAGGCTGGTGCCATCCCTTCCCCCTTTCCCAGTCTCAGCCCAAGGAGAGGGGAGCCCACCTCGGCTCCTTTCCCCAAACGATTCCACGGCTGCCCACTCCACAAGAGGCGTTACTCAAGGCTGCCTGCAAGATGGGTGGGATGTGCTTGTGCTGTGTTGAAGGTAGTGGGGTGTGAGCATCCTGATTACTCCCCCGAAAGGAAGGCTGACTAAGGTGGAGCGGGTTCCCCAAAGACCCACACTCTGGTGGCAGATGGGACCCCAGTCTGAGACAGGGTCAAGGTGGAACTCCGCATCTGCTCAGGCCTCAGAAGGCAATGGTACTTGAAGGCTGGACATCAGGGTACCATTCGTGGGAGTCACAAGGACCTTCCTTTCAAATCAGGATGAGTCCAGCCAACACAAGAAGCCTGGCCATTCTCTTAAAATCAGTGCTTCTATCAAGATGTTATGGAAAAACTCAAGCAAACTTTGTGGCCAACCCAGTAGAGTAAGAAGAGCTGGCCAGCTCTGTTACCCACAGGGCAGGGCAAAGTGTAGAGGGGGGTGGGGCAGAGGTCAATCCCCAAGCTTCATTACCACCAAGTGTTGCTTATCTTCTACCATCACTCTCCACCTGAAGTGCCCTCAGAGGTCCACAGGTGGGCTGCTGCAAACCTGAGCCCCTAGCCCTGGACACCTGATGGTGAGTCAGCACACGGGCATCACCAGGAATGGAAGACAGCTGGGCAGAGGCAAAAACAGGAGAGGACAAGAAACTGGCTCCTCTAATCACTAGAGAATCCTTCCTGGGTAATCAAGAATTTCTCAGTACAGAGGATCCAAGGGGAAAAATGCTTAATCGCATCTAACCAGTCTTCAAGGGTCCCAAACCCTCCAGGACTTTCATCGAAAGGACAGCCCTACTTTAACATTCTCTCTTATGAAAATTCAAAAAAGAAAAAAAGTGTCATAAGCAAAGTCTCCAGCTAGGCGCAGTGGGGGGAAAATACCTGTTCTCTCTTGGAAATACTAATTACAGTGTTCACATATGCATGCCTCGTAAAAACGTCAGTTTTCACACACAGCTACTCCCCACAATAATATCACAAATCAAAACATAACATGTAAGCATATTAAACCACCTCCCTATTCTCCCAAATGGCCGGTTAGCCACACTTATTTTGAGACAGTTATAGTATAATGATTAAGGGTACAGACTCTGGGAGCAGATGACCTCGGTCTTCTCAACTGTAAAATGGGGGTGTAACAGTCCTATCTGAAAGGGTTGTGGAGACTATCAAGCGAATTTATACCTATAAAGTACATAGAACAGTGCCTGGTGTACAACATATGCTATATAAGTATTTGCTGTGATGCCTCACCCCGGTCCTTTCACAACACTAAATACCCCCAAGGATATAAACAAGAGGTCTCCCAGTACTTAAGGCCAGTAGGTTTTCCTTCCTGGTTTTGAGGTTCACTGACCTCCACTTCATTCACAGATTTAAACTCTACTCAGAGGGGCTGGAGGCTTGCTGTAGCACCTGGATGAAGGCGTCACGAGGGCTCCCTCGGGAATTCGGATCTCCTCCCCGTCTCCCAGCCAGAGATCTCACAGTTATCTTCATGCATAAAATTAGATCTCATGAACCCTCAAAAGAATGACTTGCTTTTGTGAATATGACCTCAGTGAACCCCTGTGTGGATTTACCTAACCTCATACCTGGGACGGTCAGTTTGCTAGTAATACTAAGGACAGCTGGGTGAATGGCTCACACACCACCACCACCCCCAGCCCCTGTGGCGGCCAGCTGGCTTCTCGAATGGGAATGCTGTTCTGAGAGCACAGATTGGGTCCCTTATGGCAGCCAACCATCTCACAAATGCACTCCACCCATCAGCAGAGGTCCTGGTGCAATAGCCAGGGGAGTAACAGTAACTATAACAGATACGGTGCATTGACCGCAGCCCCTCCCTTGTGGGCTGGTATTCTGTCATGTATTCATTCAGCGAATAGTCATTAAAAACTTATCTTGTGCCTGGTATTGATCTGAGCAGCAACTGTTCAAAGCAGTGAGTAAGACAGAATTCCTGCCTCCCGAGGCTCATTGTAATGGGATGAGTTAGTCTTCAAACGAATAAATGGGAAAAATATACGCTGTGGTAAAAGGTTAAGTGCTCTGGAAAGAAAGAAAGAAAGCAGGAAGGGGGATAGAGACTACTGGGAAGGGGAAATTCAACTTAAATAGGGTGGGCATGAAAGGATGCACTGAGTAAAGACCCAAGGAGGGGAAAGAGTGAGCCCACTCTGATCTCTGGGGAAGCACATTCCAGCAGGACAGCACAGTTGCAAGGCTCCGAGGCAGGAACTTGCCTGGTGTGTCTACTGCAAGAAGACCGCTGTGGCTGGAGGAGAAGAGTGAGGGGGGAAGAGGAGAGGGGCAGAAGGGGGGAAGGGCAGATGGTACAGGGTCCTGTGGCTTCCTGGCGAGAGCTCTGGCTTTCACTCAGCGAGACAGGAGGAGCCGCTGGAGGGTTCCCTGCAGGAGATATGCACGCTGACTTACACGTGCCAGGGTCACAGGGCCAGACTTTTTTGTCTTGTTTTGGTTTTTTCTTTATTGGCTGCACCACACGGCATGTGGGATCTTGGTTCCCTGACCAGGGATCAAACCCACGCCCCCTGCATTGGGAGCCCGGTGTCTTAACCACTGGACTGCCAGGGAAGTCCCAAAAGGCCAGACTGAAGTGGGGCAGTGATGCACTCAGGGAGACACTGCAAGTAACTCAGGCAAGAGATGTGGTGGCTTGGGCCAGGGTGCAGTGCTGCGGGTCAGACTGGTGGTCAGGGTCTGGATAAACAGGGACTGTAGAGCTGACGGGAGTTAGCGATGAATTAAATGTGCGGTATGAGAAAAAAACCAGAAGAATGGTTCTGAGGTTTGGTAGTTACAGTATCTAAAAAATCAATGATGTAACAGCTGTGAATAATGGCGTACAGGTGAATAATACAAGCAGTGCAAACAAATCGAGACCAGCTGGGAGAGAGCAGATGACGGAGCGCAGTAAAGAAATTTTCAGAGGAGCCCTGTGTTGGAAATGGGAGCATTCCAGCACTCAGCCCAGCGTCTAGCACATAGTAGGCCCCCGATAAAGGTCTTGAATGTGAGGGAGTACAGTTACACAAATAAAAACCAAGGTTTACAAGCAATATCGTCTTGAGGGAAAATAGAATTTTTATAGAAGAGGAGCAGACGAAAGGAAAAAGAACCAAACCAGAACAGACTTGGATTGAAGAGCTTTGTCCACACCTGACACTGTATCTGTCCTAAACCAACTCATCGGCTGGTGGTGGGAACTCCTATCTGCCTTCCCTCTAGTAAAGAAGTCCCTGCCATAATCGACAAACTGGCCCTAAAGCATGTTATTATCCTGCTAATGTCCTAGGAGAAGTAATAATATTACATTCGGGCTAAATTCCAAAAGATATAGCTCTGAGAGAAAACCCGAAGTTCTCAGGGCCTTAATAATAGGGCCACTGCTGGGCGAATACACATTGAGTTGTAGTTCCTCGCAGCTCAGTCCTTAATCCTCTTTTCTTTTTTTTTTTTACACCTTTATTGGAGTATAATTGCTTTACAGTAGTGTGTTAGTTTCTGCTTTATAACAAAGTGAATCAGTTATACACATACATATGTTCCCATATCTCTTCCCTCTTGCGTCTCCCTCCCTCCCACCCTCCCTATCCCACCCCTCCAGGCGGTCACAAAGCATCGAGCTGATCTCCCTGTGCTATGCGGCTGCTTCCCACTAGCTATCTACCTTACGTTTGGTAGTGTATATATGTCCATGTCTCTCCCTCGCTTTGTCACAGCTCTTTTCTATCTATACCTTCTCCCTATGCGGCATCAGCCAATCAAGCCCATAACTCTAAAACCTTTAATAAGTTGATGCTTCTCAAATATGTATCTCCTGCTCTGCCCTCTCCTCTGAGCTCCAGGCTTATATATCTAACTACTCACTCATCGTGACACCACTAACTTGGATACCTAAGATGCATCAAACAGGCATCTCCAATTTAACATACCCCCAACTGAACTCTTGACCCTGGTCAATCAACCTGCCCCTTCGCTAAGCTTCCCTGTCTCGGGAAATGGTACCACTGTTAATACACTAATGTAGCTGAGGAGCCATCATTGGTCCGCACCTTTCTCTCTCACCCTACATTCAATCCATCGGCAAGTCCTACCAACTCTACCTTCAAAATACAACCCAATCTGACCACCGTTCATCGCTGCCAGTGTGACCATCCCAGGCTTCACCACCATCGCCTTCTATTACCTCCACCCTTGCCCACCATGGCCAGTTCTCCACACAGCAGCCAGAGCGATCTTTCAACATATACCAAGTCACACCACCCATCTGCTCAAAACACTTCAAAGACTTCCCATCGAACATGAAATAAAACCCAATGAGGCCCAGTGGGATCTGGCCCCGACTGGCTGTCTGATCCCTCTTCCCTCCATGCCCTTCTGAAGTGCTCCTGCCTTCCTGTTGTTCCTTGAACCCACCAAACAATCACTGCGCCAAGCAAGCCACTGTGAGGTTTCTCTGCGAAGCCTTTCTTGACCACCTCAGACAGAATACGGCCATCGTCTGGTTGTTCTCACAGCACTCAGTCCACAAGGGTGGAAGGGATGATAACACTTTATCATGGCATCCACTGAACACAAGTCTGTCTTCTCTTCTCAAAAGGAGCCACAAAATACCTTCTACCGTCCCGGCAATGAGGAGGCTGTCTAAAGTTTGCTGTGTAAACTAAGTTGAACTGAATGGCCCAATCATCCGCCATCTCCTCTGCCCACCTGTTCTAACTGATGGCAGCAGGGAGCAGTGGAAAGAGCCTGGGCTTTTCTAGTGACACAACGCTGGGTTCCAATCCAGGCTTTCTACCTTAATAACTGAACAACCCTGGGCAGGTCACTTAACCTCTCTGTGCCTCAGTTGCCTCATCTGTAAAACAAGGAATGATCAGATTCAACTTCAAGGTTACTGTAAGAACTAGAAGCCACACAGGTAAAGGACCCGGCACAGTGCCTGGCACACAGTAGGTACATGATAAATGGTAGCTAGTATTATTATCCACATATATCTTGTCTTTCATCTCTCTTTACGGCATTACTGAACGTCCAGAGATTCCAACAAAGCATGTTTTGTCCTTCGAGAGGAGAAGTAACACAATGAGAAAGACATCAAGACATACGGATGGGAGAAGAGGCTTCACTCCAGGTGGTGTAAGGGGAGGTGGCAGACTGAGGCCACGGGAAACAAGATGACTGACAACAGCAAGATAACCCCCTTTTCCTCTCCAGCCAACCTCTGCCCACTTCTGAACTGTCCATAACCACAAAAGCCACAGAGGACCCAAGTCTCCACTGAGGTCTCAGTGCCTGAGCGCCAGGGTGGGTCTCATAAAAAGAGATTGGTTGCCACAGCAGAAAAGGATATGCAAGCGCTTCCAAATTAGAATAGGAATTTAATTAAACCAGGAGAGAAATGAGAGATAGGGAGATGATTACGGCCCCAGGATATTTCCTTCCTTAGAGGCAAGGGGAAGAGGCAGGGGTGAGCTAGAATTCACCCCCCCTCACAGTCTGCCCCTTTCCTCCCCGCCCCCCAGTCATCTCCCTCTACACCCCCTACTTCTGACTCCTGGGCAATCTTCTTCCTCCGTTCTGGAACCCCTGGGCCCCTACCCCAAACCAGCTCGGCACAAAACTCTCCCTCAAGACATATGTGCTGCTGACTCACTCTCCCAGCTTGTAACAAAGCTTAAAACTTTTAATTCCCCAGTTTTTAGTATCTTTTCTCACTCTTTCTACTTCATCTTGCTTCATGTTATGAATCATGTACAGTACTTCTGGTACTCAAGAAATACCCTTTATCAAATCTGTGCAAAAGAGAATTCATGAGTGACTTTGATCGACGAACAGTCTCTTGAAATGACAAAGAGCTCCCTGGGCCTGCAGGGAGTCGGAGCTTGATAGGCACACAGACAGGCACATGGTGGTAGGGAGGGACACTGTGCTGTGGACATGAGACCTCATGTGGATTCGGTGGCTGTAATATGTTCTAAGGACATTCTCCCTTGCGTGTCTCCCCTCTGTGAGGCTGCTTAAGACCAGAGCATGTAGGGAAGAGATGTGATCATGTCAGGTGAGCACAGAGGTGGGAAACTGCCTTACCAGGTAGGGTAGCTCACTACAGACTTCATGCAGTCTGCAGGGCATGCCTTCGTTTTTTTTATCCATAAACTGTAACTCAAGATAATGTCCACAGGGGGCTGCTTCCCAAATGCCTGAGACAGAGAAAGCGCTTTAAGGTCCTCCAGCAAAGGGGCTCCCGGTGGACAAGCCACAGCACGCGCATGCCTTACCCATCTGAAGGGAGGGGGAAAGCCACCTCTTGTTCCTCTTGGCCCCTTTCTCTGAATCTCCTCTGCCCAAGCTCCCATCTTTCTCCCTCCTCACCGCCCACTTCCCCACTTGCTGAAGACACCCGAGATCTGGCTAAATAACCCACTTTGCAGTTTATTTAGCTCTAAATGGAAGTCGTAAGACAAATGCAATAAATAACTTGGGTACAAAAGAGAGGCACGCGTCCTCCCTCTCACTCTGGCACACACGTGCACACAGACTAAACAGGGGCGGGTACTCTCCACGGTAACCTTTCCCAGGCTCAGTGGGCCGACAGCTGCTTCTACTAGTGCAGGATGACAGGCAAGGTTCGTGTTCCTGGGTAGACTGGGGCCCTGGAGGGTAGACCAAGACTGCTGGCCCAACGAGGCCACAGAGTCTGTAATTCCCAGGACTGGAACCCCGCTGCCCACTCTTTGGGGAGCATGATCTTGGTGACCTAGCTATTAGCCATGGGTGCCTCTCTGCTCTTCCCAAGCCATTCAGGTGGCGTGCTCCCTGAGGGGCTGTGTCATGCCACTCCAGCGCCACCTGCTAAGGAAGAGGAACCTGTCACAGAGAGAGAGAAGAATGGGACACCTGGGGAAGGGAGAGGGAGAGAGGGAGAGAGGGAGAGAGGGAGAGAGGGAGAGAAGGGGAGAGGGAGAGAGGGAGAGAGGGAGAGAGGGAGAGAGGGAGAGAGGGAGAGAGGGAGAGAGGGAGAGAGGGAGAGAGGGAGAGAGGGAGAGAGGGAGAGAGGGAGAGAGGGAGAGAGGGAGAGAGGGAGAGAGGGAGAGAGGGAGAGAGGGAGAGAGGGAGAGAGGGAGAGAGGGAGAGAGGGAGAGAGGGAGAGAGGGAGAGAGGGAGAGAGGGAGAGAGGGAGAGAGGGAGAGAGGGAGAGAGGGAGAGAGGGAGAGAGGGAGAGAGAGGGAGAGAGGGAGAGAGAGGGAGAGAGGGAGAGAGAGAGCCCTGATTGGAAACTCTGGGAGAAAGGGAGGCTGTGACAGAGATGCACCAGCCTGGCGAACTACCCCAGCCCCACCTGGGTTTGGGAGACACGTTGCCAAGAGCTCGAATGTGATCACGACTGGCGGTGAGGGAGGCGTGATCACCTGGGTGTGCGCGTGCCTGCCGCCCTTTCGATCCTGCCTTCCCTTCCAAATCAGGAAGGGTGGCCTCTCTGATTCAATGGCACAGCTGTACCTAGCAGCACCCCCGAAGGCAGGTGGAGGCACACCTCGGTCATTCAGATCAAGGTGGGGTCCCTTGGAAAAGCACTCACGTGCCCACACTCCCTTTCTTTTCTGCTTCATCTAGGAATCTGCTCTTTTTATACAAAAGACTCCGGGAGTGGTGGCTGTTTTACATCATCAAGGAAACAGTTGGAAAAGGTCACGGTACCACGTTTTGTGCACAAAGGAAAGAGAAAGATCCTAACGATATTCTAAATATATATATTCTGCCTTATTTCCTAGGGATCCCACTGATCATATCTGCCAAAACACATTTAAAGATGATACGTGAAAAATCGATTACCGTGAAGCTCAAAAACAGAAATCCTCTAAACATCACTGTTCATAATCTTAAACTATTTTAACAATACCTTAAATTTATAAAGCATATCTTGGTGCACAAAGCCCTTTCATACACACATTCTGATTTAATTCTTACAACCATAATATGAACTAAGTGTTCCAATTTAATGGAAGAGAAAGATGAGGCTCACTGAGGTCATGTGACTTGCCTAAGATCATGGTATGGGGGAGGGGGGAGTAGACAGAAAATAAAACCTGAACTTGAACCCAGATCTTCTGAGTACAACCCAATGTTGAATACTACCTATTCCTTATGGTATTCGCTATGCCAGCCTAACTGGTTTTCTAAAATGTTCATTCTTTGGTGACAAGTCACATAAGCAACTACTAATTCCTGTTAAAATTAATGTAAAAAGCTCACTGTCACCAGAATGGGGAAAAACAAACAAACAAAAAACTCACATGCCAAGCTGCTAATAGCAATATTGTGCATTCACAAGTAAATTATTTACATCAATGTAATTATATTAATAGATTAATCTATTATATAGATAAAATCTATATAACCATAGTTTGTTTTTTTTTCAACTTTCACAGATCAGAGCATTTTCTCAAAACAAATACAAAAGACTATGGGCTTGCCATACAGTTGTTAACTTTTTCTTCTGCCAAGAAAAGATATTAACTTTGAAAATTCAACTTCAAGTTGAACAAATTTAGCTTCCCAAAAAACTGTATTGCTATTATTTTCTCATTATGCCAGACTGCGAAAAACTTCATCAAGGGCTCAGTCCCGGCCCATTCAGGAACACTGCTGGAGATAAATGTCAGGTCTGCCCTAACACAAAGTGTAGAAAGTCCTGAAGTGTGTTAGAATTTGAGAGCAGCTGTAACATCAGCATTTCGCCAGTTATCCAGAGGTAATTCAAGTTAGTAAGAACTGGCATGAATACTTAAAATGTGTTCAGAATCCATTTTAGCATCAACTACAGGTATGTTTTTCAACGTGCACATAATATAAATAACACTACACTTCAAAGCAAAAGCACAGGCCATGAGAGCTCCCAATACATAGAGCAAATGGAAGCTAAGGAAAAAGAAACATGATGGGAGAATTTGCCTTACATGCCCCCAGCAGCAATCAGATACTCTATTTGAATAAGCAAAACAAAAAACAACAAAAAAAAGCTCACTTAGCAAAATTGAGTTTATAAGTACACAGCTCTTATAAGCAAAAAGGAGGGAGACGCAAGAGGGAGGAGATGTGGGGATATGTGTATATGTATAGCTGATTCACTTTGTTATACAGCAGAAACTAACACACCATTGTAAAGCAATTATACTCCAATAAAGATGGTGAAAAATAAAAAAAAAAAGAAAGCACTCATGAAGCAAAGAATGAGGGTCTTTTTCAAAGCACTTTCATATGTTTTATCTCATGTAATTGCTACAAGACTCTTGAGGTTAGGAACAGCTGGTGGTATTACCCGCGTATTACTAATGAGAAGACTAACGCATGTTTATTTATTCATCTGACACTTACAAAGAGACATAAGTGTTTTGCCTGTGATCACAGGGCTCATGGCAGAAGGGGGTCCAGTGGCTGTCCCCCTATCCTCAGTGTAAGTATCAAATCCCAAGCTGATGTTCACAAAGGTAAAAAATGGAACTTGTAGGGCTCTCCTGGTGGCGCAGTGGTTGAGAGTCCGCCTGCCAATGTAGGGGACACGGGTTCATGCCCCGGTCCGGGAAGATCCCACATGTCGCAGAGCGGCTGGGCCCGTGAGCCATGGCCGCTGAGCCTGCGCGTCTGGAGCCTGTGCTCCGCAACGGGAGAGGCCACAGCAGTGAGAGGCCCACATACCGCAAAAAAAAAAAAAAAAAATTGGAACTTGTAAAAGGTGGATTCAGCTGCAGAAAATGATCCCAGAAACAGTGTGTGTGTGTGTGTGTGTGTGTGTGTGTCTGTGTGTGTGTGTCTGTGTAGGGAGTCTTCAATTTGGGGCTGTTCCTAGTCACGTTTCATCACAGAAAACAGAGCATACTTTCTCTTCGTTCTGTTCCCAAACCCTAACCATGTCTCAGATTGCCATCTCTCAGGTCTGGGTCTCTTTAAGAGCATTTCAGAGCCAGGTTCCAAGACAGGAAGGCCAACTGTGTCACAGAAATTAACTACTAATTACACACAAACCCTGTGTAAACATTCCAGTAAATTACAGCCCCCCTACTTTTCACTAGTTGGGATTTTTGTGTGCGCCTCTACCTGCCACAGGAGAAGGGAGCATGGCGCTGAGCTGCAGCACAGCAGGGAGAGCAGACGGCAGCAACAGCGGGGACAGCCCACTGTCCAGCACTAGCGGTGTCCCTCCCGACAGCAGCTCCTTCATCTGAACCTAGACCCTATGCTGCATATACTGACAGCCGGGCGGCCTGGAAGCCAGGGCACCCTGGGTGGGTTCACAGAGCTTCTCTGTGAAATTAGCCTATTGATGGATATTTACTGAATACATAATCATTTCTGGGGAACTGTGGTTGATGCCAGAAGACAGAATGGTGTTTTGAAAGGGAAAAGGGACAGAGGCACCTAAAAGACAACTCCTGATAGGGGAATCTGGGAAAAACACCAGATGAATGCTACTGACGTTTAGGTCTCGGGGAGAGGGCTTAGAGGAAAGATCTCTTTTCCTCTGAGTTTTCAGGGATAGTCAGAGAAGGCTCTGTGGAGGAGGTGGCCAATGTTTTGGAGGAAAAACTAATTCAAAAAACATGAATGTAAGATTGGCAACGATGCATATGAAAGGTACTAAGTGGCTAGGCTGAGAGATAGGAAAGGACCAGTCGGAGAGGAGAAGATCTGGACAGCGAGTGGGCAGTGGAAGAAGATGTTCTGCTTGTCTCCCCTATATGAGTGGTTTTCACGAAATGTTCTAAATAATTATTTAACACCATTAGTGCTTCCTATGTGCTAGGCACATGTCAAGGGATTTATCCAAGATATCTCATTTAATTCTTACTACAACTCTGTGAGGGGGGTACCGAAATTATCTTCACATTACAGATAAGGATAATAAGGCACAGAGGTTAAGTTGTTCAGGTCCCACAGGTAGTAAGGGTGGGACCAGGATTCCTAACCACTGTTATACCACGTCTAGTAACAGAAATCATTGTTTCAAACAAGATCATCAGAACATCAATGCAGAAAACGTACAGAGAGGAACACCTTTGGCATAAATGTATTTTTGCTATTTAATATATATATATATGCATTTATAATACAAAGCATGTATGTAATGTAGAATCAATCACTCAAAACATAGGGTGGTTTTAGGGAAGATGAGCACTAAAGCCGGGGGTAGGATGCCTGCTGCAGTCTTGAATCAGCTTTGACATCCAGTTTATTTCTGTATTTTGTTTTAGTTTCATAGTACTGAGAAAATCCTCAATCATGCAGAAAAGTAATAGTGTGCTAACTTATATCACTGTCTGTGAGCAAACAAGCTCAGGCCTGAATTTTTTAAAAAGACTAACACAGAACTACCAGCCTTCTAATAGCACATTTACGCAAAGTTCAAACGAACACAGAGATGGCAAAGGGAGCTTTACTCCAAGGTCTGAACAAATAAGCCAGGGCGATCATGAACAGTCTCCAAGTATGAAGATTTGGTCTCGAACACATTGATTACGTGCGTCTTTTTAAATTAGTTTTTTTTCATCATTTTCTACTTCCTCGATTCTAAGATACACCTTTCTTTGCAGACAAAGGTTTTAGGACTAAGAATATACAAATATGTAACATACAGAATGTAGTAGGGGTTCCCCCCTGAAATGCCATTATTAACTTTTTTTTTTTTTTTTTAGCGGTACGCGGGCCTCTCACTGTTGTGGCCTCTCCCGTTGCGGAGCACAGGCTCTGGACGCGCAGGCTCAGCGGCCATGGCTCAGGGGCCTAGCCGTTCCGCGGCATGTGGGATCTTCCCGGACCGGGGCACGAACCCATGTCCACTGCATCGGCAGGCGGACTCTCAACCACTGCACCACCAGGGAAGCCCCATTATTAACTTTTTAGTAGATCTTATAATCAATGGTATGTATCTTGTATTCAAGGAAGTGTGACAGGTAAAATATATATTTTAACTATAAACAAAACGAAAAGACAAACCATGGAATGGGAGAAAATATTTGCAAATGATGCAACTGACAAGGGATTAATCTCCAAAACACACAGACAGCTTACAAACAACCCAGTCAAAAAATGGGTGGAAGACCTAAATAGACATCTTTTCAAAAAAGACATACAGGTGGCCAATAGGCGTGTGAAAAGATGCTCAACATCGATAATCATTAGAGAAGTGCAAATCAAACCTATAGTGAGGTATCACCTCACACCAGTCAGAGTGGCCATCATCAAAAAGTCTACAAATAATAAACGCTGGAGAGGGTGTGGAGAAAAGGGAACCCTCCTACACTGTCGGTGGGAATGCAAACTGGTACAGCCACTTATGGAGAACAGTATGGAGGTTCTTCAAAAAACTAAAAATAAAGTTACCACATGATCCAGCAATTCCACTCCAGGGCATATATCCAGAAAAGACAAAAACTCTAATTCGAAAAGATACATGAACCCCAGTGTTCATAGCAGCACTATTTAATAGTCAAGACATGGAAGCAACCTAAGTGTCCATCGACAGATGAATGGATAAAGAAGATGTGGTGCACATATATATATACAAAATGGAGTATTACTCAGCCAAAGAAAAGAATGAAATAATGCCATCTGCAGCAACATGGATGGAGCTAGAGTTTATCATACTAAGTGAAGTAAGTCAGACAGAGAAAGACAAATATATGATATCACATGTGGAACCAAAAAAGATGATACAAATGAACTTATTTACAAAACAGAAATAGACTCACAGACATAGAAAACAAACTTACAGTTACCAAAGGGGAAAGGGCAGGGTAAGGATAAATTAGGAATTTGGGATTAAGAGATACACACTACCATATAGAAAACAGATAAACAACAAGGACCTACTGGATAGCACAGGGAACTATATTCAATACCTTCTAATAACCTATAATGGAAAAGAATCTGAAAAAGAATACATATATATATGTAGCTGAATCACTTTGCTGTACACCTGAAACATTGTAAATTAACTGCACTTCAATTATACAGAAAGTCAAAAAAAGATATATTTTAAAAACAACGCAGATGTAGAGAATGGACTTGAGGAAACTGGGAGGGGGAAGGGTAAGCTGGGACGAAGTGAGAGAGTGGCATGGACATATATACACTACCAAACGTAAAATAGATAGCTAGTGGGAAGCAGCCGCATAGCACAGGGAGATCAGCTCGGTGCTTTGTGACCACCTAGAGGGGTGGGATAGGGAGGGTGGGAGGGAGGGAGACGCAAGAGAGAAGAGATATGGGAACATATGTATAACTGATTCACTTTGTTATAAAGCAGAAACTAACACACCATTGTAAAGCAATTATACTCTACAATAAAGATGTTAAAAAAAAAATTTTGAGACAATTTTGTAAAGCCACCAAAGTCACCTATGGATCTCAGCTGACAAGTCCCTGATCCAGGACAAAGGGCAGAGGTGTTGGGATGGGAGAGGGAGAAGAGACCCTGCAGGCGTGGGAGGGAGGCAGCCAGCAAAGTGCCCTCAGGAGGATGGAAATGCCACTGGTCCTGGTCCTCTTTCCTGAGAGCTCACTGTGTGTCAATCACTTTATATTAGACAAATTTTTTTTTTGGCGCCACGCGGGCCTCTCACTGTTGTGGCCCCTGCCGTTGAGGAGCACAGGCTCCGGACGCGCAGGCTCAGCGGCCATGGCTCACGGGCCCAGCCGCTCCGTGGCATGTGGGATCTTCCCGGACCGGGGCACGAACCCGTGTCCGCTGCATGAGCAGGCGGACTCTCAACCACTGCGCCACCAGGGAAGCCCAAATTTTGATTAAAGTAGGACCTCGTAGAAATCCATGTAGTGGGGGAGATGGGCTTTCTGAAGGCTTTCTCTTTAGTATGCTCCCACTTCACCCTCCCCCGGCCCAGTCATTACAACCACACGGAACTGTCACGCTTCACTGTGGCCTCAGAATCACAAGAGAGCTTGTTAAAAATACAGATTCCTTCTTCCTAGCTCTGTAGCTGCCAGTTCATTACACCCAGGAAGAGCCCAGGAATCTGAAATTACATTAATTGCCCCCAGGCAATTCTAAGATGACCCACACTGAGGGGCACTGAAAGAAAGTCCTCAATAAATATTTTTCTAGTGAGTGATAAATTGAAGGAAAAATGAATAGAGACCTTTTGGCTGCCTAGTGCCAGAGGCTGGCACTGTGCCATCCAGTCTGGCTGGGATTCCGTAAGGATTTGGCCTCCAGGGTGAGCCAGTTGAAAGTACCTGAAACAGCCACTGAGTCACCACACACCACCCCCAGTTAATTTCTGCCCCTTAGTCCTAAGGCCTGGGGTTGCCTCAGAACAGAGAGGTCATAGCCTAAGGCTGCATGACACACCAGGCACCTGAGGCCTCTGGCCACGGATCAGAAATTAAATTGTGTATTAGAGTGGGCTAAAAGAAAGGCAAAGAGCCCTGAGCCAGCGTAATGGTTCTGCACAGGTGAAAGACCTGGAGACTGGCTTGGTGAGTGCGTGGTGTGAAATTCAGGCACCTGATCAGGAGGCAAACTTCGCATATTTGGAATCAACCCTAAACACGATGACATCTCTGGTTTGACAAGTTATTAAGAAATCAAAATGGATATGAAAGAGTAGGAATAATTTCAGGGTAGAAGCAGCTATGGATGGGAAGGAGAAAGAAAGCAAACCAGTTTTTTTTTTATCCCACGGAGGGAACCAGGGACTGGAAACTGTGGACCCCAGGCTCCGGCCCAGCGGGCAGGGAGCAAGGAGAAAGGCATTGCAGGGTTTAGAGGGAGGACAAGTGATTCACATGGAGAACAGGCTGCCAAAGGCAGCAGCAGAAGCTACAAACATAAATTTTTTTTTTCCACCTAAAAAGCCGATATCTTTATTTTTTTTTAACATCTTTATTGGAGTATAATTGCTTTACAACGGTGTGTTAGTTTCTGCTGTATAACAAAGTGAATCAGCTATGCATATACATATGTTCCCATATCTCCTCCCTCTTGCGTCTCCTTCCCACCCTCCCTATCCCACCCCTCTAGGTGGTCACAAAGCACCAAGCTGATCTCCCTGTGCTATGCAGCTGCTTCCCACTAGCTATCTATCTTACGTTTGGTAGTGTATATAAGTCCATGCCACTCTCTCACTTCGTCCCAGCTTACCCTTCCCCCTCCCCGTGTCCTCAAGTCCATTCTCTACGTCTGCGTCTTTATTCCTGTCCTGTCCCCAGGTTCTTCAGAACCTTTTTTTTTTTTTTTTTAGATTCCATATATATGTGTTAGCATACAGCATTTGTTTTTCTCTTTCTGACTTACTTCACTCTGTATGACAGACTCTAGGTCCATCCACCTCAATGTGTTTTTAAAAAGAGACACTCTGGGGCTTCCCTGGTGGCGCAGTGGTTGAGAGTCCGCCTGCCGATGCAGGGGACGCGGGTTCATACCCCGGTCAGGGAAGATCCCACATGCCGCGGAGTGGCTGGGCCCGTGAGCCATGGCCGCTGAGCCTGCACGTCCAGAGCCTGTGCTCCACAATGGGAGGGGCCACAGCAGTGAGAGGCCCCCGTACCGCAAACAAAAAAAAAAAAAAGAAAAAGACACTCTGAGGAGGAAAACGGGATTACAGAGTACAATGCTAGTGAGGAAGGTGGGCGGGCCTGGTAGGTTTCAGTCCCCCAAAGTTTCCCCAGTCAATGCTCTGAATTGGGCTGACGCAGGGCGAGGTGCCCAGGAGTGAAGTCTGGGAGGGCCCAGGAGGTGTGCCACACCTTCTGTCACAGCTTACTCTGCTCACGGGGACATACACCCCTCACTCACTCACTCTCCCTCTACTGGGGGCAGTTCAAGCGCCGAATTAGAAATCAGAACAGCTGGTTTTAAAGCTCACTGCCTACGTCTTCTATGCAATGAGACAGGTTTCTCAAACTCACTCCATAGACTGAATCTGTCCAGGAGATTCCAGAGTAACATTTGAAAAAAGGCCTATAATCCATTTACTCCCTTTTCACAGTCTCCCCCCGCCTCCCCACCTCTTTCTTCCCTACCCAGCTCAAATTCCACCTCTCCTGATTCTCATTTTATTGTGCTCACCAGTTACGACTACTCTGGTGAAAGCCAACTCTCCACCTACTTCCTTGCCTGACCCTCAGGGGCCAAATGTGACTACAGGAAAACACAACACATTCACTGGTCTCACTTTCACCCCAGCACCATTAACCCCGAGTGGGTCCTGAATGCTGCCCGGCGATCAGATCCCCACTGCACTTAGTCCCTCGCTCAAACTTCCAGCATTTCCCTCCTCCCACCTTCGGCTCATGACCTGACTTTCTATTTCATCGAGACAATAGAAGCAATAGGGGAATTTCTACATGCTTCCGTCACCACGTCTACCCCCCATCCCAGCCTCTGCAGCCTCCCTCCTAGGACTATGGATGAACCATGAAGCTGGGCTCCAAGCCTAGCCCTCCAACCTGTGCTCTGATGGGCTAGGAGCCCACCCCCACTCACCTGCTTTAGAAGGCTGCTCCACCAACTGTCCTCTCTCTCCAGCAGCAATGGTTCTTACCTTGAATGACTCATTCTCACCAAAAAGCAAATGGTATTTCTTCTACCTGCCCCACTCTCTCTGCTTCTCTTTCAACAAAACTCAACACAACGGTCTGTCTCCAAACCTCTCTTAAACCTTCTCCAATCAGGTTTTCGCCCCTCCCACTTTCCCCTCCTGGCCTCTGATGATTAATTCTTAGCCCTTATCTCCCTTGACCCATCTCTAGGCAGCATTTGATTCAGCTGATCACTGCTACTTCTTCCTGAAGCACTCTCTTCCCTTGGCCTATAGGACACCCTGCCCCACTACGGCTCCTTCTCAGTCTTCTTGCTAACTCCTTAACTCACCCACATCTTAACACTGGAACTTAGTTCTGGAACCTCTTCTCTATAGTTAGATATTTCCTTCCTTGATGGTTTATCCAGTCTTCGGACTTTAAATACCATTCTATACACAGAAAACTCCCAAATTTATTATCTCCAGCCTAGGCTTCTACCCTGAATTCATTTACCCAACTCTCTCCTTACACCACCATATCAAATAAGCATCGCAAATTTTTCATTCATGTCCAAACTCAATTTTTTATCTTCCTCCCCATCTACTTCACCTCTCAGCCTTCACGGGAAAGGGGCAGACTAACTTCCAGTATCCACTTATTAATCCCTTTGTGTATTAGACAAGTCACAGGTGAACAGACACTGGGTATCAGATTCCAGGTGTCATCTGTATTACAGGGACCCAGACAACTGCAAGGACACAGGAACAGGCTCGCACAGACAGGGACGTGGGGAAAAAAACAGCCTATTCCAGAGCATGAGTGATCGGTTACAGGAGTCTACAAATTTTACCAACTAGACACCTTATCCTAGGTCAGCTGGTACACCTTATCACTCTGACACCGTAAGATGATGGTAGGTTCCTGGCCCCTATCTGTCAAATGAGCTCTGAGTATGTTCTGTTCCCAGAGCATGTGGAGGAGGTGGTGATGAAAACTAAAGCAGAGATGAGCAAACAACATTCCCTAGGTCACGTGGAACTCAGCACCGAACACGTTCTCTGCAGATACTATAAAATCAGAGAAACTTCAGGAAGCTGGAGACGGCAGTTTTCCACCAACCCTCGGATATGGCATTATTTTTTCAACATACAACAATTACATGTTGTATACATACAATTATTTTTTCAGCAACGAGGCAAAAAGTGAATTCTCTGTTAACCATTTAGCTCATATTAACTATGTGTAGCTGGGAGAAGGCAACTTAAGGAGCATCACGGGCTCTGTCACACACCAAAGGACTTCCGAGAGTGAGGAAGACTCTCAGAAAGCATCAGACCACAAAAGCCAGGAAACAGTATAAAAATTTTCCCCACAGCAGCACAGAGCACCGAGGCAGTCATAACAGATACAGCTGGCGCACCTGCGAAGCCGAAAAACGGCACGCCTCCAAGAAACGTCCGCATCTGCATGAGTTATCAACACCAGGTGAGAAGAGAACTAGCTTGATGAAAAATACAGATGAAATACAGATCAAAACGACTGGACTTGAAGAGCACAGATTGGAGGAACTGCAGACAGAGAATGGGAACCCCCGCAATCTGTATATTATATTCCTGGTACCACGAACAGCAGAGAACATAAAACCAGAATGACGACAGGGAAATCAGACTCAGCCCAGAATCGGGAGAAAGCCAGATCCGAGAGCCACATCTCACCCAGGTGAAGAAGGTTAGAAGTTAATAATGGAGCCACGGTAACATCTGTGGAGTGAACAGCACTGAGGGAGAAGGTGCTGTCCTGGAGAAGCAACACCTATCCAGATTAGAAGAAATGAAAGGAATTAAACTCGTAAGAAGAGGGGAGAGCCTGCAAACGGAGGAGACCTTGGGAGAGACAGTCAAAACAGGAAGAAGCAGCCAGCAGAACCGTAGACTGCTTTGCATCTTTCTACCACAAGAGGGAGGGAAGCCAGGAATACAGTTGGAGTGTGACCAAGCCAAGTTGAAATTTTGGGAGAGACTAAATTGAGCGCAGCACGCAGGACTCCACGTTGCCCTGACAATGGGAACTCTCCCCCACCCTTACAATCATGCATGCTCATGAGAAAAGCTACATGCAAATGAAGTCAACGGTAATCAATGGCAGAGCCATACAAGGTCACAGGAGGCATTTAGGAAGGGTCTGTGCGGCAGAAAAGGGATGCAAACACCAGGGAAGCACTTAAGTTACATAGAAAAAGGTTACACTGAGTCCACATGTTTGAGAGAGCTTCTGCGTACAGTGTAAACCTGAAGGTTCTCCTAATGGTTTGGTTATAACTGGCGCCAATAAATCTTACGGATTTGTTGTAACCACTGAATAGAAGAGGCATTGGACGGGGAAATAGGGACTCCCTTTACTTTGTGGTCTTTGTGAAGAAATACAGTGGCTGCGTGAATTGGGCCTTCCAGGAACAGTGGTAGAAAGGGAAATCAGCAGTTATATCTGCATCTTATTAGCAGTGGTAATAATAAAAGGCACAGTGGGTAATTTTTCTCTATGTGGAAACATACATATATACATACATCTATTTAAAGTACTCAGGTGACTAGCTGTTCATAGTTAATTCAGTGGTGTGTAACCAGTTCTAATATATATGTAAAGTTCTGTCATTAAAAAATCTTAAGTTAAAATTAAGAGAAGAAAAATAAATACTCAGGTATCGTTGACATGGGCTTTCAGAATCCGCACGTTTTCAACCAAGATCCTAGGCATCTCTAATCTCATACTTTCAATGGGCATAAGCAGGAGAGGGGTGGTAGGTGAATTGGTCTGTACTGTTTATTTTTTTAAAAATTTTTTTAATTAATTTATTTTTGGCTGTGTTGGGTCTTTGTTGCTGCGTGCAGGCTTGCTCTAGTTGCGGTGAGCAGGGGCTACTCTTCGTTGAGGTGTGCAGGTTTCTCATTGCAGTGGCTTCTCTTGTTGTAGAGCATGAGCTCTAGGTGCGTGGGCTTCAGTAGTTGCAGCACATGGGCTCAGTAGTTGTGGCACACAGGCTCAGTAGTTGTGGTACACGGGCTTAGTTGCTCCGTGGCATGTGAGATCTTCCTGGACCAGAGCTCGAACCCCTGTCCCCTGCACTGGCAGGCGGATTCTTAACCACTGCACCACCAGGGAAGCCCAGTCTGTACTATTTAAATTGTTATTTTCCCCATCCTGGATCCTCTTTCCTGTCCCAGCTAAATGGTTGAATTTGCGTAAATTAAAAGTGTTTAAAACAAGACAACAGGTTATGCTAAGCCCCATGTCACCAATCCAGAACTTCATTTCAGTGTCAGCCTCTCCCACAAATGGGCTCTTGAACCAGTCAATCAGGAATCACCTGTTCAGCACTAGTGATCAGGTGAGTCATCTGCACCAGCATCTTCCTGATAAAAACCCTGCCACGCCCCAAAGGAAAGTGACCTTGCCACAACTAATCCACTTTTCACTAACTTCCTGGTCCAGCGCCCTTCTGCGTATAAAAGTCTTTCTTTTTTTGTACAGCTCCTCAGAGCTCCTTTCCAGCGGCTAGATGGGATGCTGCCCAATTCATAAATGGTTGAATAAAGTCAATAACATCTTTGAAATTCACTCTGTTGAATTTTGGTTTCTTTAACAAAAGCTTGTATGATGTGACTCCACCATAGATTGCAAGCCCTACACCCACCAGACTGAAGAGTCCACAGCTCTGAACCTTCCTCTAGTAGCAGAGAACCCTAACTCCAGGATGTGCATCCAACTCCTGCAAGAGAGCTCTGCCTGGGGCATGCTTTCCACCCCAGTTTCCTGCTCAAAGGAAGCCCAGACTTTGATGGCTCCTTCTCTTCCTAAGCAGCCAGACTTTGTCCTTGTTCCACTGGCTGAAAATTGCCTTTTTCATCCACCTTCTCCTGAATCAAGGGGTAGTTACCCATCTAACTACGACCATCACCTCTGCCTGTGGACTCTTGGCTCCATGCCCTCCCCCTAGATCCAATGCTTTGGAAAGTGATGTCATTTCAAAGTGGGCATGAGTTCATTCTGCCCCATAAGCAGCCACTTTTTGGAAATCAGCCCAACAGCTCATTGAGTTCCCTCAAGTCTGGATCCAGCCACAGGGGTAGCAGGAGGCCTTCAGTAAACTGAAGTTCAATGACTGATGTCATTGTCAGAGGTACTGTGAGTCTGTGGCCCTGGGAGCCCATGCAATCCAAGGTTTCAGAGAATCTGCAGCTTGACCTCTTCTCCCTGCTTCCTCGGTAGAGCACACCTGCGTTCACTGTCTCTGGGTGACCTCCATACCTATGTTGGACAGATAACCTGAGGGAGACTGGAATTTGAAGAGAGCACCAGGAGAGCAGGGATCATGGCACTTTTTTCTCCCTCTGTTTCCCCAGTGCCTAGCACACTGCTTGACACATCACAGATGCTCACTAATATATGTTGAAACAATGAATGAATGAACGAAGGAACTAATGTAAGTGATGAGTGATTCCTGTTTATCTCAGTACCTTCTGAGCCTTGGCTCCAGAGAGGACCAACAGATCTCGCCTTTATCTTCAAATGCAACACTTCTCCCTTCAGGCTTTCAATGCATTTATCACATCACTTAGGTGAGTCTACACATATAATTGAAATCCATCCCTCCCTAAGCCCCGCAAGTGACACCAGCCGCTGTGGGGCCAGTGCTGTCATTTCCAGAGGTGCCTGGTTAATCTGAGTGACAAGGCTTCAAGACAACCTTCACATCTCAAACGAGGAGCAACTGGACTCATCAACCTCACCTCCCTGGCCTCCTTCCTGCCACCCCACAACTGGTGAGAATCCCAGAGTGTCCTCAAGGGTTTTCTAGGTCACACATAACCCCCATGGGCTTTCTGGGCATATGCTGGTCCTTGGGACTTCTTCACTGCCCTGTAGAGCTTCGGCATGATAGCCTGTGGCTGTTTTCTGCAAAGCTCTACCTGCCTGGGAGCTTGGGAATGGGTCCAGGTTAGTGATGGACATTTACTAGGTACCTACTTGTACGGGCTTTATGCAGACCCTGGCTCTTCCTCCATGACAATCTGGTTGAGTCTCTCCTGAGACAGCATTTCCTTTCCTTCCGGTATAGATTATGTCCAGAAGTCCTTCTAAAGGGGGCTTTTTGTAAGCCACCCCATGTTCCACCCATTATTTATACAGATGGAATCAGGTTAGAAGCAAAGGTAAAGGTAGACTGTGGGAGGGCAAGTAAGATGGATGATTGCTCCAAACGGATCTGCCTTGGGGTGGGCTGGCTGTATGCATAGGAGGGTCCAGACCTTTATGAGCACCTGTTTACAAAGACAATTTGCCCAAATTGCTTTGCCCCCCCTAGGCCTCCTATGCATCAAAGCACACACCTCCCCACCCTTTCATTTTAGAACTTAGACTCTGCACCATGCCTTTCATAACTTGTTGAGATCAGACTCTGGGAGGTGGAAGACACTTCAGTGGTCACTCTAACACCCCACACAAACAGTTAGATAGCCCTGTCTTGTACACCAACTCAGAACTTTCCCAACATGCCTGATCACATGAATCACCAGGGGCACGTGTAAAAAATGTAGCTCAGCTCACCGACTATTCAAAACCACATGAAACCAAAATCTCCAAGGGCCTGTGAATCAGAATTTTCAACAAGCATCCCTAGTGAGTCTTACAATTAAGCGTGTTACTTATGTGCATGTAATGCAATGGTTCTTGAGGGAAGCTACATATTAGAATCAGCTAGGAAGCTTTACAAAGAAAATCAATGACAGGTCTTTACCCCTAGCTATTCCTACTTAACTTGTCTGGAGTAGAGCCCAGGCGATGGAAATTTTTAAAGCTCCCTCCCAGTTGATTCTAGTGTGCGGCCAGGGGTGGGAACTACCGGAATACCTTCCCAGATCAGTGGTAAGCTCTTTGAAGACAGCAACCAACAAATCTATACCTCTTGGTGCCCCTCACCGAATCCCACCACCATGTCGAACCAGTAGCAGAACAAAACGGCTGAGTTGATCTAACTAGCAGTTCACCCATCAAATATGGCATGTAATTTCCTAACTATATTAAGAAGCTGTGTACTTAGCGAGAGGCCAAAAAACAGAGGCTAAGTATAGATTATGTCCAGAAGTCCTTCTAAAGGGGGATTTTTGTAAGCTACCCCATGTTCCACGCATTATTTATGCAGACAGAATCAGGTTAGAAGGAAAAGGTAGCCCGTGGGAGGGCAACCATGGTTGAGTCTACACACACACGCACACGCGCACGCACACGCGCACACACACGCACGCACACGCACACCTGCTCCGGCCCCTCGCCAGCTCTACTCACATTGTACAGCACGGTGGTCCACCCTTCCATGGTGATGCACTGGAAGACAGTCAGCACAGCAAAAAGGATGTTATCAAACTGGGTGATCCCATCATTGGGGCCGATCCAGTCCCGGCATTCATAACCAGCTGGGCAGCCCTGCACACCACACGGGTGAGGGGGGTCAAATCCTTCTAGAATACCTGCAGACACATTTGGAGGGTGGGGGATAAACCACACGATGCTTAGCATGAGCTGGAAATGATCCCAGGAGGCCACAAGCATGCAATTCTATTTCCCACAGAAAGGTTTGTCCTTCTTTGTCTCCAGCTCCTACCCTTCTCTGGCATCTCTGCACCTCACAGCTCACATACCATGTGTTCAACCCAATGTTTCCCAACCTCCTGTGAAAATGAAGCCTCCTCCACATGCCCCCCCACCCCCTCTTTCCTCAAGTCACATCTTCAACCTTCTCCTGAGCCCCACGGGAATTTACAGGACTGGGTCACCCAGAAAGGTCTGAGCTGAAGGCAGAATCTTACTGATTTTCTAACTTCAGACTCCAGGATAGACTCTTAGTTCTTTCTGGGTTCCTTGGGAACAATTATAAACTACAGTCCCTTCCGTGAATCTTAACTGCTTGTTTTTATGGCCTAAATTCCTCATCTTAAATAAGACAAAAATAAAAATCCAACGTGAAAGGTGTCCTTTGAAGATTCTTTTCATAAAAACATGGTACCTAATTGGGCTCCTTCAACCTCTCCCCTGCCCCCTTTCCTCCTAAAGCACTCTACTGAACTTGAAAAGAACAAAGAAGATACAGGGAGACAAGAATGCCAGATCTGTGTACGCTGCTAATCTCCCAAGCACCCCTGCCCAGTCATGCTCAGAACTCCCTCAGTTCTTCCACACTATGTGTGGGTCACAGCAGAGAGGGGGAAGGTCATGAGCTCGAGCATGGATGGAAAATGTCCCCAAGATCTGGAGGGGCCCCAGATCTGACTCCGGACTCCTGGTCTCTCTGGCTGTGGGCCAAAGAGTCCACATACAAAGGGTAATTCTTCAGGCAGAAGGTTTTTGACATGCGTTCTGATAGCCTCCTACCAAGGGATGGGGCAGCTGAGACTTTCTATTGAAATAAACTATAAACCTAAGAGGTTATTCGCTTTGCGATATCAATGCACAATGGGGATCTTTAGGCTGGCTGTGCCTCATACAGCTGCTGACTAGGAAGTCTCTGGTTCTAATTCTAGGGTTGGGATAGGACATACTTTTCCAACCAGCCTCCAAATGCCCTGAAATTACCCCGATGACCAGAGGAGACAGGAAGGAGGCAGCAGACGTCAGAAAATAGTGACCCTACCTGAATTGTTCATGAAGCAAGCTCGGTGCAACTTCCCACTGTAGAACTCCAAGCCGATGATCGCAAACATCAGGATGGCAAAGAAGAGCAGAAGGCCAATCTGCAGAAGAGGCACCATGGCCTTCATGATGGACTTCAGCACAATCTGCAGGCCTACAGGGAAAGCAAGAGAACGATAAATGGAGCCCTCGCTTAGCACCACCCGATACGGCAGGCTGACTTCTTACTGGGAGAAGAGGGGTAAGTCTCTGAGGGAAAAGAACCATTGATCCTGAAATGATAAAGCAATTCACGAAGGGATAACCAGGATAAGTCAAGCCAAAGACGGCCATCACCCCCTCCCCTAGGGATCAATCCCTACTTCTTCCTCACCATTCACTGATCATTTACATGCCTATCACCCTTCCCTTATTCACTGCACCCATGCTGTCTTCTGGATTCCTCCTATAGATGAAACTCATTAGAATACGCTTCTTTCCTAAAGGGAATTAGGCCCAGCCCTGCTAGGCTATAAGTCTGTAAGAACAAGGAAAAAGTTCATCTTCCCCACAACTCAGTCTCAGACACAGCTCTCGCACCCACTGTTGGGGAAGCAGAATTAGTACAACCACTGTTCATGAAACACCATATCCTTTGACCCAGAAATTGTCCTTTTAGGATTCTAGCCTAAGAAAATAATCAGAGATTTGAATAATATTTAAGTAAAAAGATGTTTGTTGCAGCACTATTTCTAGTTAGAAAAAGAAAACCGGAAATAACCTAAATGAATAGCAACACGGAAATGACTACCCAAGTCAGGGACCGTATAAGACAGACTATATAATACAGGTTTAAAAATCATATTTCTGAAGATTTTTTTTTTTTTTTTTGGCGGTATGTGGGCCTCTCACTGTCGTGGCCTCTCCCGTTGCGGAGCACAGGCTCCGGACGCGCAGGCTCAGCGGCCATGGCTCACGGGCCCAGCCGCTCCGCGGCATGTGGGATCTGCCCGGACCGGGGCACGAACCCGCGTCCCCTGCATCGGCAGGCGGACTCTCAACCACTGCGCCACCAGGGAAGCCCTGAAGAATTTTTAACGTCAGGAAAATCAAATGCTTATGACGGGATCCAATACCAAAATTACAGCATGATCCCAATCACATTAAAATGCACAGGAAAAAAATGAATGAAAAAATATGCTAAAATGTTAACAAAAGTTATTTCTGAGTGATAGGATAATGGGTGCTCTTCATTTTCTATTATTTCCTTTACTTTCCCAATTTTTTCCAAAGATCTTTCATTATCTTTTAAATATGAAAAAAATCTGCTAAATTTTAAAGTGGAAGATGATGCCAGATTGCTGCAGGTCCTCTACTGCAGGGGCTTCCTCTCAGGAGAAATGATTTCTTGTTTATCCCTAATTCTCTTCGACCCTGGATCTGGTTGAGGACACATCAGTAAAGCTATCAGCAGAGGAGAAAGAAGAAAGGTGCTCACTAGGTATCCCCGACACGAGCTTCAGGGGCCTTAGGACACGCACAGCCCGGAGCGTCCTCAGGTCCACGTGTGTGTTGAAGTGGGTTCCCGCAGTGGCCAGGATGCTGCAGATGGAGACACAGAAGGTCACGGTTACCACAGTCTGCCTTCCTCCCGCTGTTCCACGGGGGAAGCTGGGTTAAAGAAGGATCATCGGCCTGGAAAGCACACAGAGCTGATGCCACCTGCGTGTGGGCGCACCTGAGCTTGGGTGAATCACCAGTGATTCCGAGTGGAATTAAATTTAGCCACATCTGGATTTCACTTTGAAAAGGAGGAAAACTGATCATCGCAATGGAATCCTAGCTCCAAATCATTAGTAAAACACAAGGTCCCCAGCATCTGTCTCATCCCTGCCCCGAAACCGTGTCCCCTACCCTCCTCTCTGCCCCTTGCCCATTTCCTTCCCCTCCTTCCAACCTACCAAGGGCCTCATATATTTTATTTTAAAATTTTCTTAGATTCCCCTGTCTCCTATCGCCTTCAGGAAATTTCTCTGGGTTAACTGCAGTAAAGGAGTAACTCACTCTTCTTTACCTTGACGCTTAGAATTTTTACCAAACAAAATCAATCACTCTGATGCTTATACTTAGGGAATAACGTCACTGGTACCCAGGCAGTATTTTTATAATCGCCCCCAAATCACTGTGTGACCTGGATTTGGTTTCTTTCTTTCCACTTTTCTACTTCCACAGCCATATCCAGGGACACACACACACACACACAACAAAAATCCATAACAATCCTATTAGATGGTGTACACCAAGTACCTTGTCTTGAGGAGACAACTTATTTCATATAATCCCATGACACTGCAGGTACTTTGGAGAGACAAAGACACTTAAGTATTTATGACAGGTACAGCAGAAGACTAACAGTCAGAAGGACTGGGTTTCAGTCCTGACTCATGTACTTGTGGACTGGGTGCCTTGAGGCCAGTCAACCTCTATGAGCCACACTACCCTCACCTACAAACTGGGGGAGTACCATGGCCTAGTTACAAAAATAAAACAACACGGAGTTGAATGTTATGAGTGTTCTGTAAACTATAACGTGCAAAACAGACATTATATCTAACACAAATGTTAATAATATTGCCTTTACAACTTTGTCTAATTTTAGTCTTCTTCCTGTAGGGTACTGCTTTTTCTTCCTTACAACTTCCGGGACAATTTCAGCTATGTGGAACTATTGGAGAATGACTCATTCAGAAAACTGAGTTTTCTACATGGTCAAAGGGTGGCAAGAATGATTTATTTCATTTAATTATTTTAAGGGGCTTTGGAGGACTGGGGAGAAGCTGGTTCAGCTGAGGGTAAAAAGGGCCTGGACACATCTCGTGGCTGGCCACGCGAGGCCCCTGCACCATATTTTTGCTTCTCTCTTTGACATTAGCTTTACTTTCCTTCTTTTTCCCATGTCATCAACGCTGTTTCTCTGACATTTGACATTCAAGATACCTTGAAGTCCCTTTAATACGTGAACAAAACGTTTATGCTCTATTATCTCTAGAAAGCAGATACAGGATCAACAGAGATAAATTACGCAGACCCAGATTATAATCACGAGCAGTAACTTTGATACAAGCAGCAGTGCTGGCCAACAGCCAAGTGGGCTGTTTTATGTGGTAGTGACTTCCCGACATTCGAAGTATTCAAGGACAGACAGAAGAACTCTCTTTTACGAAGGTAAGAGGGTTCCAACACTGGGTTGAAGGTTATTTAAATGACCAATAGAGATTTCTTTCAACTTTAAAATTCTATAATTCTATATGGATCCAATCTCAAAATCAGAACCAGAAAGAAAGTTTAGTCTCATAAAGCATCTCAGGAGCTAGGTTTTCCCTGTCTCTTCCAACCCAAACTTCCATCCTCTCATCTTAAAAGGAGGGAATTCAGGAGACACTGCTTTTGACTCTATCTTCCAAGGCCAAAGAGTAACATTAGGGAGGGGAGTGATGTAATTTCTAGTAAGTAGGAAAAAACTGAAGAGAAGAGAGAACGAGGAGAAACATGGAAAATAGGAGTGAAAAACAGAACAGCAATAGAAAAAAAAAACAAAGGAAAAAAGAGAGAGAGAAAGAGAAGCTTCAAGGATAGGTATAGTGGTAGAGAAGCAGAACCCCAGGAAAATGGTGTCATTGCTCCCCTGATTCCACTAACAAGGGAAGGAGACTGTACTCAGTCTTCGGAGGGGCATGCATGGAGGCTGCTTTCCCTCTGGTTCGCTGTCTTACAAACACAGTGGATAGAATCTGCCCCGTTCAGAAACCAGAGTTCTGTTTCCTAGGATACCCAGATACATATGAGATGCTCTTTCATATCATAAGAAGGGCCATTGAAAATGAAAATCTCCTCCCCAGCCCAGAGATGAACAAGGTACATTTCGGAACATGGAGGTAGGAGGCCAAGGACGACATTAAAGGGCAAGAAGGTGCAGGTATAGAGAGAAAAAAAAAGCAGCAGAGGGAAAGGAGAATGAGAGGATGGGCAGTGAGCAAAGGAAATGTGGAGATGAAAGCAATACGGGAAATAAGAAGAAGTGAAAGCTGGTGGAGAAGCAAATGTCAGAGAAACAGGGATGATGACATGGGAAAGAGAAGAAAAGTAAAGTTAACGTCAGAGAAGCAAAAATATGGTGCAGGGGCCTCGTGTGGCCAGCCATGAGATGTGTCCAGGCCGTTTGTACCCTCAGCTGAACCAAGCTCTCCCCAGTCCTCCAAAGCCCCATCACACTTCAGGCAGGGCTGTGCGCCTGTGGCCCCGTGCCCTCAGAATTTTCTTCTCTTTCATCCAGTGCAGGAGGGCTGTCAACTGAACCTCTGGCTGCTGCACATTGGCCACTGGCTACCTGCTAGTACAAAAATCGTCTTTGAGGGCAGGAATCGCAATGTGGCTCCCCAATCCACCTGTCAGAAACAGGAGCAATGGGATCCTTAGAGGAAAAGATCATTAAGGAAAAGGGCCCTATTCTGAGCTCCCATAAAATTCTGTGCCCACCGCCATCACTGCCCTTACCACATCCCAAAGGAAGTCTCTGTGTTCTCATCTGTCTACCCTCTGAGATCCAGAGCATCTCACCTGGAGACACCGTCTTCCTCATCTCGACAGGCCCCACACCTAGCCCAGGGTCTGGCAAGTAAAAGGTGCTCAATAAATGCTCGAAACTGCACTGATGAAAGTAATAAACGTGTTGAGGCAGAGACCAAATGGACAGACATACTGCAGAAACCCTAGAGCTTCTCAATGAAAAGATTCGGATAGCACAGCTGATTCGCTACCCAAACACGCGCCTGTGTGAGCATACAGGAGTGCACTGGAAATCTGGCCTCGAGCACTGTAGGGTCTAATGAGGATCTTCTGATGTACTGCTAAGACTCCTGCTCTCAAACAGATCCCACAGGACAGGATCTGCCCAGCCCTCAGTGGGAGAGTTAGAGAGGGAGGGAGGAAGGAGGAAGACTCAAAATTCAAAGACTTGCCTCCTAGCAAAACCCAAGTACTGAAGAGTACCCAGCTCAGCAGAGCTCCAAGCCTTGTCTGGAGCAGGCCTGCGCGAGAGGCTCTGGGAAAATGAACCAGAGGAAAAGACCCTGGCCCTCAGTCTAGTGGAAGGAGACAGACACGGAAATGAATTGATTATAATTCACCGTGAAGAGTGTCAGAACAGAGGTGCTTACAAAGTGCTGTGAGAATGGGAAACACTGCAGTGGACAAATACAGGGCTTACTATCTGCTAGCATTTATATGTTATCTCATTAAATCCTCCAAAATATCCTGATATTACTATCGACTCCACTTCATAGGGGAGGCAACTGAAGCTCGGAACAAAATTAAATTTCTAATAAACGGCAAGAACAGGCATTAAAGTTAGTTTTCCTGTGAGATCAATTCCCTCTCTGCCATGATGCCGGGCAGCGTCTTCTCGGTCCCAGGCAGCTCCACTGCTCCTTAGTCCAGTGAGTTGCTAAAAATACCAAGGTTGCAGAGTGTGGTCGCCAAACGAGCCAGGGAACTTGGCTTCCTTCATTCCAAGGCCACAAACTGCTAACTCCTACAAACTTGACAGCAATCACTCTCAGAACCAGCAGGGTATGAGGCCCCTCGCACCCCAGGTGGTGACCGCCCCAGTATCTACATATACACACAGGAAGGGACACGTGCACCACAAGGTCAGAGCGAGGCCACTGCAGAGGAGTTCAGTTCTGAGTTAATAAAAGCTAAGCTCTCCGCCGTCCCAAGAGGCATACGCATGTGCTCTTCAGGAGTGAAGGCTGTGTTCTGCGTTCCTTTTGTCACCATGAGCACAGAGCCTGGTGGAGAGCTCTGGACACAGAGGGGGGTCTTAATTACTACTTTATCCCCCAAGCAGAGGACAATCGGACAGCAAACAAACTTCTGACCAGCACCAGCACAGAGACTGTGTTCTGCAGGCTGTGAATGTTCAAAAAGTGTTTCCTGATGGATGTCAGGGCTCAGCCCTGCCTCTATCGTTTTTGCTTGTAGGTGTCAGCAGGTAAGAAGAGAATGGAGGCTGATATGATTCTGAGGGTGTGGCCTGACCATCACACAGTGGCACAGCACAGCAGACGACGGGAGTGATGCTCTGGGCAATTATAACCAAAGGTCTCTTCCCAAGTCGTCACTCAAAGAATTCTTCAATGCTGTATTCCTTTTGACCTTGGGGTTCTGCCATAACCTCCTTGTCGATCCAGATCTAACAGTCTCTTTGCACACATGTATTTCACTATACACTCCCATGGCTGAAGGTGCCCGGAAGCATTGTACAAATATTACACTAAAAATGATTCGTTGCTTATCTGAAATTCAAACTTAACTAGGCATCTCGTATTCTAATTAGCTAAATCTGGCAACTCTACTTCAGCGGTGACCAGAAATGACCAAGTAAAGAGCCTCCCTCTCAGTGGTTGCCCCAGCCCTAAATGAACGTTCAAGTTGTCTTCTGAGAAGAGGCACAAGCCCAGGACTGTTAGCATCAGGCCTAGAATTCCCTCCTGAGCTCCAGAAATCACCTGTTTTGTCTCTGACCATATAAATCCCCAGGGAGAATCTCATTAGCACTTGAAAGCCAAGTTGTGGATATCTGTGCAAAAAGACTGATTAACAGTAGCAAAAGGTGTTAGGTATCTATCCAGCCCATGTTATGAGGAGACCCAGAGGAGGCAGGAAGGCACCTAATTCAAGTTGGATTCCAACCCAGAGTTGAGTCAGGATATCATTTCCTTGGGTAGCCAACAGAAATGAGTTGCTGTGTTCACTTAAAACTGTTCCCTGGGAGGTTGACTCCTTCATCTCTTTTACTATTTTATCTCCAATGAGGCACCAAAGTCCATCATATCTTTCCTCTACTGCATCTCTTAGATTTACCTGTTACTCTCCGGCCTCGCTCTTGCCTGGAATGCCCTTCTTATGCCATCTCTCTCCTGCCTCAATAATAGGATACAGACTTCAGGGCCTGTCCTTGAAAACAGGTCCACAATCAAGAGAGACTTGAACTAGGATTCTGAGAAAGTAGTTGAGCCCATGCTCTCCAGTCATACTGGCTGGTTTTAAATACCAGTTCCATCACTCACACGAGCTGTCTGGCCTTATGCAATTGTCTCTCTGAGCTATAGTTTTCTTATCTGTAAAATGGCGACAGTGCTTCCCTAAGAGGGTTGATGTTGTTTAAAAGAGGTTGCTTGTAAAGTTCTTCACACAGCGCTGACTTACCACGTAGGGTTCCTGGTTGAAAACGGCAGAAACTAATTTTAGCCTTCTTAAGCAAACAAACCCCCAAAAAAGTATATTGAGAAGATATCAGGATCTCACAGAACTGAAGGTATATTGGAAGACCAGGCTGGGAAAACAGAAAAGCAGGAATCTTCGTGTAGTTGGCTGAATAATGCTCCCTGAAGATACCCAGGTCCTAATCCCTGGAACCTGTGAATGTTACCTAATATGGCAAAAAGAGGTTTTGCAGATGTGATTCAGGATTTTGAGATGGGGGAATTATTCTGGATTATCTAAGTAGGCCCTGAAAGCAATCACAAGTGCCCTTATGGGAGGGAGGCACAGGAAGACTTGACTAGAAAGAAGGCAATATGGTGAGTGAAGTAAGATGCTATGCTGTTGGCTCTGATAGATGGAAGAAGGGCCCACCAGTCAAAGAGCACCGGACATACAGCTCTAGAAGCTCAGAAAGACAAAGGAATGAATTCTCTCCTAAAGCCTCTGGTGGGAGCACAGCCCTACTGACACCTTGATTTTGGCCCAGGAAAATGGATTTAGGATTTCTGACCTCTGGAACTGTAAGAAAATTAATTTTCTTTAAGCCACCAAGTTTGCAGTAATTTGTTACAGCACCCAACAGGAAACTAATACACTTGGCAAAGGTCAGAGAATCCAGGACATCTGATTCTTAGGCCACTGTGGATATTCTTAGGAATATATCTGCCAGTGAAAACTCATGTCAGAATGTCACTAGCTTAACAGTCATGTGGAAAAAAGCCATGTGGTTGAGCTTAAGTCACATGTCCCCTTATACCACATCTGGCTGCACTGGGACAGTCCTCCACCACTTCCAAGGAGAGCAAGACCCCTAGCGAGAGCACAAACAATAAAAGATTCTCCCAAAAGGGAGATCAGGGACCATAGAGGAAGCTGGATGTAGGATAACTAAAAACAACAACAACGTCTATTAAGTAATAATAGGTGTTGTGGAGGAAAAACAGAAAGAATATATTTGTTTTCTTATCTATAAAATGAGGGGGTCAGATAGAGAGCCCTCTTGGACCCCTTCACACTCTCAAACTCTGTGAGTCAAAGCCTACCCACATGGTGCTACACCCCTGCAGCTCACACCAACCTCCCCTTTCTCTGGCCATCCAGAGGGCTGCACAACATTTAACACTTGATTGCATACAGCTCTTGCATCTCAGAACAAAAGTCTGATCATTAATGGTAATTAGCTGGATCCTCATAACTCAGTTCAAAGCCAGCTCCTTGATAGCAGGAACTGCTTTTCACATTTCCATCTACCACGGCCCCTTCCCTAACAATATGCAACAGTGGTGCCCTCGGGGATAAATGAGTGCTAATACGTCCCCCCATTGAGACGGATTGGCTGGACTTGTCCACGGAGCTGTGAGGGAGCCTGCAGGCACCTGTACATGTAACTGGACATCCATTTAAACCACGTGTGCACATAATGATGATCTCCCAAAAATCTACTGAATTACACCTTATGCTTGGCTCTCCGTTTCTTTTTAATGAATTACTGAAAGTGTGATTTGATCTGGGAAGCAATTTCTAAACACTTTACTTCATCTACTCAAAACCAAAAATGTCAGTATATATTAAACTGTTTACACGGAGACAAGTCTTCCCTCTCCAACGTTCAGCTTGACCAAAATATACTTGAGGGAAGACAGTGAGGCTGGGAAAGAGACAACAGGGGTCAGGCCCAGCCCAGTCCCCAGTCTCTGGAAGCTGCCTCCTTTTCCTCCCCAGCCCTTATGCTGGGGCCCCTTGATCCCATTCAGGCTAAGCTCCATCCCAGAGCCCGGAACCCATCTACAATCTACTGATACATATTGAGTGTATGCCCTGCAGGAGATGCTGGCATTACAATGGAGAACAAGATGGAGATGGTGGTTGTCCTCATGACACTTAATGAAGAAGACAGGCACTAAATAGATCACAATTATAGGAAGTGGAAGGTCAGGAAAGAAAGGCATATGAGGGAAGTGGAAATAGCACATGAGCTCAAAGGTAAGGTATGAGTGGCCAGAGGAAGCAATGTGGGGAGAACATCCCAGATGCAGGAAAAGGCACGTGCAGAAGGCCCAGAGACAGAAAGGAGATTGGCATACTTGAAAAATTCAAACAAGGGCTTTTGTGGCTGGAACCTAGTGGTCCAGGGAAGGATGGAGCGTGGAGAGGCTGCAGAGACGAGAAATAATCTTCCCAGATAACAGAGATATCCTCTGGTCATGCCAACTAAAGAGGCTGGGCCCCTCTCCAGCCCAGAGGGTGCACCTAGATTAGTCTAAGCAAATTGTCTAAGCAAATTAGTCTAAGCAAAAGTCTAAGTCCATTGTCGCGAGTAGTGACTGGTTAAGGAATGGGCAGGGGATGGAACTCAGGCCTTTGGTGTAAGGGAAAACATGCTCTGGGGCTTCAACTGACCCACGTTCTTAGAACAAAAAAGCATAAACAGCAATGATTTTCAAAGCTTTTCTGACCACAGCCTATAGTAGAAAACATATTTTACATCATAAGCCAGGGGGCATGGACATATATAATTGTATAATGCTTCATAAAATAATACCTACTCTTTCTATGTGTAATACATTCATATTTTCTCCTCAATTCTTCCTTTCTACCTTTTGTTTAATGCTGGTTGCAACCAACTATATTGCTTTCATGACCCTCTAATGGGGGTTTGGCCCACAGTTTGAAAAACCCAGATGTAGAAACCAGCCAATACGTACGCTCATTGTCTCTAAGGAGAGGATGAGATGGACCAACATGAATTGCTGCTTTAATAGTACCATTCTTGGTGTTTTACCAGAACAGTGAAACAGTCTGCCTTGAAAGGCTTAGTGATTTTCTAAGAACTGCAGACACAGCATTGTAGGAGGGACCCCGTTCCCCCCTATGGTATCTGAAGTAGCATTAGCATCTTGCTGTCCCGGGGAATGGGCAATGTTAAAGAGATCACATACACACACGCTAACTTCAAAATCATCCTGAGGCAGCCACTTGTTTCTGTTTTGGTTTGGTTTGGTTTGGTTTGGTTTGGGGGGGGTTGGTTGTTTTTGTTTGTTTGTTTTGGTATTTGGCTTGGGTCAGAAGAGTGGAGTATGGACTTTCTTATAAGTCCACAGATAATAAATCATACCCAGAAGCCCTAACATTTCTTAGGAAGATGGGAGGAGGGCAGGGTCAAATTGCCCCTTTCCAATAGAGAAGATCTATTTCCAGGAGGGAACAAGTAGCTCTGTATTTAATAAAGATAAGGCAACACTTTCTGGATTTTAAAATGGGGTTTCTAATTAAGTTTCATAAGAATCTTAGTGGATATGAAGGAGTCCCAAAATATGCCTTTTGATGAGCAGTAAAATCTTAGCCTAAAACTCCTCTCTTTCCTTCCCCACCAAAAGAAAGTTCAATGCAAGTTGATACAGCCACTATGGAGAACAGTATGGAGGTTCCTTAAAAAGCTAAAAATAGAATTACTATACAACCCAGCAATCCCACTACTGGGCATATACCCTGAGAAAACCATAATTCAAAAAGAGTCATGTACCAAAATGTTCATTGCAACTCTATTTACAATAGCCAGGACATGGAAGCAACCTAAGTGTCCATCAACAGATGAATGGATAAAGAAGATGTGGCACATATATACAATGGAATATTACTCAGCCATAAAAAGAAAGGAAATTGAGTTATTTGTAGTGAGGTGGATGGACCTAGAGTCCGTCATACAGAGGGAAGTAAGTCAGAAAGAGAAAAACAAATACCGTATGCTAACACATATATGTGGAATTTAAGAAAAAAAAAAAGGTCATGAAGAACCTAGGGGTAAGATGGGAATAAAGACACAGACCTGGGCTTCCCTGGTGGCGCAGTGGTTGAGAATCCGCCTGCCAATGCAGGGGACACGGGTTCAAGCCCTGGTCTGGGAAGATCCCACGTGCCGTGGAGCAACTAGGCCCGTGAGCCACAACTACTGAGCCTGCGCGTCTGGAGCCTGTGCTCCACAACAAGAGGGGCCGCGACAGTGAGAGGCCCACGCACCGCGATGAAGAGTGGCGCCCGCTTGCCGCAACTAGAGGAAGCCCTCGCATGGAAACAAAGACCAAACGCAGCCAAAATAAATAAATTAATTAATAATTAAAAAAAAAAAAAAAGACACAGACCTACTAGAGAATGGACTTGAGGATATGGGGAGGGGGAAGGGTAAGCTGTGACAAAGTGAGAGAGTGGCATGGACATATATACACTACCAAACGTAAAACAGATAGCTAGTGGGAAGCAGCTGCATAGCACAGGGAGATCAGCTTGGTGCTTTAGGGATAGGGAGGGGTGGGATAGGGAGGGTGGGAGGTGGGGAGACGCAAGAGGGAAGAGAGATGGGAACATATGTACATGTATAACTGATTCACTTTGTTATAAAGCAGAAACTAACATACCATTGTAAAGCAATTATACTCCAATAAAGATGTTAAAAGAAATAAAATAAAAAATAAAATGGGTAAAGACAATTTAATAATGAAGTTGGATAATATACATGAAAGAAAAAAAAAGTTCAACAATCAAACCATGTCACACCAAGGAGAGGAAGTTGTATTGACATTTGAGACCATATATTTAGGAAGTTGTGCTGTGCATTGTGGGATGTTGAGCAGCATCCCTGGTCTCTACCCACTAGATGCCTATAGTGTTCCCTCCTCCATTACCCCCTCCCCAGGTTATGACAACTAAGGATGTCTCTAGACATCATCAAATGTCCTCTGAGGGCACCCATGGTTGAGAACCGCTGCCATAAGGGAACCTCTCAGACAGTGATTCCCTCAAGCTGAGCAATAGTCTGACCAAAGGCAATGTTCTTCACAACTAGTCCCCAACCACGCTGGGAGAAGTACACACAGCCTCTCTCAGGCAGAAATGAAGAGGTTGCCAGGATGACCCCCAGCCACAAGTCATAATTTTCAGGGACCTCCAGCATTGATGAAAATTCCCTTCTGCTTTCTTATTTAAACATCCCCTAGGGGATGCATAAAACTGAACCCCACAGTGTCTCCAAAGGAAGACTTAATCCAAAAGAAAAGTTTTCCCAAATGATGCAAGGTGAAGAACAAGGAAACGTAAAGGGGGGGTTTTAGCTCCTTAACCTCAGTGTAGTGGAAACAAAGGTCAAGTTCCTACCACTGGTCCCTGGTTTCTTTCTTTCTTCCCTTTCTTCCCTTCCTTCCTTCCTCCCTCCCTCCCTTTTTTTCTTTCTTTCCTTCCTTCCTTCCTTCTTTCTCTCTCTTTCCTTCCTTCCTTCTTTCTTTCCTCCCTCCCTTCCTTCTTCCTCTCTTTCCTTCCTTCCTTCTTTCTTTCCTCCCTCCCTTCCTTTCTTTCCTCCCTCTCTTTCTTTCCTTCTTTCTTTCTTCCATCCATCCTTCCTTCTTTCTTTCTTTCCTTCCTCCCTTCTTTCTTTCTCTCTTTCCTTCCTTTCTTTTTTCCTTCCTCCCTTTCTTCTTCTTTCTTTCTCTTTCCTTCCTTCCTTCTTTCTTTCCTTCCTCTCTCCCTCCCTTTCTTTCCTTCCTTCTTTCTTCCATCCTTCCTTTTCTTTCCTTTTTTTTTTTTTTTTTTTTGTTCAGAAAGTCCCTGATGATTCACTCAGACACAGCAAAGAGAAATGCCAAGGCAATGGGTAGAAACTCTGTCATTCAGGACCAGGTGATGACTATGATGATAAGAGAAAACTGCCTCAGTGTTGTTTCACAGCTTACATAACCCTGTTCCATAGCGATACCATTATCCCCCGTTTTATAAGTGTGAGAATTAAGGCTCACAAAGAGAAATTGACTAGCCCAAGGTCACTGAGATAGTAAATGGTCAAACTGAGACTCAAACCCAGAAATTTAGATTCCAAATTTGGAGTGATTTCAGTAGCTACAAAAGATAATGGCTAATAGCTACAAATATATCCCAAAGGCACATATATTTGGCAAATACCTTCTCTTGGACAACCAAAGAGCTGCCTCTCTGCAGAGCCTTATGGTGTCCTGTGATTGCAGCTCATATGCACGTTACCAAAACTGTGCTTCAGAGAGTTGGCAAAGAAGAACTGCTGGAGAGGGAAATCCCACATTATAAGAACTCGCTAACATAAATACATGTTCTTTGAGTTGTTTTGCTAGTAGTGGTGAGGGATTCCTGTTGATCTACCACCCACATACCTTCTCTCACCAGGTCTCCTGCAGGACCAGGAACAAGCTTCTGTGAGACGGCTAGCCAGGGAGAGAGCCCAACTGAGGAACAGAACACAGCTAATTATTCATGTGGGGGCCAAGGCCCTAATGTTAGCCTCGGCAGAAGAATGCACTAGCAAACTCCAATACCAGATTACAGACACCAGCGTTATAGTCCAGCACGGCCCATACTGAGTGGCCGCCTATGGTTTGTACTGCCTTTCTTCCAAAAACACCACTCTATCCCTACAGTTCTTTTCAGAAATGACAATGTTCTTATGTGACACGGCTGGCCAGTTTACAGGTTCAGAGACAGGGAGTGCCCTGGGATATTTGGACTTAGGACCAGAGTTTGGTTGAACTGTCCTGAAGCAGCTATAAAATAAAATATAAGCCATAAAATAAAAGGCTGTCACTGTCCATGCTTCCTCTCACAGAACAAAGCTGGCTGCAGTGAAAGAGAAAAATAAAGCGGATCCCACAGAGGTAAGAAGAATGAAGGAAGGAATTCTGCTGGAGATGGCACCCTGATCCTACAGTTCCTGAGGCCCTACTCTTCCTAACATTTCTGCAACTTGGTGGTCCTGGGAAACCGGGACCCTGAAAAGCCCCTCTTTGCTTAAACTAGTCCAAGTTTAATTTCTGTCACTCATAATGACCTACTCACCTATTCTGTCCAGATAATACCATCCGGTTAAGAAACCAAAGTGAAGAACTTGAAATAACTGGCATGGTCAGACAAGAGCTAAGTAAGATTCATGAAAAACAAGGAAAAACTCAGAAACATAACTCTGGCATGGTACCAATATATCAATTAGAGGATGTACAAGCTTTTTTCTTGATGTCACCTTAGCAAGTGGCTTAATTCCTAAGATATTGAAACTTTGGTCTCTCTACAGCTTCAGAAAGACTGAAAAACTACACACATTCATAATCCTGGGGAGAGTCAGAGACCTCTTCTCAAGACATCAAATGCTGATGAGTGCCGGTTAACCCTGGATGGAGGGTTGACTGAAAAGATCCTTAAAAGTAGAAGGAAAAGAAAAGCCTAAGTAATAAAACTCTGCTTTCTCATAGTGTGTTGAGGTAAGGAGCACCGCCCCCCCTTTTTTTTTGGATGTCTGGGAAATACCTGGCTGAAAGAATCTGTTTGAGTTTATAAAACATTCTCAAATCAATGACTCTTTGAGACAAATCATGGCTCCATAAATGTTAGAAAAAAATATATTTGTCCATTGTTCCACTTTCCTAGTTCTACCTACAATGCCTGAGACGCTGACTAGCATGACAGGCATATGCTTTCCATCTTCTAGGATGACACGTATTAAAAAAAATACTCAGATAATTTCCCATACTTGCATAGAAGACAAACCTACAATTATGGTGCATGATGAAGAGGCAGCCACAAAGTCGTTCTAAAATATCAACTCTCTGTAGAGCACCCAGATGAACTAGAGCTATTTGTCAAGAAAACAAAGTGTTTTTTACTTTTCAGAGTCATTAAACCAAAATACATTCCAGTACTTCTGAGTCATATCACATTCCATACCACCTATTTGGAATACAATAAAGAACAAGCAATTTTAATGATTAAAAAGAATTGCGCTTATAACCAGGAACGCTTTGTTACCCAAATCTATTTGATAGAGTATGTGAGCACAGACAAAGTAAGTGGTTTTAATTGCACTTGCATTGTGAATAAATAAAATGCTGAGTTGTTAAAGGAATCAAGAGGTTGCCCCTCCAGCTGAAGAACTAAATAGCATGGGCATTTTCTCAGAAAGGAGTTTAAAAGAGCGCCTTTCTCTATTTATAAGGAACAATGGAGTGTGTTCGTTAATAATGGAGTCTAGACGAAGGAACTGCTGCCCCTTGTACAAGTGCTGACACCCAGGGTCCAAATTTAACTCGATGGCATTGCTCTTTCTTTTCAGCTCTGAAGTTATTTTTACCTTGCCAGCTATGCAAATTAACTCATGGCCTCCGAGCATGAAAGAGAGCAGGCTGAGATTGGTTAATATTTTATGAAAAATGAAAATACTGTAAACCACCATTCCTAGCACTGAGCCTCACATACTCTATAACTGACTCTGTGAAGATAGAGCCATGAAAAATTTCTGTGCTATTCTAGCATCAAAACCAGCAAGGCTAGAGATGACTTACAAAAGAATAAGAAGAATGTTTAGTGATTATATGAGAAAGTTCCACAGCATTGTAGTCAAAGAAATTCAAATTAAAACAACATGATAGCCTGTTCTGCCTATCAAATTACCACCACTAGAAAGACAGGAAATTGGTACAACCACTTTGAAAAATTCTTGAACAATGTGTATATAAAGACACTGAAGATGTTCACTCTTTGATCTGGTGGTTTTAGGAAATTATTTTAAGTACAAGCTCCAAATTGAGGGCAAAGTTTTACATATAATGTTGTTCATGGAAGCATTTTTTTATGATAGTAAAAAATTTCAAAATTACCCACAACTAAATAATAAGAAAACAAATAACCCAATTTAAAAAACGGTCAAAAGAAGTGAATAGATGCTGCACCAAAGAGAGATGTGGATGCCAAATAAGCACATGAAAAGATGCACCATTATTTTTTTTTTTACGTCTTTATTGGAGTATAATTGCTTTACAATGGCGTGTTAGTTTCTGCTTTAGAACAAAGTGAATCAGTCATACATATCCATATGTTCCCATACCTTTTCCCTCTTGCCTCTCCCTCCCTCCCTATCCCACCCCTCCAGGCGGTCACAAAGCACCGAGCTGATCTCCCTGTGCACCATTTTTAATCACTAGGGAAATGCTAATTAAAACCACAATAGTTATTACTACACCCCTACTAGAAGGCTAAAATAGACATGAAACAAAACAATAAAAAGCCTGACAATAGCAAATGCTGGTAAGATTGTGGAGCAACTGGAACTCTTGTGTATTGCTAGTGGGACTACAGAACGGTACAGCCATTTTGGAAAACAATTTGGCAGCTGCTTAGAGTTAAACATACACTTGCTATACAACCCAGCAGTGAATGGTTACTTATCACAGTTAGATTCATAATTGCCCCAAACTGGAAACATTACAAATGTCCCTCAAATGGTGAATAAACAAATTGTGATACACTCATACAATTGAACACGAGGCAGCAATAAAAAGGAATGCATTTTGGGCATATGCAACAACATGGATGAATCTCAAAAGCACTATGTTAAATGCAAGAAGCAAGAGTGAAAAGATGACATAAGTGATTCCATTTATATGATATTCTGGAAAAGGCAAAACCGTAAGGACACAACAGAGCAGTAATTGCTAGGGGCTGAGGTCGGGGAGAGAGGACAGACAATAAACAGGCTTGAGGGAACTTTCAGAGTGAAAGAAATATTCTATATCTTGATGGTGGTGGTGGTTAGCTGACCACATACATCTGTCGAAACACACAGAATGGTATCCCTAAAAAGGATGGCTTTCACTATATGTAAATTATACCTCAGTAAACTTGACTTCAAAACGTATCAGACTCCTTAGTGGGTTTTTTTTTTTTAATTGCGGTAAAACATACATAATATGAAATTTACCATCTTAACCATTTTTAAGTGTACGCTTCTGTGTCATTAAGTACATTTACATTGCTGTACAAACATCACCACCATCCACCCTCAGAACTCTTTTCACCTCATAAAACTGAAACTGTATTCATTAAACACTAAGTCCCCATTCTCTCCTTCCCCCAGCCCCTGCTAACCCCCATGCTATTTTCTGTTTCTACAAATTTGACTACTCCAGGTACCTCAAGTAAGCGGAATCACAGTATTTGTCCTTTTGTGACCGGCTTACTTCACTCAGCATAATGTCTTCAAGATTCATCTGTGTTTTGCACATATCAGGATTTTCTTTCTTTTTAAAGCCGCATGAGATTCCATGGTATGTCTGTATCACATTTTGTTTATCCGCTCATCTGTCAACGGACACCTGGGCTGCTTCCACCTTTTGGCAATTGTCCGGACGCGCAGGCTCAGCGGCCATGGCTCACAGGCCCAGCCGCTCCACAGCATGTGGGATCTTCCCAGACCGGGGCACAAACCCGTGTCCCCTGCATCGGCAGGCGGACTCTCAACCACTGCGCCACCAGGGAAGCCCATGTGTTTAATTTTTTGAGGAACCACCATACCATTTTCCACAGGGAGTCTTTAGTGTTATAACAAGAGGGGAATGGTTGAGCAAAGTATAGTGCACTCAGTGAAATAGTATGCAGCCTTTAGAATGCTATTTCTATATTACTTTTAATAATATGGGGAAATTCATCATATAGTCTTAAAGGAAAAAACAGTGTAATTTTAAAGGAAAAATATTTTATGTACAATATAAATTCAACAATGTGCAATGTGTAAGAGCAGAGAAAAGACTGGAAGGAAATACACCCAAATGGGGACCATGATCATCGTTAGGTGGTGGGAACTACAGGTTACGTATATTTTCTTTATGCTTATCTGTACTTTGCAAATTTTCTTTACTGAGAATGTATTCCTTCTATAATCAGAAAAACGTAACTATAAAAAAAAAAAAAGGCAAGGTTGCTTGGAGTATCTCCTCAACATCTGAAGTCAGCATCACAGAGAACAACTCACAGGCTTTCACAAAAGCACTCTTCATGGCCCCATCCAGGAGGGCCACTGACCTGGGTGGGGATTTTTACATTCATATCAAGACATGTTTTGATTGATAAATCTGAAAATATGACTAAAATATAACACACGTAAAAAAACTCTCCAATAGTCATTGGATCCTTAACTTAAAACAATCCAACCTTTCTAGTACCAACACGGACTGGGCAGAGGTGACGTCGTTCCTCACGTCAAATCCTCATCTGAGGCCCTGTGTTCCGCATCCTCAGGGGTCCTGCGCTATGAGTGCCCCTCTCCTGTTTCTTCCACCCCTTAATCTCTATCTGTTGACACAGCTCTTTCCTGGGTGCTCAAGGTGCCCTTCTTCACCTTACTTCGCTGTCCAGCTTCTGAAGCTGGTCAACACAGCCACTCTACCTCCTCAGCCCACTGCCCTCTGGCCTCTTCCCTCACCACTCTATGAGAGTCATTCTCATTAAAGGTCATCATCAATGGCCTCTACGCCCCCAAATCCAACATGTACTTGTTGGTATTCTTATTACAGCACTTTCTACATCTGTAGGCTTTGGTGCTCTCTCTTTGAAATTCCTCCTTTTCCTTCTGAGTTACCTTTTTTCCTCTGGCCACTCTTCCTCCTCCACCCTCCTTGAAAAGCAGTGTTTCCCAAGGTTTCATACTTGCACCCTCCTCCCTTTTTTTTCAGTTCAACACATTCTCCCTCAGTGGCCTCAGTGAAGCCAGGCTTTTATCACTTAGATACTAATGACCCCACCCCCCCACCCCCAATCCCATCTTTATCTGCAGGGCAGACCTCTCTCCTTACATCTCCAGTCTCCAGTTGGGCACCTCCACTCTGCAGTCCAACCACCTGCTACAGGGCTTCAGGCCTGCATGCACCCTCCACAGTGCTTTCTGCACATGGCAGAGTGAATTTCCCTAAAGCGTAGATCACATCAACTTGCCTAAAATGCTGTAGCTTCTCCCCACGCTTACAACAACGACTTCCCACGAATCAGGTCCTGCATGATTTGGGCCCTGCCTCTCTCTCACCTCATGTCCCTCCAGTTTCTCCACCACCCTCTGTGATCCAGCCATACCAGTCTCCACTCTGTTTCTCGAACATTCTAGATTTACTTCTGTTTCAAGGGCTTTGCTGGTCCTTTGGTTTGGAACTCTCTTCATTCCACATTTTCACATGGCTGCTTTCTTCTCATCATTCAGGTGTCACCTGAAATATCACCTCTCTGTCTTTCTCTAGATATTGTCTTACAGTAATTCCTGTAGCTTTGTCTCCGTTAATCTCTCTACCCTTACTGCCAATGTCCTCATCATTTTTCACATCACTACCTAGTGGTTTCTCTCTGTCTTGCTGCCCTCTTCTCCCATAATCCTATCTCCAGACCATAACTAGAATGATCTTTCTAAAATGCAAGCCTGATATGCAACTTCCCATTTTAAATCCTCCCATACCTCCATGTTGACTTTCAAATAACACCATGACCTAGCCCAGCCTGTTCCCACACCTCCCCCACCCCACCCTCCAATCACCTGAACTAATTATGGTTTCCTACAGGTGTCAGGCTCTCACATGTCAATCCCTCTGCATATACCTTGCCTTGTCTGGGTATAACCTGCTCCTCCAAAACAAGTCCCTCAAAAGTCTGTTCAGCGTGAACTTCCTTTAGGAAGTCTTCCCAAATCACCCTTTCCCCCATCTTCTATCTAGTAACTCATTCTTCTTATCTGTCTTCCCTACTAGACTGAGTTCTCTGAGGGCAAGGCCTGTGCCATAGTTCCAGTACAATATGGAATAAAGTATGTCTTAGTCTGTTTGGGCTGCTATGACATAATAACAGACTGGGTGGCTAAAACAACAGAAATGTATTTCTCACAGTTCTGGAGGCTGGGAAGTCCAAGATCAAGGTGGTGGCCTATTTGGTATCTGGTGAAACACGTTTCCTGATTCATAGACTACCATCTTTTTGCTGTGTCCCCACATGGAGGAAGGGGGTGGGGGAGTTTTCTGGGGCCTCTTCTTATTAGGACACTAATCCCATTAACCGATCACTTCCAAAGTCCCACTTTCAAATACCATCACCTTGGGGATTAGGTTTCAATATATGAATTTGGGAGGGACATGAACATTGCCTATGACAAGGTACCTGGCACACAGTAAGTAGTCAATAAATGTATGTTGCAGGGAAGAGAACTAGATCAACCTCAAGTGGGAAACGATCTTGGAAAACATCAAGCCGAAACTCCAAGCCCCTATATAGTGTTCCTAGGCTAAGATCATTCCAGACGCTGTTTGGACCCTCACAAGGATGAGAAGCAACGTTCTTCCAAGACAGCCCACCCCTGACCTTGAGGTTATATAAAGGAACCCCCTCTTAATGGAGCTGCAAGGCTGTCCTTCAAGTGTTCAAAGGCCCGCACTCCTGGTCTTCTCCAGGCTTACATCCTTATTTCTTCTCTCACGTACTGTAACTTTTCTTCAGGCCAAACCCTAGTTATTCTGGACAATTTTATGTGTAAACACTCCTTTTTGTCACTTTTTGGGACCTTAAATTCTGGTTACAGAGGACTGGATGGCCTTATCCCCTTCTCAGCAGCCATTTCACTCCCTTAAGGTATCCTGAGTCCTTTCCCACAACCCACTGCTCAACCAGCTCCAAGCCGTCCTCCCCTGAGAGACAGGAGCCATGGATGGTTCTTGACCAGGGGGACAATGTGAGCAAAGCTAGGCTTTGGCAGGTCGTCCAGCAGTGGCTGAAAGAGTGGCCAGAGAGAGGAGAGACGCCTGGGCAGAGGAGCAAGGAGGCTGTGAACTTGGTGACAGTTAAGTGGGGTGAAAAGAAGTTCATTATCTCCATCTTCCCAGAACACTCGGCATGTTGACGGGATGTGTCTACCTCACATGGCTGTCAGCGGAAGGACGATTAAAATGCGCAAAGCTGTCAAAAAGGATTGAGGCAGCCACCGTATGGCAAAGGGTGACCGCGGGAACGTTCGATTTGCTGGTGTAACTTTCCAGAGGGGAAACGAAGGCTCTAGAGAAAAATCAGGAGGTTCTCCTGAGCCAAATACAGAGGCTTCCCACACATCCCTCTCTACTGACACCTGCTCTTTGCACCTCTCAACAACCTCATCACTAGAGGAGCCCACGTGACTGTCAAAGGAAAGCCCTGCTGAAGGCCGACAGGCTGAGCCTTCTGGAGGCCAGGAAACAGGGTCCCAGGGAGGAGAGCTGTGGGAATGCCGACCTCACGCTCCCCCTGAGCTGATCCCCGACACCCCCCAGCCCTCGCCAGAGCCCCTGCTCCCAGAGCTGGGGGGCAGGGGGTGCCCCGCAGCTCCCATCCTTACACCACGTGATGCCCCTCCCGCTCATCTCACTGTCTCCGACATATTTAAAAGAAAAGCCGTGGGGATGGGGAAGAGGGACTAAAAGTTCTGTGTGAACTGTGAGAAAGGCTGCGAACTAGCAAGTTATCTCTGGTTCTCCCTCCGAAGTCTCGTTTTACACCTCTTGGTAGCAGCAGCCGCGGCAGTGATACTGCACGCATTCCGGTCTCCAGCCCAGTAATTAGGAACGTAGGCCGGTCAGAACTGGAAGCTTTAGCATCTTGTTTCCTCAATATGACCACCCGACTTCTGCCCACCAGCCCCACAATGTGGCCTGAGGCCATGCACCCTCCAAGAGAATCCGCAGGAAGTGGATTCGCACTTCAGGGTGACCCCTCTTTGGGGGAGAAGGTCCGGATACTATTATGGGAAGAAGTGCATTCAAAAGACCAGTGTCCGCAGGGCTTCTCTGGGGATGAGCTAACCAGGGGAGACAAACTGCTGACTCCACCCACACGCTGCCCCCCTCCACACCCCATCCCTTCCAGCAGTTTGGATCTGCTGTGATTACGGAGGAAGCCTGATTTTTTTGCCTTTTATACTCTTGCTTAGAAGTGACTATTATGGGGAAACGAGGAAGCAAGACTCTCTCCCAGAGATACTGACGATATCTGAACGATAATCGATGAGAATGCAACGTCTTGGGAATTTAGTGTTTAGTGCAAACCCTGCATGAAGGTACACCACACCGCTTCCGCCCCAGAGGGATGAGTTGAGGGGTGTTGATGCCACTCTCAAGACATCCAGTAAGAAGATGCCCTGGGGCTTCCCTGGTGGCGCAGTGGTTGAGAGTCCGCCTGCCGATGCAGGGGACCCGGGTTCGTGTCCCGGTCCGGGAAGATTCCACATGCCGCAGAGCGGCTGGGTCTGTGAGCCATGGCCACGGGGCCTGCGCGTCCGGAGCCTGTGCTCCGCAACAGGAGAGGCCACAATAGTGAGAGGCCCGCGTACTGCAAAAAAAAAAAAGATGCCCTGGAACACTCTAGTATATCCACATTTGAAGCAGAAAATCCACCCTGCATCTTACTCCTGCAGTGCCCTTCATCCATGGCAGCAGCTGGAGGCCCAAGCACTCCTACACCACTCCAAAATCATTTGCTCATCTAGGTCCATGTTTCCAACAATCTCAGAACATTTCCATTCTTTTGGACAGGATTTAAAGAGTAAAGATGGGTGGAGCTTTTCTGATGAACTCCTTTCTGGGACTCCTCATAACAAAGCTTAAGAAAGACTGCATGTCATGGCAGAAGCCACAGTTCCCATGAAAAAGATTTCTCCCTTCATTCCTTTGTTCATTACTTCCTGCATGAATGTACGCTGACATTTCATGTGTACCAAGTAGCAGACAATGTGAGGAGCTAGGATGCAATGGCAAGCAAGATGGTCACGAGATCAGGGCTTACAATCTAATGGAGCGCATCTTCCGAGATCTAAGACCAGGGATGGAACACAGCAGCTCAGCTGAGCTCATGACACCACGTAAGCCCATTCTTCTGCGTCTTAGTTTTCCCAATGAGAAAATGAGGCTGCTGGCCATAGGGGGAAAAAGCTGGTTGCTCTCTGTATGCAGCCCACCTTCCCACAGTAACGCCAGAAGAAACTGCAGGGGTAACCAGATTATTCTGCTGACACGGGGAGGGTGGAAGAATAAAGAAAAAAAAAAAAAAAGAAAATCTATGCATATGGTCCCTTCCTTCTGGGATTAATGTGATTTGCTTCTTTGAGGACTTCTGCCGGTTAGGGACTCCTTGAGTCTGCAACCCCATTTCTTGCACCTCAAGCTAAAACAGTAGGGAAGATGGCTAGCGGGTACCTCTTTCTGGGTCTGGAGACTAATATTCGGCCATACCTCTGTGTGTCTTATAAATATATAAAATAAATAAAAAAGGGTAGGGCAAATTTTGTTAAGAGAAAAGTGAAACCCAGGTAGGAGATAATATAAGAGAGAATCCCTAACCATTTTAGATAATAACAATAGCTCAAATATGTCTGGAACTTTCAAGTTGGAGAAGCATAAACATTCTCCCAACACGAGTATTTCAAAATCCCTAGAAATATTCTGCATAGGATTATTGTCCCCATTTTAAGGATAAGAAGACTAGAGCTCAAGAAGATTGAGTGATCTGCTGTTCGTCCCATAGATAAAAAGCTACAGTAGAACTGGACTTGAACCCAGTCTCCAGCTCCCACGTTCAATGCTCGTTTAGACTCAGCACTGAAAGAACATCCAAACTGCTTGTGAGAAATTGGGGATAAAAACAGAGGCCTTGGGCTTCCCTGGTGGCGCAGTGGTTGGGGGTCCGCCTGCAGATGCGGGGGACGCGGGTTCGTGCCCCGGTCTGTGGGGGGGGGGGTCCCGCATGCCGCGGGGCAGCTGGGCCCGTGGGCTGTGGCCGCTGAGCCTGCGCGTCCAGAACCTGTGCTCCACGGCGGGAGGGGCCGCAGCGGTGGGAGGCCCGCGTACCGCAAAAAAACAAAACAAAACAAAACAAAAACAGAGGCCTTAAAAACCTGAACAAATGTCTTGATTGCCATAGAGAAGATTCTAGAATGGTAACAAGTAAGCTCATTGTTAACCCCGGAGGAATTTAGTAATACATCGGTAAACAGTTTGTGAGCAACGAGAAGCAAGATGATCAAAATAATGCATGGGAAAGCTTAGCTCAGTTCCTAGCAGAGGTGAGGAGGGCTCAGTAAATGTGAGGACTGTTCCTATCACTATTATCATTGTTTCTTATTACCAGGAATTAGCATGGGATTGCTTGGAACACACTGAACTAAGCTAACCTTGTTTCTTGTTTTTAAAGGGTTATTGGATGAATAAATCAGGAAAATGCTTACAGTTTGGTATCCCTGTATTTCAGTAAGGCCTCTGACAAAACCTCTTATGCTATCAGAGTTGTGGACAATACCACTGGGTGAGTTGCTGACATCTGAAAAATCTTGCCCAAATTATACCCATCAGTGAATAATATATGGAGTTCAAATTCTGACTTTGCTACTTAGAGCCTGTGAGACCTTAGGTAACTTACTTAACCTCTCTGTGGGGTTCCATATCCTCATCAGAAAATTATTATTATCATTAAATAATAGCAACCAACTCAGAAGACCACAGAAGGTTGATTAGATGGATGGATAGATAGATAGATAGATAAGCAGGAAACATTAGCTGTTAATGTAACTATGTTATCAATTTCACCCTATAGGGAGGTCTCTAGAGGTGTGCCACTGAGTTCTATCATCATTATTTCTGTCCATTTCAACATATTCATCAACAGCTTAGATGACAACAGCAAAAAAAAAAAGAAAAAAACTAGAGGACAATGACAGCTGTTCATATGTAAAAGATCTGAGGATGACAGACAATCAGCCAATGGTGTGATGAGGGGATTAAAACGTAAGCCCCGATTGTGTTCACAGATGTGTGGTACCATCCGCAAGTTTGCTACATGGGTCAGACCAGTGGAGTATGATGTTCAGTTCTAGGTGTCATATTTTAAGAGCAATACTGGGAAACATGGGGGATGGGGTAGCACAAGGAGTCTTGTCTTGAAATGTCAGGTGAGAAGGAATTGAGAAAAGCATGAATGTTTTGTTTGGTAGCAAGTGGCTATCGCTTGGATGAAGACTTACACTGCTTTTCTTCTTGGTGTTACTTGAGCCAGTGGATCAAATTAGAAGGGGCCAGATTTTGCCAAGAAAGACAGAAAGACAGACAGAAAGGAACAGAGGGAGGGAGGGAGGGAGGATGGGGAGAGGGGTACCTAGGAACTAACAACGGAACGGTGTGCCTTGGCCCAGTAGTGAGCTCTTCATCACAGGGAGAGTCCAAGCAGGGGCTTGATGACCAGACATCAGGGATGCTGTTGAAGAGATTGATGAACTAGATAATCTCAAAGGCCATTTTCAGTTCTCAGAGGCTATAAACGCGCCCCCCTCTGCCCTGCTCAGAGCTCTGTTCCACACACCCCTTCCTCCATCAAAGTCACTGTGGAGCTCCTGATCCCATGAGCACCTGCCAAAATTTGGCCCGCGAGATGCATTTTCAATAGTGACGGATTCAGCTAGCTGAACTTGGCTGGCCTGTCTGGAGACTTCGACACTGCAGCAAGTGACCCTCTGGAATCCCAAATGAATTGTGGAGAGCATCAGAGCCCCGGCTTCAAGCCCCCTGCTCTGGGGACCTCAGCCACACAGGCCAAACGCTGCATCACTACCTCCCCTCAACCGCCCACCATCACCATAGCAACCACAGGGGCTGACTACCTCTCAAGGCATTTCAATTCAGGCAGAGGGAGGCCCAGTTTTTCCTGCAATTTCCCAAAGAGTGAGCCCTAAGGGGATGCAGGGAGGAGGACTGGAGAGGGAGAGTTTCTCCTGTCCTCCCCCAACAGGCTGCCCTGAGGCCACCTTGAGTCATAGCCTGTCATGCATAACTTGACCTTGGCATCCTCTGGCGCTAACCAAGAAACAGGAGAGAAAGCCACGGGGGAATTTCATTATTTTTAGGAGTACAATCACGTAGCAACCTAAACATCCCATTATTCCCCACCCCTCCAGAAGCCCAAAGAAATAAACAGTGTTGAGGACTCCAGTGTTTGGCTCTGATACAGCATGAGGATGTAATAATAATAATACTTTCTATTTATATAGAAATAAAGCTTGCCTTCCAAGGACCTCAGAGAGTCTTAGTAAAATTAAGGCACTACTAACCCCTTGCACCTGGCCCCCTCTGCCTCTCAGTGCAAACTTCCCAAGGGTGACTTCTCTGCTCTTTCAAGAAAGCCTACACCCAGAATGGACTTTACCTATGGAATCTAAGACATGAAACAATAACAATTCATTCCAGAGGGGCAGGGCCCCTGTATATTACTGCCTCCAGCAAAGAAAACGCACTTATCTCTAGCAAGGAAGCAGAAAAAGGTCAGGGTTTCTCAAGCAAATGCCAGCAGTGATTTCCCTCCTCACATTTCACCCTGTTAACCGTTTGCTTCTTCTGTAAACTCCTCCCTGCTAATGGTCTCTGCTAATCTTGTCTCCCACTCTGTGCCTGCTGCCTCTCAGCCTCCCCTCTGGGTTGCCCATGTTTTCTGCACATGTTTAATGCAGGGTCCTGTAGAGTCCATCCTCAGCCTCTTCTCTCTCTGCTGCTCTCCTGGGACAACCTGATCCATGTCTATGGTTGCATATGGCAACCACACACCAATGAACCACAGATGTCCACACAGACCCTTGAACTGACCTCCAGCCTTTTGACCAGGGTGCCATACCCAGTGGTCCAAAAGGCATATCCAACCCAACAAAGACAGAATCATCCTTTCCCCCACTCCTGGGTGCTCCTCATCTAGTGTGTTACCCTCTCTCTCAAGGAAGGAGTCCACCCCCCACCTCGCCAAACCTGGGACTCATCTTTGAGTCTTCCCTCTCCCTCATACTCCCAATTGAAGGATCCCTAAATTAAGAGTCTCATGCTCTACCGACTGAGCTAGCCGGGCGACTGTGCAGGATCCCTAAATTATATCTGTCCCCTCTTCTCTGGTCTCACTGACACAGTCCAGATTCATACCTCCATTTTTTTCTAGACAGTAACACGCGTAAAGGAGAGCCTCCTAACTGGTCCTCTGGGCTCGAGTCTTAGTTCTTCCTCCCTAACCAGCATCACCCACTCACGTGTACCACCGGCAAGAATCTAAGCCTTGGCGAGTTGGAAGGTTTATCTATCCAGGAATTCTTTCTCTCTTGCTTTAACCCTTTAATGATCCTCTGTTGTCTTCATAATAAAATCCAAATGTGTTATCACGGAACACAAGACCCTAAGGTTTCCACCTGCCTATTGGTCTACCTCTGGAACCACCATGCTTGACAGTCCAGCCCCTGCACACTCCAGGCATGCCATTCTCCAAATACAGCAGGCTTGCTCTTGCCTCCATGCCTTTGCTTGTATTCTCTCTGTATGGCTTTCTTCCCCAGCCCCACCGCACAGCTGAGGAGCCCCTTCTGAACGTCTCCATTCAAGCAACAGCTCCTCTGTGTGGCCTCTTCCCCTGACTCTTCCAAGAAGAGCTAGATGCTTCCTCTTTCATGCTCCCTGAGCACCTTGTACTTACCCATCTTACAGCCTCACCACCCTATGGTAATGGTTGGAGTCCAGGTCTAATTTCCCAAGATACGTGGACTCCTGCAGGAAGAGGCCGTGTCTTCCACCTGTGTCCCCTGAACTCATCACAGCGCTCGCCATTTACTAAACACTTAAAAACACCTGTTAGGAAGGTACTCTGGTTTCCAGAGCTCCAAACTCTGCTGCTACGCTCCTCTGATGAGATTCTAGGCAGTCTGCATCCCTTATACAGTATACAGGAAATAGTATATACCTTGAAGAGTATGCACCTTGAATTAACACATCATTTACATGGAGAGCGAAGTCAAAAGAACACACATACTATTACTGCCTTTCCTTTGGACCCAGTATTTCTACAACACTAATGCAAATTAAGATGACATTAGTTAAACCAGAAAACATCAGTCTTTCTCATATGCATTGCTGGAAAGCCATAGCTCTGCTATCTGGTTCTTAAGTTATTCAATTATGAAATCCTAATTCAGGACTTTACAATTCTCCCTTTCTATTTCATTTATGTAGGACTTTGGATCTCCTTAATTAGGGATGTGGGGAAATCTAATCATTATTATCTACTCCGCTCCCCCACCAGAAGATACGCGTCCAGCCCCATGGGGCTCCACTCCTCAACAGCTCCTTCTGCCGATGCCCCTTGCTCCAACAAGTATGATGGGAACCCAAGGGTAATTCCTCCTCTTCCCTCCTCCCCCTTTGCAAAGATTCACTCCCTCGAAGTTTCCAGAAAGCTCTACAGTTGTGGCAATATCATTAAAAGGGAAAGAGATGAATCTGGAAGCAGCCTGGTGGGGAGCTGTTTATCTACACGTCCCCAGCCCTGATTCTTGTGGCATGATTCTGCCTTCTCTCATTCTCTTACTTGTTCCTCTTTCCAGAGGAGGGAAGTATCCTGAATCAGAAGCAAATACCAGGGTATATGCCCAGTAGTGGGATTGCTGGGTCATATGGTAGTTCTATTTGTAGTTTTTTAAGGAACCTCCATACTGTTCTCCATAGTGGCTGTATCAATTCACATTCCCAACAGCAGTGCAAGAGTGTTCCCTTTTCCCCACACCCTCTCCAGCATTTATTGTTTCTAGATTTTTTGATGATGGACATTCTGACCAGTGTGAGATGATATCTCATTGTAGTTTTGATTTGCATTTCTCTGATGATTAGTGATGTTGAGCATTCTTTCATGTGTTTGTTGGCAATCTGTATATCTTCTTTGGAGAAATGTCTATTTAGGTCTTCTGCCCATTTTTGGATTGGGTTGTTTGTTTTTTTGATATTGAGCTGCATGAGCTGCTTGTAAATTTTGGAGATCAATCCTTTGTCAGTTGCTTCATTTGCAAATATTTTCTCCCATTCTGAGGGTTGTCTTTTGGTCTTGTTTATGGTTTCCTTTGCTGTGCAAAAGCTTTGAAGTTTCATTAGGTCCCATTTGCTTATTTTTGTTTTTATTTCCATTTCTCTAGGAGGTGGGTCAAAAAGGATCTTGCTGTGATTTATGTCATAGAGTGTTCTGCCTATGTTTTCCTCCAAGAGTTTGATAATTTCTGGCCTTAAATTTAGGTCTTTAATCCATTTTGAGCTTATTTTTGTGTATAGTGTAAGGGAGTGTTCTAATCTCATACTTTTACACGTACCTGTCCAGTTTTCCCAGCACCACTTATTGAAGAGGCTGTCTTTTCTCCACTGTATATTCTTGTCTCCTTTATCAAAGATAAGATGACCATATGTGCGTGGGTTTATCTCTGGACTTTCTATCCTGTTCCATTGATCTATATTTCTGTTTTTGTGCCAGTACCATACTGTCTTGATTACTGTAGCTTTGTAGTATAGTCTGAAGTCAGGGAGCCTGATTCCTCCAGCTCCGTTTTTCGTTCTCAAGATTGCTTTGGCTATTCGGGGTCTTTTGTGTTTCCACACAAATTGTGAAATTTTTTTTTCTAGTTCTGTGAAAAATGCCAGTGGTAGTTTGATAGGGATTGCATTGAATCTGTAGATTGCTTTGGGTAGTAGGGTCATTTTCACAATGTTAATTCTTCCAATCTAAGAACATGGTATATCTCTCCATCTATTTGTATCATCTTTAATTTCTTTCATCAGTGTACCCTGAGAAAACCATAATTCAAAAAGAGTCATGTACCAAAATGTTCATTGCAGCTCTATTTACAATAGCCAGGAGATGGAAGCAACCTAAGTGTCCATCATCGGATGAATGGATAAAGAAGATGTGGCACATATATACAATGGAATATTACTCAGCCATAAAATGAAATGAAATTGAGTTATTTGTAGTGAGGTGGATGGACCTAGAGTCTGTCATACAGAGTGAAGTAAGTCAGAAAGAGAAAAACAAATACCATACGCTAACACATATATATGGAATCTAAGGAAAAAAAGGTCATGAAGAACCTAGGGGTAAGACGGGAATAAAGACACAGACCTACTAGAGAATGGACTTGAGGATATGGGGAGGGGGAAGGGTAAGCTGAGACAGAGTGAGAGAGTGGCATGGACATATATACACTACCAAACGTAAAATAGATAGCAGCCGCACAGCACAGGGAGATCAGCTCGGTGCTTTGTGACCACCTAGAGGGGTGGGATAGGGAGGGTGGGAGGGAGGAAGACGCAAGAGGGAAGAGATATGGGAACATATGTATATGTATAACTGATTTACTTTGTTATAAAGCAGAAACTAACACACCATTGTAAAGCAATCATCCTCCAATAAAGATGTTAAAAAAAATTTTTTTTAAACCAAAAAAAAGAAGCAAATACCACTCGCCCCTGTCTTTACTCCTTCTTCCTCCCCTTCTCTCCAGGCCTTCCGTGATCACCTGCAAGTCTATCCTAATCCATTCACTTCTATTCCTCTCTTAATGCCCTCAAAGCATAAAACAACCCAGTTGTGTGACATTTCTGCTAACAACCTAACAGGGCTGTGGTATTAGGGGAACTGATACCTGAGAGCCAGGACAGGGGCCCGAAAGGCTGAGCTCTCTCCTCCCCCTGCCCTGGGACTTTGGGCTGGCTTCCCTTCTTTGGACCTCCATTTCTTTATCTGTAAAATGAGGTTAGACCTTCTAGCCCTCAGGGTTGGAATTCTCTTTCTTCCTAGCTTTCCCTTTCTGTTTCCCCCAGACACACCTTTCCTTCCCAGACCACTGCAGTTTGGGTGCTTGGAAAATGCTGCCTGTGCCCTGTTACCGGGAATTTGCTTTATTCTCTGTGCCACAGAGTAAACAATAAAAATGTCATCTCTTCATTATCTGGGCTGACGGAGGGAGGAAGAGACTTAGCCAAGTAACCAAGAGACTTAGCCAAGTAACCATGATGGATAAAACCAAAGTAACTTATTGTGTATTTGACTTTGAGAGGAGGTTCGAGACACACTCACAGACATACAACTACCTCTGCCCATCTGGAAACCAGTCCAAACCCTCCCAGCCTGGCCTGCATCCCAGCCTGGGGTTTGGCCGCATTGGTGGAAAGAGGCTCTGGGCTGTGCAGAAAGACCTCATGTGGATAAGATGGTGTTAATTGTGTCATTATTCATAATATTCAATTCAACAGCCATGTATGGGGCACAACTTCTTAATGTCTTGGGACACTCAGAATCCAGGAGAAGGCAGGACTTTGTTCATAATTATCCACATGTTTTGGGCCGCAATCAAGGTACTAATCAAGTGCTATGAGAACAGAGGGGAGGGGGCTACCTGATTCTAACCAGGTGGTTCTGGGAGGCCTCAGGAGAAGAGTTCAGGCAAAACCAACAGTGGTATGGCGGGCCGGGTCCCCCTCACAGCTCCAACATGAGCCTTGCCTGGAATTGCCTTGAAATCCAGTGAATCCCCAAATAAAGAGTGAGTTCCATTCCATGCCTGGAACTGTGTGAGATGCTCCAGGCTACAAAAGATATTTAAGACAGTTTTGACTACCAGGCATAAAGTAATAAGTGAACAACGCAGTGTTATATTCTGATATAATAAAGGGCTCAATGTGTGGAACTGACAACACAAATGAGATCAAACTATAATAAAGTGCTAATTGCATGGAGAAGGCAGTGAATAAGAAATCCTCCACAAACATTGTTATTTACTTCTACTGCATCTCCGTGGCTCGTGATGACAACATCCCAGCTAGCTGTGGGTAAGAACACTTCCTCTACATCTGTAGGCGGCATGTGACGATGGGAGCGCGGGACCAGGAACGGGAGGCCTGGCCCTGGAATCGCCTGGTATATATCACAGGCAGGTTATTTCCCCTGTCAAGGCCTCGGAAGAGAAGCAAGACTCAAGGCTCTTGAAGATCCCTTCCAATTCGCATGAAGTGTGACAGAGGAAGCAGCTGACGTCATGGTGGAAGGTGATGAGGAGAGAAGAGACTGAGGATGAACAGGAGATGAAAAAGGAGGGACGACAGAAGGGATTTCCAGTGAGCGCAGATGCTGAGCAGAGCTGTGACAGTCAGAGTGATGGACGTGTGCCTAAAAGAACAGGGCTGAGCAGATGGCTACAGCTTCAGGGCAGGGATGGGGACAGCATCACCAACCAAGGAAGGCTTCACAAGCCATGCAGAAGAGGTCAGACCAGGGACCATAGGAAACAGGTGGCCATTCTAGGTTCCCGTTCAGCGGCATGCCTTGCTGGGGAAGGGCCTGTAGGAAGAGTCTCATAACAGTCAACAGACTGAAACTGGGGACAAAACGAAGGCAAGGAGCCAGTGAATGAGCTATTAAATCATCCACATTATTGGTATGAGGATGTGGGCTGCTGGCTGGGAAGATGACATTGAATGAAAGAATAGATCGCTTATTCTGAAAGGACAGGTAAGACTTGGGAAACTCAGGTATGAAGGATACAGAAAAGGGATGAGTCCAGTACCTACCTCACCACTTCAGACCCCAGGCAAACACCCGACCCCCAGTTTGAAATAGCCCAACACCTATACATCTCATGCTCCAAAAGATGGGCTGTTGACAGGAAGAGGCAGAATAGGAACTGATGACCGTGCACTGATCCCACAGACTCTTTCTTATGGAGAAGAAGGCCCTGTTTAACGTTGCATCTCCCATGGCAGCTGGAACAGTGCCTGGCACGACGATCAGCACTTGTTTATTCACTGAGAGCCACTCTGAACCTTCAGTAATCCCTCACGTAACCTTAGAAACATTAAGAGGCATCAAACCTATATGAGAGCAGATCCGGGAGGGGAGCATTTGAGATAGAAAAGAGAGGGCACACAAGAAGCACATGAAAAGCTGCTCAACCTCACTAATTATTAGAGAAATGCAAATCAAAACTACCATGAGGTGTCACCTCACACCTGCTAGAATGGGCATCATCCGAAAATCTACAAACTACAGATGCTGGAGAGGGTGTGGAGAAAAGGGAACCCTCTTGCACTGTTGGTGGGAATGTATATTGATAGAGCCACTATGGAGAACAGTATGGAGGTTCCTTAAAAAACTACAAATAGAACTACCATATGACCCAGCAATCCCACTACTGGGCATATACCCCGTGAAAACCGTAATTCAAAAAGAGTCATGTACCGCAATGTTCACTGCAGCACTGTTTACAATAGCCAGGACATGGAAGCAACCTAAGTGTCTAACGACAGATGAGTGGATAAAGAAGATGTGGCACATAGGCACATATATACAATGGAATATTACTCAGCCGTAAAAGGAAACAAAACTGAGTTATTTGTAGTGAAGTGGATGGACCTAGAGTCTGTCATACCGAGCAAAGTAAGTCAGAAAGAGAAAAACAAATATCATATGCTAACACATATATATGGCATCTAAAAAAAAATGGTTCTGAAAAACCTAGGGGCAGGACAGGAATAAAGACGTAGATGTAGAAAATGGACTTAAGGACATGGGGAGGGGGAAGGGTAAGCTGTGACAAAGTGAGAGTGGCATGGACATATATACACTACCAAACGTAAAATAGATAGCTAGTGGGAAGCAGCTGTATAGCACAGGGAGATCAGCTCGGTGCTTTGTGACAACCTAGAGGGGTGGGATAGGGAGGGTGGGAGGGAGACGCAAGAGGGAAGGGATATGGGGATATATGTATACATATAGCTGATTCACTTTGTTATACAGCAGAAACTAACACACTATTGTAAAGACATTAAAAAAAAAAGAAGACACATGCACCCCAATGTTCATTGCACACTATTTACAATACCCAGGTCATGGAAGCAACCTAAATGCCCATCGACAGACAAATGGATAAAGAAGATGTGGTACACATACACAATGGAATATTACTCAGCCATAAAAAGGAACAAAATTGGGTCATTTGTAAAGACGTGGTTGGATCTAGAAACTGTCACACAGAGTGAAGTAAGTCAGAAAAACAAATATTAATGCATATATGTGGAATCTAAAAAAATGGTACAGACGAACTGGTTTGCAAGGCAGAAATAGAGACGCAGATGTAGAGAACAAACGTATGGACACCAAGGGTGGGGCGGTGGTGGTGTCATGAATTGGGAGATTGGGATTGACATGTATACAGTAATATGTATAAAATAGATAACTAAAAAGAACCTGCTGTATAAAAAATAAATTAATTAAATTAAATTTTACAAAAAAAGGAAAAAAGAAAAGAGAGGGCCCAGCCCCAGCAGGGGCTGATGTGGGGAGGCCAAGGGTAGCAAGAAATTGGGAGGGAGCGAAGGAGGGCTGTTGCAGCAACTCTAAAATGATAAATCAGCCATCTTCCAAATGCCCTAAGTTGTTCTCAGCACCTCCGTGCGGTAGACAGAGAGCAGCTCTACCTGCTCTCAGAGAAGAGGGCAGAGGATTGGGGAAAGAGGAAGCTGGCAAGTGCCCAGGTCTCTGAATTCTCAGGCCAGCATGCTGTGCCAGACCTCCCTCCTCCTCGGGGACGGCGCACGCTGGCAGGCTTCTCAACTGGCCTGAGACTGCTTTAAAACTTGATGACTTGGCATTCATCCCCTTTGAAACCAAGCTCTGCATCTGCTGGATGTGGACTCTCCATTTACCGAAGTGTCAAAGGCCAGCTGGCTGCTTCCCATCACCTGTACCCCTCACTCAAAGCCTCAGCTTCCCTCTCCACGAGGCTGGCCAGCCCAGCTCTCCTGCAGCCCGAGACAGAGCCCCACGGCCCAGAAGGTGGCCACCCTGGAGTCTATTTGGTGACCTCCTCTGCACCTCCATGCCCAGGCATGTAAAGGGGACCAAGGAAAGAATACACCTGAAGAAAACAGCAAAGAAAGAAATTGGATCGGGGCGGGGCAGGGGGGAGCTGAGGTAGCCTTTGACCAAGAAACAAAAATTCCTCCCTCCTAGAGATAGGGGGAAAAGGCAGGGGTCTTAAAACCTAGGAGTGAAAAGAAAAAAAAAGTGACAACTATTATGATCCAAACATGGCAACCTCCCCAAACTCTCAGAACAGATGTCTCCTGGGACCAAGCAGGCAGGCTGTGGTTTCCTCATTCCTCCTCTCTTTCCTGTTCTGTCAGTAGAAATTCTATCCTGGGGCCTCTAGAGTTTCTGCGTCCTGCCCTGATGGATTCTGTGTGGAGTCAGGAGTGGTCACCAGGGGACCCTCCGGGCAGAGGGCCTGTGGGAGGAGATGGGCAGGGCTAGGCCCACCAGGGGACTTCCAAGCTGAGGGCCGCCATCACCTATAGCCCCACAGGAAACACGAAGCCCGATCTAAACTTCCAAAGGTGATGAAGTCCTTTGATATATTTCTTATTATGATATATTTCAGGTACTCAGGACATAAGGCAATGTACATAGCGATACATGATCCCATCTTTAACAGGGGTTACCATTTTCTGCTATTTGCTTCAAATCATTTTTTTTTAAACAGATGAACATTTCAGACACAGCTGAGGCTCCACCCCAACCTGTTTTCTCCCCCACCTCCCTACAGTAACTGCTGTCTGGAGTTGCTCACATCAGTCGCATACAGATTTATGTACTTTCCCAATATAGTTTAGGTGTTTTTCTAGCTCAGATGTTTTCAACGGTGTCTAGGAACCACCTGCATCAGGGTTATCTGGGTGCTTCCTTAACGGGCAGATTCTTGATCCTCTCAGGGTTAAGGCCAAAGTTCTGCTTTTTAAACAAGAGCCCCAGGTGATCTTAATGCACACCAAAGCTTTGAGAGCCACTGTTCTAGCTTAGAACTTTAAGCTTTTTAAAGTGCAAAACAAACAACAACAACAACCAAAACCAACCAACCAACCAACCAACCAACCAACCAACCAATCCCGGGAAGAGTAAGGCATGAAATTGCTGTCACTTACTGCCCCATGTGAATGACAGATCCGAGGCAGGTTTTATACTTTCTCCAAACTGTCTGAGGTCACCCTGCTGCTTCACCATCGCTGCCTCAGCTCACTCAGAGCCACAATGAAACAACAGTAACATTTATTATCTCCTTGGGGAAGGAGGAAGAGAAGAGAGCTAAAGGGCCATCCTTATCTAAATGTCCTTTGTATCAGCCCACCACTGCCTCCAAGTCTCTGGCACCTAACAGATTATAACAGAGTTAACAACATAAGCCACAACTGGATATCTGTATTTTTGTTGTTATGCTAATTTAGAAGCTATACACATTCCTTTTTACAGCTGCTTTGAGTTATAATTTACAACCACAAAACTCACCCATTGGAAGTGTACAATTCAGTGGTTTTTAGTGTAGTCGCAGAGTTGTCTGACCATCTGCACTGTCTAATTCCAGGATATTTTCCTCACTGCAAAAAGACGCGTTAGCAGCCTCTCCGCCACACCCTGCCCTCCAGCCTTGGGTAACCACTATTCTACTTTCTGTTTCCACGGATTTGCCTATTCTGAACTTTTCGTCTAAATGGAATCATACATCGCTTCTCGGCCTTTTGGCTAAGATCAAGTGTAAATGGAATCATACAATGTATGGCCTTTGTGTAAAGGACTTCTTATACTCAGCATGTTGTCAAGGGTCACCCATGTTGTAGCATGAATCAAAACATCCTTTTCGTAGGTAAACAGTATTCCATTGTATAGTAGATCACATTTTGTTCAGCCATTCATCATCAGCTCTTGGACACTTGGGTGACTACCATTTTTGACTCTCATGAATAATGTACAGTTTTTTTGGTATGGGCACACGTCTTCATGTCTCTTAAGAATATAGCTAGGAGTGAAACAGCTGGGTCATGTGGTAACTTTATTTTGAGGAACTGACACATTGTTTTCCAACATGGCTGCACCATTTTACATTCCCACCAGCAAATGTTTAAGGGTGCCAATTTCTCCATATTCCTGCCCAACACTTGTTACTGTCTTTTTTACTATAAACATCCTATCGGGTGTGAAGAGTATCTCACTGTGGTTGTGATTTGCATTTCCTTAATGGTTAATGATGTTGAGCATTCTTTCCTGCGTTTACTGACCACTTCCATACTCTTTCTTTTTTTTTTTCCGTTACGCGGGCATCTCACTGTTGTGGCCTCTCCCACTGCGGAGCACAGGCTCCAGATGCGCAGGCTCAGCGGCCATGGCTCACGGGCCCAGCCACTCCGCGGCACGTGGGATCTTCCCGGACCGGGGCACAAACCCACGTCCCCTGCATCAGCAGGCGGACCCTCAACCACTGCGCCACCAGGGAAGCCCTTCCATACTCTTTCTTTAAAGCTTTTAGCAAGGAGCCTGGAATCCACTGTTTATAGTGATTCTCAAAAGGTGGTCTCTTCCCTCCCCTGCACACACTCACATACCAGCAGTATCACCATCACCAGAGATCTTATTAGAAATGCTAATTCTCAGGCCCTACCCCAGGTCACCTGAATCAGAGATTCTAAAAGTGGGGCTCAGCAATCTATGTTTTAACAAGCTCTCCAAGTGCCTCTAAACTCTCTTAAGTGGAGGCTTAAGTCTAAGAATCAATGCTATAGAATAACGTTTCTTACAGGGTGTTCCACAGCATTTTACCAAGTGATGTTCGATAAAGAAATTTCTTGTCGATGTAAGTTTGACCAACACTGGGCCAAACAAAAAATTCTTTACTCAGAACTCTTCAGACCCTTTAACATGTTTATGAGCATTGTGAATCTACAAAAGGAGATCCAGTGTACAGCATTTCCCAAACTTATATGAGCATCAAACCCCTTTTATACGGAGCATCTCACAGGACTAGTGTCCCACAGAAGTTACTTTGGCAAACATTCTTTTTTAAGTACCCTGTGCCACTATTTTCTTTAACAAATCAAAATCTGTTAACAGTATCCTTTAAACTAGCTCTTTACAAAGTCTTCTGCTTCTGCTGTCTCCCACTGCACAGCAAAACGGAGCGGCTTACGACAACCATCAGCATGTGTTACCTCACACAGCGGTCAGGAATCTGAGAGTGACTGAGGTGCCTGGTCCTGGAGCAGGATCTCTCAGGGTCTTGTAGTCAAGATGTCAGCAAGGGCTGCACTTATCTAAGGCTTGACTATTCTGGGTTTCCAAGATGGCTCTCTCACCTGGCTTTGGCAGGAGTTCCTCACCACGTGACCTTCCACAGGGCTCACTGAGAGTCCTCATAATATGGCAGCTGGCTTTCCCCAGAGCAAGTCATCCAAGACAGCAAGGCAGAGTGGCAATGCCTTTTATGACTGAGCCTCAAAAGCTATACTCTCCTTTCTGCCATGTTCTCTTGGTCACGAAGACCAACACCGACACCACGTGGGAGACGACTACGCAAGGACGTGAAAACCAGGAGTTGAGGATCGCTCTGCCAGTAAGTGACTGGGCTGCGATGGACCCCAGGCAGTCTGGTTCCAGAGTCCAGGATGCTGTGTCCTGCTGCCTCTGTGTTGGTCTTACTAAACATGCTCTCTGTTCTCTGATATTCCTTTAAGAATGGGTAACTCAAAAAGACCAGCCTTTGCAGGTCAGAACTCAGCGTGGGTTCCTCTGCTTGGTGTTATCGTGTCCATACGCTTTTGCAGCTGCTGTTAAGCACTGCAGTTGCCCAGAAACTGAGCTTTTCAGAACACAGGACTGGAACTGTTCATTAGCTAATTATGCTGTTCTTAACTAATCTGGGATATGAGCATCAATTTACTTCTGTTTATGCTCGCAACAATCCTGTTACTACTAAACTAGAAATCGTGCCCCTCTCCCTTTTTTTTCCCCTTCATTGTCCACCTGACTAATTGGGAGACTCATAACTCCTACAACCTCTAGCTTCTAAAATCCTATTCTTAGAAATTCCCTCCATCTTTTTTTAGGTGTATCTTTTTTTAGTTTTTTTTTTTTTGCGGTATGCGGGCCTCTCACTACTGTGGCCTCTCCCGTTGCGAAGCACAGGCTCCGGACGTGCAAGCTCAGCGGCCATGGCTCACGGGCCGAGCCGCTCCGCGGCATGTGGGATCTTCCTGGACCGGGGCACGAACCTGTGTCCCCTGCATCGGCAGGTGGCCTCTCAACCACTGTGCCACCAGGGAAGCCCTTTTAGGTGTATCTTTAACTGCTATTATTATGGCAATGGAATGTTGAGTATAAAGCCTCAGCTCCTTTCAAAATGAAATGTTAATATTTTTGACTAAAACTATGTTAAATCTTAGGACCCTTAGGACATTAAAGACATTCTTGAAATATCTGCCTGCCTTCCTAAAATCTCCCCCTTTTCATATCTGCCATTCATTCATCAGCTTGTTCAATATTCATCAAATATTGCTGAATGACTTCTAAGTGCTATGCACATAAGGAATAAAAACAATCGTATGGGCTTCCCTGGTGGCGCAGTGGTTGAGAGTCCGCCTGCCGATGCAGGGGACGTGGGTTCGTGTCCCGGTCCGGGAAGATCCCACATGCCGCAGAGCGGCTGGGTCCGTGAGCCATGGCCACGGGGCCTGCGCGTCCGGAGCCTGTGCTCCGCAACGGGAGAGGCCGCAACAGTGAGAAGCCCGCGTACCGCAAAAAACAAAACAACAACAACAAAATCCTATATAAAATCATATAACATACTGTGTGCCATAGAGTATGGAGACCATGGCGGTGAACATAGGAGAAATCAGATGAGGCGACAGGAAATTCCTGATGATGAAGCACCCAGTCAAAGACCTCTGGTGTTCATTGTGTGTATGTACATAGTTATGATCAACTCCACAAGGTATGTAGGAAACGTGTTTACATTAAGGTGGGTTTTGTGAAGATCCTCCATTTCCCTCATCATAAACAGGCTCTAACTATGCACTGTGTCACCAGCACATCATAACCACACAGCAGGTATTCACTGAGTATCTGTTGGTGGTTGTGATAAGGAGGATGGAGGCCAAACAGGGACTAAACAGAGAAGGCTTTAATTTATTGTAAGGCTGGGGACCTGAAATCAGAAATCTTGGTTTCTAATTTCGCCTCTGTCCTATTTGAACTTAAGACCCCTGGTCAAATAACACGGCTTCACCGTACACCACTTCTTACATACGGCAACTGAGAGCAAAGTCTAGACTCTCCGTCAGTCTTCTACAGAGAAAAGGTAGATTTTAACAGGAGTTTTATCCATTAAGTAATGTAATGGTTTTATATCTAATATTCAGAGGTTACTGACCTGAGGAAGGATTTCTATTAACTAAGAAGAAAGCTTAACATTTTTTTCAGGTTGCTTTTATTCAGCTCAAGGAAAGCTTCAGTGGGACTCAGACATCGTAGGACACATGCAGTTGAGCGGCTCATGCAGAATTAGTAATGTTAAAGGACCACTGGAGAAGGAGAAGGAGATGGGGAATGATATATTCTTCCTCCCATGGAGGTTACCCTGGGACAAAGATTGGATCAACTCGGCATTTCTTCATTTGGCCTGAAGGGCATCCCTGAAACATTTGCCTGCCTTCTTAAATTCTTCCCCCTTTCCCATCTGCCATTCAGGAATTCACTCATTAGCTTGTTCCATCATTCATCTGTTTTTCAGCAATATTTGCTGAACGACTACTGAGTGCCAGGGACACAAGGAGTTCAGATAAGATATATCCCACTAGATGGGCTGCTTGCCTGCCCTCAAACCCTCAGCAAGCAACCCATCTAGTGGAGGAGACACTAATGTCAATCGTGGGAGTTAAGTTCCAAGTGAGCCTAGCCAGGAAGGAAGGGAAGAATGGAGGGAAATGAGGAAATAGCCACAGGCATGGCAAGCATGGTGTAACAACAGGCGAAAGAGCATGATCAAAAGGAAGGAGGCATGAAATGCATAAAACTCAAGGAACTGTAAGTAGTCCAGTATAATTGGAGGGCAGGCTGCATGTGGTCAGGCCAGGAAGGATCTTGAATGGCTCTTGTACTCTGCTACTCTGGAAACGACTAAAGAAGGGCTTTAAGCAAAGAGTTGCATAATCATATTGCATTTTGAAAATCCACGGTGATCCTCTTCTGCAAGATCTTTTTTCAAAATTCAGCAGAAGTCTTTTCAGATTAACATGACACCGTTACCCAGATTTCATTTTGTAGATTCTTAGGGGTTTGCAATTCAGTTTGCTTTATACTGGGTGATATCCTCCGCTTTCCTGACTGAACACCCTTCCCCACATTCTCTATGGCAGCCCCTTATCCATCTTCAACAACAACCAAAAACAAACATCATCTCTCCTGTGATTTTTTTCTTCCCCCAAACACAGTCATCTTCTCTTTCCTCCATGCTCCTAGGATACCTTCTATAGAGCATGACTGCACTGATGCATTCCAGTTACTTCTTACAAGTCTCTCTCTTCCTAGCCTCTGGGTCCCATGAAGGCAGAAACTTGCGTTTAATTCACGTACACTACAAGCTCATTTTCTCATCAGTACTTGATCGAACACTGGCTCTGTGCCGAACACCGCACTGGACACTGGTTTTTAATACCGTACTGTTGAATGAAGGAACATTTTCTCATGCAGTGTATGTAAATGTGTTTGTGATGTACATGCATATGGAAATTAAAAACTGATTCCTTTAAAGCAAAAGTTAATGTCTTCTTCGGTACTCTGAACATGAGAAATTACAAACAACTGATTTTCTTTAAAACTTATTAACTAAGTTACATATTTGTGATCACACCCTATGACAAAGCAGAAAAAGTTGAAATGGTCTCGAGCACCAATACCTAAAAATCTAAAATGTTGAGCTGGTAGGGTGGGAACCAAGCGGCCAACATCCAGAAACCCACATTTTTTTAATTACAAAAGAAAGCATCAGGATAGAGGTTTCTATCCGAAGATTGCTACACGACCTTCTGCAGACCAAGTGGAATGTAACTTTTTGCTGTCTTTTCATTCATTCACCATGTATTTTTTTGTGCCTGTTATCAGTCAGCTCTGTTGTTAACTCTGAGAAAAATGATAATTGCCATTTTTTAATGAATTTAACACATTTCAACTACCATGTTAAGTGCTTTACGTGTATTAATTCAATAATCCTCCCACTAACCCTATGAAGTAGGTAGCCACTTATTTGGGTAAATTACTTAACCTCCCTGTGCCTCAGTTTCTTCATCTATGAAATGGCAATAATAATATATATCATAGGGTTGTTGAGGAATTAGATGAGTCTACAGATGTAAAGTGTGAACTCAGAATAATGCCTGACATATACTATACTTTCAAATATTAACTAATTGTCACCACCATCACCACCTGGTTGTGAACATGAGAAAACTGAGGATCGGTGAGATTAGAATAAGTTGTCCCAGCTTCTCTCTCTCAGACAGGCAGACAGTGCACACACTGTGGCCTCTTCTTCTTTCCAATTCCTAGAAATCATTTTACAAACATATAATAACCACACCGGAAAGCAAGAAGGGAAATAGGCCTTTGGTCAACTAGAGATTGTAATGAATGCCCTTAGGACAGAAAATAGATGCAATTTGATTTTTAAAAGAAAACCACAGCTCCCAGACCTCAGAGGAGGATGCCGCTCCCATAAATGCAGGCTCGCTCCGCGAGTGCTCCTGTCTGCAGATGGTGGACACCGGAGTCCGGAGGGATCCAGGGGTGACCAACAGGGTGACAGTGGGTAGAGTAGCAGTAAGATCAAGCACACATTTTACTCTCTCCTCCTTACCCTTCTTTCCCTTCCTTACCTCCTTGGACCAGGAAGCAATAAAAGAATGTCTGCCTATAAGCCAAGGCAATGGGCATGGAAGTTGGGTGAGAAAGTGGGGCAGTGCCCTTTGTGCCTTTCCATGCCTGAAAGGAACGGGTGACTGGCCATCAGAGCGACCCACCCAGCAGCAGGTTGCATCCCTCCACACTCTCACTAGACGGTTAGCCTGTTAGCCTCATAGTCTAATGTCCCTTCAAGCAGTTTGCACAAACAGATATGACAGGTGATGTTACAATCAAGAACCACAAAATACTTGAGGAAATTCAATACCACAAAGTGAGGAAACAAACTCAACAAAGAATTTACACTCAATGAGAATAAATACATATAATTACTAGCTTAGGGGAAAGTGTGAGAACATTACAAGCATTTTAAAAAATTGCTACAGATAGGGCAAATAAAGATTTCAATAACTGAAAAATTTTTAAGTGGCTAAATAAACTGAATGGCAAGATAGACAGTTGAATTAGAGACCTGGAAAATAAAACTGAGCAGTGTTCCCAGAAATCAACACAAAGCAATAAAAAGATGAAAAAAGCAAAGTTAAGAGATATAGAGGATATACAGAAAAGTCCCAACGTTGTATATAATGAATGCTAGAAATAAAGAATAGATAAAATGGAGAGAAATAAAAAGAGAGAGAAAAGGAAGGAGCAATTTGAAGGAAGGAAACAACAATTCAAAAGTACTTCCCAGAATTAAACAATAAAGATATGAATCTCTGGATTGAAAGGGTCCCCAAAACTGGCATGAAAGATAAAAATAAATAAATACAAACCATCATGTAAAGCACATATTAGTGAAATTTTACACCACCAGAAATAAGGGGAAAATGCTAACATTGTGTAAAGAAATAATCAAGTTCATATTAGAATTGTCATCAACTACATGGGATAAAAGACAATGGTAGGAAGTTTTAAAATTTTAAAGGTAATCGTGTGTGTGTGTGTGTGTGTGTGTGTGTGTGCATGTATGCATGTGTGTGTATGTGTGTTGAAATGGAATTGAACCTTTTTGTAGAGAAGAAATTTTGGTTGCATTTTGTTCAAAACCAGTTGGAAATCTCTTTAGTAGCTACCCTTTAATATTAAGGATACCCTTAAATTAATATTAATATTAAGCTACCTTTAAATATTTAACAGATATTTATGCTGATGATATATAAAGATGTAACTTTTACATCTTCTTGAACGATTTCCCTTTTATCAGAATGGAATAGTCATCACTGTCCCTTTAATTCTTTTATCTTAATGATATTTTTAAAACCATTATATTTCTTTTTATTGAGACTTTCTTTTTATTGACATTGTCTAGCATATTTTTTACCACCCTTTCTATTTTCAATTTTCTAATATCATTTTTATTTAGCTAAATCTTTTAAACATAAGTTAAAATTAAATTAAATCACAGTTTATATTTTTAAAAGTAAGTTTAATCTATTTACATTTGTTCTGATTGCTATTAAGCTAAGACTTATTTCTACATTCATATTTTCTGTTTGTCTTATTGTTTCATTTCTCTCCTTTCTTGCTTCTTGATGGACTTTCTGGAGTTTCTTTATTACCTTTTATCTTTACTGGTTTTATTTGTCTACAGCTTCTATTTCAACTTAGGGAATACCAGACCTTGCTGGCTGTGATTAAGAATTATGTGTACCTTGCAGCTCCATGAATTTCCATTCCATAGGCTTCTTAATTTAGTAAAAACTTTATTTCTACAATAACGCCAACATTATACCAAAATCATATGCGTATTATCACTCCAAAATAAATGTTGATTGTTTTTTAATAAGAAGAATGTTTATAATTTTTGTGTGTGTGGTACGCAGGCCTCTCACTGTTGTGGCCTCTCCCGTTGCGGAGCACAGGCTCCGGACGCGCAGGCTGAGTGGCCATGGCTCACGGCCCAGCCGCTCTGCGGCATGTGGGATCTTCCCAGGCCGGGGCACAAACCCATGTCCCCTGCATCGGCAGGTGGACTCTCAACCACTGTGCCACCAGGGAAGCCCCAATTTTTTAATTATTTAAAAACAAGGTGCAATTTTTCATTTTACTATACTCCAATAAAAATTAATTTAAAAAACAATACGTACTCTAAAAGTTTATTGTTAATGCTAAACTTTTAAAATGAATTTTCAATAGCATCCACAATAATTTCAGTGTTTAACCTTCTAAAGAATGAACTTTCAAATCCTTTGAGTTTATAAATTAAATGAAAATACTGAGCTATTGGTGAAATTAATTTAACTGTTACTCTTTACTTACTTTATAAAGGGTAGCTACAATAACATATAGTGTTATAACAAATATCTGTCTTGATGGTGAAGCTTTAAAAATATTCCCTTTAATATCAGAAATAAGATATGAATGCCCTCTATTACTGCCATTATTCAACATTTTCCTAGAAGTTCTAGCCTGTGTAATAAGATAAGAAAAATTATATAGAGTGCATGAAATGGAAAGAAAGAGATATAATAACACCTATTTGCAGTTGATGTAATGTTCTACATAGATAATCTAACAGAATGTCAATTAAAGAAAGGGTTTGACATGGCTGAAGGGTATAATACCAACAAACAAAAATAGTAACATTCCTATACACTAACAATGTTTGATTAGAAATGAAAAAAATATTAATTTATTCACAAGAACAGTAAAATTATAAGGTACATACAAATAACTCTAATAAGAGATGTACAAGTACTAAATAGAGAAATCTCCAAAACTCTTATAAGACCTAAAACATATCCCAAATAAACAAAGACATATTGGTAAGACTCAATATTATAAAAATGTCAATTTTCCTCAAATTAGTCAGTAAATACACTGCATTTCCAAACAAAATCTTAAGATTTTCACACGTTAATTCTAAATTTGTATGAAACTATAAGGTCCAAGATTAGCCAATTTTAAAGACAAATGGAGAAGGGATGATTAGCACTGTCAGTTACCAAAGAGCATTATAAATACATAGTCATTAATAGGACAGACAAATAATAACTGATGGACTAGAACAGAGAGCCTAAAAACAAACAATGCATATATAGGAACCTGGCATATAAACAGAAGTGGCATCAGCAGTCAGTGGGCAAAATGTACTATTCACTAAATGAAGTTGGAAACCTATGGAAAAACATATAGGTATATTCATACTTCACATAATAACACAAAAATAAATTCAAGAAGGATTAGAACATAAATATGACAAGCATAATTTTAAAATAGTACTAGAAAATATAGGGGAATATCTTTATGACCTTCCTGAAAAAAGTCCAAATGACCAATAAACATACTGCCATATCTTCAACAGTCTGGCATTCTACTTATACACTGCCTCTGTCTCAACTCCCTAAAATAAAATGTGGAGTCTGACTGCCTAAGAAAAAAATGAACTCTGTTTAGGTAACAAAATTATTTTTTCTTAGCTGGCTTCCAAAGATCAGGGTATATTCAGGAGTCCCAATTTTTCCCTATAAAATGACTAAAACTGAGAGGGTTTGTAGGTAGAGAATGTTGCTCTTCTACAAGCTAGGCATCAGTCCTACTGTCTCAGGCACACAAATATTTAATGACAGTTTTCAAAGATAAGGAAGAGCTATAAAATGAATGATAACCAGGTGTTCTCTGTCTTCAGTGAAGGAGATACATGAGGAAACTGAATAGCGTGGCAGCAGAAAATAACTAGGTTAAGACTCTGGGTTAAGAAAAAAAAATGTCCCTTGACTAGGAAGGTCTGAAATACTATATCGCAAAGGGAGGAAGGCAACATACCCCCTTTTTTCAAATGCTTTGAAAATCAAATTAACCATTCATTTTGGGAAGAGTGAATAGCTGGTAAATTTAAAGGGGATAAACTCCAGTTCCCTGATTAATCTGACCAAAACCAGAACCACCGATCTAGAAGGACTGAAATGCATACATACACAGAGAACCTTGCTTTCCCGGGAGAAGCTCCAACCCTCTCACCTTTGCTAGAACACAGAGAGGAAGACCACATATGCAGTCTGTTCTGCCCCTGGGCGATGATCTGTATCATCCCCTCCACAGAGCCAGGGAGAAACCTCTGACCTTTTGTAGGAGGTGCTGATCACACACTCACACACACACACACACACACACACACACACACACACACATCCTGTTGCCCCACCATATGGGCCATGAATCATTCACAAAGCTTCTGAATCAATTATTCATCCAAACCAAAGACCAAACACTTTGCTAATTGTCTAGGAAGGAGGGGTGAAGGGGGAAGGGAGACTGATGGAAGGAAAAGGAATCTAAGCCAATCTGACAATTGGCAGTATTAATACTTCATTTATTTTAAAGAAAAAACAACAACAACAAAGCACAAAGAGAAAGAAAATAGCTTCCTCTAAGTTAACTGGATAACTAATATGGGATACGAGCTGAAAGAGAAGAGGCCCTCCCCCCAGAGTCCTGATCAAAGCACTCCACCCCATGGGACCCCATTCTCCACCTTTAGCCTCCCACCCTCAGCTGTACTAGGAGAGCTCAGCACCCACACACACCACTACTGGGCCTAAGGTTCGGCCACGGCCTGCATTTTTACTCCTGCTGCGTGGGCTGAGGACGAGAAAACACACCAGGGCAGACTATGAAACTGGAGTTCAAGGCTTCAGCTGGGTCCATGTTTCCCTCCCCACCCTCCCCACTCAGCTCCACGGGCAGATACCAACAGACCCTTGCTTTTCACCTCCTTATTCATCCCGCCTTTGTTGGGCATTTATTATGAGTCTGAGAAAACCCAAGTCACGCTAGGGAAGAAGGAAGGAGTACATGTCCCATCCTCAATCTCAATGCAGAGACAAGAGGGCCACAGGAATAAGGAAAGAGGAAACACAGCACCTGCTGATGAAGCGAAAACGCAGCTAAGTGCTTAGGGAGCCTGGAGAAGGGGGTCTATCTTGCTGAGGAGTCAGGTCTTGAGCTGGTTCCCACAGAACATCATGACACAGATTATTAAAAGGCACGCAGGATACAAACAAAGCAGGGTGACAGCAAGTGAAGGAATACAGAAAGAAGCTTTGAGATGAGAAAGGCACCTCTGAGGCTGGCCCTGCTGGGATGAAGGAGCCTTCAGTGACAGCAATGACACAAGAGGGGCAATGGGCACGAGGCAAGGAGGAGATTCAGCTGACGGGTGTCCGGGATGCAATGCTAAAGAGTTTCTTTTCTTCTTTTCCATTCCAAAGAGGAAAGAAAAGTTTGTCAAAAGGTCCTGATCAGGAGAGAGGTATACAGAAAGGAATGATTCAATTGTACATGTGATGACAGAGGAGAGCTGGGGCAAACCTGTGGCTAGAAGTCAAGTTATGATGGCCTTACAGGGCAGGGACTCATTGATGACAATCCCAGTGAGGGGAGAGATGACAGAAACAGGCAGGAGGAAAATAAGGTCTTGGGTTGATGAAGACATCAAACGTAACAGAAATGTCTACATGACGGGAAGGCTAATAAAACCCAAATAAATTCTCAAACTTGTAAGTTCCTTAGAGATCATTTAAAGGAATGGTCCTAAAATGTGGGTCACAGGCTCCTTTGATAAAAGCTATGGACCCTTTTCCTGGGGGAAAATGCTCATATATATTAACTTATTAAATGATTTTAGGTGATGCAAGACTCCCTAAAGCCCATCCATCCAAACTTCCCAGGCTGCAGCTGGGGTTGTGGCTCTGAAGTGTCTGACGGTGCCTGGAGCAGATCCTAGTATTCCTGACACGCGTCAAGGTCGTTTCCTTGTAACCACACAGACTACTGACACCATTGATAGAAATGGTGATGTTGGAAAAGGTATCATTTTGTAGGAAAGAATTTAATCAAAGAGAAAAATCAAGGAGGTAGAAAAAAATAAATAAAAACTGTGCTGTGAGAAGTTACCTTTCTGGAATGTCTCTGAACTCAGTTAAAAAAAAAAAAAATCACCCTTTTTTCAAATCCCTTGATGTTTGTTTTTGCTTTTGTTTTTAATACACAATTAAATTTGGAGGAGATGTGCCCTTCAAAAATCATCAAACAGGCTCTCCTTCCGACCTCCTTTCACATAAATACAGGGAAGATCGTCTCAGCTTACCCCATTGGGAAATGGGTCTGCCCTCAAATAGCAGACCGTGAGTGAAATAAAGCCTGAGTCTCTGTCCTTGCTGTGACAAATTCATTTTCAAATGTCCATCTAAGCCCAAGATTTGCATTCCAGAAATGATGACCTGTGGGAGTTTATTCCCAGGAAATTCTAAGGGTTGGGTCCTCCTGGCAAAGACAAAACCAAACCGGTCAGCGTTGAGGGCTGAGGACGCCACTGAGGTGGAGAGAAGGAAAGAGACATCGCTTTGTAGCAGTTTACAGAAAGGCAGGGAAACCCACCCGTAGAACAAGCTATGGTAATATTATAAACCAATGTTACATCAATAAAAAATAAATTCTTTAAAAAGGGAAAGAAAAGGCTTTTAAATCCTTTTAACAAAATCCCTGATAAAGAAAAACAGCTACTAAGAGAACACAACTGTCATGCTGTTTGCATTCAAGAGTTCTCCTTAGGATAATACATGATATGGTGGATACAGATGAAAGTATAGATGCAGATGTACTTTGACACAACGTCAGGCAAGGATGTATATGACACATCGGCAGGCACACATATGGGCAGATCATAAGCCATAAGCCTGTGCCTATCTTCTTCAAAAGCTGTACTATTTGATTCTTATTCTTCTCTTCTCTTCCATTTCACCTCTCCAGCCCAGCAGTGCCCAGGAGCACCATCAAACTTTAATGGGCTCCCTCCTCTGCAGCACCACAGCCTGAATATAGATAAACTGCATAAGGGGCCTCCATGATTCCTCCTACTGACGCGCAGAAGTCAGGAGGAAGGTAGACAGGAAAAGACGGCAGCAGCAAGGAAGGTACCAGACACTCTCACATATGTCATTGCATTTAATCTCCTCAACACTTCTGGAAGGCTAGTACTGCTCTCTTTGTAGAGCAGACGATTAAGACTCAGGATGGTTACAAACTAGCCCTACCGTCATACCAAAAATAAGGACAGGTACTAGGAACGGATCAGTTTTGACCTGGACGGGCTTTCCACTACAACAAACAATTTCTCACCGGCACTGACTCAGTTTGACAGTCAAATTGTCAGTGATACAATACGTCTTAAAAATCAACTATAGGGCTTCCCTGGTGGCGTAGTGGTTGAGAGTCCGCCTGCCGATGCAGGGACCCGGGTTCGTGCCCCGGTCCGGGAAGATCCCACATGCCGCGGAGCGGCTGGGCCCGTGAGCCATGGCTGCTGAGCCTGCGCGTCCGGAGCCTGTGCTCCGCAACGGGAGAGGCCACAGCAGTGAGAGGTCCGCGTACCTCAAAAAAAAAAAAAAAAAAATCAACTATAAACTCAGCATCAAGTTTAGTGCTGTTATGTGTATTCATGCTTACAGCCTGCAAAGGAGTGGGGGAAGTGATAGGGAATAAAACAAAAAAGATAAAAAGTAGTAACTCCACCATAAGACTTAATAATTTGGTTGACGATTATAAGAAACTGATTATAAGATTCTGATCAATACAGGAAAAAATAAGGAAAAGAAACATGAAAAAGAATAAGGTCTAATGAATAGCAAATACTGTATAACTGAAAGCAGATAAATCATTTATTATAATTAATGTTAATGTTTTGTGTTCTTTCAAAAGGGGAAAACTCAGCTGTATAATCAGAAAGCAACACACACACAAAAAAAACAGAACTATCATGAGATACTGACTCCAATTTACTTGTTGGAGTCATACATAGTTCACTAGTAAACATCTGACTTCTCAACCTTCTTTGTGCAAACTAAGGATAGAAAAGACATTAGTCAACTAAGAAGCTGGTCATCCCTCTGACACTGGCTCCCTGATCTTCTGTCCTACTGGCCACAGAGTTTGGAGTTTGACAGATGTTAACCAGCAGTGATATCCAGGCCAACATGGACATTTTATAAATAGCCTCAGCTGGCTGACTACCACTGGGAAAACAACACAGAAATCAGATAAAATGAAATAAACTACTTGCTTCTCATCCTTCTCTTCAAAGCCTGGTCAAAAGAGGTGGCAAAACGTGTTCAAGGGCTGCTGACACCGGCTTCTAGTATAGGTGCCAACAGTAGCGTTAGAGCAAAATGAAACCAAATTCCCAATGACCTTCCATCTCCTCCTGATTTAACTCCATCACTGTCCCTCTTACTACTCACAACTATGCTGCGTACACAGTAAGCACTTAATAAAAAGGTGAGTAGACAGAGAGATGGAAAGCTGAATGGACGGAACAGATTTATTTTCAAACTCTCCTCCTGATCAAATGGTTTGAGCACAAATTAAAACTATCTGTATACAGATGCTATCTCTGTATCAGACTGACACTCCTTGAGGGCAGACATCTTATTACTTATCTTTTTCGTCCAAATACTTAGTAAAATGTTTTATACATGCGTAGGAAATATTGCTTGAATCAACAGGTATTACTAATAATTAGAAGAAAACATTTATTATATACCACTATCTGTCCAACAATTTACATACATTTTCTTTTTTAACCTTCATATAGACAATGAAGAGGTCACTACCTGTCCTCCAAAATTGATGCTCACCTTTCCACAGTGTAGCGTTGTTGCTAGGAAGCAGCTGCCCAGTTAGAGATTAGATCTCCTAGTCTCCTTTGCACCTAGGTTGAGTCACGTGGCTGGTCTTTGCCAATGAGGTGTTAGTAGAAATTATGTGTGTCTCTTCTATGCCAATGAATGTAAAGAGTGACTGTGCCTTCTTCATACTCTTTCTGTTTCTATTGAGATGTAAACCATGAGAACCTGGAAGATGGCAGAGCCACCAGACAGGAGGAGACTGGGTCTCTAAATCACCAAGTGAGTGAAAGCCAAGAACACACTGACCTATTCAAGGAGACAGAGATAAATCTATTGTGCTAACCCACTGAAATATAGGGGGTTGTTTCTTAGAGCAAGTAGTGGTACTCAATCTAGCACATAAATCTTGCAACAGAGGTATTTTACACTTAAAAAACAACAACAACAAGAATCCAACAGGCTAAATAACTTGCCCAAAGTCACATCCGAATGGCAAAGCTGAAGTTCAAGTTCAGGTCTACCTAAACCTAAAGTCCTTAGTCTTTTCACTAAGGTATGATTTGATGTTGGTAATGGATGGGTACACATCTACAAAACAACCACTTCTCCCCACTACCAAGTGCATAGAGGCAACACCAGGCTAAGCTTCCTTATTCCTCCCTAAGCATGGATTGATGGTAAGTTCCATGAGGGAATGGACCATAACAGTTATATCACCGATATAGTCAGCATCCAATATAGTGCATGGCATTCAAATATTTACTTAATAAATAACGCACGATGGTTTGTTAGATGGATGAGTGGATGGATAGGTGGATAGGTGGATGGGTAGGTGGGTGGATGGATAAGTGGATGGGTAGACAAGTGGATGGATGGATGGATGGATGGATGGGTGGGGAAGAAGTATTACTAGGAGAAATCTGGTGAAAAAAGGACTAACAATCTCTTTCCCCCCATCCCACATCCTCTTGCAGCAAGAACCAAGGATGCTGAGAGTCCTTATATATACCATTATACCTTCTTTCCCTGTTCAGTTCCCCACAAAGTCTCGCTCAGCCTTGCTATGAATCCATAAATTTTCATTGGTGAATTTCAGGGAACAGATTTAAAGAGCTAACATTGTGCTCCTTTATCAAGCAGTAATCAAATCAAGATCTATAGTCAACCTGAAAATGCTTGAGCAAAAAGACATTTTCTTTTAGGACAGTAATACAAGGTGCATACACACACAGGGTCAAGAAAAGATGGGCAAGCAACCACCAAAAAAGACTTAACTATCCAAGTTACCTTAGATCAACGGTGAAAGACAAAGAACCCAAAGGCTAACTACGGAATACCTCATCTTGGATACAGATCTGGGTATCACTGGCCCAACTCACATCTTTCCCTTCTAGCCACTCCTAGAGACTGAACCACCTGACCACACTGTGCTGAGCTGCCTTATGTACAGATACACATACATATGTATTCTACTCCAATCAAACCATTTCGTTCATGAGTGCACGCACTGGGTCTAACTCCCACTTCTACATCCCCTCCATATCTATACCGCCAGACTGAATACAAGAAATTATAAGCCTGACCAAAATCGGGTGTTAGCTATAGGCAAGTAACCTCCCAACCAGAGACAAGAGTACTAGGCATACACTAGAGTTCAAGCTCTCAAAGCCCTTCCTGGGCCTCAGCCCCTTCGTCTGTAACAATGGGTCACACTGGGTCAGCCATTCTTACCCTTTCAAGTGTGAGGCCCCTTTTTTAATGGCAAGAGTCCAAGACCCACTTGACCCTCCCAGAGGAGTTATTTCGTTAATATAGCCCCATGACAACTCTGTCAGACAGATGTTATTATCCATCACCACCTCCCCTTTTTTATAGAGATGAAGACATTGAGACTTACAGAAGCTGGATCATTTGCCCACAACCACAGAGCTAGGAAACAGCAGAGCAGAAACAGAGCCTACAGAGCCTAAACTGTTAACCGCTATGCTATACTGACTAAACGAGAAAAACAATGCCACCATTTCTTCAAGAATGCTTCTATATCTATTTATATCTAATAAATGACAATGGCACCCACACACATTTTAGAAAAGTGATACTGTGGTACATATTTGTGGGAAACACTATTCAGGAAACAGCCAATGCTAGGTGCGGCCATGGAGCTTCATGCCCACTGCAATAATGCCAGGGTCTCTTAAGGTGTATTCTTAAGGTATATTCCTGCTTTAACTTCCTACCTGTGGTCCTAAAATTTGAACTCCTGGGTGACTTCAAGGTGCTTAGCTTTAGCTTGGTTTCAGATCAGTCACAGCTGGGGGGGAGTTGAAGTACTCATGGAAATTTCTCCTCCTTTATTTTCAGTAGTAGCTGTTCAAACTTTGAGCTATCAGATTCCCAGGAGGGAGAACCCTCCTCATATATGGATTTGTTTGCTGGAGAAGAGGGGTTGAACGTCAGACTCACTCTACAGACAGAGCCCTAAGAAGGAGTCTGTCAGAACTAGCAACACATACAGACACACACACACAAATACACCACCTTCTATGACACCTGTCCTCAACTCACCCAGTCTTTTATTTTGAATCAGGGTGAAAAATGAAAACAGAGAAAGGTTAGGGAGAGTAAGAAGAGAACAAAGCAAGACCAGGGAGGAGGAAGCTGGCTGCACTCATGTGAAGAGAGGATGTGAATTTAAGTACTCAGTGGGAAAGCCTGGGGTAAGCAGTGAACACCTCCCATCACTAGCACCAGAGCCCAGCTGTGAAGCCTCCATCGGGTGACCTGTCTCTAAAACAGAGAACACAACACTTACTCAGAAAAGGAACCGGGAGGGAGGCCTCTATTTACTTTTTCCAAATGAGAAGTGGGAAGAGGGTGAATTACACAGCACTTTGAGCTCCCCCCAGAAGGGGCCCCTAAATCACAAAATGGTATATTTATCGTGGTTATTAACCAGAGTTCAACTTGGATCCAGATTCAGCATCGTGATGTGTCATGGGCTTAGAAAGCAGGAAAAAGAAACATCCCATAAACAAGCATGTGGGCTGGCTTGATCTTTTGACTATTGTTCTATCAGAAAAATAAAAGTCATAATAATCATATTGCAGTGTTCTCAGAAAAGCATTTTTAAAATAATTTCTCTGCTGAATATCAAAAATAAAAGCCCCCACACTCATCAATTCTTACCCATTATTTGAATCAGTAGGAGATGCTCAGAGTGTGAACCCAGAAGACAGGACTATGTCTTTACTCTGGGCAGGGCTAACAGATTTTTAGCATAGGATGGGCTAGAGTATAAGGTCTAGAGACCGGGTTTTGGTACAGTTCCAACAGGTTAAACAAAATTATAGTTGAGGGCCAGTGTTGGAAGGAGGAGGCAAGAGGAGAGAGGGAGGGACTCTTCGAAAACATTAATCCTATCCTAATTCTGAGCAGACGTGGAATCATTCCGGGAAGTTCTATTTTCTCAGCGAACATCACCCATCCCCAGTCATTTTCTGCAGATATGTCTACTTCCCTGCTTCAAACCAGTCCATGGCTTCCCACTGAACACCGTTGGTGATGCCAATGAGACCCTGAATGATGTGGCTCCTCCCCCTCTCCAACTCCCCTCAGGTTACTGTCACCTCAGACACTACAAGTTGGGCTCCACTGGCCCTTCTGTTTCCCAGAGCTGCCAGGCCCTCTCCCACCTCCAGCCCTTTACACCTGCCCTACCCTCCACCTAAACCCTCCTCGTCCCGCCCCCTTCCCTCTCGTCTTCTTTTCCTAGCCAAAGGCTACTCCATCTCCAGGTTTCAACATTAACATCAACTTCTTGACCTCCTTCCCCTCAGATTAGGTTAGAGTTCCAATCTCAAACCCTCCTGGCACTGTTAACACTTCTCCTTTGCAGCACTTTATACACCATTGCAGTTAAATTTAATTTACTGTCTTCTCTGCTAGACAGCAAGCTCTAAGACAATAGAAACTCTATCTCCATCCAGGGCTGTACCCCTTATAGTCAGCACGATGTTTGGAACATAAGAGGTCCTCAACTAATACTGGCTGCCTCTAGCCTTCCCTCTCCCTTGTCTTCTCCTGGCTCCTCCTATGTCTTTCCCCATGATTCAAAGTTTCAGATATGGGGGCTAGGGATGCTTAGCTCTGAGTGGGCCGGGGCCAGGAGATACATCATTCTGGTTATCAGCCCTCACCCACAGTTTTGATTAAGTCTCAACCGCAAAGATACCCCAAACCAGTTCTGTTTCAGCTTCAGCTCTCCATGGCCACTCATGGAGACTAAGGAACGACTCCTCAAGGACCCTCCTGGCCCTAGAGGGTTGATGGGGGAGGAGATGAGATGCATGGAACCGCCCACAGTGACGTAAATCATGAGACTTCACCGCAAATGTCATCTGAAGTGTGAAGCAGCCACACCTGTCACTCTGCCTCCCAGTCACTGTCCCAGAGTTTGAGGCCAGGGAGAAAAGCCATGACCTTGAGCTCCTCTCCTAACCATTCTGTCACCAAGGCCCAGGCTCCTGACAGAATAGTGGCAGCCGAGACGGAAGGAAATGAAAGACAAGGGGAAGGGCATGAGAACTCAGCCTTTCCCGTCAACTCTCCTCAGAGCGAGGACTAGAGTTCTGTGCACGATCCTTCTGATGGGACATTCCTCCTTGCGGGGAAAAGGGCATCCTCTTCAGCCTTCCTTTGTAGCACTCAGAGCCTTCTGACTTATGTGTGTTTGTGTGAAGCGGGAGGCCAGAAGATGAAGACAAAGACACGGAATATTAAAAAAATAAAAGTAAGAATATGGAAAAATGTAATAGTTTCATTGTTGATAAGGCTGAAAATGAAGACCTTTGTTTCCGCTTTTACTTGGAATTTCTTTGCTGTTGTTGATAATAACCGTAGAAGGATTTGACTCGTTCTGATAAAATCAGATACTTCTAAGAGGAAATAAGATATATCTCACGTTCAGTCTGGAGTACTTCTGCCTTGAAGCAAAATGACAACTAATGGGAAATTTTAAATCAGCCACAGCCTTGGAATCTGCAGTCAGTTGCAGCGAAACTTGTCTTTGTAGTTGCAACTTTTATGGAGGTCAATGCCTATTCTGAATGAGCTACAGAACTACAGTATTTTGAATATTTTTAAACATCTTTTTCAAAAGGCACTCAAGGTGCTTTATGTGTATTTTAACATTTATCTTCATTATATCACTGACCTGGGCGGCCAAGTATTTCTGCTCACTGATTTCGTATTTTGCTTTATTGTCTTCCCAAACACTTTTGCTGAGGCAGCTGTGCTGTACAGTAGACATCACACGGGCTTTAGAACTGCCGATAATACAATGAAAATGCCGATCCCTCCCCTTAGTAAGTGTTTGGCCCTGAGCACGTGACAGCCTCTTTGAGTTCTGAATTCCTCATCCGCAAATCGGAGATAATATTTGCCTTGATTTATGTTTCTAGACTTAAAATGATACAGGCAAGTGCTGACAATAGTATATGAAGGCTTCCACATTTAAAATAAGACATGTGAACTCCTGGTAAAACGCGAGCCATCATCACCAGTATCAGCATCGTCATTACTGTATTTGTTTGTCACAAGACCTGGTGAGGCAGCTCGTGCAGGTGCTACCTTCATTTCATAAATGACGTTTCAATATATATTCCAGCCAACCAATTACAAAAATCATTTATTTCTTAACATCCCAGTTTAATGGCCTGAACACAATCAAGAAGCATCAGATTCTGACTGCCAGGGAGCACAGAGCATAGCTGCAACCAAGTCCTGGATTTGGAGTTAACAAACCAGTATCCAAGTCCCCGCTCACCACGCTCCAGCTCTAAGACCCTGGACACGTGGCTTAGCCTCTTGGGCCTCAGTTTTCTCTTCTGGGAAAAATCATAAATACAGAAAGTGGGACAAATTTATCATTCCCCCAGGTCTAAAATTTGTTGGTTAAGTTTTAGTAACCTCAGACTTAAGCTTCCTTTATATGTTCTCCTTAAGCCCCGCACACCCTCTTTTTCCTTTCAGCATCTGCACTGCTTCCTGTGTTAACCACTCTGCACTCCTCACACCTGCTATTTTCTGACTTCAGGGAATCATACATTGAATAGTACTGCTGCATTTCGCATTTCACACTGAACTGTGGACTATATTTACATTACAGACAGAAGTGCACAAAAGCTCTATCCAAAGGAGGAAACGTGTATCACCCACAGAATGGAAATGTAAACACTCCCTTTAATTCTCAAGTCTCCCTTGTAAATTTAGAGAATGAACATTTATGCTATAGCCATCTCTGCTTTGCAATCCTGCCTTGGAATTTTCACCCCTGCTGCGCTCTTCCACACACAGTCATGCACATGCCTAAGATTGTATGCACTTAACAGCCTTCCAACGGCAGCTCCAGGCCCAGGGCGGTGGTCTGGCTTAGAAAGCATCTGGCCATCATTTCTTTCCCTTTGTTACCCTGAATGAATATAAAGCCAGAAAAATACTCTGAAACCAAACCACCCGGGGGGTCTGGACCTTCTTCCACTTGCTCTGGCTTTCCTTCCTCCTTGTTGACACCAAGACCAATTCAGGCCCCCACTCAGTTCTCTCCAGTTTGAGCTTCTATCCGTCAATGGAGGTGACAAGAAGCAATGTTTCAGGAAAGAGGAACCATCCCAACAGCAATGTCTTACACCCAGAACACAGTAAGTAGTCAATAAATACCTGCAGAATGAATCGACGATGACTCTCAATACAGAAAAAGGATAGAGTACATATGTAAGAAGAAATGATCTCCCACCCAAGGAGCAATCCCAGCTCAACTGCCTGTCAACTACTACCTGGGACTCTCATCTGGGGTCTCCCTGAAAGAACTGGGTTTACCATTAGCACAGAGTGAAGAAGAGACCTCCAAGCTCCACATTTTGCCTTCTGCCTACCTCTCCCCTGAATCCAAATTCCATATCCTAACTCTATCTTTTCCATCATGCACCCATCTGGAGGGAAATGGAATTAAAAGAGAACTAATGTTCTGACAAACGGAGATGCTGCAAGTAGCAGCTGTGTTCCCCCAAAGTGAAGCTAGAAATGAACGAGGAGCTTGTGAGGAGGTGGAGGTCTTTCAGACAAGCAGTCACCAACTCTGCTGGGAGAGAGCACTTGAGAAGCAGCGAAGCACCCCACGTCAGCATGGAGGTACAGAAGACCTGGTCTCCTTCTACTGACTCGGTTCTTCTGAGTAGCTCCCAGCCCCCCCATATCACCTCGCTCAGCCTCAGTTTCCCCGTCTCTGAAAGGACAAGCTCCAATGTCTCCTCCCTCTACCCAGCCTTTCCCTGCTCCCCACCTTCCTGCTTCGCCCACTTAGAGCAGAGAGGATGAGTAAAAGACAGGTCTGTAAAATCTCACCAGGCTCACTGGCACGGAGATGCTATATAAATACCAAGCGTTATCATACTATTACCACAGAGATTTAAATTGGGCTGGGGGCCCCGGGGCTGCGTTCGCAACACCTCCCGCACATTCTCAGCACTGGAGAGACGGTGCTGGAGAAGGAAAACTGTGCTTTCCTCGATCTTTAGCTGCTCGGGAAACTCGTGTATTAGGGCAGCCTCCTTACAGAAACCCTCTAAAAATACCTACCGATGTATATTTAGCTCCAGATACCGTCCTCCTACCAACAGGCTCTGCTTGTGCCACTGGTGAGAAGCTGGGGACATCCAATAGCAGCTCCCAGCTCTTCTGCAGCATCTCCTCGGGCTCTCCTCCTCCCCGTCCCCTTTTCCCTTCATCCTTCTTTTCCCTGCTGGGTGATGCACCTCCTCCCAAACTGCAACTAAGGGTGTAGCTATGGCTTCCCTCTCCTTTCCATGCCCTTTGCTCAGCGTTAATTCCAGGATGACAAAGACCTGTGCAGCATCCAGCACTGAGTTAGAACTAATCATTCCACCCCTGCTCAATGCCTTCAGTGGCTCCCCACTGCCTTCTGGCTACAGTACAAGCTCCTCCTCATGGCCTCGGCTGGCCCCTGCTGACCTCTCTGCGAGCATCGCTCACTATTCCACTGGCCAACTCTCCAGAAGCATCCTGCGTGCTCTCTCTCAGCTTCAAGGATTTGTATGTAGCATTCTTTCTCCCAGAAAAGCTCTTCTCCTTCCTTGTCTGAGTCCTAACAGCCTACCCCTCACATCCCAGTTTCAATGTTACTTCCTCCAGGAAGTTTGCCCCAGTCCCCAGAGCTAGGTTGGATGCCCTTCTTCTGGGTTTTCATGACATGCGGCCTCCTGGTGGGGACACTCAGTCCTGCCCCACCCACATCTAGCACAGTGCCTGGCACATTGTGGGTCGTCAACAATGTCCCTTGAAGGACTTGAAGTTAGACAATGTCCCTTCAAGGACTTGAAGGAAGACAGAGGGACAGGTGGTCACCTGTGCCCTGGGGTGATGGTCTTGGTAGAGGAAGGAGGCAGAGCCCCAGGCTCAGATACACTTGCCCACTCTTCAGAGTTTGTACCCATGTTCTTGCAGTTAAGAAAATAGTCAAAACAGGTCATCTCCCCCAGAAAAGCTGGCAAAACTGATAGTAAAGCACATTCTGAGCAATAGGTATAGATATAGATAAAGATATAGATATAGATATAGATACAGATATAGATAGAAATGTAGTCTTTGCAATATGACTCAATAGATGGAAGCTTTCATTACATGGCAAATGCCAGGTGAGGCATTCTTCTGCTTCTTTCTCCATACGCCTCCCCCAACCCACAGCCACCTCTAGGAAGCTGGGTCTTCAATATTCAGCCCTGACCCCAACCCTGCACCCATCACCCAGGAAGCAATTCCCAAAAGGTAACACTGCGAACCTAGTAAATAGGCCCAAATGATATGAAGCCCGATATTTTCCTCACCTAGAGGCTGAGCTCCCAGCTTTCATTTCTCTAATAAAGTGATCGGGATGTGAGCAGCCAGGCTGAGTCATAGCTACACGAGAGAGATGTAGATACTGCCTGGCTCAGCCGGACCAAGAGGCAGGACTGGGAATAGGCAACCCCGCCACACTGCCAGCCCCAGGCTGCCCCCAGCACTCTCCTTTGTATCCTATCGGTGACAAGACAATCTGGGATGGAACAAGTGATTCCATTCTACTAGCATTTATTAAGTACCTACTGTGATCAGGTACAGACATGAATAGGGTTCAAAGACACAGTCCTGGCCCTCACTTCCCTGTTCCTACCCATGGGTTAGGAGTACCTTTGAGTTCTCATCCTCCACTATCATTGTCCATCTATTCCAGGGACTATGACTTATTATTATTTTATTTAGTTATTTATTTATTTAGTTAGTTAGTTAGTTAGTTATTTTGCGGTACGCGGGCCTCTCACTGCTGTGGCCTCTTCCGTTGCGGAGCACAGGCTCCAGACGCTCAGGCTCAGCGGCCATGGCTCACGGGCCCAGCCGCTCCGCGGCACGTGGGATCCTCCCGGACCGGGGCACGAACCCGTGTCCCCTGCATCGGCAGGCAGACTCTCAACCACTGCGCCACCAGGGAAGCCCTATGACTTATTATTAAGACTAATATATAATAACGACTTCGAGTAATTCAGAATTCTCCAGGTGGCCTAACAAATGGTTAGAAATAGCATCTCTTGAATTGTTACCAGTACAAGAGAGATTCCAAGTTATGTAAGGTAAGAATTTGTTAAAAGAATAGCAAATTCCACTGTCTTTTAGAAGAAATGAGAATACATTAACCTTGGTGTTTCTCAGTCCCAGAATTTGCTTGAGTATTCAACAATACACGTTCTGTTGAATAAATGAAGGGATGGATGGGTGAATGAATGAATGAACAAGCCAACTAATGAAACAAGCTGGAACTTCGGGTTCAGTTTTCATGTATTAAACCATGAGAGTTAAGTAACGTGCCTTCTTAACCACAGGGCAGGGAGTTGGTTGTATTCCAAGCCCACAGAGAGAAGTCTTAGGATGGACACATGGGGCTCTGGTCCTCTACAAGTCATATGTGAAGCCTCAGCTCTGGGTCAGGGACATCTGCCTGATTATGCCACTTCCTGAGCCCATTCCACATTGCTTCAAGGGGACCAAAGGAACATGCAATCACAGAGCTACAGAACCACAGAGCCTGTGAGGTTGTGAGGTCACTGATGGTGTGGGGAAATGAGCATTGAAGAAGGAACTTGGATCCAGAAGATACAGGCTCAAGTCCCAGCTCTAGTACCTCCTAGTATATCACATACCTCGGTTTCTTCATCTATAAAACAGGGATGACGAGATCCCATTTTGGGGATTATGAGGATTAGATGAATAATGTACATAAATTAACCTTCTGAACCATGGAACTCCCTCCACTTACAGACCTAAGAATTCTAAAGGTTAGAAGGTCGAGAGTACAGACAGAATGTGGTGGCCCAGGTCTCCCAATCTCTGAGCAAAAGGCAGTGATGGAAGGTCTCTGGCTGATCCAGCTGTCTGGCACCTCAGCCGCCCACCCCTCCACCTCCCATCACACGCTGAGAGCTGAGAAGTTGTACAGCCTCAGCCTGAGGCGGTGTCCTGCTCTAGTACCTGTCACTCCTCCTGTGCGCTGGTGGCGGATGTGAGGTGGCACCTGGAGCTGAGGTAAGAAGTCAGAGCCGCCAGCACGGGCTGCTGCAGGGGCAGGTGTCAGGAAGCCTAAAGGAGGGGTTGCACCGGGCAGAGGTAAAACACCAGGCTTGGGTCAAAGGGCACAGTTCCAACTCCTGTATCTGCTGTCAAGGAGCTGGTGGTCTTGGGCTGAGCACTTAACCTCTCTGAGTACTGGATGACTCCTATCTAAAGCCTGATCTGCCTGCTTCCCTGGGCTGGTATTACAACATATTCACTGCATCTAAGACCCCAACAGTTGTAAGATGCCCCGTGGTTTTATTTACTACTATGAAAGACAAATGCTGTCGATTAAACTATATCATGCCATTATTGTAGGACACGGGCTGATTTTAGAGATGCTCCAGCAGGAGAAATATGCATTTCAGAAGCCATGCAATGTGGTAGATGAAAGCATCGTGTGAACAGAAGACAACATCTGATTACCTATTCCTGCGGGGTAGAACCGCAACCCTGAGCTCGGATCTCAAGAGTGCCAAGCCCTCTCCCTGGAGAGAAAGAATGAGTAGGTGCAGGAAGAACAGGGGCAAAGTCCTATTGGTTCAGAAGGACAGCAGTCACCTTTCAGCAAAGTTTGAAGAGCCACTAAGAATGGGAGATGCCCGGGCTGCGGGGAGAGAGAGCAGAGAGAACAAGTGACTTGGCCAAGGGCTCAGCACCTGCGCGCACTCGTGTGCACCCCACACATGCAGGTGAGGACACAGAGGGCCTTCTTGGCCATGCTGACAAAGGACTCTACAAATCTGCCCCTTCAACCACCTGGCAACCCTCATTTGAAGGCAGTGCTTATGGATCCCACCAGCCTTCTCTCGTCCCATCAAATAGCTGGCCCATTTCCTCTACCTTCCCTCACCCATCCTAGTTCCCAGGCCCCACCCCAGAAAGGCAGATTCTCCTTTAGAAGTACTTCAACCTATCAAATGTCTCTTAAAATGTGACATCCAAAACATGTACATTGAGCATCTTTAATAATTATTTATAACAGCCAAAACCAGAAAGCAATCTAAGTCTCAGATAATTGCAAAAATGGAGAAGCTGGGTACATCTATTTAACAAACTGCTGATCAGTCCTTACAGATTTTTACCAAAATATGGAGTACTATGTACTATGCCCATACTATACTGAGAAAAGGTAGCACAATTACAGGCATTGAAAGGAGAGCTTAGCATTAAAGGGGATGGAAGGAAAGGCCACAAAATAATCAGGAATTTTTCTTAATCAGTGACTGTTTTTTTTCTTTTGATTTTTCTGTATTTTCCAAATTTTCCTTAATGAACATAGAATAGTTTAAAATAAAAAGACTCGACGAGAAATTTCAAATGGCCTCTGACACGTATAGGCCTCAATGAGACCAAGAATTCACGCAATTGTAGCATAGAATCCATATACATTACAGTACTCTTCTTTTAGACAGAATCGTATTTCTAAAATGACTCAGACTCATTTAGGCCTTTTACTGTACATATCTTCCTTGACTTACAATGAGGTTACACCCTGATAAACCCATCATAAGCTGAAAACAACGTTAAGTCGAAAACACATGTAATACACCTAAACTACTGAAGATCATAGCTGAGCCAAGTCACCTTAAACGTTCTTAGAACACTTGCATTAGCCTACAGTTAGGCAAAATCATCTAACACAAAGCTTATTTTTTTTTAAAGCTTATTTTTTAATAAAGTGTTGAATATCTCACGTTATTTATTAAATGCTATACCGAAAGTGAAAAACGCAATGGTTGTATGGGTACACAAGGGTTGCCAGCGTACCGGTTGTTTATCCTCGTGACCTCAGGGCTGACCGGGAGCTGTAGTTGCCGCTGCTTAGCGTCACAAGAGAGTATCATACTGCCTATCCTAGCCCAGGAAGAGATCAAAATTCAAACTTCGAAGTACAGTTTTTACTGAACGCGCATTGCTTTCACATCATCGGAAAGTCAAAACCTCATATGTCAAACCATCGTAAGTTGGGGATTACCTGTAGAGTATATATTATTTATTTTAGGGACATTTAAAACATCACCCAGTTATTAGCAAAAGTCAAAAAGATAACAATTGTCGGTGATGACGTGGAGAAAAAGGAACCCTTGCGCGTTGTCGGGGGAAACGTAAATTGGCGCAGCCACTATGGAAAACTGTATGGAACTTCCTCAAAAGAATTAAAAATAGAACTACCATATAATCCAGCAGTTTCACTTCTGGATATATATCCAAGACAATGAAATCATTATCTTGAAGAGATGTCTATAATCCCGTGTCCCTTGCAGCATTATTCACAATAGCCTGATATGGACACAACCTAAATTTCCATCGATGAGTGAATGGATAAAGAAACCGTGATACAGGTACACACACACACAGAGGAATATTATTCAGCCTTTGTAAAGAAGTAAATCCTGCCCTTTGCAACAACATGGATGAACATGTAGGATATTATGTGAAGTGAAATAGAGAAAGACAAATGCTGCATAATCTCAATTCTATATGAGGTCTAATTTTTTTAAAAGCTGAAGTCATAGTAACAGAGGACGGAATGGTGGTTACCAGGGGCTGGGAGTAGGGGAAAAGGGAAGATATTGATCAAAGGGTACAAACTTTCAGCTACAGACGAATAAGTTCTGGAGACCTAGTATTCACCATGGTGACTATAGTAAATAATAATGTATAACATCCTTGAAATTTGCTAAAAGTGTAGATGTCAAGTGTTCTCACCACCAAAAAAACAAAAAAAGTAACTATGAGAGGTGACGGATATGTTAATTAGCTTGATGGCAGTAATCATTTTACAATGTATACATATATCAAATCATCACATTGTACACCTTAAATATATACAATTTTTATTTTTCAATCATACTTCAATTAAGTTGGGGAGAAAACCCCACAAAACATCATCCAGGTGTACTGCAGTCTTTGACCATGTACTTCTGAAACACTATGCAGAAGGTGTATCTTTATACATTAAATCACATTTTAAATGCAGTCGTATTTTCTTTTAGAAAAATAACCTTCAGAAAATCCTTTTGTAAGGCAACAGGCGTTTTTAAACATAAAGAGTCATCTCCATCTACTTATCTGTTCCCTATATTAAAGGGTTCGATGCTCGGGAGCTTCCATTTATACATTCTAGTCAATTGCCCCTTCAACTTTTTCCCCTTCACTTAATCACAGTTGACATGAAGGTTAAACATATGAGGATTATGTCTATTGCAGAAGACATAATGAAGAGATGCAAATAGTCTCAAACTCACTCTTGTCAGATTTTACCTACGCCCACTCCTCTGGCTCTTCCCTGGGTGTGGTGGGGCGGGGAGAAGGTCCTCTTTGCTCCCCTTGCCTTTGGTCAATCATAACGGTAGCTCATATCTCCCCACCCCTCACTTTTCTACTCCACTCTCATCTTGTCCTCACGGGTTTGAACTGGGCAGCCGGGTAAGGGAATTTCCATGCCACACCCCTTGCTGTCACACCCACACGGGACCCACCTGGCCTGGACTACTCCCCTCCCCTGCAGGTACCAAGAGCAACCTGATACAAAGACACACAAGAAACCACAGAAGCCCAGGGAGGCAATGCCCATCATCACCAGTCCCAAGGTCCATCGCATATGCTGCCAACAGCGCTGGATCAACCCCAGTATAGGTATACTATATTCATTTACAAAAGAATGACTATCGAATATTTAAATAAATGCACTGCCATCATATATGCTGCTTATGACACAATGCAGTATTACTATGTTAATTTCCAAAGGGATGTGTTGTCAGACATTTTCGTGTGATTCAGTTTTATACCTCCTCGTATAATAAATATGTATAAATCTGTAAATCATAAAGAATTCTGTTGTCAGGACACGAGTCTCAATTATCAGTTCAAAAAATATACTTCGAGTCTTTTCCAACCTCCAGAAGAAAACTGCACCTAATGGCATCTTCTGGCCCATTTTGGGTGGGGGAGGGGCCGCTTGCTGTAGTGAAAAGACTCACTTGGAAATGTCTCTGCATCCCTAGCCAAACACAGAATGGGAAACCAGAAGCAGCAGCGGCCAGACCTTGGGTCCATGGCCTCTGCCGAATGCCACGTGCGTCTCCAGAGTCCTCGCACCCCCCCGCAGGTGGCTCATCTATGGCTCAGCCCCGTGGGAATCTCACCCTTGAACTTCTTCCTCCACCGAATTCTGCCTTCCCACCCCCAGGTTCCTCGCACCAGCCGCTTCTTCACCCCACAGGCCCCTCCACACACAAAGACGAGACAGGAAGAGGACTCACCCACTGAGGACCACGATGAAGTCCATGACATTCCAGCCATTGCGGAGGTACGAGCCCTTATGGAAGATGAACCCCAGGGCTACGATTTTGATCCCAGCTTCAAAGCAAAAGATCCCGATGAAATACGGTTCTGTCTTCTCCTGTGGGATGAAGAACAGAGGTGCTGGTGAGAGGAGGACTGTGCTTCATGAGACACAGGCCAAGGCACCCCCTGGCTAGCTATCCTCTCTGCTCTGACATTTCTTCTCTCCTACAGGACACCTGGACGTCAGCACTGAGCCAGCCCCAGGTACGGGTGAGGGTGCTGCGGGACTCACGGAGAGCACAAGAGCAAGGGAAGCCAGCTGCAGAAATGCATGGATGCGGGTCTCGTGCCCAGGACCGGCCATCCTCCCACGACAATGACCAACGGTGTTGGCTTTGCCTTGAAGGGGTCAGCTTTCCCATTGCTGGCCTTCACTTATGTTGGAAGCTTAAGAGTTCTTTCTCATCCATGGATTATCAGGCTGGAGCCACTTACCCGTACATTTGGATTTTAGGCATTTTGTTTGCCCTCTTTAGAGGGAATACTTTAGACACATGGATGATTTCTTTATAGAGAATACGGACAAATGTTTAGGAAGTTCGGAACAGTGAATGCACATAGGCTTTGAGCATCCTTCATGCTCTCTCCTTTACTCTCCCTCTTCCTCTCACTCCCAAAGTCCCTCAGAAAGAGGAGAGAAGTGTGTGTGGACCCCGTGTCCTCCCTTTCTTCTTGCCTGGCTTCCATGCAGTATATACACAGAACTTCCTGGGAGCAGGAATTTAAAAGGTCAGTCCTCTTGCCTTTATGTAGCCCAATGGGACTTGTTACCAACTTGTCCCTCAGCAAAGAACAAACTCACAGAACTGTACAGAAGGGAAGGGAGCCAGGCGAAGAAGCAAAGGAGAAGGGACCCAGGCAAGAGGAAGAACAGGGGGAAAGAAAGATGAGAAGGAAGGAGGCACCTACCAGTCTGCGGGACATTGGGGTCTTGTCATCCTCAGGGAGATGCTGCTCCAGGGCCAAGACGATGCAGTTGGCAATGATGGTGGCCAAGATCATGTACTCAAACGGCGTGGGAAAGGAGGAGTTAAGAAACAGATTCACCGAAGAGAGAGGGACACAGCCTCCACGATGGCTGTGTACGTCAATACACAAACTTTATCAACCCACACTGTGCGCAGTCTGCGTGACTGATACGAGCAAACAGGCAGGTAGGACAGTGGATGGTCCTTAGCATGTGGAACTGTAACCATTTCTGATTAGGCTCTGAACACAAAGTATCTTCTCAAGAAAAGAAAGAGTGTAGCCAATAAATAATATATTAGACATATGGTAGACACTCCAGATACTTAGTGAATTCAGTGACATATCCAGGAATTAACCAGGACTAAAAAGGGAAGTGGGACGAAGGGAGGAAGAAACACTGATGCTGTTGCAGGCTCCCCGTTCTTCTCAGTCTTCAAACCACTGGACTGTATAATGATGCTTCAGCAAGGATCCAGCTGTGGCTGTTCGTTGTTGCCTCGGGGAATCACATCTGTAGTGCCCTCTTCTAGAACCTCTGCTCGAATGAATAGAAGAAGAGCCCTTGGAAAAGGAACAATTCTCTCCATGAGCTCCCTTTTATTTTAATACCCAATTCAGGAAAATCTATAATGGGGCCAGGAGAAACTGGCTTTGTCCCACCTTACTTTCTCTTAAGCGTCTACATCTATAGGAAACAGACAGACAAATCATTAGTCTGCATTCAGGGCAGCAAAGTCGGGGCCTCTAGGAATCAAACTACAAAGGAATGGATAATGAATTCAGGCTTCATTTTCTGTTGCATTTTTCTGAAGACAGGTGAGTGGGCTCCCTGCGATTTTCTGAAAAACAGGACTACGATTCTAGTGCCAGCATCCCTGACTCCCGCAGAAAGGTTGTGCCGTAAGCCCAGGGGAAGGCAGGAGAGGGGGACTTCTAGAAAAGAGAGAGGGAATCACCGGCTCCAGGATCACTCTGCACGTGGGATTTCATTCTATAACTATGGTTGTGACAGACAGAAGTGAGCGGTTGCCAGTGGTCTTGCTGAGCAACCTGGGATCTGGCAGCTTCTGGAATCCAGGGGGGAGAGATGAGTAGTAAGTCTGATAAAGCGGAGGGAAGGGAAGGGATCTTGTCTCCCCACACATTCAAGCTGGCTGTGTAGGATGTAGGGCCCGGAGCCCTCCCTAGGGAGTACAGAAGGAGGGCAAATCATAAACACGCCCCCGTGCCTCCCCACCCCCACCAGGACACGTGTGCCGGTGAACATCAGTGGCAAAGAAGCACTGGCGGCATCTCTGAGAGGGGTTAGGGCAGAGGTGGTACGTGCAAGATGTGAGCTGCCCCAGCGGCTGCTCTAGTCCTGGTGCTAGAATGGGAGGCTGCAGGGGGTGAGATGGCCGGCCACATCCGAGCCTCCAGAGCTGTTCATTCTCATTTAGCAGCACAGCTCCCCGCCCCCTGCCCCCATGCAGCCCTGAGTCACAGCCCATTCTCCAGCAGCTGGCCATCCTCCCTTCCCACACACCCCAACACTCACACAGGACTCATACCCTGGGGACAGCTCTGCTGGCCTCTAGGACCCAGCCACCGGATCTGAAAACTGGATGGATGGGGCTCAGAGGACCTCAGAGCCAGCCTCCTGCCCTCATACCCCACTGTGCTGGCTGAAACCCTCTCAGTCAGAGGGGAGCCTCACCACATGCAAAGTCCCCCAGCACACCTCGCCACTCTTCCTCCTTCCGTCCTTCTGGGCACTGAGCATGGCCCCTGAGAGCTAAACGTGCCAGCAAATACACACCAGAGATGCCCACTGCACGTACAAGCCTACTTTCTTGTGACAAGTCCCCACACACAGCTCACCCAGGGGTACCAGTGCCCACCAATCACAGGGGGAGTTCTCCTTCTTCCCATCATGGGCTCTAATCCGGAGCTCTGAACAAGTGCAGGATGACCAGGACCACACCAGGATCTGGTGTCCCATAAGCCCTCTGAAAAGGCTAGCCTGTCCTTGGCCTGGTTCAGACACCCAGAATTCCCCAGACCCGAATGGTAAAATGAAGATGGGAACATGGCAGAAGTGGAGGCCCAGGAATCCGTGCCCTTTCCTGAGAACATCCCCAGGGAATGGGTACAGATAGGGAACCAGGAACACGACAACAAGCCAATGACAAATGGCAAAAGAAGTGAAGGGCACTTGGGACATGTTTCTAAGATGCAGGCCACAGGATACTAGTGCTACAGGAACTTGCGATCAAACGAATGAGGGAAAGCCTGGGTTCGGTCAAGGTGAGCAGGTTTCTTCCCAGCAGGGTGCTCGCAGCCTTTAATACTCTTGTACACAGCATGCACCCCCTCCCCCAAAGGGGGCTGGGAACAGGACACAGCACTCCCAAACTTCTTCACCATATAACCCTGCTGTCAGAGCATCTCTCCTGGGGATTCTGTTCATAGGAACACATCTGGGGAGCCCTGATACAAAGGGCAGAGCTCACGGCCAGTCCCCAAGGGTCCGGGGGATGCGAGGATGGCGGCTCTGACAGGAGCGAAATTAATGCCTCTCCCACTTCACGCCCTGTCCTTGTCTCTAACAAAAATATTCACAAAGTGTCAGGCTCGGCCAGCCCTTTGCCATGGCTGTAAGGCCCCACACAAGTTCAGAAGGCTGCTCGGCAGGTCCAAGGGGCCCAGCACGTGACCTGGGAAGCAGGACCGGGGACACGCACGTACACATTCAAGCTGCAGATGTCACGTACTCTCATTGATCTACGGGGGGACAGGCTTCTTCTCCTGAACACCTTCGAGGGACAAGCACAGACTCAAAAGTAAAGGAGCTCTTAGTTGCTGACCTTCAGGCAAGGCAGCTCCTGTTGGCTGCGCATCTCCAAGGCTTTCCACCCAGCAATGCCCACTTGGGCTGCCGCAGCCCCTCTGTCACCCCATTCCTCATGCTCACTTCCACACCTGCATCCTCCTGGCCAGACAGTCTAAGCATACAGCTCCCTGCTAGGACTGGTAAGCTCACCTAGCCCAGAATGTCCAGGTGCAGATAGATGAGGCTTCTGGGGGACACAGGGCTAGCTCCGTGGCCATTACCATGAAGGGTGCTCAGTGCAGGAGAAAGGCTGACGAGCCAGACTTCCTGTGACCAGACAGGTATCTGGATGGCCGAGAATTCATGACGGCTCAGCAAATGGCACCACCTATGGCCCAGGAGGCTAGAATCTAAAAGTGAGGGCTTGGTAATTCAGTTTCTGAGAAGACCCCGTTCCCACATCCTCCCGACTCAAATCCTCTGCCTGCAGTCTGATGGCTAAGGACCCATTCAGAGCAGTGATCCTTTGGCTTGAAATTCTGAAAACCTCAGGAGATTCCCTGGCGGTCCAGTGGTTAGGACTCTGCGCTTCCACCGCAGGGGGCACAGGTTCGATCCCTGGTCAGGGAACTAAGATCCCACAAGCCGCGTGGCAGATTTTGAAAACTTCAAATGCACATATCCTGGAGAGGGATGTCCCTTTAGGCCTTATAGAGCATCTCGACCTCAGGATGAATTCATGTCTGGGGCAATTAAGGATCTGAGGTGAAATTTTGGTGTAGAAGTAAAGGTGAAACTATGGGAATTCTGTGTATCTGTGACTAGGTGAAAGGAAGAAGAGGGACAGGGAAATTTTAGGAGAGGAGAGCAGGAGAGAACACCCGGCTCAGCCCAGGCCCTAGCCACTCCCCCTCACAGCCCTTTCCTTCAACCTCTTGTCCACTTCCCTTTCTGAAGAAAGCACAAAGAATGGGCACTTACATCTTAGTGATTTTGCTTCCTCTTGCAGTGGCCTTTCTCCTCCTTTCTGGTCATATATCAAGATGGAGGTGAAATTCACCTTGTCTGTAAAGGCTTCTCCCTGTGCCCCACAGCTCTCTGCATGGTACAATTTTATCATCCTTCCTCATACTGATCTCCCCCAAGAAACTATACCTAGAAAGCAGGGACAGTGTTTTGTTCACCTCTCCACTGGTGGTTCTCAGCAGAGCTCCTGGCACACAGTAGGAGCTCACTCAGTGTTAAGTGCAAGGCATGAATGAAAGGGAGGCATCCCCGTCCGTGAGCAGCAGCTCCACTGAGGAGCTGTCACGAAGACCAGGCTGTAGTCACTCCCACTGGCTCGGGCCCCCAGCTTGGGATCTGACTCAGGGGCACCGCTCCCTGTCTTTCTGAAACAGAAGTTCAAGCCCCTTACCGAGGGCTCTGCTACATCTCCCAGAGGAAGAGCCTGGACTGCAAGTAACAGCCCACAGGGCACAAGGATGCACCTCGCAGGCTAGGCAAAGATGTGCTTGGAAAGGTCAAAGGAAGCTCCGTGTTGCAAGGCCTCAAAGAACAACACCCTTCATGAAACAGAATGGAAGTCTGTTCAGGACTCTGATGCCTCCTGCCCAGGAATTCAGAGACTCCCATTACATTCCGTGCCTGACACCAAATGCATTTTGGAGAACACTCTCTCTCCCTGGTGTCTGCACTGTTTGTGGCTTGAGATTTTGATCATATGGAGCTGATGGAACAATGAGGGAGCCTGAGGGCAGGGGCTTTGTTTGCCCAGGGACCTCTTGTACCCCAGTGTCCAGCACACAGCGGTCACCCCATGACTGGTTTTTAACTAATAAAGTAATCAATCAATTCATAAGCTAATAGCACAGGAAAACCAGAGCCGGAGCTATCCTTACAAAAGCTACCCATACTTTCTCTACACAGTACACCCATTTGAACTTTGTGTGCTATATGCCGTGTACACACATTAGCTCTTCAAAAAAAGAAACCAGCATGCATAAAAGACCCCTTTAACGTAAAAAAAAAATTTTTTACGAGCAAAGGAAAAAATCTGTCTTGCTAGAAGGATAATGAGTTTTCTTGGAGTAGTAGGATTTCTTCTTTACTCCTTCACTCATTGTGTTATAATAAGCATGTATTCATTTATAATTATAAAATCAATTAAAGCTATATCTATTCTGAAAAAACCAAACCAACATAAAAACCCATGCCAACCTGAGGGTCATGGAAATCAGCACAAGACTTCTGAGAGGATCAAATGCAGGAGAACAAAGGGACTGGACCGAATGAGGAAATGACCACGGAAATTCTTTGAAACCTGCAAAGATGCCTCTTCTCCGCATCAGTCTCGCTGTCTGCTCGCTAGGGGCCTCATTTTATAAACTTCCTTGGCAATCTCCCCAAATACCCCTTCACTCCTTTCTCGCTCTAAGCCCATTAATGAGGACCTGTGTCACTCCAACACTCCCTTTCCCATCTCGCAGCTTCAAGACAATCATTAGGGAAATGATAAAAATAGGATCCCTTATTGATTTATCTCCTTCACCCAATGCTCCTTCCTTCAAATGGTTGACTTGTTTCCTTAGCAACACAGCTAATTTGAGCAGCACGACTTGGCCTGCACACCTGCTATTTGTTCATCTCCTTCCTGAAGCCCAGAAAGCTGGGGCAGGGGAGCGAGAGGACTGCCCTCCCAGCTAGCTGCCGGCTACCATGGAGGCACTGGCTCTGCTTGTCAACAGAGCCCTGGGGGCCTGGCCTGGGAGCTAAGCCCTCCCTTTGCTCACCCAGCAGAGCTTCCCCATCCACACCTCACAGGGACTGATGTGCAGGTACAGGACTGGGAAGGCCTTAGGGCCCGAGCAGCAAATCTGGGGTGTCCCCAGGGAAACTTGCACCTCTATACCATCAGGAGGCTGACCTTAGACCCTTATACTCTCAGCTGCTTCCTCTCAGAGCTGTGACGCTAGAATACCAAGGAGGAGACTGAGAGAGCTCAGAGGGCTGAGGGCCCACCGGGGACAGGCAGTCAGATGGAACGCTGTGCCCTCTCTCCAACTCCTGGCCTAATGGAGAATGTGCTTTTGTGGGGGGCAGCCTGTGGCCCCCTAGGCACTTCCTGTAAACTCCTGGGGAGTCTAGAACAGCACAGTCTGAGAGGCAGCAGGCCTCAGGACCCATCACCACCCCTCACCCCAGGCCGAGAGCACGCCCCCTATGGGCAGGTCTGTCTCCTTTCCTCCTGTCCATCCCTGCCTCCTGTATGGGGATGTCTAATTCTAAGAGATGGAAGAGTCTCAGAAGACAGCCTGGGCAGCGTTGTGCACATCCTTCCACTCCTCCCTCACCTGCACAGAAATGTCATTCTAACCAGTGGAATGTTGACTCAAAAACAGTCACGGGGCGCTTCCCTGGTGGCGCAGTGGTTGAGAGTCCGCCTGCCAATGCAGGGGACGCGGGTTCGTGCCCCTGTCCGGGAAGATCCCACATGCCGCAGAGCGGCTGGGCCCGTGAGCCATGGCCGCTGAGCCTGCGCGTCCGGAGCCTGTGCTCCACAACGGGAGAGGCCACAACAGTGAGAGGCCTGCGTACCGCAAAAAAAAAAAAAAAAAAAAAAACCAGTCACGGGGTGAGGAGTGCTGCCTAGTCTGTGATCCCCTCAAACACAACACCAAAGGGATATTCTAAATATGAACAATAGTGAAATCCAGCTATCCAAGACCTTCATGCTGCCTTTTTAATATGAGAAGAATTAGAATCTTCCTCGAGACGTGGAATGCAATGGAGAAAACGTACCTTGGCAATGGAAACCAGAGCCACGGCTCTCCATGCAAAAGTCACCCCGACATGATATTCGAGTCAGAGAAAACCACCGCCACCCGTTCCCCCAGAACCAAAGGAGGACAACAAAAGGATCAAAGTCTAAGATGATACATGAATATGTACACACTACTATATATAAAATATATAATCAACAAGGACCTGCTATATAGCACAGGAAACTCTACTCAATACTCTGTAATAACCTATAATGGCAAAGAATCTGAAAAAGAATAGATACATGTATATGTATAACCGAATTTCTTTGCTGTACACCTGAAACTAACACAACATTGTAAATCAACTATACTCCAACATAAAATAAAAAAATTTTTTAAACCCTTTGAAAACTGTAAGGTGCTAAACAAATGCACAGTCGTTTTTATTCTCCTACTAAATCAATCTTTAAGCACTGCTCTGGCTCTAAGCTTTGGGGGAAGCATCTGTTAGGGGTCGCAGCCTCCGGAAGCAGGCTGGCTGTCTGCAGCCATGGGCTGACATTGAAGAGACCCACAGCAATAAAGGATTTAAAAGAAAATTATGGTAATGGGCCTCCGGGAAGAAAGCAAAGACATTTGGCCCAGAACCTCCTGGGAATATGGAAAGCACATCCAAACACCAGTCCCCAGAGGAGGATTTATGAAGCTGATGGTTCTGATGCAATCTCGCCCAGTGATTAGAAGGGACATTCATCACACCCAAGGCCAAGGCTAAGAACAGGAGGGGTTGAACCGCCATAGAGGTCAGGCTCTGGCTCCTACAGACCCTGATGGAAATGCAGTGAGATCATGCTGGTGAGATCATATCCCCCGGCCTGGGCTGCAGAGAACAATACATCTGCCCTGGAGGGACCAGTAATAGTGAAGAGATGAGACTTAGGCCTAAAACCCAGACATGGCCAGAGCCACCGCCATCATTTCCACATGCAGTGTCTGCACCCCTCCCTAGAGGCTGACATTCTCACAGGAATAGCTGTCTCCTAGCCTTTCCACACATATCATATGTACAGTTCTTCAATGCCTCACAGACTGAAAAAAAAAAATTAAAACCAGCCCTGTTAGGCCTGGGGCCAGCTCTCCTTCCTGGAAGGGTGTTTCACCTTTTCTCCAGATTGTGGAATGAAGTAGGAGGAAATATGAGATAAAAAGATTGAGCCAAGAGGGCTTTGTAACAGCTGTCAGCAAGCCTTCGCAGCCCTGCCCCACTGAGGCCAGGTTCAGAGGTCAGCCACGGTCCAAGGGAGCTTCGGTCCAGTGGCTAATATGCTCCTGGATGGGCGCCTCCTGGACTTCTCTGAACTTGCTCCCGTGGCTGACCTAGGAGGACAGTGCGTCCAAAGGAGACTCATCCAGAAAAGGGAATAAATAGAGACGCTGTATTCTGTGGGGTTCTGAGGGGCTACAGATAAATTTTTTTTCAGTTTCCTGATAAACAATGTTAAGCATCTGAACTTATCAATGTATGAACCACTCTCATCTCTGGGGCAGTCACACCCTCAACTGCATTCCCATCTCCTTTCTCAGTCCTTATGTTTAGGTTTCCAGGCTCTGTCCCGGGCTCGTCAACAGAGGGTGGACCACACGTTGCCACCGAAGGGCAGGAGGGCTAAACCCCTGCGCTTCCTCACGTGACAGAAGAATGAGTACACAATTCTGGCTGCAAATCTGGAAATCCATCCTGGATCTCTCCTTCCTTTCCCACCCCCATGGCAGCAGAAACGCACTGTTAACAAGCAGAAAAATGGGGTGGAAGGCTCTGCGTACTTCGTATTGTCCCATTTCATTGTCTCATTGCTTTCCTTACTAGAATTTTTCTCGTCTTTTAAAAAAAAAAACAACAAAAAACAGATTGAAAAACCAAACCCCTTTTCTTTTTTTAAAACAAAACAAAACAAAAATGTATCATGTGACTTCCAGCCTTAACATTAGTTTTTTAACTTTGGTTTCCACGGTGGTGGGATGCAACCTGCCATCACCATGACAACAGCTGCCTCTGTTCAAATTCACCGTATGACAGGCAGTCCTGAACACACCTCTCTCCCTCTCTCTCTGTCAAGAAGATGGAAATGCCATTACACCTACTCCTCGAGACTTAAATCCTAATGAATGAAAAACAAAAGAAGCAATGTTGAGAATACAGCAAAGAGGCAGAGACCCCACCCCACCCCACCGAAAGAGGCTTTCTGTTTGCCGGTACAGTCCCACTGCTCACTTAGGGAGGTCAATGGACTCAGGTTACCCAAAACAAAGATCCCTAGCATTAGCCTTGCAATGCTGGCTGTGTAGCTGCATTGAACTTTTCATTGCTTTTAGACCAAAGAACTCCCGTCCGACTCCCATGTCCCTGCCCTCTATATAAGATGACTAAAAGGAAGTTCACATTATTGCCAATTCGGTTAACCCGTGCTGAGGTCAGTTCCAGACTCAGCCGAGCCCCAATTCCAAAAAGATGGGGAGTGGCGATTCTGCGGAACTCAGACAGCACCGGCTTCCTTCTCTCTTTTGTCTAACAGTCAGCTGGATAAGTCTTAACAAATTCCCTTTTTGTGTGTCTGACTGAATCCTGGACTCAAAACGCTGTCATTCGACACAGAGTTTTGGTGATCAGGAGACAAATGATTGAATGCTACAGAAAAGGGAAGAAAGAAAGGGGGAACATTAAAAGCCTCTGGAAGGAAAACAAAACAGTGGTGGGAAAATTACCTGTTTCAGAAACCAGAATCTGTGTTTTGATGACACTGATGAATCCAAGCCCATCAAGCATTCTGGCAGCAACATGCATTTTAGGGAAAGAATGTGGGCTGCAGCCAGCAACCACCCCCAAGACTGCAGCCTACCCCACATCCACACTCACTCCGTGCGGCTCAGCCGGTACTCTGAATGTAGAAAGAGAACGAAAAGCCTTTTGTGAAAAAGTCCACAGGTCATCTCTGGGAGAAGTTTTCATTTTCCTCTAAAAACCCTGCAACTGCACCCCAATATTCAAAGCCACCTACTGAGCCTCCAGACCACATGAGAAAACGTTGAACACACTGAGGGTACTCAGCTTGGAAAGGGAAGACTTGAGAGGGACATCACAGCTGTTTTCAAATATCTGAAGGGCTAGCTTGTCAGAGGGGGCTTTGATGTCGTCTAAGTTATTCCAAAGGGCAAGGCTGAGACCGCTGGGTGGGGTGCCCACCCAAAGGCAGATCTGCGGCAATACAGAGAAGTTCCACTGTTCCACAAGCGAATGGACTATTTTGTTAAGTAGTAAACTAACTGCTGTACGAATAGATGTTTAACCACCAGCCTCTCTGAAGAGAGAAAAGCCCTGATGTGTAGCGTGTGTCAATTTCTGGAGTGTAAAGACTGTCACCATGGTGACTGAGGCTACCAACTTGACACCAATGCACATGGAGTTGGGAAGAGATACACACAGTTGAAACCCACAAGCTGGGACTAGCCAGTTCCACACACCACTTACTGTAAGTTCCATGTCTCTGGGAGACCATCAAGGATATTAAGGAAGAGATTCCTGTATTTGATAGCAGTTGAGCTGGGTCAAGCCTCCTATGCATAAGGAGTTAACAAATGGGAAGGAAGAAAGTCAATGATTCTTCGGTCTCTTGCTCAAGGGCCTCATGGGTCAGCATGACTCCCTCTGTCCCTTAGACTCAAGTTGCTCTCTTAGCTGGACCTGCCTTCATGAAGTCTGAAGCACCGCCCGTATCACAGAAGGCTGGTACCTGTGTGGCGGGATGTGTGCCAGAAGCAGCCACGGGTGAAGTTTGCCAGCACCATGAAACATAAGAATGAATCATCCCATTCTCTCAGGTTGAATTCCGGGAGACCCAGGGGTCTCCTGCTATATCACCGTAGCCTATAAGAGGAACCTACCAAGACACATGATTAAAAGCACAATCCAAGGAAACAAATCAGGTAAAGGCTCACCTGTTATTCTGGAAGATGAGCGGATCTCAGCCGTTGCCACACAGGAGAATCACCTGGGAAGCTTTGAAAAATTAAGGATACAGGTATTCCATCTGTAGAAATCCTGATTTAATTTGTCTCAGCTACCATCTGGGCATCAGCATTTCTAGAAGGACCTAGGCGGATTTCAATGCGCAGCCAGGGAGAAGAACGTTGCCTTCAGTGCTGGAGGCCATGACAGCTAATGGTGTCCTCAACTCAGCTGAGATAACAAATGAGGAAACAATCCCAGAGGCACCTCGGTAAGACGTGAAAGGTGCCTTAGAGCTCTCTTAACTGACCCAGCACACTCATTTTATAGATGTAGATACTGAAAGCAGAGCAGGAGTAAGACTTTTCCAGAGCCAGGACTAGAAATCTCTATGGATTCCTGAAAAGCTTAGGAGCCGATTATCAGAGCAATCAAATAAAACTCCCTAGCTTCTTGGCTTGAATCGACAGTTCTTAGAAAAAGATATCTTCTTACTGAGTTTACTGCCCCATCCCTACTCGACTGTTCTCAAGAGCGTATCTCTTAAGGTAGAGTGTGGATCGTTTACCTCTGTCAGGACCACTGAAGAGTCCAGAAAACATTCTGAGATGAGTGCTCACCTCAGCAGCCATTCTCCCATCTGCTGAGATGTGATCTCGGTTTTACGCTGGGTAGAAGCCCATTGCCTGCTGAGTGCTACCACTTCATAACATTCTCCAGCAAAATTTCTGGGAAAGGAAAACATCGACCATTGTTCCGAATCACTGCTTCCCATTCTCATTGGACCTGTGCTGGTTGGCGTCGCTTAAATTTTCCTTCTCTTGTCTACTTTTTCTTAATTAAATCCTTTCTTATTAATCATGATCCAGCCTCCTATGCCCCAACCCAGAGAAACACTGAAAACATATACCTGCTAACAAAAAAAAGGAGGAAAACATCCCAGAAAGAGGATGGGGGGATAGAAGGATGATGATCGAGTGGAGAAAGAGTACTGAAGAAAGCACAGAGGAAATGTGATAAAAAGGAGCCCTGGACTGAGAGTCAGGAGCCCTGGGTTCCAGCCCTGGTTCTGTCACTTACTGAGAGATCAGTGACAAGTCATTTAACCTCTCTGACTCTCAGCTTTCTTACATATAAAGGAAGGTTTGATTAGAGTTTCTCTTAGGTCCCCGTAACTCTAACATTCTCTTAGTCTGTGGTGCTAATAATAAGTAACACGATGGGAAGGGAAGTGAGACAGAAAGGGGGAGCGCCCATTATTACAACTGAGAGAAGCCACTCTGGGGGAAGGTACTAATGAGTACATCCAACAATAACACCCAAAGCAGAAGTCCTGGCACACCTAGGAATACCTTTCAAGTGTCTAAAGTCAATGGAAACACTTCTAAATTTTCAATAGCAGGAGCTCCATGACAAGCTGGACTGGCTAGAAACACCTCTAAGAGATAGTTAATAAAAAGTCAGAATCCTCCCAATGGTGACCTGAAGGTGAACCTGAGGCTGCTTTTCCATAAACCTACTGTAAGCCTTTTCTACACTCTCTGTCGGGATAGTAAAGTCTCTTCTGCAGCCTCTCTGTCCCCACCGCCCCCATGTCCTTAACAAGCCGCAAAGGTAGAAGCATTCAGTAAAAGGTGAAAGTTCAAAAAAAGTCATAAATGTTGTCTCCTCCACACTACCACTCACACTATGGGTGCCCCGGAAAAGGGAGGGCTGGAAAAAAGAAAATGGACTTGATATGCTAATATTAAAAAGAAAAGGAGAATTGGCACTTCCAAATCAAAAGTCCTTTGCAGAGTGATGACGTCTGACTGGAACTTCTGGTGAAGACAGAAGACAAAATAGCAAAGGGCCCCAGTTCCAAATGAAGCTTGCATTCCGATGACACAGGGCAAGCTGCCTCAGACCCATTTCATGATGATGGGTAAGAGATCTTTGTGCTTTTCCCATCTATCGCTCCTCTACCCGCCATGGGTTTAGCCTCATACCCAACGGGTGCTATTGATACAGGCAAGCAGTTCACAGTGTCATCCTAAAAGATGCTCTGTTAGGGAAGAGTACTTGCTACTCTTCTGGTCTGACCTGAGGCAGTGTGGTATAGTGGAAAGAGAGGAGCCAGTGGAGTCATTCAGACCACATCTACCTGTGACCCTGGGCTAATCATCTGTAAGATGAGAACGATAATATCCACTTCGCACAGCTTTGGGCAAAGTGATAATATGGCTCTAAAGCACACTGCAGAGTGTCTGCCACACGACAGGCATTTATTAAAGGTTACGTTCCTCTGAACACTCCCAGGGATGTGTACTGAGGGATGGATGACTCTCCAGGTCTGGATCGTGGTCTCTACAGCATGTTGGTAGAATGTTATGAAAAGAATTACGTGAAAATAAAAATAAATGAAGGTAAGAGAAGAGAAAGGAATGATAAACCTTATCATTGTGCAGGGTTGTTCTGAACCCAGCCTCTTCCACAGTGGAAGTGTGGAAAGCTGTCAGACAGTTCTCATTTCCCAGAATCTATGCCCTTGCTTTGCTCCTTTGAGCCTGTCTACTGATGTTTGTGACAGAAGTGAGCTCAGTCTTTCTGAGCCTGCACATTCAGGGGTGGGCATTTGTTTGTTACTCACTAATCATCACCAAGAAAAGAGGTTACCCAGAGAAGATACCGCGCCTTATCCATAGAACTTTGGGGGAGGAGGGGCAGATGGTGATCTCAAAAATAAATAAATACATTAACTATCGATGAGAAGGGATTATTATGATCCTCTGAATTTACATGGGCCCATATCCCCCAGAACTGCCTCTCCTCATGCTACCACATCCACCTACCCACCCCACCTCCAGAAAAGCCCACACCCTTCAACTGCTCCTCATATCAGCAGACCAGAACACATGTATCCTTGTACATCCATATGGCTCAGTTATCTCATAAATACAAACTCCCTTGCAAATACAATCCAAAGTTAGCAGAAAGAAGAGGCAGTTCCTTTCATTTTTCTTTAGGCCCACACCCTAATTTCCTTTGGGTCCTCCACCTGGTTTCCAGAAGCCAAGTGGTATATCCTGGTTCTCCATTCACATCCACATCAGTGCCCAGTTCCCTCAAGTAAAATGCCCTCCAGTATCCTGGTCAGATGACCTTCCCTAAGCTCATTATGCAAATGTCCAAGGGCTCCAAGGCATGGAGGCTCCCCTTCTCTGCCACATGCCTCTAACCCTTTCAGAAGTTTCATCCACAGTTCATGGAATCCCACTGTGACTCCCTTCTCTGACAGAACAAAGATGGAGACTTTAAATACCCAGAAACCCAAACAGGCAAGGAGGAGTTAGCTAGAAGGCTGACAACCTCTGAGAAGAAAACCTGCCCAGAGGCCAAGCTGGGGTTCTAGGAGGGATACTTCCACACACCATCAAACAAACAAAATCGAGTGACTTTGTCTAAGGTTGATAGTTTTGAATATCTCATCTGCTTTTATCAAAAGTTTGCTGGAAAAATTCTGCATCATTATTGCTCCTACAGATATTTTTTTTTCTGGATTGTAAATCCAAGTGTGTCCTCAGGGACAAGGTTGCTGTAAAACTGGCATCAGAGACCCACGAAGAAAGACAGGTTTGGATGTAGATATTTTTAATGTGTCTTTAAAAATTTAAACCCAATAACTTTGAGAAGAAAAACAAAAGGGGCTGGTGGGCAAACCACCTAGTTGCAGTGGTTGAGAGCACGGGCTCTGATCCAGGCCTCCAGGCCTCACTTGCTGTGTAATCTTGGGCAAATGAGTTAACCTCTCCACACTGTAATCTTCCCAGCTGTGAAATGTAGAAAACAAGCATGCATATCTCTGTAGAGCTGTCATGGGGAATAAATGCCAATAATCCATGGGACGCACTTAGCACAGGAATCTGGCACATAGTAAATACTCAATAAAATGTTGGGTATTTATTAACCCTATTGACATTAACACTAGTGCTAATATCTCACATGTTTACAAAGGGTTTTCATACATATTAGATGATGCTAGCCTCACAACAGTCTTGCAAGGGAGGCAAAGCAGGGTAGGTGACCTCTACCTCACACCTGAAGAGGCTGAGGCTCAGAGAGGTTACAAAACCAATGCAAGGTCACATAAACATCTGGCAGTGCTCAGTTTAGACAACCGACAAGAGTCAGGAGAAAGTAAATGGTATTGTTAGAAGGAGAAAACTTAGCTGCAGAAATTCAATGTTGAGTCAACTGAAATTAACCAGATACTAACAACCAAGATGTATTCATGGCTTACTATGTGCCAGACATGGTTCTCACATTTTCCATGTGTCATCTCATCTGATCATCACAAAAATCCTATAAGATACACCTTACAGGTAAAATTCCTATTTCCATTTTATGTTTGAGGATTCTAAGGCACAGCAAGGTCAAGTAACTCCCAGAGGCACGAGCAAGGAAGTGGTGGAGACGGTACCAAGATTTGAATGTAAAGGCCACATTTTTAACTATGACACTCTAATGCTTCCAAGCAGGGACTGGTAAATCCTAAACCCTAAGGTGAAGCTTTCATCAGCTGGGCACTGGACTACCTGACGTCTGATATCACTTCAACTCCTACGATCACTTCAACTGTCCACAGTAAAGAAATAAAATATTGTCTAAGTGAGTCTCTGAAAATGACACACAGTGTGGACTTTGGAGAAAGCAAGATGCTCTATCCTGGCCTAACAAAGGCATGAAATAGGCATAAAAGTGTGTACAGATTTCAGCAAAGCATGTGACAAGGATATCTCGCACAATATCCTTACAGGCAAAATAGAGAGCTAACACCTGGCTAAAGGACCGTTCAGGAAATGTGAGAAAAGCTGAACAGTCGATGAGCACTTACCAATGCACTAGTAGTAAGCAGAAGGGAGGTCCCCAGTTCTAATCATATTTCTATCAGTTACTTGAATGAAAGCATAAAGCACATGTCTATCCAGTCTGCAGTTGATGTAGCCCTCAGGGTCAAGAGCACGCCCACTAAACAGCAGGGTCTAGAGGCAATGTGCAGTGGAAACCACCTAAGCTTTGGAGTCAGACCACCAGGGTTCAAGTTCACTGGTGATGACCTTGGGCAACCGAATGAATCTTCTTTAGCCTCAGTTTCCCCATATATAAAATGTGGATAAAAATATGTATGGAGTCTGAAGTTTATAGATGCTCAGTGAATGTTAGTTCCCTGTTCCCACTTGAAAAGGATGTCTACAGGATGGACTGCTGGACCAAAAACAAGGAGATAAAATGTATTTGAAATAAACATGGAGTCCTGAATTCACATTCAAAAATTAAACTGAATGAGAACAGTTCGAGGGAAAATTAACTCTGTCATCAGTTCATAGTAAAAGATCCAAGGCTTTAAGCTGACTACAATCTCAAGTCAAGTCAGAATGCCGTTTCTTCACAGAAAAAAAAACTTTAAAAAATTATTTTAATTTAAATAAATGGGGACTTCCCTGGTGGCACAGTGGATAAGAGTCGGCCTGCCAATGCAAGGGACATGGGTTCAACCCCTGGTCCGGGAAGGTCCCACATGCTGCGAAGTGACTAAGCCCGTGCACCACAACTACTGAGCCTGCACTCTAGAGCCCACGAGCCACGACTACTGAGCCCATGTGCCACAACTACTGAAGCCCACACGCCTAGAGCCCACACACCACAACGAAGAGTAGCCCCTGCTCACCGCAACTAGAGAAAGCCCAAGTGCAGCAACAAAGACCCAACACAGTCAAAAATATAGTATAAATAAATAGATAGATAGATAGATACGTGTGTTAAATGCCAATGTTAGTAAGCACTGTTCTAAGTTCCGGAACTTATAGATAATGGCCCTTCGCTTATAGGGATTTTAAACCAATACTAAAGCTATGTGGTAAGTGAGCGTTATAAGAAAGTAATAAACTAGGTGGCATATGGGAGCCAGAAGGAGGGAGTTGGCCTTACTTTGCTGAGAGAAATCAAGGAAGGCTTCATGGAGGAAATGACCTCTGAGTACAGTCTTAAAGCCAGGAAATCGGGGGGAGAGAGAAAACATTCCAGGCAGAGGGAGCAGCAAGTACGCAGGGATGGAGGGCTGGGAGAGGATGGTCCCTTCAAGCGGCCCATTGGAACAGCTGGAAAGAAGGGCATCATGGCGGTTGAGACAGGTTGGTGCCATGTGCAGAGGGGATCACAAGAAGTCCTGCGCAACAAGCTAGGGAAACACTGTCCAGTTACAAAGCAAACAAAGAACAGAACCCAGACAGGAACTCAGACTTTCTGACTCTATCTAGCCTCTCTACTTCTGCTTCCCTGTACTGTAGCTACTAGCCGTATGTGGCTATTCAAATTTGAATTAATTAAAATGAAATAAAATTTAAAACTGAACACTCGGTCACGATAGCCACATATCAATTACTCAAGAGCCACATGTGGCTGGCAGCTACAGCACTGGACAGCACAGATAAAAACATATCCATCATCACAGAAAGTTCTAGCCAAGAGCACTGCTCAGTACCATAGTACCATTAAGTGAACAAGAAGTAGATTCGGTCTGTGTTGCTTTACAGAACAGAAACAGGAAAACAAACAAACGGGTGGAAACTATAAGGAGGAATATTTCAGCTTCCTACACTTCCTGACACTAGAAGCCTGATGGCCACCTATCAGGGTGATGGAGAAAGAGTTCCAGTATTGACTTAATGCTCTTTGGTTAGAATGTTTATGTTTCATCATGGTAGCATGGCTGATGCACTCCCGCAAACAAATATCTGTAGCTCTTCCACGTGAAGTCCTGTCATACTTGTACCTAAAGGATACATTGTCCTGATGGCCCAGCATCCCAACATCCCAGAATGTGGGAATTTTCTAACATAGTTAGCATTTTTAAATTGTGATCCATGGACCGCCCCTCCATGAAATTTAATGCAAAATTGTATGTGTATTTTTCAGGAAAGAGGCGTCCACAGCATCACTTGGATTGCAACAGGATTTGTGATCCCGATACAGAAAGCAAGAAAACACTGTACCAGGAGGACGTAACTGTCCCCATACTCCAAGAACAGTCACCTAGATGTCATCTACACAGTCGTTCGGGTCAGTCCCAACTCTAAAGTTCCATAGCCTTAAGCACCTAAAGACCATCACCCTGAAATGAACAGTTTCAAACCAAACATCCTCTGATCTTGATCAAGGAGAAATGAGATGGGCGTATAAAAGAGCATGGAACAGTCCAAAGCACAAAAGTTGGGTAATTCAATCAAGTTGGGGAAGGTGTCACCTGTCAACCTCTTGCTGAGATGCCTATTGGAGACCCTCTTGGAAATCTTGGTGGTTCATTTTCAATGTGAGCCCACAGAACCAAGCACACCCAGTTAGATGCAATGCCAGCTTGTCAGCTGGAGAACTTGCCCACTAAATCTAAAGCTTGCTGAGCTATTTAAAAAATAATGACTTTGTTCTAACCACCACCTGACATTATGACAACTGTATCAGGATCCATCTCCAGGTCCTACAGTATTACTAGAGTTGAAAGGACTCATTTCTAGAACAATGCAGAAATTCCTCTATTATCTGGTGTAGCTGGAGAAGAAGATTTTGGTTAATTTAACAAAAAAGTGATAAAGAGCTCCTTTATATAATCAATATGGATTATAATTTGCAGCAGCTCTGAATACAATAAAGTACACACACCATTCAAACCATGTTGACGTAATGTAACGAATGCTTCATTGGCCGTCATATTCAGAAAGCACTACAGCATTCTGTGGTACCTAGGGGCCATCAGTATACATGTCAATTGTCATTAAACCATAGATCTCTGGGTGCCAATTAATAAAGAGTTTTGTACAACCAAATGCCCGATAACAACAGACACCATGTACTTTCTGCACAGCCTGTGTTGGATATCATAGAGACTAGAGCGACCCTTAGCAAGGTTCAAAAGTAGGTGAAGCTACTTTTCCAACCTCCAAATTCCCATGTAATGACCTTTCAATCCCCTGCCAGCCATCCAGTGCCCTCACCACCTCCCAGCATTCTCCTCTTCCCCTACTAAGGCTATGCCTGGTCCTACAGGTCCCAGTCAGTGCAACACTAGACACATAACAGGCACTTCACCAATGCTTGTGGTTTTAATCAATAGCAGCTGATTAATTCGATCATTCAACAACAGTTTACCGAATACTCACTAAGTGCCAGCATTGTGCTAGGTGCTGGAATTAAATGCGCGTGTCCTTTGCCTATTCTCAGAACAGGCTGCTCTCAATTATAAGCCCAGAAAGAATAAGAACTAACTCTAAGTTGATAATGTCATATACTAGCTTACTATGTCCCTGCTCCCAAGATCATCTATATTTTGGTAAAGAAAGTCTCAAAGACTCACTACCTGAACCCAAAGAACCCCTGTTAACAGCAAGGCTCCAGGCTGTTCTATGAGAGAGAGAGAGAGATTTAGGATGGGCGCTTTGTAAGACTGGTCTTCTCTAAAGGCACTGCCAGGCATAGCAGTGGTTCTCAAAGTACGGTTCCAGGGCCAGCAGCATCAGTGTCCCCTGAGAACTTGTGACAAATGCAAATTCTCAGGCTCTACTTCAGACCAATGAAGTCAGAAACTCCAGGACTGAGGTCCGGTAATCTGTATTTTAACAAGCCCTTCAGGAGATTCTGAGACACAATGAAGTTTGAAGACTAACGGTAGAGATGAAACAGAGTCCATATGTATGACTTCAACACAAAGAAGCTAAATGAGGAATTAGCCTTGATGCTGACAGAAACCACCTGCTGGCAAGGAACATCCCTGACAGAGCGGAAGCAAAACAGTTCCCAACAGGACACAGCTGGAATTGCCAGGACGTCAGTGAGTGACTGCTGAAAATCCATTTCATGCTTCTTGACTCCGACCAGCCCCATGACCATGAGGTGTGGAAACTGAGAAAGGTACAGAAAGTTTGCAACACTTCAAACCTCCAACTGAGCTGAAGGCTGGGAAAGACTCGAGAGCACGAACTTCCTCCTCACGCTGGTGTGCAGAGGCTCTCCTCTGGGTCCCTGAGGCCACTCCCAGCTCCCTGTATCTCGGCTACGGAAATGATACGAGACTCTGATTACTGGCAAACCTCAGTTCCTGACACTGACCAGAGCACTTCTCCCCTCTAACCTGTTACCCACTGTGTGGTCACATCCTTTTCATCTCCCCTAAAGGGGAAGAGGAAAAAAAAAAAGACACCCCACTCCACCGCCACCTTCTGGCTTTAATGACACAAGCCTTTAGAAAGCCAGTGCGTACATCTGAAACAGGCTTTCCAAATTCTCCAGAGATGAGGCAAAACAGATGCAGCAAAAATGCAGCAGGACCAAGTGCAGCCCCACCCCCCACCAAAAAGAAGCCTCATAATTATGCAGAGTTGCAAGAGAGATTCAAATCAGCCACCTACAGGCACAAAGGCCACACTCGGCACAGGAGGGTCCCTCCCTGAAGCCGCTCACTTAGCTGGACCACAGGAGCCTAGAGCTGGAGCCTAGCCTGGAGTTACATCCCCAAGCCCCGCCCACCTGCCTCTGGGATGAACTACTTTACAAAAATGGATTCATTGCAGGCCTTAAAACAAAACCAAAAAAATTCAAAAAGGCTGAGAGTGGAACTGTTCAGTCCTACAAACTTGGAACTCAAAATACAATAAGAAAATAAACCCCTAAGGGATAACCCACTGCATTGTCAGGGACAGGGTGGGGTATGGATTGGATAACAGATACTTTTTAAAGTCATTCAGTGCTGTTCTCCTTAATCTGGCCCATTTCTGCCTCTTAAGCATATACCTTCTAGCTGCTCCTTGCTTTCCAGAGAAGGGGACATAGGGGCTCATACATAGGGTTAAGAGTTTATAGCCAAAGACTTGCCAAAGATGTGGGGAATGAAAAACTCAGTAAACATTCTTGGGGTGCTCAGTGACCAAAAATACACCATAGACAGCGCACTGAAGTAGGCTTAACGCATAAGAGGCTGCTCGGTCAGAGGAACCTAAAAACTCTGTGCTGTACTTTCCGTCCTTAATTAAGGGCAATGCTGGCAACAGGGCTGGTGAACCTCCACCGGCCCTCTCTGCGTAGGTTTAGAACGTTTGGGAAGAGAAGCGTTGATAGAGGTCCCTGGCATTTTTATCCCTCTTTGAAAGGACTGCTTTAGAAGTCACATGGTGATGGGGGGCGTGATACACTAATTTAAGTGTCTGCTCCCCACTCCAATCCTATGTGAATTCACACTGGAATTTGAAATGAAGCAGTTACAGAAGCCTGCTTCTTAGCTCAGTGGCTCAGCATTTATCAGCGTGAAGACCTAGGAGGATGAAAGGATTCAGAGTGACAAGTGCTTGGGGACATAAATATCTTCTAGTTAACCACGTTCTCCGAATACAGGAGGGGAATGGCTGCAAACTGATGGGGCACCCAAATGTAACAGGACTGGGTAGGAGGCAATCATTACAAAAGCAGCAAGAAAAAAAAACGATTTAAAAAGATTCTTCCCCCCAGCTACCTTTCTCATGTGTCCCAATCCCACTGCAAAAATATAGAGGACTTAGAGAAAAAAGTTGATTTGTGAAGTTGGCCCTCTGCAAGAGATCTTCCTCATAACCAAGAAGAAGATGAATAACCTTCCTTTTCCAAAAAGCCTAGGAAAAACCCACACATATAATGAATTATTCACAAAGGCTGAACCTAAAAATGAGAGAGAGAAATATAGAAAGATGAAAAGGGCGGAGGACTGGGCAGAAAGAGAAAGTGAAGAAAAGGACCTGGTCTCTCTCTCCGTGAATAAAAGGGTATTAATTACAGTCACGTATAGGTTTCCCCTTTTAATGTCTTAGTGGTCAGTGATAAACAAAATTAGATCAGCACAGTTGCCTCTGATGGGCTGGACCACATGCTGGCCTTGGGGAGCTGCAGCCTCCCAGGCAGCCCTGCAGATGACAAGAGGGAGGCTACTGATGACATGATAGAACACAGAGAGCCAGAGTCTGCAAGAGTTCTGATAGTTTTGCACATCTTGACTGCATTTTATTTCAACTAAGAATATGAAAATGGAAAGAAACCAGATGTTCCTATAAAGAGGGGGAAATGCAGCAGAGTTTGAGGGGGGAAAAAGACACCTACATTTTGTATAGCAGCAGCTAAAAAGAGATAAGCAATTCTGGATCGAGCTACTAATCCCAGAGTCTAGATCTTTCAAAAGAAGATAAAAAGAAGGCCTGGTTTGCGACCACCTGGAGGGGTGGGATAGGGAGGGTGGGAGGGAGGGAGATGCAAGAGGGAAGAGATATGGGAACATATGTATATGTATAACTGATTCACTTTGTTATAAAGCAGAAACTAACACACCATTGTAAAGCAATTATACTCCAATAAAGATGTTTAAAAAAAAAAAAAAAAGAAGGCCTGTTCTTGTTATTTTCTTCCTCCTCCTCCTTTAATTCATAGTGTGCCCTGCACCTAGCACAGGGAAAGCAAGTGGAGAGAAGTGGGGAAATAATGACATGCAAACCAACAGACAACACTATCACATCCAAGATATTTTTGTCTCCATCCTCAAGTCATTTCATTTCTGTCAAACTCCTTCACTCCAACTAGCATTCCAGGCTGCATCCCAATTACAACTGGTCCCCACGACAAGTCCTAGCCTGGTTTCTGGAGGAAACATTTCTCACACCTTATTTCAAGGGCAAAGCCACTAGGCAACATGGAGATTGTCCTGGGAGACTCAGAAAATGAAGACCTTTATCCCGCAGCATCAGTGCCAGTTACAGTCGCTATCTGTTTCACTGCCTCTGTGCCCAGGTACACAGAAGATGTAAAGACTTTCTGCATTATCTGATCACAGGATATAATTACAGACTGCATTCTTGTTAGCTGCCACCCTCTGCCCTAATCAAGGTGCTCTGACTCATGAGCCATTAGAGTTACATCAAACCTGAAATTCCTGCCAGGATTACAGTCTACTATCTTTCACGGTGCAATATATCTATAGGCAACAGAACAGGAGAAAAGTATATGCCATAATGGGAGATTGGGGAACTAAAGCTTTCAGTAATCTTCAGCAAAATCCTCCAAAAATAATGGATAATTGACAACGGGAAATTCTCCATAATAAAGCACATAACCTCTGACTCAAAGCCAGAGCCCTTTGGGGCTATAAAGAAATTCTCTGAAACAAGAAATCACTAATGAATATCCACAGGTTCATTATAATGAGCTTCATCAGCTCAGTGGCTACAAACACATTTGATCTTCCTACTTTAAACCATGTTCATTTCCACATGAAACATGTGCTCCCCTTCTGAGGTAACCCACACCATCAGTGGGGGAGAAATCTCCCACTGCCCATCAATGGCACAAAGTCAGACATGCCATTTCTTCCCTTCATCCTCTAACCTGGAAAAGTGCAAACGCGTGGGGAACATCTCACAAACCATGAGGGAGCCCCTGGAGATCCACAGGGCAACTGGGCCTGGGCACAGAAGGGTTAGAGCCAGTAAGCTTATGACACAGTGAATGCGGGGTGACATTCCCAGCAGCCAATTCCCTGAGAAAAAGAGAACCCTTTTGTTAGATCTATTAGATGAGCAAAAAAGAAAAAGAGGAATCATATAAAATGTGATACCACATTTTAAATCAAATTAGCATTTTCAAAAAGGTTATGGCATCCACTGCAGCAGAGAATGCCATAAGAAAATAAAATTATCTCCCTGTGCAGACGTAGCTTCCAAGAAAAATGAAACACATTCAGAGTGGGCCGTTGACTTGCCACCATTTTTCTTGCCAAATCTAGGTTATCCTATGCATTTCTTCCCATAAGAACGAGATCTTCCCTGTTAACAACTGGACGAGGTTATCACCACCCCCAACCAAGTCAGAGAGTGGCAAGTCTAAATTAAATCATTCCTTCTATTTAGCTGATCTTTTCAGGCTAATCTGATTAAAGACCAGTATTATGTGGTGTTCAGAGACCGCTAACACAGCACACAGAAGTACCTATTATCCCCCTAGTTCTACAGTGACTTTTTGCAGCCAAGAAAAGATGTATACATCTCAAAAAGTATACTACATGAATAATCAAAATCCTCAAGCACGTTGCATGTGAACATGACAGTTCAAAACAAGCCTTGACATGTGTCCTGAACCTTCCTTTCTGTGAAAATCTGGCCCTTACGTAGAGCACAGAAGTACTTGCCAGACACGAACAGGCATACTGATCGCCTGAGGATCTTATTAAAATGCAGATTCTGATTTAGTAAATCTGAAGTGTGGCTCAGGATTCTGAATTTTTTTTAATTGAAGTATAATTGATTTACAATATTATATTAGTTTCAGGTACACAACATAGTGATTCGATATTTTTATAGATTACATGCCATACAAAGTTATTATAAAACATAGACTATAGTCCCTGTGCTGTACATCACATCCCTGTGACTTGTTTATACTATAACTGCTGGTTTGTACCTCTTAAGCCCCTTCACCTATTTTGCCCCTCCCCCTGCCCCTCTCCCTTGCGGAAACCACTGGTTTCTTCTCTGTATCTGGGATTCTGAATTTTTAACAAGCCTCCAGGTGATGCTGGTCTTTGCTGTCTGTGGGAGACAAAAGCCTAGAAGACTTCGTTCACCTAGAACTAAGATCCCTCCCTTCTGGTATGCTGAAATTTCTGAAGGACTCTATTAATAATAGTAGCTAGTGTTTACAGGGAATTAGGCAGTGTTCTAGGAACCCGACATATATTAATTCATTTAATTCTCCCAGTAACTCATTATTGCCATCCTTATTTTACAGATAAGGAAACTGAGTCACAGAGAAATGAAGTAACTTTTCAAGGTCACAGAGCTGGTGAAGGAACTGAGATTTGAACCCAGACAGCTTAGCTCCCAAGCTTTACTGGTAACCAGTGCTCACACTGACTCCCAGTAAGAAAAAGGAATATAATTCCAGAAAGGAATTAGAAAAGAAGAGAGGTGAGACTAGGAACTTATATGCGGTATTAGAGCAAACGCAGAACCCACAGAAGCGCAATGTGTCCACATGGTCACCACCAGAGGGAATATATATTAGTCAATTACATTGTACAGCCAGGAATAAACAGCAAACATGGTGTGTTTTAAATTTGCGAACAGGTCTCCACTACACACCTTAGCAGATGCTCTCCAAACACTAACAGCCTACATGCTGTAGAAGCACTGTGAAACTTCCAACTATGGGGATGGAAGAGACCACTGGGACGGGGCTCAAGGCCAAGGCACTGAGTAGGATGCCGAAGTCAACTCCCTAGTCTCTCCTTTGAGTCTCTTTGGCGCATTCTGGCCGAAGACAAGGAAAGAGCGCAGTGAAACCCACAGTCGCACCTTGCGCCGCTCGCAACTCCTGCTGTTCTAGGCAGCGTTTTTTACAGCGGAAGAGAAAACGTGAAAAGCGGCGAACGCGTGGTGTAGGAAACGTGCTTAATTTCCCCTCCCGGGAGCCTGGGCCCGGCCGGAAGTGCCCGAGGTGCTGAACCCCGGGGACGGTGGCGCCCTGGCCGCGGGGCAGTTTCGGTGGCGCTGTCCGAGGTACCAACGCTGGCTGCGGGCACACTCTGCCACCCGCGCGGCTTTGTCTACCGCCGGGAAACGGGAGGGCGCCTGTCTAGGTAAACAGGCCCCTCAGAGAGGCAGCACCTGGTGGGTGGGAAATTTTAGAGAATTGTAGAAGATAGGCGGGCGGGGAAGGGGGTGCCGCTGAAGAAATCTCTAGGGACCTGACTAGAGCAGTGTTCGCAGCCGCGGCACGAAAACACAATGAGAGCTGTCGCTTTGTACAGCTCACCGGCAGGCGGGACTGCAGGGACCGGACCCTTCCCCCTCCCCAGTCCCCCTCACCCTAGGTAGGTTTAACTCTGGTACTGTTTGGCCCCAGGATCGCTCCGTGCGGGTAGGAGAGGGAGGGGAGTGCAGGGAGAAGGAGAGAAGAAGCCCAGCCAGCGGGGGCTGTGGGAGGGTTCGAGCAGCAGCAGGAAGAATATCTGCCTAGAGATGCTCCTCCGTTTCTAATGAGGGGTACTGCCTAGAAGCACCACGAGCCAGCCAATCGCCATGCTGCTGAGGCAGGGAACTAGGGAGGAAAGAGGGGAAGGCCAGAGACGAGGGTGGGAGTAGCAGGGAGATGCCCAGACCCCGAGGGGAGTGAGCCACGAGCCTCGCTGCTACTAGAGACCCAACGTGGCTCCAGCTGTCTCCCTGCTGCACACCTGGAGGGTGGGGGAGGGGAGGAGGGAGGATGGGGAAGAAGAGGAGTGGCCTCTTTTGCAGGTGCATCCCTCCCAAGAAATCTCTCTCCACAAGCATCAAAGTCCCATGTCTCCAAGCCTACCCCCACGTATAACACCATCCCACGGGCTTGCTCCCTACTCATCCCCCTCACCATCCAGCAACCCCCAATTCCTAGAGACCTTGCCAGACGCCCATATTCTTCGGGAAGAAAGAGGCAGTGAGATGCCTAGTCAGCAGCCCACATTTGGTGCACTTCATCAAACCTGCAAAGAACCGCTCTCTATGCCCGTTCACCCCGACACCGTTACCATCAGAGAGTCCCCCCACCAGCTCTCTGTGGAGAGCAGTTCCTCTGGAACTAGGGAGAGACAGACTGCTTGCACACCTCTGGGCTCAGCTGACGCAGCACCCCGCTGACGAATGCAGGCCCAGCAGATCTGCCTGGATCCTGGGCACTAGGAGAGCACTCCGCTGATACCCAACCCAGGACTAAGGAAAGGATGGGCCCTGATGAGCTGCTCTTTCATGGCTGAGAAGAGAGCCCAAACTCTGCGTTGTCTGGGCTGTGTCATTAGAGATTGCCTCCCCTGACACACTCATTCACTCCACTTCCAGTGGAACTTAAACTCAGTCCCCAGCAGAGTTAGCTGGGTCCCAAGCCAAACGCCTGCGTTATTTATCCATTTGTCAACTTGTCTACAGGGTTTTGGCTCAGAGCTCTTGAAGCTTCTGAACTGATAAATCCCCTCATGGAGTCTTGACTTTCCTACAAGCTGATAGTGTAGGTGTCTTCCCGGCTGGTGGGGATGGGGGCAAAGGGGATGGCTTAAAGGGAGGGAAAAGGGGGGCTGAGTATGAAAGAAAACCCAGATATTAGGGGCAACCCATTCTATGCAGCTTGTGAAGGGACTAGGGGGCTGAGAATCGAATAAAGCCCAGCGACGAAAGGGGCAGACACCACAACACCATGCACCCAGGGATGCTGGAGACTTCCACGTAGGAAATATCAAAAACCAAAAGTCTTACCTTGCAAAACACTAGTGCCCACATCGGTTTCTACAGCACCAAGCTTGCCTCTTAGGTGCACCAAAGTACAGAGTGCACTTCAGCAAAGAGGCAAATCGGCACCAGGAAAGGAATGGGGGTGCAAACTCCATGCTACGTTTCCCCCCTTACCCGAAGAAATGCAAAGGGGGGAGAGGGGAGCGATGGTGGGCAAGAAAGGATATGGCCAATCGATGAGCTTCTTGGCGTATTTCCTGACAATGTTATCTTCTCCGAAGATGAACAGGGATCTGTTGACGGTGAAACAGTTCTGTCGGACGGGAATGGGGTTGTACAAAGCCATAGTCCGCGCCCTCTGCGCTTTCGACTGCTTGTAGGCGGCCGCCGGCCCGGAGGCCGGTATGGGGGTTCCTTGCCGGTTCCTGCTCTGGTCCGAATCTCCATCTCCCGACCCCGGCCTGCCGACCACCGCCTCCCCGAAGCGAGCCATCCTGAAGTTTAAACAGACAGAATACACACAAAGGTGATCGTGGCCGAACACCCGCACACAGCAACAAGCAGAAAGACACACGGAGTCTCAGAGCCGCATCCAGACGGACTCGGGGACCACCGCCTCCGGGGAGCCTCGCGAGCTCTTCGGAAAGGCGGCCGCTGCAACCCCGCCGCTCTGAACTGTTGAATCTAAATACAACCTCTGCGAAGCTCCATTCCTCAAGGAGGAAAAAAAGGGGGTAAGAGCTTGGGTGTGCTCAGTTTCTGGAGGATATATTTTTTTTTTTTTCAAAATGCCAGTGTGTGGTGGCGTTCAGGGACTGGAGAGGAGACGGGTGGAGTAGGCTGCTCTTCAAACATAGCTCCTCTTCTGGCAGACGCACCACCTAGTTCTGGGAGAGAGGCAGGCACCGGCCCGCTAGGTAACAGTTTGGTAATTTATTGGTGGGGGGAGGGGAAAAATGAAAACAAAAGAACTTTTCAAAAGAAAAAAAAAGACAAGGACGAGGTTATGGTGACATGCTTTATAACGCCAGCCCCCGCAAGTCCATCTGAGAAATCCCACAGCCAAGACTTGGGTCTTTAAATCTGCCAGCACAGACGCATCCAAAGGTTGAGAGACAGAAAGGGAGAGAAGGGGGAGAGCTGTATTGAGGTTGCTGCGTAAACCGCAACGCCCAAAATATCAAAATAAGAAGTCGATCCAACCGGAGAGGGACAAATGACTTCAAAGCTCCTGCGCTTGGGAGAGAAGTTGAGCAGCATCCAGAGAGCCGCGAAGCCCGAGTGCCAGCATCCGCCCGGAGCGCTCGCCGCCGCCGCCGCCGCCGCCGCCTCTCCGGATCAGCATGCAACAGCGATCCGCGGCTGCGCCGGTGAGAGGGCGGGAGAGCGGGAGCGAGCGGGCGGGCGGGCGAGCGAGCACTTGGGCGAGGGAGAAACAGGTTGCAGCTGAGCCCAGCGGTAGCCTGGCACGGGAGTTGTCCAAGGACCGAACTTGCTCACTACCGACTCAGTCTTCCTCTTCCACCCTGGCAGCCCCACTCCGAGGAGCAGAGGAGAAGAAGCGCGACGCCAGGAGGGGGAGAGCGAGCGGAGCGCAGAGGCGCAGTCAGGCGCGTACTGAAGAGCCAGGAGAAGCGGGGGCGGGCCTGGCGAGCTAGGGCGGGGCGGGGATGAAGCCGGAAGGACCCGGCCAACCGCTGCAGGAGGTTCCTGGGACCCGAGGCTGGCTTGGGCTACTGATCGATGTAGCCAGAGGGTAGCGGGCCCCCTCTGCAAAGATCCAGGCAAGAATCGCCTTTCCCCAAGTACTGCTGAGAGGAAACAGGCTGGCGCAGCTGCCGGCGCGGCGGAGTCTCCGCCTGAGAGCCGAGGCCTGGCGGGGGCGCACACGCACGCGCGCACGCTCTCGCGCCTCCTGTCCCCGCCGAGAGGCGCCCGCCGGGGCTGTGCCCCGCGCAGTGACCGGCGCGCCGCCGCCCTAGCCGGGAGTCGAAGCCTTTGCGCTCTACGCGCCCTGCGCCGGGGCCGGGTCGCCGCGCCTCCGCACCTCCCAGGCTCCGAGAGCGCTGCCCCAGGGTTTCCGCAGAGAAGGCAGCACCCTCTTCTGCCCATGTCCCCACTTAGCAGCCTGGAGGTCCCACGAGGGACGCTAGGACCTCTGGGGGCTCCGCACTCTGGTGTTGGAGCCAGCTCTGGCGGGAGCTTCTGCACCCCGCCCCTCTCTAAAAGCGATCTGGGACGACCTCTTGGGTTTGGCTCTAATAGAGCCCTGTATCTCTGGGATACTGAGTTCCGAGGTAGTGAGTTCTAGGCTAAAACGACCTTCTCAAGCAGGGGGATCCTCCCACCCCTATCTTTTACTCCCAAGTCCTCTCCACTGACTTCCTCAAACACACCCCAAGAATGAAGAAAAAATAGAATTAGCGTCTGAGCTGCAGAAGCGGGAATGGTGGACTTCACGCCCCAGAGAACGAGTCCCTGGGTTTAGCAACCAAGCCCTTGCGCACAGGTGAGTCAGTGGTTTGAACTGAAGATAGGTACCAGCTGCCCCCCTGCTTTGACTTGAACGCACAGCCCTATCCAAATCCTCCTCACCTGAGCCATGGACGAGACGGGGTGGGGGTGGGGACAGAGGAAGGAAACAAAGGACTGACCATAGCCCGGAGGCTGGAAATCATGGGTGAGTGTGGATTCGCGGGTGTGGAAGGCAGTGTCTGTGTGTGAGATTAACTGGTGAGAAGAGAGGTGACATCTGAGAGGCACGTGTGTTCCTCGGTGGATGTGTGTGTGTGCTGGACAAGGCCATGTGAGCACTGACACGGGTCTGCTGTGTGAGAATGTATGTGAGTGTGTGTCTGTGTGAAGGGAAAGTCTCTGGTGCTGGAAAACAAAAGGAATGAATGGTCTCAACGCGTCCTCCCCTAGCAGGCACTGCTGCCCTTGGGCATGGCATGTTGACCTTTTGATTCAGGAAGGCCCATTTTAAGCCAAATTACTATTCGAGGTGAGTCAGAGTATTTTGCTTTCCCATTACTGCCTTAGTCCTTCTACCTACCTCAATTGGAGGGTCCTTTTCTGCCTGAACACCTAGTCAGAGTGAAAGGGAAGGCGATACTATGGACCCAAAGTCCCGTCAGCTGTCAGTCATTTAGAACCCGTCACAAGTGGCTCTCTCAGTAGCCCTGTAAACCATACAGGATTAAAAAAGACTTTCGGAAATTATCAAATCCATGCTTTCAGAGGTAGGACCATAACCCATAGCACAAAACTCATTCAAATCATTTGACAAATATTTCTGAGCCCTAGGCACTGTTTTAGGAACTGAGATCACAATCATGGACAAAATAGATGATGATAAAAATAAAGTATACGCTTCTGGGATTAAATTAGATTGTATAACTTTACTGGCTAGAATGCTAGATGGACCTCATTCTCATGCTGCAACTTCATCCCTCTGCTTCGTGTCCCAGCCTTTGCAGGCTAGAGGGTGGCATGCCTGTTCATTCTCAGAGGAAGCAGGGCTCACCAACCCATTACCTCCTGGAAGAAGTTCATGGAAGATCAGGAACCCTTGGCTTGTGTCTTCAATGTCACCTACTAAGCAGAGATCCAGTACTAATTCCTTTTGCTCTCTCTACAATGTCCTGTGTTCTCTGTTGCTGCTGTAATTCTACGGACCTAGAATTCCCAAGACAGGAGGTTATTCACGGAAATGTGAGGACCCACTGCAGTTGAGGCTTACCTTCCTACCTTCTCAGGAGGCAGGGATCACAAATGCATGTGTTGGGGATGATGTGAAGTGTGCTGGGGAGCGTGAAAGCCTCTGTAGGGGAGTTAAAAACTGGGAATTCCTAGAGGGTGGAGCCCAAGAGGACAAAGGCAAACGTGATGGCACAAATGGCTTTGGGAATGGACTTGGCCTGAGGACAGTAATGCTGGGAAGAAGGCACACTCTCACGTTCACCCCCACCTGGCTGTCACAGCTCCTGAGCCCTTTGAGATCTGTGAACTTCTTTCATGCTTTCCGATGCCCCCATTCTCCCAGTCCCCAGAGGGCTACATTTTAATGGCTGAACAATATCTTATGTGTCTTCAATAGTTTTCACTTTATGTAACTCTAACTCCAAACCTCTGAGGTCAGCCTGGCAACACATGTATCACAACCCTGATGTGGTGAACGAATTAAAGAGTCTCAGAAATGTTAAGTAGTTTGTCCACATCTGATAAGAGGCAGATTTTAGACTTCTAACAGATCTTTCACTTGATGGCTTTTTCCAATACCCAGGCTAATTTCTCAGCGGCAGTAATAGTGTGATCCCAAATTGTTCAACATCAAGAGAAGAAACTATGCAATCACGCTAAGCCTATGGGAATGCTGGGCTTACCATCCTGATCAGTGGCCAAATGCTCCTGGGACCACCTGGGAAGATGCTTAACTGGGAACACATCTACTGCCCTCAAGATCCGGGAGGATCCTTAGAAAAAACTTCAGATTAGGTCACTGCCGTAATGCTCTTTGTAAGGGGAACTTGCCATGTCCCTAGTTCCAGTGTCCTCTTAAAGACCCACAAATGGAAATATAAAAAGTCAGCAATTGGGGCTTCCCTGGTGGCACAGTGGTTGGGAGTCCGCCTGCCGATGTAGGGGACACGGGTTCGTGCCCCGGTCCGGGAAGATACCACATGCCGCGGAGCGGCTGGGCCCGTGGGCCATGGCCGCTGGGCCTGCGCGTCCAGAGCCTGTGCTCCGCAACGGGAGAGGACACGGCAGTGAGAGGCCCGCGTACCGCAAAAAAAAAAAAAAATCATCAATTGGTCATAATTCTGATTGGAAACCGGTTTTCTAAAATCCCTTTCCAGCCCAGGAGGAAGAGCAGCCATATTTTCATGTTGTTAGAGCACCATCTACTGGTCATTTGTGAGCATATGCCTGTGAGCTCAGGTACTTGGCAGCCTAGCACCTCGGGCACCACACCTCAGAGCCTAGACATTCCTAGACGTGAGCTCTTGTCACTAGCCCTCTACTCCTGTGGTACTTCGTTGAGGCCCAAGCCCCAAATTTCACCAACAATGCAATCAGCCATCTCACAGTACTTGAAACGTGCAGCCCCACACACTGGGCATGTGAGTACAAGGTACACACACACACACACACACACACACACATACACACACACACACACACACACACACACACACACGCGAGTTAAGATGGTGCAGCCAAAAGGTCTACATGTTTTCCTGCAAGAAGTGACCTGAAAACTAGAAACCCAAAAGGATCCAAGGAAGCAAGTGAAAAACTTTCCTGGAGTATGAATCCCACGCAGAGAGTCCAATTCCAAAGCATTAATAACCCCGCAACTCCTCTACTCCAGGGCACCATTCAAAGTGCAAGCAAGAGAGAAGCTGACTGGTAGGGGGTCCCTCCAGCATCCTCTGGAAAAGGAAGGAAACAAGGTTGCCACGCTCCCCCCAGACCAGGCAGGCCATGGGAGTTTGTACCAAGATGGAGAGATGTGAGTGGCAAAGATGGAGAAGCACTTAGCCTATTTCCCTCATTCATAAAGCTCTTCCCAGATCTGTCAGGTCTTGGGCCATCTTCACAGGAGATTTCAGCCCACCACTGGGGAGTCTGCATACCTTCGCCTCATCTAAAGGTGTGTGCCCTCACACCAGCCCCACTCCCTCATCTCCCCCTACCCGGCCAGTTCCACTCAGATCGCTTATGCTTAAGTGATCAGGGCCCCTTTTGTTCTATTTTTCCCCTGTTGAGCCTTTCCAAGAAATAGACTCTTATGCAAAGCATTGCTCTAAGGAACATAATGCAGAGAGGATTTGGGATTGGGTTTTAAGAAGAAAAGTTGGCAGGAGACCATATGCAAATTCATCGCAGAGCAGAGGAGCATTATGGTGATGCAGACATCTTGGGAGTCTGGCGGCTTCCACAATACCTTACAGCCCTGACTTGGGTGAAAACATAACTTCACATCCTTATGTAATGTCTGTCCCTAGAACCGGCATTTCTCAAACCTATACCTGAGAAACCGCACAGCTCCAACCCTCTATCAGCTAACTATAGATGTGCAAAGTTTGCTAAACAATATTTTTTAAACCATTCATTTATGACAACTCAATATTTCCTGGGTGCCAACCGTGGTAATGTTATCTCACGGCATCTTTGCTGCAGGACTGTTGAGACACATTCTATTACCTGGGACCCAGAGGTTCAGGAACGTGTCCAAGTGTACAGAGACAGGCAACAGCAGAGCTGCATCTCCTGGTAATGAGGTCAGGATTCCTTACAATGTGTGACCACACTTAACATACTGCATGTCAGGATCATGTTTTCCTTGCTTAAGAGTCTGGTCACAGGCATGATCTTAGACCCTGGAGAAGTAAGCCATGACCTTGAGCCAGAGAGTCTCCCAGAGGGTTAAATTTCTAAGAATGCCCATCACCTGTCCCACAGGGCTGTTATGAAGATTAAGTTAGTTAATACATATCAAGCTCTTAGATCAGTACCTGGCACACAATAAGTGCCGCATAAGTGTTTCTTAACTACATTTTAGCTGTGACCACGGTACACACAGCAAACACCGCACATCTGACAGCTTTCTGCTTCTGAAAGCAGACTTCAGAAGTGCATCCCACGGGTGGCTGTGGTGTGTGCAGGATAGATGGAGGTGGAGAGACGTGTAAGTGCCTGAGACTTGGAAAGACGAGGGAAAAGAGAAAAGAAAGCAAAATATTAGAAACCAGAGTCTGAAGACCCCAAAGGTCTTGATACCTGGGAGAGTCATGCTTGTTTACTTCTTCGTTAATTTATAAACGCATTGAACAAATAAGCACTAACCCCTTTTAATGTGCCTGGCATTGTTCCCAGGGATTCTGAGTGTCAAGGATAAATTAGACACAGTCACGGCCCCTAAAAGCTTACGGTCTAAAAGAGAAGAAGGGGAAAACATCCTTATGAAGAACGCTAAGAGGAGGCAGAATGTGGCGGGCACCCTAAGAGAGCACAGGGTCTGGGGTGCTCTCTTAGGGTGTAAGAGAGCCGAGGAGGGAGGTGTCCCCTCGGGCTGGGGCTGGAGGCGGCTGGGAAAACAGAAGAATCAGTGGCACCCCCTGAAAGAGACAGCACTGGAGACCTTGAGAAGTGCTGGGGGACACAAGAGCCTGGGCGTGCAGGGGATGAAAGGTAGGGAATTCATTAAGCAGTCAGCATCTTTCATTTCTTGCAGTGTATCTAGGATCATAAATGAGTCTAGTATTACCACTTCAATCCTCTGTTTTCCATAAGATGAGGTCACTTTTCGGCCTGGACAAAAGTCAAACTTGAAAGACATTAACCCCTATTGGGAAAGTCATTTTGGAGGTTCAGTGTCTAGCCCCAGACAGCCAAGGATGCCTGCCCCATCACTGTGCACCTCAGCTCCCACCCTCAGTGTCCAGCCCTGCTGTCCGGCCGAGGCAGAGGACGGCAGGACCACTCCGCAGAGCTCCAGCTCTGACAGACAGGGGTGAGCCGAGGGTGCCTCGCCATCTAAGGGTGAAAACAACCGACGCAAACACGCCCGTTCATCTGCCCCCTTGGCCTCTTGACTTGGAAAACAAAATACAGCCCACACATTGCAAAGCTTGCTCAGCCTGGGTGGGCTCGGGCTGATGCATTCATTCAACGGAAAGAAAATGAGAGCCTTCACGTGGCATCGTGCTGAGGATGAGAGGGTGCTGGGCTGCATCCTGCACTGACTGGCCGCTCTTGACCCACTCACTCCCCACGTTCCACTCTTGAAGATGATGTCCCACCAGCAGGGAAAGCAGCAGCTCAGAGCCCAAACAGAGCCTAGAGGAGCCCTGCCGGTCCAATGAAGAGAAGTCGCACCCACCCCGCCCACCAGGCTTGTCTCTCACAGGACTCTGGGTTGGAATCATCGCAGATTAAGCCACCACCTGTCCATCACCACACCCTTTCTCTCCCACTCTCTCCTCCGCTGAACAGCTGGTTACACCCACCTGGTATAAAATAATCAGAGTGAATAAGGCGTTCCCATATGATATGGACTTGAGGCAAGCTTTGAAACGTGCATCTGAGCAGACCATACTGGTTCTGCCCCTTCCAACCCCCAGAAATTGCATGAAGACCCCACTGACCTTGTATGGTCTTTGTTTTCCCCTCCTCCTCCTGGACCATCCTGCAGGGTTTGGCACCACTGACCTCCCCTTCTTCTCAGAGGTCCACCCCTTAGCATCCCAGTCTCCACCCCTCCCAGAATAAGAGTAAGAGAAGGACCCACCTCACTGCCCGGTCCTTCTCTTACTCCTCTTATTCCTGTCCCTTTATCATGGGAGGCCCCATGGGTCTGTCCTCAACCCCTTGACCTTCTCTCTGACTTCTCTCCCTTTGGGGTCATGTCCTTACCCACAGTTTCAACTATCCTCTACTTCCACGTCTAGCCTCTATCCCGTAGCTTTCACCTCATTTCCATAGCCAAATGCACAATTAAGTAATGGGTAACTCTGTACCGACTGGGCTACCCACCATCCTCTCAAACTCAATGTACTTGAAAGTGAATTCATTATAATTCCTTCAAAGCAAGCTCCCCCTCCAAAAATGCCACTTTCTACCCAGGTGACATCATTCTCCCTGTCAATCACTTGACTTCAGTGGCTCCTCACTGCCTAAAACATGGCCAAACTCCTTAGCCTGACAACTCAAGACAATCTGAATTCAACCTACCTTTCCAACACCATCTACCCATGTATCAGAGCATTAACATAGTTATAACACGTTGTGCCCACGCCTACCTCAAAACTCTTACTCACAGCACCTGCTTCGGACTGACCCAAGCACACGCTTCCTCTTTTCTGCTTCCCCAACTCCGAGGTATCCCTCAAGGTGTGTGGTTCAGTTCAATTCTGCCTCTGCCATGAAGACTTCCATAACCTCTCCAAGTCAATCTGTGATCTCTACCTCCTATAAACTCACAGAGCTTTTGTATCGCTCATCCGCAGTACCCTGTTTACTCACTGTCATTGTTGCCATGGATATAACTTCAACAGTACATTCCTATTTAAGTTTGCAGTTAGGTATGCCACGTCTCCTCCACTGTGGTATAAGCTTCTCAAGTACGGAAGACATATATTCTCCTTCATTATTACCTAGAGTGCCTGCATGATATTATCGTCATAGCAGGCCTTTACTAAATACACAGTCGACGAATGAATGATTGGGTCTCCTGCAACTCTTTTTGGTGAAAAGAGCTTTGGCATCAACCAGGTAGCTGGTCCCTGTCTGAGGGGCTGCCCTTCTCCTAACACATTCTGCCACTGACTTTGAGTCTCTGTTCTGTTGTCTGATGTTTCCAAGCTGATCTTTCTGAGTTGAGTGTTCATCCTCCCCTTAATAAGAAGGGATGCTTACCTCTCGCGTAGGAGATCAGGTGACTCTAACTCAGGGGGAACTTTCCAGCACAATAACAGCCTCACCCTCATTTTATCCATCATAAATTATGGGGTTCATTCCCCTACGAGGAATATCTCCTGCTCTTTAAAAATGTAGTTGAATTAAGGTTTGGGGAATCAGTTATTAAAAAGAGACATTCAGATCCCTACATAGAGAATATTTTCAGATCCCTTTCCTCAGAAAATAAAACATAGCAGAATAAAATTCTGCTTCAAAAAAAAAAATCGACTACAGAATTAACTGGTTCTATCTCTTCTCTCTACAAAAAAGGCAAATGTCACCATCATACACCTCTTTCCCTTATGAAGAATTACATGTGAGGACTTCCCTGGTGGCGCAGTGGTTGAGAGTCCGCCTGCCGATGCGGGGGACACGGGTTCGTGCCCCGGTCCGGGAGGATCCCACATGCCGCGGAGCGGCTGGGCCCGTGAGCCATGGCCACTGAGCCTGCGCGTCCGGAGCCTGTGCTCCGCAATGGGAGAGGCCACAACAGTGAGAGGCCCGCGTACCGCAAAAAAAAAAAAAAATTACATGTGAAAGAGACACACACACTTTTGACTGTATGCAGACATATGCACTAGCTTCTGATCTGACCTCAAGTTCTGCCAGTCACGTGTCCAAACATATACAAGGAATCTTCCTATGCTGTTGAGAGCTTTCAGACAGACTTAAAAATACAGTACATTCAAAGGTGAAGAATTATAAGCTCTTTTGAAGATTTCTAAATATTCCTAATGTGTCATTTAAAATGGGAAAGATGGAAATGTAATTCTCAATCAAAAGAGAATTTGTGAAATACTCCTCTCTAATACCCTTAACAAGCCAGTCCCTTGGACACACACACATAGGCACACTCACTATACAGCCCTTTCCATTAAAAACTTGTTTTTTGTTTTGTTTTGTTTTTCACATAATCACCCCATCACTCAATCACATTCTTCAAAGAAATTCTACCAGATGTAAAGTGGTCAGATATTAATATAATCACCCAAAGCTTCCTATGATGCTATTCTCCCCTTGTTAAAATAATCTCTATTCTCCAATAAGTCATAATTTCATATGAAAACTTCCAGGACTATAAAAAACAAAGAGAAAAAGGGACATGCGTCAAGCAAGCAAAGAATAATTACAAAGAAAAGTACTAATTAGTGATAATACTAATTGCAATAGGTATTAAATACATATTATGTGCAAGGCACTGTCCTAAGCCCTTTACTTTCCTTATTTCTCAGAATAATTATATGTGGTAGGTATTATTATAATCTGCATTGTACACATCAGAAAAGCAACACTGAAAGAGACTAAATAATTTCACTTAAGGTCAGATAGGTGGTGAATGACATTACAGAAAATCAACCCTAAGTCTGTTTGACTCCAAAATCCATTATCTCCACCACCACACTGTACGGCCTCTCACTGATATCATTAAGAGATTCGGGGTGGTCACTTATTGTCATGATGACCCTACAATTCCAAGAGGCAAGAAAATGTCCAGACACTACAGCAGGTTCTGAGAGAGCCCAGAATAAGCGAGTTATGTGTGTGTGAGGCAAGACAGAATTATCCCTCAGTCCTGGTTGGGTTTATTGCCCCACCTGCGGAAATGACAGCAATAGCGCCTGCCATCTGAATCTCAGGAGACTATTGACAGACCAACTGTGAAAAGAGACTGTCAAGTGCATTGTATTCCAATCCATGCTGGTACTATTAGCCTGACCTGCCTCAGTTCTGCATTGCTACGTCCCCAGGCATAAGCCATGCAAGAACTGAGTCCTCCTTCAAAAACTGTTCAAACTCTCCAAAACTTCTCAAAATCCAAAGTGTATATCAGTGTGCACTGTTTACTCACGATGAACATGGTTTTCTATCCCATTTACTTGTTATCCAATGAATGGCCAAATCTACCCCAAATGCCCCAGCCCCTGAGCTCCCTGGTGGGTCACTCTAGGTAGCTATCTGGAAAAGTTTTCGGCCCAACTCTGGAGGGGTCACTGAGGGAGAGAAGGGAGAAAGGGAGAGGAGATGACGCCCAGCAGCAGAGAAGGAGGGTACACGGCACTGCAGACCCAAATAATATTAGCCAGTGCTCTGTGTTCAGGAAATCCAAGGCTAGTGCCATTCCGACCATTCAGGAATATCGATCCTGATCACTCGGTTTGGCTTGAAGTTTTTTCCTATGAATACTTCTGCTGCCAACGCGTGCCACTAAAGGATTCAGCACACTTAAATCCTCCTGCCTTTCAACTTGTTGTTTCCCTGCCTACCCTCCAGCAGGTAAGACACCCACAGACTCAGGGTGCTCCAGGCTGTAGAATTCACAGGAGTCTATAATGTTCAGGTTATTTTTAAACTTTCAGGCCACTTTCCCTCCCCACGAACAGCAGGCCTGCCATTTAGAACAGTGTTTAACCCACACCCCACCTACTTTGAAACTTTAGCTTTTTGTGTTAAAAGAAAGGAAGCTATCCTTCACGCTCACGCACGCGCACTCACACACACACACCCCTAAAAAATGAAGACAGTCACCAGATCTCTGGAGTGAAAGACCCAGCTCCCAAAATTATGCTGAGCTTGTTGAGATGATGTGTGTGAAAAGGCTTTGTAAACTTAGAGTGTCACACACGGTAGGTGGTATTATTGTGATATTTGCAAGGACAGATACCAGGCGTTATAGGTGATGCCAAAAGACAGCTCCCTACTTCCAAAAGGGAATTATACCAGAACAATCAAAGCATTCAAGGCCCTTCATTTGCCTAGGGAGCCAGACAGGGGCTGGCTAAGGGGTGTTCGGTTATAATTTTCTTCAAATTAATTGCTTTTTTTTTTTTAAAGTGGAAAACATTGGAAGAGAGGGAAAGAAATTCTGAAAACAATTCAACGAAAAGAGAGCGAAGCAGAAAAATGAAAGAAAAAGTTTCAAAGCCCTAACAATACCTACCATCTGTGGAAGGTCTAACTAATCATCACCGTGTATGAGTTACCTCATTTGATCTGCTTAAGAATCCTCAGAGGCTTCAACCATTTTTCAGATGAGATCAGAGAAACGATGTCCCTAAACTAAGATCACACAGCGCATATGTGGCGGAGCTAGACCTGCCTGATGCCAGAGGTCACATCCCACACTTCCCTCTCACTGCAGGAGCCACACGGAAGGAGCAAGTGTGGTCTGAACGGCGAGGCTGGGTAAGAATGGTTTCAAGGGCCCACAGCGGAAGAGCCCAGGGTCACTCTAGAGTCAGTGAGGGTCAGGCAGTGGGCACATAGGCTCCTCCACAACCAAAAATAAAAACATGAGAAGTCCCTATTCCTGGAGGAAAGCTGAAGGATTTGCGTGAGCTATGTCCGCACAGCCATCCAGGCTGTGGGGAACGGGATGGCATGGACAAAATCCGTCACAGACAGTCCCCAGTGTCTTCGCGGTGGGGGGATACCTCTCAGGCCAAAGGCTGTAGCTTCTAAAGTCCCCTTGTTGCCACACTGGTACCTACCATAAAACAAATCAAGCAGCTTTTCCCTCACAGCAAACCTCTTCACCACAGCTCCGCACACACAGGAGGGAAGACTCACTGGAGAGCCTTCTCCTCCCCCTTTCGCCCCCCTCCCCCGTTCGCCCGCCCCTCCCCTGTTCGCCCGCCCCTCCCCCTCTGGCTGAGGCCCTGAGAAGTGATAAAATGATCAGGTGGTTCAACACTTCTACAGCTAAATACGTTCCAAGGGATTTTTAAAACCAAAGTCTGTTTCCCTGGAGGCTATCAGGGTGTGTACACATTCTGCTGCATCCGGGGCTCAGCAGGAACTGGCTACCCCGCCTCCCTGCTTCCCAGACCCCTCCAGGAGTATCTCCAATCTCCTGTTCTCCCCGCACCTCCCTCGCTGCCCCTTCATCTTCACCTTTTCTTCTTCCTTTTCTTCCCTTTCTTCTTCCTCCTAAAGGTACACATCTCTCACGGACTGTTCCCTATCCTCTTCTCTATGTAGACCCTCTCTCCTGGTGATTTCATCCATCCAGATGGCTTCAATCACAGCTAATATATGGAAGATTCCCACATCTTTTCCTTTGGCCTGTTCTGTTTCAAGTGTGGTACCACATTCACAACTGCTCAAAGGCTCCTCCACCTGAATGGCCCGAAAGCGCCGTGAATCAACTGGTTTAAAAATCAACTCATCATCTTTCCCTCCAAATCAGCCCCTTCCCGGGTCTCTAATTCCGACCGCAGCACCACAGTCTCCCCCTAACTCAGGCACGAAACTTTGGAATCAAAGTTGATTCTTCCTCTTGCCCATCTCCTCCACCAACCCTTCCCCAAGTCCTGTCAGTTTTTTTTCTATTCCACTTTCACAGGCTTCCTTTCATTCCATGTGCACCACCACCTCTCAAGGTCAGACTCTTACACCTCCTCAGAAGCTGGGAAGAGCCTCCCAACCCATCTTCCTCTTCCAGGTTCTACCACAAGTGTTCACTGCATAACCCAACTCTGACCCTATCCCCAGCCCGCTGTGCAGCAAGACCCAATAACTTGTTCAATGTTGCACTCCCCGTGCCTAGCACACTGTCTGCTAAAAAAATCATTACATTTATTTACTGAATGAAGAGGTGAGCTTTCTAGCGCCTAACAAATATAACTATGGAATCACGAGACCTTATAATCTTAGGGTTGTATGCAAACTTAAATGTCATCCCATTTAACTCCTTGTTTCAAGGACCAGAACTAAACAAAATGCCCTGCCACATCTACGCTCCCAGCAATATCTCCTACGCCTATGCAGCTCTCACTGCCTGCTCCAATGAAGCAGGACTCTCGCCAGTCCACAGACACAGAAATACACACCTTCCACAAACGCAAGTCCTCCTGCATATCATTTCTCATTTTCTCTCTCCCTTCTGTCCCCCTTCTATTGTGCCTACCTGTCAAAAAACTAGACTTCAAAGCCCGGTTCGTGCCAAACCTCCTCTGCAAAGCATTTCGTGATCATAACACAACATGATCTCTTTCTCCTCTGAGACCCTTGGGCACTTTATGACCTCCTGCCTCAGACACTGTGGTGTATGGAGCTCTCCTCCCCACTACACTACAAGGGGCTTCATTTATCCGTCCTTTCATTTTCCACACAATTCATGCACTGCCTTACGCCTGGTGGGTACAAAACACATATTTGATTGAATGATTGAATGAATGAATGGTAACTACACGCGAAGCCAAACGGACACAACCAGGACATGGACTTCTTAGGATCTGTGCCATGTTGGGAAGGTTGCGTGGGAATAGCTAGAAGTGATAAACCTGCTCTACAGACAAGCAGTTCAGCTCAAAGAAGACAGTCCTCGGCTCTTACTTCACAGGGACAAGTGTGGAGGCAAACACAGTAGTCGCTGTGAACCTGCTAAGCTCCCAGCATTCTGAGGACACAATTTTCTTCTTTTGGCAGAAAATAAGGTATGTTTTTAGCCCATTTCATTTGTTTCATGCTTCTATGGATGTGACATGGATAGAAGTGGTCTGTGTTAGATAGGGAGCGCAAGTTGAATATTAGAGCTTACCTAGTCTAGCCACACACATAACAGCCTCCTCTTCTAAGCCCTCCTTTTTATGTGAGAAGAGTCAGGTAGAGCAGGGTTTCGTCAACCACAGTACTATCGACATTTCTGAGTCAGACAATTCTTCGTCACGGGCGGGCCTGTGCACTGTAGGATGTGTAGCAGTATTCCTGGCTCCTTACCAATAGCTTCCAGAAGCACCTCCCAGTTGTGACAATCAAAAATGCTTCCAGTTGCCAAATGTCCCTTGAGGGGCAAAACTGCCCCTGGTTGAGACCGCTGGTATGGAATAGTTAAATGAGTTCCTCAAGACCACACGACTCACCGGCATTGGAACCAGGAACGCAGTAACTCCCAGTAGAATGCCCTTGCCACACCAGCACTGCCTTTCACTTCTCTCCCTCATATCTGATGAGACACAGCCTTCGGGGGCCAGAGTGAACTCAGAGCTGCACATGTGGTTTTCTAATGGCCTCAGAGCCCCACATGGGGATCCACACCTCAATATGAGACATATTCCTAGCAGAGACCAAAGGGAGAACTCAGGCCGAAGCCTAAGAGTGATCATAATCCAATATCATCTGCTTAAGGCTTAGCAAATGGATCTCAGGCAAGTGGCACTTCTCCTAATACTTCAGATGCTAAGAAATGTGGTTACCAGGCCCCACGGAGAATAGGTTTTCCCCCACAAATTGGCTTTGTCTTCAGTGAAAACTCCTACACGCATGCTTTCAACTCAGTCCTTTACACCCTCACCCCTGCTTCTCCTTCTGTTTGCTTCCTCTTCTAATGTTTAAATTTAGAGGAGAGCTTGAGTCCTTCAGTCTCTCCTTTCCCCAACACCTCCTGTGGCTCCCACTTTGCTTTTAGAATTTACTTTCACTAGAACTTGAGAACCATCTCCCTGCTTCCAGATTCTGATCTTTTATTCCCTAAAAAGACTCAATCACTTCAGGCAAGATATTTTTAGAAGCTGCTTACCAGGACTTGTCAATGATCACTTTTCTAAGTGAACTGCCATTAGCTAAACACTCAAGTACCATCTGAGGGGGCAGAAAGTAATTGTCCATTAATGCACTACTGGTCCTCCCCCACTTCCTTCCTCAAATCTTCGTCTACACTCAGTCCAGCACTGAGTAACCTCTCCATTAGGAACATCACACTTACAAGTCTTGAAGGATGCTGTGTATGCCCCCAGGAAATATCTTATGCTTTCCTATTTTAGTGAATTCTCTTTGTAAAAGTCATTCAAGGATCCAGTACTAGCGACATGGCAGAATAAGAAAAAGCCTCCTGCTAAAAATTTCTAGAAAACTAAAGTACAGAAATATATTTTCAAATATATTTTAAAACATATATTGCTGAACTTGCAAAACATAAAAGGAAATCCCTAGGAGGAGATGAAAAACGTAGGACTAAGCATGTGAACTGAGACTGCAGCTGTCCCATGGGCAGTGATTAGTCCTGGTAACCTAGAGGATTTAATGGATGGGTTTTAATGCCCATTCAAGAGCAAGAGATAAGGTCTTAAGAGCACCTGTGAACAGAAGTTAAAACTAAGATTCTGCATTAAGCGGGGACACTTGAAGGACTGCACTCTCAGTTAAACAATAAACTGTATAAAAGTCAACTCTATAGCAAAAGGAGATGGTGAAGAAGCGTTTATCTCTGAGTGAGTGAAAAAAGCAAAACCCTGAGAAATCAAAACCCAACATCGTATATCTTATATGAATTTATGAGCTGAATTCATATCACATGTTCAGGAGGGTTCAGAAATCCTTAAGCCAAAGTAAAAACCAGTCCTAGTAACTTTCCTGGGTTAAATAAGAGAACTAAACAAAACCATTCTATGAGGCTACTCTCACAACCCAGATTCTACTGTATTTCCATAGGAAAAACAAGCATCATTAGACATGAGCTTGCAATCAAAACTTTTCACTCACACAAGGAAACAATCTACTATAAGGGAAATTTAGTTGATATAATAAATAATTAGAGCACTAGAGCTTGAAATAATAGAAAAGGTATATAAAGACAGGCATTAATAGGATACAATGAAAAAAAGTTTAAAGTGACAAATACAATTTTTTGTAATGAAAAAGCTAATCTTTGAAATTAAAGGCAGTAGATAAGTTAATTATTAGGTTAGACACACTAGGGAGAGTGTTAATGAACAGGTAGACACATTCGAGGAATCTGGGCATATGGCACAGAGAGATAAACAGATGGAAAATATGATTAAAGGTAAGAGAAAGGGAGAACAGATTAAAAAGATCCAAAATATATCTAATGGGAGTTCTAGAAAGAGATAATGGAGAAAGACAGTATTTGAAGAACTAAAGATTAAATTTTCCAGTATTAATGAAAGACATAAATCCTGAGAGTCAAGAGTTTCAATGAGTTCTAAGGAGGATGAAAAATAAATCCAACCTATACATATTTTAGTGAAATATTAAAAGTTCTAAAATTATGAAGAGAAAAATCTTAAAAGCATCCTGAGAGAAAATACAGATTGCCTAAAGAAACAACAATTCGGTAATCAGCTATAATACTAGAGGCTAGAAATGAGAGAATAATGCCTTCAAGTGCAAAAAATATTCAGTAAATTGTTACTCAAAACTGAGATTGAAATAAAGCCTTTCTAAGAATAATAAAGAAGATTTTACCACTCAAGTTCAGGTGAAATAAGTACTATACAATATTCCTCAAGAAGGACATTTAAATGGAAGGAAAGACTGCCATGCAAGAAAATGGCATGATGAGCAAAAAATAATGGTAAACATGAGGACAAATGTAAACTAAAGATAGATAGATAGGCAGATAGATGACAGATAAAAGAGACAGTTTAACTTGTGAATACACACACACACACACACACACACACACACACACACACACGATGAAGGCATATCACTAGACAACAGTGCCTTGTAAGGTAGGGAGGATGACCAGAGGTAAGGTATTGGCCAGGAGGAGTACAGACTTGAAGTCAAACCATATATTTGAAGTGAGGTATGTGACTACGACACCCACTAAAAATGTTTCTATTCACTGTTGTACTTAAAGTACTAGTCAGTGTAATAAGTAAAGAAAAAGAAAGGAACGGCATACGGATTGTAAAGGAAAAAAAACAAACCTGTCATTATTCACAGTTGATACTGTCTACATAAAAATTATGACAGCCTATAGGGGGAAACCCATTCAAAGTAATAAGACAGTTCTGCGAGAATGCTGGATACGAAATAAGCACACAAAAGTACAAATTCTGATACAACTACAACAAAGAACCAGAAGCTACAATGATAACAAGGCATCATGCAATAGCATCAAAACTGTAAAACAAATCAAATAACAAGATGTGTAGTAAAAGATGTAGAGAAAAAAACTGTAACTCTCTTGGGGGACTTTAAGGAAGATCCAAGCATAGGAAGAAACATGTCATGTTCAGGGCTGGAAAAACAGCTTGAAGATGGCAACCCTCCCTCAAATAAAACTATAAATTCAGTTTCAATCAGAATCACAGTTTAAAAATGAAATACAAGAAGCTTATCCTAAAAGTCATATTAATGAATAAAGGCCAATATCCAAGACAATTTGGCAAGGGTGTGGAAAGGATTTACCCTAATATATGAAAACCACAAAGCTATAAAAACTAAATTAGTGAGAGAGGGGTGAAAGGGATATACCATTAGACCAGTGGAATAAAAAAGGTGCCCAGAAACAGTGGAAACAAATTGACTAGTCACTGAATGGTGACTATGGGACAAAGGTGACTAGTCACTAAATGGTGACTAATGGGACAAAGGACTAATCATGGGGGTGGGGAGGAGATTAAAGATAAAATTAGAGCCTACCTCTACACACAAAAATTAATTCCAGATGAATTAGAAGAGCCACATGTGACAAGAAAAACTAAAAATTATAGCTTAAAAAAATACAAATGAGGGACTTCCCTGGTGGTGCAGTGGTTAAGAATCTGCCTGACTGGCTTCCCTGGTGGTGGAGTGGTTAAGAATCTGCCTGCCAATTCAGGGGACACGGGTTCGAGCCCTGGTCCGGGAAGATCCCACATGCCACGGAGCAACTAAGCCTGTGTGCCACAACTACTGAGCCTGCAATCTAAAGCCCATGAGAAACAACTACTGAGCCTGCGTGCCACAGCTACTGAAGCCCGTGCACCTAGAGCCCATGCTCTGAAACAAGAGAAACCACCACAATGAGAAGCCCACGCACCGCAACAAAGAGTAGCGCCCGCTCACCGCAACTAGAGAAAGCTCGCACACAGCAACGAAAACCCAACACAGCCATAAATAAATTAAATAAATACATATAAAAAAAAAAAGAATCCACCTGCCAATGCAGGAGACACGGGTTCAATCCCTGGTACAGGAGGATCCCACATGCCGCAAAGCAACTAAGTCCGTGCGCCAAGACTGCTGAGCCTGCGCTCTAGAGCCCACGTGCCACAACTACTGAATCCGCGTGCCACAACTACTGAAGCCCGCACGTCTAAAGCCCGTGCTCCGCAGCAAGAGAGGCCACTGCAGTGAGAAGCACGCACACCGCAATGAAGACCCAACGCAGCCAAAAATAAATAAATTTATTAAAAAACAATACAAATGACTTCTTTTTATCTGTTTGTGGAAGGAATTTTTAAATAAGACAAAATGAACAAAAATCACAAAGAAAAGAGCAGATAAATTTTACCACACTAATATTAACAACTCTGTGACAAAAAGCACCGTAGACAAAGTGAAAAAGACAAGCCACGTGAGGGAGAAGATATTTTACAACCCACAAATCATATCTGTTTGTAAGGACTCTCACAAATCATAAGAAGAAAACACAAACTACATGATAGAAATATGGGAAAAGGATATGAACCTACAATTCACCTAAGAAGAAATCCAAATGCCCAATAAACATATGTTAAATGCTCCATTTCATTAGTAATGGGGGGGAAGGAAATGCAATTGGATTTCATTTTACACCCATCAGATTTGTCAAATTTTAATCATTCTGACCATCTCAAGTGTTGTGGAAGATATATGGAAATGGGAACCCTACACACGGTGGGAGGGTAGATGACACAGTCACTCTGGAAAGCAATGTGGCGACCCCTGATAAAGTTGGAAATGTGCATTCCAAACCTCAGTAATTAAACTTTCAGGCACCTACCCTAGAGAAAAATCTCACACGTGCCCAAGGAGACGTGGACAAGGTTGATCATTTTCACATTGCTTATAACAGCAAAAGCATCGGAACAACCCAGCTCCCCTCAGAAGGGGAGTAAATTAACAACCTATAGTGCAGGTGTAGGCAGAAAGGGACTAATGAACTAGGTGTCTGTGCAATAACACTGGTAAATCTTAAAAATAAATGTTCACTTTGTTGCAAAAGGGCACATTCCATACACCATTTATATGAAACTTAAAACTCACAAAACTTCACATGCACAGTTTATGAAAACATACATGTGTTACACAAATGCACATGGTAATGAAATATCAATTTCAGAAAAGTGGTGGCTTCTGGAGCTATGGCTAAGGATGAGGGTACATACATGCACCTGTAACATTTTATTTCTTTAAAAATGGGAGAGAGAGGAAGTAAATATGGCAAATACCATGATCCATTTAATCTTCGTGTTAAGTATATGGGTGTTTCTTAATTATTTTCTATACTAAATATCTGAAATATATCATAATTCAAATAAATGTTTAAGAGAAGTTCAGGAGATATTCTTACTAATTAAAATACAGAGAGGGGACTTCCCTGGTGGTGCAGTGGTTAAGAATCTGCCTGCAAGGGACACAGGTTCGAGCCCTGGTCCAGGAGGATCTCACATGCCGCGGAGCAACAAAGCCCGTGCGCCACAACTACTGAGCCTGCACTTTAGAGCCCGCGAGCCACAACTACCAAAGCCTGTGAGCCACAGCTACTGAAGCTGGTGTGCCTAGAGCCCGTGTTCTGCAACAAGAGAAGCCACCGCAAAGAGGAGCCAGGGCACCGCAATGAAGAGTGGTCCCCGCTCGCTGCAGCTAGAGAAAGCCCATGCACAGCAATGAAGACCCAACACAGCCATTAATTAATTAATTAAAATAAAATAAAATACAGAGCTGGCAAAGATCTGGGCGATCTTATCCACTACTAGCAGGGGTGTAATTAGTACAAACTCTCCTGGGGGAGATTGGGCAATATTTCTCAAGCGTCATAAATATATGCATTGCCTATGCCCCAATAATTCTAAGAATTTACCCTTATGAGATCACTGAGCTTGCACACAAATATGCATTTGTAAAACTGTCCATGGGATTATTAATTCCAACATAAAAAGCTACAATCCAAAATAACAATAAGGAACTGGTTAACATATTATGATACAGTCATACAGTGAAATATTTGACAATTATTTAAGATCATAGGCTAAAATAAATCGTATGGGAAAATAACATTTAATGACACAGGAAATTGCTCACAGTATATTATTAGGAAAGCAAGTTACAAAAGCAATATGTATGCACTATAATCCCCATTGAATACAATAAACTGTATTTAGGTATATGTATGTGACTGTTCATATGAATGCATGGAAGCAGGGGAGAAACTGATCCAATGTTAGTGATTAATTATATATGCAGGAATATTGATCCCATGTGAGTGATTAATTGTACGTGATGGGATTGTGGATAACCTAAATTTTCTTCTTGTGCTTTTCCATACTTCCTAAAATAAACATAAAGTACTTTTGTGATTTCAAAGAAGCCACATTGTTATATCTAAGATGGGTCTAAGGTTCATATGAGTTGTTCACATCAGCCACTGTTAGCAACTGATGATTTATCCTGCAAGTGCCAGTATTATTTTTAGTTGAGTAAGGGAAGAAGAGAGCATGGAGGGGGAAATGCCTTAGAGTTTGATTGCCAATTGGGAAGGCACAACTGCCTAAAGTATTACAATCTTCCGTCTATAAAATGGATTGAAAACACTTGTCTCAAATTATCTCACAGGGGCATCATCACAGTTATTCATAGATGGATGCTGCTTGGAGTCTCTCAGAAGAAAGGGCTAGATTCCAGCCTCCTAAATATCACCAGAGGAATGTTTTATAAGGATCTATTACCTCCTTTAATGGCACAAACTCCAGAATCGCCAGACTAAACCCTGGAATGTGGTCTGCCAGATGAGGGTCACGGCTGAACCCATCTCAATTCAACCCCACCGAACTGCATCTTCCATGGGATTAATTTATCGTGAGTGCAGTGACGGGAGAGAAAGAGCATGTATCAGGCAGGTGATACACCTAAATCATTTCATCCTCCCCAACAACTCCAGGCAGCTGGTGTTATTAATCTCCATACTGAAGATGAGAAACTTAGACTGAGGTCATATAACTAGGAACTGGTCAAGCTGGACTTGAAACTGAGAGCTCTGTGAATCTAAGACTCAGTCTGGTCTTATTATGGTAAATTACTACTCCTTAATGGAAGAAGTATTTCCTTACACTTTTAGCCATGGATCCCTTTCTGCAAAAGAAATAACCACTCTAAGTGTAAACAAATGAAAGTGGAGGGCTACTCTGATTCAGCTAAGAGTGGGAAAACCAAACTCCTTCCCCCTGAGCAGGGAGCAGTTCGAACAATGCCATCCCGAGGTGACTGCAAAGGTCTTCAGTTCTCCCCAGCAGTGTTCCCCAAGGGTGAGCCTTCTCTACTCTCAACATAGATGAAGGTCCATCTATGGACCTTGTAATCTGTCATCTTGCTGAGCCACATATTTGAATTCCAAGCATAAAGGCTGCTGTGCAGAGGTGAGTCCATTACTAAAAGCAATCTGACCCACCACCCAGCACCCATCCCAGTGCAGCCTTGCCTTACGATCGCCCTCATCGCAGACACACATGATTATGCCCCCCACTGCCCCCACTCTCGTTTGGGTCATCATCCATCTCTCACCTGAACTATGGCAATAACCTCAACACTCCTCAGCCTGCTTCCACTCCTGCCTCCCTTCAATTTATTCTCCCAACTGCAATCAGAGTCATCTTTTTAAAAAATCAGATCATCATTCCCCTGTTCAATATTCTTTAACTACTTCTCCTAATTCTCAGAATGAAATGCAAAATTCTTACCATGTCCTACAAAGCCCTCCATCAGCTAGTGCCTGCCTGTCTGTCTCAGCTTCCCGAGAAAGCAGAGCCTGAGGCAAGGATTTAGGTACAATCACATGGAAGCAGGAGTGAGGGAACAGGGAAGGAAGGCAGGGAAAGAGAGAGCCAATACAAGGGTGTATTACCAAGCTGGCTGCTGCTAAAAGCCCAGTTAACTGTGTATTGGGGCAGTCCATCAGAGGGGAAGAATTCATCTGCTGGGTCTCCTATTGGTCAAGAGTTATCACTCAGAGAGTTAATTTCTCTCTTCAAATTGCAGTTGCCCAGAAGAGTCCCGAGTGTCTCATGGGTCAGCATCAATAGACAAGCTCCAGGGTAAGAGGTAGGCAGTGCACAGTATGAGGTGAAGGGCTATCGAGTTTTACATGCATAAAGTTGGCCAATCACTACAGCAGTGGCTGGGCTGGAACAAGCAGCCAAAGGTCCCAGAAACAGGTGAAGCCAAGAGTCTCTACATGGCCCATGTTAAGGCATCTGACACGATGACCTCAGATCTGACCATATCTCCTACCGCCTTCTCCTTCACTCATTCCACTCACACTGACTTTGATATTTCTAAGCACAGGCTTGCTTCTGCGCTAGGGCATCTAAGCTAATTGTTCTATGCTGGGAATGCTCTTCCCCCATCTGTCTATAGTGACTACGTCCTGGTGCTCCAACCTCAGCTTACATGCCACCTTCTCAGAGGCCTTCCTAGACCACCCACCCAGAGACCATCTATGACATCACCCTATGTTAATCGTCCACTTTTTACTATCTGGTATTTTCTTATTTATTTATTGTTGACCTGCCTCAGAAGAATGTAAACTACTTGAGAGCAGAGACTGTCAATCTTGTTCACTGCTATATCTGCATAGTTGAAAGGTACTCAATAATTATAGGTACTCAGTAATTGTAATAGGTACTCAATAATTATTTCTCCTATATTTGTTGAAGAGATGGATGAGTAAATAAGTGATTTAAAATGTATCTTGTGAAACATAGCCATGAAAACCCAAGTGAAAGATGAAAAGGCTAACGTGGTGATGCAATGCACCAAAAATACAGGACCCTCAAAAACACTTGCATATTCCTGGGCTCTGAGATTCCCAGCTAGAGGCCGCTTAGCTCCCAGAGGCCAAGGGCCCACAGCACATCAAATTATGCATGTTTCCTAGAGGTGGGTTTCACAGGCTAAATCCTGGCTCCCTCTCTACTGTCTTTTCTCTTCCTAGTTTTGGATGGGACAAGTAGATCCAACGTGTTTTCTTGGGGTTCTTCCCCCAAACAGCCAACCCATCTCAGCTCTTCCATAGCTTTACCCTGAAGGAAGCAGCCCATGCCTTGCCAGGCTATTTCTGAAATAGCCAGAATAAAAGAAAACTGTAGGGCGTTCCTGATGGCGCAGTGGTTGAGAGTCAGCCTGCCGATGTAGGGGACGCGGGTTCGTTCCCCGGTCTGGGAGGATCCCACATGCCGCGGAGCGGCTGGTCCCGTGAGCCATGGCCGCTGGGCCTGCGCGTCCGGAGCCTGTTGCTCCGCGGCGGGAGAGGCCCGCGTACCACAAAAAAAAAAAAAAACGGTAAAAAAAAAAAAAAAGATAACTGTAACTATTGCTTCCTTTTTTTGCTTTTGCCTTTTGGCAAGCATAGGTTGTGAGATCCGCAGGGCGATGGGGCAGAGGAGGCCAAAAGGGGACTTTGTAGTACAAGGAGTTCCAGAAGTGCCATCCCAGGATCACCTGTGTCTTCTGCCTTCATGTCCTGCCGGCAAGACACCCCCAGCCACTGGAGACCCCTAGTCAGCTACCATAGCAACGCGAGGACAAACTGGGACAAGAGAAAATCATGACACATAGCTCAAAAAAGCAGCTTGAAGAACAGAAGCAGGCTTTCTGGTAAACGGCTAGAAAGGCAGGAAAAGGCTAGAGGAGTGAGTGGAGGAGGGGCACTGGTCCACTGTGGGGAGTCACACAGGTGGACCCACACCATGCCCAGAATTTATATGGGGTGACAGCCCCACCTGCTCCCAACTTTGAGATTCCTCTTTTCATCCCTACTCCATCTCCCCTACGTGTCCCTTCCTCCAGCATCCCTGGGAAACCTCCTTTCCCATGGCAGGAATGTATCAAGGTCTTAGAACATCACCAGTTATTCACCTTCCTATCACTCACAAGCCATGCTGAGTTCAGACACTTCTCCTATTCCTGGTCTCAGACATTTGTTCAACTTACTACATATGTTCGACTCCTGATAGGTGAGCAGGTAAATATGGAGTCTGAGTCAGCATCTGGCGGAGTCCCAGGGGTAGGAAGCAGTTATGTACCTAGCCATGGAAATCTGTTCGGCCTCCCCTGTAGGGGGGGTCCACACCGGCCAGCACCAATTGAGACCATCAAAGTAATGCCTCAGATTCTGTCATTCATGCCCTGTAGTCCCCAACTCTGTAGTCCCTCACCTGTAAAAAAAGTATCCCTTGGCTGGCAGTTACTCCCCTTCCCGGGCTGCCCAGGGGCTGACCCAATCTTTAGGGCATCTCCCCAAAGCCATCTGCCCAGCAGACTCATCTTGCCTCCTTGCTTTTTAGTAGAGAAGTTAACACAAGACCCCCGACTTTTCCCAGCTATCTCTGAATTCTCAACCAGGCAGTCCTGAAGATTACAATTACAATTTTTCCCCTTTTCAAACTTCTAGGGAAAGACAGGTGGAGGAGGAAGAGAGAAAAACGTCCTCTCCACCTCCAGCTGTCACATCCCACAGCCCCACAGCTAATGCAGCAGGTAAATATTAGCTCCCATTGGAGCTGAAGAATACCAGAAAGAGAGGGAGGGAGAGCGGGGGTGGGGGTGGAGGGGGCATGCGAATTTCTGCAGCATAGCACTTTCTTGGCAGCCTGGGAAGCTGGTGGAATAAGCAAAACATGGGCTCTCAACTCCACACACATAAATAAGCTCAAATAGATGCCCTGCTTAGCAGCCCGCGACAGAGACCTAAAGAAGGATGGCCCCCTTGGCCGCTACCCTCTCTGTGCC